>NC_134240.1:76533873-77783873 GCF_965152275.1 Natator depressus
AAATTAATTTCAATCAAGAGCCCACCACTGTAATGCTCTAGCCTATAACCCCCCTTCCACTTTGAATCTGGAGGGTGTTAGTTCATGCACTGAAGCTGATGTTTAACAAGAACAAACCTAACCTCTAAAGTAGCCCAGGGCGAACCCATACAAGGACACTGTATGAATGTAATGGGCTGGCAGTGTGTACATGAAATCGTTAACAGGTGGTATTCCTGCTCAGAATGATTTAACTGGGTTCTGCTGACCCACTGAGGCAGATAGCATGTTACTTCATCTAGATATAAGGGAGGTAGGAGAGGATCTGTGGTGTAGGCTGAGCAGTCCTGAAATAGGAACTCCGGAAACTACCAGGCCTGAGGAGAAGTTTTGAGCTGCACTGTATCTTACTGTCAATTTCATTCTTAACAAAAGCCCAGAAAGGGGCAAGTTTTGAACCTGCACAGTGTTTGGACTTTGCTTTAGAGTGAGCTGGGAAAGAAGCCTGTTTACAATGGGATTCTAATTTTTTAGCTGACATTTTTTTCTTTATCAGACAGATTTCAACTCTAGATTGACCTCACTAGCTTTGAATACCAACCAAAAGTTTCAGTCCATACTTGCACACCTGGTCACCATGGTGAGGCCATGCAGCCAACCAAACATCCCACAACACTTTCCAGAGCTAAGCTCACATATCATTATATTTTTGTTTGTCTTGCATCCAAAGCTGTCGAGTGTCCATAGTATTATTAGTAGTTACCATACCGACTTTCAAGTTTTGCTTAACTGAATGTCTAGGTAGTTAGATCTTGGAGAAATGCTTTTTGTTAGTTGTGGTGCAATTTTGTTTTGCAAGGTGAGCATATCACCAATAACATTGGTTCTCTCTGTATGCCCTTGTAACTGGAGTCATTGTTTTGCTGTGTACAGGGTACCCACACAGTCAAATAAAAATATCACATGAAGTTGAAGCATTACGGTGCCTATTTTTCAAAAGCCCCTTGATATTAGCATTTCTCTTCCCACTGCATTGAAATATCCTGAAAGAGTATCACTGTAAGGCAATACTTCACTACAGTTATTTGGCATTAGCCCCATTCATGCTAAGGGATTTTGGTCAACTGCTACCTCAAAATCTCTTCCCCATAACAGTAAGGCACACTTTCTCCACCATGACATAGGCTCTCTCTCGAGGCAGTACTTTCAGACTGATGTATAATATAGGTTGTTCTTTCCCTTTTTCAGTCATCTTTCTGCCAAAGGACCCTATCAATACCTCATAATGAGGTAAATGATGAACAATTTCTTGGCTGGCCCCATATTGCCCAGTAAATTATCTGTCCTGGGCCATGTGTAAATATCAGCAACTGTCACTTGATATACTACAGTCGATTTAAAAATATGTCGATCCTTCTGATCTGGAATAAAGTGTACTGGAGAAGCCAATAGGCTCCCAGAAATTCTAATGACCTTTTCCTAGTTGTTGTTTATGATCTGACCAACATTCTTTAGCCACTCTGGAAGCTGTCTGTTTACATGAAGTCTGTGATTTTTTTCCCCAAGGGGAAGCTTGAAGAGGAAATCAGCCTGTTTACCAAATATTTAGCTACAAACTGAACAATTGTGAGTGTCCTAATGAAAAATCAAAACCAAACAAACCCAACATGTGGTAGTTAAAGTATATCTTCAAATGAATGCAGAATTATTCAATTTTGTATTAAAAAACAATAATTGATCCAATTTTCGAGTAAGAAAAATCTTGACCCTCAGTGATCAAATAAGAGTGTGGAAAAAGCCAGATCTCTATAAACATGGTATACAGTAGAATATAGCAGCATAGTAAGAAAGTGAGGGAAATGGCTAAAGGAGTGAAAAAACAGAGTATAAAAAGATTAGCTCTCCACTAAAGAGCCAATATGATTGCAGAAGCATTACATTCCCTCTAGGAGATTTACTGAAGACTCTGCCCTGGATTAGAATTTGATATAAAAAAACTTAACTGAAGTCATACAATTTCTGTGCCATTTGTAACTGAATTAATAGCATATGTTCCTGGAGGATTATAGTCAATGATTAAGGAAATTAGGTTTTGTTTGAATTTAATTTAGTAATATAAAGCTGCTACTATAATTTACAGCTTTGATATTTAATATTTAATAACACAGATCTTCAAAGAATCCTAGATATAGCCGTGTCATTATACATTGAAATATTATTCCCATAAGTCATTTATATTTGCTAGTTGATAAGAATGTTCATCAACCAGATGGGCTCAACAGGAGCTTTCTGATAAAACCAATGCAGTTTGACAGGCTAGAGGTGGAGGGGGAGAAGCTTTCTATATCTGTTCCCTTAATTCACTTGAGAGGAATTCTTCATTCTCAGCTGCAGTAAACAGTTACTGCAATGAGGCACCTCTGATATATTGTTTTCCTTCCTTTAATTTCTGAGCAAGTGGCTGTTTACTTCACCAGCATTAGAAATTTTCCCCATCTTTCTCATTAGATCTTCCTCTCTCTTGTTCTTTCCTCTCCAATTCTCTAATTCACCATTCTTATCTATTCTCCTTCCTGCCACGCACTTCCCACTTCCTTTGCACTCCCCTTCCCTATATCTTCCATCAGCTTCTCCTCCCCTTTCGATACCTTTTGTCTCTGTGTTTCACTTCATCCTTTGCTGTCAATATTATGCCTTTTTATCCCTCTTGTCTGTATCTATTACCTGCAGTTTCAGCACTGTTCCCCTCAAAATGGTGGGTGACTTTAGGAAACCATTGCCTCCCAATGGACAGAGCTTCTCAAAATACAGACTAAAAGTTGAGAGAAGTAGGGTTGTCTTGGCCCTGGCTCAAATACACATTGTAATGCAATTGTTTGCAGCTTTGGAGGACAAAATTGCTTATCATAGAATGTTTTCAATTATTGGTGGCCATGGGTCAGCTATAGGCACCCAGCCAGATCCTCTGGTAGATTACCATAGTTCCATTGGCTTCAAAGCTCATGCAGCCCCCAAATGTTGCATGAGAAGAAACATTTTCAGTAACTTAGTGCTCAGCACCACGGTTAAAGGCTCTGTCCTACTGTCAGCTGCCCTGCCAGTGCTGTCTTCCCCTGGTGCAAATGTGACGAGTTTGTGCCAAAGCCCCCTGGTAACACTCATCCTCTGATATTGCCAGGCACATCTGCAGTATTCCATGATAATGTATCCAATCATAGCTGGGATTTCTGCCAAACCATCAAAGTTGCAACCTGGAATGTTGCAACTTTTTACAGGCATGGTCATCATGTTGCTGTCTCACACTAAATGGATCATCTTGGCATATCAGTTGCTGGCCTAACAGAAGCAAGGTTGATAGATCATGGACACCACAAGGTGGAAGATTCATTACTTCTGTATTCCGGCAGTCCCAACCACTTTTATATGGGGTAGCATTACTACTGCAAGGCAAGGCCAAGTCCTCCTTGATAATTTGGATGATCGTGTCTTCTTGATTACTTATTACATGTCGTAAATATCGACATGGTCACCTCGCTGTCATCGTAGACTGTGTGCCAACGGAGGAATCAGCTGATTTAGTCAAAGATCATAGAATCTCAGGGTTGGAAGGGACCTCAGGAGGTCATCTAATCCAACCTCCTGCTCAAAGCAGGACCAATCCCCAATTTTTGCCCCAGATCCCTAAATGGCCCCCTCAAGGATTCATAGATACAAAGGTCAGAAGGGACCATTATGATCATCTAGTCCGACCTCCTGCACAACGCAGGCCACAGAACCTCACCCACCCACTCCTCAAAAAACCTCTCACCTATGTCTGAGCTATTGAAGTCCTCAAATCGTGGTTTAAAGACTTCAAGGAGAAGAGAATCCTCCAGCAAGTGACCTGTGCCCCATGCTACAGAGGAAGGCGAAAACCCTCCAGGGCCTCTTCCAATCTGCCCTGGAGGAAAATTCCTTCCCGACCCCAAATATGGCGATCAGCTAAACCCTGAGCATATGGGCAAGATTCAACATCCAGATACTACAGAAAATTCTTTCCTGGGTAACTCAGATCCCACCCCATGTAACATCCCATCACAGGCCATTTGGCCTATTTACCAAGAATATTTAAAGATCAATTAATTGCCAAAATCATATTATCCTATCATACCATCTCCTCCATAAACTTATCGAGTTTAATCTTAAAGCCAGATAGGTCTTTTGCCCCCACTGCTTCCCTTGGAAGGCTATTCCAAAAGTTCAGTCCTTTGATGGTTAGAAACCTTCATCTAATTTCAAGTCTAAACTTCCCAATGACCAGTTTATATCCATTTGTTCTTGTGTCCACATTGGTACTGAGCTTAAATAATTCCTCTCCCTCTCCGGTATTTATCCCTCTGATATATTTATAGAGAGCAATCATATATCCCCTCAACCTTCTTTTAGTTAGGCTAAACAAGCCAAGCTCCTTGAATCTCTTTTCATATGACAGGTTTTCCATTCCTCGGATCATCCTAGTAGCCCTTCTCTGTACCTATTACAGTTTGAATTCATCCTTCTTAAACATGGGAGACCAGAACTGCACACAGTATTCCAGGTGAGGTCTCAACAGTGCCTTGTATAACTAAAACCTCCTTATCTCTACTGGAAATACCTTGCCTGATGAATCCCAAGACCGCATTAGCATTTTTCACGGCCATATCACATTGGCGGCTCATAGTCATCCTATGATCAACCAATACTCCAAGGTCCTTCTCCTCCTCCGTTATTTCTAATTGATGCATCCCCAGGTTATAACTAAAATTCTTGTTATTAATCCCTAAATGCATAACCTTACACTTCTCACTATTAAATTTCATCCTATTACTATTACTCCAGTTTACAAGGTCATCCAGATCTTCCTGTATGATTTCCTGGTCTTTCTCTAAATTGGCAATACCTCCCAGCTTTGTGTCATCCGCAAACTTTATTAGCACACTCCCACTTTTTGTGCCAAGGTCAGTAATAAAAAGATTAAATAAGATTGATCCCAAAACCGATCCCTGAGGAACTCCACTGGTAACCTCCCTCCAGCCTGACAGTTCACCTTTCAGTAGGACCTGCTGTAGTCTCCCCTTTAACCAATTCCTTATCCACCTTTCAATTTTCCTATTGATCCCCATCTTATCCAATTTAACTAATAATTCCCTATGTGGCACAGTATCAAACGCCTTACTGAAATCTAGGTAAATTAGATCCACTGCGTTTCCTTTGTCTAAAACATCTGTTACTTTCTCAAAGAAGGAGATCAGGTTGGTTTGGTACGATCTACCTTTTGTAAAACCATGTTGTATTTTGTCCCATTTACTATTGACCTCAATGTCCTTAACTACTTTCTCCTTCAAAATTTTTTCCAAGACCTTGCATGCTACAGATGTCAAACTAACAGGTCTGTAGTTACCCCGATCACTTTCCCCCCCCCTTTCTTAAAAATAGGAACTATGTTAGCAATTCTCCAATCATAAGGTACAACCCCTGAGTTTACAGATTCATTAAAAATTCTTGCTAATGGGCTTGCAATTTCATGTGCCAATTCCTTTAATATTTTTGGATGAAGATTATCTGGGCCCCCCGATTTAGTCCCATTAAGCTGTTCGAGTTTCGCTTCTACCTCAGATATGGTAATATCTACCTCCATATCCTCATTCTCATTTGTCATGCTACCATTATCCCTAAGATCCTCTTTAGCCTTATTAAAGACTGAGGCAAAGTATTTGTTTAGATATTGGGCCATGCCTAGATTATCCTTGACCTCCACTCTATCCTAGGTGTTTAGAGGTCCCACCTCTTCTTTCTTTGTTTTCTTCTTATTTATATGGCTATAGAACCTTTTACTATTGGTTTTAATTCCCTTTGCAAGTTCCAATTCTACTTGACTTTTAGCCTGTCTCACTTTATCCCTACATGTTCTGACCTCAATAAGGTAGCTTTCCTTGCTGATGCCTCCCATCTTCCACTCCCTGTATGCTTTCTGCTTTTTCTTAATCACCTCTCTGAGATGCTTGGTCTACAACTCCTGCCTATGAACTTTTCCCCTTTCTTGGGATGCAGGCTTCCGATAGCTTCTGCAGGTTTGATTTAAAGTAATCCCAGGCCTCCTCTTCCTTTAGATCCAGAAGTTCTTCAGTCCAATCCACTTCCCTAACTAATTTCCTTAATTTTTGAAAGTCAGCCCTTTTGAAATCAAAAACCCTAGTTGCAGATTTATTTTTGTTCATCCTTCCGTTCAGTTTGAACTGAATTAGCTCATGATCACTTGAACCAAGATTGTCCCCTACAACCATTTCTTCTATGAGGTCCTCACTACTCACCAAAACCAAATCTAAAATGGCATCCCCTCTAGTTGCTTCAGCAACTACTTGATAAAGGAATCCATCAGCTATCGCATCTAGGAAAATCTGAGCCCTATTATTATTACTAGCACTTGTCCTCCAGTCTATATCTGGGAAGTTAAACTCCCCCATGATCACGCAATTTCCATTAGTATTTACTTCATCAAAAACATTAAAGAGGGCTCTATCCATATCCAAATTAGATCCCGGCGGTCTATAGCACACCCCAAGCACTATCCCAGGGGAGGCTCTAATAGTTTTCTTCCCCAATGTAATTTTTGCCCAAACGGACTCTGTCTTATCCATTCCATCGCTTCTTATTTCTTTACATTCTACATCATCATTCATATACAATGCTACTCCACCACCTTTACCTTTATTTCTGTCTTTCCTAAACAGCACATACCCTTCAATACCTGTAGTTCAGTCATGATGACTATTCCACCATGTTTCTGTTATCCCTATAATATCTGGTTTCACTTCCTGCACCAGTAGTTCTAGTTCCTCTATTTTGTTACCTAGGCTCCTCGCACTGGTGTACAAACATCTTAATTTTTGCTGTTTGGCCTCGCTCACATTCTGTACCCTATTAGGCACGGTCATTCCACAGCCAGTATATAACCTATTAGACTGGTATACACACTGCCCTTCCTCCTTATATACATTCTCCTACCCACGGCTGTATCCTTTCTTACTTCGTTTTCTTCCCTCTCAATGCTAAAATCTGGCGTGGAGATTACCTGGACAGCTCCCAACCATCTCCCCCAAATTCCTAGTTTAAAGCTCTCTTAATCAGTTGTGCCAGCCTCCATCCTAGAAGTCTATTTCCTTCCCTACTTAGATGAAGTCCATCCCGAGAGAACTGTCCTCTGTCCATGAATGTCTCCCAGTGGCCATACATCCCAAAGCCCTCCTTATAGCACCACTGCCTAAGCCATCTGTTGATAGTCATAATCTTGTCACACCTTTGTTGCCCTTCTCTCGGAACAGGCAGAATTCCACTAAAGATCACCTGAGCCTCATTATCCTTAAGCGTCTTCCCCAGCCTAGCATAGTCTCCCTTAATACCTTCCAGCGAGAATCTAGCCGTATCATTTGTTCCCACATGAAGGATAATTAGGGGATTCTTTCCCGCTCCCTTTAGGATCCTTTTCAACCTCAGGTCTAAATCCCGTATCTTAGCACCTAGAAGACAGCACACCCTTCTATTCTCTGGATCAGCTCTGGTTACAGGCCTGTCTATTCTTCTCAGAAAAGAGTCCCCAATCACATTGACCTGCCTTTTCCTGGTGACGGTGCTATTCTCCTGTCTATCCCCTGTTCCCTCTGGCTGCAAGTTCTTTCCATTCCTATTCTCCATTGTAATCCTCTTCAACCCATCCTGTATCCTCCTGGGGCTCACATTTGGTGTAGTCTCCATTGACTCTTCCCCTTTTCCTATCGGACTAGCCGCTCTTCTCTTCTTCCTTGCCCTTCCACCTTCAGTGATTACCTGCTGAGCCCCTTCTTCATTTTCCAACTCTGCAAACCTCTTCTTGAGCTCCATTTCTCCTTCACTAGCCCATCTTTTCCTCTGCCTGGTTCTTTTAGTCACATGGTTCCACTGACCATTTTCCTCACCCAGTCTCCCCTCAGAATTCCTCAGTCCTGCTTCCATCTGCAAGTCTGAGCTTTTCTCTTCAGATACCTCATGTCTTTGCTCCATAATCTGCCCGAACCCCTTTCTAAACTCAACCAGACTTTCCACCTGCATCTCCAAACCTCGGATCTTTTCCTCCATCAGCTCTATCAGACGGCATTTCATGCAGACAAAACTCTTACCAGGTACCCCCTCCAGGTTCATGTACATACCGCAGCTTCCACATCCAGTCATCCTCATTGTGTCTTCCACTACATGGGTTACTCCCACTCTGTATCTGTCATAGCCTTCCCACCTAAATCCTGTTAATCTGGGAAACACAAACCACACCAAACTACCACCACCCGCAGCAAAAACAAACCCCAAACAAGCACCACAAGACAAACTCCCCTTTCAAACTCCCCTGTTTACAGCTCTGTTTGCTAGCTCCCGTGCCGCTACAGCTGTTTGTGCCGCTGCCTGACTGGCTGGCTACCTTTATAGGACCCCTAGTCAGAGAAGCCCTGCCCCCTAATCACCCTGGGTTTAGCAGGCTAATGCTCAAACCACTGAGCTCTCAACCTCACTCACTTTCACCAGGCTGAGGGAGGAGGTTGGGGTGTGGGAGGGTGTGAGGGGTTGGGCTCTGGGTTGGGGTTTGGGTGCAGGAAGGGGTGCAAGCTCTGGGAGGGAGTTTGGGTGTGGGCTCTAGGCTGGGGCAGGGGTGCAGGAGGAGGTCAGGGGGTCAGCTCTTACCTTGGGTGGCTCCCGAAAGTGACAGGAACACTCCTCTGGCAGCAGCTCCTGGTGGGGGGCCCAGAGGGTCTTCACGTGCTGCTGCCCACAGGTACTGCCCTCGTAGCCACCATTGGCTGCAGTTCCCACCCCACGGGAGCTGCGGAGTCAGTGCTCAGGGCAGGGGCAGTGTGCGGAGACCCCTTCCCCAGGAGCTACAGAGATATGCCAGCTGCTTCTGGGAGCGGCGTGGAGTGAGGGTGGGCTGAAAGTCCACCTTTGCCCTGCTGCTTTGCCGGCAGCAGCGGCCAGGGGCCCCTAGGCCCTTTTAAATTGCTTGGGCCCCTGGGCAATTGCCCCCTTCGCCCTTCCCTGTCAGCGGGCCTGCTGGTACGCACTGTTCCTCCACTTAATAATCTTGTGATCTTGGACGCTCTAAATGCAGTTATTGGTTCCCTGAGAATTGGCCATTATGGTTCAGGTATACCCATGATAACTCCTGCCTCTTGTTCACATTCTGCACCTCTCAGAATCTCTCCATTCTCAGGTCATAATTCAAGAGATGACACATACACTAGATGCCTTGGATCTCTCATGATGGCATCACTCAGAAGGAATTGGACGACATCATCACATGTGACAGGTGTCTCTTCAGCTCCCGCTGAGTATATTTTGGCATGGAATGCACCACAAACACGGATCATCACGTAGTGGTTGCCCAGTGGATGTTTTGACAAGCAAGTAAGCCCTCTGCGATGATGAAGAAGTTTGACATCAATGCACTTCTCTGAGCACTGGATTTTGTTAACAGGTTTTGTATCAACGACTGCAATAGATTATCTGCTCTAGCTGACCTGCCAGGTGATGTCAAGGTTACCTGGTCTCTGTTAACGTCCATCCTCTGTCAATCGCCTGTGCAGATGATTGTCTATAACCGCCCAGCACGTCGACCACGGCTATCAGAGGAGGTCTTCCAGACATTTAAATTGAAGATAATCAGCTGAAGGAAAAGTTCAACATCCTGGCACTTCATGATCATGAGGCATTTTGTAAACAAGTGGCAGATAAAGGTGAACTCAGCTTAGCCAGGGAAGATTTAAAGCTGGCATTCTGTGTGATCTGCAAGCTCAGCAGTCAAGCGGTAGTCGCTATGAATGGAATCTTAAATGACAGCATCATCCATGTAAATCAGATGATGACATCCTCTCACACTGGGTGGGACATTATCACAGCATCCTGAAACACCTTCCAGCAATTTGGCAGCCACTGTGGTTTCGGACCCAGACACTTGTACTGACGCATCAACATTGGATGTGTGAAACTGAAAAACAGACCATTTGCAAACTGAAAAATGGACATGCAGCTGATGCTGATAGCATCCCCCCTAGAGCTGCGAAAATGCACTTTTGACCTTGTGGCGGAAACACTTCTGGCCATCTTTCACCTGGTTTGGAGAACTGGAACCTTGCAAACCATGTGGAAGGACAGTATTGTGATCTCACTTTATAAGGGCAAGGGACTGCAAAGCAAATGTAAGAGCTACAGGCTGATCACCTTGTTGTCCATGCCTGGGAAGGTATTTGCACATGTTCTGCTGGTGTGTTTAAAGCCCCTGCTGCATCGGAAGCGTTGCCCCCAACGGTCAGGCTTTATGAAGAACAGCTCCACATTAGATGCCATTTTGGCCCTCTGCTGGTTCTCAGAGGTACACCGTGAGTTCAAGAAACCCCTGCACATAGCATATGTCGATCTTAAGGCTGTGTTTGATTCAGTTGACCAAGTTGCACTATGGAAGGCCTTAAATGGTGCAGGTGTCCCAACCACACTGCTGGACTTGATTAGCGAGCTGCATAATGGAACCACTGCCCGTGTACATCTGGGGAATTGGATGTCGGCACCTTTCAAATCAGTATCTGGTGTTAGGCAGGCTGTGTCTTTGCTCCTGCACTCTTTTGTCAGGCAATGGATCTTCTAATGCAGCATTCCATCAGGTCCATCGACATTAAGATTGGTGATCTCTCATTCTCAGACCTTGACTATGCTGATGATGTTGCTCTTCCAGTACAGAGCCCGATAGGTTTCATGAGGCACTCCAGCAAATGGAGGAGGAGTCAGTCAAGGTTGGCCTCCATGTTTCGTGGTCAAAGACACAGCTGCAAAACCTAGGATCAAGTCCACCCGCAACTCCAATTTGTTTGAATAATGAAACTGTCAAATCAGTCTCCAGCTTTTGCTATTTGGGTTCTGTACTCATCAGTTCCTCCAACTCTCATATCGAGGTTCTTCACCAGATTGGCATTGCAGCACCTGCCATGGGTCGTTTACGACAAATGTGGAATCAACATAATCTCAGCATGAGAACCAAGTTCAGGATCTATTCAAGCTGTATCTTCTCCATACCGCTGTATGATTGTGAAACATGGACACTATGCTGCTCAGGCTGGGCAAAGTGGGAGGCCTTCCACACAAAATGCCATCATCATATGTTGGTCAAAAAGTGGAATGACTTCATTAATAATGCAGATGTTTATGATCGCTCTGGTCTACAGATTATGGGGGTCATTGTCCACCATCGGCATCTTACACTTTTTGGACGCATTGCCAGAATGCTGCAAGATACTCTGGTGAATGCTGTTCTCCACGTGGCTTGTAAAATCCATGACAAAATTCCACCAACTGAGGGGTGGAGGCGGCCCAGAGGCAGACCCTCAATTACATGGGTGCATCAAGTCCGTTCCAACATTGGACTTTCAGCCTGTCAAGCCCTTGCAGCTGCAGGGGAATGGACCAAATTTTGAATGATCACTATGGCCAACCGTTTGGCTAAGCGTTGAAGAAGAAGAAGAAGAAGAAGAAGAAGAAGAAGAAAGTTGGGGGGGGGAAGCTATGATACTGGCAGAACAGGTCAGATCAGGGCCCCAGGCCAATTCACTTGTGTATTAGTGTAGATAAAAGTGAGTGTTGTTTAAGTGTGTATTCAGATGTTTAGACTTTATGAAAACTAGTGAAATGTTACTTTTATTGTTTTCTCTTATCTGTTCCTGTTACATTATAACAGCAAACATTTACATTGTATATACCCTGTAATTAAATAATCCATCAAAGAAATCTTGTGAAATCCTAATGAATGAATTAAGGACCTTAACAGAAAATTCTAATTTCAAAGTAAGTGGCCACTATGTAGGATGGTCAGAAGTCAAAAGTCTTAGTGCATTCCTTATTCACGATCATCAGAAGAAAAGCCCACATGGGTGGAGGCACCATCAGCTTGCTTTCTGTGTGAAGAAGCTATAAATATGGATTCACAGAACCTGAATCTGTAACTGTTTGGACTCTTTTATAGGGAAGTGTATCAGATGCAAAGCCAAGATCCCCAGGGTTCCTTGAAAAGACTTTTGGGAGACTGGCAGTTTATTACATCAATGCCATTATTTGGAATGACAAATGGTGACTCACCTGTTAATATATTTTACCTGCTTTAACCTCTCAATAACTCATTTTCTTTTCTTAGCTAATAAACTGATAGTTAGTTTACTATACAATGTACTGCCAGTGTTGTCTATGGTGTAAAATCTGGAGTACCAATTGATCTGGGGTAAGTGACTGGTCTCTTGGGATTAGGAGCAACCTGGTGTGGTGCAATTGTTCGTTTAAGTGACCATTATCACTAAATCCAGTTTGGCTGGGGGGTCAAGACTGTCTGTGACTCCATGGTTAGACTGGTATAGTGACCCAGGAGTTCACATTTCTTACTTGCTTGGTGAAATCTAATTATAGAACACACCACCACTTTGGGGTGTCTGTCCTGTTTTCTGACAGTTTACCCTGAGGTAGGCACTCATGGTTGTGAGCCATTCCAGAAAGTGTGACAGAAGCATGTGGGTAGTTTAAACCTCTGTGATGAAACACATCCTTCCTCTTTCTGCTTTATATCTGTAACAGGAAAAACCTCCAGAGAGATCAGAATTTTACCAAGATTTTGAGTCTCTCTCCCCTCCCTCACTTCATTTCAGGGCTAGAACCATACAAAATTTAATATAATAATAATAATAATTAATAATTAATCCTGGAGCAAACAGAGTTTCTATCATGGGTGGGAGCAGCCTGGGGTCATAACTCTGCTACTGAACTCCCTGACCCCTTCTTTGTGCATTCCTGTATCCGCTGCCAGAGTGGAAGCTAAACTATGGCTACAGCAATACATTATTAAGGGTTAATTCCACAGCTCTTTAAAGATGGGGTTGCACCATCTTAATGGGGATTTGGTACACTCCTGGTACTACCAGTCTGGCCATCTTTTACATCCTGTTTGGTTAGGAATGCCATTTAATCTTTCTAAGTCATCAGAGGGTCATCTGGTCACTGATATATGTATCTTTCTTCATCCTATTTTATAAATCTCAAAGTCCTTTGGATTGGTACATTGCATTGCTTCTACCTCAAAGTTTTGTTTGGTATTGTGTGGCGATTAAAATAATAGGGGTTGAAAGTGTGATTGTAGCACCTGAGAGGTGTAGCAACTATTCTGATTCAAAGGTTGGCTCTCCTAATATATCAGACACTGGATTCATATAGACCGTTATCCATTATAATTAGCCACAAAAAGTTAGTAAACTAAAAACTAAGGGTCAAGATTCTCATTTACACGAGAGCCCCTTTACATTGCCAAAGCAGTTGAAAGAAGCCTTAGGGTAAATGAGAATAAAGTCTTAAAGAATATAATTTTCCCTCAATACTAAAGAATATCTGCCATTAATGTTATATGCACACACTGGACTTTGTCCATGGCTGTGCCCAATATACGCTGACTGCAGATCAGGCCAAAGGATCCATTTGTCTTCTAATACTGGGGCTGGTTCTATGCCATCCCCATCCCCAAGACAGTTTTAGAGAATCCTCTGGGTTATTCTAATCCTATGCTCCCAACAGGCCATGTTCCTGTCTGGGATCGCTGGAGTTCAGTGATGCTCTTTCTCCCATACATGTCCTAATGTGCATCTGTACTTCAGGGGCTAGGGAGGAAAGTGTTTAGCAGCTTCCTGTGTTGGCTCTATGCCACTCGGGCTTTCCACACACTAGGTGCATCTACAGCTTGATAATTAAACTGGCTTTCTGGCCTATTTCTGGTGGAGTGGTGCGCAGGGACCAGAGAAGGATGGAAGATCTGGCCCCTTGAGAGGAAGATGTACTTCTAAAAATGCATAGCTTAAGTCCTTTCCCTCACTGCATGAATGCAGAATTTTAAAAATCCAAGAGTGAGTCTGCTAATGATATTCTTCATCATTTGCAGCAGAAATATAATATTAACATGGTATTATTGTCTGAAAGCAAGGTCTCTGTCAAGGTGCTTAATTACTTTCTCTGATTTCATTTTTGCTGCCACTGACCTGATCAATGGAAGAGAGAATATGGTTTGTCATATCCTCTTAGAATCTAAGCATGCTAGTTTCTGTTCTGCCCTCTTATAATGTTGTAAACTTTTCCAACAACAGATATCCCCATATCTTTGTTGGTCCAAAATATATGCAATTTTGCAAACAAGCTTCCTCCCGAAGGCTGTAATTTCTAACAAACCATCTGCTATATCATTTTCTTTCCCAGGAAAAAGACAGGCTGAGAGCCAGAAATAATTTCTGAATGCTCTATGCCCAAATTATTAATACCTGATCTAACTGACATCCATAGAGATTTAGAACCTTTTTTTTTTTTTATCTTGCTGCATAAAATATTGTCAAGTTGTCTGGCAATACCAAAAACGGAATGCTCGTTACCAATTCTGGGTTTGATAACTTTCTCCAAGTGGCTAATAATGCCAACTTGTTCATACTTAATTTCATTTGTTTCTCCTCTTGAGTACTTTCTCATTGCCTACAGTTGCCTTGTCCTTTATTTGAGAATTCTATGGACCGAATTTGTGTAATTACTTGCTGATTTTTTCATTTGTAATATAAAGGCCAGTGTCAAGACTACACAGATAGAGTGATGGGGGAGGCAAAAGAGCATATCCAGGATTCTACTGCTACGGTATTGCACTGAGATGAATGCAGATTAGCACCTTTGCCCCTAAACTACTTAGGAAAGAAATTTTAGGAGGACGCTGGCTTTAGGATTATACAAAATGATGGGGAGTGGACAAAACCACAATCTCTCCTCACCAAATATATTTTGTTTTATTAACGAAACTATTTTTTTTGACAAGTTCCATGTGACTGCTTAGTAAGGGCTTCTGTTAACTTTTGGACCGTGAACAAAAAGCCTTATCATTTTCTTTGGCATCCTGAATGATTAGCACCCTCCAATACACCCACCAAAGGGGAATCTTGTAAGTCATCTTTGAGGACAGTTATCATTTCCTGTTTCAAATGCAGAGTATAAAATGTATGGGTGGGATTTATGATTCAAGATGCTAAAGAGACATACAACATGTCAAAAGCTGTACTCTGGAAGGTGGTAGATAAACTGTCCACTGACTCCTAGAAGGTTCAATAACTTTGAAGTCATCAGGTGAAAAAAAACAAAACCTTTGGAATAAAGGTACTAGGCTGCAGACTTGTGTGAACACTAGAACATAAGGAAGGCCATACTGGGTCAGACGAACGGCCAGTCTAGCCCAGTATCCTGTCTTCCAACAGTCGCCAATGCCAGATGCCCCAGAGGGAATGAACAGAACAGGTAATCCTCAACTGATCCATCCCCTGTTGCCTATTTCCAGCTTCTGGCAAACAGATTAGGGACACCATCCCTGCCCATCCTGGCTAATAGCCATTGATGGACCTATCCTCCATAATGTATCTAGTTCTTTTTTGAACTCTGTTATAGCCTTGGACTTCATAACATCCTCTGGCAAAGAGTTCCACAGGTTGACTGTGTTGTGTGAAGAAATACTTACTTTTGTTTGTTTTAAAACTGCTGCCTATTAATTTCATTTAGTGACCCCTAGTTCTTGTGTTATGAGAAGGAGTAAATAACACTTCCTTATTTATTTTCTCCACACCAGTCATGATTTTATAGACCTCTATCTTTTAACCAGTTACTGATCCAGGAGAGGACCTTCCCTCTTATCCCATGACAGCTTACTTTGCTTAAGAGCCTTTGGTGAGGGACCTTGTCAAAGGCTTTCTGAAAATCTAAGTACACTATATCCACTGGATCACCCTTGCCCACATGCTTGTTGACCCCCCTCAAAGAATTCTAGTAGATTGGTGAGGCACAATTTCCCTTTACAAAAACCATGTTGACTCTTCCCCAATAAATCATGTTCATGTATGTGTCTGATAATTCTGTTCTTTACTATAGTTTCAACCAGTTTGCCTGGCACTGAAGTTAGGCTTACCGGCCTGTAATTGCTGGGAAGCCTAATGTTCTTAGTTTCAAGACAGTAGGTGCCATTTTCAGAGGTTTTGGTAAATGCCTGTTGAATTACTATTAAAAGATAGCTTAATTACAGTTATACTAGAGAAAAGCGTGGTCTGCTATTTGCTCCTAGGATATAAATAAAACTGTTACACATTATCTAAAAATAACATCAGCAAATCAATAGGTACATCTATTGGGGAAAGAGGAAGGGTGAGGAAGGCCACTTCTCTTTACCCCTAGTAGCCTTTGGGTGCATTCCCCCGATGTGACCCACATCTCTGGGGATAGAGTTCCAAAGCTCCCAGATAAAATGGCTCGCTGACTTAGGACTACCATCTTCCTCAGTGATTGAGGCCTATTTGAATGACATTAAAACATGTTCACTGTACAAAGACAGCATGGATAGTATGGACGAGTACCTTGGGCTGAGTTTCAGCTTAAAATGCTCAGAACCCCGGCCTTCAGACAAATACAGTACATCAAACTCTACAAAGACAGTATTGCCAACTTTCCAAAACATTATTGCAAGTCCCATGATATTTGGTGTTTTTTCTCAGAGCAACAGCTGCTGGAGACAAATGTTTATGTGAGAATATTTGCTTTTTTTTAAAAAGTGTTTCTAGCCCTCATAATTGCAGAGAAAAGCTTGAAAATGTGACCCAAGCATACCATAAAGGGTTGAAAACAAGAAAGCAAATAAAAAGAACCCCAAACTTTCCTTTTAAAACTTCATGATTTTTAAGCCAGTCTGAGGATTTTTTTGTGTCCTGACTCATGAATGATGTTTTTGAATGTTTGTGGTTGGCAATTCTGCAAAGACCTCAGAGAGTGATTGCAGCTTCAAATACAGAGAGCTGTACATGCCATGGAAGGTATGTCTACCCTGCCACTGGGAGTGAGATTCACGCTAGTGGAACGCTCACTAGTGTGCTAAAAATAGCAGCGTGGACATTGCAGCATCAGTGGAGGCTCAGACTAGCCACCCAGGCTCAGACCCAGGGGAGGGGGGCTTGAGCTTGGACGGCAAACCCAAGCCAGTGCTGCAATGTCCACGCTATTGTTAGCGTACTAGTGTGAGCCCCATTCACACAAGTCTATCTACTCAGGCTGCGAGGCCCACTACCAGGTGCAGTGTAGACATACATATAGACTACAGAAATAAAACTAAAAAGATAGCAATCTTTAAAATATATATTAAAAAGCTGCCAAAACTCACAGGAAAGGTGTTTCCAAAGTCAGACTCAAGCAGTATCCACCAGATGAAATCCTACCTGTTGGCGCTGATACAGTCTGTTCTGTTTCTGTAGCCTTTTCATGGTGTAACAGGGTTTTAGGTGAGGTAAAGCACAGTTCACTGTACCACAGACTTTGTATACTAGGGTCGACATAGTTGCCGTATTAGTTTCTCTTAAAATGAGAAAGACCTAAATGGAGACAGGCTGAAAAACTTGGCAAATGAAGAAACTACCATGCTGCCAGGGCATGCACCATATTTTCCCCATTTACCAAGGTGATAAATTAGTGGTGGAAGGGCAGGGGAGTGAGAGAAGGGAAAGAGGACAAGTTTTTGTTGCATAAATTTCCTCTTTGGACCTGTAGATTTGGGTAGTGGTATAGCTCAGTGGTTTGAGCATTGGCCTGCTGAACCCAGGGTTGTGAGTTCAATCCTTGAGGGGGCCATTTAGGGATCTGGGGCAAAAATTGGGGATTTGGTCCTGCTTTGAGCAGGGGGTTGGATGAGATGACCTTCTGAGGTCCCTTCCAACCCTGATATTCTATGATTCCACAAAATAAGAGAGCTCTCATTTTTAAAAAGGAGACTATTGGTAAAACTAAGTGTAATTTTCCCATAGATATAACTTTTCTCTAATAACCAAAGCAACTACTGTAGGATTTTTAAATCATGGCTTTCCATTATTCAATACAAAACGAATGCTGTTAAGGAATTGGAAATCTAAATCAGAACTTCAGACAAAGAATGGTTTACAGATATGACAGAAATAGCAGTGCATGAACATCTCCTACATAAATTGCAAGTTGGCATGGCAAAAGAAATATAATACATTTTAGAGACTATTAAACAACGGATACTCACATTCTGAGGTAGAGATACTACAGTATTAATAAAACGAAAAGGAGTACTTATGTATCCAGTTTGCACAGACTAACACGGCTGCTACTCTGAAACCTGCAGTATTAATAGATGGCATCATGGCAACAGAGTTTTGGACCATTCCAGTTTCTATATTACTTAATGTTTAGTCTTTCACTCATTGTTATTTCATGACGTCTTTCCTCTTAACTTAGTCTTCTGCATGTTTGATAGCAATAATTAGCAACAATTCTGTGAAAATTCATGTACAAGTGAAGTGGATAATTATCACATACGTTTCTAGAAAGGCTATGATTACAGTGAAAAGATGGTAAACTTTTGTTGCAGTGGTTATCCTAATTATTTATTATTTATATTCTTAGTTATGTTGTTATATTTGACACTATAAGAAGTATACTGGTACTTCTGATAAATGTATCTCATGCTTTGTATATGAATGTATTTCTAATTTTATGAACTATAACTTCAGAGTAGCATATTAATGCATTATTCTCCCTCTCCAGAATATACCATTTTACCTTGCACTGTCATTAGCATACACTGTATCCAAAAACATTTTACAGTTAATACCACATTTTGCAGAGTTAACTATCATCAGAAGGAGAGAGAAATTGCTATCTGCTCTAGCTGCGATTTACAATATGGTGAATCCATTGGGAGATGCAGGAATGTTGTTGCAGATTGCAGGAACTGAAAAGGAGAAAGCCCTTGCACCAACCATGGTAATTATATGGTGGCAGATTGCAAGAGGAGGCCAATGCTAGATACTAGGGGACTAGGTAAAGACAAGGCCCAAGAGAGGCGGGAGAGAGTCTGTGGAGGTCTTTAAAAGCAGGAGTGGCATGGGGAGGGATGCCATTGGGAACTGGGCTCAGACATGAATGAGGTACCAGTGGAGTTTTCTGAGATAGTCATTCATCAGGTTTCTTTGTACTTGTGAGAGGGCAGACAGCAGCATTCAACGTATATTGAAGCCTGAGGTGCCAGGATTTAGGAAATCCACAGGGAACAGAGCTGCAGCAGTCAAGGCAAGAGGAGGGATGAAGGCATGGATGAGGATTTCAGTAGCGGCAGATTTAAAGCAACACTATATATGTTGGAGATGGTGGCAGGTGATTTACAAACATAGCAGCTGTAAGGAGAAGAGGGCAGAGGCACGGAGGGCACCAAGGTTAATGTATTTTTAAAAAACATTATAGATGGGGCACTCAGATACTACAGTAGTGGGGGACATAAATATCAGAGGGTGTGTCTATACAGGGGGTTTAATCTGAAGCTTTTTGATGCATGTCAGGTAACTCGCAGTATGCAAGTCGCATCAATAACATACACAAGGGGAATGCCTGTTCATTTTCAATTTGCATTGTGTGAATGCGCGCTGGCTGTTTGCTGCGAACTGAGGGCGTAACATTCTTGGAAACTATCCCATGGTCCTTTGCTTCATTGCTGAGCAGTGTGCCTCCTGGGAGGGTTTTCACTAAACTGTGGGAAGCCAGGTGGGTTAAAAAAGTTTTGAACAAAATCCCATGTTTCTGCTGTCTCTACCCTACCTTTCCTTTTTGCTATGGTTCGTGCCATGTTCAAAATGCTGTTGACCAGCATTGATCCAACAATGCTCCACACCATTATGGTGACAAGTATGAATATACAGTGTGTATTACAGCACCCAAAGCTGGACGAATGGAGAACTGAAATTTATGCATCGTACCACCAAGCAGATGAAGCAGGAGATTGTTCTACAGCAACAGCAGCAATTCCTCTGGCAGCAGGATGAGGAGGAAGAAAAGGACTATGCCAAGCTGTTGGAACTAGAGGACCAGTTCCTAGACCAGCTACACCGCTTTTGGTGCTGTTTCTGGGCCTGGGAAACCAGCGTGGATTAGTGAGAGGGGATTGTTTTGCAAACCTGGGATGACCAGCAGTGGGGAGAGAACTTCAGGATGGGGAGGGTCACCTCTTTTGAGACCTGTGCAGAACTGACCCCAGAGCTGCAGCCACAGTGTACGAACACGAGGTGTCCTATCCCTTCTGGAGGGATAGGTTACCATTGCCATCTGAAAGCTGGCCATCCAAGAATGCTACTAGTCTGTAGCCAACCAATTTAGCAAGAGGAGATCAGTTGTTGGGGCAGTTCTCATGCAGATTGCTATGCCATTGATAAGGTGCTGTCGAACTAGTCATAATGCTGGGAAATGCTCAGGAAACTATTGATGACTTTGCATGGGTTCCCAAATGATATTGGGGCAATTAATGGAACTCATGTGCCTATCACTTGCCCCCAGTGCCAGGGCACATAATGTATAAACAGAAAGACATATTTCTCCATGGTGCTCCATAGATTTGTGGACCACCAAAGCAAGTTTACAGACATATATGCAGAGTGATCTGGAAGGGACCATGATGCTAGGATCTTTTGGAACTTAGTTCTATTTACATTAATGGAGAAAAAGCCCTGTTTGCCCCAGGACCACTGTGAAGGTTGGTCGGTTGCTCTGGGAGACCCGGCTTATCCTCTGATGCCATGATTTAAAAACCCATTCACAAGCTGCTTAGAGAGAAGGAAGGAACATTTGAACTATTGCCTGACTAGTTGCAGAATGGTGGTGGAGTGGGTATTTGGCCATTTGAAAGGTAGATGTGCTTATGAAATAGGGTGGAAGCAGCAGCAAAAAGTGTTCTGACCATTGCAGCTGCATGTTCTTCATGATGTTTGTGAGAACAAGGGGGAGAAAGCCTTAACGGTGGGTGGGAGGTTGAGGTGCAGACACTTGTTTAGAGATTCAAGAGGCCAGCAAAGCATCCAGGAGAATAGTGTCAGGGATGCCTCGTGTTTGTAGTTTGAGGCTCATGCCTGAATAGGTGCAGGCAGTTAGCCCATGGCAGAGAGTGTTGGGAGAGATACATTGCGAGCACTGGCGTATTGTGTATGGGTGGTGGGATGGAACATTCCTTCTGTACTTTTGTAGCACCCTCTGAATCATTTCAGCGGTATTTTTTTAAAGGATTTTCTGACTTTGATGTAATGATGGCTGAATTGTATACAGTTTATTATGAAAAAACAATGACAAAATAAAAAAGTTTTAATTGAATCCCTGGAAAAACAACAATGATTTTTAATGTGAAAATACATTTAACAAAACAATCTATTTACTAACCACCTATAAACAAGCCTTTCATTAAAGCAACAATACAAGCAAAACTGAAAATGAAACAGTGAAAACAGAATAAGATGTGTGGTGCGGGGGCAGAGCAGGGGCGCTTAAAATCACAGGAGACTATGTGCTTCCCTTTGCCTCTTCTTCTCCACATGGGCTCTGCGGTTGAGTACTGCAGCTCAAAATTGTCAGGGCCACTGCTGGACTCAAAAGTGCTGGGCTTCCAGGAGCCAGTGTTTTTGGTGCCCAGGGGTTGGCTCTGAGAGGGGAATGGCAGCTGGTAGGATTGTTGTGGAGGTGCAGGCTGGAGAAGTTTGTTGCTGGTCCCAGTAGCTAGCATTGTCAAGGGCTGAAGGACATGGCTGGGTCCCACACTATGGGACGGCAGGGCCTATTGGCCTAGCAGGAGCATGGTTTAGAGAGCATTCAGGGTCAGGGTAGTCTCTGCATCTCCCTGTCTCTTTCCTTGCCATCCCTGGCCACAGCGACGATCTCCTGAGAGAGCTGCATTTCTTTCTCCGTCAGTGGACTGTGTGCAGCTCTCAGCCAGTTTGGTTTTCTTCTAGGACTCTGCCACAAGTGTGGCAAACATCTTGTCCTAAGTGTTCCTTTTTCATGCCCTCAGGTTGGCCAGCCTCTCAGCAGGAGTTAGAAGCTCTGTTCTTGACAATATGGCCGTTGCATGTGTTATGGCTGTGGGAATATGGCAACAAAATTGCTTATTGTTCATATTCCAGACAGGCCATGATAGCATTGTTTTAAATATGAATGTGATTTTTACCTCCCTCAGATTCTTCCCAGTCCTGGGAAAACCTCAAAGAGAAGCAGTCTGCATGTCAGGAGGTACTGGGCTCACAAGCATTTGTCTGCGGTTAGGAAAGTTGTGGGGGTGGGTAGGGTTGGAATTATGGTCCTGTTTTGGTTTTGCAGTTTTGTTTGTGCACTGGAGGAGCTTCTAGAGTGTCGGAGGAGTTGCGGGGAGCGTGGCGGGTAGTGTCACCTGTTGGATAATCCCCTCTACATCTTGTATAGGCTGTCATGACTTTTGATGTCGTTCTGCTGATGCAGGTAGCTAGGAGCAGAGAACAGTTTTATTCAAAAAGGCAAAGGACAGACCGATGAGATGCATCAGGAAGTTATTCACCAGGATGGTTCTCCCAGAAATGCTGCAGGACTGCAAGGGATTTGCAAGCTATGCTGGGGGATGTAGATGTGCAGCTATTCCCTATAATGTGTGAAATGAAATACAGCAATTTCTCAGTCTTCAGTTCTGCTATATCTCCCCTGCAAAATAAGTAAGTAAGTAAATAAATAGACAGGGTCCTGAAATGATTGTCAGCTACAGTGCATGATACAGGGCATTTGTACCTCAGCAGGGAGCGGTATTGTTTGTACCTTTACCAGCCATGCGAGTGTCCATTTATATCTCACGTAAGCCATGAACCCTAACCAGATTTCTTTTCCTGTAACCACTGGCTCAAAGGGATGAATTTTGCACAAATGAATGCTTTTGTTCTTTGAATTGGCTGTGGGAGGGGAGGTGCGTTAGAGCCTGCAGCTGTGCCATGCTGGCAGCTGCCATTTTGAGACAGTAGAATGAGTGGAGGGAGGGTTTGCTGGTTAGGACAGATGAGGGGAGTGGGAAAGGAAAATGCGCTTCATGGCATGGTCCTGAAAACTGTTGACAAAACAGTTGCATCACCCTGCCTCTGTTTCCCTCCTTGGTTGCTCAATAACGCCGCAACACAGTCCACTAGGTCATTAAAAACATCCCCCACTTGGAGTCCAATTTATTTAGTCTTTACACAGTCTGGTCCTCCAGGCCCCAGTCCCAGTTCAGTGTGTCACTCTTAGGTACAGAGCCCCTAGCTCTCCTTCTCAGAGCTGGGTCCCACTTCAGTCACCATTCCCAGACTTTACCTGGCTGGAGCTCAGCTTTCAGGGTCTGACTTCCAAACTCCACTGGTGTCAGGGTCTTCCTCCTGCCTTAGCAGGCTACTCCCAGTCCTCCTAGCTGGGGCAGTTACCCTATGTAACAGATACAGGAATTTCCTGCAATATCATTGAAAGACCTTTATAGTATTACATTTATGTACCAGTGTGGTCTGGGGTTGTATGTAACCTCTCTGGGGGGAGATCTGACAGATATTGCAACCTATGCAGTCTGGTTGGGGTACATTGATTTAAGTGAATGGTTTATGTAGGGTTGTGTTCTGCTCCATGGGGGAGGGCTAACCACAGTTCCTCTGGGAATTAAGAGCAGTGGGGGATAATTAGGCAAATTCAGGCAGGTGGTAATACCTCCAGAGAAGTACTACCACCTGGAGAGTCTCTCATACTATTTAAAACTAGATTCTCCAGAGACTAGTAGACAAAGAGGACTTCTGGATAAATAGCCTGAGTTTAAACTGGCTCAGGCCCTTCTACCTGATCCATCAAATGGACAGGACCTTCAAGGCCCCCCCCCCCAAATCATTCCAGAAGGGTTGACCTAGGATGCCATAGGCTGATGAGTGACCTTTGGTAAGCTTTTAGCATGAGAGTAGGTTTTGAGAAGAAGCTGTATAGTAACCTATAACTGTGTGCAATATACAAGTCAAAGCCTTTGGAGAGAAAGCAAAGTACAGATGCTGCCTGCTTAGGCAGTTTGGCATGCTGGAGATATCACAGTATATTCCAGGGAGTGGGGAACCCTTAAAACCCCGAGTCAGAAGGAGGAGGGATGCAGGTCTCTGTCCAAGAGAAGTGTCAGCTGGGAGCTGGAAACCTTTAAGTGGGTGCCATGAAGGGACTTCAGAAGAGGGGATATAAGTGCAATTACCCTGAAACTTTGACACGCTGCAGGAGCCTTTCCTCACTCTTTGCAATCTCTGCCACAGCTGCCTGAGCTTCTTGGCTTCTCTGCAGCTTCCTGTTGCTCTTATAATGGAAATCACCTGTTTCCTCTCCAGTCAGGTTCCTCAGTAATCAGGGATGGCTGGCCCCAGGCCTTTCAGCTCTTCGGGGCAAGCCACACTGCTACAGACTGCTTGCTCTTTATCTGGTATCGCTTGGTGACTCCTTGCAGAAATCTGCTTTGCAATGTCCACAAAAAGATCTTTATTTTAGTGGCTGGCCACAAGAACTTCCCGAACCGACACTTCTCCCCAGCTGTCAATAAGATCCAGGGTCCTAATGTGGCTCCAAGTGGCCACTCTAGGCTTGTTGTGGGACTTCTGATGTGTTATTCACAGTTGTCTCACAAGAATGATAAACTGGGATCTAGGAGCAAATTGGCAAAATCTGGTACACTGTCATCTTTTAAAGGTCAGATGTCATTCTGGGAACTTGACACCAGAGCAGAGGAGGTCAGTAACTATTGACCTGCAAAGCACTGTGGGATAGTCCTTGGAAGCATGCAAGAACTGGTACGCAGAATTGTGTCCACATAAATAGAACAAACTAATTCAATTTGAAGCCAAGCGAGTCCACTTTTCAAGAGTTCTCCAGAGTTTGTGATAAGTGTGGCATTAGTGTGCACTGATGGATTGGCTCATGTGTATGCAAGAATTTTTAAAGCAGATTAACTTGATTTGATCAAGTTTAAAACTTCCATGTAGACAAGAAGTTAGATAGGTTACAGACAGAGGCAGATAAAAGCAGAGAGGTTTCTCTTAAGAAAATCTTTTTTTTGTAGACGTTCAGCTCAAGGAAGTCAATAGGAAGTGATAAGCTTACAGTTCAGAGAGGGTTTGCAGGTCTTTCTGTTTCTTACTTGTCTGACATATCTCAGATTTCCACCATCCCTCAAGTCTACCTTTTCCCACTACCCCACCTGGCCATGAAACCACACAGGACATTTCCCCACCTGCTTGCAATACTCTTGGCTCTATTTAGCATATTATATATATAGTCTGTTACCTGTGTATTGTACTCTAAGAAAATGTTTATTAAGAGTAGGGATGACCAAGGAAAGCAGATTAAGTAAGGGACACTTTATGGAATATGGATATCATAATTCAAAATAATTAGATGTGAAAAACTGGCAACTACTATTGCTATAAATATGGTTGTGCCAGAGAGGTTAGAAAAGATGTTTCAATGGGGGTGCTTAAAGATATTTTAGTACTTCTTTCACTATTGAGTTTGCATGCAATGGATGCAGCTATAAAAGAGGGTTCATGTGCATATGGAAAAGAGCAAAATATGAAATACCTATTAGCTACAAGGACAAGCCAAGTATATAGTTTTCATGTCTTTTTTTTGCCAAGAATTAATAGTTTCAGAAAATGAACATTTCTTAATAAAGGCTGTGTTACTGGCACGCCTGTAGTGACTTCAGAACTGGTGTCTAACTTATTGTTCATTGACATCAAGGATCAAGTTTTCAGTGGAGCCTCAACATATTTTGCATTTATGTATGCACAGCTTTGAGTGAACACAACACTGGCATGCAGACTTTTTGAGTAGCATCCCAAGCTTGGACGGATAGAGTCTTTCCATCACTTGTGCAAACAAGTAATAGATTTGGTTGATTTAATCAGTCATCTGCACATGTAGATGACAGTGCTAACAAATGCTCAAGCATTTGTATTTGCAAAGCTGCATGAATGCAAATGGAGGCCATGTTTTGAAACACTGGCATTTCAGATATTGACATGCTGGTAAAACAAAATCCAGTATATTCAATCAATTGAAATACAGGCATCCATATTTAATACAACATGGTTTTAGAGCTGGTGCACAATCAAGGAAGGAAACTAAAGTTTATGCCAAACACAAATTGACGTTCCAACCCCTCACAAAATCACCATGAACAGCTGTAGGCCAGGAAATCTTTTATATCAGTCTAGCATGGGCAGAAAATGTAACAGGTCTAAAGTGTCAGGACACAGCTTTAACATCTGTTAGCTCAGATGTTAGAGCAGCCCAGATTTTCAAGAATACTGTGCTACTGCCAGTTATCTTTTGGATATCAAACCAGATCTCTTTTCTGATTTTGATGTTGATATCCTGTTATGACACGACTCTTTATAGCAATGAGATCTCAAGATAATAGATCTTGAAACTGCCTGGCAGCATAATGAATAATGATGTAAATAGAAAGGAGCATTAACACTGCCAGATTAAATGTAAAAATGTAATAAGAAAAGCCAAAAAGGAGTTTGAAGAACAGCTAGCCAAAAACTCAAAAGGTAATAAAATGTTTAAGTACATCAGAAGCAAGAAGCCTGCTAAACAACCAGTGGGGACCCTGGACAATCGAGATACAAAAGGAGCACTTAAAGACGATAAAGTCATCATGGAGAAACTAAATGAATTCTTTGCTTCAGTCTTCACGGCTGAGGATGTTAGGGAGATTCCCAAACCTGAGCCGTCTTTTGTAGGTGACAAATCAGAGGAACTGTCCCAGATTGAAGTGACACTAGAGGAGGTTTTGGAATTAGTTGAGAAACTTAACAGTAACAAGTCACCGGGACCAGATGGCATTCACACAAGAGTTCTGAAAGAACTCAAATGTTAAATTGCAGAACTATTAACTATGGTTTGTAACCGGTCCTTTAAATCAGCTACTGTACCCAATGACTGGAAGATAGCTAATGGAATGCCAATATTTAAGAAGGGCTCTAGAGGTGATCCTGGCAATTACAGACCGGTAAGTGTAATGTCAGTACTGGGCAAATTAGTTGAAACAATAGTAAAGAATGAAATTGTCAGACACATAGAAGAACATAAATTGTTGCACAAAAGTCAACATGGTTTCTGTAAAGGGAGATCACGTCTTACTAATCTATTAGAGTTCTTTGAGGGGGTCAACAAATGTGGACAAGGGGGATCCAGTGGACATAGTGTACTTAGATTTCCAGAAAGCCTTTGACAAGGTCCCTCACCAAAGGCTCTTATGTAAATTAAGTTGTCATGGGATAAGAGGGAAGATCCTTTCATGGATTGAGAACTGGTTAAAAAAAGACAGGGAACAAAGGGTAGGAATAAATGGTAAATTTTCAGAACGGAGAGGGGTAACTAGTGGTGTTCCCCAAGGGTCAGTCCTAGGACCAATCCTATTCAACTTATTCATAAATGATCTGGAGAAAGGGGTAAAGAGTGAGGTGGCAAAGTTTGCAGATGATACTAAACTGCTCAAGATAGTTAAGACCAAAGCAGACTGTGAAGAACTTCAAAAAGATCTCACAAAACTAAGTGATTGGGCAACAAAATGTCAAATGAAATTTAATGTGGATAAATGTAAAATAATGCACATTGGAAAAAATAACCCCAACTATACATACAATATGATGGGGGCTAATTTAGCTACAACTAATCAGGAGAAAGATCTTGGAGTCATCGTGGATGATTCTCTGAAGACGTCCACACAGTGTGCAGCGGCAGTCAAAAAAGCAAATGGGATGTTAGGAATCATTAAAAAACGGATAGAGAATAAGATGGAGAATATTTTATTGCCCTTATATAAATCCATGGTATGCCCACATCTTGAATACTGTGTACAGATGTGGTCCCCTCATCTCAAAAAAGATATACTGGCATTAGAAAAGGTTCAGAAAAGGGCAACTAAAATGATTAGGGGTTTGGAACAGGTCCCAAATGAGGAGAGATTAAAGAGGCTAGGACTTTTCAGCTTGGAAAAGAGGAGACTAAGTGGGGGAGGATATGATAGAGGTATGTAAAATCATGAGTGGTGTGGAGAAAGTGAACAAGGAAAAGTTATTTACTTGTTCCCATAATATAAGAACTAGGGGCCACCAAATGAAATTAATGGGTAGCAGGTTTAAAACAAATAAAAGGAAGTTCTTCTTCACTCAGCGCACAGTCAACCTGTGGAACTCCTTGCTTCACAACCTCAAGGTTGTGAAGGCTAGGAGTATAACAGGGTTTAAAAGAGAACTGGATAAATTCATGGAGGTTAAGTCCATTAATGGCTATTAGCCGGAATGAGTAAGGAATGGTGTCCCTGTTTGTCAGAGGGTGGAGATGGATGGCAGGAGCGAGAACACTAGATCATTACCTGTTAGGTTCACTCCCTCTGGGGCACCTGGCATTGGCCACTGTCGGTAGACAGCACACTGGGCTGGACGGACCTTTGGTCTGATCCAGTATGGTAATTCTTATGTTCTTATGATGTTGACATGATCATATGTCTCACACTCACATGACTAGTGCCAGTGAACTCAGCTTGTATCACTCAGCCTGAGCCTAGTGTTAAACCTCCCATTGCTGAGCAAGCTTATAGAGAAGATAACTCATGGCCATCTAATTGAGGCTAATATTCTAGACCTGGCCTGAATCCAGATTGTGCTGGGACATGGGACTGAAACTGCATTAGTGGCATTGATGAATGATCTTCTGTGATCAATGAATAGATGGCAGACATCCAATCTCCTCCTCCTGCAACTTTGCAGCATTTGACACTATTCACCGTGAGATCCTGCAGTCTCACTAGAGAGGTGGCTTGAGTGTGAGTCCTTTTTAGAGGGATGTACCCAATGACTAGTGATGGGAAACTGCACCTGCATCACTAAACCCCTCACTTGTGGAGTTCCACAAAGATCAATGCCCTTTCTGGTCTTTTTCAGCATCTACATGCAGCCACCAGGTGAACTGGCCAGATGACATGGACTTAAGTGCCAGAAATATGCAGATAAGACAGCTCTACTTCACCACATATGACTATACTACTGCCACCAACATGGCCCTGTGTTTGGGCAAGATCAGCTCATGGATGAAGAATGGCTGGTTGAAGATGAACTTGAGCAAGACAGAGGTGATGCTGGTGGGTAGAGAAAAGCTTTTTGAAGAGTTTGCAGCCATGATAGAGTCTCCTTTAGTTGAAACCCACAATTGCTTGATTCAATCCACAATTTGGGAGTGCTCCTGGATCCCTCTCTGGTGCTAAGCTCTCACATAGACAAATCTGTGAGTAATGCTTTCTACCACCTCTCTCTGGCTGACTAGGAAACTCCATCTGCCTGGGAGACAATGACCCAGTCTCAGTTATTCACACCTCCATCACCTCTCAGCTGAACTAGAGCAACATAATATACATAGACATGCAGCCTTCAGTGCTTAGGAAACTGCAACTGCAATAGAATGTTGTGGCAACGCTCCTTGGCAACATGGGCTACTGTGAGCACATCAAACTATCCTCTACTCTCTATGCTGCCTTCCCACAGAACACTGAATCAAGCTTAAGGTCTTGGTATTTATCTACTAAGCACCCAATGGCCTGGGCTCAGGCCATGTAAAAGATTACATAAAGCACGGGGATGAAGATCATGGTCAACAGCTTTGCACCTGAGGAATAGTGGCACTTTCTACCATAAGAATATAGCTAATCTATGCAGAAGACAGCTGTGTGTGGGCCAGTCTGAGGCTGTGGAAAGAACTCCCCCAGGAACTAAAGACCATCCCAACCTCACCACCTTCTGCTCCAAGTGTAAGGCAAACTTCTTTGACCTGGCTTTCTCCAAACAAATCGCAGAATATACATTTTTTTAAAATATCCCTACCAAAACAAAACATTCCACTGCATATGTTTCTCCCCTTGGGGAGAGGCTGAGACCAGAGAACTAACAGATGACAGATGTTAGTCACATTGCATAACGTAGTACTGAACAGTGCTCAGATACTGCAGTGATGTGTGTGGCATAAGAATCTACATAGAATAGAGAATTTGGACCTTAAATTAGTATTTTTAAAAAGTTGTTCTCAACATTGTAGTCTCTGTGTAGAGGTTTATCATGGTGATAAAAGCCTGATGAGCTCCCTCTCCCCTGGACACTCACCAGACTGCTGTCCCAGACCCAAATCTTGGGTCCTACATGCTGTTGGCTTGCTGGGGCTAGCTGGGCAGAGTTTAGGCACAGTCTCTCTGGCTCCAGGCCTTTAGGCACACACTCCACATACAGAACCAGTGTCTGACACCCCTCTTAGCAATGGGGACCCTCATAGTCCAATTGCTTAGGCCCTGAAGCTAGCACTGGCTCTCCTAAGCCACCCTAGTAGCTGCTGCAGGCTTCCAGAGTTCCATGGAAGCTGTAGACCCTCGGATTTAGTACTTCCCTCTTTTTAGTACTTCCCACAGCTATGGGACTGTGTAAGTAACACACTGACTAAAGGAATTTCTAAACACCCACATGCTTTACTCAGCGGAAGCACAAGAGATCTACAGATCTATTGAAAAATAAACACATGCATGCAAAACCCTCAGTTTCCTCACCCTCCTGAGAGTCCTTTGGGTCTTACTGTTTTGCTGGAAGTCCAGGATTCTTCTGCACCCCCTCTTCATCTGCTTCATCTTGTGACAGCACCTGTAATGTGCTAGGCACTTTGTCTGGAAAGAGGGATTGTCTGTGCCCTGAGGAGCTTATAACAAACTGACAAGTAGAAAGAGGTCAGGGAAAGGGTTCTATAAAAGGGATTTTCTGAGTAGATCAGCAAACTTCACTATAGGCAGTACCGCAGAAGTAGGATTTTAGGGGGCCCTTAAAAGTGGAGAGGGTATGGAACTTGCAGATGAGAAGAAAGCATAAAGGCTACTAACAGGTGGACATGACAAATCTGACATACCTTCAACGTTCAAAATGTCTTCATGGGCATCAGGAACATTTTTCAGAGTCACCTAAATTCCATTTTCAAAAGTGACTTTGTCCCAATCCTCAAAGGTATTTTGGCACGTAATTCCCTTTGATTTAATGGGAGTCAGGCGCCTAAACACCATTGAGGAACTGGGCCTAAGGTGCTTTTGAAAACGTTCTCAATTCCTTTTAAGTCAATTTTAGGTTTTCTGAATCTGCCTTTTCAACATAGCTCTTTGAAAAAAGGCAAGTGTAAGTTTTATCATGGGTTAATCTTAATATGCATCAGCGTTTTTGCTTAAAAACACTATATTGTTACTGTCATAGGAATTTAGGAAGTGAAAAAGCTTTAAAGAAACCAGGGTGGGAAGAGGTGGTTTGCTCTTTGATGATAAAAACTTCATTTGTTACCAATCCATTTATGATGACCTGTAGAGAACCAAAAAGCTTTTTTCCTTGGAACTTGACTTTTTTGGTTCATTTGGACATTTATGTGCACAAGGACTGCAGGACTGGGTCTTTGTTGGGGAATAAATATTTAAAATCCTCATATACAATAATGGCCAGACCCAAAGGCTAATTAAAGTCAGTAGAAGACTTTCCATTGACTTCAGTGGGCTTTGGATAAAGTTCTAATTGAGAAATATCTATGGAAACATTTAATACTAAGTATCAGGGAGTAGCTGTGTTAGTCTATATCTACAAAAACAACGAGTAGTCTGGTGGCACCTTAAAGACTAACCGATTTATTTGGGCATAAGCTTTCGTGGGTAAAAAACCCACTTCTTCAGATGCATGGAGTGAAAATTACATATGCAGGCATTATTATACATGAAGAGAAGGGAGTTACCTTACAGGTGGAGAACCAGTGTTGACAGGGCCAATTCAATCAGCATGGATGTAGTCTACTCCCAATAATTGATGAGGAGAGGTCAACAGCAAGAGAAAGCTTATGCCCAAATAAATCAGTCTTTAAGGTGCCATTGGACTCCTTGTTGATTTAATACTAAGGAAATTGTCATTTCAGAAAATATGAAAAAAGGAATCCAAACTAATAAGATGGATTTGTAAGTATATGAAAGTAGTGTTTTAGTTAACTTTTTTAAACAGAGCTCTACCCTTCTAAGCCAATTAACAGGATCTTTATAAAGAACCAATGCTTTTAATTGTCAACTGTGTGTTTTTAAGCATCATCTCTTTAATCTTTTATGTTAATCAGCCTAACAGATTTATAATTCACTGCATACAAGTAACTTGTCCTGCATACAAGTAACTATTTAAAATTATTAATTAGATTATGGTGACTGTCAGAAAAAGTAGTTTTAAAAGTAAAATCAGATTGTTATGACTAATGCTGTACAAATTAGCATAAAGTAGTTCAGACAGAATTATCCCAGAGACTTTGCAATTAGGAGCACCTATTAGTGCACTTGCTAAACTTTTATCAATTAATCATTACTCTTGAATAGTAAGAACAAAATTGAATATTGTGAATATGGGAAGAGTGATTGATTATAAGTGGCAAATTGCTGACTGGCTCCATTATTACCTTTACTTTAAAGATTTTTAGAGAAAGTGTCTTATCAATTTTATGAATACATAAATTACACTAATGTGCTCAGTATCAGATGGATTTTTCATCCTACTTATTCAGTAGCAATTGTTCTCAAAATTACACAAAAGGTTCTACAGTGCATGGGATATCATTCTGGTCACAATTGTCAAAAATGGGACCCTAAAGTTAGGCTCCTGAGTCCTTATTTAAACATTTAGCAGGCTTAATTTTTGAAAGTGCTGAGCACCAGCAAATCCCTTTCACTATAGCAGCCTATTTATTAAAATCTTGGCCCTTTACATTATTCAAAATATTTAGCATTTATTATTCCTAAATATAGCCAATCACCTTTATTACTGTGCCCATGAAACAAAATGTGTTTGCTTTGTTCTGAAATGTTTGTTTTAATAGGGGTTTTTTGGGGGGGTGGAAGGGCTATGCGGTCAATCTACAACTGCAATAAATGCTCAGACTTTCAATGCTTTTAAATGCTCAGGTTTTCAAAGCGGGCTACATTTCAATGGGGCTCAGGTTCTTTGAAAATTCCAGTCTTACAGAATGCTAAGTAAGGGGCTGATGCCCCACTCATTGAAGTCAATGGAAGGGAATTTTTTCCTTGACTTTAAAACAGGAATCTGATCAGGCCCCAAATTCTGTTAATACCTGAGTATTCTTAGGTTCTCAAGCACTGTGTGATGAAGCCATTTCAGCTGAATTGTCTTAATAAAAGTTCAGATTAGAAAACTCTCTCTCAGCTAACTCAGTGAGACAATAGCAGAGCAGAAAGGTTGTATTTTCTATAATGCTTATTACCAGATTCACACAGGGATATAGGATAGTCCCTGAAAATCTGGAAACTATCAAGAAATGTTATTTTAAATGCCATGAAATTGCTAGAAGTGTTTATTTTGGCTAATCTGAGATGAAGTCATCACTGCACATGGAACTACTCTGAAATATAGCACATGAAAATCCCCATGGAATAGTTAAGATTTTACATAGCTGAAAGACGAAGGGCTAAATAACACAGGGGAAAAAAATAAGGAAGGGTGTTTTAGCAATCAGAGGTGCCTCCCTTGTCCCCCATTGCCAAAATACCACTGCTATAATAGAGATCCCCTTTCTAGAGAATTACTTTGTTGAAAATCAATGTCCCTGAGGTTCCCTCACCCAAACAGATTTCATATGAAAATATACCTTTGCCAACAATTTCTAATGCTCCCTATGCTCAATATCATGATAGTTAACCACTGATGCACTACACTACTAAGAGTACCAGGTCCTTCTTAACAATGATTACAACACAGCATCTGTGAGAACAACAGTGAAGAACTTACTGCAATTTAAGAGAAAAGGTGGGGGAGGTCATATTTTTTATTGGAACATCTTCTATTGGTGAGAGAGACAAGCTTTCGAGCCACATAGAGCTCTTCTACACAGGTTACTGCAATTAAGTAATATATGTAGCATCATAAATGTGTGCAATGCTATACAAATGTAATAGACTGAGACAATCCTTGTCCCAAAGGTTATTGTCAGAAGTCTGATCAATGCCCATTGAAGTCAATGGAAAGTTCCCTATTGCTCGTTAGCAAGAACTGGCACAGTGCTAACTTACTGTGAATGGTTCCACTGACTTCAGGCACGATGCTTTGGTTCCACTCCTGCAAATACTGCTAAGTTAGATCAGATAAATACAACACAGGTCATCAGATGGGGTGAAGAATGGGATCAGGAAGTTAAATCACCAGGCCATTTTTAGCTAATAAATGAAATTTTGAAGTATGTTGAATCTCTTTTAGAACCATATGCTGGATAGATTGTTTGATCAGAAAAGCAAGGCTAATGAATGGTGCTGTGAGGATTCTCTTAGGCCCCCCTCTTTGAACCTTAGGGGCAAATTCAAGTGGTGTAAACCTGTGCCACTTCAGTTATTACCTTTATTCTTAAGATTGCCATGTTACCTTTTATGTTCACAGCATACAAACAAGGAAGTTAAATTTTAAAAAACAAAAATAACGTAAATAACTCTCTCTAAGGCCACAACATAACACTACTGTTATTCTTAGAATCCAGAATGATAACACACAAGAGCCAAAAACAGGGACACATAAAGCAGGCTGCTCCCTAAGGCAGAGAAACACAACTCACTCCACTGTGTTCTAAGATGGCTCTTTGAAAGACTGCTGAGACCCAGATCCCATGTTTCCCTACAGAGCCCCCTAGCCTGAAAACAGGATCAGGAATTCCCCCACGTCCCTCACACACATACTTAAAGCGATAACTTGCAATTCCAACAGTCTTCAATACACCACACTACCCTTTAGTTCATTTCCAGCTCTATTCATCTTCTGCTGTATCACACATGTGCACTCTCTTGCGCACACACACACTGCTACCACCTCCAATATCCTTCATGTCTGAAAGCACTTAGTGGAGCAGGTGCACTGGAATTAACTTTATTTCATAATTAAATTCTTTAATATATCTAGTGAATGTTTGAGTATTTATATGACTCTAGCATACAATATATACCATACATGCATGAATTTCAATTACATTTCGTAACCCAATTATAGAAGTTATTCTAAATTAAATATTTCCCCCCACATCTTGGATTCAAGGCATGTGAACCACACAAGTGATACGCTGTCCAGTGAGTGTTTGGAACCAGAGGGGAGTTCTGAAATCGTTAAGGTAGCCATATAATACATGGTCGTAATGAGGGAGCCACTAATGGCATCCTCTAGTAACACATTAAGAAGAAAATATTTGCTTAATAAAATGTAATATTAGTCAGAGAGCTCACTTGAATCCCCCCTCTGCGATTGATAAAGTAACCAAATGTGTAGTTTCAACCAACTACAATGAAAATTGTAGAGCATATAATGATCATTGTAGTCAAAGGTTTGAAGATTTTCACTCCCTCTTACTGGCTTTTCCTAACCTCCCCCCTCCTTAGGGGCTAAGGATTTTAAACAGGTTAACCCTCTTCCCCTGGTCTCTTTCTTCCGCCTATCAAATGCAAGACATCTTGAGTTAGCATTTTAAATTATTCATTTGCACAAAATGGTTACACTTTTCCCCTCTCCTGCTTCAGATGCTTTCTAAAGACCCACCTGTTCCATGAGATTCAGAGTACATGCACTAGCTTCCAACCTCAGTCCTTGTATTAACTGTACTGCACCTGTTATTCTGAAAGTGCTTAGGGACTGCAACTCCATTTTATACATGATGCTGAGTGGCTGACCCAAAGCCAGTTGAAGCCAATGGGAGTCTTTCTATTCACGTCAGTGGGCTTTGCCCATATACAGCATTAAACAATAAATATTGGCAATGATGATGGGAACCCATCAGCAGATAGTGGTGCTCCAGTCGAGCCAGAGGAATGGGCACAGTAATCCAAAGAGAATGAATCTGAAACAGTTTAGCTGCAATTTAAGAGCCAGATCTGCAGCTGATGTAAATCAGCAAAACTCCTTTGCCTTCAGTGGGGCTACATCAATTTACAGCAGCTGAGGATATAGTCCCAGAAATGAAAAATGCACAAATTGTCTGAAGTTTCAAACATCCGTTATGTGCCCTCTCCTTTTGGTGCTCAATCTGTTTGAAAGACAGAATACCAGTAGTACAGACATCAGAGTAGCAGCCGTGTTAGTCTGTATTCGCAAAAAGAAAAGGAGTACTTCTGGCACCTTAGAGACTAACAAATTTATTTGAGCATAAGCTTTCGTGAGCTACAGCTCACTTCATTGGATGCATTCGGTGGAAAATACAGTGGGGAGATTTATATACACAGAGAACATGAAACAATGGGTGTTACCATACACACTGTAAGGAGAGTGATCACTTAAGATGAGCTAATACCAGCAGGAGTGCGGGGGGGAAGGGAAAGGGGGCGGGGAGAAAACCTTTTGTGGTGATAATCAAGGTGGGCCATTTCCAGCAGTTGACAAGAGCATCTGAGGAACAGGGGCGGGGGGGGGGGGGAAATAGTTTTACTTTGTGTAATGACCCATCCACTCCCAGTCTCTATTCAAGCCTAAGTTAATTGTATCCAGTTTGCAAATTAATTCCAATTCAGCAGTCTCTCGTTGGAGTCTGTTTTTGAAGTTTTTTTGTTGAAGAATTGTCACTTTTAGGTCTCTAATTGAGTGACCAGAGAGATTGAAGTGTTCTCCAACTGGTTTTTGAATGTTATAATTCTTGACATCTCATTTGTGTCCATTTATTCTTTTATGTAGAGACTGTCCAGTTTGACCAATGTACATGGCAGAGGGGCATTGCTGGCACATGATGGCTTATATCACACTGGTAGATGTGCAGGTGAACGAGCCTCTGATAGCGTGGCTGATGTGATTAGGCCCTATGATGGTGTCCCCTGAATAGATATGTGGACACAGTTGGCAACGGGCTTTGTTGCAAGGATAGGTTCCTGGGTTAGTGGTTCTGTTGTGTGGGGTGTGGTTGCTGGTGAGTATTTGCTTCAGGTTGGGGGGCTGTCTGTAAGCGAGGATTGGCCTGTCTCCCAATATCTGTGAGAGTGATGGGTCATCCGTCAGGATAGGTTGTAGATCCTCGATGATGCATTGGAGAGGTTTTAGTTGGGGGCTGAAGGTGATGGCTAGTAGCGTTCTGTTATTTTCTTTGTTGGGCTTGTCAGCCCCCAAAACAACTCTGACATCATAATCAAAAAGGCTGACAAAGGAGGTGCTGTCGTCATCATGAATAGGTCGGAATATGAACAAGAGGCTGCTAGGCAGCTCTCCAACACCACTTTCTACAAGCCATTACCCTCTGATCCCACTGAGGGTTACCAAAAGAAACTACAGCATTTGCTCAAGAAACTCCCTGAAAAAGCACAAGAACAAATCCACACAGACACACCGCTGGAACTCTGACCTGGGGTATTCTGTCTGCTACCCAAGATCCATAAACCTGGAAATCCTGGACACCCCATCATCTCAGGCATTGGCACCCTGACAGCAGGATTGTCTGGCTATGTAGATTCCCTCCTCAGGCCCAACTCTACCAGCACTCCCAGCTATCTTCGAGACACCACTGACTTCCTGAGGAAACTACAATCCATCGGTGATCTTCCTGAAAACACCATCCTGGCCACTATGGATGTAGAAGCCCTCTACACCAACATTCCACACAAAGTATCCTCGATAATGTCACAGCAAAGCTGGTGGCTGAACTTTGTGACTTTGTCCTCACCCATAACTATTTCACATTTGGGGACAATGTATACCTTCAAAGCAGCGGCACTGCTATGGGTACCCGCATTGCCCCACAGTATGCCAACATTTTTATGGCTGACTTAGAACAACGCTTCCTCAGCTCTCGTCCCCTAATGCCCCTACTCTACTTGCGCTACACTGATGACATCTTCATCATCTGGACCCATGGAAAAGAAGGCCTTGAGGAATTCCACCATGATTTCAACAACTTCCATCCCACCATCAACCTCAGCCTGGACCAGTCCACACAAGAGATCCACTTCCTGGACACTATGGTGCTAATAAGCGATGGTCACATAAACACCACCCTATACCGGAAACCCACTGACCGCTATTCCTACCTACATGCCTCCAGCTTTCACCCAGATCACACCACACGATCCATTGTCTACAGCCAAGCTCTAAGATACAACCGCATTTGCTCCAACCCCTCAGACAGAGAAAAACACCTACAAGATCTCTATCAAGCGTTCTTACAACTACAATACACACCTGCTGAAGTGAAGAAACAGATTGACAGAGCCAGAAGAGTACCCAGAAGTCACCTACTACAGGACAGGCCAACGAAGAAAATAACAGAACGCCACTAGCCATCACCTTCAGCCCCCAACTAAAACCTCTCCAGCGCATCATCGAGGATCTACAACCTATCCTGAAGGACGACCCATCACTCTCACAGATCTTGGGAGACAGGCCAGTCCTTGTTTACAGACAGCCCCACAACCTGAAGCAAATACTCACCAGCAACCACACCCCACACAACAGAACCACTAACCCAGGAACCTATTCTTGCAACAAAGCCCATTGCCAACTGTGTCCACATATCTATTCAGGGGACACCATCATAGGGCCTAATCACATCAGCCACACTATCAGAGTTCACTATGTTCACCTGCACATCCACCAGTGTGATATATGCCGTCATGTGCCAGCAATGCCCCTCTGCCATGTACATTGATCAAACTGGACAGTCTCTACATAAAAGAATAAATGGACACAAATGAGACGTCAAGAATTATAACATTCAAAAACCAGTTGGAGAACACTTCAGTCTCTCTGGTCACTGGGTTAGAGACCTAAAAGTTGCAATTCTTCAACAAAAAAACTTTAAAAACAGACTCCAGCGAGAGACTGCTGAATTGGAATTAATTTGCAAACTGGATACAATTAACTTAGGCTTGAATAGAGACAGGGAGTGGATGGGTCATTACACAAAGTAAAACTATTTCCCCATGTTTATTTCCCCCCCTCCCTCACTGTTCCTCAGACGCTCTTGTCAACTGCTGGAAATGACCCACCTTGATTATCACTACAAAAGGTTTTCTCCCCGCCCTCCTCCCCCCCGCCCCCTGATCACTCTCCTTACAGTGTGTATGGTAACACCCATAGTTTCATGTTCTCTGTGTATATAAATTTCCCCACTGTGTTTTCCACTGAATGCATCCGATGAAGTGAGCTGTAGCTCACAAAAGCTTATGCTCAAATAAATTTGTTAGGCTCTAAGGTGCCACAAGTACTCCTTTTCTTTTTAGTAGTACAGACAGAGCAGGGAAAGAGACTATACTGTATAGCAGTTCTCTAAATCTGCCTACCTCTCTGTAGTGATGAGTGAACATCCAGTGATTAATTTTACATGTTTATCCGGTCTCTATTCAATGTAAATATAGGGCAGAAAATCTGACAATAGGCTCTTTTGAGATTTGCAGCACTTCCCAATTTAGGCTGGGTTAGACATACTGCTAGAAAAGCAATATTTCAACTAACCATCTTTGCCAAAACCAGGAAGAGAAAGGGCACCTTAATAAATAATAATTACCAAACTTTTTTCACACCTCACAGTGAATTCATTTTGAATTGTGGGCCAAAGTATGGGTCCATTCTTATTTTATCTGAACCAGTTCCTCCAGCCCCCAATAGTGATGGACATCTGTTTCTAAATCATGAGGCCAGATGCTGATCTGGGATATGCCCGTATTAATGTGAAATAATTAAATTGCCATCAGAAGTGTTCAGTTTTACACACCTTTGTAACTGAGTGCAGAGTCTGGCATTTTGTCTGTGTGCTACAGGGAAAGAGCGCATCATGAACTTTGTTATGCACTTGCACAAAAATCTGCTTTACCTGAGAGTGAGTTAAGAGTCACATTTTCTGGCCTAACTCTACTCCTTTTGCACCAATCCCAGAGTGCAAAGGGTGCAGAAAGTCCCTGTATCTCCCCAACAGATCTAGAGCTAGCATAGTCAGCTTTTTCATCAGCTATTGGTGAACAAGGCTTGTAAGGAGTATAGCCAGAATCCAGTGTGCTTTAGCAATCCTCTACTGTCATTTAATCCCTTGGGGCTGGAGCTAATTGTCATAGGTTTGAGCAGCCTTTAGGCTGCTATAACCTAATTAAGAGCTAGTGTAGATTGATCTAGAGATCAAGGAGCTGAAAGTGGTTCCCTGACTCAGCCTGCCTGTCTGGTTTGAGTGGATGTCAACATACAGGAGAATCTGGGACATTCTGTGTAAATCATTTGTTGATTAGATCCCATGCATGTGACTCCCTGTATACGATTGCATAAATGCTAAAATTAATTTAGTATATGCTACACAATTCTTTCAAAACATTACAATGATATGTGGAACATTCTTTATAAATTAATCAGGCTCAGAGTTGTATAAAGTATTAGGATTTTTCTGACTTTCTATGCATGAGTTAAGATGTGCAGTAAATTCTGTAATAAACTGTTTAAATCATGTTTTCCCTGCACACAGAAAAACTTGAAGATTCCTATGTTTAGTGTAAGTCTGTTTAAAAGCTTCAGGAAAAGCTAATAATCAAATATTGTACTGCTTTCTAGACAACATTTTAGTTATTTATGATTGTGATGGGGCACGACTCACCACTGCAGCACCTCCTGCTGGCTATCCTGGGAATTAGCTCTGGTTCACCAGTGCACCCTCATCTAGTGGCGTCTCGCTGCCGTTGCTTCTGTCATCAGGACCCGTGTTGCTCTCAGGACTACAGTGTCTTCTTCTGGACACAGCCCTTTGGCTGTGCCCCACTTGGTTCTCTCCCCCCCTTTCAGGGGGCTGGCAATCCTCTGCCTTACCACTTGCCTCAGTGGCAGGCTGCAGTTCAGGGTCTAGCCACCTACATTAGTGGCTACTGGGGCCAAAGCAGGGGGAACCCAGGCCCACCCACTACTGCAGGTCCCAGCCCAGGGACCTTCTAGCTGGCAGCCACACACTGCGTCACCTCCAACCCCCACCATCTGTTTCCCTGGGCCACTACCCCACAGCCCTAGCACCTTCTCCACCCTTATATCAGGACCTCAGTCTAGCAGTCATCTGGGAGCTCACTCATGGTCCCCTGACCCCACCCAGAACTGTTCTGACCATGGTACTATCTCTTCTCCCTCCTTCAGCGCAGCCAGTTCTCCCTTCTCAAACTCCAGGGAATGATTGAAGCTGCTCTGTTCAGCATTCCTTCTTATATGGCTCAGCCTGGCTGTCTCTCTAAACCTTCTCCCGATTGGCTGTCTCTACAAGCCCTTTTTTAATTGGCTGTCTCCTGCGCAGCCTCCCCAGGCTGTTTTAAACCCTCTTCTGCCAGTATGGGGCAGATGCCCCACCACAATGATGCTATTCAGAACCTTCCCCAATGGTTGATTCAGCAGAGGATAAAGTGTATGACTCAGTGAATACATTTAAACTATATTAATTATCTCCAAACTTTGGATTTAGCAGTATTGGCATTTCTGTTTCCAAAAGGACACCTTTATGGTCATAAACTACTGTCTTTGGATGTGGGGAACAACTGAAACCCAGTGATGGATGCCATGGTGATACATGCCTTGAAAATACCATAGAGAAATTAGATTAGATTGTCTGAACAGATACAACAGTATATCATCGACTATTTGGCAATGGCATACAGTGTTGCCTTAACTGAACACCTGCAGTAAAGCATAGTTGCCTCATATAGTTCATTTTTCAATAAAACTTGGTGTTATCCAAATTGGCTAGTGAGTACTATTGTGGCAAACAATTATAGAAAAGTATATTGCTGTATGTAAGCAGGCAGCCTTAACATATCTACCCTCCTTAGTTATGGCAACATCATATAGATCCCAAACCCAATATTAACAATTTGAAGAAAAAAACCCTTAAAATAGTTAATTTCTCAATGACAAATAATGCCCAAATCAAACTCATACCAAGTAGGAAATGTAGAATCATCCTATTGGGGACAGCGTTAAGGTTATGTGTCACTGTGGTGACTTGAATGTTGATTTGCTTAGGGTAGGGACGGTATGTGTTTTGTGAGAAGTATAGATATGTATCTAGGAGAAAGTGATATATGTGGATGTGCGACTTTATTTTGAATTTCCTGGGTTTGGGGGGTTTGACTTGAGAGCTATTTGCCCTTATCAACCTTAACTGTTTTGAATTAAGTAATTTCAAAGACTGATAGTTATCTAGTTTTAGGGTTGGTAAATACACATCTGTTATCTTGGTATCAGTTATCAGTGTCTATAAACTGAAAACAGACTGAGGGACTTTGCCCTAAGCTATTTGGGAATATTGCTGTTAATGGGTGGTTTGGCCCATCACTCATTCTGCAGCATAAATGACTAAGTGGCTGTTCTGGTGAGAGGAAAAAAAAATCCTTTCAGTACACATAGTGAATTAAGCCTTACAGCGTTCCTTTGACAATGGCAATTATTCGTATTCCCATTTTATGTTTGCGGAAACTGAGGCACTGAAAGGATAAGTGACTTGCCTGAGGTCACTCTGCAAGTAATAATACAATCATGAAAAACAGTTTTAATCATTAGGTTAATTAAAAACCCCTTTTCTTTACAAAACCTTACTATTGAGCTTAAAATTCATTCTCCATTTAACAATAAGAAGGATGAAATAATGGTTGGTTGTGACGCTGGGAGGTGATCACTTTTCTGATGTTCATTAAGCCGTGGGGGATACCTGGCTATCCATACATAGATTTGTAAGAGAGGAAAAGAGCATCCTTCAAACACTGCTCAAATTTCAAAAATATATCTCAAAGTAAATTGAATAAAAGTTAAATGAAGAAACAAACTATATATTAAAGCTGTAATGGAAGAAAATGTACACAATAGACATGGAATCCTCCCAAACATAGAGACAAATTCTGCTCTTCTTTACACTGGGGTGCATCTGGAATAACTCTGACATTAATGTAGTTACACTTGTGAAAATCCAGAGTAAGCAGGGTCAGAACTTGGCCCATTGGATATAGGACAAAGATAATATGTTTTCCATCATGCAAAATACTTCAAAAGATATGTTTGCAAAATTTCACCTTGTAGAATCACACCTGCTTAAATTAGATACAAAAAATCACAGAAACCTTTTGCCTAGTTGACTGTGACTGAGATGACCAAATTGCGCACTCTAGGCCTAATTCTCTCCTCACTTATGCCAGTGCCAGTCAGGAGTGATTCTAGCTCCACTGTAATCAATGGACGTAAGCTGTGGTAAGACTGGTGTGGGATGAAAACCAAGCCTTTTGCCTCTAAATCGGAATTAGTGGTATCAATGTTCAGGTTAAACATTAAAGGCGAGATCCTACCCTGATTTTAAGCAACAAACCTCCACTGACTTCAACTATGCTATTCTAATGTACACCAGCTGACAATTTGGCCCAAGGATCAAATATTCCCTGTATTCTAGATTCACTCCAAACTACTTTGTTGAGTAATTGGACTATAAACACAAATGCAAACATTTACAACATAGATATAAGAACATAAGAATGGCCATGCTGGGTCAGACCAAAGGTCCATCTAACCCAGTATCCTGTCTTCCAACAGTGGCCAGTGCCAGGTGATCAGAACAGAACAGGTAATCATCAAGTGATTCTTCTCCTGTCACTCATTCCCAGCTTCTGGCAAACAGAGGGTAGGGACACCATTCCTGCCCATCCTGGCTAATAGCTATTGATGGACCTATCCTCCATGAATTTATCTAGTTCTTTTTTGAACCCTGTTATAGTCTTGGCCTTCACAACATCCTCTGGCAAAGAGTTCCAAAGGTTGACTGTGTGTTGCGTGAAAAAATACTTCCTTTTATTTGTTTTAAACCTGCTGCCTATTAATTTCATGTGGTGACCCCTAGTTCTTGTGTTATGAGAAGTAGTAAACAACACTTCCTTATCTACTTTCTCTACGTTAGTCATGATTTTATAGACCTCAATCATATCTCCCTTTAGCCATCTCTTTTCCAAGCTGAAAAGTCCCAGTCTTATTAATCTCTTCTCATACGGAAGCCGTTCCATACACCCTAATCATTTTTGTTGCCCTTTTCTGAACCTTTTCCAATTCCAATATATCTTTTTTGAGATGGGGTGACCACATCTGCACACAGTATTCAAGATGTGGGCATACCATGGATTTATGTAGAGGCAACATGATATTTTCTGTACTATTATATATCCATTTCTTAATTATTCTTAGCATTCTGTTCATTTTTTTGACTACCGCTGCACATTGAGTGGATGTTTTCAGAGAACTATCCACAATGAATCCAAGATCTCTTTCTTGAGTGGTAACAGCTAATTTAGACCCCATCATTTTATATGTGTAGTTGGGATTATGCTTTCCAATGTGCACTACTTTACATTTATCAACATTAAATTTCATCTGCCATTTTGTTTCCCAGTCACCCAGTTTTGAGAGATCCTTTTGTAGCTCTTCGCAGTCTGCCTGGGTCTTAACTATCTTTAGTAATTTTGTATCATCTGCAAATTTTGCCACCTCACTGTTTACCCCTTTTTCCATATCATTTATGAATATGTTGAATAGGACTGGTCCTAGAGAAGACCCCCTGGGGGACAGCACTATTTACCTCTCTCCATTCTGAAAACTGACCATTTATACCTACCCCTTGTTTCCTATCTTTTAACCAGTTACCAATCCATGAGATCACCTTCTCTCTTATCCCATGGCATCTTACTTTGTGAAAGAGCCTTTGATGAGGGACCTTGTCAAAGGCTTTATGAAAATCTAAGAACACTATACCCACTGGATCCCTTTGGTCCACATGCTTGTTGACCCTCTCAAGATTTCTAGTAGATTGGTGAGGCATGATTTCCCTTTACTAAAACCATGTTGACTCTTCCTCAACAAATTATGTTCATCTATATGTCTGACAATATTGTTCTTTATTATAGTTTCAACCACTTTGCCCGGTACTGAAGTCAGGCTTACAGGCCTGTAATTGCCAGGATCACCTCCGGACCCCAAGGTGGAATGCTGCCAAAGTCATATTACAGGGATGATTTTATCAGTCTAGTCTCAACCAGGGACAAAGTTAGACCAAAATGAATGCCTTGAAACCTTAATCAGAGAGTTGGAATAAAAACACAAAACCTTAAAACTCAAAGGACTTGCATGTGGGAGATAGTTAATATCTTATTTTCTTTAAAAAAAAAGGTATTATTTCTTATCAAACTGTTGAAGAGAATGTTCTTGGAAAAAGGAAATAAGGCAAACACCATTAGCATAGGTCCCAGTGATCTTCTTCCCATCCATGGAGTGAGGGTAGCCAAAGCAGGCACAAAAAAGTGAATATGGAAGGTAGGGACAGCAGGGGTTCAGCTGCATGAACATCCACCTGAGGCCAGGATCCTGTGAGGTGTAATCTGAAGGTATAGGTAGGTAAGGTATGGGTATAAGTTAAGGCAGTAATGCAATGAGCCTATAAGCCTCAAGGCCTGTCAGGCAATAGATTAGCTAAACTCATCAAGGCATATGGCCCAAAAACCTTAGCATAAGCAGCTAACCAGGAGTAACCCTGGATCATAAGGTATCACAAAATAGAATGCTGTAATATGTATGATTAAATTGCTGACAGGTAACCACAAAATGCCAGTTTATACCAGCATCAATAGACATTCAATCATAAGAATGCCATGTTAGAAGGCCTAGTAACCTATGGGAGTAGGGTGAGGAAATACAGATAAGGAAAAGGGGCTGAAATTCCTATTGAATATGCATTAGGCATAGTAGGCATTATAGGCATTAAGAATTAGTACCATATTATAAAAGCTGTATATGGCCTGCATGCCTTGGGAGATGTCAGAATGACTTTCATTGGTGGTGGTGATGATGATGAGGATGATGACTAGCACTTTGGGTTATTCTGCAAGAGATGGTGTGATTATATAGATGCTCTTATGTGGCATGTTTTGACCATCTTATATTATGCTTTACTTGGCTGGAGTGTTCAGGATTTTTGCTAACTGTAATAAAAATATTACTAGGACAAAACACCTTTCCTAAGTGTAAGTGCCTCTCAGGTACACACTGAGTTCCTCATAATAATTAATACCTCTGGCTCTGGTCACAGGGCAGAGCCCTGACAAACTACAGTGTTAATTGACTTTTCTAATTAATCATATAACTAATGCTCAATCAATAGAGTAAGCAACAGAGAGCCCTTCATTGCTAAATCTGTGTGCTCAAGGAATTAGGAAATGGAGCTAGGGCACATGCACTCTCTGTACTCCACTTGTGACTGCCCGGAAGTTAATGCCCCTAGGAGCAGCCTGCATGCCTGCTGCTCTCTGAAGAAGGTGATACAGCACAGATATGGAGGGGACAGTCCAATAATAGAAGGAGACCTTCCAACCATTATGTAGGATTCTTGTCGTTGTCCTCCACTTTAAATGTAAAACCAGCAGACCTCAGCCTCTTGGAAAGAAAGGTGGAGAGGTCATCAGTGGTGTCCTGCCAGCTTGGGAGACAAAATTTGTATCTGGCCTTCAACAAACCAATGAAACTGATGATACCAAAGTGCAATCTAATGTACAGAGTGAACAAACTAGAAAAATTAAAGAGCAACAAAATCTCTTCTATAATACTCTTGCTGATACTTGCATCAATTGAAGGGAAAAAAACTCTTTTCAGATGGATATGTGATTTTTCAAGTAATGATATCTCTTTAGCCACTTCAATGCAAAGGACTTATGGTTGGTGAGGTATCACAATCCTAAATTAATTTCTCTGTGTTTGTGTTTTCATTCTGCATCACTGCTCCTTTGGACAGTCAAAGACAAACAAAAATCACTTTGAATATGTTGGCATAAATCTGACTGCTCATTTAGAGAATATCCTTTAGAATTAATGCCTTACCTCTGATATCTAAAAAGAAAATTGAGTCAGCATAGTTAGAAAAATCACATTGGTTAGGGTGTGTGTGGTGGGGTGGGCTAGGTCTGGAGGCCCCTGCTGGAGGCCTCACGGCCCTGCCTCACCCTGCCCCAGAAAAGAGCAGAGAAGTCTTTGAGGCAGCCCAGAGTGGCTGCAGGGGAGCAGCTAATCAGAGGGGCTGCTGGAGCGACCAGTCAAGATCCAGAAGGACCATATAAAAGGAAGCTGCAGAAGCAGAGCAGTCAGTTGCTGCCTGGAGCTCAAAGAGGGAGAACCAGGTGTCTGGCTGGCTGGAAGAGCAGCAGGATCATGGACGTTCACTGCAGGCAGGACTGAGCTCAGGGAAGTCTGCTGAAGACTGGGTGCCTGGCTAGCTGGATAGAGTAGAAGCAGGACCATGGACAGGTCAGTGTGGGCAGGCTGAAGCCCAGGGGGACTGAGCCCAGGACCTGGCCAGACCAGGTGAGGGTCCTGTGATGGGTCCTGCTGGTCTGGTTGAAGACTGAGCCCATGGACGGTTGCCTAAAGGACATAAACTGCGGGTACTGAGATGGGTCCCTTTTGGGCTGTTAAAGAAGACAGTGGCTCCGGAAAGGAAGCCTTGAATTTTCGGCCCTATACCAGGGCAGTGAGAAAGAACTAGAGACTCCCAGAAAAGGGGGACAGTGTGTGTGTGACTCAGCCAGAGGGCTGAATCACTGAAGACCCACCAAACAACCATTGGTTGGGGGGCGCTCATGAGAGGTGGATCCCACCCAGTTGTCAAAACTGAAGGAAAAGCAAGCTCACACCTGACCAGAAAGGGGGTGCTTGTGAGAGGTGAGTGCCGCCCTGTTCAAAACTGAGTGCTTCCGGGCACGTATTGACCAGAGAGGGGGTGCTCGCGAGAGCTGGGTGCCAACGCCGTTAGTGTGCATTAACACCATTAAAGAAGATGGACTCCCTTACCTATACAGGAGTATTTGTTTATATCTTGTACATCCAGGATACAATGACCTCATTTGTCTTCTGACTAGTTAGGGAATAAAAGACCAAAAGAATGTACAATGATTATCTCAGAAGATTTTATTCTCCAAGGGCCTCATTGTGGGCCTGGTTCCCTGCTGCTTTGCATGGAATACATTGATTTATACTTCTATGTAAAGAGGGTAGGGATGTAGGCCCTTTGAGGTTTCTGAGGGGAATCCTAATGAAGCAGATTTTCCTCATTTTAGATTTGTAACAACACCTATGGACAGTGAACATTGTCACAGAGTGGAGGGGACATGGTCTAGGTCTGAGAAAGAAGCCCATGCTGATGAGCAGCTTTAGAGTGAAAACCAAGAGTTCTATGAGTCGATTGGGCTCAAACTCCCCTCTCTTTTCTGTGGTGAATTATCCACCTAGATCTTGGTGGTTCCAGTTAGTTTCGGTATCAATCTCTTTAGTTCTCTCTGGCAGGCTGGGAAATGTAGCCACCATGTCAGCTATGTTAGTAGAACTAGCTTCTGTTTAAAAATTCAAAAGATGTACCTTTTTTTTATTTGGCCTCTGACACTGTGCAAAGTGGTTTAGCCAACAACTGTTATATTTAGCAGCGCTCGAGCCAATTTATTAAGCATAAATTACTTCCAAGTTTAGCTAGAATAACTTACACTCTTGACCCTCCTCAGATGTGTAGCCAATAGGACCTTTCTGGCTGCATCTTTAATGTCATTGGAGACATAAATACAAAATCTATCACTCAGGAGCATGGACATCATGTAGATTTGTGACAGTTTCTGGAGATCTTTAGGTCTGTAAATTAATGACTGGACTACACTGTTCTTAATTTACCACTGAAACCTAGTAACACAGGATTATAGAAGTTAGAGTTGGAAAAGACCTCCTACTGCAATTTATTTCATCCACCACCGCTCTTCCAGAGCAGGATTGTCTCACTACATTAGAAATTAATATCAATTTTTAATATAAAGCCTTATTCTCCTCTAATTTAAATTAGACCAGCAGGGAGTAGGGAAGGTTCATCTTGTAAATTAAAAGCTACTCTGTGTTCTGCTTAATCATTTCTTGTTATGAGGAGCCAAGTCCTGCAATTCTTTCTCAGACAAGTTTCCTATTTACTGCAAAGGAGAGAGAATGAATACAAGAGAATGGAAACTGTTTATGCAGAAAATGGTGTACTGCTTGTCAGCTGTGGTGTAGTATTGCCTGACTTTTTAAATGTAACTCACAATTATGATAGTAGACTTGGGGAAATTATCTAATACTATGTCTTTATTTTAGCTGAAGTAGTTGTCTGGACTCTATATGAGAAATTATTTGATTTAAACTACAAAGTTATGTACCTAGGTTTTGTTCATCAGTCTAGTACCCGAGCACCTCAAAAACATTACTAATAGATTTTATCCTCACAATACTACTGTGAGGTAGGGAATTATTAAACCTTCTGGACAGATGGGGAAGTGAGGGTACAGGTGATTTGTCCAAAGCTATACAGGAAGCCTGTGGCTAAACAGGAAATTGAAACCAGCTCTCCTGAGTCACAGCCAGAGCCTTTTAAACTAGGGGAGTCTTTCTCCCCCTCAAATGTAAGGTGTTATAGTTCTCACATCCACCATCAGGTCTTTCCTGGCATTTGAATCCTGAACTTCTGACACTATAGGTAAGATTTAGTCCTCAAAGCCACTAAGCAAGTATTATGCATTCTGGCTGCATGGCAATTACACAAAATACTCAAATGGACATCGGTAAGTGCTAAACCCTGATTGCTCTCAGCAAAAATGCAGACATGGGAACTGCACCCAAGGACACATTTGCAAAAATAATGTGTTCTGCAGCCCACTGAAATTTTCAGTTTCACTACTTTTGTCTTCAGTAGGGAAGCATTTGGCTGCTAGACTTTGATTCTAAGCAGATCAGTTCTGGATACGGCTCACTAACAGTAGTTTGCTCCACTCGCTGCCAATGGACTGGAACAATTTGACATCAGATCCTTCACCCTTTCGATGATAGCCTCTCTAAACAAGAAGTGTGATGAGTAGTAACACAAAATAACAGTGTTAGTCTCTATACCCAACTCAGACACCCAAAAGCCATGAGAAATGGCTGATACAATTTAAGCAATTTTATTAACAACAATTTAATTCACATTTTTTTTACAGATTTTTTTTCTACACACACAGCATTTGGCATCTTAAAGACAGATTAATTTAAGCAACTTCCCAACCTGCCTCTATCTATATCTCCAACTTAAAAGCTTTGCCAACTAAAAAGAAAATCAAACTAAAGATAGCAGGCTACCTGTAAAGATAAAGTGGTTGGTGGGCTGACTTTCATTAGGGACATCACATTACAGCAACAATCGAAAGAATCTTGTTAAATGTCAGCCTTCTTAGCAAAGAAATTGTAGATGTTAAAATGGAATGGAATTTTGAGACCAAGATTTGGGTAAATTACTCAAATATGCAGAGTCATGTTCACTAACTTGCATTCATGATCTTTTATTTGCAAATACCTTTAAAAAAATAAACTAAGGAATCTCTGGCATAAAGAATATAATCCACACAACAGCCAGTGTTTTGTCTAACAACTGATGTAAGGTACTGTATTCCTTTCAGCAGTTGGCATGATACCTGATGAGAAATGAGGTCTCATCATTGTCAAATGTCCTGTCAATTCACATGCTAGATCTTAACACCACTACAGGCTCAGGTCAATGCTGATCACTGACTGTCTGTCAGTTTGACTGTACATCCTTCTGTTTAAATTACATTTCATGAATATAAGGCTTGTACCGAATCAGTTGGACTGTTGGGGCCCCAATCCTGCAGTCTGGTACTGATGTATGAACCCTTGTGCCCACGTGAAGCATCATTGACTCAGTGGGATTGTGGAAGGATCTCATTGGGCATAAGGTACTGCGCACATGGATCAGACTGCAAGATTGGGACCTAAATAATAAAGACGCTAGACAGCAAAGAGGATCTATCAATAATGTGTATTTGTCCATACAATAGCACCATTCTGGAAGGAGTCCAGTAACTACACTGAATTCTGCATTGGCTTTGAAATCCCCATTGTGTTATATCTGATACTTATTTTATTAAACCATATTCCAGTGGCTCAGGAGACCCCCCACCAGGGGGAAAGAATAGTTGTTCAATTGCTATTAGTTGGCCTCAGCATTCGTTGTTTCAGAACAGGTGAAATCAAATGTGGAATGTATTCAAAACAGAGACACTACCCTCTATTCTGAAGACTCATCTGAATACATTTTATTATGCTTGGTCTTTGACAATGACTGGTCTGGGGCTCACTTTGATCCAAATTATGCCCTGAGACATATGTAGAAAATGATACCGGGAATAGAATCTGGCCCGCTGCTCCTACTTCCCCCATGAATAAGATTATTTTTAATCTTACTAACACAATGATGTAGCTGTACTGTGTGTCCGTGAGCAGCATAGGATGTGGAGACTTTGTTGTTTACAAGATTTCATTTTACATCCTCTGCAGAAACATTTCCGTAAATGCAGAATTGTCTGTATTTTATCACACAAAATGAAACAAAGAAGTCCCCACGGACCGTACAGAATACATCAATTGTATCTTTCCTCAATATGAGCAGAATCTCTGAAAGAAAAGGATCAAGCAATTCTTTAAAGTTCAGATCTTGAAATCGATAAATTTTCATCTGCTTCCACCTCTCCTTCCACAGTCCCACCCTGTGCTTAATTATCTCTAAATATCTCAATACAGAGAAATGCCCTAATGTATATTGGGCTGACCTGGTTTTAAAAAAGGATGCTGTATAGAAGAAATAGGAAAAGAGAGTGAAAAGAACACTAAGGCAAACATTCAGGGTTGATCAGGCATGCTGTATTTGTGACAATACAGAATGCCAAGGTGAAATAGATTATGGAAGCATTAAGAGCCTGCCACATTGAAAGGAAAGTGAAGACTGCTTTTGATAGTAAAACACTGAAATCTTATCGAATGGGGATCAAGGTTGTAAATGAAAACAACATCTGGCTTTGATTGTTAAAACCTGATTGCGAAAGGGAAAACTGAATGATGTTCTGTTACACAGTTAGCATCAGAAACTTGGAAAAATTGGCATTTAAAAAAAAAAAGTCAGACAGACATAGGAAACAAGCAGCTGTTGGAGATGGGCAAGCTTCCCTCTATAACATGTTGCAAAAAAATATATAAGGGTCTAATTCTGATCTCTTCTTGTTGTATATCTGGATTAACTCCACTGAAGTCAATGCAGTTTTACCTGTATAAAACTAGTGTCAGTGAGATCAGAATCAGGTACTAAATTCAGATCATAGTGACGAAATTTGACTAATTTCATGTTATGTATAATCAGTAGGACAGTATGGTCAGGTGTAGTTGAGTTTATAATCTGTTTTTTATTTTATTTAGTGTTTAAATTTATATCCTCAAATTTAAACATTAGGGGTCAAATTCCTAACCAGGTTATGTCCCTTTGCACTATTCCAGAGGTGACAAAAGGGACTAAAAGCTGTCTGATTTGGACAGCTGGGGATTCCCTTTTCATACACTACCAGAGGGTTTGTCTAAAGCCAGCACAGCTCATCTTCTCTTTGCCCCCTCCACAAAGGAGACATTTTGGAGCATGGCTGGAGGGGTGTGGCCAAATCTGGCTGGCTCCCGCCATCCCCAGCTGGTGGTATGGCTCCTGGAGGAATTCCCAGCTGGTGACAGTTCCTGCTGATGCAAGGTTGATTTAACTCTCTTCATGGACTCAGCAGCCGGCAGCTTTATGACCAGGGGAGGTGGTTAGTCTCCCCCCCTCTTTTATCATGCTAAGTGTGAGCAGCTGAGGTCTAAGCCCAAAGAGAAGAGAAAAAACCCCAAATGGTAGTTTTGCCCTCAATCTCAAATCCATACTTGTAACTTCATAGTGTACTGAAATAATTGCATCAAAGTAGAAAATGCTGGTTACATTTTTTTTAACTCGACCTTTATTTTTTCAGTGAAAATAAACAGAGTGACTTTCATTACTCCTAGAACTGTGGTTCTTCTCCTTCATACTGTGATCCAATTTTGCAACAGAAGAAAGCAATCCCCTTCCTAATGACCATAAAAATAAGGAGGGTGGTCACCATCCTCATATCCCAGAAATGGTCAGTTAGCCAGCATATCATTGTTGAGTGCTAGCTAGAAGATACAGATCTAGAGGTAAGTGTGTGTTATTTGGCAGGTTAATAAAGACAATGGAATGGAAGGGGAAATTGATAGAGATGCTACAGAAATGGTGAAAGACAAATTCAGTTTCAAAGTGAAAACAGTTTTTCATTGTACATTTGTAAGATGCTGTTAGCAATTAAAATATCTTAAAGTCATGGTTCCCTTGTATAGTATGAAAAGGTGAAACCTAGAAGATCAAGCTTCCTTTTTTTAAAATCCTTGTTTGTCCATCACTCAACTGTGTCAGAAACACTTCCTTCCACCCAGAGTCTGGCAGTTCAACATTATTTATTGAAGCAGACAGAGGAAGTTATTCTATCCTTTGCTCTCTTGCCATCTTAGAGTTATATGCAGAGAAGAAAAGGAAAAGGAGGAGACTTCAGTGCCCAACTGTTCCCAAAGGGATGGGGCAGGAATAGTCAAGACAATTCCACTGAATTTTACCTCTTACCAAATGCAAGATTAAACTAGTCTATCACTGCCATCCTTTGGCTAACATAAAAAGGGTGTAATCTATTAGTCCTTTGCTCCTTTTTCACATCAGATATTTAATTGCATGTTTTCTTTGCCCAATGTATGTACCCTTTTCTCATCAGCGTCTTAAGCTTTTCTGTCTTTGATTCATTTCTGAGTCACCTCAGAGTTAATATTGTGTTGCAGGATCATTCTCTAACTACTTAGTCACTTCCAATCCTGCCTTCTGCTATCTGATGTGCAGCATATGTATTATGTTCACACGAGCAAAGCATGTTCACATTTTTTCCAAGATGAGTAGTGATGCACAACATGTAACCAACAGTAGGGCATTATTTTTAGACTTATCTGGATTTAAATCTGCAGATGATAGGATTCTCAATATCATGAGGAGCCTGGCTGAGATACGTACAGCAGGAGTAAATTTGGTCCAGAAATTCCAATTATGAAGAGCTGAATTATCAACATCTGATGTTTGAAATAAATTTAACATTAAATTTCTGAATTTTCCACAATGACACCAAACCAGTCAAAAGAGAATTAAGAGGTAACACTAAGAAGATTTGGAATCATAAACACAAAGGGACAATCAAATACATAGACACAGAAATGAACAGCAAAACAGCTCAGAAATTGAAGATAGAGACAATCCAGATGTTTCAAGTGGAAACTTGTTACATTATTTATTTTTTTATATTATGTAGCCCCAACATTGCTCAGAGCCACAAAGAATTTATAATCTAAGAAATTAGAAAATTAAATAATACTCAGACCAGTTTTGTGGGGTTTTTTTAACAGCATGTGGTTACAATATTCTGCCGTTTCAATAATATTTCTAGACTTTGTCCCCTACTGTCTTGGTCAAATGCCAACATGGTGATTTATCCTTTGTTTCCAAACTATAATGCAGTGCCTTCCTGGATGGACTATATGACTCAGTTCTACATCCGTTAAAATTTCTGCAGTCTCCAAACCAGGAGACTTATTTCATCTTATTTCCATGGCAACTGTTTGAAAAAAATTGCCATAGAAAATTGTGCTTTTTCAGTAAAAATAAAAAATCTAAACCAAAATTTGACTGAAAAATGAAATATTTTGCCCAAGTAACAATGTTTCAATTCAGAAATGCTCCTGTGGTGCCTCATGCTCAGGGCCGGCCTACAACATTTTGGCATCTGAGGCGTGGGGTTCAAATGATGACCCCATACCCCCTCACTTGGGCCAAAACTTTGAAAGGTCTCAATTCTGCCTACTTCCTGTTCTATTCCTCTCATGGTACTGCTCTGCTACCTACCCCAATAAAGGAGAACTAACAACTTAAAATGCCTTGTTCAAAAATTTTAAGTAAACAGTTACATTTGCTGTTCAGGCATTTGAAAGTTAACTTTTCTTGTCTGCATAGTAAACACTGTTATTTTTATCTGTTTGAATAATCAGTGGTGCTTTCCATGTTTTCTTGGTTGCAAAGATTTGAACTGCTTCCTGCTGAAGTTCCACAGTCTGGGCCAGCTCATGCTCTGTTGAGATGGTTGCAAGGCCAACCAGCCTCTCCTGTGTCATTGTGGAGCGTAGATGTGTTTTTACTAACTTCAGCTTGGAGAAGCTGCGTTCTCCACTGGCAACTGTTACAGGAAGTGTTAGAAGTATGTGCAGAGCAACAAAAGCATTTGGAAAGAGGGTGGTCATCTGATTTGTGCACATATATTCCAGAACAGCCTTTGGAGTTGATCCTGTTGAAACGTATCTTGAAAGGGCTCTCAGTTCATCACCTAAATCAGTCGCATCAATATCACGCATGTCATCATGTGTCAACACTGTCTCTAGTGCCCTGCATTGCTGATGTAGGTCTTCTTTGGGTATAGTGAGGAGTTTTGGAATATCATACAACATCCGAAATATACTGCTGTGTTCCTTGAGCTGAATGAAACGTTCAACTGACTGTATTGCACAATCTAGCACCTGGTTAAATAATTCAACTTTGAATTGTTTTTTGGGGTCTCATGGGATTATCCTGTGCCTCGTAATCAAAATGTCATCTTCGTCGGTGACTCTTGTATTCTTGAATGGGTGGGAAAATAGCTTCAGTGTGAAGTTCCTCTGCCAACTTCTGTGCACTCTTCAGAACATTTTGAAATCCCTTGTCTGACCGGTAAGACTGTAAGTAGGACTTTGCTTTGTCCAGTTGTTCAATTGCTCCAGATATATCAAGGTCAACACCTTGGAGTCTCTTGCTTACAACATTTATTTCAAACAGTATGTCATGCCACAACACTAAGCCACACAGAAATTTGAAGTGTTTCTGGTGATTCCATTTCCCTCTGCCACCGTTCTCCCACGAACCGTTCCTGTCATAGCATTATCCTGCATAATGGCAACTATGGCATCATCTATCTTCCCAATTTAGTATTCGATAGGCTTTATCGCCTCCACTCTAGTTTCCCATCGTGTCTCACTCAGTGGTTTCAGTGTCAGAGAGGATGTTCCCAGATGTTGCTTCAAAATTTGCTATCGATGAGTTGATGCAGAGAAAAATACATAGATGCTTTGAATTACATTAAATTTAGCAGCCTCTGTCAAGGTTCCTCCCCCACTCTGAACTCTAGGGTACAGATGTGGGGACCTGCATGAAAATCTCCTAAGCTTACTTTTACCAGCTTAGATTAAAACTTCCCCAAGGTACAAATTAATTTTATCCTTTGTCCTTGGAATATCCACTGCCACCACCAAACTCTAACTGGGTTTACTGGGAAACGTAGTTTGGACACGTCTTTCCCCCCAAAATCCTCCCAACCCTTGCACCCCACTTCCTGGGAAAGGTTTGTAAAAATCCTCACCAATTTGCATAGGTGACCACAGACCCAAACCCTTGGATCTGAGAACAATGAAAAAGCATTCAGTTTTCTTACAAGAAGACTTTTAATGGAAATAGAAGTAAATAGAAGTAAAGGAATCACCTCTGTAAAATCAGGATGGTAGATACCTTACATGGTAATTAGATTCAAAACATAGAGAATCCCTCTAGGCAAAACCTTAAGTTACAAAAAAGACACACAGACACAAATAGTCATTCTATTCAGCACAGTTCTTTTCTCAGCCATTTAAAGAAATCATAATCTAACACATAGCTAGATTGCTTACTAAAAGTTCTAAGACTCCATTCCTGTTCTATCCCCGGCAAAAGCAGCATACCGACAGACACAGACCCTTTGTTTCTCTCCCTCCTCCCAGCTTTTGAAAGTATCTTGTCTCCTCATTGGTCATTTTACTCAGGTGCCAGCGAGGTTACCTTTAGCTTCTTAACCCTTTACAGGTGAGAGGATTTTTCTTCTGGCCAGGAGGGATTTTAAAGGGGTTTACCCTTCCCTTTATATTTATGACAGCCTCACTAGAAGCTGATGCTGCATCACTGACCACCAAGTTCAATGAATGAGAACTGCATGGGACAAAAAAAGTTTGAGGGTTTAACACTCGGATCCATGTCTGCACTTCTCTGTCCTTTCCTCTCATGTTGGCACCATTATCGTAGCCCTGACCTCTCATGTCAGTTATCGCAATTCCCGTATCTTCCAGCTTTTTAAGAAGCACATTTGTCATATCAGCTCCAGTAGTATCATCAATGCCAATACATTGTAGAAAATGCTCTCTGACAGTCACCATTGCAGGGACATTTTCACTAGGTTCTGTTGTTACAAAACGCACCATTAAAGTAATTTGTTCCGTGTGGCTGATGTCAGGTGTGCAGTCCAGAATAACAGAGTAATATCTTGCTGACTTCAGATCTGCCACAATCTTCTGTTTGACTTTTATTGCCAATAACTGTGTGATCTCATTTTGAGTTGTTTTTCCAAGGTAGTGGTGTGTGTACATTTTGTGGGTGGTGACTCTTCTTAGATGCTCCTGGAGTACAGCATCACACTCAGCCATCAGCTCCACAATTTTAAGGAAGTTTCCATTGTTTGGCACATATAGCTGATCTGAAGTACCACACAGTGCTAGGTTTTGGGTAGCAAGTATTCTCACAATGGCAGAACATTTTCAGAACATTTTGCCAGTAAAGAGACTCTGATACAATCTTCTCTTGATGTTGATCATCTATGATGGCCTTTAACTTTAGTGTCATCTCAAGCTCTTTCCATCTATGGAATGCTCTCTGGTGATTTGCTGCCTTCTTATGGCATGCCAGATTTCTAGCCAGATTTTTCCAGTCCTTTTGTTCCTGTAGAACCCAATGTGGCTGGAACATTAGACTGGAAGAGTTTGCAACAAAAACAGTATGCAGCATTCTGGGTTTTTGAGTACGTAAGCTATGGCCTCTCCACTTTGTCACCATTGAGGATTTCACGCCAGTAATGTGTTGGATGGAAACTTCTATTTTCATTGTCTTTGGGGAACATGAAGTTTTTCACTTGTTGTGGCCCATGCAGTACAAGAAAGTCCCTCAGTCTATTGCTCAAGTGGGTCCACAGTCCTGGATCATCTAGACTTAAGGAACTAAACTCAGAAGCAGTTGTTTCTTGCACCTCCACCAAACTCTTCTCTGATCTACACTTTTCTTCAGGAATGTGCATGGTTACATCCATTTGAGATGGAGATATGGATGCTGCAGTAGCTGCCAGGTCACCTGCACTCTGACTAACTGGAAGATCAGGCATCTCCTCATCACTCACATCCTCACTGGGGCTGGAAGGCTCACTGTGAACATGTGTGTCTATGTATCTCAGGAGAGCTCCTTCCTGCTTAGATAAAGCAAAGGAAACTTTTCTTCTTTTTCTGAATGCCGCCCCAGAGGGGCGTTTTCTTCTTTCACTCATGACTGCTGTGCTGTGCCAGCTAGAGTGGCTCTCAACACTCAGTTGAAGGGGACAAATAAGCAGGCCTGAGTGAGGGAAGATATCAGCGTCTTAAGGGCCTAACTGGCTCCTACTACTTCAGTTGACTGCCTGTTCTCCTCAGGTGGGTTCAGAGAAGCAGCAGGAAACAGGAAGCTCCCTGAGAAGCGGGTGTTAATCAGTCCAGGCTCCTGGGGGTGCTAGAGAGGTACATAAGAGGCTCCTCCTCCTCTCTCTCCCAGCAGCGCCTGCTGCTTTCTGTTATTCCCTCTCACCTTTTCTCCTGCCTGCCTGTTATGTCTCTTGTGCCCTCCTTCCTCCTGCACAGCACTCCACCATTTCTGGGCATCTAGAGCAGAGCGAATACATATGCACTAGCAGCAGACACAATTTTCTACACTCTGGGTCCTAGTGGCACCCCCCCCCCCCGCCCCCAGTCTGGCACCTGAGGCAGCCGCCTCAGTTCGCCTCATGGTAAGGCCAGCCCTGCTCATGCTCTCATACTCCTCTGTAGGTTGGACTCCCTATTCAGGCCATGTGTGTCCGCCATGATGCACCTGGTTTTCCCTCTCTGAACTGTAACAGCGCATCATGGGAAATGCATGGCCAAAGTGCACCAGGCAAGATGAAATCCAGCTGGCGAAGAATGGTGATATGAGGCAATGTGGTAGTATATCCAAATCAAAATATTTCAGTGAAAAGTGAAAACTCTTTGGGTTTCCAGGTTTTTCAATGAAGTTTAAATTTTATATGGAAAGCAGACACTTTCCCTCCTTTGGCTTAATCAACCCCCCCCCAATTTGCCATCAAAAACAGATTAGACAAAAATTTGACCACCATTACCATCTGATATTCTATGATTCTATGATTCTATGATCTGTGTTTCTTCAGTGGCTTTCACTCTAAGTCTGGGATGTAGATTTAAATTCTAGGAAGATGTAATTTTTTTATTCCCATTTAGTGAGGTGTTCAATTTCATGTAAATAGGCAAACACACTGTTCTTATGTGGGCACAACTGATCCAAACAATTTAAAATTAGGACAAATTTGGAATAGCATCATGAAGGGGATGAGGACGTAACTAAACTTACTTTTGAGACTATCTGTAGCCATAAATGGAAGACAAATTTTTTTGAATAAAGGACTAATCTAACTGATCTGCTACAGATCTTGAAAAGAAATGCTAAGGAAAGGAAGGTTTCTGGATATACTGTTTTTAAATCCATATATCGCCTCTGACTTCAACATGGATATAGTGACAGTTTGATAGACAAAACAGGAAAATGCATTAACTTGGAATACTTATGAGCATCTTTAGAGGAAATGCCTTGAATTCAGACATCTGGAAAATGAAGGCATTATATGTTGACCTAGCATAATTTGCCATGTTAGTGATTTCTTATTCATTTTTTTCAGTACTAGTCAAAAGAGTATTGTATTTAAAAATAGAATTGCTTGTACTATGACGTTCGAAATAATACACCAACAACACAAATTACTAAAGAGAAATACTATAGCTAATTTCCAACTCAGCCAGATACAGAAGAAATGTGTTGCCTGTAAATGAACAAGGCCATTTTTATTCATTTGCAGATGCAACTTCATTTAACGACCAATATATGTGATAGAATGCAACAGATCTCAATCTAGTGATATTAACTTTCCATTTCTACATAAGCAAACTACAAGAAATCAGAGTACTTCATATTCTTGTACAGTCTTTGAATTTATATATTTGTACAGTTAATGACTGTTCCTGTCCACTGGCAGGATGTCAAAGATGCTTGTTAAAAATGAGAGGTAGAGGTGTAAGAAACTCAATGAAATAGCAATAGCGTCTGTTAGCTATTACTAACAATTGAGTTGTACACTACTCATTTTTAAAGTCTGTTTGCACTACCTTCAATTATGGGCTGAAAGGTGCACAGATTGGCTTGTATATGTCACGTTGCAGAGCACAGAAACACTAATAAAGTCTGTCAGTCTTTTGATCTGCATGCCAAGTCAATGTAGTCACTCTAAGTATTTATAAAAAGAAAAAAAAAAAAAAAACCCTGCGCATATTGTACCAGTGAAGACAAACAAAACAATTTTTGCCCCCTTTGCCTGTTTTTATCAATCTGTGTAATACTCCTTTAAAAGTAACATTTTTTTGTCAGCTGGACAAATAATCTTGTCAGATGTTGTTAATTATAGATTGAGGTTTTTGAAGGCTTATGTATTATTTTTCATGTCTTGAATACATAATTATGCTGCAAAGAAACAGCACAAAGTAAATATTAGCACTAGTCTTTCATTTTTAAAGTTCTCTTATAGTTTGCAATTACTTTTTAAAACTCTTTCCACAAGTAAAGAATCAAACGTAGCATGAAATATTCGTCTCAGAAGAAAAATGGTGTGGTGGGAAGACATTCACTTCAACTCAATACTTTGAAATACAAACTACCCTAATATCTATCTATAAGTGAATATTAAGATGGCTCTGTCAGTTTAATTTAATCAAAAGGAATGACTATCATCAGGGCCTGCTGTAAAAAAATGTTGAAATTGTATATAAACCCCACACTGGTCAGGTAGGGTTAACCAATCACTTTTGGCAGAGGAGGCCACACCCCCTCACCCCTGCTGCACATGCTTCTGGGGGAAGGAACAGATAAAAGGCAACTAGTAAGTTCAGTTGGGGCTAGAGGATGAATGGACACTGCCAGCTCCTGTGGAAGAAACATCAGCTCTCCAGACTGCACAGGCGGGTACCCCAGCCTACACTATGGAGGATCCCGTGACTGCAGAGATTGATGGAGACGCCAAGCCACTGCCCAGGGAGAACAAGCCCACAGGGGACTCAAGGGTAAGACATAACCCAGGGAAAGTGTTCGGAGCTGACACCAGAATCCTTACTAAGGAGATTACCCACTTCTGACCCGGTCCTGGGTCAGAAGCTAGGTTCCCCTACCTTGATCCTATGCTTGCCACTAGGCATTACCACTGGGGGTCATTGCTATAGAGTGTTGTTTTGCTCCGCCCCACCCAAAAGATCAGGGCCCACCTGCTATTGTTCACCTTAGCCAGAAGGCTATGGGCTGTTGATTGCCTCGCCCTGCCCAGCGGGCCAGAGTCCCAGGCTGCTATTGTCAGGCCTTGCTAGGAGCTGCAGACTATTTGTTTGCTCTGTCCCACCTCTAGGGCTGGAGCTAGGGATAGTACTACCCAGCTAGCAAGGGTGCGGCTGAGGACTTTTTGGGATGAGACTTGACAACTCTGCAAAAAGAGCATATTCAGGTGGAGTGTCTGGTACGACATCGTGATGCTAAATGGGGCAATCCCCCTTTAAACACAGCACACTGGTGACACATACACACATAATAGAGTAGACTCAAGACTAAAAATGGATTAAGACTAAATAAGAAAGTTAAATATCCACATAGTTTCAATTGGTTAATGTACAGTGGGCAGCAAGGTAAGCTATGGTACTATTCCAATAAAGAAAATAGGAGGCCTTAGTTTCTATATTCAGTATTGTTACTCTGGCACCTTTCATTACAATCACAAGCCTGATCCTGCACCCATTAAAGTCAATAGCCATGCTCATACCAACTTTAATGAATGCCAGATATTCTCTTTAAAAATTTATCAGCAATGACTCTCATGAGATGTATTTATTTATTACACATCAGCTATTAATCTTGGGAACAATGTTTAATTTGTCTAAGTTCTTATAGAGTGCCCATTACTGTGATACCTAATAGGAGAGATATTGAATATTGTGATGATCACAGCCCAAGACATTAGTTTTTTCCCTTTTATATGAAAGTTAGCACAGAAGAAATGCCGCTGAATAATTTGCCTTAGAACTCTGTCTCTGGCTAGGTTCAATCACAAGAAAAACTGGGTCTTGCATCGTTCTATAATACTAAGATCTCTTGCAGTATTCCATAACGCTGCCAGCTAGCTCACTTTGCTTTCATCCCAGAGGCATTTTATTCTGGAAAGTTTCATAGCTAGGGGAAAAAAAGTGTTCTTTTTTTAAAGTAAAAAACTAAAGTGAGGAAGGAAATATACCTTAATAGATTCATTTGTATTCCTTTATCAGTGGTCTGTGATTCATACTTGTGCTCTGGAATACAATACATAGATGAGTCACACAGAGAAACAACCTCTGCACAGGAAATTAAGTTGTCATTTTAGTGCAACATTTCTCTTCCAAAAGGTGAAACAAAGATGGGTTATTAATAGTCATGGATGAAGCCTCAGGGAGCTGGAAGATTTGTTTTGGATAAATACCCCGAAGTTCACATGCTATACTATATAGGCTTTTGGAGTTTGCAAAATCGGAGCCTAATTCTGAAGACTACTATGTATCTGTAACTCCTATTGGTTTCAATTTTCAGAAGCAAATATATTTGCCCCAGTGAGGTCCCTTTAAAAATTTGTCTCTGAATATGGAAGCCAGCAATTTGTATCCAGTCAAGAAGCTGAACATCAGACAGTGTCCACATGAAGAGGTCCAAACACTGAAGCATTGAATGACTTGGAGATATTCAGGAGAAAAAAACACATTAATTTTATAATTCCCACAAATATTTACAGCCATTAGTGAAGCCAGTGACCCTAGTCTGTTAATATGTCCTAATTTCACTGCTGCAGTGTAGGGGAGTGGATGATTTTGCCCTCTTCACTCCTGTCCTCCAGAATACCTTTCCAAGATTAGGTGAAGAAGATAGTTAGTTTACTAGGTTGCTCAGGACCCTCTGAAAATTCTGAAATGATGGGGACTGTATGAAAGAAGTGTTTGCTGGCTACTGAATAACCACCAACACACCTTCCCAAATAAACCCTCTTAATATGCATTTTAAGGTCTACTGGAGGAGGAGTTGAATACAATCAGGTTCAGAGTTCAATACACAGGAGTCTCAATATCATCCAAATATTAACACCTAAGAGTCTAAATATCATTAGAATATGTACATTGGCCTTTTTCCCCATCCCAAATGATATTTTGAAAATATCACAACATACTCATTTTAAAATAGTGAGCATATGTCAAATGATCAGCATTTTCTGTGTATGTAAATCTTGATGAAGGAATGCTGACATTAAAATTAGTGTGTATACATATATATATATATCTGAGACTTACATATCATTAAAGTCAGAATCTGATCCTTCTCCTATTAAAATCAGTAGGAGTTTTTCTAATAAAAACAACAAGGAACAGTATCTGGCCAAAATAATTTAATCTACCCTCCTTCAGCTGCTGGTTTCACAGCAGGAGTATTGCCACTGAGAAGTTTATAAGGACATAAAAATTCACTTTAAACTCTAGGAAATTATCTATTTGTTTAAAATGGCATTTATGATTTCAGAAGGAGCAGCACAGTGCATTCATGACTATAGTTGCATTGTAATTACTATACATTTAGAAATAAACAGAAAAATAGTTTAAATATAGCTCATGATGTATAATAAAACATGGAGCACATTTAGATGTCAAGGTCTGTTGGGTTTTTTTATGCAGCTTCAAACCCCAAACCATAAGGCTCAGTGGTTACAAAACAGATGAGGAACCCATAATTAGCCTCCAGGGTTCTTTCAACCATCCTACAATTCTGGATTCACTTCCCTCCAGATTTCTACTAAAATTACCATTGAAGATAGTCAAGCATTGAGAAGTACAGTATGTACTTTTATTTACTTCTATCCCTTTTCTCTCCAAAAGTATTTTTTAATTAGGGTATCAGAAAATGTATAGTGGTTGTCATTAAAAAGTGAACATTTGACAATACCATACAATTGCCACAACTATTTCCCATACTAGATAGCTTTAAGGAGAAGACTGACAAGATCTGTCATAACTTTCCCTTTCCCTCAACTTCTTTCTTCCTCACCTCACCTCCCATACTTCTCACCTGTTAATGACTGTGAGATCTCTCACTGACTTCCCATTTGTGATCCTTCCACCTGTCCTTCACCCTTCTTCCTCTCAGCTATTAACCTCTCTTGTCCGAACCACAACCCTCCTTTCTTTCCCTCACTGTGAACCTGTCCACTTCCTCTGGCTTCTCCCATCGTTAAAAACCTATGGCCTCGTTTTCATTTATACCAAAGTGAAAGTTACATGGACCCACTTTAAGGCCACTTTGCTACCAAAGCGAAGTCAATGAGAACCAAGCGTCTATTCTTGACTCTACTAGTCTCTCCAACTATCACGCTATCTCCCTCATCTATGCTCACTGATTGGGTGGTCCACAATCATTGTGTTATCTTCGTCACCTTAAGATTGCTCTTAGATCCACTTTAGTCCAATTTCTGCTTTCTCCATTCCTCTGAAACAGCTCTCACCAAAATCTTAAACAACTTCTTCCTCACTGTGTCTCAAGGCCAGTACTCCATTCTTATCCTCCTTGCCCTTTCTGCTTCATTTGATACTGTGGATCACTCCTGCTTCCTTCACATCCTGTTTTTCCTTTGGCTTCTGTGACCTGCTTTTGTGTCAAGCCATAAGAAACTACATGCTTTTGATGCAAAGTTATAAATTGGCTCAGGATCACGTAGAAGAACCTTACCAAGACTTTGGAACCTCATTTCAAGGTTGTAGGGAAACCCGAAATTTGGAGTTTTGCATTTCATTGCAAACCTTCCTCTGAGATTTAAGTGGTGGGAGACCTCCAAGCATCCTTTAGAGAATAGACTCCATTGTACAATGTTTCTAACATACAATTGTTGTTTTTAAAACCTTGCTGTGATAACTGCAGAAGCTGTTACCCAGAAAACATTTGGATTATTTCACAGTTGATGTCTGAATCATATTAGTGGGTAGTGAAGGTTGCAAGTTTCCCACTGTTTCCTAAAGATAGTGGACAGATTTCATGTGTTTCTGTGCAAAATCATTTAATTCAGCATACTGTATATCTGGTCATAAAGCTGATTGTACAATATATTTAGTTTATGAAAGACTGAAATTCAGTGCATTGAATTAAAATCATGAAGAGACAATGAGATAGAGACATTCGTCCTGGATATCTTGGTATATTTTCTCTAAATGCACATTTTCAGTTTACATTTGGGTCAAATAATTCACTACAGATATTAAATATAAACATGACTCTGAAAAGAAAACAGGGTACCTACACATATCGTTGGTAGATTTTTTTATTACCTACCCTTTCAAAAGGTATCTGTATTATACTACTGAATAGCCTGGGAACAAATTACAACTGCACAGTAGCTTATTTATGGCTATATAAAGTTGAATTGTTTTTAATGAGACAGTTGCCTACAGTTGTTGCAATCACACTGCAACTGAGCAGCTACCGCAGCAGATTTTTCGGACTGAATGCAGAACCCAAAGGAATTCCTTTGGTGGAAACGCTAGAGTGTGTCTGACCCATTACTGCAGCATGTGGCGCATATGCTACTACTGGCACAAAAAAGAGAGGGTTTGTGAGGTACCAAATGGAGCTGCGAACAGTGATTTCCAAGAGAAATTAAATGCACCGAACACCAAATATGAATTACTGGTGTTTTCACGGATGTTAGGAAAATCTGTTTTCTATTTCAATTAATATTTTGCTTAAATCAGTGCAGCTCAACAAAAAAAGCAATACCAGATTGAAAATAAGACAAAAGATCATTGTTTTGACAAGCCAATGTAGCTGTAATTACGCCACATGTTTAGTAAAATGCTGAACAAACAATGGAAAAAAATACTTTTGGGCTACTCAACCAATTATAATCAACCCCATTCTGCCCACTCATCCATCTCTACAAGGGGATCATACAGCTGTAGAAATGAGGAACAAATCCAGTCAGTAAACTAAAAACAATGAACTAGGTGGTACAGCCATAAATGTTGCTATGCATGTACTACTTCCAACAGCCTTCTCAATTCAGACATCTTTTGGATCCCACAGGGACTCTAGAAAATTTATATATACATTTTCTAGAGTCCCCGTGGGATCCAAAATATATATAAATATAATTAAAAGAATCAGTCAGATCTAAGATTTCAGCTCTACATCTGTGAAGTATTTTATGGCTTTCTATGCCTGTTACAAAATATGGAATATAATAGATCACAATGCACAAAATATTCATCTCCCATCCTGAGATGTAACCCCCGTGCTCACATTGTTCAGCCTGTTAAAATTAACAAGGCTGTGACAACACCATGTAACAACGAGTCAGCTTGCACACTGTCAAACCGGGCAAGTGCCTGTGACTTCTGACACACGATTGTATGTGGGAAATGGACTCTTTGGTGGGAGGAATACCACCAAAAAGCCTATCAGGAAACAAGATTGTGCTGCAGCAACTACATAATACTTTGACATGTACAAGAGATGGTCCAGCCTCATGAATGAAACCACCAGCAACAGATCTGGCAGAGAAGGAGACGATTTCCACCCAACTAAAGTCATGGAGAAATTGCAAGGTGTTGGGCCACCACCTCATCTAGCAGCAAGGTAGAAATTACATGCTCGTTAGCTACATCATCCATAACTGCAACTCATGGTAATAGAAAACCTGTCAGATAACTTTGAATTGTTCATGTTTAACTAGCTATCTTGCTGTGGTATGTCTCTGAATACTGCCAAGGAACAGTGGTACAGATAACCATTACAACACAAAGACCTATGTGTGGCCATGTGGTGGAGGTACATGGTGGTGCAGCTGGTGGTTTTGGGGAGTTTGTGTTTGATTTGTTTACCCTGAGGCCCCATTATACCTCTCTTCTCTGGAAGTGTAAAGTGGGAACAGAATTGGGCTTTAGGCTGGACCCGAAGGAAAGCCACAAACTTTGGGGCATGTATAGACAAGCATTTACAATCATAGAAAGTGGCAAGCAGAATACTTGAGTTAAAACAGAAGCAAAACAGTCTAGTTTAGACATACTCTTGGATGCCTCCTACTGCTCCAGAGGTGGCTGCATTCTGCCAATACTGCATGTATGTAGTTTGTGAAGTGCTTGGGGATCCTTTGGGATGAAAGGCAAAAAAGGAAAAGTGTATAATGCATTAATATTTTTATTAGCATATCATTGGTCAAGCCACTTAAAAAAAGCATAGTACAATTGAAGGTTCTGTCCTTACTGGTCAATTAGACATATTCCCTGATAGATAGAAAAGTGGCTCAAAGACATGCAGGAAAACTTATAATGGAGAAAGAATCGTAATTCCAAGGTTGACTCTCCCATGAGGTGAAAACTGGGCCCTCAGCACAGATGAGATTGTTCTTTACACCAGGAAAAATCTTCATAGGTTTGATTATTTCCTAAATAATTCTTCATAAACCAATATTTCAGATTTCCCAAGGTACCTCTTCCCAAATAATTTAGTACAGTACTTAAATCTTTATTGTATTTACTTTTCTGGTTTCCCACTGAGTATATATTATTAAACTTTGACCCTCCAACCAATAAATATATTTAACAATAAAATTGTGATACTTCATAGTTATATAGGGATTTACAACTTCATAGTGCTTTATAAATATGAATTAAGCAGTTCTCAGATCCTTCTGGAGCTAAGTACATACTACTTATACCCATTTTACAGCTGGAGAAACAGAGACCTATAGAAGCTAAAAGGCAAATTTTTCAAAGGTATTTAGAAACCAAAATGTACAAATAGCACCTAGGTGCTTTGGAAAATTTCTCTAGGTGCATTTCTGCATGTTTATGTGCCTAAATATCTTTACAAAGTCATTTGGCCCTAAATGACTTGACCAAAGACACAAATTAAATAAGTGACAGAAGTGGGAACAGGAACCTTCATTCCCAGGCCCTTGCTCTAAGATTGTGTTGCCATGGCTGACCTATATTTGCCATGAGCAATTTTGTCCTGTTTACTGGGAACACACTGTTAGCTGAGTTCAGTTCTGAGGTGCAAAACAGAGGTGTATATGTTACACTCTTGGGGATGTTCAAATCAGTCTGACCAATCAAAATTGTGAGCTGCAAATTGAGCTGTGTGTTCAACTCAAGTGTTTCCAGAAAATCTGACAATGCAGACTGGACACTGAGAATGAAAACACTCAGTCTGAGGAAATACTTGTGATGGTATTAGATGAGGTGATACTGATTTAAGTGCTCTTGGACTTTGGTTATTCAGTAATAAGGAGGTATTCAGATACTACAGTCAGGGGGATCGTATAAGTAACTAGATAGAATGTTTATAATTCTCTGTCCATGGTTTAGTCATCTTTGGCTAAACTGGCCATTTTGACTTTTCAGAACTGCACTGTTGCTCCTGAATGGGAAGAGGAATAGAAAAGATGCCCTAAAACAGTGGACCCCAAACTTTTGAGGGTCACCACCCCCAACCCTTGTCAGCACTCCCCCATCCCAGAGCCAGGGCTGAGAATGGGGCCTGGCTCAGGGGGTGGGGGAAGACCCAGACAGAGGTAAGGGGGCCAAGGCTGGGGCCGCAGCTGGGGATAGGTCTGGGGCCAGGAGATGGGCCGGGGATCAAGCCGCAGCCAGGGGCCAAGGCTGGGGGTAAGGCTGGGAGCAGAGCCACACTGAGCCTGGGGATGAGGCCAGGCACAGGGCCAGGAGTTGGGGATGTGGCTGCGGAAAGGACTGGAGCAGAACCGAGGATGGGGAGGGGCTGGATGGTGCTCCCTGCCTGCCCCCTGTGGGGGCTGGCCCAGGCCCCGCCACACTCCCCCAAAGGGTCCGCTGTGCCCCCCTGGTGGGGTGCACCCCAAAGTTTGGGGACCTCTGTCTTAAAGCATCATGGCAGGGTGGGCAGACCACTAGGTGCTACTACCCTCCATGGTAGACTACCCATCTACTCGAAAGACAAAAAGAGACCATGTGAAATAAATGTTATGTACTGATCTGTAGAAAAGCTTATATGTGAATGTGACAAAGTTCTTCCTCTACCTTGGTGTGTCTTGCGCTTATTGGCGGATTTGCTCGCCTTGGAGATTCACGGTAGCCCTCAGTTTGGCCGTTTTCGTGACCCCACAGTCCAGGTCAACTCCTCCTGTGTCTGATCAGGAGTTGGGAAGTTTGGGGGGAACCCAGGCCCGCCCTCTACTCCAGGTTCCAGCCCAGAGCCCTGTGGAATGCAGCTGTCTAGAGTGCCTCCTGGAACAGCTGTGCGAGAGCTACAACTCCCTGGGCTACTTCCCCATGGCCTCCTCCCAACCCCTTCTTTATCCTCACCATAGGACCTTCCTCCTGGTGTCTGATAATGCTTGTACTCCTCCGTCCTCCAACAGTCCACGTTCTCACTCTCAGCCTCTAGTGCCTCTTGCTCCCAGCTCCTCACACACACACCACAAACTGAAGTGAGCTCCTTTTTAAACCCAGGTGTCCTGATTAGCCTGCCTTATAAACTCATAGACTTATAGATATAAAGGTCAGAAGGGACCATTATGATCATCTAGTCTGACCTCCTGCACAATGCAGGCCACAGAATCTCACCCACCCACTCCTGCAATAAACCTCTCACCTATGTCTGAGTTATTGAAGTCCTCAAATCATGGTTTAAAGACTTCAAGGTGCAGAGAATCCTCCAGCAAGTGACCTGTGCCCCATGCTACTGAGGAAGGCGAAAAACCCCCAAGGCCTCTTCCAATCTGCCCTGGAGGAAAATCCCTTCCTGACCCCAAATATGGTGATCAGCTGAACACTGAGCATGTGGGCAAGATTCACCTTAATTGATTCTAGAAAGTTCCTGATTGTTCTGGAACCTTCCCTGTTACCTTACCCAGGGAAAAGGGACTGACTTAACTTGGGGCTAATATATCTGCCTTTTATCACTCTCCATCTGGCCTGACCCTGTCAAAGTGAAACACTAACAAGTGTCAACTGTTTTAGAAGATTTTAATTATGTAGTAGCAGCCTCTAGATTTGGAGTGGTGTCGTCAGCTGGCAGAGAGCTGAAAACAGCAATACATATAACCTACTGCTACATTCATAACGGCACAGCTCAAGAAGGGAATGTAAAGGTGTTTTAAAGTCATCACAGTGCTCCCTAGATCCTGGACCAGCCACACACCAAGCAATTGAAGGCTACGCTACCTTATAGGATTGGCAATGGCCCAGAGAAACTCATACAGCAGTTAGGAACTGCTAGCATGCTGGGGAACACCAACCATGCCCAGTACTCTGGTCACAGGGAAAGGGTATTGCATTGGAGCCATTACATGGGCTCTGTACCTTACATTGTACCAAGTACTAATTCTTGCACATTTGAAAGCAAGTGGTCATTGTGTGTGATGATCGGAGATCAAAGTCTCTAAACGCATTCCTCTCCACCCTCAGAGAAAGAGTCCAGGTGGGTAGTGACGGTGTCAGATTGTTTTGCTGTAAATAGAAGCTATGGGCACAAGGAAAAATTCTTCATCTCTGGACTGTTTGGATTCTAACAGGGCAGAATAACTGAACAAGAAGATGGAGATCTCCAGAGTTGTTGTCGGTAGCCCTGAGAGACTTTCGGGAAACTGGCAGATTATTACATCTCTGCTACCATTTGGAATGATAGACTGTGACTCACCTGTACATATATTTTACCTGCTTTAACCTCTCAATAACTCTCATTTATTTTTCTTAGCTAGTAAACATTTAGTTAGTTTACTATATACAATTGGCTACCAGTGTTGTCTTTGGGATGAGATCTAGGATGCAAATCAGCCTGGGTGAGTGACTGGTCTCTTGGGACTGGGTGTAACCTGGAATATTTGTGATTTTTAGTATAAGTGACCATTTATCAATAAGTCCAGCTTTCCTGGGTGGCTAGATAGACTGGAGTGCCTAAGTGTCTGTGACTCCATCACAAGACTATTGTACTTGTAGTACTTTGGGAGTTCACATTTGTTACTAGGTTGGTGAAATCTAATTATAGACCATACCACCAGTTTGGGATATCTGTCTGGCTTTTTGACCGTTTGCCCTGAAGTAGGCACTCATGGTCGTGAGCCACTCCAGACAGCATTAAAAGGGTGAAATCATGTTCCCTTTGAAGTCAATGGCAAAATTCCCATTGACCCCCATGGGACCAGGATTTCAGATGCAGAACTTGGGGGAAGGACAGGCTTTCTTAAAACTAAACAGCTCTGTAAGATGCCAGGGCCAGTTTAAACACATTTTAGGGCAGAATGATTTGAGCTGACATATAAGGGAAGGAGAACAAGATGGTGACTTCACCAGGATTTATTGCATGTGGAAACCTAGAAGAAAAACTGGCAGTAATGATCTAGATGATGAAAATAAGTTGCTTTGCATTACTAATGGACAGTTTACATTACAAAACCACTATACTGTATTACACAATATACATATATTATATGGTGTCCTCTCTATCTCAAGTGAATAAATAACATTAACATGAAGTTGAAGAGATTTATGGCAGGAATGAATCTTTCCGTATTGCTCTTTTCTGACAAAGTTTCTCTAAGTATTTCTGTCACATACAAACATTGTATCACTAGTCAAGCTAATTCCTGGTGTAACTCCATTGATCCCAGTGGAGTTACTCCACAGTCGACTTTGGCCCTGTGGCAGTACACTAAATCAGGACATAGACCAGATAGATGGCTGTGATAAAAGAAAGTACTTTCACTAATTGATAATGACATCATCCCAGTCCAGAGTAAGCTGATTGCTTCTTGTCTCATTTACAGTTATTTTCTTCAAAGGTCAGTACTTTCCTTTCTGAAATATTTTCTTTTTTCATTGTTTAGATCCTCAGATCCTTTGAAAATTACTTTCCTTTTCAGTTTGGCAAACAATTCCATTTCCCTTTATATTTTAATGGTGCTAGAAACTAACATAGCTTTATTAACAATACAATAGTAATAACCCATTGCACTTTCATCAGATAGCATCTTTCATTCGAAGATCTCAAAGCACATTACAAACCTTAACTAATTATACCTCATAAGACCGGTGTAAGATAGGTAAATATTTTTAGACCTATTTCACAGACAAGGGAAACTAAGGTTCTGTCGACACATGAAAACTCCAGCCAGGTAAGAAGTATCCTTATATTGGTGGAAATGACCTTCCATGCATCCATACACAAATTTGTTCTTCAAACATCTATCAATGGAAGTAATTCCAGTTCCCATCCAAAGTAACTTCACACTGATGGGAGTTATATCCATGTAGTGGCAGTGTGGACACATTCCTCTTCTGCTGTAACTAAATGATAGCAATAGTTCTCTTACTGTGAATCCATGCTTCACCACTCACAGAATTGACCTGTCTGGTCACCTTTCAGATAGTTCAAAGTTCTGTTAGAATCAACAGAAAACTAAATAGCAAAGTACACTGCATGTGTATACCCTCAGCATTCGAAGTCACGGATACAGCAAAAAAACTCTAATGGAAGATCCTACTGTATATTTATGTGAGAAAAACATTCAATGTATTACTTTAAAACTACAGATCTAAGTGAGAGCATTGGAAGCAGTCGCATTTAAACAAAATCCAGACAAACATTTTTTGAGTTATGCATGTGCAAAATATCTGATTTGGCATTTATGGGACAATTGTGATTTTTTTTCATTTATTTTATTTCATTTACACATATCCAACTAACAAATGGGTAAATGGATTTTGCCTGAGCTTACAAAAACAAACAAAAAATCTACACACCTCTGGGCTGGTACTAATTATGGAGAATTTCTATCCAAAAGAAATATATTTGAAAAGTCCCAAGCAATCAGAAAAGTAAGGCTCTAGTGAAAGTGTCATTACATCCTAAACTATTGCACGTACAGTGGTCACTACCACTCCTATTATAATACACAAGAGAATTTAAAGCATTAAGCTTTGCTTTACTACTGTCAATCAACCACAGGTGCACAGCTATTATAAATAACTACTCTGCTGTTATGCATTATTGTCTAAATCACTATTTTAAATCTAAAGTAGAAACTGTACAACCAGTAGATAAAATCCAAGAAAGTGGCTCTTAATTACAATTTACTTATTTTAAAGGCAAAAAGTAATGAGCAAATCAAACTTACAAAGAATTACACTATTACATTTCAGTATAGTGTATGTGTGAAATGAGGTATACAATACCTATTAACAGTACATACTGTGATGAAAGTTTGGCCCAACATATTGTTCAGATTTTTTTAATTATAATGTAGAGGGGATGGAGATTGGTTACATTGTTCCAAAAGAGCCAAATATTTTCAACTTAATATAATATTTTACATTTTATTAACAATGATACGGTAGTTAGAACTTGTTTGGATTAGTACAGAAAGAAATATGACTACTTACCTTTATTATACAAATGGAAATGAATGCATAGCTTTTGATAGTTGCAAAAGCTATTGCAATGACTTTTTAAATTATTTCCACTATAACCGCCAGATTGCAGACACTGATAATTTTTTATAATGTTCTGTCTTGGGGCTGAAACTTTCCATGTTTGATGGCAGCCCAGAAGTGCCCTTTTGAGTTGTTTTGTTTGTTTTGTTGAGAATTTAGAGACATTTTAATGCCATTTTGGCCTATGGTGCTGGCAAAAACTCTCTTATATTATAAAAAAGAATTCTAGCAATACTTTTAAAGCATGGCTCTAGCAAAAATTTGTTGAAGATGGAAGGTTAAATTGTCCTTAATCAGAAGTAGTGCCTTTGTTAGGCATGGGGGAGGGGAGGATAATTACTGAAAAATAATTTATGATCATTTTCAGTGAGCCCTTCCCCCACTTTGTGATATCACATGGGAGGTGGAAGAACTACATGTTCTTTTTGCCTTAGAGGCCCAGGAGATGCTGCACTCAGTTTCAGTTTTGTGTATGAGAGACTATAAGTATCTCATGAAGCAAAATCTTCTTTAAGAACCTGATCCTATTCCCTTTGGCATTAAGGGGAATTTTGTAATTGACTTCAACAGGAGCAGCATTGGGCCTGAAAAGAGCTGTAGGTACAGGGGGTGTAAGAAAACTGTAAGATTCTGCAACTTAGGGCGTTTTTTGGTGCATTCTGCAAACTCTAAAGTTTCATTTTAAAAAAACAATTAAGGGCTCAATACTTCAGTCCTTATAGAAACAAAGCTCCTATATGCTTCTATGTAAACTGATATGCTGCTGCCCTATTTAACCTAGCTTCGCAGAAAACTAATATGGTAATGGTTACTCAATCCAATGACAAGATGTAATGCAGGAGCTTGCACAAACTGAAAGTGGCAGAGAAGAACTGCTGGAAGTACTACTACTAAAGAGGAATTACAGTAACAAAGTCTCCTGATCAGAAGGACATGTTCTATTGTAAGGTCATCAAAGAGTAAATTCAGGCATAGCCTGCACAAGTTACACAGTTGGAAAAAACACTTTAATACAAAGATTCATGGTTTTTCATGGAAATAATGTTACCAAAATGAGGATAAACTTCTCAATCTGCCTTGTTACCTCTGACCATGCTTCCTTACATACCCTCTCCATAAGCAATTTCTGATTAGAAGTGTTTTTTCCATAGATTGTTTTTAAAAAAAAATATGGGAAGGGAAGACTAGAGAATCAATATGTGGTCTTTCTCAGATGAAACTACAAAATTATTGGAGTAGTGTAATCCAGTCAGATGTGAATAAATTATACCTTGGCTGTTACAGTATACCATAAACTGAATATCACAGAGTATATATATATTCACTATTTTAGGGGGGAAATTAGTGTTTCCTCGTGATTTAAACTATGTAAAGTGTACCTACGTACCAGAGTAATAGGTGCCTTATTAATAATAAGAATAAGTGATAAATAATACCTGTTACATGAAGCATTGCTAATGGGCATTATATGCAAAGACATGACAAAATACCATCCTCATATATACATGTTTTGGACGTGGGGAAGAAGGGAAGTTACATCAGATACTAAAACCATGCTGATTTACACTAATGTAGCTCTATTGACTTAAAAGGATTTACTTCAGATTTACACTGGTGTAAGTGAGAGGAGAATCAGATCCCATTGCATTCACACAGTGCTCCTGGTTAAAGATCTCAGGATTCTCAAAAAACAAAAGTTTGTTCCATCAAAAGTTGCTGTAACTTGCATGGTGTATGTAAATCCTCTTATGAACTATATTATCATAAAATAACTCCAGCATTTTGGCAATTCTGATCAGAATATCCATTACCGATCAGAAAATCCCTTGGTTACTTAGATATAGACGATGTGTGAATTGGTGCCCAAACTGACTCTGGGTGGTGCTATTATACAAAAGGGAAAACAGTGGATGGAAGGGGTGCCATCCTTCCCCTCTCCTCCCCCATTTTGAACATGGATGTAGATATAGAGGCATGTATTTTTTGAAGAATACTAGAATTTGGGTGGACTGTAGTTTCCTCAAAAAGGTTAATGTCAACCCCTACCTTGGTTCTACAGCAGGCAGATCTAAAGAAAAGATTTGATCCTACTTTTAGAATAAATCTATGAATGTTCCTTATAACATCACAGCAGAGTGTTTGTACAGTTAAAAAAAGGAGTTCTTATATTCTCTATATAAATATATGTGCTGGCCTTAGGTCCTCTGCTCAACTAGTTTTATTTTTTACTAGCAGTGATATACTTAAGCTCTCCAGAGCTCTGCAAATTCATGTTTTACATGCAAGCACATAATCTTTTTGGAGTGAATATGGACATTAACTCCTCCTTGCAGCTCTTTATAAACATCTGCTTGCACGGCATATATTTCAAACTCAGTATCCAAGAAGGAAAGTGCTCCCAAGACTGATTACTGAGTTAAAAACCCTTTTACTTTAATGTACTCTGCCAAGATCTGTCCTTAACCTCAAATGAATCAGGGAAGAAAAGGGGAAGGGTAAGACTACATAGCCTTGTCATAATTCTAATCACATTGCCCAGTGATCACAGAATGACCTTTTATGTTTAGATATTAAAACAAATAATTGTACTCATTGTACCAGGAGTAGTCCCAGTAACTTCAGTGGGACTACTTGTGTGAGTAAGGGTTACTCCTGTGAATATGGGTTGTAGCATGAAGCCATTATTCCTGCAATTACTGTAACAAGCATTCAGATTTCTCAACATTTGCAGATTTTTAAGAGAGCATATTAGAAATAAGTAACTGAAATACTGAGAATGTCAACACAAGGAACTATTGGTCAGCCTCATCTAGTGCAAACTGTAGTAAGATGAGTCTCTGAAACATAAACCCTTGGTATCAGAGGCCTGGTATGAGGCCTGAGGCCTGAACTAAAGTAATGGATAAGACTCTGCTAACATAAAACAAAGTTAAGCTGTGAGCCAGAGGAAGGCCCTGCTCACAGAAGTTGGCAAGAAGAAGGCTGGTAAAAGCACGCGTACACATATAAGCACTAATAAGATGAATGTGTGCCAAGATGGCACCAGAACATCCCGGTATGAAAACATTCCACAGAGATAACAAGGAACAGGCAGAGCCATCTTAAAGACAGGGTCAGAAGAACAATATGATAGATAGACTTGTTTGTTCGAACCAACCTGTTCGTTCGAACCAACCTGTTGGAGAGGCAGCATCCTAATGCGTAGAGGGGTGGTACCTCAATACGTCAGGAGCGATGTGGAACCTGTTTGTACCTGTGTATAAGAATGCATCCCTGAGTGGATGTCTTTGTCTGGCCTAGGGGGCAGTGGAAAGTCCCACCACTGACTGAGCCGGTCCATTGTCAGGGGGCATATATTCGTAGTATGTCCATGCGGGGAACTGTTACTGTGCTTTGTTTGACAATAAACCTGGCTGGGTGCCTTCATACCTTATCAGAGTCTGTGGTCATTGGGGGTTCTCTCGGGGTCTGCTGTACCAACTATCTGCGCAGAGCCGGGGCAGCACACAGAGGGAACAAAGGCACACAGACAACTGTTGTCATCAATGAACAGAGCAGAGCACCACACCGGTGGAGTCTGACGACACAAATCAGTGTTTTCAATTTACTCCAGCTGAGGGTCTGGTCACAGCTATTTGTCTGACCTGGGATTTGGTGAAAATTTACAAATTGTAACAAGTGGGAGAAAATGTATAGCCTAAGCTATTTTTGCATTAGGATTACAGTAGTATAGAGAATGTTTATGTTCCCCTTTTCTCAACTCCCTTGTCCTATTCTTTTACCTTAGTTTACTATAGTTTACCTATAGTTTAATAAACTATAAGATGGACTAAAGTACTTTTTCTGTCAGGTCTGTGTTGCATATTCTGTCAGGTCTGTATCACATTGCCTGTAGGATCCACTACCATTACAAGTGTTTTGTGGGAGAACAACTCACTATACAGTAGTGGGAGGAAGGAGGAAAACTAACTTATTTTGCAAAGTTCACTGATGTGTTCAGAGACCTTGTATGATAAAATTATTTCTTTGCCATGCCCCACATGCTGGCTAGACTTCCTGGGGTTCTTGCAGCTGTTTCAATGCTTGCCATTATGTCTGAGCAGTTTGCCACTTTTTGAAGGTTGTCATTATATGTTCTATAATGTGCAAAAATGCTCAGTACAAAACATGGGCCGTAGTTGGGTCACAACAAACTGGAAACTGCCCATTACCCACTAAGCTTGTGATTTATAGTTTGAGAATCAACATGTGTATAACTGCTTCTTGCTGCTCAGAAATTCTGACCTTCCCTGACATATGTATACCAATAACTGTCCAAAAAAAAATCAGAAATCTGTTAGAATGAGGTTCAGGGAGGTGGATCCCGTGGTGTTTTGTAGAATTATTCATAGTATTTTACAGAATTGGTTTGGCTCTGTAGCGCGCACACTGTGAATTCTTACAATTTGTACAATGCTCTGTATCTGACAGTAGTATAGCTGCAATTGCTTCCTCTTTTACTGTGTATATTAATCCAACCACATAAAGACATTGTTCAGAATTACGAACACTGCATGAAATAAGGTGTAAAGAAAATATGTGGCATTAAATGTGACTTTTGGATGCAATATAACATTCTCCATATTCCTTATGATAATTTGGTAGGTAATGAGTAGATTTGGGGCCTGATCCTCCATTCCTTTTGCAACAAAAATGCCCATTGGCTTCAGTGAACATTTTCAATGTGCAAGAAATGGAGGTTCAAGCTCTTTAAGGTTAAGTAATTCCATTTTTCTTATTTAATATTAAGGGCCCAACACTGGATTCTTCTTCAAGCAAAACTCCTATTGAGCGGAAGACTGGAGTTCAATCTGCAGTTTTAATGGTGAGCGCCATAGGCTCTTTTATTTTTAATTCAAGATAGTAAGTCAGTGTTAAAATATATGTGTAGATATAAATGGATAGATTCTCAAAAGCAGGCAACTAAGATGTTCTTTCATAATTGTTTCATGGACCCCTTATGTTAACAGAATCCACATTTGTGCACACAAATGAGAATTTAAGTGTGTATATATATATATGGAGCCATTTACTATATAATTACCAGACTGACTTTTGTAAATGCAGGATGTGCAGGTTCCACAGAGGTGGAAACAAATTTGACAGATCCAACTTAAACACTCCACAATTTCTTAGCGTGGCACTAAAAAACTGAGGGACTGATTTTCACAAGTTTTATTATAAAATGTAAATGTATTTGTCACCTCAAGTATATCCACACACAACCTACTATTGATAGAGTCCTTAAGCAGATTTTTACTTCCAAAAGCTTTTCCATTCACCTTTGGTTAAGCATCATAAATCATGTTAATAATCATAGGTATGTAAACTCAGGATGAAAAGCAGGTGGAAATTCTTAATGAAATTCTGCTTGTTACAACCACATGGATGCACAGATCCCTTTCGCTGTCCACTCATGACAACAAATTGGTTAAATCCGTGCCCTGTGGGTTAGGTTTCAGGAAAATCTGTATCACGATTAGGAACTTGCACAACACAGCAGGTTTCATTCCCTCAATAACTAATCTTCCCTCTGTGACAGCAGCACTAAATCAGTGCTATGTGGCTTTTAATAGCAGATCTTGTATCATCATACTTAAGAGTATTAACATAGCAATTAATCATCCTCCCCGACTCCTCCTTTTTAATGTACATCATAGTACGCTGTTCTATCCAGTGACAATTATTTCCCCTCAGTAAAGTGGTCCAGTTTTATATTTCCCTTCTTTTCTATAAGCTTCAGAGAGTCAATGCATGGTTATTTTTAAGAAAAAGAAACACAAACTCCAGGTTGTCATTGTTTTTTACAACATGAACAAAGCTATGTCTGACCTTCTAGAGCAGGGGTCAGCAACCTTTCAGAAGTGGTGTGCCGAGTCTTCATTTATTCACTCTAATTTAAGGTTTCGCATGCCGGTAATACATTTTAACGCTTTTAGAAGGTCTCTCTCTATAAATCTATATTATATAACTAAACTATTGTTGTATGTAAAGAAAACAAGGTTTTTAAAATGTTTAAGTAGCTTCATTTAAAATTAAATTAAAATGCAGATCTTATCAGTTTAGCGCAGTGGTTCTCAACCTGGGGTACATGCACCCCCTGGGGGTGCGAGATGCCCTTTCTGGGGGTGCAAGACATGCAAGATTTTTTTAGAAGGTAAATCATCGAAAACACAAATTAAGCACAGGCACATAAGTACAACTACTTTGTTTAATCAAACCTATGTATTTATTAACATTATACATTTTTAATGATTACTGTAATATACAAAGTTTTTAAGTTTTTAAGCTAATTGTAGTGTGATTTTTGATAAGGGCTGCAGAGTGCTGGGCCCAGGCCAGGAGCAGAGCCCTGGGCTGGCTGCCGGTACCCCAACCTGGCAGGAGGGATGACCAGGGCCGGAGGCCCGGACCTCGGGCGGTTGGAACCCCAGACCAGCAGCGAGGTGAGTGGGGCCGATAGCTGGGACCCTGGCTGGCAAGGGGCCAGCAGCCGGAACCCCAGACTGGCAGTGGGCTGAGGTGGGTGGCGGACAGAACCCAGACCAGCAGCGACTCACCCGCTGCCGGTCTGGGGTTCTGCTAGCTCCTGCCAGCTGGGATCCCAGCCGCAGGCCCCGCTCAGCTCGCTGCCAGCCGGGGGTTCCGTTCACCCAGGCAAGCAGCGGGCTGAGCGGGGCCGGCGGCCAGGACCCCGGCTGGCAGCAGCGTGCCAGTAAAAATCAGCAGGTTGCCGACCCCTGCTCTAGAAAAAGCCAATTCAAATCACACACAATTTCAAGGATATGACCATCCCAACATACTATACAAAGTGGACAAAATCCCAAATTACTTAGGGAGAGATTTTTCCCCTCCACTCCAATCCTGTACACCCAACCCTTGGCTGTATCTTCTGTGCCATGTCTTCAAGAAGTGCAACCCAGAATCTTCCCCTTAATTTTCACTCAGAACTTATTCACACAAAGCTTCCATTAATATCAATAGGGATTTTTGGGGAGCAGGAATATCAGGATTCCTAATTAATAATAATAATTAATAATAAATATAATTTATTATTACCTAGCTGTTATAGTGCTTTTCATCAGTAGACCTCAAAGTTCTTTACATAGGATGTCTGTATCATTATGCCCATTTTACAGATGGGGAAACTGAGGCACAGATAGGTGACATGAGTCGTCCAACATCACCCCGCAGGCCAGTGGCAGAGCTGGGGAGAGAACTCAGCCCTAGTCCAGTGCTCTATCTATGTAGTGTGTTAATTTCAGTGAATCACAAACTGCCAAGTATTAAAATAACATAGTTCATAGAAGTGAAAGAAGGAAAACATGAGTTGTATCAGTGATTCCATCATCTTGTCCTTGCAAGGAGTAGTCCCTCAAGAAGATAGAAGCAAATAATAAATGTATACTATTCTTGATCTCCGCCAAAAGATTTAAATAGTTAGTTCCAAGGATTGAATTTAGGTTAATAGAATTTTTAGAAATTAGATGGAAAAGACCATTAAGAACATGTAATCCATCTCCTGGGACCTGTGCTTTTTCCTGCCAACACTGAATTTATTTAGTATCAATAGTTCATATTAATCCTGACAATGTAATAAATTTTAGGAGTAATGTAAATGTGCATGTAGTACTGCAGTGTGCCATCAACATGAACTAAGAGTTCTTAGGGTTCTGTCATCACTAAGTATAATTGATTTTAAGAGTCTAAACCTGGAGACCTGATGCACAAAATAAAGAAATGTGGATAACTTAGCTGACAGGTGTCTCAGAAGATCTACATGCTAGATAGTCAAGAGTTGTATAAAAATAGTTCTTAGTGAATCTCCCAGAAAACCTTTATAAAGGAATGCACTGTCAAGATTCACAAATTTGATACGGGGAAAACAAGAACAATGTTAAGTGTTAAATAAGGCCGTAAGCTCCTCTGGACAGGAGTTCCTTTTTCTGTGTCCTGTGCAGCACTAAGTACATTAGTGGCACTGAATAATAATTTAGCAAGGGTTGACTATACATCTTTGGGAATATTCGCAAAAAGAGGTGAAATCTTGGCCCCAGTGAAGTCAATTGGAAAACTCCTGTGGGGTCAGGATTTCACCCTAGGTATTAAATACACAAGGGGACTTAGGCTCATCATTGCAATGCCTACTGTTAGGCACCCTGCCACCTAATGGAATCCACTGTCCCAAATTAGGCATCCGGGCTTCCTATATGGTGCTAGGGGAGTTAGGCACCTAAGAATGAGATCCACAAAAGCCAGCAAACTTAGCAGGGAGCCTTTTAGGCTAGCCGGTAGGTAATGCCAAGAAAAGTGTATGTGGCTGTGACCCTACATCCCAGTGCAAGAGGGCCAGGGACTTATTGGTACTTGGTAGTGAGTTTCATCTAGCTTGACCAGTTCAGCTACCCCAATTCATTAATGTCATAAACTATATCGCACATGTGTCTTGTAAGGTATCATTGGAAAATTAATAATGCACTCATCATTAATATTCTGGTGAGGTGTGTGCATGGTAAACACCCAAGGGACCATACAAATATGTAGGAAATGTGGAACACAAATGTGTTTACCAGACAAATCTGGGGATTGGGTAAACAGGTTTCTCCCAGGCAACGGACAAGCTAATGCCTCCAGCCAAGTATCATCAGAATAAATTACCAACCATGTGTCAAGAGGCCATTCATTTGCATTGGAGAGGGAAGAACAAATCAATTTGCATTTTAGCAAACACCAGCAGGGGAAGAAACCAGCATGGAACTTGTTTTACCACCAGACTCCATGTCTCCTTCCTCACAGCTTGAATGAACTTCATTTTGGGGTGGGGGGTAACCTTCTTCACTGGGCTATAAAAGAGGGGGGCAAAGAACCCTGAGTTATCTTTCACCTAGGAAGACAAAGGGGAACCAGCTCCCTATACTTTTAGGGAACGTCTTGACTGACCGACAGTCAGCTATGCTGACCTAAAAGTGTTGGTGAGAGAAACCTTCTTAAACAAAGGCTGTACAAAAGACTAGATTAAGTTTTAGACTTTTAGGTGAGTGTTTTTTCACTGTTATTAGCTTGTAACTATCTCCAACCTTTATTTTTTTTACTTGGCATTTCTTAATCTATGTTAGTAAACTTGTTTTATTTTAGTCTAAACCAAACCAGTGCTGTATTTGAATTGAAGTGATTGTTAACTCCAGTTAATGTGGCAAGCTGCTAGGTATTGACTCTTTAAAGAAGCAAACAAACATCATTATTCCTGTGAATGGTCCAGGAAGGGGCTGGACATTGCAGACCACACGGTTTGGGGAAAATTCGGGACTGGGACAGTGTTGGAGTCACTTGGCTGGTAGTAACCAAGGCTGGTAGATAGCTGAGTGTGGCAGGGGTGTGACAAGCAGGCTGCTGGAATCAGAGTGCTGAGCCAGAGCTGCTTAACTCACAGACACTCCATGCATGCTTGTCTGCTGGCTGTTGGTGTCCGGCTTTGAGCCGCAGCAGCAGAGCATTTAAGGTACCCAGGTTACAGGGCAGGTGGTGACACAACCCCTCAGTGGTGTAGGTTGCATCCCAGAATGTGACAGTGGCCTAAGCACCATTTCTCAAAAGGAGTTAAGACCAGGTATGTGCCTATCAATGCTAGGAGTGTGTGGATATAGAAGACTCAGGTTCAATTCCCTCTCTGCTGGATGAGGATCAGAAAAGTGCTCTAATCACTGAGCTATGGGATATTCAGGGGTGGGCCTCTCAATCTCTCCTGTTGAAACTGTTCTACTTTGTATAAATATTTGAATAGTCATTGCAAGGATTTGAAGTTAGATCTCCTACATCCCAGGTGAGTGCTGCTGCTGTTGTTATTATTTGTATTACCGTAGTACCTAGGAGCCCTAGTCATAGACTCATTGTGCTGGGAGCTCTACAAATACAGAACAAAAAGACAGCTCCTACCCCAAGGAGCTTACAGTCTAAGCATGAGACAAGGGACAACAGATAGATACAGACAGACAGGACAGTACAAGGAAACAATGAGACAGGTGACAGGCACTGATAACAGCATACCAGCAGTCTAACCATTCTCAAGTAAGGAGGGACTGAAGGAAAACAATGAAGTAGCTTTGTGATATTTACAGGGAGAGCCTCCCAAGTTGGAAGGGCAGCAGCTGAGAAAGCACAAAGGTATTTGGGTGAAGATTTAACATGTGGGTAGAGAAGGCTTATCAGAGGTGAGCATCATCAACCAGAGAGTGAATGAGAGATGAGTACGGTAGGTAGGTAGGTAGAGTGCGGATTGACTGTGAAGGGCCTTGAAAGTGAAGACAAGCAGCTTATATTTGATACAATACAGAAGAATGAACTAGTGTCCCAAACTGTACAACAAGTAGTATTATAATCACAAAGCTGGAGATAAACAATGTTAAAAGTGTTATAAATATAGTTTTAAAAATATGTATTTAAAATATTACATAAAAAAAACTTTTCCCCTTGGTCTGAATATCCCATTTTCTATCTGTCTATCTTTTAGATTTTAAACTCTTTAGGGAAAGGACTGTCATTATTTGTGACACCCTTGAACATGCTATAATAATTATGCTTCATGCTGAAGGTCAGACATTTCTGCTTTGAAAAAAAGTATCTTAAAAGTATATTTAAATAGTCAAAACTAGGCTTTTCAGTTAACATTATTGTTTCATTTTGCCTGCAGACCAAAGGAGATAGCAATGCAGTGCTATACAAAGCAAAGATAAGAAACTATTATTATATCTTAAGAACATGTAAAGTCTGTGGGAAAAGGTATAAATTCACTGATTCCATTGTCCCTGCCCTTTTGCCCTTGAATAGGTACACCACTTCTATAAGAGGCATTATATTTTATCTCTTTCAGGTCTTTGTTGTGAAACTCTATCGGTTTTTGCCACCTTCTCCATATGATCTTAACCAGCTTTTAAAACAACATAGAACAATTTAGGACAGGAAGTTAATAAAAGAATATGTCCAGTTGAAATTACAGGGGGATCTTCAGTAGGGAGACTAATTACCTGAGATGGAAGTTAGTTTGGGTATTGGGGTTTTCCAACTCATTATTTTAAAAAAGTACAGTAGAATCTCAGAGTTACGAACACCTCGGGAATGGAGGTTGTTTGTAACTCTGAAATGTTCATTCCTCTGAACAAAATGTTGTTTGTTCTTTCACTGACTTAATACAGCTTTGAAACTTTGCTATGCAGAAGAAAAATGCTGCTTTTAACCATCTTAATTTAAATGAAAGAAGTCCAGAAACAGTTTCCTTACCTTGTCAAATCTTTTTTAAACTTTCTCTTTATTTTTTCAGTAATTTGTTTAACACAGTATTATACTGTACTTGCTTTTTTTTTTTTTTTGTCTCTGCTGCTGCCTGATTGCGTACTTCCGGTTCCAAATGAGGTGTGTGGTTGACTGGTCAGTTCGTAACTCTGGTGTTCGTAACTCTGAAGTTCTACTGAACATTTGGGCCCCAATCAAGCAAAGCACTTACACGTATATGTAACTTTAAGTAAGTGAGGAGGCCCCCTGGAGTCAATGTATTACTCGTGTGCCTGAAGTTGCACACATGTTAAAAGAAAAGGAGTACTTGTGGCACCTTAGAGACTAACAAATTCATTTGAGCATAAGCTTTTGTGAGCTACAGCTCACTTCATCGGATGCATTCAGTGGAAAATACAGTGGGGAGATGTATATCCACAGAGAACATGAAACAATGGGTGTTACCATACACACTGTAACGAGAGTGATCAGGTAAGGTGAGCTATTACCAGCAGGAGAGAAAAAAAAAACAAAAAACCCCCACCTTTTGTAGTGATAATCAAGGTGGGCCATTTCCAGCAGTTGACAAGAACATCTGAGGAACAGTGTGTGTGTGGGGGTGAGGTGGGGGGGGGGGAATAAACATGGGGAAACAGTTTTACTTTGTGTAATGACCCATAAACTCCCAGTCTTTATTCAAGCCTAAGTTAATTGTATCCAGTTTGCAAATTAATTCCAATTCAGCAGTCTTTCGTTGGAGTCTGTTTTAAAATTTACTTTGCTTGTATAAATTTGTAAATAGTTTGCTTCTGAGACTGTGCCGATTGCTTCCAAAGCTATTTGATATTTACTTGATTTTTTATTGTACTATGGAATAGTAAATGCTGGGTCAATGAGTCAACGGGTGCTTAAAGTGGTTTGCTGGATTGAGACCATTTTAGCATCACACAAAATATTAATGAATTTATCCTCACAATCTTTCCTATTTGGGGAAGTAGTATTACCCGTATTTTACTGAGGGGAAACTGAGTCATCGAAGCTGTCTACGCTGCAACCTTCTTTCAGTGGTGTGTAGAACCTCTTCCCCCCAACTAGCACAGGTATAAGAAGCAGTGTAGATAGACCGTACTTAGGCTAGTAAAGGCTCACTGAACCCTGTGGATATGTCCCCACCGTGGCTGGCTGCATGCCCAAGCAGTGCCTCCCATGTCTATACTGTTGTTTTTAGCAGTGCAGAGTCTCACTGTCTCCCAGCTGCTGGAGACCTTCCCCATTGCAGGGAGCTGCCAGAGCCCTTCCCTGCTACAGGGAAAGACTCCAGCAACAGGGAAAGTGTTCTGATGTGGGGAGAAGGGGTGTGTCACATACTAGTGGATGAGGTGTGGGGGTTGTCATACACTCCAGGATGGGGTGCTATGGGTGTGTGAGGGGGGAGTCACACATTCCTGGATGGGAGCTATGGGGTGGGTGGGGGTGTCACACCCTTGTGGATGGGGTGCTATGGGTGTGTGGGGTCACACATTCCTGGATGGGTGTTATGGGGGTTGGTGGGGGTCACACAGGGGATAGGTACTGTTAGGGTTGCCAGGTGTCCGGTGAAAATGAGTGAGTGAGGGTGGGGGTGAGTGAGCAACAGAAGGAGGGGGGATGGATTGAGCTCAGGGAGGGGCCTCTGAGCAGAGGCGGGGCCTCAGGGAAGGGACGGGGCAGGGGTCAGGGCAAGGGTGTTCAGTTTTGTGCAGTTAGAAAGTTGGTAACCCTATGGTGCTGTGGGTGTGGTTCACACAGGGGATGAGTGGAGGTCATACTCCTGGGACGGGTGCTATGGGGGTGGGTGGGGGTCATACACGGGATGGGTGCTGTCATGCTCCCAGGATAAGTGCTTTTGGAGTGGGGGAGGGGGTCACAGAGAGGATGGGTGCTATGGGAGTGGGTGGGGATCACACAGAAGAGGGGTGCTATGGGGGTCGATGGAGGTCATACTCCCAGGATTGGTGCTGTGGGAGTGTGGGGGGGTGTCACACAGAGGATGGGTGCTATGGGAGTGGGGGGAGGGTCACACGGGATGGTTGCTGTGGGGGCAGGGGGGTCACCCGGGGATGGGTGCTTTGGGGCTGGGGGAGTCACCCAGGGGATGGGTGCAATGGGGAGGATCACACTCCTGGGATGGCTGCTATGGCGGTCACACAGGGGATGAGTGCTGCGGGGGGGGTGTCACACAGGGGATAGGTGCTGGGGGGGGTAGGGGGTCACACAGGGGATGGATACTGTGTGGGGCTTATATGGGATAGGTGTTATGGGGTGGGGGATGTCACAAGGGATGGGTGCTGTGGGAGTGGGGGTGTCACAGGGGATGGGTGTGGGAGCGGGGAGCTCACATAGGGGATGGATGTTATGGGAGCGGGGGGTGTCACACAGGGGATGGGTGCTGTGAGGGTGGGGTGTCACACACGGGATGGGTGCTGTGGGGATGAGGGTGTCACACAGGGGATGGGTGCTGTGAGGGTGGGGTGTCACACACGGGATGGGTGCTGTGGGGATGAGGGTGTCACACAGGGGATGGGTGCTGCATCGGTGGAGGTCACACAAGGGATGGGTGCTGTGGGGGGGTCATGAAGAGGATGTGTGCTGTGAGGGTGAGGAGGTCACACAGAGGATGGGTGCTGTAGGAGTGGGGGTGTCACACAGGGAATGGGTGTTATGGAGGTGAGGGGGTCACACAGGGGATGGGTGCTGAGGGGGTGGGGGCTCACACGGGATGGATGTTATGGGGGTCACACAGAGGATGGGTGCTGTGGGGGTGGGAAGTGTCACACAGGAGATGGGTGCTGTGGGGGTGGGGGATGTCACACGGGATGAGTGCTGTGGGGTGTCACACAAGGGATGTGTGCTGCGTGGGTGAGGGGGTCACACACAGGATGGATGCTGTGCGGGTAGGGGGCTCACACAGGGAGATAGACATGGGGTGTCACATTGGGGATAGGTGCTGTGCTCATGCGGGTGTCACACACGGGATGGGTGCTGTGGGGGGTTACGCAGGGCATGGGTGCTGCGGGGGTGGGGGGCTCACATGGGATGGGTGTTATGGGAGTCACACAGGGGATGGGTGCTATGGGGGGTCACAGAGGGGAAGGGTGCTGTGGGGGTAAGGAGGTCACACAGAAGATGGGTGCTGTGGGGCTGAGGGGGTCACACAAAGGATGGGTGCTGTGTGGGTGGGGGTGTCACACGGGATGGGTGTTATGGGGGCTCACACAGGAGATGGGTGCTGTGGGGTGTCACACAGGGGATGCCGTGTGGGTGGGGGTGTCATACAGGGGATGGGTGCTGTGGGAGTGAGGAGGTCACACAGAGGATGGGTGCTCTGGGAGTGGGGGGCTCACACGGGGTGGTTGTTATGGGGGGTCACACAGGGCATGGGTGCTGTGTGGGTGGGGGTGTCACACTGCAGATAGGTGCTGTGGTCGTGGGTGTGCGGGTGTCACACAGGGGATGGGTGCTGTGGGGGGGTCACGCAGGGGATGGGTGCTGTGGGGGTGATGGGGTCATACGGGATGGTGCTGTGGGGGTGGGGATGTCACAGGGGATGGGTGCTGTGGGGTGTCACACAGAGGTTGGGTACTGTGGGAGTGTGCATGTCACACAGGGGATGGGTGTTATGGGGGCTCACACAGGGGATGGGTGCTGTGCGGTGGGGGTCACGCAGAGGATGGGAACTGTGGGGGGGTCACGCAGGGGATGGGTGCTGTGGGGGTTGGGGGGGTCACGCAGGGGATGGGTGCTGTGGAGGTGGGGGTCAAGCAGAGGATGGGTGCTGTGGGGTTGGGGGGGTCACACAGGGGATGGGAGCTGTGGAGGTGGGGGTCATGCAGGCGATGGGAGCTCTGGTGGTGGAGGGGTCATGCAGTGGATGGGAGCTGTGGGGGGGGCCACGCAGGGGATGGGTGCTGTGTGGGTGGGAGTGTCACACAGGGGATGGGTGTTATGGGGGTGGGGGTGACACACTGGGGATATTTGCTGTGGGGGTGGGGGTGTCGCACAGAGGGTGGGTGTTATGGGGGTGGGGGTCACACAGGGGATGGGTGCTGTGGGGTTGTCACACAGAGGATGGCTGCTCTGGAGTGGTCACGCAGAGGATGGGTGTTGTGTGGGGTCACACAGAGGATGGGTGCTGTGGGGGTGGGGATGTCACACAGAGGATGGGAGTTGTGGGGGGTTCACGCAGAGGATGGGTGTTATGTTGGGTCACACGGGGACAGGTGCTGTGGGGGGTCACACAGAGGATGGGTGTTATGTGGGATCACACGGGATGGGTGCTGGGGGGTGGGTTCATGCAGAGGATGGGAGCTGTGGGGGGGTCACGCAGGGGATGGGTGCTGTGGGGTTGGGGGGTCACGCAGGGGATGGGTGCTGTGGAGGTGGGGGTCACGCAAGGGATGGGAGCTGTGGGGTTGGGGGGTCACACAGGGGATGGGAGCTGTGGAGGTGGGGGTCATGCAGGCGATGGGAGCTCTGGTGATGGTGGGGTCATGCAGTGGATGGGAGCTGTGGGGGGGTCACGCAGGGGATGGGTGCTGTGGCGGTGGGGGGGTCACGCAGAGGATGGGAGCTGTGGGGGAGTCACGCAGGGGATGGGTGCTGTGGAGGTTGGGGGGTCACGCAGGGGATGGGAGCTGTGGGGGAGTCACGCAGGGGATGGGTGCTGTGGAGGTTGGGGGGTCACGCAGGGGATGGGTGCTGTGGAGGTGGGGGTCACGCAGAGGATGGGAGCTGTGGGGGGGTCACGCAGGGGATGGGTGCTGTGGGGTTGGGGGGTCACACGGGATGGGAGCTGTGGAGGTGGGGGTCATGCAGGCGATGGGAGCTCTGGTGGTGGTGGGGTCATGCAGGGGATGGGAGCTGTGGGGGGGTCACGCAGGGGATGGGTGCTGTGGCGGTGGGGGGGTCACGCAGAGGATGGGAGCTGTGGGGGGGGTCACGCAGGGGATGGGTGCTGTGGGGGTTGGGGGGTCACGCAGGGGATGGGTGCTGTGGAGGTGGGGGTCACGCAGGGGATGGGAGCTGTGGGGGGTCACGCAGGGGATGGGTGCTGTGGGGGTTGGGGGGTCACGCAGGGGATGGGTGCTGTGGAGGTGGGGGTCACGCAGGGGATGGGAGCTGTGGGGGGGTCACGCAGGGGATGGGTGCTATGGCGGTGGGAGGGTCACGCAGAGGATGGGAGCTGTGGGGGGATCACGCAGGGGATGGGTGCTGTGACGATGGGGGGGTCACGCAGGGGATGGGAGCTGTGGGGGTCACGCTGGGGATAGGTGCTGTGGCGGTTGGGGGTTCATGCAGGGGATGGGTGCTGTGGAGGTGGGGGGGACGAGCAGAGGATGGGTGCTATGGGGTCACACAGAGGATGGGTGTTATGGGGGTCACACAGCAGATGGGTGCTGTGGGGGGTCACGCAGAGCATGGGTGCTTTGGGTGTGGGGGGGTCACGCAGAGGATGGCTGTTATGTGGGGTCACTTGGGATAGGTTCTGTGGGGGGTCACACAGAGAATGGGTGTTATGTGGGATCACACAGGGGATGGGTGCTGGGGGGTAGGGGTGTCACGGAGAGGATGGGAGCTGTGGGGGGTCACGCAGGGGATGGGTGCTGTAGGGGTTGGGGGGTCACGCAGGGGATGGGTGCTGTGGCGGTGGAGGTGTCACGCAGAGGATGGGTGCTGTGGAGGTGGGGGGGTCACACAGAGGATGGGTGCTGTGGCGGTGTGGGGGTCACGCAGGGGATGGAAGCTGTGGGGGGGGTTGCGCAGAGGATGGGTGCTATGGGGTCGCGCAGAGGATGGTTGTTATGGGGGGTCACACAGCGGATGGGTGTTATGGGGGGGTCACGCAGGGGATGGGTGCTGTGGCGGTGGGGGGGTCACGCAGGGGATGGGTGCTGAGGCGGGGGTCACGCAGGGGATGGGTGCTGTGGCGGTGGGGGGGTCACGCAAGGGATGGGTGCTGTGGGGGGGTCACGCAGGGGATGGGTGCTGTGGAGGTGGGGGTCACGCAGGGGATGGGTGCTGTGGGGGGGTCGCGCAGAGGATGGGAGCTGTGGCGGTGGAGGTGTCACACAGGGGATGGGTGCTGTGGGGGGGTCGCGCAGAGGATGGGAGCTGTGGCGGTGGAGGTGTCACGCAGGGGATGGGTGCTGTGGAGGTGGGGGTCACGCAGGGGATGGGAGCTGTGGGGGGGTCATGCAGGGGATGGGTGCTGTGGAGGTGGGGGTCACGCAGGGGATGGGAGCTGTGGGGGGGTCACGCAGGGGATGGGTGCTATGGCGGTGGGGGGATCACGCAGGGGATGGGAGCTGTGGCGGTGGAGGTGTCACGCAGGGGATGGGTGCTGTGGAGGTGGGGGTCACGCAGGGGATGGGAGCTGTGGAGGTGGGGGTCACGCAGGGGATGGGTGCTGTGGGGGGGTCACGCAGGGGATGCGTGCTATGGCGGTGGGGGGATCACGCAGGGGATGGGAGCTGTGGCGGTGGAGGTGTCACGCAGGGGATGGGTGCTGTGGAGGTGGGGGTCACGCAGGGGATGGGAGCTGTGGGGGGGTCATGCAGGGGATGGGTGCTGTGGCGGTGGGGGGTTCTCGCAGGGGATGGGTGCTGTGGTGGGGGGGGTCACGCAGAGGATGGGAGCTGTGGGGGAGTCACGCAGGGGATGGGTGCTGTGGGGGTTGGGGGGTCACGCAGGGGATGGGTGCTGTGGCGGTGGGGGGGGTCACGCAGGGGATGGGTGCTGTGGGGATCACAGAGGGGTGCTAGGGCGGATCGCGCTCCCGGGAAGCGCCCCGCGGGGCCGCTGCTGTCCCGGCCGCCTCCCCTGCGCTAACGTCGCCCCCGCCGCCTCCCAGGGCAACGCAGAGACGCGCGGCCCGCCCGGCATGGCGGCTAAGGCGAAGGGGCAGGAGACCAGGCAGGTACCGGCTCCGCTCCCCGCCCCTTAGCGAGTGTCCGCAGCCCCCAGCCCCCTCCGCCGGCCCCGGGGCCCCCGCTCGAGGGCGGCGCGTGGCGGGTCGAGGGCTGCCCCCGTTACCCCGCCTGGAGGCAGCGCCTGTGGGCCGGGGTGGGGGCGTCACGGCAGCCTCCCGCTCCCCGGCACCAGCTCCGCGGGGCTGACCCCCGCGCCGGCTCCCCGGGCGGGTTTGCCGCGGCAAGTCTGCCGAGGTGCAGAGATCCCCGCGCGCTGGGTGCCAGAGCTGGGGGCGGTCCCAGGCTTGGGTCTGACCCTGAATGTGCAAGGCCTTAGCCCCGCGTTCAGGGAGAAGGGAAGGGATGCAGCCAGGCCTTGCTAGCTCAGCTGCCTCCTGCCTGTGAGGAGCTTGCCCCAGGTGTGCTTTGCAGGAGGCAGGACTCTTGTTATGAGGTTGGCCAGCAGTGCTCACTCCTTTTGTTTAATAATCTGTTGGCAAGTCACATCCTGTTTATTTAAACCTTTGAGATGTTACTAGTTCTCCAGTTAGCTGTACAAAAGGGAAAAAGAAGAGTGTATGCATTAAAAATGTTGGTGAAAATGAAATGAAAGTTTTATGCATGGTATAGACTTGTAATATTTACAATAAAGAGAGTTTAAGAAGAACACACACACACATACACAAGGTGGGAAATTCCCATACCAAAAACTTTTCTAAAACCAGTTGAGGTTGCTAACTGACAACTCTTTTAATTTACCGATTGTCTCATTAAAAGCGAGGAAATGACTAGCTAATGTTATCAACGTTAAGGTTGTGCTGTGATAAAGTAACTTTACTTCATACTTAATATGAACTAATTATTTCTTCTGTGTGGACTGTAAAATTTATAATGTCCTTAACTATAGTTGCTTTTAAGTGCTTGTGAATTTGTAAATTATGTGATAGGTAAGTCTATTGTTGTTTCTCAGCACCTTTCATTGGTTTTTAAATGAAGTTTTTGTGATATATGTTTATTGTACTTGAAATATGCTGTGTCCTTTATAGACCCTTCTCAATATACAGATTTTTCTTGGTTTATTCATGCTGAGAGAGCATCTTAATTTTTAAAATTTCGTTGTTGGTCTGAGGGAAATGCATGCAGTTTTATTTTGTGACGTGAACAGTATGGGAACAAGATTAGATTTATCACAGATGATATTATATTTTTGTCTCCATGTAATCCCTTCATTGATTTATGTACCTAAAGCCTTCTAGGGAGTTTCACAAGTCCTCACAAGATTCCTCCTGAATGCTCTTTTTTTCTACACTAGATCTCGGATTTGGCTTATAGATGTGTGATTTCACAGGTAGACACACAACTCTCTATGGACTGCATTTCAGAGGAAGCTCAAGAGTACAAGTTATTCTTCTTTAGGTCGACATTTGCTTAAGTTCAAACTTTCTACCTCCAAATCCATGTATTTCAGATGGTATCATGAGATAGTGTTATTTTGCTAATTCTGTCCATTCTGGGGGCTTATTTCACCCCAAATGCCTTAATGTGCAGATTCCATGCCCTCTGTAGAGCATAGAAAATAAACCTGATCTTCATTTCAGTCAGAGGTGCTGGTTTCAGATGTTTAAATGCATAAATAAAGTTAAATTCCTCAAAATTGCGAAGTGGAGCAGACAGAAGATTTAGCCTATGGAAAGGTAAGTGCTGACAATACTTTATGACGTGTCAGCTTGACCTATTTCACTGACAGGTTTCAGAGTGGTAGCTGTGTTAGTCTGTATCAGCAGAAAGAAGGAGGAGTACTTGTGGCACCTTAGAAACTAACAACTTTATTTGAGCGTAAGCTTTCGTGGGCTAAAGCCCACTGCATCAGATATATTCAGTGGAAAATACAATAGGAAGATAGAGAGAGAGAGAACATTAAAAAATGGGGGTTGCCATACCAACTCTTAATAGCCCACCTTAATTGATTGGTCTTGTTATCAGCAGGAGAAAAAAAAAACTTTTGTAGTGATAATCAGGATGGCCCATTTCAAACAGTTGACAAGAAGGTGTGAGTAACAGTAGGGGGAAAATTTAGCATAAATTTGTTAGTCTCTAAGGTGCCACAAGTACTCCTTTTCTTTTCATGGGGAAATAGTTTTTAGTTAATGTAATGACGCATCCACTCCCAGTCTTTATTCAAGCCTAATGGACACAAATCAGACATCAAAGTATAACATTAAAAAACCAGTTGGAGAACACTTCAACCTCCTTGGACACTCAATTACAGACCTAAAGGTCGCAATTATTCAACAAAAAAACTTCAAAAACAGACTCCAGCGAGAAACAGTAGAACTGGAATTAATCTGCAAACTGGACACCATTAAATTAGGCTTGAATTTATAATGATACCTTGACATCTTTAGGCACTCAGACACTGGTGCTGGGTTGATATACAAAACTCTACGATTCTTTTTCTCTTTGATAGTGGGAATTTAAAAAGCCCGTGTTGAAGGAAATCCTCTTCTTCTGTAAAATGTATTACTAAATATTCTAGTGTTTTAGGAGAGATTTACATACTTTCCAAAATATTACTTTTATTTTATATTAGTATCTGTAAACAGGTTGGTCGGGAAAAAAGCAAAAAATTGGTACGATTCAATCAACTAAATTGTGGTTTAAAATATGTATACTATACAGAAGAAGGCAACTTGTAGAAAATATATTGTATTTGAAATATATCACAGAAGTATTTTCTTTTTCTACAACTTTATAACAATTCCTATAAAGAGTTCAGAGTAAATTTATTCATATAGTCTATTTTTTGTTAGGTTTTATAATCTTTTACTCACATTTCTTAGTTCATTTAATGTATTTTAAATTAAGTTTATAGTGTATACTATTGTCTCAAGAATTTGTTTGATTACGAACTTGGTGATGTCATGCATTCTGCATTAAATTACTTAAGTTTCAGGTTTTGGCTGAATCTAATGTTACTTGTTATGTGCGCTACATAATACAGGGTACATTGTGCTATTATTTTTACTCTTTTTATCATCTGCAGGACACAGTTTTGTTTTAGATTGATTAAACAGTCTTAATTGTTTGACCTTCTAAGAAACACGCAATTATATATTACTGTTTGCAGAAAACACAACATCTGAATCATAAATATCGCAACATACAATATAAACAGGGTCTTATTTCTTCATTTGGTATTTTTATTACTGAGATATCCTTCATTATTTTCAGAGCTGCAGATTGTCTAGTAATAGTAAAAGTTTAATTTCAGAACAAATATATGCTGATCCAAAATCTTCTTGAAATCTGAATTGTGGCATCTCAGAAAAATACAGTATTTTGTTATTAAAAGGACACAAGTGCTTCTGATATTTTCTGTTTTGTTGATTTCTACTTTTTATTGCTTTAAATATACACCAAACATACGAGAACAAACTTCCATTCCTTAGTTTATAGGCTTTGTCATTTGCATGTGACACATCTGTTTTTCTCTTTTGAATGGAATTGAAATTAACGTGGCTATTTTTGTTTTCTTCCTTATTTATATGACAGCAAGAGAAGTACAGTAGTTAAAAATAGTGGCTGTTGATTTTAATTTTCCAGTGTTGGAGTGGACAGTGGAGGCTCTCTTAAATTGTTATTTAAGAATTGTATCTTCATTGTTTCATGTAGACAGATTTTGGATTTAAAATATTTGAAAGTTAATTTAATAATGAAATGCCTTATAAGGTAGTAATAAGTGGGCTGCAACCTTTTATATGACAGTTGTTTGGCCTCCATTTTGTCCACAGTCATAGCCCCCGCCGTTCTGTGGCACTGTTTTGGAGGAGGTGCTCAGGTTTCTACACGCTTGAGTTACTTGATTTGATCTGAGGTATTTGATGGGTCTGTTTATTTATTAGTGTATTTTTTAAAAGATTTTCATGGGTGCCCAAACCATTAGATGAGTACTTTATATTGTAGTTTCATATACATGTGAATAAATAAATATCTTTGAGAGGTACAGAGACTCTTACATTCATTTTTCTCTGACTCTTTTGAGGGACATAGTTCAGTTTTCTTCCAGGATATCATATCAGCGGTAATTTTCACAGATGTGCCTCATGGATACACCAGTCTGTCGAAAGACCCTCTCTGGTATTACTGATAGTATACTTTTTTAAGCCACCATTAGCTTATTTGTTTTTCACTTAAGAGCTGGAGCTTTTCAATATCTGATGTTTAACCTTATGACTGTCCTGCAAACATTTTTCTTTGAAAAAAGAACAGGAGTACTTGTGGCACCTTAGAGACTAACAAATTTATTAGAGCATAAGCTTTCGTGAGCTACAGCTCACTTCATTGGATGCGTAGAATGGAACATATAGTAAGATAGATAGATATATAGATATATACACACAGATAAGTTGGAAGTTACCTTACAAACTGTGAGAGGCTAATTAGTTAAGATGAGCTATTATCAGCAGGAGAAAAAAAAACTTTTGTAGTGGTAATCAAGATGTCCCATTTAGACAGTTGACAAGAGGGTGGAGCATCATCAGAGATTTACAACCTATCCTGAAAAATGATCCCTCACTCTCACAGATCTTGGGAGACAGACCAGTCCTCACTTACAGACAGCCCCCCAACCTGAAGCAAATATTCACCAGCAACCACATACCACACAAAAAAACACTAACTCAGGAACCTATCCTTGCAACAAAGCCTGATGCCAACTCTGTCCACATATTTATTCAAGTGACACCATCATAGGACCTAATCCCATTAGCCACGCCATCAGGGGCTCATTCACCTGCACATTTACCGATGTGATATATGCCATCATGTGCCAGCAATGCCCCTCTGCCATGTACATTGGAAGCAGCGCAGGCCGAGGGACGTACTGGCCGCCACTTCCAGCAGCTCCCATTGGCCTGGAGCAGCGAACCGCGGCCACTGGGAGCCGTGATCGGCCAAACCTGCAGACGCAGCCGGTAAACAAACTGGCCTGGCCCGTGAGGGGCTTTCTGTGCACAAGCAGCGGAACAAGTTTGGGAATCACTTGTATAACATTACTAACATAGGAGTAGTTTTTTCATAATAAATGCTTTATTACCATTACTTGTGTCAGAGGGAAGTTTTTATTTTCCTCATTACTTTCATGCTGTTGAACTGTCTTGAAACATTGTACTTTAGGTCAATATTGTTACCGCTGGAGACAGTATATAATGAAAAGCTAAGAAGAGTGAATATTATCAACTATAGTACATATGAAAATAGACTAATGCTTAACCAGCAAATATTAGTGTGTCCAGTAGATCTTTGGTACTCATTGCTTCTTGCAGTCCTGTTTTTTGCAGCCATAATCAGCTGCCCAGTTATGCCATCTCCAAGGTTGTGGAAGTCATGCTACAACTCTGCAGCAGCAGAAGGGGTACTCTTCAGTGTGTCTTTCTCTGGCTATGGGTAGAATTAGCAGAGCACCAGTCCAAAATTGTACTCCCACCTTACCAGTACTCATACTGCCTTGAAGTGTGAATGTCAGTGATGCTGAAGCTGAGCCAACTTTGGAGGCCCTCTTCCATTTCTTTGTGTGTGTAGCTGAGCACAAACCTTATTCCAGGAGCTTAATCCCGCCGCATTCAAGTAAATGAAAAAATCCTTATAGACTTCAGTGGTATTGAATCCTATGAGTATAAAAATGTGTACAATTCATGATGTCTTAGTGCTACTAGCACTTTCTTTTGCTTCGGTACAGAAATATCCCAAAACTATTAGTAGATAAATATTCATTTTGCACAACAATTCCATTTTAAAACTTTGTAATGATATAGCTTCCATTTTATAGTGCTTTGAATCCTCACAGCAAGGTTGAATCACTGTTAGTGAAATGGTGCTGAACACAGTTTGACCTTGTCTAAGCTTGTGTATGAACTGTGTTCATCACAAATTCATCTGCACCAATTGCTGCCATTCATTATCAGCAACAGGACATTTTAGTAGTGTAGACTAGCCAATAGATAAGTGTCAGACACTGACAGTGATTTCATAACTTTTCTTGCCATCTTGTTTCATTACTTAACTAAACTAATAACAAATTTTTATTTGCCTACTGATTGACTTTCTAAATTTTCCCACTGAAGTCAACTATATAATCCAGTCAAGTATTTCCATTGATTTTAGAAGACCATTGCATTGTTAATTCATGTTCAGTTTATCATCCACTATCAACCACATATCCTGCTTTGTAATATTTCTGAATGAGTATTTCTTATACGCACCACAGGGGAATAATTATTCTCAGCAATATGAGTATGCATTTTCTTCGGAAAAGTAGTTACATAATTTAGATCACAGTATACATTTTCTATTTTTTTTGTTAGACTATTAGAAAATCATCTATTTATTTTTAATTGCACAGAATTAAATTGTCAAAAATGGGTTTAGTGGTTAACACGCCACTGAGATGAATAGGGAAAAGTCAAGCATTTGTTTTTCTCGGTACAGAGAAAACAGAATGGTAGAGCAGTTTCTGTCTTTTAAAAGTAAAAGTTCCCCTTTAGTTTAAGGTGGGTGAACAAGTTATTTTTCATGTATCCACCTAACTTCACCTCCCTAAACATCCCTAAACACTGTTGCTGTCTTGTGTTGCTGGCAGAAAATTTCTCCTGCATTTCTATTTTGGTGTTGGATGAATTATCTTTGTATGAACGTTCTGTAAAGTTCTTTGAGAAAAAAAGTGTTATGTAAATTAGATGATTTTTTAAATACAATCTACTGTTTTTGTATAGGAAGAAGGCCAAGAACAAGATACTGTAGGTAGAGAGATTATGGCATGGACGTTTCTTTCTCTTCCCCAAATTAGTGCTTTGTCAGAACAAAATGTAGAAGGGGTTCAAAAGTAAGTAACAGTAATATATAACGGATATAGATAATGCTGGTGCTTGTGTCTTGGTAAAAGAGAACTTGTGTGATTTATCAGTTGACTATTTTTGTTGAAGATATCAGGAGTGATAACTTTGATATTGATCATTTAGTGTGATCTTGCCTTCATAAAAGACTTACGTTAAATCAAATTCTGGAGGTGGTGGAAAGTAGTGAACTTGCCACTACCTTGATCTTTCACTATGATACTAATTCATGACTTTATTGAAATAAAAAATCTCATTTGCAAAAGAAATGAATAACACTAGTACTCTGTGCAAGACAATTATTTTAATATAGCTGGTTAAATTAACTCCACCAGCACTGCAATATTGATTTATATATGTGGCAAATGGCATTTTTTGAAGACTTGTATGCTAAGTGAATGATGATTTAATCCAATTTTTGGGACACTTGTGGACAATGGCAGTAATGGGGTAAATAAGAAAATAATGTTGGTCTCAGAATGTACTCTTCTCCTATATTCTCTCCATCTTTTTATTTTTCTTTCTCCTTTGCTCACTTTCTTTGTATGGATATTGCAAGATGATATGGTTTTGGATATTTGATGTTTTTAAATATATACAGGTGTGATTTGTTTCGAAAGTGCTCAGTGAGTTGGGCTAACTGCTTCCATTGTAGATAATGGTAAAGCTCCTATTGACTTCAATGTGAGTAGAGTAGGGCAAAATTGAGCACTTTAAACTGCCTCCTCCTGTGTCTTAGACCTCATTTTTAGGTTTCAGATTAATGTCTAAAGCTGAAAAAATAGAGGAGTTTGGATATAATAAAAACTGACCCTTAGGAAAGTGGCAAAAAGCTTCATATGAAGATATCTACGTTCTTAAGGATTTAGGAGTCAAACTTTAGGCAGCCACAACTGAATGTGTTGGTGTTAAATTTCAGGGGTGACATTTTCAAAAGTGCCTGTGTGACTGAGGCGCTCACGTCCCATTGAAAGTCACCTAGTAGTAAGTTCTTAGCAAGGTAAAGTCAATGGAACTTATGCTCTAACGTTACTTAGGTACTTTTGAAAATTCTGCCGTTGGTGGATAAATACAAATGTTTTAGGTAAGATTAAAAAGATATGATTCATTACCTTGAAATACTCTTTCTCTTTGTTGTTAGGAAAAAGATCACTTATTGTTGACCTAGTGGGATTCCATAGAGAAATTGGAAAGACATTTTTCCCCATCTAATATTAAAAAGATTTTTCCCCCATTTAGTCTTTTACCCTGCACAATAGATCTCCTACTTGTGGCATTAGAGAATGAAACATTCACGTCAATTGAGACCAAATTTCATTATCACCCTGTAACACAATTTCTTGTCAAAATCTCTCATCTAAGATTAGAAAGGAAAATACTGAGAGACCTTTGTGTTTCTCTTCATCTCAGCTGATATATATATACACTTTCACAGATGGATCTTAAATTATGACATGTACTGCATTTGACTGAAAAGAGGATGCTTCAAGGGCATTTTAGGTAGAACAAACAATTTAGTACCAGTATTGAAACATCTGTCTCTCACCATAGGGCATCGTTTTTATATACTGTAAAGTTTCCTGGCCACTGTTGTGCTCGATGGATTATGTGTCTGATGTGTTATAGCAATTTCCTTGTTTTGTCTATTGATCTAAAGATTTTACGGCTGCCCACCACCATAGTACCTGAGCATCTTCCATGAAAAAAATAGCAATAGTAATAATAGAAGATATATAAAGAATCTCATTGTGTCAATCACATACATTGCAGAATATTGAAAAAATGAATATCAGAAAACCCTAATTCCCTTGAAATAACGACTGTGAAAGCATAATGTTGGCAAAAGCTTATAAGACAGAGGATATGGACTGTTTCAAACTTTGGAAAGTTCACAGTTGGCCACACTCCACTTCCATTTCAGTACATGACTCAGTGTTTTTAACCAACTTGTATATGTACAGCTGCACAAATTCATCATGTAGAACAGAGGTAATGCTTTAAACAAAACTTAATGAATTATGTTCTTTATATTGTTCACTAGTGAGCCTTTATATTGTTCACTAGTTTGATTAATAAAACACATCTTTTTTTTTTTTGTATCCTTCAACAGTATAACTTTCTGGCTTTGTGAACACCGTGAACAGTTAGTTGCCTATTCGTAGGTCTGATAGTACTTTGTCTTTTTAGGAGGGGATAAGAAGCAGAGAAAAAAGATTCAGATTTTTTGGGAAGTAAAAACAATTATTACAGTTGGCACCTTTATTGGCTATCTTAACTGGCCAAGGACCGAGAGAACATGGAATCTAAACTATTTTCTCTAAAACACAGTTGAGGTATATTGGCGGAATTGCAAACTGAAGTCCCCAGCCCTGTCCCTCTCTAATCCATTGCATTAATGCAGAAAAATAAAAAAGGATAGTACTAATTCTGAACGCAATAGGCATAAATGAATATGGTCAAAAAAAAGCATGGCTTTTCTAAGGAGAAATTTCTCCTTTCTAAACTTCGTTATTTAGAAAAAAATAAAGATTGAGACTTTTTCAAAAGCACCTAAGTGACTTGACTTTCAAGGAGACTTAGGCCCCTAAGTGCCCAAATCACTTTTGAAAATGAAACTTATGCTATGAAATTACTTAGGCACTTTTGATAATTTTACCCAATATTATTTAGTTGAATTTTCAGATATAATGTAAGGTTTGTTCTTAAGGGAACATTAAAGAACATGAATAGCCTGAGATAAAGAGCAAAGTCTTATTATCAATTAAAAACTTGTGTAGCTGTGAGAAATAAAGAGTCGTAATGAGAGAGATAAAGAGTAAGGAGGTCCCCAGGAATCAATAATAGGCTGACTGAGGAAGTGTACGCTGAGTTGGTGAAGGTTGAGTATAGCACTATGCAGTTGATTAGTAAAGATTTGGAGAATTGTGACAAACTCCAGATGGATTTAAACATGTTGAATATTAGACAACTTCATTGCAGATAACACTAAATTTTGAAAAAATGTAAGCATGGGTGAAGAAATTTTATGGTGATGAATTTGCAGGAACCACTGAGAAAAGAGACTTAAGAGGAGTAACGATGCCTACTCAGTACAGCTGCAGTTAAAAGGCAAATAGGATGATTGGTTATATTAAACATACTAAGAAAAAGAATTCTGAAAATGACATTATATTGACAAAAAATACAGCCTAGAAAGTTTTCTCTGTTCTATGTCATCTGATGGGTCGTAGGGGCTGTTGCAGTCAAGGGGAGGCCCTAGGAGCATGGCTTCATTAAAATTGCATTGTCAGGACATGGCAGGGGTCAGTATTTAGGGTATGGGCCTGTGCATGAATGGCTGTAGCTTACTGCAGATACCCTAGGAAATATTGCAACAATAAATGCTGGTATGAGAATTCTGCCATTTGATGCTGAAATTGTACAAGAATGACTTATGGGATTTTGTCACCATCCATTCTGAGCCTAAACCCTAGCCTTGATTTGGCCTCAAACCCAAATCTTTAGCCTAAACCTAATTTACATCTTAACGCTGCATACCTGACCCATTTGTGTTTGAGTGTTCCAGACAGATTTCTTAGTATAACATAGTAGAATCAATTATCGTCACCAGTGAGTATTATGTCCATTATTATTATTATAAAGGCAGGTGTCACGTTATCATGCTGTTTGAGTCATAGTGTTGTGACAGCAACCTCAACTTTGCTCCCAGATGGAGCTGCAGCTAGGACCTTTTTGTAGAAAGTGGAGTTGCAATGAAGCTTACTTTTAGAAGTGTATGTGAAGACAGGGTTCACAGTATTTTTCCTTTCTAGTCTCATTTCACCCTAAAACTTCCCAAGAAAATAAAAGCTGATTTTCTCTTGGATTTTCAGCTTCATCTCACTCAATAATTTGTGAATTTTAGATCTCCTTTATATCTGTTACATGTTTGTTACATAGAAGACTTTTGACTTTGTGGTTGCACATCTTACCCGAAAGATACAAGAAGGGATACCTTTGATCAGTCAAAATGTGTCAAGTGCACCCACTGATATACAGATGAAGTCATCATACCATTTTTTCTTCATAACTTACACTTAAATGTAGTATCATCATAACTCGTATTTTAATATACCTAAACAGTGCTTGAGGAAACATGAAGAATTGGGTTCATGGTGCTAATTACTGATTTGTCCTGTGAACAGTATTAATGTATTAAATGATATAGCTGAATCAGTTGCCTGGAATACACACATGATTGCAGGCAGACTAAATCAAACTTGTGGAACCTCTCACTTGATTTTATACTTCACCTTTCCACCACAGAAAACTGGAAGAGTTTCTCAATTTCAGACAAATTAAGACATCTTTGAAGGAAGCTGTTTTACTAGATTATTATGTGTCTGGATTTTGGTGGGCTAAAGAGATGGACTTCACTCATGTACAGCTCTCAGGATTCATGGCCATCTTAAACTTTCTGTTGGAGAACCTCAGCAGTAAGTATAATTCTTAAAATATTCACTTGAACAGAAACTTAGCATGTTCTCTCAATTACTTGTTTTTAATGTAAGTAGTTAATATTTTAATTAGAAATAAATATTAAATTATTCATTTTCTCCCTGAATATCAGCATGGTGTGTGCACTGTATTTTGGATATAACTCTTGGCTGCAGTTAAACTTTTATTCCTTCAGAAAAGAATAGGTGAATTTTAAAAAAATTAAACACATAACTTTTTACCGTATTATTACCTTGCAAAAGGTCCTTGAATAGAATTAGTTAGGAATTTTGCCAGAATGTACATATGCTTCATGGTTAGGAAAATAATTGTTAGGAATTCCAGTTGTCTTGCTGTAGAGTCTTCACTACACGAATACCTTAATATGGATTAACTGTACTAATGAAACTATTGAGAAGAATGGAAGCATATCAGAAATGAGTTTTCCTGGGTGTATCTGTGTTCGTGTATGTGTATATATAATATTATAGGCAGGACTGGTAGTGCTGGCTGTGGTTAGGTTTGCCTGACATTTCACATTATAAAACCCTATTTTCAGTTGCTTAAGACTTTGCCAAACTTTAACCATTTGGGCTGAAATTTTCCATGCCAGGTGTCTGCCTCAGGCTGAATTTTTTTTGGAAAATTTCAGCTAAAACGCTTCCGCTATTTCAATGAGAGTGTGGAAGAATACATTGTTTTGCCCATGTTAAAATACCCTGGTGACCTTTTTTTTTTTTTTTCTCTCTTTTAAGCATCTCATGCTTTGGAGCAGGGACTTGAAATTTGGGAGGAGGGTGACCTGTGTATCAGGGATGTGTCTTTCTCTGTCCTTGTGAAAATCTGCCCAAATTTGGTGAAGTTATAAGCTTTTGGGGAAAAAATCACTATTTACATATGCTCAGTAGATATTTTTTTTTTTAGATTTTAGCAGCTAACTCACTGAAGATTTTGTCTCTACTGAGCATGCTCCATCCTGGGGCTGAGCAGAACTTTCCCTGCAGGTGCTGTTCTGCTACGAGCTATGCTGGGTTCAGACATCTTGTCTGAGAACAAGGGAGTCTGTCTCCTGTGATCTCAGTATTCCTACCCCCCCCCGCCCCCCTTGAATGAGCATGGAGAAGAAAGTTGCCTTTTCATATGCAATGGGGACATGAGCTGGACCTGGGAGAGAAGATTGGGATTGGGAGACTGGAACTGGAAACTGGTTGGAGGGGTAAGGGAACTAGAATTGGAAGTTGGGGTGGAGGGTGAGATTGAGACTGGTTAGCCAGGAGACAGGTATTGGAAGCTAGTTGGAAGACTGGGACTCACTGTGCAAGGAGACTGGGACTGAGAACCAGTGTGGGGAGGTGGGAGGAGAGAACTGTAACTGATAGGACAAAGAGACTGGGGCAAAGAGATGAGTGGGGAGGTGAACTCTAAGACAGAATGAGAAGCTGGAGGAGAGAGATTGGCATGTGGGTTTAAGTTTAAGCGTGTGCTGAATTCCTGTTGAAGTCAGTGAGCACTTCGGCATGTCTTTAATGTTCATCTTGTGCTAAAATTCTTTGCTGCATGTGGTTGGACTTAAGCAAGTGCTTAAAGTTAAGCACATGCATAAATAAATGCTGAAACAGGGCCTGAGGCAGCATAAGTAATACTACTTTGGATTAGTCATCTGTTAGTTGTGCCTCAGTTGGAAGAGTGCTAATTCAAAGAAGGGCTAGTCTCCGACTGCAATCTAGCTTGAAGATTGAAGGCTGTAGAAAATACAGCCGTGGACAGCATTTGGTGCCCAGATTTGATCCCTTCAGATCCCTGAGCACCTTCAACTGCTACTGAAGTCGGTAGGAGTTTATGGTGCCTAGCACCTCGCAGGAGTGCGCAGGGCCTCCAGTTCCCTTCCAGGTGTGACTTCTGTCCCTTCTTCATGTGTTGCTCTAACCCCACAACTTCACTCCTTTTTTGCTTTAATTCTCGGGGACTCCCCATTTGTTGGCATTCCCAATTCTATTATTCAGGCTTCCCACTTCCTGTGGCTTCTTTCCTGTTCACACCCTATTTTGTGTATCTAAGATTACTCTCCTCTCTTCCCACCGTGGTTATTCTTTGATACCTCTGTGTTCAGCATCTGAAATAGAATCTATCCCTGATTCTCTGTTCATGTAATTATGATGACAATATCTGAGTAAATAAGCTATCAACTAAGTAGTTTGTGTGTCATCTACTTTTGTCCCTACAGGACAAAGTGACCATCGATGGTGTTGTGAGGGAATGTTAAGACTACTGTTTTTTTTTTTTAAGAATAATGGAAATAAGCAATAAAATTTGTCCAATTTTTAAAAAAATATTCTACATGGCCTCAAATGGAACTTTTCAAACATTAAAAAAGTCTCTCAGTATTGTGCCAAGAAAACATCTGTCACATCTATGTTTAGTTTTTGTTCTGGATTGAATTGCAGCCAAACACATGACGCTTGAAGACAACATAAAAGAGCTTGGGAGAGCAATGGCTGGAATAGGGGAGTCTCATTCAGAAAAAAGTGGTGGCTTGGATTTCTTCAGTGTTGATCAAGCCAAGGCTATAATCAATTACTTGAAGATCAGGTATTCTTTTTTTCCAATATCAGTTATGTTTATATTCTAATAATTCAGCACTGTAAAGTATCTGCCAATAAAATGAGAGAGTTATTTAGTTTAACATGATCAAACTTTGCCAGAAACTCCTGAACATTACACTAACACCCCCTCCTCCCCCGCCCCCAAAAAAACAACAACCCAACAACCCAAAACCATTTACTTAAATAACAAGGCTCTGGCCTCAAATGATACAACCCAATGACTTCAAAGTTTAGACTAACACTCTATCCTATTTCATGGTCTTGATGGTGAAGATTCTCTATTCTTCAACTGGGCAACAGCAAGTTATTCCTCCCCCCCCCCCCCCCCCGTTTTTTTGGTTTTTTTTTTGTGGTGAGGAATGGAGAGAGGAGGGAAAGGGTAGAGCATTATCTTAATGATTCAGTTATAAATGGCATAGTTTTAGGCCTTAGTCCAGCAAAGCACTAGATCATGTATGTAACTTCAAACCAGTGAGTAGTCCGATTGATTTCAGTGGGATTACTCACATGGTTAAAGTTATGTACTTAAGTATTGTACTGGCTCAAGGCCATAATGAATAAATACTAATCATGAACATTATTTGAGAGACAAGGTGGGTGAGGTAATATCTTTTATTGGAGCAACTTCTGTTGGTGAAAGATAAGCTTTGAGCTACAAAGAGCTCTTCTTCAGGTGACTTTCATCTGTCTGATCTTAAGAAGAGCTTTGTGTAACTTGAAAGCTTCTCTATCTCACCAGCAGAAGTTTGTCCAATACAAAATATTGCCTCACCCATCTTGTCTCTCAATATCCTGGGACCAGCACGACTATAACAATACTGCAAACATGACAATTATTTGAATTTTGAACATAGATTACGTTCAAAGCCAATTTGGGATGGTCTCATGAATGGAATAGGAAATCCATGTTTTATGTACAACGCTATTCTAAAAATCATTAGTGTGTTGCTTTTACTAGGCAGCCTGTACCACAGTACAAAAGAGGTCCATCACCAGCTTGCAAACTACTGCTGTTGTAAGCACAAAAAGAGATGTGGCTGCAAACAAGCAGCAGTATGTATTTTTTAAATGTAACAAATGTAAGGCTGGATAGTGGCTCATCCTGCATACCAGTGCAAGGGAGTAAGGGGATGTAAGACACTCTTTACCCCAGTATACCATGCCATTTGTTTCCATCACATGGCAGGTGGCATGCTTCACAGAGCCACTGTATCCCTTGCTTTTGCAGGTGGGCAAAAAGGGATGAGAGGTAGTGAAGAATAATACCTCCAGCACATTGAGGAGCATACACCGTACTAGGTATACACCTGTGCAGACACTCTGTCTTGAGCAGTGGGGAGATGAGGTGGAAATCCACTGAAAATCTCACTCCCAGAGTGCTCGAGGCACAGTGCAAAAATGAACTGCCCCTTGCTTTGGGCTAGATCAAAATGTCATGATTTAGCCCTAAAGTAAAAGTTGTCGTGGTATTTATGAATGTCATCTTAACTTTTTTTGTCTTTTTTTCCTTCTAAAACTTTCATATGTTTTTATGGAACAAAGGTTCTTTCATTGAAAGACCACAGTGCTCTTGGGTAACTATGTATTTAGACTGATCAGGTCCATGTAGTTTGTAGTGTTTTGACCTATGAGACCATAGACCTAGTCTTACTTCTATTGAAATCTTAACTTCAGTGCGTGTAGGATCAGGCCCTGTAACTTTCCCAGTGGAATGTTAATCTGGCTAACAACTAATCTGGATGTTAATCAAGGGTGTGCATGAATATTAAAAATCCTTCCCAAATTGCTGAGCAAAATATATATATACATACACTAAAGTACACCATATATAAAAGCCATTATTTCAGCCGCTTACATATTTTTTAATAAATAAAAAATAAATTGGTATATTTAAGCTTTGAAGTCATTTTCAAATTATACAAATATAAAAATAACTAATTTTTGTTACATTTTTAATTAATGTATTTTCCCATCTTTCTTTTACTTGTTTAATTTTTAAATGATAGGTCTGTCGCTCTTAAAGTGAATATGCTATGTTTCAGTTCAGATCAAATTTTTACAGTTGAGTTATGAACCCCTGAGATGTATAAAGGAAAGAGGAATGAATGCTTAACTATATTGGCACAAACTGTTCAGCAGCTTTCAGGTTTAGTGAAAGATGACAGTTATCCTCTTTTTTGTTTTGTTTCCCTTCGCAAATACACATCAACTTATCTTTTGCCAGTTTCTTTCAGGAAACAGTTGATCTAGGAAAATGTCAGTCTTAATCACCTTCACTTGCTTACATGACATCATAAAAGGTCCGATCCTTTAAATAGTTACAAGAGTAAAATTAATCATGTGTGCAATTGTTAGTAGCATTGGTCACCAAAAAAATCACCATCGGTAACAACAGAAACAAAGAGCAAGCACATTAAATTTATATATCTTAGAAGAAAGAGAATTTTTGTCCTTAACATAGGATTATGGGTGCTAGGTTAAAAATAGTTCCATTAAAGAATGAATTCAGAACTTCCAAAATCATCATCATCATGAATAAGTAAAATGTCATATACATAAGACACAATCCACTACAATATACCATGAAATATTTTGTGGGTATAAAGAGAGGATTTGATTGTTCAGCACTGTCAGTCTGGCTCCTTTCTGGGCCTTTTCAGTAAATACATAAAATGGTCTAAAACTAATGGCTAATAAGACAAACAAGGTATTTGACTTATTAGTAACATGTCTTTTGGCATTTACAAATGATCCACACTAAAATGTTACCAAAAATGGCAAAGGAGGTTGGGAGGGTCAGAGTCATCTGAAGGTCAAAATTATCTAAATTAGTTCCAGATAAATTATGAGGCCTGTGTAAACACAGGCTTATATCTCACTACCAGGACATGGCAGGAATCAGAGCTGAAGTATTGCAGACAAAATGTACTGTAAATGGAATGGCAGATACTGTAGAACAAATTAGTTGTCTGTGTAATCTGTGTCTGGTGAAGAAAATTTGGAGTTTGACACAGCTGAATTTCTTGTTTTGTTTTGTAATCTCAGTTTGTTTTGTCAACAAATTAAATTGAGTGGCTGAAATAGTTACATTCTGCAGTTACATTTTGTGGAGCCTGCTCAGTAAATACATTTAAGTCGCCACCATAAAGTTGCCCACAGAACTTGAGAATTCATCTACTTACATGCACAAAATTGTTTGCGCACACATAAACATACATTTGAAAGTTGTGCAAATGCATTCGGGCAAGTCTGTAGGAAAATTATTATCATTATCCAAAAGGCACAGGCAAAACCACCTCTGTGCCCTCCTGATTCTGGGCAGTTCCCAGGTCTGGAGAGGCCACCAGCATAACTTGGACTGCCTTGGGATCTTGTCTAATTATAGCAGCTGATCTGGGCTGCTCTATGGGCTGCAGCACTGCTTAGAATCATAGAACCATAGAATATCGAGGTTGGAAGGGACCTCAGGAGGTCATCTAGTCCAACCCCCTGCTCAAAGCAGGACCAATCCCCAACTAAATCATCCCAGCCAGGGCTTTGTCAAGCCGGGCCTTAAAAACCTCAAAGGAAGGAGATTCCACCACCTCCCTAGGTAATGTATTCCAGTGCTTCACCACCTTCCTTGTGAAAAAGATTTTCCTAATATGCAACCTAAACCTCACCCACTGCAACTTGAGACCATTACTCCTTGTTCTGTCATCTGCTACCACTGAGAACAGTCTAGATCCATCCTCTTTGGAACCCCCTTTCAGGTAGTTGAAAGCAGCTATCAAATCCCCCCTCATTCTTCTCTTGTGACCCTCAGTGCTATGGCTTCACCCCTGACCTTCCCGTATGCCTGAACTCATGAGTGGGTCCTGGGGAAGCAACTTTTATGGCTGGCTGTCTTGCTCGGTTCCTGCAGTGGGGGAATTTTGCAGATTAAATGCTAACTGTGTTTCTGGCATTTCCAATGCCTTACTATTGCATGCCTGTGGAGAGGAACAAGAATTCTCTGCTCTCTAGAATTCTGTGAAAGAATACTTAAGCACGATTAAACATTTTTCCTTCTAAACTAGTTACTCTAAATTCTTCCATATTATTAAGAATTGTTTGTAAAATTTTTGTGGTGTTAACATTGGGAATTTCTGCTTTTCACCTGTCAGCTGTTTCTGTATTGAGAGATAGGATTGCTTCTGGTGATTTTTTTTTGGGGGGGGTGGGGGGGGAGGAGTAGGGGGACCTTTAACAATCTGGTCCGGAGAATTGTATTATTGAAGGCAATGTATTTTTTCAGACATTTACTATACTATACATGTATATCTTGTATAACATAGGGGAGAAGACTGAGCCCTGTGGGTCTCTGCAGGTGAGTGTTTAGGAGGTGAAGTGCCTTCTGTGAATAAAGACCCAGCCATTTCAAGGTGTTTCCGTTTACAACTGCAGTTTCTTGGAGCCAGGACAGGAGTGTTTGGTGATCAGTGATACCTAATGCTGCAGGTGTGATCCAACAGGATGAGTCTGAGTGTACACCCCTTGTCTATGGACAGGAGGGTGGCTATCCATCAGCACAAATGCTCTCTCAATACCATTGCCTTGGCCTAAAGCCTGAAGGAGAGAAAACTAAGCTATTAACAATTGAAACGTGGCCTTAAGAGACTGTCTTTGCTAACTTTTTCATTCCTGGCTTGGGAATGGAGTGGGAGGTTGAGATGCTGGGTAGTAATTTGTGCTCTACACAAAGTGATAGCTTCCTTAGTATTGGTTAGACAATTGCATTTTTAAGGATGGGTGGTAGATTTCCTGTTGACAATCTGTAAGTAAAGGTCCCGAGTGTTATCAACTCTTCCTTACAAACCAGGAAGGGCTGGAGTCAGAGTCACAGATAATTTATCTGATTACTGTCTTTGCTTCCATGAGTACTACTTGTGTGAATGGGACGAACTCTTGGAAGAGAGGGTGTTGTGTTTTTGGCCTGCACTGAAGTTGACTTCTACTTTTGCTTGAACTTGCTGTGAAGTCATAATTCTGTGTTTGCCATCAGTGTGTCACAGTATTGTGAGGGATGTCAGAAATGCAGCATTACAACTTCACAGGAACAAGTACTGTAGATGAAAACACATGGAGTTGTGATAAAGTCCACCTTTGATTAAATAAGTACTGTGTCTTTGATCATTTTTGGAAAAGGAGCAAGGAAAATTATTTAAAACATGTGATAGATGAGTGTATTTATATATTAAGGAAGATATATATTTAAATATTTTAGTCCAATGTGAAAGTCCCTTTTAAGTTATTTTTGTTGTAATATTCAAAACTCCAGTGTCAATCCCTGGTCTCTGGGAGTATGTCATCTGAATTAAAATTATTGATATACTGTGTTCTCCATTTGTTTGGGGAAAACAAACCTAAACAAAGAGGTAACAATGAAATGTACCATTTCTTGTGTTCTGCCACACAAGAAAAAAACCCCTAACTTATTTTTTACCAAGTTTTTCCTACTGTATGTATAGCGTAAATATAAGGTAAATTTTAATCTGGAAAAAATATTTATTTTGGAGTTTAAAATGCAATTCTAAGATGAAAAGTGACTTGTAAAAAGGAAAGGAGTGCTTGTGGCACCTTAGAGACTAACAAATTTATTTGAGCATAAGTTTTCGTGAGCTTCAGCTCACTTCATCGGATTCATTCAGTGGAAAATACAATGGGGAGATTTGTACACATGGAGAACATGAAACCATGGTTGTTACCATACACACTGTAAGAAGAGTGATCAGGTAAGGTGAGCTATTACCAGCAGGAGAGTGGGTTGGGGGGTGGAGAAAAAACCTTTTGTAGTGATAATCAAGGTGGGCCATTTTCAGCAGTTGACAAGAGCATCTGAGGAACAGTGGGGGTGGGGGGGGAATAAACATGGGGAAATAGTTGTACTTTGTGTAATGACCCATCCACTCCCAGTCTTTATTCAAGTCAAAGTTAATTGTATCCAGTTTGCAAATTAATTCCAATTCAGCAGTCTCTTGTTGGGGTCTGTTTCTGAAGTTTTTTTTGTTGAAGAATTGCAACTTTTAGGTCTCTAATCGAGTGACCAGAGAGATTGAAGTGTACTCCAACTGGTTTTTGAATGTTATAATTCTTGACGTCTGATTTGTGTCTATTTATTCTTTTACGTAGAGACTGTCCAGTTTGACCAATGTACATGGCAAAGGGGCATTGCTGGCACATGATGGCATATATCACATTGGTAGATGTGCAGGTGAACGAGCCTCTGATAGTGTGGCTGATGTGATTAGGCCCTGTGATGGTGTCCCCTGAATAGATATGTGGGCACAGTTGGCAACGGGCTTTGTTGCAAGGATAGTTTCCTGGGTTAGTGGTTCTGTTGTGTGGTGTGTAGTTGCTGGTGAGTATTTGCTTCAGGTTGGGGGGCTGTCTGTAAGCAAGGACTGGCCTGTCTCCCAAGATCTGAGAGAGTGATGGGTCATCCTTCAGGATAGGTTGTAGATCTTTGATGATGCGTTGAAGAGGTTTTAGTTGGGGGCTGAAGGTGATGGCTAGTGATGTTCTGTTATTCCTCAGATGTTCTTGTCAACTGCTGGAAATGGCCCACCTTGATTATCACTACAAAAGGTGGGGTTTTTTTGTTTTTTTTCTCTCCTGCTGGTAATAGCTCACCTTACCTGATCACTCTCGTTACAGTGTGTATGGTAACACCCATTGTTTCATGTTCTCTGTGGATATACATCTCCCCACTGTATTTTCCACTGAATGCATCCGATGAAGTGAGCTGTAGCTCACAAAAGCTTATGCTCAAATGAATTTGTTAGTCTCTAAGGTGCCACAAGTACTCCTTTTCTTTCTGTGGATGCAGACTAACACGGCTGCTACTCTGAAACCTATGTAAAAAGGGCTTCATTTGCTTCTATCTTTGTTGTGTCTCAAGTTTTCCAGTTCAGTCCTTCTTGGTATACTATCAGCCTGGGATCTGAAAGTCCAATTAGGTTCATTTTCTACTCCCGTACCGTCACCAATAATAAAGATCCTGCAGGTCAAATTATGCCCTTGTAACAATTAACTTCTGAGTTATTTTTCAGAGCAGAATATTAAGCCCCAAAACTCAATTTCACAATGGTAGGGCTGATATCTCAATTGTCATATTGAGTTTATTATAACTGATATGAATCTTTTAATACCTGAAATGGCTTACATATTGTAGCTAGAATTAGAGCTCAACAAGTGTCTCTTCTTATTAGTGCTGAGGTATCTGTCACCTTGACCTAGGGAATAAGTCCTAGGGTAACAAATGTGTTTAGAATACTTCCTTTCGAAAGATTTGTGGCTGTGCTGAAGCTAGGTTTTCTTTTCTTTTTCAGTTTATTTCAACACTATAAACTATATGAATATCTTTTCCACAATCCCAGGGAAGAACTTGTAATAGGCGATGAGGTAAGTAATTTATATGAATAGAACTGATTAAGCAGAATTATTTAATGCGTGCCCTGTGACATCTGTTTTATAAAGCTCAAAGCAACTTTGTCAAAATTGCTCAAGTGCTAACAATACAGAATAGCAGATTAAAGAATAAAAGTTAGATGCAAAGATATATGTCTCCAAAATGAGTTATGGGTTTAGAAAAATGTGGTTTTCTTGGTTACAATGTTAAATCTGTTGAGTTAAAAATATCTTCATGTACAGTTTTCAGAGTAGCAGCCGTGTTAGTTTGTATTCGCAAAAAGAAAAGGAGTACTTGTGGCACCTTAAAGACTAACCAATTTATTTGAGCATAAGCTTTCGTGAGCTACAGCTCACTTCATCGGATGCATACTGTGGAAAGTGTAGAAGATCTTTTTATACACACAAAACATGAAAAAATACCTCCCTCCACCCCATTCTCCTCCTGGTAATAGCTTATCTAAAGTGACCACTCTCCTTACAATGTGTATGATAATCAAGGTGGGCCATTTCCAGCACAAATCCAGGGTTTAACAAGAACGTCAACAATTTCCATCCCACCATCAACCTCAGCCTGGTCCAGTCCACACAAGAGATCCACTTCTTGGACACTACAGTGCTAATAACTGCTGAATTGGAATTCATTTGCAAATTGGATACAATTAACTTAGGCTTGAATAGAGACTGGGCGTGGCTAAGTCATTATGCAAGGTAACCTATTTCCCCTTGTCCCCCCCCCCCCCCCCCGACGTTCTTGTTAAACCCTGGATTTGTGCTGGAAATGGCCCAACTTGGTTATCATACACATTGTAAGGAGAGTGATCACTTTAGATAAGCTATTACCAGCAGGAGAGTGGGGTGGGGGGAGGTATTTTTTCATGCTTTGTGTGTATAAAAAGATTTTCTACACTTTCCACAGTATGCATCCGATGAAGTGAGCTGTAGCTCACGAAAGCTTATGCTCAAATAAATTGGTTAGTCTCTAAGGTGCCACAAGTACTCCTTTTCTTTTCATGTACAGTATTTATAATAATGATCTTCAGGATTTTAATTAGAGAATGCATGACTCCACTTTAAAATCAGTACTCAATTCAGAAAAGGTTACGTGCAGTAACTCCACGATGACCACGGTTCTAGAATACCTAGGCCCATTATTTTTAATGGCAGCTGTCAACAGATAATTATATTGATTATATAGGAACATTTTAATTAGACATGCAAGACTTCTAAGGCACTCAGGTAACAATGGGTAATTGTGTTGATAAACTTTGTCACATATATCTTAATTTTTATGCGTGTGCACGGATACATTGATCAAAAATGCATTGACTCAAGATTTAGCCTTTAATCAAATGTTCAGGTTCATCTGTTTTTCTGCTTGACTCTACTAATTGAGGATATATTTCACAATAGATTGAAAAGGTTTTATGCTTTTACTTTATGAGAGGAGGCAATCAGTTGTTTTGCTAAAAAAAAAAAGGTTGAATTTTAGCTTATAAATATTAATGGAAATAAATTAAAGGGAAAAAAATATTCAGTATTTTTCCTTTACGCTTGAAGCTGGCAGTTTGTGTTTACAAATGGTACTATCCAATTTCTTCCATGTTTCTTCTGACTGGCTTAATAAAACATATGAAAGGTTTGTTTCTTGAAGCAGTCATTAACATTTTAGAAAATACTACATTTTACCTGTAACAATGCAGCAGGGCATGTTATCATTCATTGATTGAGGTGAATCCTGGCTCCTCTGAAGTCACGGCAAAACTCCCATTAACTTCAATAGAATCAGGATTTCACCCTCAGTCTTTATGTTGTTTTATTTTTTCAGTGTTAGCTAATCAGATGAATGGTTGGCTAACACTTGCATACTGGCAAAATTATTTTTAAAAAGTGAAGCTTCAGTTAAGAAATCGTTTCATCCATACATTTTGTAATTTATGAGGTATATTACATTTTTAGTGTATTATAAATTAATTGAAAATCTTTTAAAATTGTTTTTATGTAAAGCTCATTTCTGAATGGCTAAAATCAATTATCTGAGTCAGAATGCAGCTTTTCAGTAATGGAACAGTAAATAAATGTCAACTAAACCAATGTCTACCAGCCAAAATGACACCATCTTCCTTATTAATCATTTGGTGCACTAGGGATGAAAACACTGGAAAAGAACACTGTCATGAATGAGTGTCACCCAATTTGCCCTGGCATTTATCTAGCATCAGGACACACTTATCCTGTGACATTCAAATCCCTCCTTAAAATAAACTTATGATTTGAAACATTCCAGTGGTGATCCTCCATAGCAACAAATCTAATTTACAAAAATTCCACCACAACAAAAATTTGCACCAGTTTTGAACTTGGAACTTCCTCCAATCATCTGGTGTATTATGCACCCGCCTGTCTGTCTCTTTTAGATGGTAAGGCACTGTCGCAGTACTTATCTGATCTTCTTTGTATTGTACAGCTCCGACCACACTTCAGTGCTTAATAAATATTGATAGTTATATATTGTTTTCTTTGCTTTCTTACGCTCACTCTAATAAGCTATAATTTAAAGCTTTCCAGATATTCAATAAAGTAATTTTCTCTAAAAGCAAATATCTAAGAATTTGCATGCACATGCCCTGTGATGGGAATCAGACCCATTATATGACTGAAGGTCTCTGCTTTCAACAAGATTTCATTTCCAGATTTTATCTGGCAAGCAAAGCATTACCTAGTGCCCCATGTCCCTGCAGTCCCTTAAACAACCAACTGGGCTGTCTGCCTCCATTAATATTGCCAACAGGCACAGTCATGCCTCAAGCCTATTGGGCTCTAACAATAAGAGCCCCACTCAAAGCTCATCCCCCGTAAAAAGCGTATAAGCCCTCCTGGTGGAGGTGCCCCGTAATGAGCTCTGTCTCCAGCAATGCTAGTCTGAACTTGAGTTTGGTATTTGGGGCTAAAACAATTTCCTTACTGAACAAATGTGGAAAAGGGCAAGCAGTCTGAAGCTCTCCCATCCACATAAATGTTCTCTCCAAAATGGGGGAATCACTAAAACGTATGCACCACTACCCTCAACTGGATAGAATCAGGTGGTCTCAGTTTTCTTTTATAAGCCCTCTGCTGCTAGCAGCTGATGGAAGAGCCTCTTCTTTTGGAGCTAGAGGATCTAGGTTCTGTCTTCGGAGCTGCTGCGAGGTTCTGAATGGCGATGGTGTGCACAATGCTGATAACCATGACACGGCTAGGGGCATATGGATTAGTTACCGTTATCCCCATTTTACAAATGTAGAAACTGAGATAAATCAGTTAAGTGACTTGCTTCACATCACACGCCATGTCAGAGTTGGGAACAGTACCTATATTGCCTGACTAAAAGTCTAGTGTTCTAACCCCAACACATGCTTCCTCAAAAGAGACATCATTACAACAGATCAGAACGGGGAGAATTTTATAACAGAGATCCTTTTAGGGAAATTGGACTACTGAAGTTTATTTTTCTCTAATGCAAACAACTGTACAGTATTCTCAGTCAGATTGCATTTCTGATCTTTCACTGCAGTTATTGCTAAATGACCATGTTACTACTTGTGTAGAACCCATCAAGCTAGAAATGGAAAATGAATCAAGATGGTTAGATTATTCATACATTATCACTGGTCATGCCAATTAACATAATTTCAGTTACATAAATACAACTCATAATCAGTGGTCCCACATGGTCCGACTAATATTATAATATACTGTAGTTTTATAAAAAAGCGTAATAGAACTAACACTTTAACTCTTTAAAGGGCAGACTACATTTGGTGGTTTATTTTAAAAAACACTGATTATAATATGTTTTTGTTCTATATTTTCACTTCAGCTAAAGTATTTTGAATAATATTGGCTGAGATGCTTATGTTGCATAGGAATAAAAGGTCAAAACTGAAAGAGAGACGAATGGTATGTTTGGTAAGGTAATAAAACACACAGCATGCATCTAACCACATTTGGTGACTTTAAACTTGCCTGTCCAGTTGTCAACCCCATTACTTCTCCTTCACTCCAGCTCTACAAGGACTGAAAAATTGGATGTACATGTATATCTTTTGATAAACATGACAGTACAAGAATTACAGAGGGATATAAATGTACAGGATAGTTGTGTAAATCCCTTCCATTTTTGTTTTTAACCAGTATATGTATGTTCCCCTTATAAACAGTATTCTTGTTGTAAGGTAGCTTCCCCCTTTGGGTATAGAAAGAGGCTCTAATAAGAAAATGGGTCAAATCCTTGACTGAGGAAAATCAGCATAGCTCCATTGATATCAACAAACTCAAAATGGCAGCACTATGAATTTTCTGGACTTGATATTTAAAAGATTTCGGCATGTAAATATGAGTTTAATTTGTGTGTACAATTGCTGCATAAATTATTTGCAAAGTAGTTTCCCAATGCTGCAGTGAGAACTTATGGTGCAGATTGTTGTGCCCTACAGAGCTCATTGCAGTATCAGAGCCTAGGTGTGCAAATACAAAACTTACACTCTGAACTAATCTACCACCTTTAACTTCAAGATTTTCATTGTTATTGTTTTCCCCGTACCAAGTCCAGAGATTTCACTATCTAGTTTGTGATTTAATGTACTTATATTAGACTGCAAATTCAGAGAGAGCAAGTGGGGTACCAGACTAAATTTTGATGTAAAGGGATTCAGAGGAACAGTTCCCATTAACACATGTCAAATCTCATAAAGATTTAAATTGTTAATACATGAATTGCATAGAAGTTTTTATTATTTTCTATTTCTGTCTTCAGTTAATTTATTTTACTTTGATAGGATGATATATTACAGAATGTTTTGTAATTTTCCACAACATTTACAAATTGTATGTTACACAGTACGTGTTTTTGCTGGTCTCGGTACTGTATATTTGGATGGAATGAGTCTAAAGTCTTTTGGATGATGTCTGTTTTGAAACATTTCCGAATAAAAATAATGTGGTTGGTAAATCTAGTTTTATTCCTAGCTGCTCTAGCCAGCATGATGGAGTAATCTGCTATTTTATGGTCCAGATGACTGACTAAGTTTCACGTCTTGAAGTAGTACTATATGATATCATTTTCTTTAAAGATGTCATAGTGGATCAGGTTGCAATAACAATATTTAAAATTAAATTTAATGGCAGTGCACATTTAATATTATAGCAGTTGCTAGATATCACCCAGTACAGTTAGAGTTTCAGAACAATTTCCATGATAATGTCCTTTCTCTGTGTGTTCCTAGCTTGCAGAAACATTAAGCTTCTGGGGCTGAATTTATCTAAGGTTGCTCTCTACCCAAATGTGATTTTTTTTTTTTAAAGTTTGAACAGTATCTTTTCTATGTTTGAGTTTGGGGACAAAGAAGGGGAATATACTATTTATATTGTAAAAACTTCTACTACAAATTTTTTAGACCAGGGTACTCTAAAAGAGCTGAAGTATGAAACTTGATATTGACATAATCATCATAGAACTGGTGCCTCTTGGTTGGGATGAAAAATGGTTTTGATTAATGAATTCTGATATTTTGAACTGAATAGTTGCACACATTTACATGCTAAACCTGTATATTAGACAATTTCCTTAAGCACATGGAACATGTCTGCACTTCCCAACAGTTTGGAGTACTGGACTTTGAATAGCAGTGCACACCAAAGTGCTGCACTCTAACTCCCCTGCATGGATGCTGTGGGTGTGAATGAAAGGGTTCCTAGTTTGCATTAATGTAGTCCCCTTCAAACAGGACTACATCAATGTGCAGTAGGAACCTTTAAGTTTGCACCAGCAGCATCCACACAGGGGAGTTACAGCACAGCACTTGGAAGCAGACTGTTATTCACACCTCCGTAGTCTGAACCAACCAGACAGCGTTGACCTGCCCTTAGGCTCACACTTAGAGGCACAGTGATTAGCTAGTTAAGTGCACACTTTTCAAAGCTTGCTGTCTTTCTTTAAATGTTCATGTCTTTACTTGGCTTTGTTTTGTAGGTATCACTTCAGCCAAAACATCAAAGCAAATTGAAGAAAGTACATTCAGTAGTTTTACTGTACTACTATGATTGTTTAAAACTAGGTTGCACACTTTGTAGCTAGTGTAAGCTGAGCTTATTGTACGTTCTGCGTGTCCTTGCATTCCTCCTTTCTCCACCACAGACACCCTGTTTGCAACCCCCTGTTTTAAGTACTCCCTGCAACTCCAGTTAACCTCCTCTCTGCTATGGTCTCTGTGTGCCCCCCATCCAGGGTCTCGCGTATCAGGGTCTCCTCTTCTCCCCATACCAGCAGCTCTGGATACACACTCATCCCACCTTTCCCCAACCCTCCATTCCCTTCCATGGCAGGATCTGTGTGTGCTCCTCTACCCCCTCTTCCCTCCCGGGTAGGGGCTCTGTGTGCCTCCCCCTTCCCTGTTATCAGGTTGCTCCAATCTCCCCTCACGAGGAGGTTATATGTTCCCCCTCCATCATGGCAGGGGATCTGTATGCATCCCATTCCTCTTTTCCCCAACCTTCCCTCCTTCTTCCCATATCAGGATATCCCAATCTCTCCCCCAGACAGAGGTACGGTGTGCCCCACATTCCCTCCTTCCCTGCCATGCCAGGGATTCTGTGTTCCCACCTGCCTCCATCACTATGGTCTCCATTCTGTCTCCCATACCAAGGGTTCTTTGTGCCCCCTTCCCCCTATTCCAGGGTTTCCCATTCTCCCTCACCCCCATGCTGGGGCTGTGTGCACGCACCCCTTTTCTCCTTCTCACCATTTCCTCTTCTCTGCCCCCTCCCCCCATTATTATTTTTTCTGTCTGAGAGAGAAATCATTCCATGTGTCTGCATGTTAACCTCTATTGGAAGGAGAAGCAGTGATTGATATAAGGGTAGTGTTATGCTGGAAGGTGTTAATGGCTGGCATCAACTGGTTAATTGATCTATATATAATTGCAGAGGTGCTTGAGGCTATGGCTGTGTTAAAGAGCTAACAGGGGCTTCATGTGGCCACTGTCTCTTTTTTCCAGTTTTCTGATTTTTCTCCAAATCAGTATGGGTTCTGGCCATTGATGCCTAAAACGTTCCCTGAAATTTTGGAATTGATCAAATGAGGCATTTAAAAGTTATTGAGTTACTGACAGAGAAATACTGTTGAGTTTAGTGTAAGCCCTTCACAAGCTTGGCAGTACTTTGTTGACCAGGAGACCTCTCCAATGGTGAAGCCAAGTAGCTCGGGGTAAAGTGATTGGGTATGAATTTTGTTTGCTTCTCTAGTGTTTCTGAATAGGTTACTTTGTCTGTATCCTTTGGGCATTCTTAATGGCTTTCTTGACTAGTTCTGTAATTAAATAGAGCTGTGCAGGGGACTGTAATTACCTTTTGCGGAGGTGCTCCACCCACTGCTAATTATTTTTCATATACTAGTCAAGTAAAACAACAAAAACTCCTAAAAAATACAGAGTGACCCTGTCATAAATATAAAGGGAAGGGTAAACACCTTTAAATCCCTCCTGGTCAGAGGAAAAACCCTTTCACCTGTAAAGGGTTAAGAAGCTAAGATAACCTCACTGGCACCTGACCAAAATGACCAATGGGAGACAAGATACTTTCAAAGCTGGAGGCGGGGATAAACAAAGGGTTCGCTCTGTCTGTGTGATGCTTTTGCCGGGACCAGAGCAGGAATGCAGGTCAGAACTCCTGTAAAAAGTCAGTAAGCAATCTAGTTAGATTCTGTTTTGTTTAAATGGCTGATAAAATAAGTTGTGCTGAATGGAATGTATATTCCTGTTTTTGTATCTTTTTGTAACTTAAGGTTTTGCCTAGAGGGATTCTCTATGTTTTGAATCTGATTACCCTGTAAGGTATTTACCATCCTGATTTTACAGAGGTGATTCTTTTAATTTTTCTTCAATTAAAATTCTTCTTTTAAGAACCTGATTGCTTTTCATTGTTCTTAAGATCCAAGGGTTTGGATCTGTGTTCACCTATGCAAATTGGTGAGGATTTTTATCAAGCCTTCCCCAGGAAAGGGGGTGTAGTGCTTGGGGGATATTTTCTGGGGGGGAGACGTTTCCAAGTGGGCACTTCCCCTGTTCTTTGTGTAACACTTTGGTGGTGGCAGTGTTTAACCTAAGCTGGTAAGAATAAGCTTAGGGGGTCTTTCATGCAGGTCCCCACATCTGTACCCTAGAGTTCAGAGTGGGGAAGGAACCTTGACAGACCCATTCAGGAGGAGGTGGGAGACAAGGCTTCCAGGTTATTGGCTCCCCACTAGCCTGCCTGCTGAAGAGGTAAGCAGATGAGCTATGAGGAAACCAGACAGGTTTCAAAATCCGCCTGGTTTCTAGCAGAATGTCATGAAAATTGAACCATTCCTGTGAAACATTTCACTTTGGATGAATCAGCAAATTCTGACAAAAATGTTTTGTCAACATTTTTCCAACCAGCTCTAAAAAAAAAAATAAAAAAATAAAAGGAAATAGTGAGGAATCTGTCAAAAAGACCAGAAACATCTTATTTGAATAATTCAGTGTCCTTAATGTAGAATAAGACATCAGTATTCGGTTAAAATGCCTCGGCAAGGACAGTGTGGATGAACAAATTATATCCTCTTGAACAGTCTTTCACATTTAGGTCACCAGTTCAAATTTTGCCCAAGTTGTTTAGTGATTGACAGTTGATACCATCTGCTGGCTATTTGGCATCCAGTGTGATATCATTTGATGGTTACAGTCCAGTCTGCAAGGCCAAGTGTTTACATTGCAGTTATCACCACCACAGTTGTTGCTAATTGGCAATTAGACCTAGGCAATTATTGCACACAAAGATTAATGAACATTTGTTGTAACGGAAGTCATGAATTTGCGTAACTGCTTTTGTGACTGCTATTTACTTGCTTTTCATGTGAATTTGTGCAACAAAAATTGTGTTCACAAAAATGTTTCTGGAACTGTAAAGTGTTGTGGTTACTCATGCAAAAGCATCTTCACATGTGAATATCCATATGACATGTTTACACAGCCATCTTGAAATCTCATTGTGAGTTAGTTGTGAATAGAGAGCTTGACCTTATTCACTAAGACAATATTGGTTTTTTTAACTATAAGTGATTTTTAGCTGTGGATATATTGTCATCTCTGACAACCTTTACCCACTTAGCTATTAAGAAGAGTTAACAGTTAATTTCATATTTAAAGTACTAATAAGATCTCGGTAATGAAGATAGTTTTTGCTGCCCTCTTAAAATCCTCCAGAAAGTTCAGCATGTCCTCTAAATTTCACCTTAATATGTATATGTGGTCATTTGTTACAATGGAGAGTATCTGTACCTAACATTGGATCTACAATCTTTAAGCATTTAATTGATAATGTTGTTTTGATTGCCTATCTCCTGTTTGTAAACTAATCAAAACTCATAACATTATTTAAATAGTTATCATACTTGAATTTTGTATGGTATGTTCAGTTGATATATGTAGTAACTTCAGTGATGAGCTGCCAAAATCTTAACAACTGGTTCCCTCTTCACCCCACGAGGGGTCGTTGCCCACCCCCGCCCTCTGGGACTCCTGCCCCATCCAACCCCCTGCATTCCTTTATATTCCCCCCCGCAGGACCTCTGCCCCATCCACCCCCCCCCCATCCCCTGACTGCCCCCAGAACCGGGCAGGAGGGTCTCGTGGGCCACCGTAGTGGGTGCCCACCCCACCCCTAAGAACCAGAGGGACCTGCCAGGGGGCGAGGTGGGGAGTCCGGCGGTGCTTACCTGGGGCAGCTCCCAGGAAGCATCCGGCAGGTCCTTCTGGCTCCTAGGGGTGGGGGAGCATAGCTATGGGGGGAGCAGGGGGAGCACCCACTCCCCCCACTGATCACATAAAAATGGTGCCTTAGGCGCTGACTCCGTGGGTGCTCCGGGGCTGGAGCACCCACAGGGAAAATTTGGAGGGTGCAGAGCACCCACCGGCAGCTCCCCGCCCTGCACCCGGCCCCAGCTCACCTCCGCTCCATCTCTGCCCCTGAACGCACCCCCCCGGCTTCCCGCGAATCAGCTGTTCAGTGGGAAGCCTGGGAGGGCTGAGAAGCAGGCGGCGGCTTCCTGCTCAGGCCGAGGGTGGTGGAGGTGAGCTGGGGCGGGGAGCGGTTCCCCTGTGCGCCCTCCCCGGTTACCTGCTGCGGCATGGGCGGCCCTCCTCACACACACACCCCGTGCCCCAGCTCACTTTCGCCTCCCTGGGCCTGTGTGTGAAGCCGCCACCTGCTTCTCAGCCCGCCCTGGCTTCCCGCGTGAACAGCTGATTTGCTGGAAGCTGGGGTGGGGGTGGCGGCGGAGAAGCAGAGCGGGCTGGTGCGTTCAGGGGAGGAGGCAGAGCAGAGGTAAGCTGGGGCTGGGCGTGGGGCGGGGAGCTGCCGGTGGGTGCTCTGCCCCCACCAAATTTTTCCCTTGGGTGCTCCAGCCCTGGACCACCCATGGAGTTGGCGCCTAAGGCACCACTTTGGGCCGGTTAAATTTATAAGCCCTTTTAGAACCTGTTGTCCCTCGCGGAACAACCAGTTCTAAAAGAGCTTCTAAATTCAACAACCGGTTCTAGCGAACCGGTGCAAACTGGCTCCAGCTCACCACTGAGTAACTTGTATTTATACATAAACCTCAGCAATGAAAATAGTTTTAAATTTCAATAAAAAGATAAGTATAATGAGGATATAGAATATTAATGTGAACCTATGCATTTATCTTAAAAATAAGAGCCTTCAAAGTTAAACAGTTGTGGTCTGTTAACAATCTAGATTGTTGGCAAGTCTTTAAACTCACTAATCAAAACATAAAAAGACAAAGGAAACTTTTTTTTACAATGCAAGAATCCTGAACAAATTTCAAATCCACTTCACTTAACCCTGTTTAAAATTTTGCTTTAGAGGGATGCATTTATTCTTTCTCTCACTGGGGAGATGAATTTTATAGATAGGGCAGTGAGCTCTGAATAGGGACTGACTTTTCCATCTTTGTTATAATTTATGTATTCTGTTTGTTCAGAGGGCATTTTTGATGGTATTCTAATTATGAACTTTTCAAATTATTTCATGTAATTTTGTTTAGAGATAAGAACTTAATTGATATTTTAGCTAAGCTTGAAAATGGCAATTTTTCGTGTTGGATTGCATTTTTTACCAATTTACAGATATGCAGACTTTTTAAAGGTCTAATTATGTATATGGAAAATAAAGAAAGCAATGCTTTATCTGGACCTTTGAACTTCAAATATTTTCACTTTCTGTGTTTTTAATTAAATTAGTCAACCTGCCAAAATATACCTGTGCAATGTTGTTTATACACCATTTGAGTCTCGCTTAACCATTTAAACTAAATGGTTTAAAAATGGGACATAAATAGTGCATAATTTTTGTATGGACTGTCTGCATGAGAGGGACTTTCACCAATAGTGCTCGGTCACAGGCCCCATGTATCAAAAGGTCGAGGCACATAAGTCCAGATAGGCAGTCTGAATGCACTGTGCACCCAGTGTGCAAAGAAGAGGGAACCTGTACCATTAATACAACAGGGAGCTGTCAGGCTTCCCAAGGAGGGAAATTCATATGCATGAGCTCTCTGCCCTATGCACATCCCCAAACAGAGTGATTGGCCAAGAAGAACATGGGAAGTATCCTTAGAGCTATAGTAACCCAAGAGTAGCTCTTTTGATTGGAGGGGAAAGGACTGGGTCCATATTCTTATATTCTTTCATTATTGAGAAAAAATTGATTTTTCAGGGTGGTGGTGATAGTGAACTTTGGCTTTTGGACTCTCTATTCTTGGCCCATACCTCTCCGCCATTGTCATGGAGGTTGGGTTATATCAGCCCATTGGCCCTGGCTTGGTCTTAGTTGAGGTCCATTTCAGAACTGTCAGCAAACATGCCTAATTTCCGGCTTTGGCCATTTCTCTTACATTTACAGGACTGCCTGCAAAATCTCAGAGCTTCTAGTGTGGTCATAGGTACCATGCTCATGAAAGTGGCATGTAATAGATAAAAGGAGGATGAGAGTCGGGTCTTTGAAGGCAGGCTGAAAAGAAGACAGCTCTTGAATCCTTGAACTCCAGTGTTGTCAGAATATACTTAAAGTAGCAAGGAGATTATTTTCCTGATTTACCCTTTTTCAGTTTCCCATTGTGCTGTGGGCATATACAGTTGTTCAGCTGAGGAACCCTATTCAGTTTCTCCTGGACTGACTTATAACTCACTAGGGAGGAATCTTCTTACCCACTGGAATGTCATTCAGTGTCTCCCCTTACACCATTCCCTGGTACTTGATGCCCTTGTATGCAGCGATGGGTACAATCTTTTACTCTGACCCTGGGATGGGGAGGTGTTGAGTGGCTGTGTAAGCATTATGTGGCCTCCTTGATGCTGCTTTTGCACTCAAGATCTGCTTTATTTGTGACTGCAGAGCCTAGATAGCCTGCACAGCTTCTGGAGACTCCATGCCATAGATGGTGTTGGCCAAAGATTGGACTACACCCTGTCCTGAATGTGCCCATTTAAATTCTAGTAACATTTATCCTGTAATATTCAGTGTTGTGTTGCATGCTGGTCCTGCTGACCTTTGTGGCAGATTCTGCACTAACCCCACCCCCCCTATAATATTGAGAAAATATGCCATAGGTATAATGTTGACACTTTTACAACACACTTTTTAGGGCCCACATTTTTTAAACTCTTTATTTATACAAGTATCCTATTTCCACCACTTCAGATATCCTGTAGGTGTCAAGAGTTTCATTGGCTTTCTATTCTGCTGAAAGTGCACTGCCTGCTGTATACCATGGTAGTGGGTCAGTGGTCTATTGGAATGCGGGTTGCAAATATAGAATGGGAATTTCTTTTTGAACTACACAGTATAAGGCATAATAGCATAATTCTTAAGTGATAGATGTATAGATTACAGAGTATTCTACTTCCTCTGAGGTAAGACAATCCAAATGTGGTTTTAGACTTTTGAAAGTATTCTACGCTGAGTTTTGGATTGGCAAAACTTCCAGCAGTTTTGGACACTGGGCAGTTGGAATTCATGACTGTGTCTCATAGACTTTAAGTCATTTAATGTATTTTATGTGTTGTGCATACAGGTTTGGAGGTGTTAACATGTGCACCATTGAAAATGTACTTAGACTCTATATTAATTAGGTGTTGCCTCTTGTTTCATTTAAAAAAAAGGGGGGAGTTGGTGTGAAAGGGTCACTTCTTAATTCTTTTCAGAGTAGCAGCTGTGTTAGTCTGTATCCGCAAAAAGACTAACAATCTCTAAGGTGCCACAAGTACTCCTTTTCTTCTTAATTCTTATTATAGTTCTGTGAATATCTGCTGAATACTCTCACATTTTTTCTCACATAGAATTCTTTTAGTATTCATGATGTCCATTTATCATTTTAATCTTTATCTGTTACATATTCAGGCCCATTAATGATTCTTCTTTGTTCTAACAAAGACATTTTGCTAGCTTTTGTGTTCTCCACGAGTTAAGAATTAGTTGAAGGTTTACCTTTGGAAAAATGCTAAATTACCTGTAATTATGTAACTTCAAAGGAAGTATTTAATGTAGTTCTACTCTGACCCATTCTCGTTATTGGAGATTATATATATGTATTATTTTTTAGTATTATTATTGTCCCTGCTGGCCCAGGTTAAAAGGAACTGATGGCTGGAGGCGAGGTTGCTCTTTTTTTTTTTTTTTTTTTTTTTTGGAATCTCTTACCAGAGGTGCACTGTAGTGCCCTCATGTGGGAGTTCTAAAAACAAAATTACATTCCAGTCTCTCTGAGAATGGGAGCTCTGAGGCAAATCCTGTTCACACTACTCATGAGAATAGTTCCCAAAAGGAATTTACCTTTTGTCCTTTTCTGCTGCACTTACAAACAAAACTATCTGAATTACTACTGAAATGTAAAATAATCCCCTTTTCATTGGAGCCCTGAAATAGCAAAACCCAATGAGAGAGGTTAAAAACAGAATCTTAGTCTTATCTCTGCATTTCCTAGCTTCTGCTGGTGTAACTCAAATTCCTGCTGTTATTAATGGTATTTGTATTGTCCAGTATTTAATAGTCTCTCCTTGTTCTGATCAAACCCAAATTAAATGGTAAGTAATAAAGGGAAAAGGGTACACAATCAAATTACTAGAAGTAACTGGTCAGCCCAAGCATTGCTAGAGCTATGTAATGGGTTGGGGGACAAAACAGGGCTTTGGTGTCAGTCATCAAGTTCATAGCCTTTAGAACTGACAATGAAAACACATAGCTACTTTAGCACATCTTTCTGTGAATTTAAATTACGAATTATTGTATATATTGAATATCAGAGCAGCAGAAAAATCATATACCATGGATAGACTTTATTAATTTCAAACACAGATGACAGACATTAGACAAGCTTAGCAGTCTGACAGATTAAGAGTCTTGGTGTTTGACTAGTGCAAGAGAAAATGAGACTTCGTCTTTTTGTAGATTATTTTTCTCCTTCATAGTACAGTGTACATTAAATAAACTAATACATATGAAACATACACATTAGAATAAAATTTAAAAGTCTGGAATAATGTAACTTATTTGGAGAAAAGATTTCAGAAGGGTGGTACAAGAAATACAGCCCCTAAGACCTAGCATATCAAATATAATAAAATGGGGGAAACTGGATTGCTCAGGGAATTAATGATGAGATTATAGGGTCTTTCTCTGCTTAGTCACCATTTTGAATATGGAGTAATTGTTCAGCAGACTATGTGAAATGTGTTGGTTTCTACCTACTTTCTAATAAACAAAGGTCATTTAAAAAAAAATCCTGCTCTGACCAATTTGCTAACGAATAATGAAATTTGGAAACACAGGAATTACTTGATCATGATGGTGCCTCCAAGATCAGTCTGTACAGGACAAGTGAATTTTTTTTCCCTAATTCCCTCTGTACTCTTCCCACATGATGTGGGTGGGAGCACAGAAGGGTTAGTGTGAATATTAACAAAACACCTCATACGGTGTGACATTTACCACGTGCACAGGACCCACATAAGACTATGCAGGGGATGGGGAAAGGACTGCTGCACCTTCTGGGCATCAGTTAAGGGTGTCTCTGTAGCAGTTCCACTAAGGGTCCCATAGTTGGGGGGGGAGGGGAGAGAGAGAGAGAGAGAGAGGAACCGGACTCTGGAGGGTCTCCTGGGACCCCGTGGGCCCAAACCCTGCATGCTGTTCCTCATAGACCGGAAGGAAGAGTGGCTGTGCAGGGTTTGGGTGAATTCTATCTTGCTCTGCCTGGTTTAGCATGCTGCACAAAGCCCAAATTACACAGGATTTGTATGGGGAGGGATGAATTTCACCCACTATTATAGCTATTTGGGAAAACTGTTGAGTATTCCCCCTCGTTCCCATTGACCAGTATCTTACCCCATGAGTAGTCCCAACAATGTCAGTGGCTGTTTGCAGAGTAAATTACTGTACTAACATTGTGAGTAAAGGTAGCAAAATCAGGCCCCACTTTAGAATCCTTACAGATAATTTAAACGCAAGGATGATCTCACAAGAATGCAAAGATCCCTAGTTTATAGTCTCTCAAAATGCTAGTGCAGCTTTTTGCTCTGGATAGGAGAAAGTGGTAGTGTAGTTTATCTTTATAGATCAGTCCTGAAGAAGACCTCATATTCCAGACATTTTTTACCAATTTTTATTGTTTATTTACAGCTGTGACAGAGTGGCTTGCCCCTTAAGTTTTGGAGGCCTAGGGCCAGCGAGCACTGATTACTAAGGAGGCACATCTGGGAGAGAGGAGACAATTTTCCCATAAATATCAGCAGGAAGCTGCATGGAGAGGGGGAAGCATAGGATACTGTGGGGAGTGAGAGAGGCTCCTACAGGAAAACCCTGAAAACCAAGGGGATTTGGGGGCTGGAGCTCAGAGGGCAGAAGGCTGCTGTGAGAAACCTGACTGGGTTTGGGCCTGGAGGCCAGTACCAGAAGGCTGAGCTCCACCTAGGAAGAGCTGGGAGGATGGGCTGTGAGAGCACACTGAAACGGAAGAAGACACCAGAACTAAATATTGACTTTTTGGTGGTTATGGATTTTCTTGTGGGACCCTGAAGATTAAGTTCTGTTTTTGTTATTAAGCCAGCCACTGGCGGGTGTGGTAGTAACCGAGAGACAAGCCTTTCTGCAGTTCTTAAGGAAACCTGAAGTGGGGAGAAACAGGGGCAGGATGCTGCTGAGTGACCTCTGGCCATGCGGCGGTGCTCAGTAAACAGTAACCCCATTACATCAACATTAAATTAAGGTAACAGTGATATTTAGTTTTCAACATTAAAAGAATGTTGCAGTAGCATTTATAGTAGAAACTATATTTGTTAGTATACATATGTAGCATTTAAATTCTTCTTGGATAGACTAAAGTAAATTTCAAGTAATGGCAAGTAAATTTAAATAACAGAGCCGTAATTAAAGACTTTCATGCCTTTGAAAATATTTTAGACCTGATTTTTTCTTTCCCCGCCCCCTTATTTTTACTGGCTTTAATTATCCATGATCAAGGGAGCAGGCGTATACAGCTATTGCAATATTTTCTAAAACAGAACAGTGCCAGAATGAAATATTTGTCTGTGTACATTTGCCAACTTGTTTTCATTCTTTTCCTCTGCCCCCCCCTTCCCCCCACTCCTTATATTCTGGGAGGGACTGCTGGTTGGTGCACTGGATCAAGGACAGTGCAAAATTAGTACAGCAGGAAACTTTGAGATGTTTAAATAACTTTTGCAATAGAAGTAGGTTTTTAACTAATTTCATAGTGAAGATACTATATTTCCAGACTGTTGTAAAACTGAGACAGGGGAGCTGGATGCCAGTGTTAACAAAAATAGAATTCACCAAATTCTTTATGGCTGTTTAACCTCTGTTCCTTTAATCATATGCACAGCAGGGAAAAGGGATGTGCTAAAACAATATGATATGTATAAAGCAGTGGACATTTTTAGCTACAAACCACACTGCCAGTTGGAAGCAAACAATAAGGCCAAATTTATTTAATTTTTTAATGAATTTTGAGTTAAGTGGTCCTTTTAATTACATTAATCAGGCAGGCTTCCACATTGCAAGCCTTAGGGCTAGAAGTACAATTTAAATCCTTTGTACTAATATGTCAAAACTTTTGAAATAGATGAAATGGTTTAACATTTGCTTGATTTATATTTCACTAACACACAATTTTTATAATTCAGCTTTTATCACTGCAGTGTGCTGCCATGACAAAATAAAGAGTACAGTAGTTTTGCATAAGTGTTTATATAATACATGAGATGTATATAAAACTGGACCAGTATAGGGGACTGGATTACTCAGGGGATTAATATTGATCTAGAGCCTTTCACCTCAAGTCACTGGTTCAAGCCCAGATGAGTAGTGATTGAAAGTTATTGAAGTCTGAAGCTGTTTGGCAACCTATGCAAAATGAATGTGTGGTGTCAGTCAAGATGGGTAAAAGATACAACCAGTCTAGTAACAGAAAGGAGGCGGAACAGAGAGATGGAAGCCTAATATCTTTCTCTGTCCCCTCACCTTGAAATCCTAAGTGGCTATACTCTTTTTAGATATGGTCTCATCAGATTTCATAGCTAGGTAAGATTAAGTTGGGTCAATACTTGGTTGGAAATATTCCAACCCCCCCCCCCCCCTCAGGTGTTGTAGAAAATGATTGGTAACAAAATAAATAGTGAACCAATGCCATGATTTGGTGGTGGTAGGCATTGCATGGCAGGATCTGTTCGAGAAGATATAAAACTGATGGCCTGACCACTTATCATTAGCTCAAGGAGACAAATCACAACAGTAAGTGTTAACCACAGTGTCATCCTGCTATATTCCAAATGAGTAATTACAGCCTTCCTACAGTAATTCCTCTGTAAATTCAACTGGTTGAGGTAGGTATTCACTCTCTCTTCATCTCTCTTGATAAAATTAACATGGCTCATATTAAATGGATAAAAACTGGCTAACTTATAGGTCTCAAAATGTAATTAAACAGGGAATCCTCACTGAGCAGGTGTGCTTCTAGTGGGGTACTGCAGAGATTGGTTCTTGGCCCTACCCGATTTCAACATTTTTGCCAATGAAGAAAGAAAAAATCGTCACTGATAGTTTGAAGATGGCACAAAAATTTGGAAGAGTGGTAAATAATGAAGGGGACAGGTAATTGATACACTTTAATATGGGTAAATATATACATCTAGGAACAAAGAATATAGGTAAGGTTATGATTTTTTCATGGAGGTCACAGAAGTCATGGAATTCGTGACTTCTAGCGACCTCCGTGAATTCAGCCTTGTCGGCCGGGAGCTGTAGGGTACCCTGCCGCCAGGGGGACCCTGCAGCTCCCCATGGCTACTGGTACTGGGGGCCCCCCAGAGTTCTCAGCTGCCGCAGCTCCTGGCTGCTGTGGGTGGTGGGCCACAGGCAGCTTCAGGCAGCAGGGGCTCCCCGCAGCTCCAAGCTGCCACAGGTGGCACTGTCAGAGCTCCTGGCTGCCACAGGTGGTGGGAGGGCCAGAATTCCGAGCTGCTGTGGGTGGCAGGGGCACCCTGGAGCTCTGAGGCAGGGGACCCTGGAGCTCCGAGCCCCCACAGGTGGTGGGATTTTTTTTTTATTGCCCATGACCTATCAGTGACTTTTACTAAAAATATCCATGACAAAATCTTATCCTTAAATATAGGCCATAATTACAGAATTGGGGAGTGTGTCCTGGGAAGCAGTGACTCTGAAAAAAGGTTTGGGTGTCTGGTGGATAATCAAAAAAAGAACAGGAGTACATGTGGCACCTTAGAGACTAACAAATTTATTAGAGCATAAGGTGGATAATCAGCTGAACATGAGCTCTTGGTGTGATGCTGTGGCTAACATAGTTAATGCAATCCTTGGATGCATAAATGGGAATTTGAAGTCAGAGTAGAAAAGTTGTTATATTTGGCATTGGTGTGACTGCTGCTGGAATTCTGTGTCCACTTCTGGTGTCCATGATTCAAGAAGGATGTTGATATATTGGAGAGGGTTCACAGAAGAGCCATGAGAATGATTAAAGAATTAGAAATCATGCCTTACAGCGATAGATTCAAGGAGCTAATGTAACAAAGAAAAGGTTAAGGGAAGACTTGATTACAGTTTGTAAGTACCTGCATGGGAAACAAATATTTGATAGTGGGCTCTTCAGTCTATCTGAGAGAGGTATGACATGATCCAATGGCTGGAACTTAGCCAAAATACAAACCCATGCTCCAGGTTTCCCTAAACCTCCAATTTCCAGAAGCTGGACTGAATGTCAGGGAATGAATCACTCGAAATTGCCCTGTTCTGTTCATTCCCTCTGACACATCTGGCACTGGCTACAGTCAGAGACACAATACTGGGTTACAAGGGCCATTGGTCTGATACAGTATGGCCATTCTTATGTTCTTAAATTGAAGCTAGACAAACTCAGACTGAAAATCAAATAATTTTTTAACAGTGAGGGTATTTAATCATTGGAACAAATTACCAAGGTCATAGTGGATTCTCCATCACTGACCTTTTATAAATCAAGATTGAATATTTTTCTAAAAAGATGTACTCTAGGGATTATTTTGTGGCAGTTCTATGGCCTGTGTTATACAGGAGGTCAGACTATATGGTCACCTTAGAATCTATAAATATGAATCTGCTGTGTAGTGCTGACTGTGACTGGTGTTTAAAGGCTTCATTTCAAGAGGTGACTGCATTCCAGTGATGTGATTTCTTTTCATAAAGCTTGTGAAAGATTTGGGATCTCTGGATGAAAGGCACTATGTAACATGTCAGTTATTATTATTAGCCACTTTATATTTAGCTGTCCAAAATAATTTGTTTCTGTACAATTTATTAACAACATCTTGTTTTTGCCCTAAATGATTTAAATGAAAATAGCTATTGCCCCACAGGCTGTATACTGTCCTTAAACTAGGTTGAGCATGGTACCTAGGGTTCCTTGGGTGAAATCTTGGCCCTAGTGATGTCAATGGTAAAATTCATGTTGACGCTGATAGAACCAGGGTTTGATCCATTATAAAGATCTGCTAGCTCAGTTACCTGACTGCAGTGTGGCCCCTTCCTGAGTGACCTCACTTGGGAACATTTAGTAAGATAAATATGAATGCAGAAGAAAATTAGCACAATTATACTGGTTAGAGAGCTGTTAAAAGTTTTTAAAAAACATTGCAGGAAATGGGGTTAGGTGAGGAGAAAATGGATGGGGAGAAAAGCAATGTGAATGCGGGGGTGGGAGGGAATTTGTGCAAAAATACAGAAATGGATAGGGGACGGGGGGCTCGTTTTATGTCCTGGGCCCTGTAACTCCTGACTACAGCCCTTGTGACCAGATGAAATTCTTCTGCAAGATAATGTTTATTAGAAGATAAATAATTACATTTTAATGTATCCACAAACTGAAAATATTTGGCCATATATTTATATTTCAAGAGGGGTTTTCCTTTGGCTTTTGGTAATTATTGAGGGAAGAACAAACTTTGTGACAAAAGGCTATCTGGAGCTATTGAATTCCCCTGAAGCATTAGATCACTTATAGATGATTGCATTGATTTATAATGGGGAAATTTTTAGCAGATCTTGCTGTCAAATGCTGATATGTAGCTAAGTACACTAAGCCCAATATAAGCATCTTTGAACTTTCTGAATTTTGGTGTAATGGCCCTATTCATGCTTGCTTTCATTAAGAAGGTGTAGTTCAAAAGACCTCTTTTGAGGGGACTAGATGGCATATTGGGTTAATATATTAACCTATTACCACTTGAGAGTAGACTTCCAGGTCTAGCTATTGTCTGTTACAAAAAGAAAATGAGTTTGGTCTATACTAGACCCCAGCTCTATTTTGTGAATATGTCAATACCGCTCAAATGCTTTCTTTGCATTTCTAAGCAGTCTCTGCTTAAGAAGTGCCCAGGGCTGAAGCTGTGGAAATACTAGGGATCAAAATTAAGGGCTTGTCTACATGGTGGGGTAATGCACACTTACAGAGGTGTGATTGAGGAGCCCTAATGTGTTGTGCATTAATTGCTCTGTTTTGACCATGCTGGTGTGCATTAAAACTGGTTTCAAACAGTAATACACTAAAACGCATTAAGGAGCTTTTAGTGCATACTACTAACAGGGTCTACACAGCCCCAGTTAGTGCAACACATTAGTGCGCTTTAGAAATAACACCCCTGTAGTGTGCATTGCTGTTTCTTGGAGACAAGCCTTATAGCATTGGCAATAGCTTGGTTGCACAGTGCCATTCCACATTATGCCTGGCTCAAATCACTGCAATTAATCCTTCACTTTGCAGCATGAATTTTTCACCTCCAAATTTTAATAATGCAAAAATTCTTGTTGACATAAAAGGTATGTGTTGAAAATTGACTAGATTTTTAGTGTTGTTATGAAAAGAGAACAATAGATGGCCAGCTGTAATTTACAAAAATTCAGTGCAACTCACAGTGGCCTATAGTATTTGTGTTTTCTGGGTTTTTAAAAATAATATATGGGTCCAACAAAACTTTTACTTTTAAAAATATTAGTGCATCAGCTATATTGGAAAAGGCTGAAATTGTTCAAATGAGCTCAGTAAAACAATTTGAACTACAATTCCCGGAATGCTCATGAAACTGACATGCCTTCATATTCTTAGTCATAATCCATCATTCTGATTTCAGATCGATGGGTTATGACTTTCTGATGTCAGATCTGTGAGTTAAGGCTTTTTTGAGTACAGCTTGCTATCCAGTTATTGCCTCTATCCATATATTATAAATCATTATTTCTTCACCATGCAGTCAGCAGTTTCTGTTTCCTAATATTCTAAAGCATACTTGTTTAGTCTTTGTTATGTTCACAAATGCTGCACACTGAGAAATCAAAAATGGTGAGTGCTTACCTAATAAAAATATAAAACCTCTATCACAACAAAGAGTTTATGGAATATCCTGGGTTCCTATTTCTTTTTGAAATAGAGAGAATTAAATTTAGGTTGAAATAACTCATCTCTGACCTGCACAAATAAAAACAATAATAAATTAGCACAACAGTTGTGGTAGATATCAGATTTATTTTAGTTCACACAGCTAAGTTTCTTGAAAGATAACACTTTTTCTGATAAGGTGATCTTTATAAGGTAGATCTGCTTCTGGATTAAATTTAGAGAGACAAGGTGGATGAGGGAAATCTATTGTTGGACCAACTTCTGTTGGTGAAAGAGAAAAAGTCTGTTGCACCTTCAAGAGCTGAAGAAGAGCTCGTAAGCTTATCTCCTTTACCAACAGTTGTTGGTCCAATAAAAGATAGATTACCTCATCTGCCTTGTTTCTCTAATATCCTAGGACCAACACAGCTATAACAGCATTGCAAACAACAATGGAAGATATCTGATTACATTTGACATTTGCTAGTGTGCTGGTTTAGGTCATATTGCGTATATATCAGTTGCTTTTATACTGGAGTCCCGTTAGATTAATTCCTTATAGAGTAATAAACTTAATTTCAGTGCACGAAATTGTAGAATACAATAGAAAATGGATCTCATAAAGGTATGCATGAGTTACATTAATACATTTTATATGTGCCAAATCAAAACACTGGCCTTGGAGCACACATCTTATTAAAAAGAATACCTAGCAAAATAAAAGATCACCTGTTTCCACTGCAGTCCTTACATTAAGTGCAACTGTACTCTGTTGGGTTGTGACCTCAACAGGTTTCTCAAGTTAAGGAGGTTTGGACCTGATCTGTATTTGGATGGGAGAAGTCCAGATTCTACAGCAGCCTGGATTTTGGTGTTGGTGATTTTTCATTGTGCTACTTTCCTCTGAATTGCTATCATGAACACATGTCCAAATGTTGTGCTAGTGGTCACTGTGCTGCTGTTAGAGGAGACGAAAAACCAGAGAGGCAGTGTGGTCTGATTAATCTAGGACTCCAGACCTGGGTTCTAGTTCTGGCCCCATCACTGACCTGCAGTGCTTTCTCTTCAGAGGCTATAAACAACTGTAGGTGCCAGCAGTTACAGGTTACCACACAACTCTTTCTGAGCAAGCACATTTATTCTTAAGGTGAAAGCATTGGAGAGTAGACATTTAAAAACAATAAAAGAATGTATACATACGCTTAAAAAGCTTCCCAGAGGTCACCCCAAATCCAGTAGATGTCTGCCTAGTAGATGTCAGTCCTTCAAAACAGACAAATGGGTTTTCCTCAGGGTTACAAGTTCATAACTGTCTTAGATTCAAAGCCAGACCAACGTAAATAGTTCATTTTTTCCCCCTTATGCAGCTCAGGCCTTTGATCTTGGCCTCAGGTAACAGGTGATCAGCCAGAGAAAGAGACACTCCTCAGGGCATAGCTTCAAAAGGTTGGGGTTTTGCAGAACCAGAGCTCTGGAATTTGCACTCCTGTCCCCCTAGATATTTCCCAGGAAATCCTCTTCACGTGTTGTTGTCCCAAAAAGTCCATTCTTGTATGGCATGTTGTTCAGTGTAGTCCTTTGATCATCTAGGCCTTACACCACATCTCCCCCCTACAGAGGTTGCATACGATTCTGGCCCACAGTATTATATAAACTTTGCATATAGTAGAATGGAACCGAAGATACTTAATTCAATAAGAATTTCAAGGATATTGCAGGAAACTGCTGTATCTGCGACACACACACACACACACACGTATATCATCCACAGAGCGTGCAGAGGTGTATACCACAATTGTTCATTAACTACCTCTGTTACCCAGATGCAACTGAGATGTGTTAACTGGTGAAGATGTGCAAACCATTAAAAACATAGGTTGCTTTTCAGATCCCAAGCTTACCTTGCATTTGGGGGGTCAGGGGGGAACTTGTTACTTGGAAATGGAGTAAATTTGATCAGAAAATCATTGACACAGTAAACATAAAACTCTGCAAAGTCTGGCTCGGTACACACCTGCTGGCCAAAAGACGTCAGAAACATTTTATCTAGAACTCTGTTTAAATAATCTCTAATATGGTTACTTACCACACTTATGTATGGTACATGGGGCCTAAGTATCTGTCTCTCTGCCTTTCTTGTTACCTACAGATTTCCAAAATGGTAAAAATCTTGTGCCAAATCCTGCTCACAGGATGTCAATGGCAAAAATCTCCTTGACTTCGAATTTCCTGCCAAATGCATTAGACCGCTAGATGGAGACATAACAGTTAATCTTGTACATTAGAGAGTTCATAGATGATCATCAAATCCACCAGCTGCTGCCTGCTCTTTCTGGGTAGCTTGCCAACTTTCTGGCAGTATGTTGACTGGGAAGCAGACAGTGACACACTTTGATCGAAAAACTTGTATGATGATTTTTTGGTTGTAATATTATTGTTTTTTAAAAATGATAAAAGAGATCAAGATGTGTATCATGATCAAAGCATGCTTCTGTCTGCTTCCCCATCAGCAACTTCTAATTTATAAAAAAAAATCAGATTGCTGATTACTTTCCAGACAAAGGTTTGTGCTTTCTCTTCTGTGCTCTGCCAGGAAAAGCTGCAAATGAGAAAATTAAAATGGGGGGGAGGGGGTTGGGATGGGGATGGGAGCTAGTAAAACACCAATTGACATATATATTTAAAGAAGACAAACAATTTTAATAATTTAAAGAACAAGTTTAGTTGCTAAAAAAATTGTTAAAACTTTTAAATCAGCTGCTGACTTCATTCCAATATGAGCTGAGGAGCTGCATATGATGTTATTGTGGTATATATAACCTCCTTCCATTGAAAGAGCTTCTACTAGGGTGGAGTCTTGAGACTAATTTGCTGTAGATGGACAAAAACATGCACTTAGGATATTTCACATCATCAACAAATTTATTTGTGGTTTTGGAGCCTTATTTCCTAAATGGGGCCTCTTGTCAATCTGTAGTTTTTCCATATGGAGTTCTGCTGGAGATATAATTTATTAGCATGTATAAATGATATAATGAGCTCCTGGAAGCAATACTTGCATGTGTAAATGCTGCAAATGATACTATGTGTAAAATTAGAAGCCATGACCTAAAAATTTGGCCTTTATATTTGGCATAGTTGTTTCTTAGCTTGTGTTATTTAGTCAAGCTTTAAAATGCCTTAGTCTAATATGATAAATAGCAGCTGCATAGGTGCACCCTGGGATGGATACATTCTGTGCGTTGGAGAGAGAGTATGTCTGTTGATGCAGGAATGAGTATTTCTAGCTGATGTAAAAGACCAGCCCAATGCCAATGATGGGAGTTTGCACAGTGGGATGATGGCCTTTGGTGGCGCTCTTTGGGTATGTCCACACAGCAATTAAAAACCCACACCTGACCCGTGCCAGCTGACTTAGGTTCATGGAGGTCAGGTTAAGAGACTGTTTAATTATGGTGTAGATGTTCAGGCTCGGGCTGGAGCCCGGGCTCTTGAACCCTCTGTGGCGGGAAGGTCCCACAGCTCAGGCTGCAACCCAAACCCAAATGTCTACACCACAATTAACCAGCCCCTTAAGGCTTGTCTACACTTACAGCGCTGCAGCTGCACAGGTGCAGCTGTAGCACTTATTAAAGATGCTACCTCTGCCAACTGGAGAGCTTCTCCCGTCGATGTGGGTACACCACCTCTGAGAGGCAGAAGCTATGCTGATGGGAGAAGCCCCCCCATCAGCATAGCACTGTCTACACCGGGAGTTTCCGCACCCCTGAATGATGTAGTTATACTGACATATGTTTGTAGTGTAGGCCAAGCCTTAGCCCAAGCCCCATGAGCCTGAGTCAGCAGGCACGGGCCAACTGTGGGTGTCTAGTTGCAGTGCGGACATATCCTGTGGCACTAGAATAATATAAGTATATCAATAATTTCATACTCTGCCAATGTTAGATGGGGAAAGGGCTAGAGCAGGAAAACCACATAAGGGAAAGGGGCATTGACAAAGTGCTTCATAAAATTATTAATTTTATATAAATAAAATGTATGCTAGCCTGTCCAGGTTGATAGAGGATTATGTAAAAGGGTGGCTGGGTAAGCCAGAGGAATATGATGCTTCTCAAACCACTTTTTTGAATGGAGTCATTGGCATTGGTTAAGGGGCTGTTGTTTTACCTCTGGAGAATTTAGTTTAAATTTTGACTTGCATCACAACTGAAATTAATGTTGATGGTTTCTTTCAAGACACTTACTCACCTGACACAGATTGGCACTCTGGGCAGTTAATGCTTAAGACAAATACAGGATTCCAATAGCAGGGGTGTTTCAGCTCAAGAATAAAGTATATAGGTGGATCTGTAAAGAGGAATATGTTCACTTTCATTCACCCCCTGGCCACTCCAGTAGCCATCCCACCTCTTCTCATTAGCTGCTTCCCATTTCTCCCTCATTCATCTCATTGAGCCACCGCACAAGCCTTTTCCCCTCCACAAGGCTGATTTTGTATTGTGCTTTTCCCACCTTTCCTTTGCTGTCACTCCTCCCCCTCCCCCCCCAACTTTTGCCTGCCTCCAGCTCCAAATCTGTTCCCTCCTCAACTTCTCTGGCCTGCAGTCTTGACATGACTGGTGTTCCTGATGTGGTTCCCGTTTTGATGGTCAGGTTGAAACCCAACAGCTCTGGTGCTAGGCTTTGTCAGGGGTGCAGAGCTTTAGCATTCAATCCCCTTGGCTGTCTTCTCATAGCCATAGCCTAGTATCATTCAGGTAATGATGCAAAGTACATTTCTTTTGATTTACATTGGATTAACTGTGTTTGTTTTATGTTTCATTTATCTGGAACTGAAGAGCATTGCTGCCATGGTAATAGGTGCTCTCAGAATGAGTAAATAATAAATTCTTCTGACATTTTTCCTCCAAAACTGACCATGATGGAGATACTGCCCTAATTGTAGACACAACTGTCTTCACACCCCTCATAATCATTTTCTCTGCCAGTCCATCTACCCGCAAGGATACTGACATGCATTTGATTGTGGGGGGTGGGAGGGGAACATCAAGATTCAGATTTAATCTTGTAACCTTATCCACTTACATGATCTTATGAAAATATTTCTCACCTTTATATGATTACTGGGTATATTAATTTATAAATGTAAAAAATACAAAGTCCCTTTAAAGTGTTAAACATAGAGTTGTAAAATATGCATCTAGAACAAGGTACAATTTGTATATATCAAGGGCTTTTTTCCCTTTAGAGTACAACATTTACTTTATCTATCCAGTCACTAATCTCAAGAGTCAAGGCTTCTGCCTCAGTGCTATGGTGATGCTTCGTTGAACCTTAAATCTTCATAATTTTTGACATAGAACTGAAACTGAAATGTTAATGCTTGAGATTACATGTAACGGGCGTACAGTGATAAATCAAATCATTTGAACATTCAGTTACAAACAAGGATGTCAATAACAAAATCTTTCACTTATAGTCACTTAGAAATCCAAAGAGGCCAACAAACAGAAAATATCTACAAATACAGCCATTTTAAATGCCACATTCTCTGCAGCTACTAAAGATTAAATTTAGTATAATTTTAAAGCTCAAAATCTTTGCCATGAATCCCAGGTTGAGATAAAATTCTACATGATTATGAAGATCTTGTGCAAACAAATTCAGCTGTTTTTTTTTTTTTTAAGAATGGAGATTAAATTACAGTTGGTGGGGGATACAGACTTAAGTGACTGTTATTTTTAAACTCAGTTCAAGGAAAAATTATTCTGTTGGAAATGGTTTCTTCCATCAGAAACCATTACAACCCAACAGAACTGGAAAATGTCTTCTCCAAAATTTTCCAACCCTTGTTGGAGGGAAGAAAAACCTTCTGATAGGAGATTCATACCCTCTCAATAACAATCTCCAATCCAACCAGACTCACAGCATCCAAGGTGCGGCTAGCTTTGGCAGCTTACCAAGAGGAAGTTTATTTCCAATCATCCACCAGGGCAGATTTAACCCAAATTTAAATTAGTTTTTTTTTGGTAAGTGGTCATACTACAAAAACATAGCCCGGTCCATAACTACAGTTCTATTTAACATAAATTGCAGGAACATACAATACAGCTTAATCAACCCCCAAATACTCAACTTACTTTCTGACCCAACATAAATAAACTGATGAACATATACTGTAAAAGGAGAGAGCCAGTTAGTATTGGCTTGCTTATAGTGGGATGTAAAGTAGGTCAACTTTTTATATGGTATACTGAAGCAATGGTCTCTTTCAGATCAAAAAAATATATGGCTGGAGTTCTTGACTTAGAATTTATACAGCAGCCCAACTGTCATGAAATACTGATACCTTGACAATCATTTTAAGATTCGTATTTTTAAGCTATGTATTTTATTTTGTTAAATTGATGAGTGTTGATCAAATATTGTAGTCTGAAGATGGAAACTGGTAATACCTCAAATTAGTGTCACATGCAGAGGTGCAACTTAAAATCTGTAACTTAGAAATTTTAGAGGAAAACTGTTTCAGGGTATACGTCCGTGAATCCAGAAATGCATGTTAATAACTTAATTTTAATGATACAAACATGAAAATAAGTCACTAAAACAGTCTCTAGTCAATTTTCTGATAAAATAAACTTGTTTTTCCATTTGTGATTAAAATGACCTACGGTAAGTTTTTGTTTGAACTAGGTGTTAATTAAAAATATGGAAATGGATTTAAAACACATTACAGTTCACAGAGGAAGAATAATAGCAACTGATCTCACAACCGGGCCTGTTTTGAGATGTTTTTAAAATATTTACTGGTTGTTTTTCTGCATGCTTGTTTCCAAAGCAAAATGTGATTCCAATAAAAACAGAAACTGAATTTATAGTCCACAGGACAATTTGTTGTTTTAACAGAAACTTACACATTCCAAGGCAAAGACTTAAGCCAATGCTCTTTATATTTTATGTATAATAGCACAGGATGCAACATTACTGTCCTTATATCACCCTATATCAGAACATTTTTATAGTGCAACATATTAAAAAGAAACACCATATTGCACTCTTTAAATCACATGAGCAATTTGTACATCCTACTAGCTTAAAATCAATATTATGTTTAGGGGTTTTTTTAATGCCAACTTTTTAAAAATTAAACAACTATTTTACTTATACATCAGCTGAGAATTAATTGAGGAGGGTAGCGTAATGATACTGGATCCACCCATGGGCTGAGAGGAATTTAGACAATTTGTTTCCTGGACATTTGACAGTTGGAGGCTGCACACAATGCATAGTTTGTTTGGTTTGGGTAGTGGTTTTGTTTTGTTTCGTTTTGGGGCAGGAGGAGTTGTGTATGACCACTCTTGAATGCAGAGAGTGCTCTAATCAGAGGCATAAGATAAGAAGCGAAGAATGTACTATACATTTGTATGACAGGCAAGGCCTTGACATTTCACAGAATAGGTGAGCTGGTGGAATCTCTATCTAGCTTCAGGCAATAGCTAGCCACTAATCACAGAATCAAAAAGTCCCCCTTCTACAGTTTGGTTTTATTAGCAGAAAGCCAATTCCAAAATAACACGACATGAACTTCAGCCTATGCCTCTCAGGGTTCTTCCCTCACACTTGTAGCTTGTTAGCTCTGGATGAGGGTCACTAACACCTCCCTTATATTCAGATGAAGTCTGAGAAGCTGCAACTGCCCCAGTGAACCGAGAGTGAGTAACCTGCAGCTCCTGGCACGGTTCTAGTATCTGCTACTATGGTGGGCCCACAGGAGACAAATGTAGTGCCACCACATTTTTTACACCGAAGTATTCAAAACGTTGGTAGGCCATTGTACAGCTAAACTCAGCAGGTACGCGTGCAAATCTGTTTGCCATCTTCCCTTTCAAGCAGATAGAAGTGAAGGGAGTCTTCACTAAAGGCAAAATCCCTCCTCTTACCTCACTGACTAACTTGTAAGATATAATCAATATATATATCTTAAATCCTGCACTTACCTTGCACCAGACTTCCCGTGCGATCAGGCATCTTGCTTGCAGTTCTCTGTCGTGTTCTCCATTTGCTACTAACCCATCCCCTAAGGTACTTAAACTCAGAAACCTGATGTAGGAGCAGGCCCTCATTGATGATATTCATCTGTCTTGGTTCCGTGTGAGTCACACGCCGGACTTCAGTCTTTTTTTTTTACTCATTTTGAGACAAAATGTGTTAGTTCCCTGTTCCAGGTGTGAATCACCTGGATGAAATCTTCCTCACTATTAGCCATTCGTGCAATATTGTTTGCATAGATCAACTTTGTCCCACCTTCTCTTTGAATTTGCTTAATTATGAAATCCATCAGTTATGAATAGTAATGAACTAAATGCTGATCCCTGCTGGAATCCAGCCTTCACCTTGAAATCTTCCACTATACCAAAGGCCAAGGGCATCTGCACTTTTCTCTTAGAACCATCATACATCAACATTATCTGGACAAGATCCTCCAGTACCTCATAGAATCACATCAAAGGCACCGGCAGTCAACTTGGTAGTTTGTTGAATGCTTTCTCCAATTCAAGGAAAGCCCAACCATGCTCTTTTCCTTTCCAGCTTCTTTTCTACCAGCTGTCTAACAATGAACATAACATTTGTCTTCCTTTTACCTTTTCTACAACCAAACTGCTCCTATCTTCAAATGGGCTCCACTATTCTGCAGATGTGACAATCACATCTAACAGGGAGAGTGGGGTGGGAGGAAGTTTTGTTTCATGGTCTCTGTGTGTATATAATGTCTTCTGCAGTTTCCACGATATGCTATGCATCCGATGAAGTGAGCTGTAGCTCACGAAAGCTCATGCTCAAATAAACTGGTTAGTCTCTAAGGTGCCACAAGTACTCCTTTTCTTTTTTCTAATCACATCTAAGAGATTCCCTCTAAGAAAGAGGTTCTCAAACTGTGGTCCATGGACCACCAGTGGTCCGCGACCTCCATTCAGGTGGTCCACGGATAGTTCCCTCTAAGGTGCGGGCCTGGGTGGCTGCACACAAACAAATGAAGGGTCACCCACCTAATTAGTGGAGCCATGCAGGCGTGGCTCCACTAATTAGGTGCCTGGCCCCTGAGAAGACACGCTTAAGGTGAGTTGGTGGCCTTGGGGGGAATAGGAGGTATGTGGGAGGGGGCAGTGAGGTGAGAAGAGGGGGTGAGGGGAATTTGGGACATGCAGGGCTGCTGCAGCCAGAGAAAGAGGCGACTTTCCCCAGCTCCAGGGCTGCGGCTGCTGGGGAGAGACAGCCCTCCTTCCCAGCCACAGCTCGGGGGCTGCCACAGCAGGGGAGAGAGGGCACATCCATCACACTAGAAAGGTGGTACTACTGATATTAGAATATAAGTTGTGTGCTTTTATTTGTAGAACAAAAAATGTTGTTAATTAAGGGGTTTTTTTTATATAGTGCTTTTATCCAAAGCGCTTTACAATACTTAGCTAACTGTACAAACAACATTTGGAAAGACCCTCAGCAATTTTCAAGAGATCTGTGGGAAAAAAAAAGTTTGAGAACCACAGCTCTAAGAGTTACATGCAGTGTGACCAACCTCTCTCAAGGCTTTGATAATTTCCACCATGAATATGTCTGGACTTGCTGCTTTTCCGGGTGCCATCTTCAGCAGTGTGTCTTTGACCACTGCCTCTGACAGATCATCAATATCCATAATTATCAATTGGCACTGGTTTAGTGTAACATATAAAGAGTTTGCATTAACTAGATTCACATAGTATTCTCATAGTTACATATTGTGTTTCTCATCACAAGCAGTCTGCCCCCACATCTTTACAAATGGTGTGTTTCTTCCATATTCCTTGCTTTTGTTTCTTGTCCATGCGACTGCATATATTTTCTTTTTGGCAAGCTGAGGGCAGTTGTTCAATTCATACAGCTCATCTAAGGCTGGTTTTGTCACCTTTCTGACTGCTTGCTTTTGCGGCTCACCTGGAGGCTTTATAGGCAACAGTTGTTTTGAAAGGTTATTTTCCATCACCTAGGTGTAACTACACATGCCATGTACAAATTTAATGTCTTCTAAATTGTATCCTATGACTGGTAAAACATCTAAGTTTTAAAATGTTTGGACAACTAAGATGGACATTTGGTGTCCAAATGTCCCTGGATTTTTATTTCAGATCTCTCTATCTCTGTATATAATGAACAACTCTGATTTCAAACCAAGAATGTCAAGGCTGGCCTGCCGGTTTGTAAAAGTTGTGCCAACCACACATGCTCTGTGAGTCTTCATCTTCAGGGAGAGCGTGTGTCTGTATTAACAAAATCCTGCAACCTACATTGGAGCCAGCTTCTGTGCTTTATTTGCTGGCAGAACTTCCATGAGAGAGAAGGGGAGGATGGCAGTAAGTAGTTTGCAGGGTTCAAACACACAGGAGCCATGCTTTCTGGTGTTTTAAAAAAAAAAAAAAAAACCAACATACAACCCCAAACTCCTACAACACTGTACATGACTTAAAGAGGTACTACCTCAGTTTTGCCAACTCCAAGCATTTGAAAATCATGAGTCAAGCCCCAAGAAGTCATGGTATTGACTTAAAAATAATAAATGTTCGGTTTCTTTTATTTGCCTTCTGGTTTTTGAGCCTCAATGATTTATATTTGCAATCTTTTCTCAACAACCACAAGGGCTAGACACTAACTTTTTTTTTTTTAAATGAAAGCTGAAATTCTCATGCAATCCCATGTTTCCATGAAGGTTAGCATTACTGTGAACACAATATGAATTTACAGCTACTGTTCCAAGGTGAATCAGTACTGCGTTGATGCCTTCCGTGTGGAAGCACACTGGAAATATTTTCACTGTCCCGTCCATGATGTCTGTAATGTATTAAGAATTGGCAATATTAATTGAAAGCCTGGTTAAAAACAAAGAAAGCATGTTGCAATCCAGTAAAGTGGAGGCATTATTCCTTTTCTTTGGTCCCTGAAACTGTGGCAGCCCCTGAATGTGACATTAAGAGGTGTTTTCCACAGAGGGGCCTCTAGAAAGGAAGGGTTTGGTTGCTTTCTGTAGGAGCACCCTTTTCTAGTTGCCCAAGCATTTAAATTGGCAGCAGTTGCTGGAGTAGCAAGAAAATCCTGCCTGTTGGCTAACAGGGGAGTACCTTTTGCACTGAAACAGTAAGAGGATATTTACAAGATTAAACTCAGGGGGAAAATATTTATAACTATGACTCTGTTTCTCCTTACAATAATTTATGGGCAAAATGTAGGAAAGGAGGAACACAACTGATAAATAATATCCCATATGTAAACATAATGGTTGCAGCAAATTATTTTTATTTAAAAATTAATATTGATGTTCATTAATATAAATTACCACATTTCAGATGACACTGATGTCCTTGAGGCCAGAAGTCACTGACTGATTTACGGCTTTGTGGGGGGAAATATCCTGTTTTGTGAATTTAGTTATAGCACCAAATTATTTAAAATAGCTATTTTGGGCCAGATTCATTCCTGGTGAAGTTGAGTTTCACAGTTCAAGTATTTGCTTATTGCTCAGTTCCTATAGCTGAGAAACCCACTTCTAAAATGGATTAACATAAATGCTAAGATAAAGAAAAGGAAAATAAAGAAGAAATGTGATTTATTATTCTGTTTCTTTTATGTAATTGTAGTTGTCTTCATGTGGTCCAAATTCTGCCTTTGAATGTGCATACACAACTCCCATGCAAGTAAAGAAAGTTGAGGAAAAATTTAGCCCCTGATTAGTGTAGAATTCAGTTCTGCCATCCTATTCAGACTTCATAGGTCCTATATTTGGAATGATTGTTTGGCCGATAACAGCCTTCACTCTTTGGGCTTGCTCATGTCCTCAAATGTGCACACCACATTGCAGCTAAGTAGTATAAGCAATGTATCTGAGGTGCTAGCAGCAGCAGCCTCCCCATAAAATTGGTGCTCTTTTAGAATTTTGGTGTTCCGCTTAATGCCTTTTAAGCAGCTACAGTAGGCAAATTGTATGCATATGTGCTTGAAGATGGGGCTAAACTGGTGGTTTGGCCAAAAGTGTGAGTTTAGAGCTCTATTCATTAGTTTATTCATTCCAAGTATTCTACCATATAAACCACAGACTTTCATCCCAATGTCTGAAGCTCAGAAGATTTGCAGATCTGGAGTTAAGCATGTTTAGAGTAGCTGTAAAATCCTGCAGATCCTGCATTAAGTGTTTTGGTCACAAGAAATCTCACTTAAGTCACTTTTTAGAGATAAGCCTGTGTGGCTCTGCAGGTATCATGTGGCCCTAAGGCATACCATTTAAAAATCCACAAGTATGGTGTGTGGATTTATACAGAAGAAACAAGGAATAGTTTCTAATTTTGCTATCATTCATATATGGCCTGATTCAAAGTGTATTGAAATCAGTGGAAAGATTCACCGGTACATCACTGGGTTTTAGATCAGGTCCATAAGGCAGAATTTTGGGAATACTTTTCATCCTTTATATAACGTGCACTTCTTCCTTTTGGTTAAGATTTACTACAAAGAAATAAAGTTTTAATCATGTGGAGGAGAGTACAGTAATGTAGATGTTTTGTAGGATGGGAAAAATAGTTTAAAGTTTCTTTAGGATACAAAAAGCTTGAAGCAAATAGAGCTTTGGGCCAAAATATTACATTTTCTCATTCAAGAAGAAACAAACAAGCAACAAATGTAGATTCTGATTTTCTGCAAACATATTAGTAAATCCAAACTGACCTTAATATTAGCTTTTGCTGATTTTCAAACTCTAACATTTATTCCGTGAATAGAGTGGTTCACTTCATACTGCATATGTAAATACTGCAGATTTTTCCAATGACTTGAATTACTGCATAAGTCAATAGCTGGTTTTAATCTCCATAATATTTTGAGAGTGGACATTTGTGCTATGACTATTAAGATATACCAAACAGTCATTTATAGAATATTAAAAACTCTTTAAATACACTATTAAAAGTTATGTCATTGCTTGTTTTTATGCAATAGAAACTTAAATAATATAATACAGTGTTGGATAAAATGTATTACAATGGTAACTTAAGCAACATTAATTTAAGTAACAGATAACATCTGGGGGAAATGTAATTCTATATTCATAACTTATGCAAAGTTAATTTTATAACCACCACCACATCTGTAGAACTCATTTATTAGAATTTCTTACTAATCCTGCTATTGTTCTGTTTAGAAATATTTCTTTATACTATTTTATTATCTGTGCTATGCCCACATTTCTAAAAAGGCAGTCTGCTAGTTCTCAACAAAAAATACAAATGGCATACACAGGGAACAACATGACTACTTTTTAAGACTTTTCCATTTTTATGCAAACCTCCACTAGAAAAGAATTAAATGAAAAGTAATTGTATACGGTTATAGGTTTAGAGTAACATTGAAAAAAGTAAGTGCAATCCTCAGCTGTACCAAGGTCATACTTGGTGCAGCTGAAGGGGGATCCAAAGCTGGCTCTAAACCACCTTCACCAAACTGACCTCCAGTGCAAGTTAGAGCAGCGGCTGGGCAGCTGTAACTTGTTATGGTTAGCATGGTTCCCCAGGGAGCACTGCACCACCCGGAGACTGGCAAAGCATATTGTGATTTAGTTCCACTTCCTCTGTCTCTATCACATCTTCCCTTGTCCCCAGCTGATCAAGACACCCTCTGCACTGGTGAGGCCAGCCCAGGATTCCTCCAATATGGGGGAATCCTCATCAGCCACTTTAAGGGTGGTTTAAGATTCCTTTGCACCACTGGACTTATAGCAGTCGGTGAAGATCTGACTAATTTCTGTGGCAAGTGCAACACCGTATTAGCACAAATAGATTGCATAATCCATTAACATAATATTTTGTCAGCTTTTCCCCCATCAAACTGTTTCTCACAGGTCAAGAATTAGTGATTTAAGAAGATATTTTGAACAACACAATTTTGTCATGAGTAAATAACTCTGAAAATAAAAAAAACTTCAGAATTTTTCAATAAGCAGCACAAATATTTTAATATAGATCAGTGTAATTTGTCTTAAATCTATTCACAGACTTCAGAAAGTTATAAGTTTCTTTTAGGGAAATTGTAACTGTTTATAAGCAGGAGTATAATACTGACCCTGTCTCCTTCTGTGTTTTTAAATAGATTTTACTACAGAACCATTTCTGGTGTTAAACATGAGGCTTTGTTCTAAGGAAATACAAAGACTTAATTGTAGTTTTTAAAGGAAAGTATTACATTAGAAGGATTCATTTAAATGCAGTCGTTGGCTCTGGGCTTTCACCACAATTCATTCATTCTAATTTTCCTCTGGACTTATTAAGAATGCAACATATAGGAAGGGACAATTCATAATGGCCCTTTCACTGCATTTTGGCTTCGAAGTATAGTACTGCTCATAAACCTGTTATTACTAAACAAGATATTTCATAGTCTACCTTGCCATGTCAGGCACTTTTTAATATCTTTTGTTTGAATTTGTGACTGTTATGGTTTATAAAAGAAACTAGTTGTGTTGTAATTTAGTTATAATCTGACAATTCAAGGATGTTATAAGACTCAGAACAGAAAAGGAGGGAAGAGTCCCTGGGGTCAGGAAAAGAAAAGGAGTACTTGTGGCACCTTAGAGACTAACCAATTTATTTGAGCATGAGCTTTCGTGAGCTACAGCTCACTTCATCGGATGCATACTGTGGAAACTGCAGAAGACATTATATACACAGAGACCATGAAACAATACCTCCTCCCACCCCACTCTCCTGCTGGTAATAGCTTATCTAAAGTGATCATCAAGTTGGGCCATTTCCAGCACAAATCCAGGTTTTCTCACCCTCCGCCCCCCCCCCCCCCCACAAACTCACTCTCCTGCTGGTAATAGCCCATCCAAAGTGACCACTCTCTTCACAATGTGTATGATAATCAAGGTGGGCCATTTCCTGCACAAATCCAGGTTCTCTCACCCCCCTCCAAAAACCACACACACAAACTCACTCTCCTGCTGGTAATAGCCTATCCAAAGTGACCACTCTCCTTACAACGTTCATGAAAATCAAGGTGGGCCATTTCCAGCATAAATTCAAGTTTAACCAGAACGTCGGGGGGGCGGGGGGGAACAAGGGGAAATAGGGTACCTTGCATAATGACTTAGCCATTCCCAGTCTCTATTTAAGCCTAAATTAATAGTATCCAATTTGCAAATGAATTCCAATTCAGCAGTTTCTCGCTGGAGTCTGGATTTGAAGTTTTTTTGTTGTAAGATAGCGACCTTCATGTCTGTGATTGCGTGACCAGAGAGATTGAAGTGTTCTCCGACTGGTTTATGAATGTTATAATTCTTGACATCTGATTTGTGTCCATTTATTCTTTTACGTAGAGACTGTCCAGTTTGACCAATGTACATGGCAAAGGGGCATTGCTGGCACATGATGGCATATATCACATTGGTGGATGTGCAGGTGAACGAGCCTCTGATAGTGTGGCTGATGTTATTAGGCCCTGTGATGGTGTCCCCTGAATAGATATGTGGGCACAGTTGGCAACGGGCTTTGTTGCAAGGATAGGTTCCTGGGTTAGTGGTTCTGTTGTGTGGTATGTGGTTGTTGGTGAGTATTTGCTTCAGGTTGGGGGGCTGTCTGTAGGCAAGGACTGGCCTGTCTCCCAAGATTTGTGAGTGTGTTGGGTCATCCTTCAGGATAGGTTGTAGATTTTCCCCCAGATCAGACTGGCAGCGACCTTTGGGGGGGGTTCACCTTTATCTGCAGCATGTGGTTGCAGGTCATTTGCCAGGATTATCTGGGTATATCTCTCTTAATCATTTCTCTCCCATTGCAGGGGCCTCAAGCACTGGTGCAATTCGGTCCCTCTTATTCTTTGTCTATACCACGTAATAATTTAGTCTCCTGTGAGTCTCATTTACTTTGGTCTCATTTTGGTTGTTGGGTTTAAATGGGCAGGTGTTGGATGGTGTTGGTGGCCTGTGATATATAGGAGGTCATGAACTTGTGGTCCCTCCATGCCTTTAACTATGACTCTGTTTAAAGGGAAACTGTAAGGTAAAACACCCCAAATAAACAAATTAACAAAAACAAAAACCTTATCTATGTTTCAAAAAACACATTCGATGATTAAATCTGAATTTATTTTAAAAAGCTAATTTAGTTTTTATTGTTTATACTGGTTTCTTTTACTCTCTGATTTAGAAGCAATAGTTAGATGATCACTTATGAACAGTATTAAATTATAGTAATATACTTGAAGATTATTACATGATATGATCTTGGGGCCTGACTTGGCACTGTGTAACCCTAGTATAAGTCCTTTAGAATTATTAAAATAATGCAGTGATGAACTGGGACCTTTGACTCTAAGATATAACAAACATTCTTATTCAGGAGTGACAAATTTATATTTTATAATAACCCTTAAGGTATGTCCAACACTTTAGTTTCCAAACTTTATTATCCATGTGGGTATGGAACTGCAGTGCTATGGAACCTATGGAAATCAACAGCTCTTTCCAGGTACATTGTTCAGTTTTAAATGAGGGCCCCTGGAAGCACATGTCAGAAGGTAAACAGTGACCTGTAATAGTTGTCAGTAAGGTTTCCAATATCAAGCACTTGGATGGTAACAAAAACGTACTATGTTTGTTGTGAGACAAGCATTTTGTTTCCTTTCAAAAAGTCTTCACAAAGCTGTGAGCAAAAATTAAATCCAATATTACAATGAGGTTTTTTTAATCCAAACAGAATGTGGTTGAACTTGTCAAACCAATGGATACACTTTTCCCTGCTCCGCTCGAAGAAGGTATATCTTACGATATGTATTCATCATTTATTGCATTAGCCCCAGAATCAGAGGTGGAAACTGAGGTAAGGGTTTCTTTTTTCTTCTTTTCTACTATGAGCCACCCACCGCCCCCACACACACGTTTTCCCATAGGAGCACAGTGAAAGTCACCAGTTTGATTCCTCTGTCCATCTTATGCTACCAGGGTATAATGTGCACTCAGTTTTAAGACTGAATGAAGTTGCTGTTGTTGCACTAATTGGTCAGCAAGGGAGCATGTATGTCATGTATTCAGTCAGCCTCTCCCACCATTCCTCAGGAAACAATCACAATGTCTCAGCAGTGTGCCTTCTTTGTATTGGCCAATGAAAAGAACTCTGAAGATCTCTCCCAAATTAGAATCTCTCACGTGCCAGCACAGCACATTACTGTTGTGCCTTTGGGCTGGCAACACTTTGATATTGTATATAATAGTGGAATGTTCAAACTGAAACATTTCTCGTGGCATTTACTTTTAATTTATTAGGAAATCGATCAAGAATGTCATCCCGAAGGGCTCCAACCAGAAACAGAATCCTTGGATATAGATCCTATGGCTGGGTTCACTATTGAAGATGTTAAGTCAGTATTGGGTCAGATCACAAATGAAATTATTGGCAGCCTTCAGGTACTATTTTAGAAATATGTTCACTAATTCTAACTGTAGTTAATTAATTAATTAATGACTGTAAACTGTACCCACACTATGCTGACAAACAACACATTCATCTGCTGTAGGAATGTGGTTTAACAGGTATACATAACTTGCAAATTAGTCACCTCACATGTAATAAGAGCCAAAAATAGATTCAGTAACGTATAAACACATCTTCACAATTGCTGTGTTATTTAGAAAGTATGGGCTAAATCCTGCTCTTTTTCATATCAATGGAAAAATTCCTTTTCAGTAGTGTAGGATCTGATGCAGTGAGAGTACACATGCCATATTGAATATGCTCAATATGAATTTTCAGAAACATGCAGCCTTTGAAACGAATACACACACTCAATTATTATGTAGGTTCTGTATTACAAACATATGTAAGCCTAGTCTATACTTTAGTTTCTTTGTATGTAGTTACATAAGAGTTGCCCCAATGGAATAGACTATTTGACCATCTCATATTGCATCCTGCTCCATCAAGCATCTGAACATACTGAAGAGAAACAGCCAAAACCTTGTTCAATATCCATTATTATTGTCTTCACTGCACCTATCACTCTGTATTAGCTGTTGTAAACAGAACATACCATTAAAATCTTATATGGTGCACATTTGCTCACAGTGCTGTACGTATTTGAATGAGAAAGTTTATTACTAACAATATCACATTATCTGAAAATTGTTTGATATTGAGAAACTGTAGTTGTACGGATTATGCATGAATGGGAAACATCAGCTGGAAAATTGACCCCAGTGCAGTGCCTTCCAGGTTTGACTCCATATTCCGATTCAACTTGTCATTAGAAGTAGGTGAAAGTCTGAGCCTGAATTGTGAATTTCCTATACATGCAAATAGAACCTGCATCTTTTCTAAGAAATTAAATACACATTTTTCTCTTGACCTTGCAGACCTTACCTTGGCAAAACTCCCAGTGAAGTCATTGAGAGTTTTGCATGAAAAAGAACTGCAGGATCAAGTGAGAAATTCATTTTTTCCATCTATCAAGCTCTGGTTACTTACCCAGAGAATAATATCCTCTTTATTATAGTAACTGTCCTCCACAGCGTCTTCTGCAACTGATTCCTCAGCTCTTTAACACCCCCCTCCCCCAGTTGCTCTTATCATTAGATTCTGTCTGATCCATGTTCAAAATCCTTCCACTACATTCTTAGACATTGAACTGTGATCTTATACTCTGCATTGTTTCTCCAATGGATGTAATACATCCTCTGGTGCTGGTTGAATCAAGGAAATACCATTAAGTGTCGGATCACAGTACTGGCTCAAAGTAGGTGTGACGGTAATGGTAGTGGACTGAAGCAGGAGCTGCCACAGGGACAGCTGATTTTCATTAAAGACATTTATCAGAGAAGGATATAAGAATGGGAACAGAAGGGCAGCTAGGTTGTGAGTGAGAGAATTAACTTGGAGATTCAGTTCTCCTCAGGAAAGTGATTAAGTACGCACCTAGAAGACACGGATCAATGGGATATGGACTTGTTTGTTTATACTTGACAGTGGTCCAAACATAGTGAACAAGGTAGATAAGATAAGATAAGATCTGAGTCAAGTTCAAATAAGATCTGGATATAGTTCAAATAAGAATTCAGATTTTTTGGTGCTTTATCCAAACTTTTCAGAATTTCAGAATATTTTGAGATTTCGCCATCACTGCTTGATATGTTGGAGTATGGCAGTAATAGGGATTTTAAGGCTAAAGGCCTAAAGTTTAACTGAAAAGGTAACCTACTACAAACTTTCTTAGATGGAATTCAGCACTTGATTTTAATGACCAATTTTTCTACTGGTATAAATTACATAGCTCTATTGAAATGAATATGAAGTTAATAGAGAATTTGGCCCTAAATCTATGATCATTTTGTGTGGAGACAGTGAAGTATATTTTTACCCTCTCCAAACTTCCATAGAAAACTTAAAACACTTGAAAGGACCTTATCTTGTGTTCTTTCCATTTCTGATCTATTTTTGTTATGAAACACCATCTGTTTCCACGGACATATACATCTATGCATACTGAAAAGGTTACATAAATTCCAAGGCCTCTGATATTCATGGAATTAGATCCAGTGTGCCCAGATTTCTACAGGCAGCAGAACTGCAGACAGCTTCATATTATCACTGCCAAAGAATTTGCTAAAATGTGTCTCATCCTGTGTACCTTCATTGCAAATATTACATTGACATTTAAGCACTGAAATGCTTCAGAATTCTGGAGTTCCTATGTATAATATATATTCATTATTATGTATATGATCAAGACAGACAAGCAACATCTCATGAACCTTGTTTTTTTTATTGTTCATTTCCAATATGCCTTCTAAGTTCCAGTAGTGGGTCAGTAAAATGTATTACACTAGAGACCTAATATCTGCAGCAAAAGAAAACACTGCAATAACCAAACCCCAGAGCAATTTTTCTGATTTGGTGGTTAGTGGTGAAATCTGTCTGAGAATACAGACAAATTAGCCTATCTCCTAATTTAAGGTTATATGAAAAATGGCTGTCCCAATATCACTTCCTGTTCATGGCAGACCTACTACATTGGGATTGTACACAGTAATATGATAAAGTGTTATCACATAAGTACAGGCTGGAACATCATAATGTCTGCAAAACAGGAAGGTGTGTGCAGGATAATGTCTGTCTTTAAGGCACTATAATATGTCAAAACCACAAAGACAATGTGCAGCACAAAATAGCTCCATCGTAACCACTTTTTTTTCTGATTGTCTTCACAGACTGAGATAAACGAAAAACTGCAAATGCAGGAAGAGGCTTATTCTGTGAGAATAGACAAATTAAAATAGACCTAGTAGCTAGACAAGAAGTGGTGCTGAGTTTTAGAGAAATCTACGAAAACAAAAGAACACAGTTGGCATGAATTTAATTATTTTTTTACAAAGGAAACTTTTGAGCTAATGTTTATTGAAAAAATATTCATCCAAATTTCACAACTTTACTGTGTCCTAATATCATTTATATTTACTCTATACTTAGTAAGCTAAAAGGATTAGAAGAATATGTGGTTCAAAAATATAAAAGTGAAGTCTACTTCTAAATAGCAGTTTCTGATAAAATTTTAAACTTCTTAGTAATTCCACTCCTTTGTGTTCCTCCTATTGTAAAGTACTTTTAGATCTGATTCTAGCATTCCACCCCTCCCACCCCACCCCCATTTACAATATTTTCGTAAATTTTCACTGATGGAGATGCATATTGTTGGCTTACAATAGAGAACACCATATGAAGACGTTGCAGCTATATTAAGGAGAGAATGTCATTAACATGTAATTATATATTTTTGATCTACAATTATTTTCTTAAATTCAGATTAAATTTTTTGCTGAACTTGTTAAAAACTCAGGTATCATTTAACACTTTCTGTCCACCATATTGAAATTACATAAACATAGGACTGGATCCTATACTTCTTTCTCAGACATAGCTGCTTCTGACTTCAATAGGAGTTTTGTTTGGAAATTCGTAACACTTTATTCTGACTGTATTTGTTACTTCAATATACATTAGCATTGTTCCATATTTAGCACATATTGTATAAATGTTGGTTAGCTCAAAATAAAACCTAACAAATAAATGAGAGACTAACTGTGTAATATGTTCTAGAACTGTGAAACCCATTCATTTTTACATTACAGAGCTCTGACTCTTTGAAAGCACTTGGTTAAATATGAATCATGCTTCTAAGGTTAGGCTAAATAGTAAATGGAATATTTGAAAACATTTTAAGCAGTAAAATTACATATTTGTTTCTCATAACATGTTAAAGAAATTATTTCCATTCCATCCACATTTTATGATGGTGAAAATAAACATTAATGAAAAACCTGTCTAAACCTGATTAGGAAAGAGAATGAGTTACCTAAAGAGTCTTGTTTGCCACTCTTTCACTTGCATAGGCATATACTTGGTGTGTACAGAACTGAGACTAAAACCAGAAGGGGGCAGTGGCTGCACATCATGCATCAAAAGTAATTTAAAAAATAAATAACATCCAGTAGCACATCTGGATGGGAATGGGCTGTGAATGTGTACTTGAGACAATATTTCAGATGTGGACATCATGACCTTGTATAGCAACTGTTTAGAATTTTGCATGGGCAGAATATTTTTAGTCCGGAAAAGGTTAGCTTTCTGACAACTCATAATGGTTTATTTATGCTAATGTTTCTGATTTTGTCACTTTTGGTCTCTGTTCATATAGCATTGGTCAGCAAACTCCTGAGGGCTCACATCCAGCTATAAAAGCCAACAGTTTCTAGTTTGAGCACACAAATAGATCACAAGGAGTTGTGTATGAAAGTTACCCCCAAAATTACCCCCCAAAAATACCTTCTGCTGGCCCAGGTCAGCTGACTCAGGCTCGCAGGACTCAGGCTGCAGGGCTATAAAACTGTGGCATAGACTTCAGACTCAGGCTGGAGCCTGAGCTCTGGGACCCAGTGAGGAGGGAGGGTCCCTGAGATCGGGCTTCAGCCCTTAGCCCCGTGAGCTCTAGTCATCTGACACAGCCACAAATGTTTAATAGCTGTGTAGCCAGCTCTGGGAGATTTATAAAGCACTTGGTAGATGAATAATAGTACTATATGAGTGCAAAGTATTGTTACACTGATTTAACATGCAGACTTAGTATATACGTAGAACAGCTGAGGAATCTACTAAAATTCCTAAACTTAGTTCAAATCCCACAGGCCAAACTTGTACAAAAAGTCCAATTGAAGTAAATTAACAGTGCCAATGGCAAAATTCCCATTGACTTAAGTAGGGCCAGGTTTTCACCCTGGGGTTCTGTAAGGAGACACCAGGATGAATGATCTGACATACCATATGATTCTCAAAATGTAAGAACTGATTTAAAATAGGGCTGTCGATTAATCACAGTTAACTCATGTGATTAACTCAAAAAAATTAATCACGATTAATCTCAGCGTTAAACAATAGAATACCAATTGAAATTTATTAAATATTTTGGATGTTTTTCTAAATTTTCAAATATATTGATTTTAATTACAACACAGAATACAAAGTGTACAGTGCTCACTTTATATTATTTTTATTACAAATGCCTGCACTGTAAAAATGATGAAAGAAATAGTATTTTTCAGTTCACCTCAAAAAGTACTGTAGTGCATTCTCTTTATCATGAAAGTGCAACTTACAAATGTAGATTTTTTTTTTTGTTACATAACTGCACTTAAAACCAAAACAATGTAAAACTTTGGAGCATACAAGTCCATTCAGTCTGACTTCTTGTGCAGCCAATTGCTCAGACAAACCAGTTTGTTTACATTTATGGGAGATAATGCTGCCCACTTTTCTTAATTACAATGTCACCTGAAAGTGAGAACAGGCATTCACATGGCACTTTTGTACCCAGTGTTGCAAGGTATTTATATGCCAGATACACTAAACATTCGTATGCTCCTTCATGCTTCGGCCACCATTGCAGAGGACATGCTTCAATGCTGATGACACTTGTTGAAAAAATAATGCGTTAATTAAATTTGTGACTGAATTCCTTGGGGGAGAATAGTATGTCTCCTGCTATTTTACCAGCATTCTGCCATATATTTCATGTTATAGCAGTCTCGGATGGTGACCCAGCACCCGTTGTTCTAAGAATACTTTCACTGCAGATTTAACAAAATGCAAATAAGTTACCAAAGTGAAATTTCTAAAGATACAGCACTCGACCCAAGGTTTAAGAATCTGAAGTGCTTTCCAAAATCTGAGAGGCATTAGGTGTGGAGCATGCTTTCAGAAGTCTTAAAAGAGCAATACTCTGATGCAAAAACTACAGAACCCAAGCCACCAAAAAAGAAAATCAACCATCTGCTGGTGGCGTCTGACTCAGATGATGAAAATGAACATGCGTCAGTCAGTACTGCTTTGGATTGTTATTGAGCAGAACCCATCGTCAGCATGGACGCATGTCCTCTGGAATGGTGGTTGAAGCATAAAGGAACATATGAATCTTTAGTGCATCTGGCACGTAAATGTCTTGTGACTCTGGCTACAACAGTGCCATGCGAACACCTGTTCAGACTTTCAGGTGACATTGTAAACAAAAAGCGGGCAGCATTATCTCCCAGAAATGTGAACACACTTGTTTGTCTGAGCGATTGGCTGAACAAGAAGTAGGACTGAGTGGACTTGTAGGCGCTACAGTTTTACATTGTTTTGTTTTTTAATGCAGTTATTTTTATACATAATTCTACATTTGTAAGTTCAACTTTCATGATAAAGAGATTGCACTACAGCACTTGTAATGGGGGAATTGGAAAATATAATTTATTTTGTTTTTTACAGTGAACATATTTGTAATAAAACTAACTATAAAGTGAGCACTGTACACTTTGTATTCTATGTTGTAATTGAAATTAATATATGTGAAAATGAAGAAAACATCCAAAAATATTTAAATAAATGGTATTCTATTATTGTTTGACAGTGCAATTAATCACGCGATTACTTTTTTTTAATCGCTTGACAGCCCTAATCTTAAAATGGAAAATAATTTTATGTTTTAAAATGCTAACATGAAATGCAACAGGTCATGCTTAGGATGTGAATGTACTGATATTAATACAATATGTAGGTACAATATGATGAATTATGGTTTCCTGGCTCTTATTGGTAAAAATCAGTCTTACTGTTTTTAAGATCCCGTGTCATATTGCATTCCTGTGTAAGTGTCCGTCTAAAACAGAGGTGAGGCAACTGCGGCCCGCGGGACCATCCTGCCCAGCCCCTGAGCTCCTGGCCCGGGAGGCTAGCCCCCAGCCCCTCCCCTGCTCTTCCCCCCTCCCTCGCAGCCTCAGCTCACTCTGCCGCTGGCGCAATGCTCTGGGCGGCAGGGCTGCAAGCCCAGTCTGACCCGGTGCTCTGTGCTGCACGGCACGGCTGCCTGTCCTGGTGCAGCCATGCCGCCAGCCACCAGTGCTCCAGGCAGCACGGTAAGGAAGCAGGGAGCAGGGGGGTTGGATAGAGGGCAGGAGAGTTTGATGGGGGGGTGTGGATAGGGGACAGGGGGGTTGAATGGGGGCAGGAGTCCCGGGGGGGGTCAGTCAGGAAGGAGAGGAGGAGTTGGATGGGGTGGCGGGGGGCAATCAGGGGCAGAGGTTCCAGGGGCAGTCAGGGGACAGGGAGAAGGGGTGGTTGGATGTGGCAGGGGTCCCGGGGGGGCAGTCAGAAAGGAGAGGGGAGTTGGATGGGTCCCCAGGAGGCCATCAGGGAACAGGGGGAGTTGGATGGGGCAGGAGTCCAGGGGAGGCTGCTGGGGCAAGAAGCGGGGGGTCAGATAGGGGGCGGGGGCCAAGTCATGCCTGGCTGTTTGGTGAGGCACAGCCTCCCCTAACAGGCCCTCCATACAACTTCAGAAACCCGATACGGCCCTCACGCCAAAAAGTTTGCCCGCCCCTGGTCTAAAAGTAGCTTACATTGTAATTCCTTGTGCAAACAAATGGGACTGTTTTCAACTTTTAGTATACTTAGTCTTTATTATTTATTACTTTTGTTATACTAATAATGGACACAGTGCTTTCCCATGAACATAATTTAAATTGTTTAACCAGGTTCTTGCCCTGAAGAGCTTTTGATAGAAGTTGGACAGACTCAATATAAAGACAGGAAAAGGTGGTTGACTTTGTCCACGCTGCCAAAAAAAAAAAGGGTGTGTTTTTACTGCAGGATAACTTATGTGCCTTAGCTACCCTGCTATAAAATCCTACTGGCAACAAGAAGGCACTTGGGGTTTACTGCAAGGTAGCTAGGTGAGGTCAACCACAGGTAGAGGTGCAGTGTTGACCTTGCCTGGCTACCTTGTGGTATAATCAAGTGCTTATTGCCAGTAGGATTTTACAGCAGGATAGTTCATATGCATTAGTGATCCTGCTGTTTAAAAAAACATCTGTTTTGCAGTGATGACATAGCCTTAGTGTGGGAAGACATGGAAGGTTAAGCAAACATGGAAGATTAAGCAAGGAGCAATTTGAAGGAGAGGGAGATTGAGCTTAGAAAAGGTGGAGCGGGAGGAGGAGACAAAGAGAGAATGGTTTCTTTCATCTATTAATATCTTGATCAGCTTCTCTCATTGAATCATCCTTCTGTCCCTCTGCACCAAGACTGCACTTGAATTTGGAACACATCAAATAATTAGGTTTCCTCTTTAAAATTGTTGGCTACCTTTTCAGAATAGTTACTTATAAGCTACTTTTCACAGATGTGAAATTAAAATTTCCCCAAATTGACATCAGTGTACCTGCTAAAAATCCACACACCCATTATGCCCTCAAAATCAGCATATGTTGATGCAGATAAGAACAGCTGTACAAAAGTTGAGCCCCAAGTTGTGTGTGCTATGGCAGGTTTTTCCAAGTGCCCCCACACTGCTGACTTTTACCCCAAGTGTAATATATTATTTTCATTGCACAGGGCTTGGGGGGAGGGTGGGGGTTGTGCACAGGTTGTACTAATTGTGTAATGGGATTGCCTACAAACACCCCATAATATATTAGCCGTTTGTGTTGTGATTTTCAGAAATTATTAGTCACACTTTCTCAATCTGAAAATCAGCAGGATATGTAGAACTTCGAGTCTCTGTTTCTGCCCATTTGCCATTTTAAAGTTACTTGGAATTACACCCAGGAGCGGCCTATGTGATCCTCTCTTTCGTTCCTGTGAGATTTGCAGATAGCACTATTTCTGAACCCCCAGTGCTCCTGATGCCACTATTGTTATTCTACCCGCTACAACTGTGATCCTTAGCTGGAGCCCAGAAACACAGAGGGCTGCTCAGGAGAGAGGGTGCAAATATGGGTTTGGCCCACCTTTGCATTACATTTGTTACTGCCCTGTTCCTGGTTCGGCTATGTGCCTAGCCTGTCCCCTGACATAAATTAGAGCTACCTGAAGGGTTCTCATGTCAGTTAAGTGATCATCAACATCAGCAAGGAGTCCACAATTAGTCCCAGAAAGGGTAGTACAACCTGCACAGTCCCCCTGTACATGGGGCAGCTGAGGCAGCGACTCTCTTTGAGGTAAAATCCCTGTCTAAAACTTCCTTTGGGGCAGAGCAGCTCCGTCCTACTCCTTGCTTTGACTAAATACCTAAATTTGCCCTGGTTTTGAGGAATGAGTGGAGCTCTAATAAAGAACATGAAACATGCAAATGAAACACTTGATGTTTGTAAATGAGCAAAGTCAAAAATGAAAGTTATTTAACTTCTGATTATTTGGTGGTGTCTCTTCAGGTGTTCATTGTATATAGCAAGCTTCAAATTATAGAAGCTGGGTAACCAGACAACACATACGGCAGTTAAAATCAAACTATACTCAGTGAATCATTAAATTTTCCCAATAAATTTATATAGTCCTACTTGAATTCATAATATCCACACTAGGAAGAACAGGATGTGAAATATTTCCAGCGGGCAGACAACTTTGAGGGTACTATGCTTGTCACACTGTAGAGCAGAGGCCTGTTGTTTGAAAGTTTGCATAATAACTCCATTAAGAATATTTTTGTATTGACGTAAAGCTTTACACCTGCACTGTTGGCTATGACAGCTGATAGCTGTATTTGTTTTACATATGTACACAGTCGATTTAAAAAAAATGTCAGTTGTAACAAACATCCTTTCAAGGTGGAGTGAACGGAGTGCTGAAGAGTAAACAGTCAGATTGTTGGAGACTACAAGGTAAAGTCCTTCCGCCCTGAAAGTTATTTATATAACGTAAGGAATGTGCATGTCATCCTGGCATGAATGTGGCAATGTCTTGTTTATTGTGGAATTTAATGTAAGCAGGAACAAATCTAAAACCCATACTGAGGTGGCTTCAGAGCAAGAGTTACTATAACATTGCCTTTTGAATCACTTCTTGCTATGTAACGTATAGTCCAGGGAAGACTTAAAAATATATGTACGGACAAATCCTCAGCCCAGGTAGAAGGGCAGATTGGAGGAACAGGAGTTGGAAGGAGGACTCCCAGAGCAGCTATGGAGCTTCTCCTTAAAAGTTATAACAGTTCAGTGGTTGTAGCAGGCTACATGGCTCCTTATATGCCCTTATCCTGTAAGGCCTCCTGGAATTCTGCCAATTCCAAAAGGCGCACACACTTTGTGCTGCAGAACCATGCCAGTTCCATTGTCCCGGGAGCCTCTGGGCTTGAGGAGTACTGTTTTTCTTTTCCCAGCAAGACAGAACCTACACATTTTAAATTCTTCTTTGAATGGAGGAGGTTTATCTTTTAACTCAATGAGCTTTCGTTTGGGTCACTTACAGTGTTGTGGGGCACCAATCCAAACCTACTCTGCCTTGTGGACCCCATGAATTCTGTGCTTCCATGCATCCTTTCTGGAACCTTTAATTAAGCATTGGCAGGCTTAATTTCTCCTAAATTAAGCTGTCTGCTGTTGTCCACTCCCAGTTTCTGGCAGTTAAAGGCTTAGGACACCCGGGGCACATCTGCACTTAAAATGCTACATCAACGCAGCTATACCAATGCAGCTGCACCACTGTAGCACCTTAATGAGGACTGTATACCAGCGGTTCTCAAATTGTGGGTCAGGAACCCAAAGTGGGTCACAACCCCATTTTAATGGGGTCGCCAATGCTGGCTTAGACTTGCTGGGGCCCGGGCCAAAGCGAAAACCCGAGTCCCAGCACCTGGGGCCGAAGCCCAAGCCCCACTGCCTGAGGCCAAAGTCAAAGCCTGAGGGCTTCATCCCTGGGCAGTGGGGTTCAGGTTGCAGGTCCCCTGTCTAGGGCTGAGGCACTGGGACTTCAATTTTGGCCGTCTCCACATGGGGGCGGTAGGGCTCGAGCTTTGGTCCCCCTTCCTGTGGTCATGTATTAATTTTTGTTGTCAGAAGGGGGTCGGAGTGCAATGAAGTTTGAGAACCCCTGCTCTATGCCAATGGGAGAGCTCTCCCATCGGCGTAGTTAATCCACCTCCCCGAAAGGCAGTAGCTATGTCAGTGACAGAAGCTTTGCTGCTGACATAGTGTTGTCTATCTGGGTTCGGTTGGTATAACTCACTCGGGGGACTGGAGTTTTCACACCCCTGAGTGATGATGTTATGCCCATCTAAGTCTGTGATGTAGACTAGACCCCAGAGCATGGGATTGCATCCCTGACTATCTTGGCTAATTGCCATTGATGGACCTATCCTCCATGAACTTATCAATTCTTTTTTGAACCAAGTTATATTTTTGACCTTCACAACATCCCCTGGCAACGAGTTCCACAGGTTGAATGTGCGTTGTGTGAAGAAATGCTTCCTTTTGTTTGTTTTAAACCTGCTGCCTATTAATTTCATTGGGTAACCCTGGGTTCTTGTGTTATGGGAAGGGGTAAATGACACTTTTTCTCCACACCATTCATGATTTTATAGGCCTCTATCATACCCTCTCTTTTCCAAGCTGAACAGTCCCATTCTTTTTAATTTCCCCTCATATGGAAGCTCTTCCTTCCCCCAATCATTTTTGTTGCCCTCTCTGTACCTTTTCCAGTTCTAATATATCTTTTTTTTTTTTTTTGAGATGGGGCACCGGAACTGCACACAGTATTCAAGGTGTGGGTATACCATGGATTTATAAAGTGTCAGTATGATATTTTCTATGCCTGTTCAAGTATGACAAAGGAAAAAAATCCCTCAAGTTACAGATGACTGACCTGCATGAGATACATATCAACATGCAGGTAAGACAAATCCTTTCTTAGGCATCTCAGGTAAATTGAATCTAGTTTTTTACTAGCATCATACCACACCCTAGCCCTGTCCTTATCTTTTATTATTCCTTGTTGTGCTATATCATTTAAATTATAATCTTTGGGGCAAAAGTTGTCATTTAGTAATCACCTCTAAACTCCTATACATACCTGTGGTACTGTATAAACAATCATACATTTCTACTAGCAAAGGGAAAAAATTCTACTATCTGATCAATTAGGCAGACCTCAGCCCAGCTATTCCGGTCTCCCTACTGTTCAGAGTTGCAACCTTCCCCAGAGTACAGCAGTAAATCAAGAATCACCAGGCAGCTCCGAGAACAGAACTTTGCCCTTTGATTGCTTTCCAAAGAAATGTCCTCAATTCCTTTCTCTGATAGATACACATTGTGGATCATATTAACAAATTTTCCCAAGCCTTCTTGACCCCTCCCCCAGTAGTTAATGAATTTGTACTTGTGATTGGAAGACCCGTAGAGAATTACTACATTTTCCCAATTTAGCGCTAAAATAATCTAGGTCCTGCATGAAAAGAAGCATTTTGTTCATTTACTTGGAAAAAAATGGGACTTGGGATGTTTGTAATATTTCACTGTATGTTAGCTAATTGTCTGCACAATGTTTTACTGAAGTAATGCAGCCTAGAAGCATTGCTTTACTACCTTACCCGGGGCCCAATATTGATTTCAGTGGGAGTCGAAAGTACGAGGCATCTTGCAAGACCAGAGCCTCTGCTACTAAATCAGGGTCAATGGCATTTGTCACAACTAGTGATTCTTTGAATTAGCAACATGAGAAACGGTGAGTCCACTCTGATTTTTGTTGCTACTCGCAGTTACGCAAATGTATGCCAATTCCTACATTTTGTAACATGAGCTACAGCTAGATGGAAAAATAAGAATCTTTTTCTCACACACACACACACAAAGATCATTTAATCAATATTTTTTTGATTTGCTATAAAAAACAAAAATTCACCCTGGTATTTTTTTTAGTTGAGGTTTCAACAAAATATATTGCCAAAAATCTATATTCTGAAACATTTCAAGCAGCTATAATGGCAACAGGTTGTTTCAATTTGCAGCAAAACATTACAACAGCAAAGAATACTAAAAATATATCTTGTGAGGACAAATGCTTCAGCTGGTATAAAGGGTCATAGTTCTACAAAACTCAATGGACATATTAACAGGACCTGGCCCTGTGAACTTTCACACTTCCAATCAACTCTAGTTTTCCATTAATAATATAAATATAGGGACAGATTTTCCATTGAAGTCAATGGATAACACTGTTTTACCTTAACTGAGGATCTGGTCCTTCGGATAATGTTATATGAAGACATGTTTTATTTACGTTTTTGTTGATCATCATACAAATTTAAACTAATGGGCCAGATTCTGAAGAGGGTTTTTTTGGTTGATGGTTGAATTCAATGAGTTTTAACTGAGTAAAAACAGAACTTCAGGATTTGGTCCATCAGTCTTAAATCAGAAATTCTAGTATACTATTTCCAAGTTTCTGTTTACACTCAGGATTAGAAATGTACATGTTTTGTATCCGTGATAAACATTTTGATATGAAAGAACTTATGTTATTCCTGTGCTTTGTGTCAACAATCAGGAGTAAACCTTTGGATTTATTAATTCCTAATCTTTCAGCTATCTTGCATCATTATAATATAATGAACTAGAACTCTGTATGGTGCATTGTCAATAAAATCTAATATTGAAAAGAGTACTGATCGTCTAGTGCAAATGGAAAGCACAGTAAATGATTTAGAGAATGTGTTAAACGTTAAAGCTATCTAATACCTTCTAACGTAGATTGATACCCGTAAATCTAAGATAAATGACCTGTAAAATTACTTAAGAAGAAATAATACTCATTTAATCAGGCTTCCAGAGAAAAGAGGGGAAAGGTTGGAGAGAAACTCATAAAGAATTATTAAATCCCTTCAAATTCAATACTTAGCTGATCAAAGAGAGCAAATGTCTCTCCAAGCCCAGACCAGATAAGCAGTTTTAAAGCAGCACACCTGAACCTGTCTTTGTGAAATGACTAAATTACAAACACCATTGAAAAAATCCCTGTTTGCCCATCTCTACTGATTTTACAGCTCTGCTGAACATTCTCTTTTCCAGATTCAGCATTGTGTGTATCAGAGCATGATGCAAGGTGCATTTATTTGATTTAGCATTTGATTGTGTCCAGGGTTGGAATGTTAGCTTGATTTCTGGCTTTTTGACTGTAAATATTTTTCTACTGGTAGAAGTGATAGCTTAGTTTACCATTGACCATTCATGGAGGGAAGAGGGGCTAATTTTATATTGAAAGGAACACCTGTATGAAAATCAATTAAAAATTATATTGGTATTCTCTGCATGTTAGACTGAGGACAAATCTGCTCCCATTCTGCTGATGAGATTAACTTTACTTTTCAAATCCATTTTAGAGTTTGAGTAACACGGATGACAGGAAAATTTGGCCATTTTTTTTTCACTGCTAAGTAAAGGCCTGATTATTTAATTGCTGCCCACTCAAAACTGCCACTGATTTCAATGGGGCTTTTGTTTGCAAGATGAAGGCTGGTTGTTTGCAAGATGAAGGCAGTAAGTATTAAATATCAGAATTGCTGTTTTCAAAAATATAAGTAGATTATTAGAGCACAGATGATCTACTTTGTTTATCCTTTGGTTTTATTATTATCTTGAGCTCAACACTATTGATGGTGAAAGCCTCTATTAGAACTCAACACAGAACTTTTCATGAAGCAACACAGTTGTACTTTTATCGGGGAAGGAAACACTTTCTAAGTGTGAGTCAAACTCCATTCTGAATCATGTGGATCTGCTGTAACTATTGACCTTCATGTAGTCAGTCGTCATTTACATAGGGGCACAAGACACCAGCATCTGACACTTTTCATTTGATCCTGTGTGTGTAACATGCAAACACTTTTACTTCAAATACATATTTTATTGTTAAAAATTGTATCTGAATTCTTGCTGTGAAAAATAGGAAATTTGTTTGGAATAGAAAAATGAAATCCACGTAGTAAGCATAGCTGATCCAATCAGAACCTCTTGACACTACAAAAATAACCAAATGATAACATGGTTGTGGCCAGCCCATGTTATGACAGTTTATTTTTGCTTGTGTTAACAGGGGAAAAATACATTATACCATGGTTGTGGTCACATCATGTTTGTTTAACATGGTTCTTTTTGTAGTGTAGATGGGGCATCAGTGTTACAAATTGACTTTTTTTTTTTTTAATAAAATGGTGTAATGTTAGTCAACAAAGGCCTGTTGGCTGAATTCTGCTCTCATTTGAATGGGCTTAAATCCATAAAATCTCCACTGAAACACCAATCTGTGAGTAAATTTAGCCATACATGTTAAAGGGTAAGAAAGTGTTGCAGTATGTGTTTCTGAACCCTATCACTCCTGACAAGCAATTCCTTTCCACCCCTTTCCCCTGCTTATTACTGAAAACACTCAAGTATTGTTACTCTCAGACTCAATAATTTGTAGAATGGTCCATATTCTTGTCTCCTAGACCTCAGTAAGATCGCTGAATACACTTTTCTCCTATATGTTGTTTGCCAGAGGCACTGTACCGAATGGCGATGAACGAGTGCAGAGAAAATTTCACATGCACTTCAATCTTCCTGGAGGAGCTCAAGACAGCAGCACCCACCAGATACAGTGAAGTTTGAGGGACTGAATTAGTTGGAATCAGTTTCAGAGCTGCTAAATTTTCACTTCAATGTATATATTCTTTTAAAAAAGAAAGAGTACGAGAAATTATGAAATTAGGCTGGAAGAGAAAGATGCATGGAAACCTCTGGCAGGTATTGCTGGGGGAAAGGAGGAAATGGGGCTCTTGTTAATTTGAGTTAATCCTATGAGTTGCTGTTCGACCATAACTCAGCAGAAGTGGAAATCACTCAGCATCTTACATGAGGTGCTCAGCAGTTTGCCTGATTGGGCTGTTGACAGTCAGCTGAAAACTATATATAGTGCAAATCATCAACTGCTGTAAATTATCATAGCTCCACCAATGGAATATGGCAGTTTTTACACCACCTCAGGGTCTGCCCCCATACGAATGTTTCTCTCCTATGTTTGACACTCCCTAAAACTGAGTATGGGGAAGATTCCCTCCCCCATCCTCATTTACACACATATTCTCCCAGTTAGCATTAAATTAAAATCCTGCTAATCTCAGAGTTTTCATGTCAGGTTCTCTTCTAGAATAAGCTATTCTTTCATTTTCATACTCTTCTGCTTGAATCCCAAGCTATCAATGCCCTTAAAAGAAAAAGGAGTTTTGCTTTAGAGGAAAAAAGGCTATTCAAATTATTCATGATTTATATCAAGAAGGGACCTTTCCATCTTTCAACTAGCAGAAAACGGAAGTTTGATCTTCCTCAAAATCATTTATTTGAGAACCTTCTAAATTTCTTTCTAGTAGGTTAACTTTCTTACAAAGCATCAGTATTCAGCACAATAATGACTATTATTATATAACTGAAGCACAGTACAGTAACCATCGGGCTAATAAATGGTCTCCTGGTTCTATAGAAAATTTAACAAATCGTAAAAGCATTTATTGGAGCTAGGCCAGGCACAAATGACAAAGCAAGTTCAATGCTGCTTTTGGAAATGAGTCGTGGTCAGAAATACTCTCTGGGACCAAAACCATTTCTTTGAATGTCAGAGGTAAATTTACTCACCTTAATTTTCAGCCTAGATTTTATGTTGATTCTGAAGCACTGAATAAAGTCAACTCCAGCAGAGCTGCCTGCTACTGCAGCTGTTCCAGATGTAAATGCAAAGAGGGGCATTTAAAAGGATCTGTTCACTTGAATATGTTGTTTTGAAATTATGCAGATTATATTCAAATATGACTTGATACTTCCCTATTATGTGTTTTTAAGGGAATAGAAAGATGCTACGCTATTAAGTGGTTTATTAACATTTCTAATCACAGCTCTTTGACTAAGAAAATAATTGTTGTATTGTGTGCTGCGAAGCTGCCTGTAAACAACTGGCAAAGGGATATACTGCCTTGCATTCCCCATAGAGAAAATATCAAATTCAATTGATTAATCAAAGGAGACATTCTTTGATGGAACCTTTTCAAACTTTATTAAAGATACTGAATAAACCATGAGCAATCAGAGTTCATAATCTGAAATTCTGCTATGCTTGCAAATACAGTAGCTGCTGTGTAAACCTTCAACATAACTCACAAGCCAGAGATGAGATGTATGTGATAATTTTTTTCAGTGCTACACACAATCTTGATTTGAAACATGCAGTCTTAATTGGGACCTCAGACCAGTGTAACTCTGTTGACTTTATTGGAGTTGCTCTGGATTTCCACTGGAGTGAGTGATGTTAAAATCAAACCCATTGGTTTTTTTGCTTTTGTTATGTTTTTAATCAATAATTCAACAACTGAAGTCTTTTGCTTCCTGGCTCTTGTAGAGTTCTTTTCTATGCTCTTCTTGAATGTGGGTAATCTAGCCAGATCCCTGTCCACAAATACACTCAATCCACCCTTCCCCTTCTCCAGAATAAAGGACCGGAGGCCAGGGAAGGGAAGAGCTGAAGATTGAAGGTGATTAGGAAGGGATGTTAGCAGGGAGGAAAGGAGAGATCAAGAGGTGAGTTGAGGTGGGGTCAGAAGAGCTGGAGAAGAACTTGGAATGCATCCGATGAAGTGAGCTGTAGCTCACGAAAGCTTATGCTCAAATAAATTGGTTAGTCTCTAAGGTGCCACAAGTACTCCTTTTCTTTTTGCGAATACAGACTAACACGGCTGTTACTCTGAAACCTGTCTTTATTCAGTGAGAAATTCAAAGACCTGATTTCCAGATCCCAGCCTTCACATCCGTGGATAGCACACATGCAGATGACCAGTTGATATGTAAGTGCAGTGATAGATAGGCTTGGCAGAATTTGGTTTTTTGAATAATTGTATTGAATAGTATCCATATTTATTTTTAAGAATTTTGAAACTATTAATTTAACTTTTCACAATTGCAGAAATTCAGGGGGCTGTCAGAAAATAATTATTTAATGGGGGTGAATGGCAAGATTCAAAAAGTTAAAGCTTTATAACCACTAAAACATAAATCATCACCATCACATATCAAAATATACAAAATTAATATCCTTAACACAAACTCCAGTTCTCAAGTAGCATTTTTCTTACTTCGCTTATCTGCAAATTTTGATTACTGTGCATGGAAATATTTTTTTCGTTAGTTTGTGCGTGTACAGTGGAATCAACGTTTACCTATAAAAAGCAAATCCTTCCAAGCCTACAAGTGTAGCAACTGTCTGTAGTGCGTGTCTGAAAATCTGGGCTTAAATTAACTCTTTTGCTGCTGAGAATGTTCTTATTCATCGTTGGCTGCAGAGGCAGGTCTGGAGGGCGGCAGTGAAGGTGATGCACTGCTAAAGCAGTGCCTTTCCATCTCTTAGGGGTAGAGCAGGGAGGAAAGAGAAACTGTAGCTGCTGCTTGGCTCCCCGTCTACTCTACAAAGGAGCGGGGTCAAGGGCTACTGCAGAGTTTCCATGCCCCAAGGAGGGGGAGAGAGGGAAAAGGAAAGAGCTCCGGTAGGCCTCCTCACTCGACCCAAGTGGGGAGAAGAAAAGAGAAACAAGCTCCTGTTGGCCTCCTTGACCTCTAGTTGCTCTGTCACCATGGTATCTAACCCTGCCCTGGAACACTGGGAGCAGTGGGGTGGTGTGGAACACTGGGAGCAGTGGCATGTTTCTCTGCTGTTTTGCCCTCTGACTGATTCTCATCTATGGTTGGTGGCAGCTCTCTCCCCACCGCATCTTCCACTCTTTGTGGTCTCCCTGATAGGTGTTTCCTCCTCTGTACTATGCAGTGGGGAGGCAGAGAAAGGAGGCATGAAGAGTAGCTGACAACAGAAGGAGCAGTGGTGGTGCTGATCAGAGAGGACAATCCCATGCAGCAAACGATCCCCATCCAAGCCTTTGAAGGGGAAGAAGCAGATCTGCTGCTGCAAACCCACGTATTCCTAGGATGGGCAGTGGGGAGCAGAGGATATATAGTCTAATATCCTTGGGGACCATTACTTTTTGGGACTAGCACTGAGGTAAGTGAGGCTGGGGGAGGGGTTGGGAGTGGGAGAAATCAGGAGTAGCTAAGGATGAGGGTGAAGTAGAAGCTGAAGCCTCTCTTTGAAATGTCAGGTCAGCTCTGCCCTTGGTGATTGGCGCTCTGCTCTCCTCTCTGCCTATAGCATAGGTAGAATAGAGAAAGGAAGACAGATCATAAGACAGGCCCATTGGTGTTACAGGTGCTGCTCCCACCACCTGAGCTCGCCTCAGGGAAAAGAGGGCAACCTGGCTACTGAAAACAAACTCTCAATAGCTTGAAATCTTTTGGATAAAGTGGGATAAAGTGAATAAAGAGGATAAAATGTAAAAGGGAGAGAGTCAAAAATAAGAGGGCCAGTCTCTGATTCAGCAAAGCTCTTAAGCATATGCTTAACTTTAAGCACTTAAATGCTTAGGTCCCACAGAAGCCAAGTTAGGTTTTGCTTAAGTGCTTTGCTGAATCAAGGCCTCAGAGAGCAACAGGGCGCCTCACAGGGATATATGGATGGAGTGAAGATATAAAGGACTCCCTTAATATCCTGAGAGCCTAGAAATCATCTTAGCAGATAAGTGAAAGAGACCCTGACTTTAAGCTCTTGTGTTATACAAGATATTACTATGCTCGAGCAACACCAACAATATGCTGAGTCAGGGGTCGGCAACCTTTGAGAAGTGAGCTCAGCACGCCTCCCGTCTGGAGCTCTGTTTGCCGGCTCCTGCCAGCTGGGGTCCCGGCCGCCGGCCCCGCTCAGCCCATTGCCGGCCAGGTGTTCCGTTCACCCAGGCAGGCAGTGGGCTGAGTGGGGCCGGCAGCCGGGACCTCGGCTGGCAGCAGTGTGCCAGTAAAAATCTGCTCACGTGCCACCTTTGGCATGCGTGCCGCACGTTGCCCACCCCTGTGCTAAGTTTACACACATGAAGCCACAGTCCCTGTCCTGGAGAGCTCACATGGTGCATATAGGCATTTATGTGTGCCTAATGCACTGGGGTAAATTTCACGCTCTGGAAATATGCACCAGGCCTTCTCTGTCCTTCCAACAGAAAAGCCCCAGTTTTAGTTTCTCTTCATCCCTGCAGTGCCCATAGCAAAGGAATCACTTAGCACTTTCCAGATTTCCGTTACTAGTTTAAGCTCTCTTTTGGTACTTTTAGCTCCTCAGCTTAACTCATGGGGTACCCAGGAGAGACTATTCCATATGTAACTCCTTTGAGCTCTGAGATGAGGCTAGCCCCTTCGTGGGTGGGGGGTTGTATTATCATCTACATTTGTTTCAATAAAAGATGAGAAAAGCTTCTCAGGCATTTATAACAGTTAGCATTCCATTAGGGTTTTTCAGACTCCATCCCCTCAGTGTCATCTTTCCCCTCTATCTCTCGTTCCTCCTTTTTCTCCATCCTCTTTCTTCTGCTTAATCCCTCCCCTCCTTCTCCATACCCAAGGTCAGTGGCCCTTTTTCTTTCCCAGTGTTTGGGAGGACAGAGAAGGCCTGGTGGGTATTTCTGGAGCATAGGATTTACCCCAGTGCATTGGGCTCACACGAGGGCCTATGCACCATGCAGGCCCCATTTAAAGCATTAAAGGCAAAGCGACACTATCCTGCCTCGTTAATCCAGTCAGTGAATGTTTCCTCATTAAGGCCAAATTCTGGTACACTCACTCATGGTGGGTGGCACCTTACCCCACACATAGTTTCATGGGAGTACTTCAGGATTAAGGTGCAACCTAACATGCATAAGGATATCAGAGTCTGACCATAAGAAAGGTTGTAAAGGCAGTGTATGTATGGCCTTTAGTTTGGTAATTTAACACCACATAATTCCAATCTGTGTTTCAAGCAATTAAGTTTAAACTGCATGCAGTCACAACAAACTACGTGTAAAGCATTGAAAGGACAGGGTGTGTAGGTGCGGTGGGTGCAATGTTGCATTCCCTTATCTGTGCTCTTGAGGTCTTCTGTGAAAAGAAACATACTAAAATATCCTCCCATATCAAACATCTCTATGTTCCTAGCTTCATCAAGGTCGCAGCTGGAACAAATTAGAAGAGGGAATGATAGCAATAGTAAAAATAATACGTTATGTTTTCTTGTCAGATGGATATTGTCCTTTTCACCAGAGTCATTCATTTAGAATTTTAATTTGAATAGGGCTTCTGTGATGTGATTTGCTGCCTGCCATATTGTTCGCTACTTTCTCATATTTTCAGTCTCTTTTCAGTTGTTGTTTTTTTCCTTTATAACTTCTCCCCAGTGGTTGAATCGGGCACTGGTGCTCATTTTTACATTAAATACACAAACTGTGTCTAAAGATTTATTGCTAGTAAATTTTCTATTACTAAAGTTAACTGTGTACAAGGGTTGGGAGTGGGGAGGACGACAACAGACTATCAGCAGAGAGTGAACAAGATGGAATATAAAGAAATACTAAGTGTAACTATAAAGCCTTTGATCTCCATTGGAATGATAGCTGGATTCAGTGAAGCATAATACGGGTAATAACATTACTTAGCACTTATAGCAACTTTCATCCCTAGATCAGGTGTGAAAATTCATATGGAAATGTGGCCAGTAAACTATACCTGAGAGAGCGAGACCTATCAGTAACCTGTGGGCAGATCCTTAGCTGTGTAAATTGTCCTAGCTCCATAGCAGTAAATGAATCTGTGAAGGAGTGTACTGCCTCTTTAAGGGACAGCCTGGAGTGCAGTCAAGGTGGCCCTACCCAGTTCTAGGGCTGGGCTATATAAAGGAAGAGGAAAGCGGGGAAACTGAGCAAGGAAGAGGGGGAGTAGAATTTATTCAGGCTGTAGCAGGTGGTGATTTTCCTCTCAGGTTCCAGGAGACTAGCCTCATCAGACTCAGAAAGTTGGTGTCAGGTATGGGAGCTCTGTACCATGCTCCTGAGGTGAGGATCTTGTGTGACAGATATTGCAATATCTCTGGGAACCATGTTATATTAAGTTTATGAATGGTTTATGGATCACTGTAGGCAAGGAATTGTATGCAACTGTAGGTGGGGAGAGTTGCCCCAGCTCTCCCCAGAACTAAAAATGGGGAGAAGGGGATCATAAAGGTCAACTGCCCAGGTGGAAAACCCCTCCAGAGAAGTACTGCCCCGGTGGGGAAGCTAACCCATACTGGTTCAAACTGGGTTTTCCATAGACCAAGAGACATGGGGCTTTTGGTGTAAAAAGGCTTTGTTTTAATGGACTTCCTGCTAGTCCAGCAAATGGGGACTCCCTCTGTCCAAGGGAGTGGCCGGGGGGGGCACACTTGCAGAAGGGTTGGAAAGACTTTTCATCATAGGGCCCCATAAAACTGAGGGGTGCCTTCTGGTAAGCTTTTAGCACATGTAGGTGAACTCTTACTGGTTTTTATACGTCTGTCTATCTTTGTCATGCTTTTGCCCTAAGATCAAAAGCTGTTTGCTTATGAAAGTTGGTTGATAACTGCTGTACGCTGTTCTAGCCTCTGGAGAAGGAGTTAACTACAGGTGCTGGACCCTGGTCAGATGAGCTGGGAAGTTGCAGTGAGATACAGGAGGACTGCAAGGCTAAGCCCCCTGGTCTGCAGGGAGAGAGACGTAGGTCTCTGGTCCAAGAGAGGTGGTGGCTGGGAACCCTAAAACCTTAAGTGGTGCCTTCAGTGATGACCCAGGGCAGGGAGTGTCCACCTGTGAAACTGTGACACACCTTATGAACTATTTCTTGTAACTGCTTCTGTCTGGGAGCCTTACTTTTTTATTTTTTTTTTTTTTTTAAAGTGCTGTTTTGTTAATGTACATTGGCAGCTTCTTGGCCTGAGCTGTTAAAGTGAATCTGTTGCTGCCAATCAGGGGAGACTGGGGTGCTCCTGCAGGACTGCATCAGGCCACAAGGGGGTGAAAGGACTGCCCAACAGAGTCTATGACCATTCATATGAGCTGAGGATCTTCCCCCTGGGTTGTAGTATTGGTAATTTAGGCACTTCGTACATTTTTAAAACCTCTTCTGTTTAGAAAATATTGCTTCCCACTATGATTTCTGTGATTTATTCATCCTGGTTTTTTCAGTGCCTGCACATGCACCCCTGTTGTATGCAATGCTGCAAAATGAAAGCACCTTTATATTCCATTATAATAAGCTAACACGTTAAAACAAAAGAGAGAGCCACTCCATATAACAATTGCTTCACAGGGAGTTACTGACATGTTAAAACTTGAACATTATCCTCTATGGAGGAAAATTTTCTAAGGACAAATGCAAAACAAAAGTGATAGTGAAAAAAACCTGACAGTATATTGCACAGTATCATGTATTAGGTCTCTGTAATTGAAAATTTACATCAAACTCGTTATTATTAAACTCTTCCCTTTTATCTTCTCTGTGTGTGCATGTGTCGTATCCCCTCCCTTTTTCTGTGCTGGGGAATGTTTTACAGCTATGACCATCAATGAGAGATGGTCCAGAACTGTAACCTGAGATCCAAACCCCTGGCTTTATTGGTGCGGGGCATCTCAAAGGGTTTGGATTTAAATCTCCAGATTCAAACCCATCTCTTTTCTTGATTCTGGATTCGGTCAAAATGGGAAGATGCCTGATTCTGACCTGGATGTGGCTAATATCTTGCAAAAATGGCTATTCTTAGGGGAGGATTACAGCCATTTTGGCCAAATCACATGAGAACATCTTACAAGATTTAAGCACAGTCTATCTGCCACTCAAATGCAAGCCCCGATTCAGCCTCAGACAAACAGTGAACTTTAGTCCTAAACCTATTCACATCTGGATCCAGCTCTAAATATGGTCTCCTTGACCTATTACTAAAATCACTTCATAAAGGGGAGTTTGCACAAAATAGCATTCTCAACCAGCTAGAAACAAGTTGGCTGATGATGGAGACTATCCAAAGGTCATTCTGTCACCTCCTAGAAGATGTGGCTGAGTGGGGAGGGCATCTCTTAAGAGCTCAGAAAGTTGTGAGTTTCTTTCCCCAGATGTCTCCATGTGGTTTGTGCCCAGCGGCATGCCCCTATGCATTGCAGGTCTCAGTGAGTGATGTATGCCTTTTCTGTCAATCTAAAAGTAGTTTAAAAACTGTCAAGAGCAACAGATAAAATGACCTCAAACAAACCCAGATGAAAATCCTTTGTTTTTATTTTTGGAGCACTTTGCCAGCTTGATTCTTTCATAATCCAATATAAATTTCAGAATGTTTTATTTCAATACAAATACATGTATATCAAACCTGGCGCTATATTTTAGTGCTAACACTTCGAGCAAGAACATGAACTGAACAAGTCACAAGTGTCCAGAAAATTACATCGCTTTTTTCCAAACTTTTAACTCTGTTTTCTCATCTTTATTTAGAATATCCTTTTCTCAAATGGATTTACAACACTTATCCCTACTGCACTAGGATTTATAAATAAAGGGCCTGATCCTGGGAAGTGCTGAGTACTCTCAGTTCCCACTGACTACAGCTGGAGTTACAGATGCTCAGGGCACCTTGGATGAGATGCTTAGCACATAGCAGGATCTGTTTCAAATACTGTTTGCTGGGTGCAAATAACATGAAAGTCTCCTTATTTCTAAAATTAAACTGTCTCTTTGCAACTGCAGCTAGCATTGCAGCTAGCTGTGCACAGACTGGCTTCCTGGTGCCTCCTGCAACCTGGGCCCTTCTGTCCCCATTCCAGACAGGTTGCTCTAGGATTTAATCTTTACATTATAGGTCTATCTGCATCTTTTCTTTGCATTGATAGACCTTACATCTTAGGTGTCGATCCCTGCAATTCGTTGGGGATGGCACTGTGCAGGTGTCTGCCTGAATGCACTGAACTGCATGATCAGAGACTTATTCTGTAAATGAAGCCAGCTCCCAAAAAGAATATCTCTGCTGTGGTTTTGATGCCATTTAAATTTCTCTTTTTACTCTGAAAAGTCTCAGAGATTCCAGGAGAATACCACTCTCTGTGAAACAACTCAGGTAGCTTTTAATAAATCATAGTACCTTTGTGTTATTGAAATGCAAGTGGATTGTCTAAGTCCTGTAATAACAAGTCTTCAGTGAGTCCAGAGGCAGCTGATCCAGAGCAGGCAGGGCAGGCAATGCCTACTCTATTTTTCCAGGGTCTGTGCAAACCTCAAAGAGAAAAGCAAGGAGCCTCTTCCCCCAGCATGAAGTGCGATAAATAACATGTCAGTTTGTCTATCCATTTGTAGATGTCACCATGCTTCACTGAAAAAGTCTAGTAGGGCATTAGAGACCCTTAATCACACTCCAGCATTCATCATGAAAGCATTTTCTGAGTCCCTGCACAGCACACTGTTGGTCCCCATAAGCTTCCTGTAGTTGTTATAACATATATACTGCAGTAGTGTCCAGAGGTCCCAATCAGGTGCGGGGTACCATTTTGCAAGATGCTGTATTGTATTCTCTCCTTACTTGCATTTGAACCAAGGATTACCGGCTTGAAAACCTTCAAAGATTTGTTTGCATACTTGCTACATCAGAGATGCAGGCTCAGGATCAGCTTGCAGCAAGAATGAAAAAGCAGAGATTCCAGGAAGGGTATGAAAGGGGGTGATGGAGTATATAAATGCAGTAAGCTTCCCCAGGAAAGGTTTGAGGCTTTTCATGATGCAACATAGCAGGTGGACAAAAGAGAAAATGTCAAAGACAAGATAAGGGAAACAGGAAATGGCAAAGCCTCCTGATTCCGGATCATCACTCTCAGAAGTTAAGAAGATAAATGGAAAAGGCTACCACTGATGTTTTAACGGTACCAAAAATGAAAGGACAGATTCTGCCTTTAGTAAATTATAGAATCATAGAACTGGAAGGGACCTCAAGAAGTCATCTAGTCCAGTCCCCTGCACTCGTGGCAGGACTAATTATCTAGACCATACCTGACAGGTGTTTGTCTAACCTGCTCTTAAAAATCTCCAATGATGGAGATTCCACAACCTCCCTAGGCAATTTATTCCAGTGCTTAACCACCCTGACAGTTAGGAAGGTTTTCCTAATGCTCACCCTTAACCTCCCTTGCTGCAATTTAAGCCCATTGCTTCTTGTCCTATCTTCAGAGGTTATGAAAAACATTTTTCTTCCTCCTCCTTGTAACAGCCTTTTATATACTTGAAAACTGTTATAATGTACCCTCTGAGTCTTCTCTTTTCCAGTCTAAACTAACCCTTTTCCAATCTTCCCTCATAGGTCATGTTTTCTAGATCTTTAATCATTTTTTTTTTTGTTCTTCTCTGGACTCTCTCCAATTTGCCCACATCCTTCCTGAAATGTTGCGCCCAGAACTGGGGACAATACTCCAGTTGAGGCCTAATCAGGGCGGAGTAAAGTGGAAGAATTACTTCTCATATCTTGCTTACAACACTCCTGCTAATACATCCCAGAATGATGTTCACTTTTTTTGCAACACCGTTACACTGTTGACTCATATTTAGCTTGTGGTGCACTCTGACCCCCAGATCCCTTTCCGCAGTACTCCTTCCTAAGCAGTCATTTCCCATTTTTTATGAGTGCAGCGGATTGTTCCTTCCTAAATGGAGTACTTTGTATTTGTCCTTATTGAATTTCATCCTATTTACTTCAGACCATTTCTCCAGTTTGTCCAGATCATTTTGAATTTTAATCCTATCCTCCAAAGCAGTTGCAACCCCTCCCAGCTTGGTATCGTCCTCAAACTTTGTAATTATAATCTGTGTGCCATTATCTAAATCATTGATGGAGATATTCAACAGAACTGGACCCAGAACTGATTCCTGCGGGACCCAACTCATTATACACTTCCAGCATTACTCTGAACCACTGATTACTTTCTGGGAACAGTTTTCCACCAACCTTATAGTAGCTCCATCTCGGTTGCATTTCCCTAGTTTATTTCTGAGAAGGTCATGCAGGACAGTATCAAAAGCTTTACTAAAATCAAGATATACCACGTCTACTGCTTGCCCCCTATCCACAAGCCTTGTTATCCTGTCAAAGAAAGCTATTAGGTTGCTTTGACATGATTTGTTTTTGACAAATCCATGCTGGCTGTTACTTATCACCTTATTATCTTCTTGATGTTTTCAAACTGATTGCTTAATTGTTTGCTCCATTATTTTTCCAGGTACAGAAGTTAAGTTGACTGGTCTGTAATTCCCTGGGTTGTCCTCATTTCCCTTTTTATAGACTGGCACTATATTTGCCCTTTTCCAGTCTTCTAGAATCTCTCCCGTCTTCCATGGCTTCTCAAAGATAATCACTGATGACTCAGATATCTCCTCAGTCAGCTCCGTGAGTATTCTAGGATGCACTTCATCAGGCCCTGGTGACTTGAAGACATCTAATTTGTCCAAGTAATTTTTAACTTGTTCTTTTCCTATTTTAGCCTCTTCTGATCCTACCCCATTTTCACTGACATTCACTACGTTAGACGTCCAATCACCACCAACCTTCTTGGTGAAAACCGAAACAAAGAAGTCATTACGCAGCTCTACCATTTCCACATTTTCTGTTACTATTTTTCCCCCCTCATTGAGTAATGGGCCTGTCCTTTCCTTGATCTTCCTCTTGCTTCTAATGTATTTGTAGAATGTTCTCTTGTTACCCTTTATGTCTCTATCTAGTTTGATCTAATTTTGTGCCTTGGCCTTTCTAATTTTGTCCCTACATGCTTGTGTTGTGTGTTTATATTCATCCTTTGTAATTGGACCTAGTTTCCACTTTTTGTCGGACTCTTTTTTTATTTTTAGATCATTGAAGATCTCCTGGTTAAGCCGGGATGGTCTCTTGCCATACTTCCTATCTTTCCTACGCAGTAGGATAGTTTCCTCTTGTGCCCTGAATAATGTCTCTTTGAAAAAGTGCCAACTGTCTTCTATTGTTTTTCCCCTTAGACTTGATTCCCATGGGATCTTACCTACCAACTCCCTGAGTTTGTTAAAGTCTGCCTTCTTGAAATCCATTGTCTTTATTTTGCTGTTACCTACCATTACTTAGAATCATGAACTCTATCATTTCATGATCTTTCACGCAAGCTGCCTTCCACTTTCAAATTCTCAACCAGTTCCTCCCTATTTGTCAAAATCAAATCTAGAACAGCCTCTTCCCTGGTAGCTGTCTGCACCTTCTGAAATAAAAAATTGTCTCCAATACATTCCAGGAACTTATTGGGTAACCTGTGCCCTGCCTGTGTTATTTTCCCAACAGATGTCTGGGTAGTTGAAGTCCCCCATCACCACCAAGTCCTGTGCTTTGAATGATTTTGTTAGCTGTTTAAAAAAAGCCTCATCCACTTCTTCTTCCTGGTTAGGTGCTCTGTAGTAGACCCCCTACCATGACATCACCCTTGTTTTTTACCCTTTTATCTTTACCCAGAGACTTTCAACAAGTCTGTCTCCTATTTCCATCTCAGTCCAAGTGTATACCTTTTTAATGTATAAGGCAACACGTCATCCCTTTTTTCTCTGCCGATCCTTCTTGAGCAAGCTGTACTCTTCTATACCTATATTCCAGTCATGTGTATTACCACGTTTCTGTGATACCAACTATGTCATAGTTGTGTTTATTTACTAGCATTTTGAGTTCTTCCTGCTTATTCCCCATACTACTTGCATTATATACAGACATCTAAGATACTGATTTGATTCCCCCCCCCCCGCCCCTGCCCCAGTTCCATCTTGTGTCTCCTTTATCCATGCTCCCCCCAAATTCCAAACTTTCTCCCAGGTCTCCATGTTCTTGACTTACCTGTGGGCTTTGGTCACCTGCCCAAATCCAGAGTAACTGCAGTGAGCCCAATTAAATTGACTAATTTACATCAGTGTACAGAGAGCAGATTTTTCTCCTGATGTAGGTGTGATGGTGTTAGTCATTTGGATTAGGATTATCCAACCGCAGAGACAAACTCACCAAATTATTTGCCTTGCTATCTGTAATATGTTAATGAAAGTGTTAAACTGTGACAGAGAGAAGCCAAGCCAGGAACGATAAGCTTGTCTTGGAGAATTTTGGTATTACAAACAAAAGATACAAAACTGTGTCCAAGGTAAATATTGATATGACTCAAGAGGAACTAGTAAAACTTGCAGTATTTTCAGCTTCATTACATGTGGGAGATGTTTATTATAAAATATGAAACATTGGCATGCAAATGACTTACAGAGTAGAGTTATTTTTATGTTAACCAATTTGGAAGAATGACATCTTTTGAAAGGAGATGTAAGGTGGGTGCATGTTTTTTGTGAAACATGGAAAAAGTGTAATGTAATAAAAATACAAATGAGTAAGTAATTATGGGACATTCAGAGTAGATTTAGAGGAATAGATGGTCCCAATTCGTCACTAATCCATCCATTGACCACTGAACTTACTCTATACTTCCACTACAGCGTCAAATTTACCCCCTTACTCCATATAGGGTATGTCTACGTTGGGAGGTGCTTCTCAGCATGGGGAGACAGACACGTGCTAGCTCGGCTTGAGCTAGCATGCTAAGAATAGTAGTGTGGCTGCCATGACATGGGTGAGTTGCCTGAGTACAATCCTGGCCAACCCCCTGGGTATGTACTTGGGCAGCAAGCCCAAGCCTCCACTGCAGCCACCCTGCTATTTCTGGTGCACTAGTTCAAGAAGAACTAGCATGTGTCTGTCTAGTCCTGCAGGGAAGCACACTTCCAGCTGCTGTGTAGCCATACCCATAAAGTCACATTTGTTGAGAGGCTCAGCAAAAACACAATGACATCCAGAAGGGCATTCCTCAAAGACAAACTAGGCCGAGAGAAGAATGTTGACGCAAATGGAAACTACAAGGAGTAGTTGTCAGTGCTGGGCCCTGTGAGATGGCTCTCAGCCAAGATCTACAATGGGCAAGGAAAGAAATAGGAGGAAAGCTATTAAAATAAATCAAGATCAAATAAGACATCAAATAATGTTGTTGTTGTTTTTTCAAATGTGATTGATTTTGTGTTCACTAAACCATTGACTGGTTCTCTTTTAAGAATATTGGGTGAGGGGGACGGACTAAAAACCAGATACACATAATTCCTTGAAGATCTTTTGTTGTTGTTTGTTATCTTTTTGCACCGCCTTACTCTTAACGTTGTCTTTACACCAGGTCTGTCACTTTTCTTTTCTTTTTTTCAGGATATCATTACATGTGTACTGACTTGTAAGTAAGAAATTGCAACCATAAACATTCAGATTGTTACATGGACCGTGTTTTTTAAAAATTACATAGGAAAATTCCACAACTCTAGTTAATTTTCACAGATCAGATCAGATCCTCAACTGATGTAAACTGGCGTAGCTCTATGGGTTCCAATGCATTTGTTTCAATAAAGTAGTTCCTCAGTGGAGTGTGTTTCAGGACAAAGGACTTGCTATGGAAGATAATGTTCTTGGAGAACAGAATATCTTCTTGGTCCTATAATACTCAGGAGGGTCTTAAGCAATAGATAACTAACATGGTAGGCTGGAGTTCTGGAGAAATGTAAAACCAAAGAAATTAAAAGAGGGTCCCCCTTCCCCACCATTTATGGGGGTCTGCCAGGAAAATATTTTAAAAGCTATGGATTATTTATTTAAAATCAGATAGTTTCTGCATCCTTTGGCAATGGTTGTGAAGTCACATTGCAGATGATAGTAGGCATTGAGAAGTCCACAGCCCTTTCAGGAGCTGAAGCACACTGGTCACTAGAACTTTCAGGTTCAGTTCAGTAGTCCCAAGCCAAGGTGTTTGAGTACCCTGGGAGTTTATGAACCCCAGCACACAGAAGAGTCTTCCATTTGAGATTTTTCCTATTCACAAATTTGTATTTATTTTGAATGGTGTTTTTTGTCACAAGAACGTGGTGTTAAAAAGACAGTACATTGAAGTTGTAAACATTTAAGATCCCTTCTTTAAAACATGTCTAAAAATGTTGCCCTTGGTGGGGGATAATTCCCTGAATGTTGTCAAAGTATGAAAACTCACCCCAGGAGGGGAATTCTTGAAGCTGCACATTTATTTGGGGGGTATGGCTAATAAACACTGTACAGCATGGTGATTTGTCTATGTAGAATGGAGTTTTACTGTACTATGTACTCTGGAAGTAAACAGGGTTTTTGTTTCCCCAGCTAACTGCCTCTAAGCTTGTATCTCTCACACCAACTCCTTGCTATTCACACTTCGCTTTCCTTGTGAATCTTTCTTTGCAGGGAAAGCATGTTACCAAAAGGACTGATCTTATGATCCTTAAACCTTAAAAAAAACAAAACAAACAAACAAAAAGAGTGAATTCTTGATTATCTATGACACTTTGGAAATTCAGACCATTATTTCTGCTGTGTCACTCTATTTATCTTTTCCTTTTGTTCTCTTTTCATTTCTGCTTCACTTTTTAAAATATGTTTCTAGGCTTGGTGGAGATGAGGGATCTGCACTTCATCCATTCAAAGGCTTAAAAATGTCCCTTTGTAATGTACAAGAGCACATGCATTTCTTTATTGTGACTGTGTCTAGCTATAGAATATAAAATGAGGTAGAGATCATATTGATTCATATATTTTAAGGGTATTGCTCCACTTTCTCTGTATTATTGAAGTAATGATCAGTCGCTTATTTTAAAAGGATTTATAAAAGTAGACCCAACAGAGAAATAACTTGGTAGAAAATAACTCTGCATTTCAGAAGGGTTTGGGTTTACCAAAACTTTCAGGGCCTGTGATCCTCTGGCTGCAGGGCATGGTGCAGAGGCCTCTGCTCCTTTAGCACCCCCTGCTGACAGCCAGTCCAGCCTTCTTATAGATTCATAGATACTAAGGTCAGAAGGGACCATTATGATCATCTAGTCCGACCTCCTGCACAACGCAGGCCACAGAATCTCACTTACCCACTCCTGCGAAAAACCTCTCACCTTGCAACTCAGCCCTCCAGACAAGTCACATTTAATCCTGCCTCTTGTGGGGAAACACAAGGTCAATATGCTACCGGTCTGGCAGCATCACACTGGAGGTTCAGCTCAATATCAGGCTTTTGGGTCTACTAGCCTTTGGCTCTGGGGGACAGACAGAGAAACCCAGGCCTGTGCCCTACTTTGGGTTCCAGCTCAGGGACCTTGTATGAAGCAGATGAGATTTGTTTGTTCAGAACCTCTGCTGTATCCATGGGCTGCTTCCTACGGTGGCCTGCAGCTAGGCTTTTCTCACAGTCTCTTCCTAGTCTGACTCTTCTGCAGGACCCAAAACAAAGGGGATCCAAACTAGTTGAGGAACTAAAAAGGTTCTGCACCAGGTCTACTTGCCTCAAGGAGGCTCTGACTCTTAAGAGTCCCTAGTTAGGCTCTAAAGGATCACAGCTGATCCTTTATTCCAGGCTGCTTCAAGGCAGGCCTTCCTTCATAGGGCTAGCTCGACAGGTTTACTCCCTCTCTCAGTCAGGCCCCACTGAGCTGAGCTTCTCATCTTTGATCTCCTCTCTCCAGGATTGAGGGGAGGGCCAACTGAACATTCAGGCCCTCACTAACCCCTTCAGGCCCAGTGGAGGGTTGGAACGTCCCATTGGAGCCTCTTCTCTGCTTTCTGTCATACTGAGCCAATCCACTGATTTCAATGGAGTTATAGTTCAGAGTAGTGCACACAAAAGGTGACCCAGGCCCTATATATTGTGTTCAATGATAGATGACTGAAGCATAAAGAACAAGTATTTGAAGGGCAAGTGACATCTGAAAAGCACGAGACATTTAAACAGATTCATGGAGAAAAGTAATGAACTTTTAGTTTTAAAGGTTAATTGCTAAAATAGTAGTATTTTAATACCATCTCAACAGCACCTATCACAGATGAATCAGCAATGTGCTATTTTTAGCTCTGCTGTACCAATACAGTTTATAATATTGTTCTGTCCTTCCTATTTATACTTTGTCACATGCCTGACTACTCGTAGCTTTGCATTTTTTCCACACAGTTGGATGATGTCATCATAAGGTAGTCATTTGTACTGAACAAAGGCTTCCTTCCTAACAGCTGGAGCCAAGCTCATGGAAGAACACAACAGCAGGAGTAGAAGGGGTCATCCAGGTCCATAGATAAAAATCCCAGTTTTAAGGTAGCTCTGAGAGTGAACGTAAGAACTGCCATTCTGGGTCAGACTAGTGGTCCATCTTGCCCAGTATCCTGTTTGAGACAGTGGACAGGACCAGAGCTTCAGCGGAGTGTACAAAGAAGGGCAAGTGGAGTGATCCACCCCATCTTCCTCTCCTGGCTTCTGGGAGTCAGAAGGGTCACCCTGAATATGGGGTTGTATCCCTGCTCATCTTTGCTAATAGCCATTGATGGACTTACCCTCCATGAACTGATCTTGTTCTTTTTCAACTCAGTTATAGTTTTGGTCTTCGTAACATCCCCTGGCAATGAGTTCCACATATTAATTGTGCACTGTGTGAAAAAGTACTTCTTTGTATTAAACAGAGGGTGACCCTTGGTTTTTGTGTCATGGAAAAGGGTAAATAACACTTCTCGATGCACTTTTTCCACACCATTCATGATTTATAGACCTCTGTCCTATCCCCTCTTATTTCTCTCTTTTCTAAGCAGCCCTAATCTTCCATATGTCCTCGTATGGAAGCTATTTCATACCCTTGCTCATCTTTGTTGCCCTGTTGTGAACCTTTTCCAGTTCCACTATATCCTTTTTGAGATGGGGTGACCAGAACTGGACACAATATTCAAGGTGGGGTGCACCATGGATTTATATAGTGACATTAGGATATTTTTCTGTCTTATTTTCTATCCCTTTCCTAATGTTGTTAGCTTTTTTGACTGCTGCTGCATGTTTAGCTGAAGAGGGATAGACTAACCTCAACATCTGGGCAGGCACAGTGATTCCAATGATGAATCAACAGCACAGAAGTCATCAAGGGCCACCACTAGAGTGTGATCAGCCCTTTAGCCCTTGTCCCTCCATACTGAGCTTGCTTTGGCCAACACTGTGCTGTGAAGGCCATCATTATGTCTCATTGCTGGCACTGGGCATGGCAGCATAAAATTCTTCTGCAGGGAAGATTTACTGTTGGTGTAAACATGTTGCTTAGATATTGGAAGCCTCCTGAGAAGGAACAGATTCTCCTTCCGTACCCCCACCCTGCCAGTCTTTCTGTCTACCCTGCCTCACCCACATATATTGCTATTCTATTTTTTCCTGATAATATTCACCCACTCTTCCCACCTTAAATATTTTATTCTAATTATGAGGTTTTCACAAGTCCACTGCATGATTCTGGAATGCATAGACTATTAAGATTTTGCCAGGTGGTAACCTTCTTTAAGAAGTCAGAGAGACTGAGCCCATTATAGCATGAAGCATTTAAAGAGCTACAGATATTTGAAAGAAAGAATTCAGTGCTCTGAACAGATAGTCTTTTTGTATAAGAATTTCAGGCTTGCTGGAATACTACATACTAGGGAGAGAGTTATCAAATGTATTACTTGATGTTTATTATCATTCAAAATGATAATAAACATAGCAACATCAACAGTTGTTTTCTTCTGATCAGCTAAATGTATTTTGATCTTTTGGATTTTAATCGCCTGAACCTTCAATCAATGTCTAGCCTACTAGTAGAAGTTAATTCTCAAGAAATTCCATTGGTCCTATAGCCATGGAGTCCTGCAGCCAAGCCGAGAAGAACATTCACACCTCTGTGACATAAATGAAAACAAAAGTTTTTACACAATTCACACATCAGATTTTATTAGCTAGATAATTCCCTTATCTAGAGAGTACTTAGTTCTTTGTTTCAACACAACTACTAGCTACCCCATCTTAATGAGACACACCTCTAAATCTGGAGAAAATCTGCCATGGTGACCCCATAAGGTTGTAGCAGCCACTGTTAGCCGGGGGATTGTCCTTCGCTGTGTTTCAACCTTTTCCCAGAGTTCCAAAGGTTGATTCTGCAAAAGCATACCAGTATTTAATTAAAAACCTGAAACAGAACTAAACAGTATATATAGCAATTAATAAAATTAGCAACAGATGCTGAAACAACAAAACTCTGAGGGCTGTCTTTTGTGTATGTGTGTGCTCAGTACAACTTCCAACCCTAAACCGGATGCCAGGTTGACAGTTGGCATTCTCAGAAACATATGCATCTGATATGTCATTGGCACTGCCTGTTCACCTTTGGACAAACTTTCACATCTTGCAAATGCTTCAGAAAGCTTCAGTTAGTGCACAGATTTTGTGCCAGGTCCTTGCAAGTATTTTGCATTATACCTAACTATAAGCAGCCTCTCTGTGACTGAGTTTTCTCTGCCCACACCTCCACCCCCAACTTAGTAAACTGTGCACATACCATCTGGTCAGTGTGAAAATCTCCACCCATTTATTTGGATACTGTACCTTACTGTGTGTTGTTGTAAAGTCAGACACAATAACAAGACTTTTTTTTATATGAATAAGTTAATGACACTAGAGCGATTTTGCGCTATCTGAAGATCTCACTTAGATCTGTATCCGGAAAGATACAACTGTGTCATTTATTGCTCATTCATTATTACTGCTATCTTTCCATAAGGCCATAAATTAAGGTTAAACTTGACATTCCTTCCAGAGATAAATGATCGAGAGCAATTCTCTTTAAGCAGTGTAGTAAAGGAGGAGTCAAAAGTGAGAACCTTTCAGAGACAACCTGAGCTTTTAAAACGATGTGTTTGGCTCTTAGAGTCTTTGGTGATGGTGCATTAGAAATTCCTGGATATACAAACTAAATAAAAACCTTGTGTGTGGATTTGCTACTGTTCTCTTTAATTTCTCCACAAAACACAGCATGCAGTCAACAAAGGAACGTTATGTGTCAATAAAAATATACATTGATCATCATCAAACAAGTTTTGGATGACTGGGTCTAATTTTGCACCTGCAATTCTGCATGCAATTTAAGTCAGTTAGAAAGCAAAGTTCCTGAGTTGAGTAACCCAGTGACCTATTCTGAGGGCACAAATGATTATCGATTTAAAAAAAAATCACATTTGCATTTCTTTGCACCACAAAAATAGGGGCCTGGTTAGGAATGAGTTGAAAATTTGGCCCTAGGCATACACACAGACACTGAACAGTTGCATATCTTGGGGTTTTATAGGATCACCCATCACAGTAATGACTTAGCATCTGCCACATAAAATCAGCAGCAAAAGCGAAGTCCCGAGTGGACTTCCTGAAGTCTCTGACCCTTCTCCCTGTGTGGGGTGAAAACTCTGCTTGGGGTGGAGGGCCATTTTTGGGGAGTGAGGGGGTTGGGAATAGAAGGGATGGTCTTATTGTAAGCATCACTTATGGTGGAAAGCCCTTCTCAAAGAAGAAGTTTTGGCATAGTTTCCTAATGAGGGCCAGATTCAGGATTTGCCTGCTCTCTTCTGGAAGATTGTTCCATAGTTACTTGATAGCTGGGGACAAAGAGTTCTCTGTTACATGCTTTGTCCTGGGCTTAGTGATGCGCATTGTCCCTGAGACGCACAGCTGTCCTGGTGGTTCATAGATCATAATTCAGTCTTTGATGTAGCTGGGGTGTGATCCATTAATTGATTTGAGAAATATGATCAAGGCCTTACACGGGCCTTGGTAATCAGTGATGGGACTTTAGCATGGGCTTCCTGTGTTCATGGCCGCCTAAGCCATGGAGAAGGGAGGCAGGTGTATTCTGTAATGCTGGAGCCCGTGCATCATTTTCACACTCAGCTTCAGATACAATAAGTTACCCAGCCTGGAGCAGTGACAAGCTACCATGGTCCAAGCACTGAAGTCATGCCAGGGCCCATAAAGTTATTGGGGTCCAACCAAACAGAGTGGTACTCTGGCACTTCACCTGGTGCATGGGCTTGCTATGCTACTCACTCAAATTTGGCCCTGTCACCCTTTCATCATGACTGGGGGGTGGCCAGGCCAAATCTGAGTGAGTGACATTGCAACTTGGTGCATGGGGTCACAGTGCCACTAGGGGCCCCATCACCCCTCCATTATGAAGGAGGGTGGCTGGGCAGGCCAAAGCCGAGTGGCGCTGTGACTCCATGCACCAGGTCACAACTCTACTCACCATTCAAATTTGGCCCATTCCACTTGAGTGTATGGGATGATGGGACCAAGAAGAGCCACTAGGCAACTGGGATTGGAAGGAGCCACCATAACCCAGGACAGGAGTGGAGCACTGAGCCAAGGGGTGAAGGTGCCAATGAGTGGCCAGGAAGGTCCTGGGGCCAATGGGCCAGGAGCTGCGGGGCAAGCTGCAGGTGGGCTATGGGTGAGTGGGGAGTGTTTTGGGAGGGGGGGAAGAAGGGTAGAGGGTGAACGAGGGATGTTGAGGGCAAGCAACATTTCTGATTTCGGAATCGGAAACCTATTCTTGCACCAGGACCCTCTGGGCCTTATTCCACCGGCCTGGAGGTGATAAAGGCATGGCTCACTGTGACCAGGTCCTCATCCATGAGGAAGGGACAATGTTTCCGAGAAAGCTGGACATGAACAAGTTATTTTGGGAAACAGAAGCTACCTGGTCATCCAAGCTGAGTTGAGGAGTCAAACGGGACCCCCAGGTTTCACACCACTGTGCTGTACACTTTCAAAAGAAAATGGCCACAACCTCAGGCCCAGTTCTTCATTCTGACCAGTATTGCTTTGATCTTGCTGAGTTATTCTTGAACCAGCTGCTCTTCATCCAAGAACTGATTTCCTGTAGGCAAGTATGAGTATAAAAGCATCTGCCTTCAACAGCTGGCATGTCATTTTCCTGCCAGTACCCTATATCAAACCTACTTCTTGTTTATAAGCAAGGAAACGTTGGTGGCAAGTTGGGGCTGCTGAGTCTGGAAGTTCTGCAAATTCATAGCCCCTCAGAATGGGAAAAATTCAAATATTCTTTGAGCCCAACCATGCCAGGCAAGCAGCTCCCTTCTGCGCCCTGCAGGAGACCAGAAAAGGCAAGACACATGGTGACAGAGTGCAGAGGAACTGCCTGCTCAGCAGTACACAAAGAGTGAAGTCCATCTTGCCTAGCCCCTACCCCTTTACAGGGAGGCATTCAGGGCAAGGGATATAAGAGGAGTGTTTGGGGACAGTGGCTCCCTGCTCAACCGTGGGATGATCCCCAGAATGCAGTAATGCTTCTCCTGCTGATGCTACCTTGTTGTGGGTTGTATTTATAAAGATGCCCTCCTGCTGAACAGACCGCCCTGCCTGTAGCTCTGTTTTGTTCCTGCTTCAGCATCCCCCCAGCATGCAGTTGCATATTTCATTTGGGGGGAAGGATTACAGTTGCTGCTTTTAGAAGAAGGAGTACAAAAAACCCAGGCAAGCACCTTACCACAATTAGAGATCTCATTCAATGCCATTAATGACAGTGAAAATTGCTAATATTTAATTAAAGGAAACGTCACTGAATCAATGGGACTGGTGTAAAATAAAACAAAGTTCCTTTCCCTGAGGCACCCATCTGTCAGTCTGGTGCTAGGGGGTTAATGGGGAAACCTCAGTTCTAAGCTGCTAAATGTTTTGCCTTGTTTTTTCTAAAATGGAGGAAACACTAGGAATACTGTATCAGGGGATGGACATAGCCTAATCCAAAGGAACATCCTGGATAATCACCCCTATTTCTCTTGAGCTGCAGTTTTGACACTATGGTGTGTTCTGGGAGGTATTTCTAATGGAAGGAACACCAGCCACCATCAGGAAACTTCCCTGCCCTCAGCATATGGCGGAGGAAGCAGGAAAGGGAATGGGGCTGGGGGTCGGTATTGGTGTGGCAGGGTTAAAGCACTTCAGCTAGAGCTAGGAGGGCTCCCCCCCAAGCTGTGCACAATTTGGTAGCGTAGGTTGAAATACAAACTAGACTCAGGAGTCCCAGTTTTACAGGTAGCAAGATCCTTAATTTATGTTTTGAGATGTTACATCTAAAATGTTCAGTAAAGAAACACCATGTTCAGTAAAGAAAGATACTATGTAGGACCAAGGAGACGGTTAAAATCTTGCCCCCAAAATAAAAGACAATTAGCAAACATTTGAGGCCAAATTTCCCCCAAGTTGATTCTTCTGCTAGTAAACATCATCCTGGTTATACCTATATTCTTTGTTGTCATAGGTCTGCCTCACAAAACCTTCTTTTAGATGCATTAGTGAATATAACTGTCTTAGGACTTATCTGTATTAGAGATATTTGCACTGATGTAGCAAATTGGTGTAGTTACCCTGTAGTTACCCTGACGCAATTTAGAGTCTAAAGAAAGCACCTGAAAATGTCCCTTTAAGAATGGAGTGTGCCAAGGTACCAGAAATAGCTGAATCTGACGTCCTGATTTAGCATCCAATCAAAATTGTTAATCAGCAGTTTAAAAAAAGCTGATTTAAGATGGTAGACAACTAAATTGATTGTTCTTAGTCAATTTATTTGAAAAATGTATTCCTGTGGACTGCAATTTCTAGAGCTAGAAGAGCAGAAGGTTTCTCATAGGATTGTGAATGCGATATTTAAGTTATGTTAGAATTTATTGCCTTATCGCATAACAGAAAACGGTGGCCAGATTTTTAAAGATGCATTAACCCAGCCTATGTTACTGGCATAATTTTGTCCTTACAAACCTGGAGGCATCTTTTATTTATTTTGTAAACTAGCCCCAAACAGTGTTTGCCTGAAGCGTAATTTATGACTAAGAAGAATAGCAAGGCTATGATAAGTAACAATCCTTGATTAGACTGTAAGCTTTTGCAGCAGGAACTGCTGTTTGTTAGATGTTTGTACAGCACCTAGTACAATGGGACCCTGACCTTGCTAAAGCTTCTAGATGCTATCACAACATAAATGTTAAGAAATGGTAAGTGTAGAAAGGTGGAGGCACTAGGAAACTCTTTTATCCTACATTGGACTTACGAGATCAGGGTTAAAAATCCCAGTTAGCATCTGAACTGTGATTTTATTTTCATTTATATAAAAGGATTTTAAACCCTCAAAAACACTGCATTTTTTAAATAGGTCACAGCACACTGGGTGTTGGCAAAAGCTGCATTTATCACAGGAGAAAGACACGCTCAAATAATATAAAACAAATAACAGAAAAATCAAAGTTAGAGAAACACGTGTTTTTAACTCAGCGTTGATGAGTGTCATATTTTTGTTTCAGGAAAGTGGGCCTTCGTGAAGCTGGAGGTATGATCCAGAGACTCTAGGTAACAAACTCTGCAGTTCAGCAAAACATCACTATTTCACACCACACAGGCTGGTGCAAAGAGTCTTTGATGTTTCAGTTCACACAGGTTCAGGGCCCCCTGAACTGTGATTTAAATTTTTTGGGTTCATAGATATTTCAAAAACAAAAAAAATCACAAAATTTCATCTAAAACCATAAATCCAGCCCATGATTCCTCAAAACAAAGTTAAGCCTTGAGCAAATGTTTCTCAAGTCAGCAAACCTTTTGACAAACCTAGAAAATGTTTCCAGTTTGAAAATAAGACCCCAAACCAGGTGATTTTTGTATGGGTTGGGATTTTGCTACTGAGATTCTCTCTAGTTCTAAGCTAAATCCCCTCCACATGCTCTGATTGTGCTTTCACTGTTCATATTTTCTGCTGACATTCTAATTCTTCACTGATAACAAAGCAAACACATAAAGATAATAAATATAGATCTTTAACTGTATTTATAGCGCACCCAGTAAAAGCAATTTGGGGGTTTATTCAAGTTCTGCTTATGTCCATTCATATGTATCAATTTGTACAGAGCCTATTATTTTAAAGCATTAAAACAATGTAAAAATCCACATATTATATTTTTATATTGCAGAAAATTAATCCAGAATAAGAAAAAAATTATGCCACATACATTTTTGTACATTAGCAGAAAAATGGTGATATGTTTTTTTGCTGATTGTTAACACCTCACCACACCTAATGTGATATCAGAATTTCACTTGCCCAAGGAAATTGGAAGTATCAGGACACATCCTGATGTTGCCTTAATTTAAAACTGCTGCCAGGATCTGCAAAATGTAGCAGCTTTAAAGCAAATGGTTGAATTAAAATTATACCAAACCCTTAAAGGTTCTGCCTTGTCTGACTGGTGTATATCAAGTAGCAAAATAAAATATGATCCTGGTATAAGAGTATCTGAAAATACATACAATCCTGCAACAGTAAAGTTAAGGACAGTCTAAGCTTTTTCTTAAGTGCCCTTATTTAAAGCTTTAGCTCAGCTAAGTGGAGACACCTGGTGTTTGTTGTTGCAATTCCACTAATACATCAAAGGTCAGAAAGCAGAAGTGTAATGCTGTCAACTGGGCAACTATGGAAAGAGCACCTCCCAATGTATCTGGGAAAATAATCTACCCCTGCAAGGGTCTTCCACAAGCCTAACGTTTGTTCTTGCATTCTTTGTGTAATTAAAAAGGCAATGTGAATAGATAAGTGCTTTGAATTGACACCCACCAATACTGCATGTATTTAAGGGGGGAAATGCCTCCTTCTGTCAGGTATTAAGTCAAAGTGCTAACTTTTGTGTAATAACTGTTTTGTAATACTTAATAAGTAGCTTGTGTAACACAGTTCCAAGGGAGGGAAAGTTTATACAAGGCCAAAAGAATATTAAAGTTTCACTATAGAAGAAATACTAGGGCTGCCAAGGCCTGATTAGTCATAAAATCCACAGCATTATCATCATCCATCACTGCCTGCTTTTAATGACTAAACTAAAGAGAGAGACAGCAGAGTTTTAAAAAAAGAAGTAAGTTTCTATAAATGCTGGACAAACACTAGATTCCAAAATACTTTGATAGAACCCTAACCTGAAAAATCATTTGAATGAATCACAAAACATATGTTGTTATGTTTTGTTCTAAAAGCCATGAAGTTTATGCAGAGCTCTATTATGGTAACTGGTTGGCTTTTCATGCATTCCTAAATTACCATGTAATCTAAAACCTTGTTTTCAGCTGCTCTATATTGGAAAGTCCCTTGCAATAATCAGGATGATTACAGGCTAGGAGGAGAACAAAACTTGTTTGTATTATTGCAAAATAAAATTGTAATTTATCAGACAGCCTATCTTTTCAAGGGGAAATAATCAGAATTCATTTTTTCCTCTTCCTGGAAATATTTTAAACAAAGGTTTAATTTTGGCCACTCTACAACTTTAAAACACATGGATACTTGGTGTAAAAAATACGTTTCTTTCCTGTAGGGACTTGACTGTAATTGGTGTGCCAAAACTATCTCAAAGAGATTTCATTGTCTTATCTACTTACATCATCTTAATGCGATTTTATTTTACTTTGTCAAAGTCTTATTAATGTAAATGTGTTCTTGATAGCAAACAGAGTTCTTTTTTATGCAAAACAGGATTCAGCTGACTCTAATAAAACAGCTTGCAATCCATTAGACTATAACAGTAATGTACTTATTTTGTTTCCAAATCAAGACTGTGTCAGAAAGCTATATAAGGAAATTTGTCTTGTTTTTCCACAATAATTTCTTGGGTGGGGTTACATTATGATCTTTAAATGAATAGTATCGCTTAGAACAAACACTTCATATATCTTTTATCTTCCCCTGCATACAGTTCTGAGTTTTCTTTGAAAATGCAAAGCTACTTTTCCAGATAAGTCATCAAAATGTTTCCAAAGTATTTTAACGGCCAGATTAACTATATCTAGAACACAAAGATAGATTGCTTACATTCTTTATGCAGAAATCCTGCCAATGTGTGGCAACTAGCAACAAATTAATTTCTTTTGCAACAATGCAAAAACGTTTTGCTAGGCAAAGCTCAAAAAGGTAAATAGATACTTAAAAAGAAAATAAGGTTACTCATTCTGAAAGGGTAGTCTGTAAATGAAGAACAGAGGATTAAATGTACTCTCTCTCTTTTTTACATCTCTGTTATCGCTTCTGTTAATGTATTCAGTTAATTAAGGATTGCAGCGACCTTGTGGCAATTTGTGAAATCTAGGAATTTTTTTAATTCTGCCTCCCCCACAGAGTCTAACATAATCTGTTTCATGTCAAAGTCTGTTTATGTCAGCAATGTTCATAGTACCTAACTCTAAAATGTTTTAATAAATTTATCAGCTGGAAAATATTGCAAACATTTCATTTCCTTTGATACAGACACAAAAAACCCTCTTCCTTCATTGCAAATTCTTGCTCATATGAATCACTCTGAGTAATATTTGCTTTAACTTTCGTGTGGTTCTACAAACAGCCTTTATATGGCCAAACTTCAAAGCTGGTAGAAATAAAATTTAGAAATGTGATAGGAGTAATCTATTATTAGGCATGAAACATTAAACCACTTTTAGTTATAAACCTTAAAATCTGAATAATCTGGGTTTTTAACTTGCTGTATATTTATTGTGTTTTCACTTACTTAGGCGTATATCATGGAGGGCTGTTTTGAACAGAAATATTTTCCATAGGAGTATGAACCACAATTGGATTTAATTTATCCTAATATTTAATTTAGAAAAACTGTACTGTTATAACAGAGTTCTCATATGTCAAAGCAGAAATACTTTGCTTGGTGTTTCTTGCAGTGTAAAATTAATCTGTTACCAGCATGCTGACCTGAAAGTCAGGTTTCAGAAAAACAGGCATGGGGTAAAGGAAGGGGATTGGGGAGGAAGAGATAAGATCTTGTTCTTTGACAAGGGGGAGGAGGGAGGGAAACAGGAATGTCACAACCCACCACTGACATCAAATAATAGAAAATAAACCAAATGTGTATTTGAGTGAGGAGTTCTGAAAAAAATGTATTCGCTTCATCCATAGCTGCATACATGGCAGGAATGTTAATTGTTAAAATCTGCACTGTAGTATTTCTTCTAAGCAAAAGAGTTGTATTTAATGTGAGTTCATGTTTGTCTCTTCTCCACCCCACTCCCCCCACCCCCGGTATATTTACAGTGACAAGAATGTACTAATGTGCAGAAATGAGTCAGATGTCAGAAGGAGATCTTTATGAAATTAGGGAACTTTGAACTGGTATGTGCGTGTAGGAACAAAGCAGCATCGGTAACATTTTGTTCTTGATTAAGTTTGTGCACTAATACAGTAGATTAAAAATAAATCCAACAGTTGAAAACACATTACAGTTCAAACAGAGCAGGTCAGCCAGAAATAAACTATCATTCAAACCCCAAATTTAAAATTCTTGTGAGTCTTGGAAAAACAGGGATACAGCCTGGGAAGCAAAGTTAAACAACAGTAGGGCCAGATCTTGCTTCCCCTGAAACCAATGGGAATTTTGCCATTGATTTCAAAGGTAGCAGGAACAGGCCCATGTCCCCTAATTTTTGGTTTGTTTATTTTGTTGCTTAAAGCCTAGAAATGTCATAATGTTTTCTTAGGTCATATTGTGGTTAGCACAGGTTTCGTTTTGTTATGTTTTCTCAGGTTACAGATGCACAGGTTTCATTGAGGTGCCAGCTGAGAGGTGTCATGGAAATACAGTTGTATGCTTTTGCATGCGCTGATGCAATATTCAGGGTCCAACTCTCCAAGCCTTCCAACTGGGGCACTCCTATAGAGGTCATTTCTGATACGGATACTATCACAGGGTGGCACTGGCCGTTTAAGAGCGAAGAGGCTAGTGTACCTGTGACTGGTCATCTGACCCCCAGATGGGCTTAAAAGAGAGCACCTGGGACCAAAATGGGGGTGAGAGCTAGTGAGTGAGGGTTGTAGCACAGACTGAGTTAGTCAGGACAAGAGCAGGTGAGAGCTGTTAGAGACTGGGGGAACTGTGGAAGATCCTGAAAGGAAGCTGTAGGTAGCTCCTGGGGGGAAGGCACAAGAGCAGCAAGAGGGGTTTTGCTGGCTTACTTCCCAAAGCCACAGGGCCAGGGCTGAAGGCAGAGAGCAGCAGAGGGCAGTAAGTGGTGATGCTTAAGCTGGAGAGCCACAGCCAAGGACCAGAGAGAGTTGCACTGGAGGAGCTTACCTGATGATACCTCCATGCCAGAGAGCTGGCTGCAGGAGAATAGTGAGAGAACTCTGGGCGTGGGGGAGGCTTTCCTGGTGAGGAGGCTCTCCCAGCAGGGAGGCTTTGGGGGTTTCCACTAGGAAGACTGGGGTTCCACTCTAGTTAGAGGGGCTGTGGTGGCTGTCTTGGCAGAGGGACAAAAGAGGACTGGCAAGGCAGAGGACACCAGAGTATGATGTGGAAGGGCTCCCAGCAGAGAGGTTGCTGGGGGGCGGGGGCCCTGCTGGGAAGAGCAGGGTTTTAAGGACTATATCCACTAGGTGTGTGAAATTGACTATGTTTAAGACTTCTTGTGTTGTGTTGTGTTATGCAGTCTACATTTTGATAATAAATTAGCTCCAAGGAGGGGCATTATTAAGGCAAGTGAGCTGTTGTGGAGTTACTGGCAACTCTGAAAGGGAAAACTGAGGCAGGTGTACTGATTCTGCTCCGGGAAGGGTTGCCTTATGTTTGAGATCTTGTGAGAGTGCACCCTCAGCTACAAAGGAAGTAGCCTAAAGTCCCTGATCACCTGAGAGAAACTAAATCTTCATCATGTAAAAACATGTGAAGGGGATGATATTCCCATTAGAAAGGAGCCTCAGGGTCCCAGTGGTCTCATTTTATATAAGTGAGACTTGGAAGATATTCCACAACTTTGCTTCCCCAGAGTTCCTGGGACTGTTTCTCTTGGGTTTGGTCCCTGAGGGGATTTGTGTCCCCCAGTTTGGCTTTGAATTTTAGGTTTTGAACGCAAAACTCAGTCAAAATGGACAAATTTCCCCTGACTTCACAGGGAAACCTTAGGCAATCATAAATTTTACAAGATGTCAATTAGGAGGTGGATGTTGTTCTAAGTCCAGGGATGAAACTGGGCGCAGATCTGTAGGAAAGATCCATGAAACTTAGCAAACTTTCTAACAAATCTGGACAGTCTTAAGTGTGTAACAAAAGCTGAAACCAAGCAACTTTCCTATCGTTCCAGATTCTGTTGGGACCATTTCACTCAGCTGTAGTTTACAAACTATCAAAAATCAGTACAGAGGAGAGTGGAAATAGCTCTTCAGCTATTTACATTTATGTCTGTGAAACAATTCAAGCCACACCCACATACTTTATTAGCTTTAAAAAGCACCAACTATTTCCTCCCCTTCCCCTCCACAAGACCCAATATTTCTGGTTTGAGAGGTTACCCGTTGCAAGTGCTGTCACATCACAGAGCTTGTGGTATTGTGTAGATTTGCACATTCACAGGAAGCATACGTGCACAAAGCTGTGACAGTCGCAGCCTAAGGAGTAATAGCTCCAGCAAGCAACTGGGAGGGCTGTTAATATTGCGGGTGGAGGTGAAACATAATTGAAACCGTTTATTTTGGGGCATTGGGGACTGAGCAGTTTCTGAGCAGCAAATGTCCATAATTCATGTGTCGTGGCCTTATAGACTTTTAACTTGCTGTACAAATTTGGGTAGTTGAAGGAAGTGTAAACACCAAACGCTGCTCACAGTGGTCCATTCGACATTAACTTATTGTAGATTTAAAGACCTGTCTTATGATCTTAAAAACAGAAAAGGACAAAGATCCCAAACTAGTAGGTGAAGCTAGGTTGATTGTGAAGAAGAGTTTAGGGTGTTGCCATCCAGCTTTGATATTTGAAAAGGACCTTTTGAAAATCCCAGCTACTGAGTCTTTTTGAGTTATTTATAACATTCACTGTAACCAAATTGTTTGCTTGAATTGAATTTTCCCCACCTAGCAGTGTCCTCTCAAACCCGGAATCCCCTATTCAGGGGCCAGGTTCTGCCAGCTTCGCAGCTGAGCAGTCAGCTGTGCCCTGAATAGGCCTATTGACTTCTATGGGATTCCTTGTGAGCATGGTATTGCTCAGCGCAAGAGTAGCAGAATCTGACCTTTTATTCTCCCTTTCTTCAAAGGGCCCCAAGTCCCAGTAAACTTCCATTCACTATATACCCCATTTAAACAAATAGCTGAGGTGCTTTCTGAGTTGGAACATAGGCTGGGATTTTCAAAGGAGCCTAAGGGAATTAGGTGCCTGACTCCCATTGAGTCCCCCATTAAGACTCCCATAGGGACCCTAGAAAATCCCACCGTAGTCATCAAAGCACTGAGCCTCTCTCGATTGGAAGGGTGTTCGGAGCCCGCTGGGTAGGGCAGATCATGCTCCTTCTATTGTCTGCTTGGTATCTCGGGATCAAAGAAGGGCTCTTTTTATTAGCAAAAAGGGGGTCTTTTTATTAGCAAAAGATGGGGAAGGGACAGAGAATGAAGGGTAGAGAAAATAGGTAAAAAATTGGGGTTGGTGGAAGGGGAAAGAGACCAAAAAGAAGAAATCCCTCTATCGCCATTCTTTTCTCCACTCGCTATTCCTTCGGATCCCTCATGTTGGCCTTCCCATTTCCTCCAATCTCCTGTCCTAAGTTCACTGACTTCTTTAAGAGTTAAATATGCAGTTGCCACTGTTACCTCTAGCCCACTGGTCAGACACCAGAATACGGTGCTTTCTGTATGTGAATCATAGAATCATAGAAGACTGAGGTTGGACGAGACCTCAGGAGGTCATCTAGTCCAACTCCCTGCTCAAAGCAGGACCAACCCCAACTAAATCATCCCAGCCAGGGCTTTGTCAAGCTGAGCCTTAAAAACCTCTCAGGATGGAGATTCCACCACCTCCCTAGGTAACCCATTCCGGTGCTTCACCACCCTCCTAGTGAAATAGATTTTCTTAATATCCAACCTAGACCTCCCCCGCTGCAACTTGAGACCATTGCTCCTTGTTCTGTCATCTGCCACCACTGAGAACAGCCTAGCTCCATCCTCTTTGCCCTGGTTGTAGCTTACAAGCTAGTTAAGGTAGGGGTTGTCTCTTTACTAATGTTGGTACAGAGCAAAGGCCCTAGGCATTTTGCCAGCCAGGACAGAAAATATTTTTGGCGCACATTCACCCTCAAACAGCAGAGCAACAAAAAAAAAGTGGGGCAGCAGTTCAGTGGCCCCTGAAAGAATTGATAGCCAGAGGCCCACCGTGCTTGCCTGCCTGCCACCCCAGAACCAGCCTTGTTTGTATAGCACAATGGGGCCCCAATCCTAGTAGGCATTACTATAATATAAATTTTAATTCAGCTAAAAAGAGGGCAGATGCAATTGTGTTAGGACCAGAGTATAAAATGTCTGTCACACAACTGTTAGAAGAGGCACCCAGAGATTCAGTTCAGTCAGCAGGTGTTTTGGTAATTTCATTGGTAACATTGCTCCACCTCAGAACCCGGTGGACATGCCATGCTGTTGTACATTGCTGCTGATATTCCTAACATTCCTTAAAATGGTGCTTTGGTTATGATGCTTCAACACTGAGAGATAGTATTGCCATCAAATTGGAGACCCCTACTAGTTCAGTGTGTCCACAGACAGGTTGGGTATTTGGCAGGCTGTGTCTGTCTGTCTTAGGTGCTTCTATACTGTAGTATCTGAGAACTTCAGTCTCTGATGTATTTATGCTCACAACATGTCTATTGTGTATGGAGGAGAGCTATAGAAATCTATATAAAGCAGGGGTTCTCAAACTAGGGGTCAGGATCCCTCAGGGGGTCATAAGGTTATTACATGGGGATAGTGAGCTGTCAGCCTCCAACCCAAACCCCGCTTTGTCTCCAGCATTTATAATGGTGTTAAATACATAAAAATTTATTTTAACTTGTAAGGCGGGGTCGCACTCAGAGGCTTGCTATGTGAAAGGGGTCACCAGGATGAAAGTTTGAGAACCACTGATTAAAGGAATATCCTAAATTAGTAGCAACCAAACAATAAATAAATTGAATACCAAGCAAATGCTGCAAGTGTTCTCGTCTCCAATGCTTTTCCTGGGGAAGTAGTTTGGTGGGGGTTGTCTAGGGCAGTTGTTGGAGGTGGAAGTTATTTGATGGCTGGGGAGAACTGGAGGGATATTTCGGATATGTTATAGTTGTGTTCATGATCTGTAAGGGGCAGCTGGGGTCATGAGGTGACTGTTTTGTTTTAAGGCTAGGTAGATTGTTTTATGGTACATTTGGTGTAATGTATGGGGCTTTCTAAAAATGTTGTAAACAACAAGGGATTATTAAAAGGCACAATAAATCTTAAACCTTATCTGCACTGGCTGCCTATTGATTTCTGGGTGGAATTTAATATGTTGATTTTTAATTTATGATCTTTGAGGTTTTGTCTTGAGTAAGAAAAGTGACTGAGTTTAGGCCTGCTCATGGAGCATGTGCTAGCTAAGCATGACCTTTCTCCTTTCCTAGATGCAGGGAAATACCTTGTAGCTGTAATTAGCTGGTCTAAGGCTGCACCTCAACCAGCTAAAATCAAGCTACAAAATGTTTCCCTCTGTTTAGATGTAGGCTGGCTTTGCTAGCACATATTAGTTAAATCTCACCTAAACTCAAGTGGTTTTTCTAGTCCAGACAAAACCTCAGTGGCTTAGGAGCTACCTGATTGAGAGATCACTTTCTCCCCCTGCCCATCTGCCATAATTCAGATCAGCTGAGGCATTCACGCCAGACTCTGCTCAGTTTAATTCACGAAGGGCCCTCAGCTATAGAACCTGCCTTCATCTGAACCTACTTCATATTTTTTTCCATTTAATAACCATGTTTATGGCAGATCCTAAGGGCCAGCAAAGAATGGGGCCCCATTGTGCTAGACACTGTACAAACAGTAGATGGGACATGCCCCTAAGGGCTTACAATTCATCAGAAAATGTTGATTTTTTTTTTTTAGCCGCAAAACCAACAATGTTTGATCCAATGCCAGTTTTGACCAAAATGGTTTTCAATTAAATCTAGACATTTTCTGTGGAAAGCAGACACTGTTTGCAAAATGAAGTGTTTATTCAAAAACCCAATTTTCTATTGAAAAACAGTTTCAACTGAAACTTTTCGACCAGCTCTCTCCTGGAGTAAGGTCCTAAACAGTATGAGTGGGGGATACCAAAATCTGGGTTTGGGGAAAGATGAGGTTTGTTGGGAGCTAAGGTTTGGGGATCTGTTGCTGTGAGCAAACAATAAGTTTGCTAATGTTTCTGTTTGACTTATTTTAACTGCTCAGCTGCCCAGGGTAATACAGAGATGCTTTTCTTGTAAACTTTATTAAAAATCTCAAATAAGTAAACAGTCCTTTACTTTGCAGACAGATTTCAAATCAATGTGAATGTGGCACAGAGGCATCAGTATCATCTAGATAACAATATAACACCATGTTTTGTTAAAATACAACTTTTTTTTAAAGTTCATTCTTGGATTTTAGCTCTGTGCAGACCTTCCCGTAGCTTTTAGCCACTGTATTTGCACTTTTGTTTCACATAACTAAACATCCAACACTACTTAACAAAGAAATAAATAACATATCAATAAAGTAGTAGATACTTAGACGCAGGCAAATGCCAAAGCCGCTATCTATCAAGCAACGGCTGTGAGCATTCCCTTTGATTAATCAATAATGTTGTACAATAGGTGAAGGAATGTTGGTCAGGGCTCCAGCGGAATCCCCTATGCTTTTCTAAACAACAAGGTTTGTTATCTTTAAGCAGAACTTTTAATCAGAACCTTAATTAAATATAATACCCAAAAGCTCCTCAAGACATGCCCCACTTCCAAAGTACACTAAACGGTGGTAGTTAAATTATGCCCAACCAAAGGCCCTTATCTACATTTGAAGAGGTTTACCAGTAGAGATATACTGGTAGAAATATACCAGCAAGCCCCCTCTGCAGAGAGTTATTTTGCCAATAGCTTTTACCAGTTCTTAAAGGGAGTAAGCTATACCGCCAAAGGACCTTTTTTGCTGATGCAACTGCCTCTACACTAGCGTTTTTGCATCCTAAGCCATAGAAGAGCTGTAAGCAATGTTCCCCCTAATTTTTGACAGTCCATGTGTGCAAAAAATTTCTTCTGTGCAAATTTTTGACAGGCCGCGTGTGCAAAAAATTTCTTCTGTGCAAATTGTACTTCTGTGCAAATCTTTGTGTGTGCGGTGTTTTGCCGTGTGCGCGGGGTTTAGGATCTGTGTGCGCATGCGCACAGTTTAGAGGGAACAGTGACTGTAAGTGCAACATTTTTCAACATCTTAGTTTCTAAGTGCTGATGGCAGTTCTGGAGTATTTTAGTTTCAAATAAAATAATCAAAACCTAACTGAATCCAGTCCCACTCAGATAAATGATACAAAGTGAAATCAAATTAAATGTACTGTACCGTTCCCATTAGAAAAAGAGTCGATACGTCTCAGAAGAACCTTGCTGACTATGAACCTGGCCCAGCACACGATAAAATCAAGGGGAATTTTACCATTTACTTTGAGTATGAGATCAGGCCATCTGTTGGGATAAGTCTTCCATAATATTTGTGACACCACATGTCAAGATGTATAGTTTGCAAGGACAAATTTGATCTGGCTTAAATTTAACAAGGAAAAGAATTATGAAAATTAATCTTAGACAAATATATTTCACCCTGAAAAGTTGGATTCATTTTGATGTTTTTTTTTTAAACAATGAATGCGTTGAAATTGATGGAGGTTGTCTATGGAATTTCTTTCCTCCATGAGACAGGGAAGCATATCAGTATTCCAGAAAGTGAGGGCAATTTTAAAAATATTTGGCCAAGCTCCTCCCTAGCATAATTCCACTGGCTTCAGAGATTAGGAGAGTGTAGTTATACTGGGGATGATTCTGGTCCACTAGATTGAGTAATGCAGTGTAAAAGGTAAGATACAGATGCCGTACTAGAAAGACAACATACTAATTAATTATAATATATATTTATGAAGTCCAAAACAAGATCATCTTTCTCCGGGACTGGAACATACTCAGAGACAAAACACCTTAAGAGAGAACTTGCTGATTTGCCATTAAAGTTCATTTTATCTTCACTGGAAGAAAGTTTGCTACCCTTTTTGGCCCAAGAGATTAGCCAGTATTCAGGGTCTTGCAGGTTGCTCCTGCTAGGAGGAGAAACTGATGATGGAGTCAGGCATTTCTTTAATGCAATCCAATTTATTTAGAGGGAAAATACACCATGTCCTGTTTCTCTGAACACAGTAGGGGATGAAGCAACAAGAGGCAGTTTCCTTGCTCAAAATTCCAATCCTGCCTTTCTAGCTAGCACTCTACCCAAAAACCTCTCTCTCGGGGCTTTCTTTACATGTGGTTCTCTTCCTGTCTCCTGGCTTTCTTACTGCTTCTGACACAGACACACAGCTCCACCAACTATACATCAGCCCCTGCCTTTATCTACAGTCTAGTCTTTGGCTTCCATTGTTTCATCTCTGTCCAATCACTTAAACAAAGGGGCATTTAATTTTTCCTGCATTGAGCCTGAATGGCAGGGGCTAACAAGCTCATCAGCTTCAGTGAGGTCTGCGACTGCCCATAGATGCTTGCACAGAGCCACCCACCTTCATCGTAACATTTCAAGTACGTCTAGACTAAGATTTTCCTAAGTGTCTAGTGAGTTGGGTGCCTCAACTGTTAGGTGGTGAACTTGAGATATTTTAAGAGGGGTTAATTTTCAGACCGTGAGTACTCAACACTTTATGAAAGTCCAACCCCTTTAAGATATCTCAGGTGAATCACTCAAAAATCACTAGTCATTTTTAAAAATTGTCCCCTAAATCATTCCTATGACTTTTCTTGTGTAGAAGTTACTGACTCAAAGATGCCTTTCCACTGGATTCCCAAAATAAACAAGGTTTCTTCTGATGGGGTCTCCTTATTCAACATTGCCCTTTGACTACCTCCTCTAGCCTTTCCTTTTAAATGTGGGCACATAGGCAACTGTATCATTGCAGGATACCCAGGGCAGTTTAAATCAGGTTAGGTATAATGAAGACGACCCAGAGCATCTGTCTCTCCAGAAGATTACAAAGAGTCCACCATCCCCCAAAGCTTGGACCCATAGTGGTTAGAGTTCAAAGACCCTTCTGTCCCTAGGAAAGTGCCTAAAGTCCTCTTCAGTAAGAACAGAAATAAGTTACAAAAGAGGAAACAGAAAATTCTTTCCTTGGTATAAGAGGTTTACCTGTCCCATACAAACAGTAGTTGGAGAGCATAGTATGTTTAGCAGAGCTGGATTTACAAATCAATTTCATTTCACTTCCAGTGGTTTAATTTGACAAGCTTACATGAACCAGTAGAATGGAAAATTATTTCTGCACAGTCTCTGCTATTTATTAGGTAAATGATGTGTTTAAAAATCTATTTAAAATAGCCAGGCATGTCAACCTGGTTCTAACTAGGGTCTAGTGAAAGGCACAGCAATGTCAATCAATCATCCTGCCATTGGGATCATAGTACTCGGGAATAGAAAAGAGCTAGTAGATTATTGAGTACATTCCCCAGCACATGCAGAATATAACCTGGTGATTTTGGGGTGGGGGGCAGGTGCCAAACCAATATTTGCCTTTGGTTTAGTTACCCCTTCATTCTGGGCCAGATCCTGAAGTCCTTTTTCAAGCAAAACTCCCATGAAGTTCCGTGGTTAGAGCTCTATCCTGGGTTCATTTCCCTGCTTCTAAAAACCTTGGGCAAGTCATTTTGCTTCCATTCCTCATCTGTAAAAGGGGAATAATAGCACTGCCTTACCTCACAGGGGTGCTTTGAGGATAGATATGTGAAACACGGTGAGGTACTCGCTTGCCGGACAAATGGGGGTCATAGACGTGCCATAGACAGAAACGGACTCTAAAGCTTTGGCTAAGAATAAAAGGAAGACACGACCAGATCAGTTGCAACCAACCACAGGCTATTCATCCAGCAATAACATAGAATTCACTATACCTTTGTATTAAACATGATCTCCTTGAGATGGTTTTGAGTACAAGACAAGTATAAACTGAGGGCAGCACAATATTGTTCTCATATGGAGAGTCCTGAACTCCTCCACCTTCCCCATATCTTTCCTTGGGATTTCCCTATGAAAATTGTGATTCCTATTAGGAGTACATGTTTGACTTTTCTTGTTTCGTCTCTCAGCACTGACACCGTGTAGTTTAAAAGGGCAGATGAGGGGGGGTCCCATATGTTCCTATTTTTGATTTAATTAATTTACTCCAAGCAGTAAGGTTAGTCATGTGTTTAATATTTAAGTGGTATTTGATTCCAACAGAGTGTCCTTTCTTATGGAAAATAAATCTTCACCACAACAGCCCATGAGGACTGAAAGACATTTAAGCCTTGTCTCTTATTACAAACAGAATCAGATTTGACATTGGTTGTCAAACACAGCTCCTCACCCCCCTTAACCATGGCGGAACACTATCATCCTGCTGATGTTGACTGGTTCAACCAAGGTCACCTGTTTGTAAGAAAGAGGCATCAGACTCTTGTTGGACCTACTGTCTACCATACTGTATTACAGTGGGTGTTTGGCTCCGCCCATGCCAGGGGAATATCCATTCTCACCATGGCAAAGAGGAAAGCCATGTTTGAAAACCAGTGGCTTTCAAAGTATAGACACAGATTAACTTTGGAAAAAGGGAGAAACATGTGCGTTGAATAGGATAATACCTTACATGCCATAGCTTATATAAGAGCCTACAGAGATCCAAACCCCTGCATCTACCTCCCTTTGAGAACTGGAACAATCTGTTTGTTAACCTAATTTTACAACTATTATGCATATTCATGTGAGTAGTCTTACTAAAGTCAAATGGACTACTTGAGTGAATAAGTGCTATTCAGTGGGCATAAGCTGAGCTGTTCCCTTAGATAGCACTTATGTTGACTATTAAAGCCTCAGACACAGTGGGCCCAAGTACTTGGGTGCACATATGAACAAATAAAAGGCCACAGTAGTGACTTAAAGAAAATATACAGAGTGCACTGGTCAACTCTCAAAGTAGGTGGATATTTGTCATAAATCAAAGCTGATTAGTTCTGGTGCTTCCATACAAGGAATGCCTTATAGCTGATACTCGCAACAGGACTGGTGGTTCTTTGTCCCCCACTGACTGTTCTCCAAAAGAGTTTTCTACAGTGGCCAGCTCGAGAACTCAGTCCTTCAGCTCAAGTAGTAAAGGCTCATGCTTTTAGGGCCTGATCTGAAGCGCTTTGAAGTCAATAGGAGGATTGCCATTGATTTCAATGGACTTTGGATCAGGCTTTAGTACTGCTGGTCAAGTTCAAACCCAACTGGTGGCCACAGTGGGATCAATTCTACAGCCATTGTGCTTGCTGTATAGTATAATCAGAAGCATGTAACTCATCGTGCCCAGTAAAGCTGTGCAAACCACCACTTTTTCAGTTTATGTACCAAAATGAAAAATCTAAAAGAAAAAAATGCTTTGGGTCAACATGAAACTCAAATATTTTGAAATCTATGGTTAAGAAAAAAGGTTGACAAATTTCAGCTGACTCAAAAAGAAACAAGGTGGGTGAGGTAATATCTTTTATTGGACCAGCTTCTGGTGGTGAGAGAGACATGCTCTGCGTTGCTCAAAAGCTTGTCTTTCTCACCAACAGAAGCTGGTCCAATAAAAGATATTACCTCCGACACCCTGACTCTCTAATATCCTGGGACCAACATGGCTCCACTGACATTCCAAAAAGAAACGTTTTGTTCAATTCTGAGTTTCAAATTTTTTATTAAAATTTAGGGAAATTAAAAAAAAAAAGTCTTTCCAAAATGAGAAGTCAAAATATTTCATTTTGGAAATGCTGAAATGAACCCTTTAACACTTCTGATTTTTCTTTCTTTTGCCAACCAAAACAATTTGTCAAAATCAACACAAGCTCACAAATTGTTTCAGTTGACCCAAACCTGAATTTTTTTTCAAAAATAATGGTATTAACACACAAAATGTCATCAGCTCTAGCATCTAACGCCATTGCTGGGAATAGGAGATTTTTGAATAGTTTCCATATGTGAGGCGTTGCCTTGTGGAATGATATTGAGGACCAACTTACATTCTGCAGCTTGCAACATGTGTGTCTCCCTGTCCTCACTGGGGATAAAGCACTGTAGATTGTACCCAATCCGCCAGATCTAAGCTCATAGGTGTGACAGCCACCTATTACAGACACTGTTTGTAAAATCCCTTTTATGTGTAAATGCAAGATGTTGCCCATGTACTGCATATGAAGACATTGCAAGCAGTGGTTTCTTGCAAGCCTTTGGCATCTTGGTGGAAGCAAGTCTCATTCATACAGTCTACACTGGTGCCTGAAAACATCTCTGTCCTCTCTACATTGGTATTTCATTTGTTTCCAGAACTAGTTCAAGGGGACCCCACTTCTGACAACCTTTTTCAGCAACAGGTCCATTTCCTAGTGTAATCAGGGCTCTACACGCAGATTCAAAAGCAGGAGTGAATCACCCGTAATGACCACAAGGTCAGATGTCATGATGTAAACAAAAAATGGGAAACTGGAGGGAAAATACAGTCCAAAATGAAGGGGTAAATGAAAATGTCACCAACAGCACACAAAATTGTGGCAAAAACATTCCAAATCAATAAGGAAATGAGAACTGCCTTCCTGGGCTCTCCATGTTGGGGGCAGGTGAGAAAGAGAAAACCTATGCTTGGATCATAACTCCACCAGAAAAGAATCCCATATTTCCCTCCCAGAATTGTTCCCATTTCTAGAACTATGCCTTTCTACTTGGAGACATCTGATCACTGTAACTGATGCTTCCGGCTCTGGTCAACCTAATTCATAAAAACTGAGTATTTCTTTTGCTTGGAATAAAAACTCTATGGCTAAAATGAAGTGGAAAGAAGACAATTTGTTTACTTCAACTGATTGTAACCTGGCATAGTGAGAATAGCAACTTGTTTTGACCTCTGACTTAAGTAAATGTGGCATGGGATTCTTATGAGGATATTTACAACTCCAAGCTGTTGCTATGGCAGAGGAGAAATATATATATATAGTCCACTACAACAGTTTGAGGTAAATTATTTGACAGGAGATGGATGTGAAATGGTTGGTGTGCATATTTCCTGTGCATCATTTAGAAAACGCAACGATATTTAAAGCCATAACAGCCGTGCTTCCTTTCTGTGAGCTATGAATAAAAAACTTTTGGTTGCACTTATTATTGTTTCCATTGAAGAGGTTTTATTCTGGGTTTTGTGAAAGAGCAACTATTTTCAGTAGGGAAATTAGCATGTTTTCTGTAGTTATAGAAACAGAAAAAGCCTCGGATAGCTTATTGGATAAAGTGATGGCTTTGAAGTGACAATTCAGCTCATGCAGCTCAAGATAAAATGAACTCAGTGGCCTTCGCTCTGTCTCTTTTTCACAGTCATCCACACTAACGCCATACATAACAAGGCATAATTTTACATAACTAGCAGTCTGTGCTCTGAGCTGGTATACAAGTCATACCTGATTGAATAACACCGTTTCAGAACTGCTGTCTAATCACATTTTTTCAGGCTGTATGAACAAAATAATGTTAATATAATTACATGACCATAATTACATAACTATTAATGATATTTTAGATAATATTGCTGCTTCTATGAGCTGTTGTGGTATTAAGAAGGTACGACAGAAAGATATTTGACACCATTTGAAACCCCACTTGTATTTTCGCATCTCTCTCGCAAGTAATTTAGGGACTTGATTTTTATGAGGTATGGCTCTGATGTCACTAGTGTTTTTGCCCATAATGGGTCTCTCTGGAGCAACACTCATCAACCCACAATAATAACATCTCAAATGTGTACCTGGGTTAATAGCTGGTCAGGTGGAAACCTCATGAATTTTATGTTAGCTGAGTGATCTTCCTGTGATATTGTAGGAAACTGGTCTTCATTTAGCATGGGGAGATTACTCCAGCTTAATTTTTGCATAGGGCTAAGTAAACAGTTTGTTAAACTGTTGAGGGTCCAGCCCATATTAAGGGGTTCACATACTCAGAATGGTGACATATATCTGTTGTTATGGGCTTTGAACATCCGACAACTCTGCCAGTTTAGAAACTTCCATGTACGCTGCAAAATTGCCAACTTCTCGTTATTTAAGCTTGAGTGTCACAATGTTCAGTGGTTTTCTTAAAGTCCCAGCTCTGGGAGTCATGTAACTGTATATGAGAATCTCAGCATTCAAGGTTTTTAGAAAAGTAAATTTTTAGTTCTCCTGGTTGCAGAGAAAAGCTGGAAAACATGATGCCTAAAGGCTCAAAAATGAGAGGGTAATAAAAGGAATGCTAAATATACTTGTCTGGCTTAAAAATCATAACATGGGAAAACAAACAAACAATCATATTTAGGGGGAGCCTGACTCATGAATTTTCAGTTCTTGATACTGTGATCTGAAGAATTCCATGACACAGCACGTGGCCCAACGCCCAATCAAGTAAATGTGTGGTTTGGATCATGCCCTTCTCTCTGGCCTGGTGTGCTCAGGAGCTTGATTGTTCCTTGATCTAACAAACTGAGCACTTTCCCCAAAGCTCCTCCACAATTTAAATCCCTGGGAGAGCAATGCTCTAACCAGAAAATAAATAAATGAAATAAAGCAACAAGCCTGCTCTCTCCACACATGCAAACATACAAGGCTTAGGATTGTATCTCGGCTGGGTTTCATTCTCAGTATAAAAATGGGCTTAGAAGACTTCCATTTAAAATTGTTTCCTGTCTCCTACCATTCCTAACCACAAATATTTTTAATTGTAAGCCATGAAAATAAATTTACACTTTAAATGCTTTTTGGTTCAACTTTGACTGTTTTTAATAAACAGTCTTATTTTGGCTTTTATATATTCAGTTCCAGCTACTACGCTGTCTGTACCCTATCTTATTTCCCTCATGTAATCTACAGATCTTCCGTTATCATTGCTGTGTTTTATGGTTTTGCATTACTTTATTGACTCATTGCACTCTAGTTTCTCTCCCCCTCCCCCCCCCTTTGAAAATAGCCTTTTATGAGAAGCTTAAGTAAAAGCCTGGAATGTCCAAAGGAAAGTGCAGAAACATTACAACAGTTTGCAAATTTCTTCTGTCCAGAGAAAGTTACAAAATATTCATACAAAGAAATGTAGCCAGTGCCTGCAGGACAAAATCCAACTTCTGATTATACATGGAATTTAAATTCCTGCTATAAACAAACTATTTTAAGTGTATGGAGTTCGGAAAAAAAGTCTATATAACGTATGCCAGCAGAGCAATGATGAATATATATTCTCTTGTTACTGGGAATAAATGTTCTACAGCATCATGACAGATGCTATTGATACCACATTTGAAATGTTAAATACATTTTAAACTTAAACAGGATGTCTACAGTCATAAGAACAAATAGAGTTGGTTAAAAAGACACTGTCACTATCAGCTCAGAAAATCACAACCTCCCTCCCAGTTCCCCTGCTGCTCCAGGGTGGGAGTCAACTGCCCCGGGTCTCAGCTCAGCTCAGCATATGTTCCCCAGTATACTGGCACAGCTATGCTAGTTGCATTTTGGAATGGCAGAGCCAAAACCCTCTCCAGTTCCACTTCAGTCCACCCATTCCTTCCCACCTACGAAGATCCTCCACCCCGCTCACATTGCTACCGGTAATGCAGGTACTGATGGGATGGAAAGGTGTAGCCCCAGTGCCAGCTGAGCCACAATTTGGCCCTAAACAAACTGGAAGACAGACAGACAGACATATGTTTTCACCTCCTTCTTTCAGTTACAATTATTTAGGTGTTACTAATAACTATTATTTAAATCAATGGGTCCACTTGAGGAGTATCGCACATGAGTATCACTGTCTGGCCTGCTGGTAAGTATTGCATTTTCAGAGAAGTGTGTAATTTTTCAGGTTGATGGTATCCCTTTAAGAGGGCCTTCCAAAAACTCAATTTGGCAATGCTCTGAACATTTTTGATTTCTAAAAAGACAGCTTTTTAGTCTGACACAATGAAAAGAAAATGCTAGAGGGATCTATGTGGGAAAATGCTATAGCAAAATAATCTGATACTGGGTATTCACATTTTTCATCCATGAGTGCATGCATTCAAGTAAGGTATGGCTATTTGTGTATGTTAAATTAGAATACAATACAGTACATTACACTTTTGGCGTTAAATCTGCCGTTAAGGGTCTGCATCCTGAAAGATAAAACTCCGATAACATTTGGGCCAACCCCACATTTGAAGGTGTTTGGAGATGTTATTTTGGATTAACCTTTTATAGAAATGGGATCAGCTGTGAATTTTGGAGCTGAACTTTCCCAAAATCTGGAGATGTTATCGAGGCTGGTCCTTGGCTTTGATCTTTGGCAGGTGCTCCACAGCAAGAGAGGCTTGAAGGAGACTCAATCCAACAGATCAGAATGTAGAACAAGTTTCTAGGCTTACTGCATTACTACACTTAGATAATGCAAAGGAGTCAGAAGAACTCAAACATGAATGGAGAGTTGGGGTTTTCTTGCAGTGCTCACAAATTACTTTGGATTTGTTTGAAGAAATATTGATAGGAACAAGAAGATCAACCTGCCTGAAGTAAAACAAATAACCAAATAAAAACCTATTTGTGCCAAATACCTTCTAACAATTGTCCAAGCCTAATTTATCTCTTGTGAGACTATAACCCCAATAAATCTTCCAAGGTCAGTGAGATCTAGGGTGAAATGCCACAGAAATGCAAGTTACACTGGCTAGAAGTTTGCTGTGGGCAAAATTAACACACACACCCAGTTCTTCAAAGGAATTTAAAAACCACATCTCCCTCACTTGCATTATCTCCTTCCCCTTTAAGAAATGTTCTCGCCCCTTTAAGATGGCAACACTTACTAGTAACAAGCACCAGATTCTAGCAGAAAAAGTGGCAGCTATATGCAATTCAAATGAGAGTGAGAGGTGTTCTCCCACTTTGTCCATGTAAGATCCACATAAGAGAGAGCTATATGGAATAAAAATGAAAGCATGATGTTTATATATGTTCGACTTCCTTGAAACATGCCTATCCAAATGTCCAACACTAAAGCCCCCGACTAAATCCCCACCTCTGAGCTTTCCTATCACTTTCACTATTGACTCAACTCTTCCCCCAAATAACCTAACAACCTGGGAAAGTGGAAAAGCTCTCCAGTGTGACCTGCAAGTCTTGGTCTCTAGAAAAACAACAGGGGAAGCAAGAACCATGTTCAAGGACCCCTCACTGAAAGTGCCCGGCCTCCAGCCCCCTCCTATTTAAGCCAAAAGGCTGTTAGACTGAGCACCAGATGCATGATATAAGGAAAGAGGGGGTCATAGAAGTGTGCAGGAACCAAACAATTTAGAGCTTTGTAGGTTAAAACCAATGCTTTGAATTTCCCTGGTGAATGAATCGGAAGCCAGTGCAGCTCATGAAACAAGTACAGCATGCTCCCTGTGAGAAGCACCACTGAAGTGACCAGTGTCATTTTGTACCACATGAAGTTTTCAAGTGGTTTCAGGGTGCAGCCCCATGCAGAACTCATTACAACAATCTAGCCTAGCCATGACAATGACAGGAATCACTTTGGCAAAGTCCATATATGAGAGAAAAGGTTGCAAAGTTCTGGTCAAGTTAATATGGCCACTGCTGCTATCTGTGTGGATACTTATTTGGCCTCCAATACCTTAGTATCTGAGTGCATCACAATCATTCATTAATGCATCCTCTCAGCCCTCCCTGTGAGGAAGGGGAATAGTATCCCCATTTTACCAATGGCAGAGAGAAATTAAGTGATTTGTCCCAGTCACATTGGAAGTGTGTGGCAGGTCTGAGAACAAAACTCAGGTCTCCTGAATCCCAATCCAGTGCATTTACTCCAAGACCTTCCTTCCTTCCCTGAATCTTGTGGGGGCTGTGGAGAAAGCAAGTTTGGCAAAGGGCCCTCAGTCATCACAGGAGATCCTCCTTACCAGCGGGTAGAGAAAAGGCCAGACTCCTTGCTTTGGAAAGGCCTATTTCCAAACAAGGGTTGTGATTATCTTTAAAAGAGAGAATCACTACATTCCAGGGGGCTTCCTTTTGTTTTGTCAAACAGCTGGAGATAAACCTGCAGAGGACAAAGCCTGTCATTTTGGCCCACAGCTCATGTGGCATTTCCTGATGCCTGGGTCTGGGAACTGGAGGGTGGTGACTGTGAGTGACAGTCATGCAGAGGAGTTAGAACATGGAGTTACCCATCTGTTGAAGTAGTGGGGTAGAGAAACCTTCGGGAAGGCCATTTGAACACAGAACTTTTTACCAGAGTTCCGGTATGTTAGATCAATGAGTTATAAGGTGCGCTTTGGTTTTGTCATCAAATAGCTCTGCTTAAAGATGTGCCTCCTTTCAATAAATTGATGAGACCATAGTATCGTGTATCGGTGTCAGTTCATTTCTTTCCCAGACCTATTCCTGGAAACCAAACCTTCCTAACTGATCAGAAGCTGGAATGAGGGCATGGCAACACTACAAAAAGCTGGACAGGGAATGAATAATATTGTATCCAACCAAAACTACAGGGAAATTTAGGTAGGCATAATACCAACTTGCCCAACTTGGAATCAGTCCAAGACACCTGAGCCAACCACCTCCTTTTACAAGTAGAGCTTTGGGAATGTTCAGTGTCTTGATTTAATGCCACAGAGGGAATTTACTTAGGCAGTATATGCTAAATTGGGGGAGTATGAACTGGATGATCTAATAGGTACATAATTGTTGTGAGCATACTTGGAACCCAAGGGCTGCACCTACCTTTCACATCAGTAACATCCCTTCTTGTTGAAGCCCAGGTACACACTCCTATTTTTAATTCTAACTTCTTTGATTTGGAGAAATGGCTCCTTATTGTTCACCACCAATAACAACAACCTACAGGTGATCAGCAACGTCCGTGCCTTACAGTTACACCTAGAAAGCAACCTCAGAACATCCTGGGTCCTTAGCCCATTCTCGGTGCCTCCCTCCATGACTAGCGTCTATAGTTTACTGACCACAAGTGGGCAGAACCTCAGTTTTCAAAGGATGGGACCTCCAACAGACCAGCAGCCTCTAGCACTGTGCTAAGGTATTAATTCAGGCCAGAGTTAGATGAATGAGAGCCATAAACAAACATCACCCCCATCGATTCCTGCAGTACGCTACAATCCAAGACTGAGATGCTCAGAGTTCTAGTTGTTGGCACAAATAAAACATTACACTACATTTTATCAAAGCAATGTACTTCATGTGCACAACATATGATTTTAAACATGGAACACTTATTTCTAAACCAAATATAATCAAAAGCATCATACATTTGCCCTCACCCAGGCTCTGATCCTGCAAGCACTTAGGCATGTGCTTAACTTAATGCATGTGAATAGTTTCATTGAAGCCAATGGCATTGTGACACTGAAGTTTAGCATGTGCATAAGTGCTTGCCACGTCAGAACCACTGCGGCAAGTTTTGCCTATGGATATGCACACAAAGGTACTCATGGACTTCAAGGGGAGCATCCTGCACTTTAGAGAGCAGAATTCGCCTCTTAAAAAACGTTATATTTAAACTTTAAAAAGGCATCCCTGGCCAGGAAACAAAAGCCACACACAGAGTATAAAGCAGAAAGACCTCTTCTCCATGCTGGTTAATTCAAAACCAGCCAACTGGAATTATAGAAAAGTTTATTATTAGTAAACATCAACAGTGAGCTTGGCTCCCCTACAAAACACAAAGATAAAGACATTCCTGCCCTCCAAAGCTTGCATCGGAGAAGTGTATTATTTTCTATTATTTGTATGGCAATGACACGCACAATCCTCAGTTCGGATCAGAGCCCCATTGTTCCAGGGGTTGTATGAAGACATAGTAAAAGATATCCTCTGCCCCCCTTAAAGCTTGCAGTGAAAGAGAGTTTTAAAAAAATCTTAAAGACTCCTTTTGGATCAATTAACAGCCACTAAAGGCTATGTTTCCATGAAGCTGTAAGTGTCTTAAAATAGCAGTTTACTGGAGAACTAGGCTGGCTACGACAAATAAACTCTATAATAAAACAAGATCAAAAACACAAAACACAGCCCCGCTGCTACCCAAACTCTGAGCGCTAGGAGTCGCAAGAAAAGCAATGACCAGAGTAACCTGTCTGATTTCTTCCCCTTAACCAATAGACTTGTTGCTGCCTCTCATTAGCATAACCCTGGGTTATGTTGGCTCATGATGTAAATACTCCTGCCGTAATAATAGTCATTAATAAGGACGGCGGTTTGAGTCTTTTTTTCCAGGGCTGGAATGTAACTGCTGCGGAGAGGGATTGGCTTGTAAAACACATCCTATTATCAGCTGTGATCAAGCTTACAAATTCCCCAGTCCGCGCATCTGCCCAGATGGTCTTTTGGTGGGGGGGGGGATAGGGAGGGAGAAGCGCTTCAGATCGAAGATCATTACAGAGAAGTATCGCTGCTGAGGAACAGATTCTCCGGGTCTGAACAATGGTTTAGCGCCTCCTTGTAAACACAGCCCCGCACACGCGAAAGGAGCCATGCCAGTAGGATTACAATCACTGCATTAAGTCTGCCAAAGGCCCTGGCTACCCCCAACATCTCTTCTTTTCTCTTTATACTCCCCCCGATCGGACCCGCTGACGTGGCTGACGTGTGGATGGAGATTACGGGACAATTTGCTTTCTTTCTGTTCTGGTCTCTTGAGTCGCTGGAAAAATAAGCAGCTCCTAGCAGCGAAAGAAAGGGGCGGGGGTGGGGGGGTGCACAGCCGGCTTGAGTCTCCAGGCTTTCTCAAGGCATTCGCTCACCAATAAAAGAAGGCTGCAATTGCAGATTCAAGCCACATGCGGTAGTGTGTAGCAATTAGTAGATAAACCGCTGACTAAAGTACTAAAACATGAAGTATTATTGAAGTCAAGGTCAAAAATGCTTCAGTTCTCTTGCAAAATAATAATAATAATAATAAAAAAGTGGGGAGAAAGAAAGGAGGGCGGGACACTTGCACTTTTCAAGGAAGGTCCAATTTCTGCACACTGTACTTTTTATGACAGTGTTGATTACAGATGAAGGTCCCCTAATTGTTTCACTGCTGCTTTTGCAACTAACTTAATCCGCCAGTGCCTTTATGAAACGGTTCACGGACACAGTGAATAACATCCCCCCCTTCCAACTATCGCCCCCCCTCGCCTCGCCTCGCCTCCAAGAAACCAGCTAAAAAGATGACACAGGACTTTTAAAAAAATGTATATCTGTGTGTGTTATATCTATACATATGGCAGGAAAAGCAGTACTAGAGGCGTGTGGCTGCAGGTGACTCAATCTCAGACCAGGAAACACACTAGAAATGGCTGGGAATATAGACACCCAAAACTGCTTATTTCACTCCTCTTTTATATTCAGAAAAGCCTGGCTACAGGCTTTGATAGATAAATAAAGCAATTGCTTTCATGATTATAACTGTCCTGAATGGATTGTCTTCCTACACCATTCAATCTGTTATGAGTATTTACTTTACATTAGTAGAGAGACCCTGCACTGCAGGAGTTTGCTGCTTTTCCCCTGGGTGTCAGTGTCTGAAGCCTTACATCTGCTCTGTGATTGATGGAGCCTTGAATACACGTTATTACTCTTTCACAAGCAGAAATCAAACAGGCTATTAACTACATTACTTCAAAGAACAGTTTCAATACAATCTACTTATCTTAATTGAAACTTTCTTTGTATGGATATTTGCAGAGGAGATAATTTACAGGTGTGTAGCAAGCATCACATTAAGGGAAGGTAAAGTAGAGGTGGATTTATACCATGATTTTTAAGATACACATTTAAAAGCCATTCACTGAACTGGACGCAAAATTTTATTTGAGGTAGTTTCTTGGGGGCGGGCTATCATTATGCCTTGGGTTGGGTCTCTGCAGCACGAATCTGGTTACAGGACTGCAGGTTTTCAGAACTATCCAAGGCATTGCACCGCAATTGTTAACATCAGAAAAACCTTATCACAGATTTTTTTTTTCTCCCTGCAAGGATTACGCAGCATGCAGTACTATGGAGCTCCTACCTTTAACAGACAGTGATACAGTGTTTCCAATTAGATAAAGTATCTTATAGACACTTGGAGACCACAGCTTCAAACAAAACAGAAGTTGCTCAGCTGTTGTAAAACGTTGTGCATTGGTGGGGGGGGGGGGGAGGTTAATATACAATAGAGGAATGCCCGGAGGCTTTCTATTGAGGTTTCCTGCATAAATGCTGCTGCATTGCTTATACAGGAAACTGACTCAGTCAATCTTAAATATGATCTTGTCAAAATACTGCAACCCAAGTTCTTTAAAACAAGCTTACTTCAACTACACTAGATGCTTACCAGAACAGTGCACTGCCTAATACACGTATCAGTCACCTCTAATGTTAAAGCAATCTTTAAATGCCCTCTGGCCACCAATAGGCATACTATTTAAAGATGGATAAAGTAGGTTAATTTAATTAAATGTATACTATACTTACTGCATGATAAAAGAAAGCAACACTGAAGTGTCATTTAATTCAGTAACCCCATATTCTAATTCAGTAACCCCATATTCTACACTACATACTATAATGATCAGATGAAATTTCCAGAAAACCTCATTAAAGAGTGATGCCCACAGATCACCTAACGTGGCTATGCTGAAGAATGGAAGAGAACAGTATAAATTGTTATATAGCCTCCTACATCTGGCAGAGTTGTAATATTACTTTAAATTATTAAAATAGTTTTCGACAGCTTTCAGTTCTTTGGCATGGGCTTTTATTTCTTATTGTAATTTGAGTATCTGCCATTTTCCTTCGTTTCTCGCTGTGTGTATAGAAACAAGCTAGATCTTGCTTTTATTACTTCACCATGTTTTTTTAAATGAGGTTTAGATAATGTTAAATACTCTAATCTTACCGAAATGAGCGCCTGCATTAAGAAAATGTAAAAAAAAAAATCTATGCTCTAAGCCTCAAGTCACTGAGAATCCACATTTATCACCCCTAGTTCCCCCCCCCAAACTATTAACTTCAACCATGTGAATATAATTTTCATTAGAGTAATCCTGTTTCAGCTAGACGCTGTGACTAGAGGTGAAATGTTGCGAAAGCGTTAAAAATAGCTTACTAGTAATTTCAACATCCTGTAATTTTATCACAGATCAGGTTTCAACTGTCATACTGTACAGACCTTATTTCCCATATATTACATGTTTACTTTTGAACATGCCAGACCTACTTTGGTAGGATCGGTGCCAATATAATAACATTAGAAGAGAGAAAGCGAGGGTGCACCATTTTACATCAACACTGCGAAAATGCATCTAAAGACTGCTGGTGAAAACATAGGGGCTGGATTGGTGCTGGGCTTTGCCATTTGATTTCATTGCTCACTGTGCCCTTTCCTTGTTCTGTCGCTCTTAAGTTTCTCAATGTTTGCATAATAACCCTGCATGCAAACCTCGTAATGCTTCAGGGCTCCAGGACAATAAATATACACATTTAAAGCCTTTATTGTCTCACGGTTCATGCCCCCGGTTTTAAACAGCTTAATTTCTAGTTGTATTTAACTAGTTTCCAAATGGATTTTTTTCCCTCTCCTCCCCCTCCTCCCGGTTCCAAACTATTACTGAGGTAGCGCTCTAGCTCTCTCCTGTGTGTGTGTTAAAGTCAGTATTTCTGCAGCACTTGGTTATATAAACACATTATGATTTGAGATCGCCCTTGGCAGAGATCAGCATTGTAAACACGTACTAATGTATATACATCAAAATTAAAGTATGCACACGCAGATCTGGGAGCAGCCTGAATTCATATTCCGAGAAGACCCACTGCTCCCATTTATTGATTTAGCATGCATCGTTTATTGTTCCATTCCCTATATGCAGTAGCTGTCCGTTCAATATTATTTGCAAAATCCAGTGATTGTGTGTGTGTGTGTGTGTGTGTGTGTTCATTAGTCTCGTCTTTTTTTCCAAAGCGAACAACTGCATTAATATTTATATGTTTATATAATCGATAACCCACTTTCTTCCTTTCCCACAGAAAACAGGCATCAAGCAGCTAATGTAACAGATTAAGTTCCTTGAAAATATGACAGTGAGGGAACGTCATTTAACTATCAAACAAATCTACATGTCTAATAAAGGCAAATCTGCTAAAGAGAATTAGAAAGACGAGCTGCGCCCCAGAATCTCTGCAGGAAATGTTCTTTATATTAGACATATACAAGCAGGTCCTGTCAGATCCGCAGCTGAACAGGGCAGCTTTTCTGCCTATCAAAAATGAAACGGTGATGCTATCCATCATCATTGGGACTTTGCAGGAATTAACTCATGTCCCCACACAGGCTCCAGCTTTGCAATATTTTTTTTAGGTTTTAGATCTCAATTTTGCCTTGATCCATCCGCCCTTGTCCTATGCTTTGACTCAGCCCCGTCCCATGTTGCCAATTTGATCAGGCAGCAGTTGGGGAAAAAAACTCGTCGTTTCCACACCTCTGGGAAATTGGGGGCCAGGAGAAATATTGGGCTGCTTTTCTGGTCATTTTGGGTGAGCTGGGAAGGCGAGGTTCAGGTTTTATATTGAGGGTTCGGGCTGGCTACTGGAGGAGAGAGCTTTACCCTGCCAGGACCTGATGCAATCCATTCAAGCCAACAAGTTTGGAGAGAATGTTGAGTTCAATCAATTCAGAACGTCGAGATGGAGCCCAACTCAGTCCAGGTATTCGTCTCTCCTCCGCTTCTCTGCTCCAACCCCCCCCCCCCAGCCCCAGCCCCCCACCCTTCGGCCCCCGCCCACAAACTTTCCACCAAACTTTCCCCCTCTGCACCCCCAAATGGCATTTCCCCCCTTTATAGATTCCTTCACTGATCATACATAGGCACAGATTATTATTATCACGGTGATGATTATTATTTTTCCCGGGGGGGGGGGGGGGGTTCTTTGCTGGGTACTGCCAGACTCCTTATTTTGGATGATGATATTCCCACCTTAAGCCTGTGTGTGTTTGTGATCTATATACGATTGCCTGTCTTATTTATTATGATGATTATATTTATTTTATTGACTTGATTTTTTTTTAATTCCCTGCAGTGGGTCGGCTCTCCGTGTGGTTTGCACGGTCCTTACATTTTCTACAAGGCTTTTCAGTTCCACCTTGAAGGCAAACCAAGAATTTTGTCCCTTGGCGACTTTTTCTTTGTAAGATGTAAGCCAGAGGATCCGATTTGCATAGCGGAGCTCCAGCTGTTGTGGGAAGAGAGGACTACCCGGCAACTTTTATCCAGCTCCAAACTTTATTTCCTCCCAGAAGATACTCCCCAGGGCAGAAATAGTGACCATGGCGAGGTGGTAAACATATCTCACTCTGTCTCTCTCTGTGTGTGCGTCTGTGTGTATCTGTGCGGATTTTTCCTCCCCCCGTAATGTTTATTAAAGGACAGGATTGAAATGTTCCCTTCTGCAGGCAACGTAAGACTCTTTTAAAGGGGTAGTGCCACAAACAGGGGCTTGAGCTGTTTGCCATTGTAAGAGTTTCGATGGCAGCTCTACCGGCGGGGAGGGGGGGGGGGGGATGCTCTTTAAAAAGCCACAATCAAATAACTTGGGGGGAGGGGGGATTTAAGGATTTTTTTAAATGATTTTTTCCACTTCTTGCTGCTGCTGTGTGAACGTCACATGCTTTGGTGTCCGTCCCCCCCCCCGTTTTCAGTGTCTGGTTGAGGAGTGGGGGATTTGGTGGATTTAGATATTGTTAACATTTTTTTAGTATTTGATATGTTTAAGAGGGCGGAAATTACGAAATGGAGGCTGAGTGAGATCAAAAGCTATTGAGCTGGCAAAGACGTGTTGAATAAAGTGATAAATGACAGGTACTGGAATAATACATTCAAATAACTTGCAGAGATGCCTGGGCGTATTTCAAAGCAGTCATGTAACCAGCACAAACACGTTAAGCATTAACAACGATCTTTCTTTTCTGGTGCATTTCACTAGATGTGTTAGTTTAAAATTACTATGAAAAAAAGTGGACGTTTTCCAGAAAGACCGGTGGGTGGGTGGAAGGGAATGAGTTAAAGGCTAATGCTGAAGTCAAGCTGTTTCGTTTTACAGTCCCCCTGAGTTACTTCTAATAGGGAGAACCCATTGTCAATTTCATCCTGGAAAGTTTGATTAGAAGTACCCCATAACTGCAAAGCTAAGGTCTGGAGCCCAGATTGCATTTACAGTGTATTCTTCTAGCTCTGTAATTTCATGTATGACCGCAATTTTGCTGGCTACTCTAGTCAGCTGACTGCACTGTTATTGAGGAACTATTTCAGTGTGGTGTACAAACGGCGCTATGTTTATGCGGAGAGATGGCCAGTTCAAAAGCGCTCAGAAATAGCCAGATGTGGCTGCAATAATATTTCAGCTGCCTAAAGTGCAAGCATGGGGGGAAATGACTGGAAGCCTTCCTTATCTCCGCAATAAGCCCCCATACAATCCGAGCTGCCAATTCCTTCAACAGTCCATAGGCTGATGGAGTTAATTGTAGTTTTTCTCAAGCTCCCCCCCGCCCCGAAGTATCGAGTTACCCATTCCTATTACATGCTACTTAATTACTGTAACCTTTCAAACATTCCCTTATAAATTGCTTCTTCTGAAATAAATATGTAGTTCTGCTGTCTTACTTTTTTTTTAAATTGCCCATCTTTTCTGATGTCAATAATTAAGACATTTTGGAGCATGGAGAGGGTATTGAAAAACATTAACAGGTTGACCTCTCTTCCACTGAAAGTGCCTCTGTCCCCTCCCCCTGTCCAACTTTCCTGTGCAGCTGTCTCTCTTCCCCTCCCCCTCACTACTACTTATTATTTGCTTTTCAAATTTATTACTTCAACATGGGCTGTGATCTGGAAAAGGGGAGGATTAAATATCCAGAAAAGACTACAAGTGTAATAGACATTCTGCTAAACCAGACAGGAAATCATTCTGAATTTTATTAGATATTTTGTGGTAACTTCTTTTGAAAATGTACTTGAAACATTTCTTTTAATCCTCATCTCAATTTACCACTTACCTATTTTAATTTCTATGTTCGCAATTTAAATTGAGGACTCTCTTCTTAAGGATAAAAAAAAGATGACAGTGAAGGATGGAGGTTCTAAAATTGCTGGTGGTGAATATTTAGAAGCCATACTCCTGTGTGTGTGTGAGTGTTTTAAATGAAAGAGTTTTGGATGAGAGGGGTGGGAAATGGGACACAAATCATTTTAATATGCTTTAATGATCAGCTCATGTTACTGTGGTATGAACATCAGAGAAAATTAATCCTACCATTACATGTAAGAATGTTCCTTCTATGCAGTAATTCTCAGCTGCATGTACATTCATAATATTATGCATGATTTGATTTTTTAAAAATGCAAACACTGATAGTAATTAGCTGTATGATTATACTTGTATATTTCATTAGGGCTTTAACTGATGTCATTCTGAATTATTCAACCATATGAAAACAATTTTCATTTGAGATAATGGCATGCCTTGGAATTATGCAAATGATTATTGAATTGTATAGAATAATTATGACAAATGTAAAGCAGGTAGAAAGTTTCCTAATGCAGGACTATTTTACACCCCAATGATGTCATTTCCCCTCTGGCCTAAGTTAGTCATTCATTAGCAGAGTAGCAGCCGCAGCAAGAAATAGCAACAGCTCACAGAGATACTTCTTTGGCAGAGAGCCTACAGAAACTAGCATTTAGAGCCAGGGCCTAGAGAGGGCAACATAACACTCCCATTAAGAAATGTACTTTGTTTTCACTTACTCCATTAACTTGTTTATATACATTGACATGATTTTTTATCATTGATTTTAAATAGTTTTGAATGATAAAACCTGTTCATAAATGTGCAGCTAAAAGACAAAAGGCTGCATACTGATTGGCAATGTGTTACTTAAGGAAACATTTTACATATTGTATTAGTATGTAGCACAGTTATTTTAAGTCACTAAACCAGAGTAATAATTCTTTTATGTAAATGACAGCCACATCTAGTCCTAAAGCACAGGCAGGGCTGTGTTTAGAATAGAGATGTTTTGTAACCCTTTGTATGTCTTCTGTGTATGGAAATGCTATTCTTGAAATACAGGTAATTTATAACAATAGAGAAGATATCCTTCTTGGTTTAAGAAAATATATGGATTTAAACTCCCTATCTTGCATTCAGAAAACTGGTATAAAGTGAGGTTGCACTTTTATGTGTATTGTAAATCTGCTGTATCAAAGGTTTTCTGTGATGTCAGAGGTCAAGAGAGGCACTTGCTGTGAGTAAAATTGTTGATTAGCAGAGCAACTGGTTTGATCGTAAACTGTTGATCAAGCCAGTCAGAGGTATAATTATTGTCAGGAGCAGACATCCTCACTAGTTTGAGGATTAGGAGTGCCAGCCTTTTCTAAATGTGGTGTCTGCAGTACTAATGAACATAGAATCATAGAAGGTTTGGGTTGGAAGGGACCTCAGGAGGTCATCTAGTCCAACCCCCTGCGTGAAGCAGGACCAATCCCCAATTTTTGCCCCAGATCCCTAAATGGCCCCCTCAAGGATTGAACTCACAACCCTGGGTTTAGCAGTCCAATGCTCAAACCACTGAGCTCTCCCTCCTCCCAACTGAGCTATCCCTCCCCCAATTTCTTACCGTTGTAATATTCAGTCAGTGGCTACTCATAGAGGAAATAGCGAAGTGTGTGTGTAATGGTTCTGTTACTCAGAAATTACTGATGGCATATTTTATCTGATTGCCAAATGTTTGAGCTAATCAGAGATGGGTGTATACAAAAGGCTTTTTACAAAAGGCCCGTTTATCCATCAGCCATATCTATATTTAACCATCTGTACTGGTAAAACTGGATTTTGCTAATACACAGGCTCTATTTTAAGCATGTTTGCAGTTCCCTTGATGCCAATAGAACTACTCATCTGCTTATAGTTAAGCATGCTGGATGAGGCAGTAGAGCTCCATCATACAATCAAGCAAACAAAATTTAGCTGACTTCAAATTGAATTTTGAATGTGTAACAAATGCAGGATCAGTCTCTTCCTTAGCTGAAAGTGTCGGTACTAATGTCACAGAATTGACCTCTCTGGCTACACCCATGAAACCCGAGTTAGAGGCATGGAAATGAGAGCAGAACAGAGCCCTGTATGTCAGGCTTATGCTGATGTTCTCTCAGTGCGCTCTTGGTGTATGTCAGTGAGAGCAGTGGGATGGCTGACATTGCGTGAAAGTACCACACTGCTATTTTCTCTCTAATCACCTGGGCAGGACGGGTGCGGTTTGCCTTCTGGCATAGTATAAAGTGGTGGTGTCCTCCAGCTCTGTAGGTGCCCCGAGATCCATGGGGAAAGCTTTCAGGTCCTGGGGCATTCACAACACTACTCTTTGAGACCCCATAGGGAATCAGGTTGCCAGGAGTTCCGGAAATGCCCCACAGCCAACTCCTCTAGGCCCCATCCCGCAAAGCACTTAAGCTCATACAGTACTTAACTGAGCACAGGACTACTCCTTTTGAAGTCAGTTGGACTAATCACGTGATGATAGTTCAGCATGTACTTAAGTGCTTTGCTGGATTGAGGCCTCAAGTACAGCTGAAAGTGTCAAGTGGGAGTTTGTATAAAACAGGGCAGACTGGATCAATATAATTTGATGTGGCATGGGGCAGGGGAGGGAAGGTTCCTAACGGATTTGCAGGGAACTGATGCCATGAAAGCATCCTTGACTCTGCCCCCTCCAAACCCTTCTCTGCCACCAAATCTACAGCCCTGGCTCAAGCTCTCCCAAGCTCAGTCTACACACACCCCAGCAGCATGTAGCTCCAAACGGGTGGCACTCACATGGGTCAGATGAAACTGGGGATGATGCCACATTGGCTTAACCACACCTCACAAACCCAAAAGAATTGTAGTTAAAGGTTTCTGCAGATTTTCTGCTCATTTAACCCTCTCCAACACAAGTCGCAGCAGGGATAATTTGGCCCTATAACACGATTGACCTTTTTTGAGAAGATATTCGAAAGAAGAATACTTGTTAACAACTTGCATTTTCATGTTTTTAAAGCTGTCAGCATAAATTAGCCTATTCTTTAAAAAATATGAAAAGCAGAGTTCATTAAAAGTAGGCATGGTATTTCATAGGAAGTGTACATGCTAAAAATATTAATTTTCTTAGTCTGAAATGTCACTCTTTTGAATACATTGTTGTTAATTTTACTTCTACTTTACTTTAAGTGACTTTATCTAAATCTAGTTTTAGTAGAGATCAAACATTGACTCAGTCTCTCTTACCAAATGATGATCTGATCTTCTACCTTTACTCATGCAAGTAACCCTTACTAACACAAGTAGTCTGCATGAGTAAGAGTTGCTCAGATGAGTAAAGGGAGCAAGGCCACCACCCCTGTTTTATTACACATCAGACAGTATTTTGTATTTTCAGACTATTTTTTTTAAATTTTACTCTGTTAAAAAAGGTGTAATTTATAATAACAAGACTGATTTTTTTCAGAAAGTTTTGGAAAGCAACAAGTTTCCAAATCTTAATGGGCGGCAGATTTAAAACAAACAAAGGAAGTATTTTTTCACATAATTTTTACAGTCAACCTGTGGAACTCCTTTCCAGAGGATGTTGTGGAGGCCAAGACTATTAGAGGGTTCAAAAAAGAACCAGATAAGTTCATGGAGGATAGGTCCATCAATGGCTATTAGCCAGGATGGGCAGAGATGGTGTCCCTAGCCTCTGTTTGCCAGAAGGTGGGAATGGGTGACAGGGGATGGCTCACTTGATGATTACCTGTTCTGTTCATTCCCTCTGGGGGACTTGGCATTGGCCACTGTTGGAAGACAGGATACTGGGCTAGATGGACCTTTGGTCTGACCCAGTATGGCCGTTCTTATGTTCTTACATTCTTAAATTTATCATTTTTTCATTGAGGGTCAGATTCTTTCACCTTTACAGATGCTGAGCAGTAACATGCTCCTCAAAGAGTCTCCCTGATTTCAATGGGATTACTTAGATGAGTAAGTGTGGCAGAATCTGGGCCTTAAGCAACTGATTGCAGTCTTATACGCATGGTCACGTATTGCCACCTTTCCTGGAAAACCTCCTATGTCGCTTGCATATGAATGGATTTTCTCAAGATCTGTAAGGATTGGTATTCTCTTAGTTGAAATTAGAACTGAGTCCTTCCTTAGACTTCAGAAGGGATATCTTGCACCAGGTCTATCCACACCAATAAAGTCAACAAATATGCAGAGTACAATTATTAAAGGGTGCTTTAAAAATCAAGCTCATAGCATCAATTGCCAATGTATTGTTGCTCAGATTAATGCAGCATTGGAAATCAGGTACACTGTAATAGCAATGTTAGAGATATGATATTCCTCATAAAAGATCATGGTTTTGGTAATTGCATATCCACTCTTTATATTTTTGTCTCTCTCACTACCAGTAACATACATTGGCAAAGGAAGAAGAGGGAAATGACATTACTCAGTGAAGCCACATGTTGCTAGCCATTAGCCAGCAATCTGGTGTCTATGGCCACTTAAGCAGATTTTTTTCCCCTTACCTTTCATTTCTCAGTGTATTCAGACTGTAAAATGCACCCACTGCGCTCCATAGTCGCTTTTCCCAGCCTGATCAGTGGCACTAAACATTAAACTCTTGTCTTTTGAGAATAATAGGCTTTACATGCTACACCCTCAAGCATGTTGAGATACTGTGCAGGCTGGAAAATAAAAATGTTCTAATTGTGTCTTTTAAATAAGCATAGGAGTGAATTAATTAGACTATATTTTGTCTTTAGTTGCTTAGTTACACAATAGTATTCCTAAGCACAAGTAAGATAAATTGGCTCTTTTTGTGCTGCTTGTCCCTTAATCATAATTACTGTATTGCTCAGGAGAGTAAAGCATACATAGGTTTTGCATTTTTAATAATATTCAAACAATATGCATATGATATAGAGAGTATGTTCTGGTTCAAGTTCTTATGTGCTTTTATTCATGAAGAAGTTCTACTATGATGGGAGCAGTATTTGCATTAGTTGCCCAGAGATATAGTTCTGGGAAATGCATAACTGAAATATTCTTGAAATGCCTATTCTGGCCCTTTCATTCATATTCAAAATAACAATGCCTCACATCTTAAAACAATCATACGTATTTGATTTAAGAGATTTTTCTTTGTGTTTATGTGTGTGGGTTCACACCCTGTTTTAACCCTGTAGAGACTAGACGAAGGTATGATTGATAGTGTCATATCAAGTTGAGCTTTTTATTTTGTAGCTAAAATGTAGTCAGAAGGACATTGGCATTTTATGGCATTTATCCAGTGACATTAATATTTGGCAGCCATCCATGTTTCTATGTGAAGGTGCCAGGGTTATACATAATAGAGTTTGCTTTCATTTTCAAGGTATTTTATCCTGTCTGAACAAACTAGCCTCTTTTAGGGCATATTGTGATGGAGCTGTCACTGGCGAGCTAAGAACTTTCGTTTCTTTCTGCACTGCACAGTGTTGGTTCTGAATGATGGGCAAATTGATACAGATATTGAACAATGGAAGATTCTGGCAAGAAACCCACTGTAAATGCTCAGTAGATGTATGTGAAAATTGGCTCCATTGTTCCGTTGTATGAAAAGCAAGTAAATTATTTACAGATATTTGCTAATTAAAGCATGTATTGTTTTACCAGCACAATAGAATACAATACAACAAAAGACAAAAGAATAGGCTTGCATAATTTAAATCTGCTAATGCAATGTACTCTTTGTTTAGAAAAATATAATTATGTAATCCACAAGGAAAGCTTTTCAAACTGTAACAGTACTAGGCAAAATTAGCAATGAAATGCTTGTCAACTTGCCTAAACCAAAACAACTACCTGAGATCTGTAGGCCATCTGATGAGAAAATATTTTGAGTGAAACCTATTTTCTCCTTGGTCATAACTTCTATCTGCACTGGCAGATATAAATTCAATTTGAACTTCTGTTCAGAAACCCCCCCCCAGGAGTTGCTATAGAAATCAGAAATCTAAGTGTTTGCACTCATCCCTCTAAAAGCCCCCCCTCCCTTCACAGACCAGCTTTACTCGTATCCCACAAAGAGCCGGTAACGCTCCATTCCTTATCATTTTATGTGATTCCTTTTGCAAATGCTGAATCATGAAGAGGAGTTTGCACAAAAGATGTATTAATGCCAAGGGAATAGAATCCCACATCGTTTTAATTATGTTACTCTACGCAGATCCCTCATGTTGTGTCTTTGCCTTGTTTATGGACCCCAGTAGGCTTAGAGCTATATTATAGGTCCTAATGCTCCCAGGTTTTGCATTTTTGAATATAATTAAGTTGCAAACAAATATGTAAACTAAACACATGCCAGTAGGCAGATCAGAGAAATGGGAGCAACACCAGTCACCTGTATTAAATAAGATCTTTGTTGCCCTTTAAAATTGGCTAAGGATTACAGATCAAAGGTTTTAGCCTAGCTTTTTAAAATTCTCCTGTGTCACTTAATTTTCTGTGCAATATGTATTTACAGTTAGACTTTATACAGTGCCCTCAAGTGCTTGAATGAAAAATGGTGGCCATATAAATGTAATTTTGAGGTGCATATGCTTCACTCCCAGCACACTTGCCTCTTCTGGGTGACTAACAAGTTAGTTGCTTAGTCAAGAAAGCAGTTTGCCCAGATGCCCTTCAAAATGCATGAGTATGTGCTGGAATCACTGTGTGCCAGAGGCAGTGGGAAGGTTGTTTGGGTATGATGTGCTGAATGAGGAATTTAAGTGGAAAGTGAAAGTGAAAGCATTATCTTCTTGTTAAAGCACACTACTGGTCAGTCAGTTCACCTCTGGCTCTGCCACTGACTTACCACGTGACCTTGGGCAAATCACATAACTTCTCTGTGCCTCACTAAACACATCTACAAAATGGGAGGAATGGTAACTACCTCATTTAGTTGCTGTCAGGCTTAATTTGTGGCTTGATGCTGTGGAAATGCAAAGTATTTTACTGATTAAATGACAGCCCAAGCCTTTATGTGCTCTAGAGATGTAATGTAGTATCTATTTTGCCACTGTAAGGCAGCTTTGCCCTGCTACATTAAAGTAAACTGTATGTTGCTACCTCTTCTGTGACCTTCCTAACGCCCAGTGCTCTCTGCTGCTGTTGACCCTGCACATTAATGGTAGATGGGATGAGGACACACTTTGGAGCTTCAGCTTCTGAGATGAGGATTGTTAATTTTGGTCCCTCCAAAAAGCAAAACCCTTCAGGAATAGAGCCATAAACTCCACTAGCTGATTTATCGCCTTATTGTCTTAAATAGTATTTGCCTACAATGGCCACAGTAAATAAGCTTGAAGGGGGAAAAAGATAGGTGCTTCCTACATTGGAGAGGTTGTTTAAGAATGATTTTCTCCTATAAAAATGTTCCTTGCCCCTTTAATACTCGTGAGGTCACTGGAGGAAGGATGGTTTTGTGGGTAAAGCTATTGGCTGGAAGTTAGAAGACCTGGGTTCAGCTCTGTCACAGACTTCAGGTGTGACCTTAGGTAAATCATTTAATTTCTCCGTGCCTCAGTTCCCTCTCTGTAAAATGGGGATGATACTTCCCTAGCTCACAGGGATGTTGCAAGGATAAGTTCATGATTAATATATGTGAGGTGCTCAGACACTATGGTTATTGGGCCCACGTAAGTAAGTGTGCAGGGATCTATAGTAATCTGCAGAGCATTGGTAGCTGACGTTAAAGCTGCATGCACGAATTTCTTCGAGATTTCCATTTGTTTATAAATTAACTCGATCATTTAAGATAATTTCTCCCCTTTCTTCCCCTCCCCCCCTTTGGACATGCACTGCGGTCCTAACATCTACCAAGCGATCTAAGATGTGCACCTAATTCCAGAGGCAAGAACAACAATTTTGTATAATTTACATGAGGGTCGTGCAGTATCAATTTCCATCTAAATTACAGAAAAATCAAAACTACATGAGGTGTAAATAAAGAGGATAATAGAGCCCTTTATATCAAAATGAAACATACAGTTCTATTATCCTTAGCGAATGTAGTCCATAATAGTCTAATTGTGTTTTGTGCTCCTGTGGGTGAATGTGTTTTCAGCAACAATGCACTGGGTTGTAAAATATGCATCCCCAGCTATCTACTGTGGTAAAGGTTTCAGTAAAAAGGCTGAAGATGTTTTTCTCATGCAAATTATACTGATCAGATAAATGGCACACAGTGTCTCCTATAATTATCAACAACAGTTTTTACAGTATGTCTCCTGTTTCCCTAGGCCATATATTTGATGTTACAAGATCAGTAATTCAGTAGACAGCCGAGCAGGTGTTCAAATCACTCCTGACCTCCAGAATTCTTTAAATGACCCCTGGAAGCACTGGAGTGAAAACATTCTCAGCGTGTCAAAGTTTTGAGATATCTTAGTTGCCATAATTATTTAAAAACTGCCTTCGTTTCTTTAAAAAAACCCAACTCCTACTTATGGGCAGCGAGTGAGAAGTTGTGATGCACTGTGTGCCCGCTTAGAATAAAGTTGTACAGTCACACCAAGCCTCCCTGTGGTGATCTGCCTTCCAAGAGTTAATTTTTCTTTAAAAAATAATAATAATAATCTGCTTTAAACTGTTCTAACTACCTGCTCTCTTTCCTTCGATGTAAGCATTCCAACCATCTGCTGAGTCGGGCAATATAGGGTTTTGTGCTTTCAGGAGGCTCTGACGGTTGCTTAGACAACAATGACATATTTTAGCATAATGGCTCTCAAAGAGGTACCATCCCTTTTTACTGAACTTCTCCTCTGAAAATAATAATCGGACACCTTCAGTTGGGTTAAAAAGAGAATGTAAGAAGGATAATTTGTAATAGTGTCTTTTCTAGCCCTCTCCCCACACCTCGGCTTGATAGTGGCAAATATTTTACTTCACTCTGGAGTCTTGTAAGATGTATTGCAATTATAAGCTGACTAGATGCCACGTTTTATTGGAATAGAAGAAAAAAGTGGCTCCTTTTATAGGCAGTTATTTCAAGATTTAGATAACTGCATGGACAGGGGAAACATTCCCATTGGCTGGTCAATATTCTTAAGGGGGCAGCAGAGATAAATCTAATTCCCAAGCAGAGTTGAAATTCACCTCTTTCTATCACAAACCTAATTTCATTGTTGCAGGAAAAATTTGTAAATGTTGCCTTCATTAAAGTCTTACCATGCAATGGGGATCTCATAAATATATCTCTTCAGAGCATAGTTAATCTCATATGAGTTGAATATTTTTATGCTGTAATCAACTTGGGTGGTTTTTCATGTTTCTATGGAGATATAATTATGGATGACATAAATGGTATACAGCAGATTTCTTTAATCTTCTAAAGGTTTGGTAGTCGTAAGTCACTGCATAGCTGGTTTTTATTTATTTAACATCTCTATTCATTTGTCATCTTGTTTCAAGGGTTTCTTCATAACCAGGGAGTCTAGAAAGAGATATACAACAATGTATGTCAAATACTTAAGAAGGCTTCGCTGTGTTAGTGATTCCAGGATTTGTTGGTTTTCTGAGGGAATCCATGCCCTCAGGAGATTAATAATTTGGTTGTGCCTGGTACCTTGAAAAGCCATGGAGGTGCTCGAGGGGCACTCTACTATCATTACTTGCATCATGGAGAAATCAACTCCTTTTGAAGAAATAGTCCTGTTTATTTTCATTTTCTTGCACAAAAGATGTTCCTTCTAGTTTGGATTTTAACGTAACACCAGAGAACAGAAATATGGGTAGTTGGTTTGGGTACTGAAATGTTGAAAGATGCCATGTAAAACCAAAGGCCAAGATTTTAAAAAGTGACTAGTGATTAGGGGAGCCTCCATTTTTAGATGCCCAATTTGGAAAACTTTAAAGCAGCCTGGTTTTTGTTTGGTTGGTTGGTTTGGTTTTCTTGTTTTAAGAAAGTAATGAGCACTTATCCTTTGAGAATCAGACCCCTTTAAGCTGTCTCACAGTGAGCACCGAACAGGTGAGGCTCCAAAATCACAAGTCAATTCTTGGAAATGTTAATCAAAATCTATTTTGTTTTTAAGGATAAATGTTGATTCTTTAGTATTTAGAACTTGTTACACTGATTATCTGTTTTTTGCAATTTGAAATCCCCCTAAAGAGTTTGGGTGTTAGATACAGTGAAGCTTTGGCCCACGCAGCACTGGGCACACCCAGGGCACAGCATAAGCACTGGCCCTTCTCACCAATATGGCTTTTCATTCATAAAACTCAAAGTGCTTTACAAAGATGGATAAGCATAATTAGTATCTCCATGTAATAGATGAAAGAGACTGAGATAGTGTGAACTTGGGCAATTGCACTGTCAAGGAGAGAGCTGGGACTAGAACCCATGTCTGCTACTCTAGTATCCTATCCAGTGGCCCAAACTGCCTTTTCGGGGAGAAATTCCGCATTGGTAATGGATACAAAACACAAGGTTTAGCTTTAAAAATGTTGACGGGACAAACACACAAGCTGACTTTTGAACCAAATGTGCTTTTTGGAAACTTTAAAACATATGCATACCCAAGTCATCAATCTGGGTTGTAAATTTGCTTTTCCCTTAATATTAGTTTAATCTGCCTGAGGGGAGAGAGAGACTGAATATTTTTCAAACTAATTGACTCTGTATGGTTGGTTCCCATTGAAGTCACTCCGCATGGGTAAAGGAATCTATCTATTCATGGAGTCAACTGCAGGAATCAGGACTTAAGTTTCTGCAGTTAGTTATATCAGACTGGTTTCAGAGTAGCAGCCGTGTTAGTCTGTATTCGCAAAAAGAACAGGAGTACTTGTGGCACCTTAGAGACTAACAAATTTATTTGAGCATAAGCTTTCGTGAGCTACTGCATGCATCCGATGAAGTGAGCTGTAGCTCACGAAAGCTTATGCTCAAATAAATTTGTTCGTCTCTAAGGTGCCACAAGTCCTCCTGTTCTTTTTATATCAGACTGTAACCTGAATTATTTACCACAGTGGAACATATTGATAACACCACTGTGGAGAAACTCAGACTTAAGCACTTTTTCAACCATCTCATCCAGGATAAATATTTCTAAGCACTCTAACTGAAGCTGTGGTTCCAATCATTCAATTGCGTAGCTCTTACTCACCCTGGTGTGCACTTATTCATTTGATTGAAGTCAGTGAGGCTACTTGTAGGAGTGAGTAAGTGCTCACCATCATGAGTAAGAGTTACAAAGTCTGGCCCGTAGCTGGCATTGCACATGTCAGGGCTAACCGCATGGGTCTGCAAAGGGACTAATCCAGAGCCTACTGAACTTGATGAAAAAGACTCCCGTGACTTTCAATGGCTTTGAATCACAGTGAACAGAATGGGGGGAAAAAAAAAAAAGTACAGCAAGAGGTAGCATGTTTAAATGATGTTTTTATTTAAGAGGAGGTTACACAAAACAGAAAGATGTACTTGGTTTGTGCTTTAAAGCATGAAATAGCCTGGTATCTTTTGCCATTAATTAGCTGTGCAAATATTACTGTGTTGCTCACTAAACACCCACTTTGTGGCTTGTCAGATTATCCCAAACTGGGAAGGAATCATTGATATATACAGACAGGGGGGGGTTGTATTTTTCAGTTTAAAATTAATTCAAATTTATTTGCGTCGTAGAATGTACTCATGACAAATGGTATGGGCTGGCTTTATGGGTGGGTGATGTGGGCAACTGCCCAAGACACTGTGGTTCAGAGGGCACCATGGTCAAGAGGCAAGGAGCAGGGTGGGCTTCAGGTGCAAGGCCGCAGAATGGAATTTGGAGCAATGAGGGTGCCCAGGGGTGATGGGGAGATGGCTGGGGAGGCAGCAGGGGCCAGGGGCACTGGGTGGAGTCGGGGGAGGCAGTGGGGCCTGGAGATGATGGGGGAGGGAGCCCAGGGAGGAAGCGGGGGCCAGGGGTGCTAAAATACAAGTTTGCCCAGGGCATCATTTGTCTAAGGTGGCCCGGCAAATGATACATCAAGAGAAGGCAAATTGTTGGTTAAATTCACAACAGAACCTTAGAAGCTATTTTAAATACTTAGAAAAAAAAATCCAGGAATCTTGTTTTTAACTTGCAAGAGTATTGGATTCAAAACCAAAGCTGGACCCAGCTGTCTCCTTATCCTTATATTTTAATGGTCAAGATGGGTGTTTGTGTTTTACTTAATGGCCACAAGTAGGCTTTGAAGTTAATACCCCCAGTAAGATAAATGTGGAAAGTTCACACCTCTGGTGGTGCTGTTGAGTCAACATTTTAGGGCCGCAGACTCGAAAACCCTGCAATGCTCATGAAGGACGCCATCACAAAACAGGATTTCTCTACAGTGGTAAAAGTCAGACCTGTAACTCACTGCCAGCACAGCTCTTCCAGTTGAATTGGGAATAGCTGTAGTGTAGACAAGGCTTAGCTGTTTTTAACCACCGTGCTTCGTAACCCCATTGCTGCCCCATTAGAGAATTACATATCTTCTTTGCTTGTTTGTTTCTTGACAAACAGAAAAGGGCTTAAAACACCGAGAGTATCAGAAGCCCAAATTTTCCATACACGGATCTGGATTTCCCCTGCTAAAAACTCGTCAGGATATCTTTATTCTAACAGGACATTGAACAAAATAATTATTGGTCCACAAACTGTCCTTTTCTATATAAAAATATTTGCAATAAAGTCAGTGAAATGCTGTAGGAACCAATATAAATATTGTTTCCCCTGGTTTACTTTAAGATTAACTGCCTGGCAAATAAGAATGCACTGAGACAGGGAGTGCCTGAACATAAATGGTTGGTTCATGAGCCCACTTGAAGGGTTGTGTTCCAGTTTAATGTGATGTTGGATAATGTAGCAACATGGAGATCTGCATTGGTTTGGATCAGTGCAGGGACAAATTCTGCCCCCGAGAATAGTTCAAAACTCCCAGATGAGTTCAGTGAGACTGTTGCATGAGTAAAGACTGCAGAATTTAGGTTATAGTGTTTATATATTAATAACACAACGGAACAGATTATAGCGGCTCCAGTGCCTAAGCACTGGGTAGCCCCTCCTTCACCAGAGGTACTCAGAATGCTATATCCATACGTCCCCAAGTGTAGTTGTGAGGTCATTAGCATTGTCAGAGGAGGTGTGTTTGGGCAGGCTGGGGTCATGGCAAGGCCAGCACCCTATGCACAATGGCAAGTGGCAGGAGACCTTTCCTGGAGTAATCACATCACATCTGTTAGACGGGGTTACCAATGGCTGCTAGTGTTCTGACTCCTCTGGGCACCAGAAACATTCTATCCATTCTGCCTACCTCTGCCATGCTTTCCTCTAGGCCCCCAGCAAATTCTGACTCCAGTATCCTTAACCTGAGACATAACTCCTATTGAAGTCAGAGGAGCTTTTGAAGGCAATGGGAGTTTCTGCTTCATAGAGACTGTAGAATCAGGGCCTTGAGATACAATTGGCTGCAATTCTGAATCATTTTCATCTTGTTCACAACAAACTCAGGAGCGTGATGCAATCCCTTTGATACGACTCCCCTAAGGAAGCATTAGGAGGAAACTCAGCAAGGTGAACCCGGAGGACTTTCCGAATCCCTTTGTCCCCTTTCTACTGATTCTACTGTGGGACGATATGGCCTTGGCTATTGGCCTATGACATTCACAGTGTAGGTCCTGATTCAAGAAGATACTTATGTACATGCTTAACTTTAAGTATGTGGGTAGTTTCATGGAGGTTAATGGGGTTGCTTATGGGTGAGATTCTCAAAAATCTAAGGGAGATTCCTGTCTTCACTTAGGCACTTCAGTGGGACTTTTGTGTCTTTCTCCCTTCGGTATTTTTGAAAATCCCATCCTAAGTGTTTAAAATTACATGTGCATATAGGTACTTTCCTGAATTCATGCCAAAAGCATTCATCATTGGCCTAAATCTGCTCCCACAATAATCAGTTTACTATTGACTTTGGTGGGAGCAGAGTTAGGCCAACATAGAACATTTTTGAAAATCTCACACTAAATAATTTCTTTATAGGTAATGATGCAAACAATTATTTTATAGGCAAAAGAAGCTAAATGATTTAGGAGCACAAGTCCCACTGATTTTCAAAGATATTTTTGTTCCTAAGTCACTTAGGTACTTTTGAAAATTCCACCCAGTGTACTTAGTTGCATTTTGATCTATTTCTCTTCCTCACCCATCTATAAAATGTTTAGAAAATGAGACATCCTTAACTGCATCCGTTACCACAGTAACCGGCTAAATTTTTGTTACGGTTTGTATTCATACTCTTGGTTTATGTGCTAATCCGATTCAAAATGCCTTTCTGTGCATACCTTTTGTATTACAGTAGCTGCCACAAAAGTATTTATGGTCACAATACTTATTTTGCAAATTGCTAACATGATCACATGACAATTTTTGCAAAGATTCTTTTTCTAGCCGTTCACACTGATGTAGGCAAAACTAAGTATAAAATACTTTGGTCATGGTTGCTGGTGTGTGGTCATTTTGCTGTCACACAAAACTTTAAGTGTAAACATGTGATTTATGCTCTTTAGTGTTTCCTGATACTTATATCTTCCATATTTTTCTGCTTCCTTATCAAATTTCCAACTAAATTCTGGCATATGACTGTATTGCAAAGTGGGTTTGCTGCTGAATTGTTAGTAAAACACACGGGTTGTTTATCAACCAATATTCTTGGATTTATGGTTTCTGTATGTACCGTGTCTGTGAAGGTTGTAGTCTGAAACTGGTTAATTCTTTGAAGATGTAACAGTGATTGTACTTTTCTTTTAGTTAATAGGTTGTTTGCTTGGCTAACTTTGTATGCCAGCCAAAGTTAGTCATACCAATTCTTGGAAAGGATATGAAGAAACTGGTAATTGAAATCATAATCATTTGGCCATAAAAGTTATTTTGAAAATAACACTTTAACCAAAAACATATCTAATCTGGAAGTCAGATTTCTATGAAAGATGCTGCTAAATAGAATGTTTCTAAGTACTCTATATTAGAAATTGTGATACTTAATGATTCCATTCAACATCCTATACAGCAGACCTCATCCAGAAGCTGTTAAGTCTGTCTTCATGCAGACTCAATTTTTTCACTCTGACATTTAATAATCACCATGTAATAGCTATAAAATGCATAGCAACTACAGATCTTTTATTTCAAGTGGATGGTGTAATGAAATTGGGTGAAACCATCCATTGAAAATGTACTGTGTAGTATGCAGCATTGTTTACAAAGTAATCACATTTGTCATAAGCAGAAAGTTAAAACATTGTCTTGATTGTTTGTTGTTCAGTGGAAGTTCATATTCAGCACAGTGATAAAGGAAAAGATTCCATTACTAAAATTTACTTAGCGTACAAGTATGAGGCTCATTTTTGAGTAAATATTTGCTATTGCACTAAAAGTAATAGAAGATGACTGCTTATAAAACAACTTTGTGTTATACAAGGAAGAGTGAAATATCAGATCTACGTTTTACTAAAGCTACTGTGTAGGTTTCATGTTGTGTGTAACTTATCACAAAACTTACCCACACTTCCCACCCCACCCCCCCCCCTTTTTTTTTTTTGGTGCTATTGAGCAGTATTTTATTTCCTGAGGAATGTGTTAAGCAAAAAATACAGAACCAGAATCAGAAAATGCAAGAATTTCTTTCTTTTTTCTTTTTTCCCCATTCCTAAATAGTTGTGTTTATTTTGGAGAAAGAAAGAATTATGGTTAATATTTTTAAAGTGACTATACCACCCATGTTTTACCTAGAAATGTGTGGTGTGAAAGGTGTGTTATAAGTCAGTTCAAGTTAAAACATCAACTGTTTCAAATATTTAACTTAAAGATCTCAAGTTTATCTTGGTGGGAGTTGGGGTTAGGGTTTTTCTTTTTCTGAAGCCTTCTTAAGTCCTGCCTACAGTAGGCAGCTATAAAACATTCTGCTTATTCATCATGACTGAGAAGAGTTGATTGTTTCCTGGAAGGATAAAAATGTAGCAATTAGAGATGTTTAATTCAAGTATATATTCAGCAGGCTAAACTGAAGTTAAATTGCTTTTTCATAGAATGTATGCTTAAGAAGAGGGAAAAATACAGTTCTGTTCTTGAAAAAGTTTTAAGAAACATGAGAATATGCAAGTTTCTTTTGGTGGGAAACGCATAACATTTATGCAGTATTTCTTTTGGGATTACATCACAGTTTTATTTAATTTTTAGGACAAAAGTTAAATTCAATATTTGTGTATAAGCCAAGGGAAAATGTACCATAAACACAGGAATTTTCTGGTGAGTCAGAGTTCCAAGAATCTAAGATTTACTTAGACCATTTATTTGAGGACTAGCTATAACCATTAGTCATCCAGCCATGAGTTTTTACATTTGCAGCTAATTGCACCTAAAAAGCAAGCTTTCATCCAAGCCTTTGGGATATACAAAATGCACTTTGGCAATCCACATTTAAAATACATTTTAGGACTGCTGCCCTGATGTTCTTGGACATTTTTTATCACATAAATATTTGCTTCAAATAAACAACCAACAGTGACACTAAAATGGCATGCAAATTGCATGAGTTATTGGATATTCTGTATCACAGAAAAAGTAATCTGCCAAGAGCAAGATAAACTTTTCCAATAACATGTCAAAGAGGCAGTGCTACAAACTTATCTTTCATCATAAGCCACACATGACATGCTCTGTTCTCGTTTGACTACATCTTGCAGGATGAAGTTATTGCCGTTTCAGAGAAGGTGACTGTGAAGCTCGAAGATTTGGCAAAATGGGCACATTCAGATTTCTCCAAGTGGAAGTGTGGTCTCCGGGCTGACCCAGTCATACCCATGGAACTGGGCAAGAATGGGCAGAAGGAAGCCTTGATGAGATACAGGCAGTCCACACTCAACAGTGGCCTGAACTTCAAAGACATTCTAAAGGAAAAGGCTGATCTTGGTAAATATAGTTTCCTTTTCTAAAATTGCTGTTTGCCTACCTGTGAATGTATTTCTAAGGGTAACAAGCCCAATCATGCAGTGGTTATTCAGACAAAACTGTCATTGACTCTAAGACTGTAAGCACTAAGGCTCAAATCCTGAAGTTGCAAGCAAAGGTAATTTACAAGGGCTTCCCACAGAAACTATGTAGGCATTGGGCTCAAGTATGTGCTATACATCATATGGGATTGAATCTGATGCCTTCTCTCTATGCAATTAGAATCACAGAAGAAAGACACAGGTCAAAGACCTATTAGATCATATTGCCTATATTCTTGCCAACGAAGGGTTGTTGCCTATCACTAGTGCTTCTCTAGTCTTTGTCCAATACAGTGTTAATTGTCTTAAGTAATGAGGTTTCCACAACTCCCTTTGGGACACTGTTCCACAGTCCAATGTGTTTTACTTTAAAGTTTCTTGTAACATTCAGCCTACGTTTTTTTTAAAAAATCCATTTAATTAATCATACTTACACCCATTTGTACCGTCACTTTGGTTTCATGATGAAGTGGATCTTTTCTTTCTCACTTTTCCCTCTCTGCAAAAATGGAGAGGCATGGGAACTCAGATGGACAGCTTTTCTGCTGCATGGGCTCTCTAATGCTTTGAATCTCTGCAAGCAGGCTTACAGTTTTTGGGATGCTTCTTGCTCCCCATATGCATGTAAGTCCTACAAGTTGCTTCACATGGACGGTCTCCTGCACTGCCTGGCTCTCCTTTGACTTCAGTATGTCAGTGGGATGTGGAGGCAGGATCTGCCCACATGTATCAGCTTGCAGAATTGGGGCCTAAGTGGCTACAGAATCTGGGTCTAAAAATGCCAACTTTGTAGAAGTTGTGCACACAACTCCCATTTCCTTTAATGGGACACATTCTTATGCAAGGGCCGTAGGATGACGTCTGAGGCAGCTGGTCTTCTGTTGGTAAATATGCCTAATTGCCATTAGCTTTATTGGGAGATTGACATGCACATTGGCTGACAGGTAAATATATTTCAACGTGTGTTTCAGTGAAATTTATTTCCTGTAGTACATTTTTTTTTTTTTTTTTTAGAAAGCTAAGCTTAGATAGCTTCAAGCTTAGCATATAAATGGATGAAAGGTAAGAAATCAAAAGTTAAGGCGGATACTCTGCCAACTCCATGTGCAGAATTTTTTTCTCATCTAAATGAATTGAAGATAGTGGGCCAAGTTCTCAGTTGTGTAAGCAGCATAACTCCATGGACTACAATGGAGCTATGTCTACCTACACTAGCTGAGGATTTGCCTTATAGAACTTACCTTACAACAGTGCTGAGTCTCTCGTTTCCCATCTAAGCAAATGGTGAGGTGAATTTGTCAGTCTTACTTTATAAACTTCACAGCTAGTCAGGATGATGTTTCATTATGGTTGAAAGTTGATATTTTAAATCAATATCTACAGTAAAACACTTGCAGAACTTTTGTTAGAGGTTTCTTCTTCTTTGTAACTAGATGTACATTCCTTGTACATTTCCTTGCATCTGTTTGGTGTATCAGAAGAATCTGAATGCTTCTCAGACAGAGCTTTTGAGTTTTAACATTCTCTTGTTTTGTTTTTGACAAACAAACAAACAAATCCTTTGTGGTAAGTTTATAAAACCAGTATTATTGACTCAAGAGCCAAAGAAAATTATCTTCAAACGTAGCACACACAGTTCATAGCTGCATGTTAAGCCTTTGAAAAGAGGGGTTACACTAAAAATGCATATGGTATCTGAACTATAACAACGTAATTGTGAAAACCCAACACTGAGAGCATTGTATGTGGCTTTCTTTTAGTTCATGAATCAGGCTGCTTTGTCAGTGCCTATACAGAAAAAAAGTTGACTCCATTTTTTTTTTTTAAAGTTTCTCTCTGTGACTGGTTATCATTGGTTTGAAACCCACAGGCACAAGAAGACATTTAGCCATTGGGCATGTTGCTTTTGAGAATGGGTGCAACTGCTGAAAGATAGACAAGAACTCTCTTGCTGCTTGGTTTATTTAAATGTAATATTAATATTAAGGGGATTAAACAAATGTACAGTAGAACCTCAGAGTTACGAACACCTCGGGAATGAAGGTTGTTTGTAACTCTGAACAAAACATCCTGGGTGTTCTTTCTAAAGTTTACAACTGAACATTGGCTTAATACAGCTTTGAAACTTTACTAGGCAAAAGAAAAATTCTGCTTTTAACCTCTTAATTTAAATGAAACAAGTACAGAAACAGTTTCCTTAGCTTGACCAAAAAAAAAAAGGTTTCCTTTATTTTTTAGTAGTTTGTTTAACACCGTACTGTACTGTATTTGCTTTTTTCTTTCTTTTTTTTTTTGGGAGGGGGGGTGGGGGGGGTGGAAGGGTCTCTGCTGCTGCCTGATTGCCTACTTCCAGTTCTAAATGAGGTGTGTGGTTGTCCAGTCAGTTCGTAACTCTAGTGTCATAACTCTGAGGTTCTACTGTAGTTTTCCTGTTCAGTAAATAATGGGGAGCAACTATAGTTTTCTTGGTCAACACAATAAAATTTGTAATGCGGATGAGTCCAGTTAGAGTAGGGAAGCTTGAGCGGTTGACCTGCCTGTGCTGAAACTTCTCTCTTGTCAAAATGGCACCTTTAGTGAGCGTAAAGTACGCACCCGGAGAACTCTTCCAACACTCCGCATCATGCCAACGAAACAGTGCACGCTGTGGTTAGAAATTTGCTAGCTGTAATCATGGCTAGTAGGGTTCCAAGCACGGTCTCTTGGGCAAGGTTTTTCTTCTCTGTTCTGTAGATGACATACAGCAAATTGATGGTCAGTTTTATAGTGTTAGACTGGCCTTTAGGGGAGGTAGTCTGTAGTCTAGTTCTTACAAACAAATCCCTGCCTGAAGTAGTCAGGAAAACGATTCGTGAACTCTGCTAGCAATACCGATGTTTAATGCTGGTTGTAGGCTAGTAAATTTCTGATTCTTTTGTTGACAAGACCTAGATAAACAATATGATTGCCTGAAAACATTTTCCTTGTGGAAATGCACATTTCCTTTATGAAAAAATCCTATGTAGTTGAATAAAAATGATTACTTTCCTATAGGATATATTTGACCTTCCTCTAAAATTTAACAGAAAATTATATCCCTGCTAAGGAATTCTAAAGGATGGCTCAAAAAACCCCTTATCATTTTCCATTAAATTCAATAGGTTTTAAAGGTAATTTCTGTAGAAATAGATTACATTTCTATAGAAACTTATTGTTTTCATCCCTATTAAATTATGTAGGTCTTTTCCTTAGGAAGTGCATTAAATATATAAAAATCTCATATTTCTGAGGTTAAGTTTTCAGCCTGAAACATGATTCCAAAAATTATATCCTTGCCTTTCAGGGTGTGTATTTTATACATTCTCTCTCTCTCTCTCTTTTTACAAACATGTCATGTGAGTAATTAATGTCTTAAGTCTATTTATATTTTTCTAACTATTTATTTCAAATGTTGGTACAAATAAGGAATAACAACAATGCAGTATATAAAAATAGAATAGTTGTGTAATATATTATTCATAATAAACATGAGAACCTATTTTTCCAGAAGAATTGGCCTGACAAAATCATTCACTACCAGGGCTTCTAGTTATTTATTTTTGTCTTTAGAATTATTTAGGAGCTTGGGGTTATTTGTAATAAATAGACTTCAATACCCATATTTGGTAAATCAAATGGAAATAGCCAGATGAGGAGTCATTTCATTTTAAATTTTTTTTTAGCAATTAAGCAGTGTAAACACTATCAGTTAAACATGGGTAAGTTACAAATTTGTATTCCTTGGGCTATAGTTAAAAAAAATTCAAATTATTTTATATAACACTGCTTCTTACAGAGTTCCTTTAAGTGAAGTATGAAAGCTGCAATGTAAGCTTTATTGGCCTATAAATATGTCATTATAGTTGGACTACATTTATATGCTTTGGATTGTTGTTTAAGCCAAGAAAATATGTCTCTACAGGTTGACTTTTTATTGAAACCCTTTGAGGCATACAACAGAACGTATTTTAGGCTCAGGTTATTAAAACAGCATTTTCATTTTTGCAGCAGACTCATTGTCAATTATGCTGCCACAAACTGTCTGTGGATAGGCAGTTATGAATGGGTTCATCTCTAAGTGTGTCTTTGGAAAAAGAAATAAAAGATAAAGGAGTCAGAGCTGAAATTGAGAAACGAGACTGACGGGGAAATGACTGAATTTAGTGCTTGGGGGCACCGTTGGTTGGGGTTCTGCTGTACTGTGGCACTGCCTGTGGTTAGTTGAGAAATGACCTGCTTTCCCACCTCGTCTGCTGTTGCTGATCGGAGCGTGCAGGGTTTTTAGATTTTTGGGGAGTGGGGGTGGGACGGTTTGACACCTGACTCAGGGATAGCTTTTTTTGACTCTTGTCCTTCTTGGGCTAATAGATCAGTTAGGACAGATAGATTGGTTCTCTTGAGCGTTTCAGGACAAAAGCTGTGGGATCTGTTATTAGGGTTGCATGCACGGTGTTTGGCCTTTTATCATGCCAAAAATTGCAGCTCAGGTTGTCGGACTGTGAGCTCCTTGAAGTCTGCATCCGGTGATGTCGTTTGGAGGAGTCATCAGGTTCTGTTTCTACTGCAACCAGTGCCCATTATTTTGGCTCTTTAGCTTTGAACTCCAAAATAGTGATGCGGAAACTGAATTGAGTTTAGATAATAAACCTTCACTGCCTGTAGATAATACATTCCTGAGGTTAATATATATTTATGTGGAAGATATTAATATCCTTACTGTTCCTTGAATAATCTAGGAGCATTGAGCGCTACTTTAAGTGAGGCTCAGCTTTCAGCAGCCCTTCCCTTTGTTGATGGAGGATATGGGGCAAGTCAGATTTTTCCCTTTTCCCCCGCTGTCTGCTTTTCTGTCAATTCTCTGAAAATCTTTTCTTGTGAACACTTTGGGTCTGATTACCATGGAGTTACACAGGCATAAAGCTGGAGTAGCATGGTGGCGAATCACTCGCCTTGCCTTTTCCTGTCCCATCTTTTAATTTGCATGGGCCAAAGAGTGGCCATGGTTCCATGTGAGCTCCCTTACTTACTGCCACTTGTGGTGGCTCTGCAATGTCCTTGCTGCTCCTCAGCACATCACAATGGGTTTGGAAGGAAGAATGGAGCAGCTACCCTGGTGAGGATGCAGACTTCTCAGAATCTGAGTAGTGCCAGGGCGGCATGGAGCACTGCTGTGGTGCCCAGCCCCACCTGGCCTCTGTGTCCTGGTGAGAGCAGGGCGATGGCCCGGTGTGTATGCTTGCACTTACCAATAACTGGAGAACAGCTATGATTTCTCTCAGCGAATATTATGATTTTGGTTATCGGGACATCTGGACTTTACAGTTCTTGATGATTTTAGAACTGACATCAGTTCTCTTGTTCGTCCTTTATCACATTCTTTTGACTTCTGACTCTTCTGGCTTAACTCAACGTGCTAATTTTCTGATCAGCTAAATGTCTCCCATTCAGTATAGTTATTTTTTTTTCTGTCTTTCCCATGGCTTCCTGTCTTTCTCGTTCTTATCAGTCACCATCTTGATCTTGGTTAACCTTGTGTGAGCATCCCATCCACATCACTTCATTTTCCCTTTGATACTCGCTGCCACCTCTGTCCCAGCACTCCTTATTTTGTCCTCTCTTGGGGATCAAGGTGCTCTCTTATTACACTGTTTTAGCCAGTCTTATCAATTCAACTACTCTTCAGTGGATAAGGGTGATCACCCTCGCTTGTCTGTGGTGCTCTGAGGAGTTTGAGAAAAGAAAGATGGCTCTTTGGGAAGAGGACTGTCTCCTGATATGCATTCATACAGCTTCTAGCACATTTTGAGCACCACTGCATTATAAATAACAATAGATGCAGGCTGGTGTACAGGACTCTAGTGATTGTTATATGGAGCTACTTTGAAGGTTAGGCCTTTTTTTGGTCATATCTAGGGTAGCTCAATTGACGTACAATTTCTAATGTTTAGTCATTTACTCCTTTTTAGAATTGGGATGCTAAAGGCACAAAATGGACCGTTAACTTGACCAAAGTCACACAGCAAGGGCCCAATCCTGCAAGATACTGAGGAAATTCCCACTGAAGCCAATGGCTGCTGAGTTCACACAGCATTTAAGACCTGTACATGGATTTGACCTTGCAACCTCCTGGGTTCTTATATCTTTTCTGTGTGCACTGGACCAATTTTTTAAATGCATTTTTGTACTCTTAAATTAAGATTAACCAGGATCTGTAGACTTGTTGATTTATTTAGAATCCCTGGTGCCCCTTAAATGCCGAGGGGCAGTGCTGTTCTTAGGATTGGCATATCTTCGTAGCTCTGTGACTATTGCCTTTCTCAGACATTAGTAGTGTCTGCACCTAGCTCTCCATTAGTGGTCCTTTTCTCCCCCTCATTTTCCCTTTCCCCAGTCTGCTCAGCCACTGGTTTTCCCCTCTGAACTTTCTTCAGCAACAGTCTGAGCACATGATGGGGTTTTCTGGAGGTTATGTTTGGCCACCTGATCTTTCAATTCCCTGGGTAACTTGGTTGCCCAAGGAGCGTTTGTGTGATTTAAGTGCTGTTAATTTCTTCTTTTCTTCTGGGATGACACATTTTGTTACATTTGAAGCTTATGGTGATGCCGTGGCCTGGCTGTGGAAGCCCTTCTGTTATCATTGTTTTGTCTGGAGCCTCTTTTCTATTTGTGGTCACAAGTTATTGAGAAGAGAGTTTTAACATGACACAACTTGTACCTTATTAAAGAGGCATTGACTGGATCTAATCTCACATTTTGACCTACTTTAACGTTGTTATAAACTGGGGAATAAAATCCTCTGGATACTAACTAGCTTGGTTTGTAATTTAATTGCCATTTCTTCACCAAGAAATTTAACCAAACCCCAAATAACTACTCTTTTTGTAGACCCTACAGGAATGATGTGTGTTTTTCCTGTGATGATTCCTACAGCAACAGTAAACTAACATTATTCTCAGAATGTACTGATATCAGTTACCATTGTGTCAGCATTTTCAGTTATATATCAGTATGACAGGGCACTTTGTTAGTGTAGAGTACAGCCATTTTCATTTCAGTTCCATTCCAAACATTAGGGAAAATCAATGTTGCTAAGTGGAAAAGGACAAAAAGACAAATTCCTGTCCCAGTGAAATCAGTGGGGCCAAGTTGTACTAGTGTAAACCTGAAACAATGTCAGTTTGCTCCAGTAATAGGAGTTTTCCCATTGACTTCAATAGGAGCAGGATTAGTCCCAAATCATTATAAGAATTCTCAAACTCTTAAGAAAGTACTACAATAAAACAGTAAAAAGGTGCCAGCAATTATGTGACCATGTCCCTTTAAAAGTGTTAGACAAGCTTAAAGTCTGGTTTTTGTTTATTTCTTAGCACCAAGATTGATCTTCCCTGGGCCTGAATATGTTTGCTATTCAGGATTTTTTTTCCCATATGGTCTTTGCTGAATCTTACGTTTAAATCTTACTAACCAGGAGATTTTGTTCCAGTAACTGAAAACTTGTGTTCTGCCTTCTGATGCAGCACTTGTATGGTTTGAATCTTACCTATTTTAATGCGTAAGTTTCTCTTGGGTTCTTAGGGTGCTTTCTTTCCAGCTAGCCAGTTTCTGATGTTCAGTGATCACGCTGTGCTTAAGGAGCTTGCAAGAGATTTGCTTCGCTCTGTGTCTGATGGGTCCAAATGGCTATGCATAACAACTAGAGCATCACAGTGCTTCACTCAGACTCTCTGTCTCAGGGCCCAGTACCACAGCTGTCACCACTGCCCATATTGTTTCTGGATCCCTCAAGGAAGAAACTGGGTCTTCTATTGTTTTGTGTCTCTTTCTTTCCTTTGCTTAGTACTATTCAGGGATGTGATCAGCATTCTCTCCTCTAATTCTGGAGTATTGTTTCCAGTTCTGGGCACCACATTTCAGGAAAGATGTGGACAAATTGGAGAAAGTCCAGAGAAGAGCAACAAAAATGATTAAAGGTCTAGAAAACATGACCTATGAGGGAAGATTGAAAAAACTGGGTTTGTTTAGTCTGGAGAAGAGAAGACTGAGAGGGTACATGATAACAGCTGTCAAGTACATAAAAGGTTGTTACAAGGAGGAGGGAGAAAAAATGTTCTTCTTAACCTCTGAGGATAGGACAAGAAGCAATGGGCTTAAATTGCAGCAAGGGAGGTTTAGGTTGGACATTAGGAAAAACTTCCTGTCAGGGTGGTTAAGCACTGGAATAAATTGCCTAGGGAGGTTGTGGAATCTCCATCATTGGAGATTTTAAAGAGCAGGTTAGACAAACACCTGTCAGGGATGGTCTAGATAATATTTAGTCCTGCCATGAGTGCAGGGGACTGGACTAGATGACCTCTCAAGGTCCCTTCCAGTCTTGTGGTTCTGTGATTCTCTAGTTGTCATTTAGAACTGCTGGCCCTTATGGATCCAGGGGACCTTTTCCTGCATTGTATCACTTCCAGTCACATAGACAAACATGGCTGACTGCTAATGTCCCTAAAATGAAGACCTATAAAAGTAGCATTGTTGTTGATTGGGCCCTGCTAACATCTTTTTCTTTCCGCCTGGCTGTTTTCCTCGGTAGTAATTCTGCTCTGCCAGAGTCCAGAACTTGGAGTCTTGCTGACATCTTTGACTCCAAACCTCTGTTAATCAAGTTATGAAACTGTCTCAGTGCAGCTCATGCATTGGTCCAGATTGTGACCTATGCTACCTTGTTAAGATGCTGAAGCTCTTATGTGCGCTATGATGACTTTGCGACCAGATCGTGTAATTCCTTTTGTGGGGGTAAGAAGTAGAGCAAGACACAACTTATTCAGAACCTCACCTCCATGTTGCACTTCAGAATCAAGAACTATAAGTGAATTACTCCTGTGCCCAGAGAACTTCACTGCCCTTTGGTGAGGAAAAGTAGATTGGTTTTAAATGTCTTTTGCTTACATATGTACAATTCTGCCAGGGTGGCCTATCATCTTCATTTCTCCCAAAACGTCCGTGTCTATCCTCTGTCTGCTCTGCTGCTGAAGGACTGTTAATTGTTTCCTAAAATACAGTTTGGATTGAAATCATTTCCTTGGTTTTCTTCTAACCTGTGGCTCATCACAGATTAAGTACTGAGGGGGTCTGTCACTGGTGCCTTGCCGCAGCGTGTGATCGAGACGCATTGAATGTGGAAAACATAAACAGTATCAGGTTGTTAGCCCTTGGCAAGGTGATCTAATTAGATCTTCAAAGTTAAACCCAACGTGCTCGCCATAGCCTCCACACAAGATACTATCACTCCTCCTGAAAAACTGGTGCGCCATATAGGAGCTTGAACAACCAGTCAAAAGACCCCTCTCTTCTCCTGCCTCCTCTGGGCACCACCATTTCCTATTTCAGGAAAGGATCAACCAAGCTCCTTGTGTAAAATGAGTTCAGTCTTCAATCTCTTGTAGAGGGTATAATCTTATTTCATGGATATTTGGCAACATAAACCTCCCTTGTTCATGTGACGCCTGAGGTGGTCACTTGCCAGTACTTGCTTTTTCTTTAGTTTCTCCTCCCTGCCTCCCCTTTATGGGCCAGTCTGCTCCTAGAGAGAGAAAGAGACAGGGACAAAAGTCTGAGGTACACAAGCCACTGATCGTGACACCCGTCATACACGTGCAAATGTCAGCAGCAAACGCCGGGACAGAGAGGTAGTAGTGCGTAAGGGCTCAGAATCATCTTTGCTAAGCACATCTTCACTTAGGCAGGGAGGAAAAGGTGAGTGACTGGCAGGTGAGAAAAGCAGAAAAAGAACTGAGAATCTTTCTGGGGTTGGATAAGCATGTGACAATTGAATCATTTCCCATGACCTCTGACTTGTCCAACTGGTGTAGGAACTAGCTAACTGGTGTTAGCCTTTGGGCAGAAATGCGTGGGGGACACCTCACTCTGCCGATAGCAACTCCTCAATGATAGATTATGTGGTAGCCAGCTGGCAAACCTGCTTCACCCTTGGATGTGAGGAGCAGAGATCTGCCTTAGTGTGTGCATAGCTCTTATTAATGTTAATGGGAATTATATACACACACCCCTCAAGAGCACAGTGGACTCTGAGCATTTAGCCCTGTTAAATGAAGTCTTAAGACTTCCTTTATTAGTATTGTGACTTCATAATCTCTTTAAATTAATTTGGATTATGTTTGTCATCACTTGCTTGATGATGTTTGCAGGAGGTGGAAGTAATTGATAGTTTTGTTTAACCTAGTAGATGGTAAATCTGAATTGTGTGTGTGTGTGTTTAAAAATATATAAAATGCCATGGATTCTAATTTACTGGCTGGGTTCATTGTTGCATAACCTTTATTTACTTCCTTTAATGAAAGCTGTACCATGTAAAATGAGTTCCTCCTTAATTTTATTGCTAATGATAATTTGCTAGTAAAAATAAATCCTCAATATTGTGAATGTTCAGCCTGTATCTCTGTCTAGCTGACTCTTATTTTGTGAGGGACAAATACTTAATACCATAAAAAAGCTTCTGTTAGTGATAGATAATATATATTATTTTAAAGGAGTGTATTTTAGTAGCTCATGAAAAATAAAGGTGAATTCTCACATCTGTGCAATGTTGCATAATTGATATAAGCTGAAGCTGAAATGGAATATGTTTTTATAAAAGCATACATTTGGCTTCCCTAAACATTTAAATATGTATATCACACCGTCATTTTAAGATGCTGGTTAATGACTTTATGATCACGTTTGTAGTCAGAGCATTGCATGTGGTTTGAGAAATGTGTTTGGATATGCTTGGTAAGCAGTATTATTCTGACAATGAACTAAAGGCCATCTTCAGTTTGACTGTGCTCTATTTTGTTATGCTGTGAAAGAAAAGGATAATTCAGCAGAGCATTGTGCTGTCAGCTAGAGACGCCACACTCCAGAATACAAATATTACTAAGGATAAATGAATCATTAAAAGAACAGTAGCATAAAATATTTGATGAATGAACTCCAGGAATCAGTGTTGGAATATGTTTAGGATTCATGGACAGTACCGTAATACATGAACTAATAACATCACTTCTATGCTCAGATGCCAGAAACACTGATGGGCCCAGAATAATTGTGAATTACAAGGCTACACATACAGAGAGGGGGATTTGCTGATGTCACAGTAAACCAAGAGAAAGTGGTTAGAGTGGTTTCTAAAAGTTACCAGAACCTTGGGATATACTTATAACCTTGTTCACAGTCCTACAGTTTTAGGGGAGCAGTTCTCTCAACACATGCTCATGAATTCCATTTGTGCCAAGGGACGTTATGCATGTGTGTCTAGAGTAGAATAGATCCATGTGTGTTTTATAACACAAGGATGTTATAACAAATCCAAAATATAATTAAAATAGAAAATGTGACCTCCAGTTCTCCTTTGAGCTCCCTCATGTCCTGTTCTTCTGGTAAAGGGAAATAGGTAGAATGTGAAAGTGTGGCTGCTGCTTTCCTTAGCACTCTACCCACTTTTTCACTGTTTGTTATTGCAAAACAAAACAATCAAAACCCAAATGTTCTGGTCCAAGTTTTATCTAAAGTAGAGAGTGATGCATTTTATACATGGGTTTTAAATACTAGGGAATGTAAGAATAGCCAGCAATTCTGGCAAAAGGGAGGCTTCACAGTTTAGGTGTCAGATTTGTACATGATAAAAACTAGTAATTGATAGATTGAAAATTAGAGATATTGGGGGCCCAAGTCAGCAAGATACTTAAGTGCATGCCTAGCTTTAAGCACGTGAGTAGGCTCAGTAAGGATTCACATATATATAGTTTGGGCACGTTCTGAAATACCTTGCTGAACTGGGGCTGAGCTAGGTATTTTTTGTACCGTTATGATAACAAGTAATCATGTGACTGTAGTATTTTTAATGCAATTGATTGCTCCTGATGTGCGGGTAAAAATCCATCCCAAATTATTTACAGCTGTATGACGTCCCTTCCAAAGTATGTACAATTTCCACCCCAAGCTGATTTGTAGGATTCTTGTCATCTTATATGTTTGTATAGCACCCACTAGGAGGCCCCAATCCTGATTGAAATAACAACAACAGTAGGTACAGTGAATCCTATACTGGTATCCTTAATATCTTTATTAAACAACATACTCTCTAAAGAAATCTCTACACCAAAATATCCCCAAATGTACTGAGTTCAATTTGTGCTCCACCTTCACTAGAAGGCCACCTTTGTTGAGCAACCAGTTTTTGCTGGTCCCTTGTGTGTGGGCTTAAGGCAGATTTCAGATTATATGCAAACCACTGACTGCAAAAGTTTTCACAATTCAGAAGTTATACGGCAGCACAAATCAGTGCCTGTACCAGATCCATTGGCACCGCAAGACCTCACTCTTCTCCACATTCTTTAGTGCCACCTGATGCTGTGAAGACACGCAGTCCCAGCTCCTTGCTCAAACAGGCATTCCTTCTGCTCACCCCTACTGGCATGTTGATTCATGGCATCTCTTTTGTTCCCTTGCATACCAGGTTGACCCCAAAGCTTGGCCAACGTGAACACTCAGGCTTTATCTCCATTCTGCCTTCAGTTGTGTGTGCAATAGTTACGATGGGAAGGGGGTTGTGCTTAGTCCTCCCACACACATGCACGCTCTTTCTTCATGTGTTTTCCTGTTGTACTCATTTAAGGCTTGATCCAGCTCCCACTGCCCTCAATGGGAGCTGGATCAGTCCCTTAATATGTGTGCTGGGCCTATTGTCTATAACAACTGCTTTAAACAGGGCAGAGGAAGGAAAATGTTACTGAATAGCCACCCATACATAAATAATGGAAGGAGGCCCATTGCCAGTGACCTCCAGAGAGGTCAGGATACTTAATGGAGATGGCTAGTTGTCTGATTTCATCAATTAAATAAAGCTCTATTTGGATGGCTCCAAATTAGGCATTATATGCTATGGTTTCCCTGTTTAACGGAGCAAACACAATGGAAAATGTTGGTGCTATTGCGAGGTCATGAGATCATTGGCTCTTTGTTTTTCATTGATTACTGATGACTGTAACTTGATACTTCAAACAAGCTGTAGGTGAGCTCCTGTTTGAAACCCATGTAAGCATGTGTGCGGAATTACAGTAGGTATTTTCCATGACATTATCTTATAACCATGGCCTCCTGTTTTCTTTCATATCCATTATTTTCTAGTAAAAGCTTTCCACAGTTAAATTCTTGTGTTCTATAAAGATCTGTTTAAACCCCAAAGAATCTAAAATGTTTTCCCACCACCCTGCTCTCCAAGCTTCTGCACATCAGCTTTATAAGCTCCTAGTTACGGATCTGGACATTCCACATAACAGATATCCAGAAGTGCATGTTGGGAGAAAAAATGCTACCAAAATGACCCCAGATAAGCCTTTTGGAAGTACCAAACAATTACCATTGCCATCCAATTTTTATGCAAATACAGGGGCTGATCCCGTAAAGTGCTAAATGCCTCTTTTGCGGTGGTGATTTCCCACAACTCTGGTCAATGCAGAATCAGGTCTGTATTTTGAATTTCCTTACTCCATTAGTGACACTTAACTTCCTGTACGCAGCAAGCTGCACTTTTCATAGAATTAAAAAAAGTGGTGCAAAAGTCCCATTGAACCTGTGTTCCTGTTCCATAACGATGTAGCTGGGATAGTATCAAGCATCAACCAAATAATTTGGGTAGTTCAGAGCAAAAACTAAAAATAATCTGCCAGTGTGAATGTAGTTTCATATTTATACTGGTATAAATATGAAAGGTATGAATACCTTTCATATTTATAAAGGTATCTGGCCTTTACTTGTGGAATAGCTATTCTTTAAATAGCTTCACTGTAGCTCTTGAATATTTTTTTACTAGAAAAATTACCAGACCGTCATACACCTTGTTTACGTATCCATGTTAAAAGGCAAAAGAATGTAGAGGATTTCAAAACACCAGTACACCTCCCCCCGAATTTTTTTTTTCCAAGCATACTATAATATAATGCAAATGATATTTTGGAAATTCTTTCTTTAATTTATTCCTCTTGTGTAGCTTTTGGGTACATATTTTACTGTCACATGTATCAAACTAGAAGGAAATTCTTTCAAAAAAATGTGTGCAATTCCAGATGCCCAACAATAATGGACTACAAGCTTTGGCTTTTTTCTACCAACAAATGTCTTTGGCTCTAAAATAATTTTGCCAGTGGGCAGAGGATATGTTTCATTATCCATATGGGAGAAATAATGGCTAGTGCATCTGAAGAAAAATGTTAAAATAATGTACTAAACAGGTAGACACTATAAACGGGTGGCTAATGATTAGCTGTTCTCAGTTCTAAGGGACAATGTATCTTTTTATAGTTTTATGAGCCTTGTCCCGCCTCTCTTGAGGGGGAGTTGTATGTTCAGAATTATATATTTTGAATGTCCAACTACTTAGAATTGCTAAGCTTTACAGATTTAGAATATCCCTATTTAAAGGCTGTTGGTGAATGTAAACCCAGACTCCTATTCTTATTGCTATATTTTTTTCATTAAAACGTTGTGAGGTGAACCTAAAGTAGAGGAGAAAATATCCAGTTTTAAAACTGTAATCCAGAATCCATTTGTGTGAGTCACTAAAGTAAAATCACTCAGTGGTTTGGCTAAGAAAAGGCTTCTCTTCCAAAGGGAATGTTCTATTAAAATTTTTAAGCACTTGTCATGTTTCTTCCTGATTTATGTGTATATTGTCCTTGTGCTATTGTAAAGCATCAGGGGTCAGATCCTATAGTTCTTATTCATGCATAAGTCCCATTATTTCAGTGGATTTGTTGACTTGAGTTGGGGCTTTAGGATTGGATGCTTAGAAATGTTCAGCCAATTGGGTCACACAGTTGGCTAAATACTCTGATCCTTGTAATTTTCTACCCATAGGAAATCTCTTGACTGTTTCCTGTGACAGAGGAAGGAGACATACCAACTTTCATTTCAATAAAACTTGGAGGTGCTTTTTTAAATAGTTATTCTTAATACGGTTATATGGAGCCGCCAAGCTATGTCCTTGGGCCTAGGTTTGCTCCCTTTGAATTCAATAGCAAAACTTCCAGTAACTTTATAATGGGAGCAGGATCAGATCCTGTATGTACTAAAGGATGAGTAATCCAAGAAACAAAGGAAAATTGGAGCAATTCTTTCTCCTGCCCTGCTACAACACACTTTAACACAAAAGGAAGCACAATTCTAATTTAATCGTATGAATCATCATTTAATTTCCAACCTATTCCGTCCTTCCATTTTTTCAAGAGGTTAGTGCCCTCTTCCCTATTGTTATTCTTTAACATTTAAAACTAGACTGGAGGAAGCACTTCAAGTGTATTGTAGGACACAATCCTGTGCACGTAGCAATGCGCTACATGGCCACTGTCTTTCCATAGCCATGTCAGGACCAAACACGGTGGAACAAATCTATTTTTGCTGTAACAGGGGCTCTTTGTTTTCCCCTCCGTGCTATAGAAGAAGCCTCTGTGATGGCTCCATGCACTGCAGCTCAGAGGCAGCAAAATGGTCATTCAAAGGGCATGGTTGTTGGGATTATGCCCAGTGCAAAACTTCCAAGGTCAAACCCTACATTGGACCATGTCTACCATCTCTGATCCTGCAGTAATTGGACCCAGCTACGTTGGTGAGAAGGCTCTGGGGCGTGTAATGGGGCTGAGGATTGCTTACTCCACAGTCTCTGCTTCACTGTATTTTTCTTGGAGTAAAGAAAAACTTCTGTTGCTCAGTTTTTACTCCATTTTTTTAGGATTTGGCTCTCTGACTCATGTAGAATGGATGTGAATGGTCCAGAATTTGGTTCTGTTTGAGATAACATGGAATTAATGTGTACTTGTTGTGACAGGCTGCCCCCCTTAGGATGCCACCTGATGTGCTGAGATACTACTGAGCCCACCTGTTATGCCAGCCTGGGCACCCTTTCTACCTGTGTTGCTGAGCCAGGCTATTAAGCCTCCTCCAGCACACACACAGGCAGGGCCACACCCAACTGGAGAACGACACAGACACTGAGATCAGCTCTGGGAAGACTCAGCTTAAGGGACTTGCCCCAGCACTCAGGTGTCCACCTCCCCTGGAGTGCAGACCCAAAAATATATTATGAAATCCGACGACTCCTCCTCTCCATAGCCTGTCTACCCAAGAAGAAAGACGGAAGGGAAGGGAAGTGGGGAGTCAGACTGAGCCGGGGTCCAGTGTGAAAAAAAATATAACTGGAACTCTAAACCACAGAGACCTTGCAACCTGCCTAAAATAACATTTAGGGTAAGAAAGTACATTTTGTAACCTGTTTCTTAAGTATATTGAGCTTAGCTTGCGTGTTTCATTTTATTTGCTTAGTAATCTGCTTTGTTCTGTCTATATCTTATATTCACTTAAAAGCCACCTTTTGTAGTTTATAAACTTATTTCTTGTTTATAATATAACCCAATTTGTGCAATTCATAATTGGGGGGGGGGGGCGCGCGGGCACGGCAGAGGGAAGAGGCTGTGCAAACCTCCCTCAACACTGAGGGAAGAGGCAGATTTCATAATATACCTTTGGGTCTGCACTCCAAGGGAGGTGGACACCTGAGTCCTGGGGCAAGTCCCTTAAGCTGAGTCTTCCCAGAGCTGATCTCAGTGACTGTGTTGTTCTCCAGTTGGGTGTGGCCCTGCCTGTGTGTGTGTGCTGGAGGAGGCTTCATAGCCTGGCTCAGCAAGACAGGTAAGAAGGGTGCCCAGGCTGGCAGAACAGGTGGGCTCAGTGGTATCTCAGCACATCAGGTGGCATCCCAAAGGGGGGCAACCCATCACACTTGTAACTTATTGGGTTAGGCTTATTTAATATCTCAGGAGTATATGATAGGAGAGCAGAGGTGAGCATGATAGCTTTCAAATATAGAGCATACTGTCAATGGCTATGTGTATTTAGATTTATATGAAATATGCAGGAAATGAAGCCAACTTTCTGTGTGTCACAGATATGTCAATAGAAGGGTGTGTGTGAGAGAGACAGAGAGAGATGGAGCATGTGTGGTCAGGAATACATATGTATGATACCAGGTGTCCAACATACTTGCACAAATGCAGTGGAGGTATTTTCTCCCGTACAGCAGGCGTTTCATTTGTAGCTCTTTTGCTTTCTTGGGAAATGACACTTATCTAATAAGTCATCCACAGATCTACATATAAATTAATATTATAAATCATTACCTCATTTCTAGCCAGTCATATCCTTCTTAAGTATCAAAATCAGGTGTGTATATGAACAGCACCATTCCTTTGCTTCCCCTTTCAGGATGCAAGAGGAGCTTCTCTTTAAAGAGCAGAGACAGATTACACTGCTGTTACATATTGCATGTTCTTCCCCCTTACATTTTATAACCACACTATGTGGATCAATAATAGATGGTTTTCATTTTTTTACCCATAGCACATTTGTTTAGCATTCTCTGTAAAACAAGACACATTTGCGTGCACAATGAAACTGTAGTCTGATTGCCTGAGAGGTCTGAAATGATTTCTAATCCTGCCATCACTGTCGTCTTCTGCTGTATAAATGAAATGTTCCATTCTCACCAAGACTGTCAGACTATTTGGTGTATGGTTGTTTTTCTTAAATAAGCACTTCACTTTCTATTTTCTAGGGAAAGAATACAATTAATTATCTTATTTGAAGAGAGATAAGTACTACAATAACAGTGCTTGGAAATTACATTGCCTGACATGGCCTGGCCATGTAAACATTTTGAGTGAGCATGTCAAAGGTGGTATCACATACCTGATCAGGCATGTAATAATTCTGAACATGTAGAGCATTGAAAAGTTCATGGGCAATAGTGATGTTTTGGTTTGGCACATACCAAGGTTTTGCAAAATGCATGACTAAGCAGGTTACATTTTGAGGAAATTTTTGATTCTGTGGTTCTGTTTTCTTCCTTTTCTGAGGTGGTTCTGTCACACAGATTGCTTATGAGATAACTTGCGTACAAACTATGCATGCACACTTATAAGCAATACTTACTCTTGGGTCCAATGCTGCAAGGTGCCGAATTCCTCACGTGAGGCGCAGGATGCTACGAAGTTAATGGGAATTGAGAGCACTTCACAGGAGGGGCTCAGCCTCATGTGGGATTGGGCCTTTTGTGATTATAAAAAAATTAGGCTGCAATCACAACATTTCTTTCTTTGTTGAGTATGTGTCAGCAGGGATCCCATTGTAGGTGTGCATGTGCCTTGTGCGTGGGAGGTGGAACTCTTTTGAATAGCAGTGTCTGTCAGGGCCATGCCTTCTGATCGCTCCTGCTCCCATGGGAGAGCATAAGGGGCAGGGCAGCCACGACCTTCCCTCAGTTTCCTCTTACTATATGGCAGTGAAATGGAACCCAGCAAGTGTCCAAACTGCTACTCTCTTACGAGATTCTAAAAACTGTTTTCTTCAACCAAATTTGTGAAGAAATCTTATCTTCACACTCCTAAAACATCGAAGGACATTCCAAAAAAAGAAAATAAAAGGAAACACTCACTGATCCTTTCCCTGTATAGAAAGGTTTGGCACTTTGCACCAACTTCGTGGTGAACTCCAAAACCTAAGTGGGTTCAAATCCTGTCCATCGTGCAATGGACTGATCCTCACCAAGGACAGACACAGCTGATGTCCCTTCTGCCCAGGGGAGAGCCACAAATGTTCTGTGTGTGAGTCCTTTTCCAACAGTCCCACAAATCCATGGAGACTCAGCTCACACTACATCTGCTACATCAGCCCATGTGGGTAACTTTGAACCCAAAAGTGACGGTCATTACCAGAGCAAAGCTAGAAAAATCAGTGTTGGCCAGCACTGCCTCAAACACATATCATACCTTGGGTTTGGGTAGTGGAAAGAAGACAACGAGGATGCTGGCAGAACTGACACTGATGACTTCAATGCTGACCAGATCAGTCTGTTCCCCCAACGAAACACTAAATGTGTCAGAAGGTCATAGTTCCACCTTACATCATTGCAGAACTGGGATGGTGAGAGGAGCCCACAAATGTGTGTGGAAGGGTACCATTTTGTGCCCTTCCAAGAGAAGGACTCTTAATCATGGATGTGCCAGGGAAAGATTGGGAAGCTCACCTGGACCACCTACACGTGCCAGGGATCTGGTCCCCAGAAGACCCAAAGCTCCACATCAACATCGCAGTGCTTAGAGCCACCAGCTAGCCTGCATGGGCTTCCTATCTGTTCTTCAGAACTCCACAGTGCAGAGCCTGATAGACAACACGGGTATGAGGCACAACTATATGAAAGAGCAAGAAGATGCATACTCATTTCCCATCTGTCTGGAAGCTAACCAGTTCTAGTATTGGTACCATTGACACAGGATAACCTCCTCGCCTCCCAGCGGTCACCAACAACTTGGCAGACTTCCTGAGCAGGCAGTCTGTGGCCCCCTCACAAGTGGTCACTGTGGATGTCCTTCATAGAGCCAATATTTCTGCATTGGGGGAGTTCTGGGATAGGTTTTTTTTGCCACAAGTGTCAACACCAGGGGACAGAACATCTGTTCTGGAGGGGGCATGAGCCCAGGCTCACTACCAGATATCTTCCTTCTGCAGTGGTCTCAAGGCCTCCGATGTACCTCTTTCCACTAATTCCCGTGATCCCAAGTGTGTTTTCCAAATCAGAAGAGACAAAGACACAGTCATTCTCATAGCTCCCTCCTGGCTGAGGTAGTTCTGCCTGACAGACCTGCTACAGAGGTCCATTCAGCCACCAATCCAGTTTCCAGACTTCCCAGACCTGTTCTCATAGCACCATGGTTGATACTCCATCCAGACCCAAAGTCACTGCCACTGATGTGTTGCTATTGCCTGGTTGAGTATCACAGACAAGAATTGCTTCCTGCAGATCCTGGAAATTCTGTTACAGAGCAGGAAAACCTCAACCAGATGTATTTATCTAAACTGAAGAGATTTTCAATATAGGCAGCCTAAGATGGTCTGGACCCAGTTCACGCCTCAGTACTGAAGATCCTCATCTCTCTGTTGCTCTCAAAGCAATCTAGGTTTTCATTCAGTTCTAGTAAGGTCCACCTTGCAGCAATCTCACTTTGCCATCCTCTGGTACAGTTGTGCTGAGTCTTTTTTCACTCGGCAGTATCTAAGTTCCTCAAAGGGCTATTACCTACTTTCCCAGAGGACCCTGAATCAGAAAACTTTCTCTTGTGTGGCACTTCAACCTACTCCTGCTAAGACTCATGGAGTCTCCCTTTGAACCTCTCACAGAACTCTCCTTACACCACCTCACTCTGAAAAAGGTCTTCCTCGCAGCTATCACTTCAACCAGAAGAGTGAGTGACCTTCAGACACTTATGTCTGAGCCCTGCTATTCAACATTACATAGAGACAAGGTGGTACAAGACCTCACCTGAAATTCATCCCCAAGGTGGTCTCAGAACTTCATTTAAAGCAGTCAACCTACCTACGTATCGTCTTCCCAAATCATGCAGCGTTAGGATAAAGGAAATTATGCACATTAGATATGTCCAGAACTTTGGCTTGACCTTGTCAATGTCAGTCAGACTGGCAGGGATGTGGAGTAACCCACTGACCTTTGTAAAACACTATGCCTTGGACTTAGTTTCTACGTCAGATGCCAAGTTCTGGAGAACAGTACTACAATCACTGTATGACTAGTGCAGCAGATACTCCTCATTCCCACCATTCTGAGGGGATGCTGCTTGCCAGTCACCTAGAGTGAGAGCCACACTGACCAATATTCAAAGACAGAATGGTTACTTACCCTACAGTAGCAGTGGTTATTCCATATGTTGCAGTCAAGTGTAGATCCCATGACCTGCCCCCCATCCTTGAAGTTCAGACTCCTGAGCTTCAAGTTGTAAGGGAGCTGGGGGAAAGCCTGAGGAGGCACAGGGGGCATGCACAGCTCCTTTGGACACTGCTGTCCAGAAGAATCTGGACTCGTATGCACAAAGTGCATGCTCACCTCCAGTGAGATCCATGCAGACATCATCTCGAAGAACCACCATTACTGTAGGGTAAGCAATCATTCCTTTGCCTGTGCTAGCCTTTCCGGAGACTGGGGGATTGCATATTGCATTACTAGTGACCAGAGTCACTGGACTGTCACAAAATGCTATTATTTCATAGGATCATTTAAAAACATTTTCTTGGAGAAGACAAGCAGAAATCTGATCCAAGGTCTTCCTTTAAAACTATATGAACTAAGGGTCTGTTCCAAAGGTGCTTTCGCTTCCTGAAAGCAGTGTCTTAGGAAGGATAGGTTACCCAAGCAACAGTCAGCTTTATCTATCAGCATATTCCATTTCTGGGCAATGAAAGTTTGAAGTAGGTCCTGAATCTGGATTCTGACATACTGGATCATTGTGCACTGCTACCCTGGTCCCACAAGCCAACAATGAATGAATAAATTATGGGCAAGAAGAAAAATCTAAATTGACTGTAAAGTGTATTCAGGTTGAATAATTCTCTGACCTTCAAGATCATTGAATTCTAAAACAGATTTCAATATAGACAAAGGAAATGTTACTTTAGTGTAGATTAAACTTGCGTCTAAGATATAGAAGGATTATTGTGTCTGTTTCAGATGTAATTTCATGCCTGAGAATTTACATTGAAGGAAAACTGGTCTGGATCACATTAGTGAGGGCCCTGTTTTGCTGTCAGTTTAATTAAATGGAAACTGCTGGCAAGGAGACCGGAGGAGGTTTATAGAAGCAATACTATTTTGATGTTGAAACAGGAAACTGTCTTCCAGTTTGAAAGGGACAAAAATGAAACCTGATATTCATTCTTGTTTACAAACTCCCAGCTAGTTTACAATGGCCTTTGGTGATAAATTAACTTCAATTACAAGTTATAGATAGAGAGCTTTACAATAGCTGAAGACTTCATAGTTATGAAAACTTTGACCTTTGACAGAGAGATTAGAACTTTAATGTTTTTTTTCCAGACAGTACATTGATCTTCAAAAGTAGGCACTTTCCCCTTTCTATTTTATGTGACTAGATTGACAAGATGTGTAGTGGGTGTTCTGTTTGCTTGTTGCAAGTTTGTTGTCAGGCAAAAAACAAAAAAACCTTCAAGAACAGTGATTTATCTGTTAACTGCGTTTGGCATGCTGCCTTTTGGCTTTGGTTTTTGAGAGAAGCATATTTGGTTACTTTAATAGGCAAAAGCACCAAACTTCACTCCTAGAAAAAATTGTTTTCTTTTCCCCTTTTCAGTTCTGTTTATTGTATTATGACATTCTGTGTCGTAATTGTACAGTAATTCTCAATTGGAGTGAAGAATAGTGGAGCAGGGCTTTGGACTCCTTCTTCCAGCTGAATTATCTGAGAGCTAGTTGTTCCATATGACTCAGAAAAGTGACTGAAAATGAATGTTTATGCCTTTTAATAGCTACACTTTGACATAGACTGAGATTACACCAAATGTTTTTTCCACCTCTAAAATTGTTTTATATAACTGCCTTGTAGCTACATATTTTGGAAATTGTAAGTAAAACTTGTGAACAGAAAAGGAGATCTGCAATGGGGGAAAATGGGCTGGTGCCCTTTATTTCTTCTTTAAGATGTATAAAAAAGGCCTATAAGGTTTTTTGACCCCCCCAAAAAGGTGTTTTTCATCCCTTCCACTTCTCCGCCCCTTTTTTTCTTTATTTTGGAAGTTATGGGCTTGTCTACCTTCTCTATGGCAACTGGAGAAATAATGACATTATAAGATAGTAAAAACTAAGCATTTGAGAAGGGGTTTTTAGTGAGATCATTAAAGATGTTTTTTGTTAATGCCTGTTGAATTCTGATGCCTAATGAGCACTCGGGCAAAAGAATGTACTTGTGAAAGATTCAATACCCTTCGGGTAAGGTGTCAAAACTACCAATATGCATTATTTGAGACCTGCAAGGGTGAAAAAAGCAAGTAGAAAAAGATTTTTTTTAAAAACACAGCAACAATAACAAACTTTCAGCCCTTCTTCATACAATACAGAGAAGCAAAATAAAAGGGGAGCAGACTTCAGCCAATGCAAAGTATTTTTGAAAATCCCACTCTGAAAAATCTCCTGGTTAAAGGGCTAGGCTTATTTTCTGTCCTTAACTCTTTAGAGACTATGAACATGTTTGTGCAGATATGTTTCAGTCATTTCATCAAATGAATTGTTGGATCAAATGACCCTTCTATTCTGGTATTTGACTAAATGACTAGACCCTGGTCAAATGACTTACAACAATCACCAGTCATTGAGCACAAAGTTGTTGAAGAATATAGAAAATTGCCACATACTGGGTCAGTGGTTCATCAAGTGCTATATCCTGTCTCTGACTGTGGTGCTGAACTAAATAACCCAAGGAACAAGAGTATTACATTTTATTGCATACTGCCTATTGCAAGATAACATCAATCATTCAGTAACTGTGAATGTTGTATAGTTTTGAATCACCATGTGCCAATTGTCTGTTCCAGCTTCTTCTGGAAGTAGTTATATCTATTGGTTTTACACTTCTAGCATCCTGAACAGTTCCATTTTAACAAATCCTGAGCCACCAAAGGAAGATTCTTCTTGAACAGCTTCTTCCACTTTCCTGGTACACAGATCTCAGTATCAAACTGGCTACAAAATATTTCCTTTTCCATATTCCTGATGTCATATTCATTTTTATTTATGTTCTTAAGAACCCCAGGAATGTTTCTTAGATTTCCCTTGTCTCTGCCCACTCGTGAAATGGGTTCACCTAAGTTGCCTCCCTCTTTACTGACAACCATTATAATTTGATTGATTTCACCATTTTGCTGCAAATCATGTTTTTGATATTGTCTTCCTTTTTTGAGGATAGTATCTCCCCAACTGCAACTTGAAGATCCCAATTATTTCATGTTAAACTGCTGCTGGAAACTAAGCCTAATATAAATGAATATTCTGTGGGAAAAAAAACTACTTGAACCCTTTAACCCAGACATGAAAAATTGGTAGCTATACAAAAAAAGGCTTTGTAGCAAACAGAGAGCCTGATTCTGTTCCCTTTGAAGTCAACTGCAAAACTTTCATTGGTTTCAAGATTGAGCGCAGCCAGTGAAAATAAGTGACTGTAAAATAAGTGTTTCAGAGATGAAGTGAGCTGTAGCTCACAAAAGCTTATGTTCAAATAAATTGGTTAGTCTCTAAGGTGCCACAAGTCCTCCTTTTCTTTTTGCGAATACAGACTAACACGGCTGTTACTCTTAAAAGAGATCCTATTGTTCCTTAGGCCTGGTCTACACTGTGCGGGGGGGAATATCGATCTAAATTACTCAACTTCAGCTACATGAATGACGTAGCTGAAGTCAACGTACTTAGATCTACTTACCGCAGTGTCTTCACTGTGGTAGGTCAACTGCTGACACTCCCCCGTCGACTCCGCCTGTGCTTCTCGCTCCAGTGGAGTACCGGAGTCGACGGGAGAGTGCTTGGCGCTCGATTTATCATGTCTTCACTAGACACGATAAATTGACCCCCGCTGGATCAATCGCTCTGGAGGTAAGTGTAGACATGCCCTTAGTTTCCTCACTTGGGTCATCGCCCCACCCTTTTCCATCACTCCAGTTTCACTTCATCTCCTCTTCTGCTCCTGGCACTCTACCTGTGTCCTTCTGTGCTGCTGCCACTGCTACGTTTCACCCTCCGTTGCCTTAGTTTTCCATGTTTGAATGTCTTCCTTAATGCCTCCCCTGCTAGTCTCCACCCAACATCTTTTATCCCTGTCCCAATTTTTTTTTTAAATCTCAGAGGTGAGGGGGTTTATGATGAAAAGTTAAAGTGATTTTGTCAACCTGAGAATCAATCACTTTTCTGTCTGAGCTGTATTTTACCCATTATTGGTACAAGTAACACCCAAGATCATTATAAATGACGGACGTCAGCAGAAGGGGAATCTTTTTCCAGTTAGTTTATATGGTGCATTTCATGTCCCTTTGTGTGTGGCAGTCTCACTGCTTCTGCGATGGTCTGTTCCATCACTTCCATGCTCTGCTGCTGTGGGGAGCTCACATATGTGCTCTTCCCTGGGCTCTGCAGGAAGGTGTTTTATGAGTACCGCAGCAGCAGAGCTGCTGCTGCTTCTGAGGTTAGGATAGTGATTGGTGCTGTCTTTACTCGGGGCCTCTGCAAGGAGCTATGGAAGAACAGGAGGCCGGAATTGGCTGAGGAAACCCCCTTCAGTTTGCAAGGACCAGGGAGCCCCCCTTCACTAACTGAACCCCTACAGAGAGCCATAGAATAACTGAAATCTGGGGTCAAGAAGGGCCTTGTTCTTCTCTTTCTCTGGACTAAGGAGCATTGGAGGCCTGGGAGGCAGTGGAGGCCAGGAGAGCCACCTTCATCCCTCCTTGGACCCCTGTATGGTGCTGGGGATCAGTGGGAGCAGGAGGAGGTTTTATATCACCTAACATCACCGTTTGAGATTGATACTGCACAGCATAAATAGTCTGTCTGTGATAAATTAGTAATGTTTTGTGACACCTTTTGAAAAAAAGGGGATTTTGTTCTTTAAAAAAGTCGGCGCATGCTGATTAAAGGGGCCTCTCCCAGAAACTTTTCAAATACTTTTAAAAATCATTAATGGCTTTCAAAAAACAATTTCAAGTTGACTCTGTCCCTTCACATTTGAGACATTAAACACACATGATTCAAGCAAGGCTGAGCTGCAGCTAATGGTCAGCATTCGAATGCTGGGTGTTACGTGTCTCACACTGAACTTCGCATTCATGTTGTTTCAAGTACTTTCCTACAAAGGATTTTTGGGGTTGCTTTTTTAGTTTTATTGAAGGGGAGTGGGGAGTTGGGGCAAAGAGAAGAGGAAACATAATGAACTGTTGCTCTTTTCCATCATAAGTGTAGTGTCTGATATCAGCGCTGGCCACAAATAAAAGAAACTTACCATGATGGTGGTAGCTGCTGCACATAAAGAGATTTAGTACTTGTCTACGCTGCGGCTGTGGGTGTGACTGCAGCTCATATAGACATACCTGAGCTATCTTTAACTAGTTTGGGGACCACCGAAGCCACAGGAGCATGGATTGCCGCATGAACTAGCTGCTTTCATGTGTTTGCCGGCAGGATTATACTCGAGTGGCTGGCCCATGGTGCAACCCATGCTGCTGTGGCTTTAGTACGGTTCGTACCTGAGCTAGCTGAGGTGCATATATGCTCAACCATGTCAGTTTCACCCAGCTCAGCTGGCCAGTGGCACACTGAGCTAGCCAATCCGCTGGAGTTGATAAAAATGAGGAGCCAGTAGAGTCTTCTGTAAAACCAGCGAGGACAGTCCATGAAAAGAGGGACATGCCCAATTCTCTTACCTCTTTGGTTATAAGACTGTGTTGCTCCTTCGCATTAATGCATTGTGGGGCATAAGTATAGTGGACAAGAGTCAGAGAGAGGTCGGCTAGGAGGTGCTATATTATTTTTTTTGTGGGGTAAGTGGCAGGTTGGTTGCAAAATATTTCACAAGCCTGGCAAAAATGCTCAGATTGCCCTACTTCTGAGGCAAGGAGGGGCTTGACACATCTCCCTCCAACACCACAAACATTACTTTGAATGTCACTAGTGGTGCTAGATATTCTGAGTCTGATCCAAAGACCACTGAAGGAGTCTTCCCGTTGACTTCAGTGGGCTTGGATCAGGCACTCTCTAATTCCAAGCCCACCTTCCAAAACTGAGTTATCCTAGTCATGTTGAAAATTCCTGAGCAATTGTAATGCAAACGTATTCATTATAATATAGAGTTGTATGATTCCTTTGTATAGCACAGACCATTGTATTGAAAGTCTACAAGTTTACTCTTAATGGAGAAATTGCCTTTTAATCTTTGGCACTGAAATAGTTTATATTTGTGCTTGATATTTTATCTAGATATTTTATATTTGTGCTTGATATTTTACCTAAGGAGAAAGGCTTTGCCAACCATAATGTTGCTGGGAATCAATGCCAGTAAAAAGCTTTAGTCCCCAGAAAGCAAAATGAGATTCTCATATAGCTAGTTTATTTTATTTTTTCTTGTCTTTTCTAGTTCATGACGGTATGTCAAATAAGTATGTTGATTTATGATTATAGGTATCTTAAATCTATTGGATGCTATAACAAAGCAATGCCAGCTTATTGTTTCTGGCCCCATACAATTATACAATTGAGGTTAGGCATGTAATAAAGCTCTAACAGAAATATCCATCGTAGTGGATTGAATTTCATGAAGTACGATGTCAGAATATTTCTAGCTTCACTCTTAAAGCCACTGTTTGGTTAGAATATGCCTGCTTGGTTTGGCTTTTGAAGAAAGGACCTTTGCTAAATCCAGCTCTAAGCCTAATATGGAGCCACAGCCCAGTGACAACAAAGGAGGACATTTTGACGGCAAGCAGAATATGATAGAATAGAGTAATTATTTCCACTAGAAAATGAGGATCCTGCATTATTTGTACAATAACACAAAGTCATTATTTGGCTACACCACTGTAATGAAACAATAAAGATCATATTTAATTTAGGTATCATTGCCTGAGGGACTTCTTGTTTTCTTTCAAGTGTTTTGGCTACTAAAACACATTTAAATTCCTAGTAGAGTTTCCCACTATTTTTAGAGAGAGGAATAAATGGATCCTTCCCTCCTCCCCTGCCCACTTACATGTAGACCTCTGGCATTCCAGAAATCTGACCTTGTTTGTAGGGAATGGTTCATTTTTGTAAAATGTAATACGAAGCACTCTTCTGTTTTGATTCCATGAACTAGAGAATTTAATGTTCCAGCTTGCCATGATAAGGATATGATCTGTTTAAGATAGACCCACAAAAGGAAATTAGCTATTGTACTATTCTTTAACATATTGTTTGTATAACAGTTTACTTAGAATTATTTTGAGTAATCCTGAAGTTCCTTGTAAAAGATTTTTTTTGGGGGGGGCAAGATAAAAAGTGAAGCTTTAAGATATTTCTCCTAAAATAAATTTCAGACTGCCTCATTTATAGTCAGCATGCCTTGATTACTTGCAGACATACTGGAAATTTACATGTGCTTTTCTCCATTATAAAACACTGATCTGTTCATATCATTAGTTCCCTCATGACTAGAGTTTGGCAGCAAGCCAAGGCAGTCTAAATCTGTAGCTGTAAATCGTGAGTTGAAATAGCAGAAAGTGGATTTGTAACTTTAAAAGTGTAAACAGTTTGGAAAATGAAGTAATTTTAGAGTATGATTGATTGCCTTGAAATTGTACTTTAAATTAGCCCAGGGTCTCCAACGCAAATATATGCACTAACTGCTTATTATACATTTTCACTATTCTGTGGAATAATAGCATTGTTGGTATGCTTCTAAACAATGTATGCTTCTCCTAGAGTGACCTTTTAGGAAATGAATAGTTTTATTGTATGTCCATTACTTTCCCTGAAACAACATTTCTGAGTTATTAATTTGACTTGTTCTATAAATAAAGGATTCAAAATGCAAAGCAGCTGCATTACACAGTGTACAGTTTATCAAACCTATACTTAAACATCACCATTTGAAATTGATAATGCACAGCATAAATAGTTTTTCTGTGATAAATTAGTAATGTTTTATGTAGGCTACAGTTACAGAAAATTAGTCCTTGAATATTATAGTAGCAAAAATTATGATTACTTTAGCACAAGTGATTAGTTAACATTATGGGGACTGGCACATCACACCCGCTTCTTTCAAGGGCCCTGGTTCACTTAACTGCATAGTAAGAGTCAGAAATACGCTGACTGGAGAGTTTCTGGATAAAGAAACACAGGACCATTGCTGTTACCGCTCTTGTATATACATCCTTTTTAGTTCTACAGGGATCTTTTGGGTGTCAATATTCATGTAGCTCCTTTCATAAGAAAAGGAACGTAACAGAGATTGTGTGTTTGTACAGCACCCAGCACAATGGGGTCCGAATCCTGATTTGTCACTATCATAAAATAAATATTTGCTACTACTACTTACAATAATAATAATGGACCCAGTTTTGCTGAAGCCAGATTGCCAGTTTTCCATGATGTAAATGAAAGTCACATAAATCAGCTCTCTTGTCTGAATTACATTAAAGCCTGAAATGTGTAGGATGTTTCAGAAAAATAGGGCTTCTAGGAGGCAAGCATTGTGGTAGGAGGTGGGGTGAGTATTGGAACCACCTTGCATTCATGATCTAGCCCAAGAGAAGAATTAGCATTGCAGCATTCTGAGGTGTTGTAACCTGTGGTAATGTTCATGAACAAATTGATGACTATAGGCTGAGCTGAACCTGCACCAGAGGGCAAACTGGAATGAATAGGAAAAGCATGATGTTAAAAAGGCATATTAAAAAAAAATTCAAAGAAAATGTTTAACTCAGGTTCCAAAGATTATTGGGAAAATTCTCTGTGCCCATGCATTGGTGCACTGAGTAGGAAGGGAAGAGGATGATGGAAGAGTCTCCTCATTTCCCTCACTGCTGAGCAGGAGCCAGACACCGTGTAGACTCACTGATGCCTTGTCCACTAAGCTAGGTAACCAGCTGGTGCATCTGCACTTCATGGTTTCAAAGACAAGTTCAGGGTGTAGTCAGGGCCCTGGCCCCCAAGTCAATCTGCTAATGTCTGTTAGATGCTAGCTGAAGCACTTGATATTGCTTTCCAAAGAGCATTGTACAGCATGCTTCCACCTACCTCTCAGGCCACCACCACTCACCTATCTCAGCTCAGCATCCTGCACCTCAAGATCTTCTGGAGTGGAGAAAGGCCTCCATTTAACCTTTAGAGAGAGTGTGTGTGTGTGTGTGTAATTTGAATGCACTTGCAATGTTTGGGCCTGATGGTGGAACCTTCATTCACAATGGTGAGGCAGTGTGTTTCCTATTCACACGAGCGCTCCCCAAAGCAGTAAACTAATATGGCAACATAGATGAGTCCCAGAATAGCAACAGTATCAGAAAGTTTGGAGGCAGTTCCCTGGAGCCTAGACTAAGAGGCATGAGGTCCTGCAGAGCTGAGGCTTTTTCAGGCTGGTCCTGGTTGTTCCCAGTAGGGTGGTGAGGTTCAGTGGACATTGGGAACCTGACTTCTGTGCAGCCCTCTGAGATCTCAGCTACAGTGCGCATCTCTAGTATGAGTTCTGTCCACACACACTGCATGTTTCTGGGTACATAGTTGTTCCAGGATTAAGTACCATTGTTTGCAGTTGTGGGACCCTTTGATAGCAATGTGTGCTGTAGTGCCTGAGGGACAGTGATGCAGTGTTGTCAGCCCCCACCATTCAAATACCATGAGTCAGGCCTCCCAAAATCATAAGAGTGGCTTAAAAACCAGGAGATTTAGAAATAGTAAGAAATGTTGGGGTGTTTTTGGGGGGGGGGGGCGGAGGAGGAGGTTCTTCAGGTGTCGGTGCCATGAGGTCACATTTTCAATCAGTTCTCCACAACCACCAGGGCTAGAAACTTACTTTAAAAAAAAGAAAAGTGTGAGAGAGGGAGTGGTGAGATTGTCATGTAATCACATGATGCCAGTAGGCTGGGGCTTTAAACCCCCTCCCACTGACTACCTAGAGACTCGCAGTAAAATCTCAAGAGCTGGCAACATTGAATGTTGAAATAAGGATAACAGGGCAGCTTTGTCTCAAAATTTCCTTGCTATTTGTCTTACCCGGAGTATAACTTTGGTGCAACATTTCTAATAGTCTATGTGGCAGCTGGGAAGCAGGCACAGTCAATGTGGATTATTGTCCATTTGTTTCTTCTGAAACAATGTTTCATGTTATATCTGCTGCAAATGAAATAGAATGCAGTAAAACTGTGGAAAATAGCTGCTTATCTTATAAATTCATAAACATTTATGGTTACATAAAAAAGACCAAGAATTCTATAAGGCCCCATTTAAAGCAATAACGAATACCTATCACAATAAATGCCTACCACTACTTAAAGCAAACATGTAAAGGAGAAGTTATAGTCGCAGAGTCTGAATATGCTTATCTTGTATCACTTTAGTTGTGCGAGGCTTGATTTTTGGGATCCAGTAGAGTGCAAGGTTCAGTTCTTCGGCTCTGTCACCCAAATGATAGCCAATCCCTTGAGAACTGCCTATTTGTTCTCCTCAGTTGTTTCCCAGCCTCTAATTGGTCCTAGCACATTAGTGGCAGCTTCCCTCACAAAAAGTATTTTTCCATGGGTTTTTTTCCCCCTTTTATCTCAAGAGTTTGCAGTTACATTTGTAAAAGAGCTATAGTTTAGAGGTCCGAGTCCAAGAGTGGGAGCCAGGAACTGTTGAGAGCTAATCACATCTCTGTCACTGACTCCTTTTGTGGCCTAGGACATATTACCCTGACTCAGTTATCTCGTGTAAAATTAAGAAAATATTTATCTTTGTACCTACTTCACAGAGATGCTTTGAGGATTAGTTAGTGTCCATTAAGTGGTTTGAAAACAGACAGCACTATGTATTAACACACTTCAGGTTAATAGATAGTATTTTGGAAGGATTGTCTATTCCTTGGCCTTCCTCTCTGCCAGAGACCAGACCGCACTGTTGCATGAGTTCAACATACATATGGTATGACTTCATGCTCACTTTACCAATAGACTTGCCCACCAGGCCCTCCTGGGCATATTTCACTAGAGGCTTCCTCCCTGGCGGAAGACTTGGAGGGACTATTTGCCTAGAGAAAGAAGTGGGAGGAACCTCACCCTAATGTGGGTTCTGACTAACAATTGCTGCCTTTATCCTCCAGGCATAACCAGTCCTAAAATCCTTTTCTCTCTGTGCCTGAGAATGTAAAATGCATGGAAACCTGTTTGTGGTGCCATTCCAGACTGTTTATACACCACAACCTCTCCTCCAGCCTGGGAAATTGTTTCCTGGCACTCTGCAGAGGAGCGGTAAAACCATAGGCGCAGGAAGTAGGGTGCAGGGGGGGTGCTGTAGCACCCCCAGGTTTTGCGCCTAGGCTGTGCCCCATGTGGGGTCCCAGCCGTCAGCTCTGCTACTGCCTAGGGGCTCCGCTGCTGGCCCTGGGTCCTGCTTGGCCGCCAGTCCCACTTGGCCACCAGCCCCATGCCAGTGGCTCGCTGCTGACCCAAGGTCCATGCTGAGCCGCGGCGTCCCGACCGCTGGCCCCGCATGTGGAATCCTGGCTGCCTGCTCCCAGCCCCAGCTCTAGGGGGCAGTGAGGGGCGTGGACAGGGGGGTACAGCTCAGCACCCCCACTCCAAAAAGTGTTCCAGCGCCACTGGGTAACACTGTAACAGTCCTCAGTCAGGCTATGAGGCCTGAAAGATCTCTGAAAGGCTTTCCATCTCTTCTGAAGTGAATGGCCAATACCTGTCATCTTGAATCCTTTCTCATTTGAAAGGGCACATCTCTCCTTTCTTAAAGAGCAGGGGAAGAAGTCTATCCCAGCTCTCCCTGTTCATCATCCAGTCTAGAAAAAGGACGCTTTCTGATAAGACCCCCACCCCAAAAAAACTGATTTTGTATAGAACAGCAAATTGTATAGTAATGTGCCTGATTCAGAGTCTACTGAAGTCAATGGGAGTCTTTGCATTGATTTCAATGGGCTTTCGATAAGGACATATATCCCTTAACCAGCAGACTTTACCTCTCAGGCTGACCTAACAATGTCTTTCTTCACTTGCACATCTTCTCTCACCATGAATTCTTGCATCTCTCTTAAAGATGCCATTAACAAACAAATCAGAAGGGGCCAAGTCCTGGTCTCATTGAAGTCTGATAGATAAGCTAGTTTTTCAGTGAGACCAGGATTTGATCCAAGAGGACTTGTCAGGTGCTTATTTCTCTCCTTTTGTGCATCACACTTCTCTCAGGGCATAACTAATGTTCAATAACATGGGGAAACCTGCACAAAATTTTCCAAGGGAATTTAGAAGGAAGCTTTCTGACTTTTAATAAAATTAATAAATTTTCTGAACACTTTATCAGATTTCCAGCCAAGTTGTTGGTATTTCATTGCCTGCTCATCAGACACTCTAGATGTGCTTATTCAGCAGAAACATTCCTTTAAAAATGAAGTTGAGGGCTCTTCTTTTACCAAAGATAAGCTTTAATAGTTAAGAATTGGCCAAATAGCACAAATCTGCTGTACCTCATACCCACCCACTCCCAGCACGCCCCCTGCTCCTCCCAATACACCCCCTTTCTTGGCAGAGGAAGGAATCCAAATGTAGGAGCTGCCCCTTTCTAACCCCATGGGTGGATGCCTGGAGAGTTCCTTTCCCCAAAGAAATGAGAATGTGTCCCAGAGTGACTTACCACAGATCACACAGGGCGTCTTCAGCCCGGCTGAGAATCAAACCCAGGTCTCCTGAATCCCAATCCAGTACCTTTTCCCCCTCCCTCATCTTTTTCCTGGATATCCCTTAGTTTCCTGTCAAAATGCTATTCAGTGTTATCTAAGAGAGGGCAAATGTTAGCTGTCTTTTTCCTCTGTTTCTCCTTTTTATTGTTTTCCTTCAAGATAAGGTATTCCTTGGGACATGAGGTCAGACTAGATGATCACAATGGTTCCTTCTGGCCCTATGATCTATGAATTTATGTTCCGCTTCCATCTCATCTTCATTTTCACTCAGTCATGGAGAAGGAGGAGAGACGCTCCCAGGTGGTAGTGGATAACAGACACTTGTTGCACAGAGATTGGCTGATGGACAGAAAAGACTAAAGAAAATAATTAACAAGTGGAAATGTGTGATTATTCTTATTTTAAAAACAATCACATTTTCCCAGCATTAAATGCATTTTTCACTATGGGCTCTAAGAGCAGAAATGTGTAATTACGCTGAAAAAGATACCATGAGTTTATCTGTAAAATATTTTTAACAGAGTTTTTGCTTCCTAGCTTGATTTTTTTTTTCTTTTCTTTGATTGGCTTCCACAAAAAGTTATTAAAATGTTGCAAAACAAATATAAAAGAATACTGGAGCTTCTTAAAATTGGTTCTTTTGTTCCTATCTGGCAGTTGACAAATTGTCTTGTGCTCTATCTTACCTGTTCTAGTGTGAAAGGTTAACAGAGAAAATGGCTGCAAATAAATTGCTACTGAATGTTGTTGAAGATTAAGCATACTGCGTCTCTAGTAAGAATCTCTTTTAAAGCTCTCTATTCCTCCTCCTCCCTGCATGTCTCTCTAACACTTGTCTGTTACATTATGTTTGGCACACACGGAAACATTAAATAGAAAAGAAACGCCTGACTGTGGTGTTACTAGACCCTATTATCCCTCTGTCACATGTCTACATGAGAAGGGTACAATATTGGTCCATATTGATGAAGATTGCTGAAGGTTTTACTAACCACCTTCACAGAGAATTGCTGGAAACAAATGAAATTGAAAATAATATTTTTGCAGCTTTGAAAATCTTACGTAAATCAATGTAATGAGACACACTCAGTAAAATGTAATTATTCTCACTTCTCCATGTGTCAGAGAAATCACTCTAGTGAGCTCGTTATTTTTATACAGAGCCAGATATTGCCTGTGTGTTGTAAACTGTAAATCGTGTAAAAGGCAGTTTTTATGTATACTAAATAAATTATACCCTGCAAGAATTAACAGGGTTGTAATTTCATTAAGGGTTTCAAAGAGGGCATAAATGTCAAGAGCAAAGCTTAACTGTTTAAATCACTGGACGGTTTCCACCCTCCACTCCTCATTACATGGCTTGTGAGAGTGGTGGCTACTGTACTTGCTATTTCAAGGGGGCCAAAGTTCCTCTGAATTTTCAGAATGATAGTGAAAGGGCTCTTGCATGAAAAACAAAGATAAGGCTTTTGACTCATACTTTTGGGGGTAGTGGAAAGTGAAGGCACTTCATTATGCCTTATAGGAAAAGGTCGTGATAACAGTCCCTTTTAACTAATGGTGCATAAATGTCTCTCTCTTTGTGTGTGGGAGACACAGACTGTTTCAAGCTGGCAGAATAAGGGCAACATAACCTATTTAATCAAGGGTTAGGACCTTTAAATGGAATTTGGTGAGACTGGTGGTGGGTCTTCATCTTCTCAGTTTCCTCAGGTCAGCCATCAAAGGCAGGGTATCTGGGGACACCCAGATGTGGCAGAAATTTGTTGTTACTGATCAAATAACTGGCTCTGGAGGTTCTGTAGAAACATTTTGATTTTGGCATCAGAGAAAGGTATACATGTGCTCTCTCCTCAGCTTGAGGTAGGTAGCTAAAAATGTAGCAACTAACGAAACAGTGTGAAGGGCATACCACAGCACTGGGCATGCTCAGAATGCCTAGACACTGAAAGACAAAAAGGTGGTTTGAAAACATTAGGTTTTCCATTTATCTCCCAAAGCCCTACTACTAAGCCACATGACACTGAGTTACAGCCTCAAAATTAAAGTTGCTTTATCAGGGCAGGGCAATGAAGATGCTATGTTGCATCCTGGATGGAAGGAGACCAAAACATAGATTTTTTCTTTTTTAAGTACAATGTATGGTCCAAGTCTTGAAAACACTTAAGCATAAGCACAACTTTAAGCACATGAGTAGTCCCATTGAAGTCCATGGAACTATTAACATGAGTAAAGTTACTCACCTGCTTAAGTGTTTGCAGAATCAGGGCCTGATTTAACTACGCTTCATTGGTGCTTTGGATGGTGTTCAGTGACTGTTGAAAATGGTGCAGTTAAATTGCACTTTGTGAATTGCATTTAACTACAAAGTGCTGGTTCAGTTATGTCTGTGTGAATGATAACACTTATTATCTGGCTGTTCACTGTGCCAATCCCACGGCAGAAAAAAAATGAAATGGTGTTTGAATTCAGTTAAAGCAAAATATATTATTTTTCCTTCATTATTAAAAGGGATTTTTACTGTTTGTTTGCTAAAACTGAAGCAGCTGCCATATTAGGGCATTAGATTGTTTAAAAGCAAATACAGAAAAATAAAGACATTTAAATTATAATCAGCTTGTTTGATGTCACTTGATTCCTCTTCTCGGCCTCGTCATATTCCCAAATTATATTTTATTCCTTTTTTATTCATTCTTTTCATTATCAGCGGAATTGAAGTGTCTTATCAGTAACCAAGACAACCAGGATAAACATTTCTTTCAAAGCTGATGTACATATAACTCGAATGTTCCATATTACACAGAACATTCAGTGTGCTAAAGAGAACAGCGAGCCTTTGCGTGGGTCTATTTTCATTCTCCCTTTCCCACATCTACATTCTCTTTAGAGGTCTAATAAGGCAGATGACAAAACCTTTTGTATCACCGTGTGTGATTTCCTGAAATGATCCATCACCTTGAGGATTTGGGTTGACTCATTCCCAAAACTAGTCCTATAGCTTTAAAAATAGAGAGAGAACAAATCTTTAGTTTCACTTTTGTTTGGGTTGGGTCATACAACTCCAGTCTCTTGGGGGGTGATAGGAGAGCACATCAGAGCCCATTTCTGAACTTGGCTGTACCCTTTGCAAGAGCTAAATTTTCTGCACCCTGGGCTTCTGCTGTGTGGCAATTACCAACCACTAACTGGGAGATGAAAACTAGGGTCTGAAAAATACCAGATGAGAGAAGGAAGATAGCGTCTCCCAGGCCAGAGAGGAGAACACCAAGAAGACACACAATGTAATCTGTAAAGTAAAGGTGAGATAGGACGCAGAAAATAATTTTCAAACAGACTTTTTTTCCCTTAAGAAAGAAAACTGTGGTCCTCAGTGTGTGATTTGTGAGCTTCGAGGGAGTTGCTGGCAATTGTCTAACATGGAAAGTGTGGAGCGTCTTGAGCCAGCTCTCATTTGCTCAGCCTAATTCACCTGTGGAATAGGCAAGAACAACCTCATAGAGTTGTTTGGTTATGTCCAATGTGAATTTTGCCAGTTTCTTTGGTCTTTCTTGGAAGCATGTTAGCTGAATGGTGGATAGTGCATTGGACTGGGAATTGGGAAAAACTGGGGTGAAAATCTTGGCTGCATTGAAGTCAATCGCAAAACGTCCATTGACTTGGTTTTCGTCCCTGAATTCTCTTACTAGCTCTGTCATTTACTAGAATTTGTGACCTTGGATAGGTTTTCTTTAAGCCCTCTCTCAGTTTCTCTATCTGTATAATGGGGATAATGATATTTACTCATCTTTGTAAAGCACTTTGAGGGCTATGAATGAAAAGTGTATATAAGAGCTGAATATTATTAGGCTTGTCAGCCAGTCCTCTTCAAATGCTAGAAGCACCTCAGAACCTGCTTCCCAAGATATACAAAAGATTCGGTGGGGGAGGGAGCTCAGGAGCTGCGGTTTTGATTAGCTTAATATTTGTTCATGGTATAAAAAAGGATGAGAATGTCTGGTTGGATACTTGTACACATAATTCTCTTTTTCAGTATTAAATCTCTTTCATCTTCCCCCAAAATTGAATTTATTATTTGAATTTAAAATGATTTAACAAGATAAATATTATGGAAGATTTGATTATGTGGATCCACTGCCAGTCATTGATCAACATACTCAATTTTGACTTTGTTAAGTAGGACTGGAACAGATCAGATCCAAATCACTAGCTGTAAAATAATGTTCTTCAGCCCCAGGCTTTAAGTACATATTAGATAGTTCTGGGGGTTTTATATGACTGCATTGCCGTGGGATTGAACAGTAGTTTCAGTCTCCAGTAGATTTGTAAGTGTTTTCTTTCTTTCAGATGTTAAACTAATTTTAGGAACTCTCTGAACTGGTGATGTTCTTACAGAAAACAGAGGGGTTGTGGAAATGACATAAGACTCTGTGAATTAGTCCCCTGTTCTCCTTATGGGGGGAAAAACATCTGACACATCCAGAAAGATTTTGTCTGCATTTCATTCTGTATATTGGCCATATATCTTTTCTATTTGAAGTTATCAATTTAAAAATAAAATAGGACAACTAAATATCCATGGAAAATGATTGTGATGGACAACTTGCTAATGTCGCCATTATCCAGTAAACACATTAAAAATCACGTTATTCCATTTACTATAATACATTGCCTTTGTTCTTGATTGCATTAGCATTCAAACAGAGGGGAGTTGCATAAAACAGGGACATGTAAACATGGATGGCTTTACTTCCTAAAAGTCCTGTCAACAAAGCAGTATCCCTGTTGTGTGGATAATTTACCCAAATTTATTTAATCCTGAAAACAAAGATTTGCAGGTTCATCTAGCAGGGTTAACTAATTATTTTATTTGCATTTCTTCATGAACTAAATGCAATAATTCAAACATTAATATTTTAAAAGTGTTGTAATTAATTACCTAGCCAAGGCATACTGCGTAGTTTTACAAGAACAAATGAAGACAGCAGAAATGAAATGTTAGGCTGGAAATTAAGAGTTCTCTTCAGTGTGCTCCCTCTTTTTGGGGGCTGGGGGGAGATCACCGGTATGCCGTAGAACGCAGAAGATGCTTTGCCCTTGTAGAATAGCTGATTGAAGCCCATGGTGTTGAAGTTGAAGTCACAGCTATTTCTTCGGACAAAGGGAAATGGTCCATATTGCATCCATTCACTTCATGACTACCAGAAAGGACAGCAGTGTATGCTGATTAATTCTCCCCACCCAGCCAACAATAACTTGCCTGCAAGGGCTCTTTGGCTAGGAGAAATGTCCCATGCCCCACAGGACTACTCAGAGATTTAGCATGTTATTGGCATTGAAACTGCATCAACTGCACACACCTGACAGTGGACAAGGCAGTTGTGACTGGGTGGTGGTAGAAGGAGCTGGTGAGGAATGGTGGTCCTTATTCACCTGGTGAGTCAATTTAAAACTTTGCACACCAGGTACCAGCTCTTTCTTCTCCCTCCCTTCTCATAGTTCTTCTGTTTTTCATAATTATGTTTGTTTATCCCAGTTGGACAGCTGTGTTACGGCTCTTGGACTTTATTGTAATGGACACGTTCACGGTGTAGATTTGTTTTTACTTCCTTTATGGTCCACAGTCATTGGTTTTTGTTGAAACAGCCACATGTGTCTCCATTTTTCATACACATGTATACTGATTTTACAGAGAGGTAAAGATAGGAGGATAGTGACCTTCTCTCAAGGGTGGCAGCTCTGTGGTTCATTAGCACTCATGGGGTAAAGCTTTATTATCTTCTCAGGTGGCAGGTGCAGGTAAGATAACCACTTCCTGCCCAAATATGGGCCTTTGCATAGGGGGCCAGGCTGGCTACTGTGTCACCTACTGACAGTGCCAGATGGATGCATCTGCTTTGCAGGTCCAGGTGCCGCAGGTGGAGACCTGTCATTTTAACCTGCCTTGGTGGTAGCTGGTGACTTTGAGCTAAGACTCCAGTCTTGCTGCAGGGCCGTGGATTGGGATTGGGATTTTGAAAGGCGCCTAAGGGAGTCAGGCACTCAACTCTCATTGAAAGCTCTAGTCCCAGTCAGTTGACGTGGCTAGCCCTTTCCATTCTTTATCATTAAAAGTCTCCCACTTTTTCATCCATTACTGATTCTCTGCTTCTTGTTGGCAATGTAGCCAAATAAACGTATGTAGAAAATGGTAAATAAATTAAGATAGGCATGTCATCCATGAGGCCTTCTTCGTAACAATCTGCAACGAAAGAAAGCAGCTGTGTTAATGCTCTTCATAGTTTCCTTTGCAGATTATTCAGGAAAAAAGTTTGATGGTCAAAGCCTTGCATCTTTCTTTATTTTCACCGTGCATTCAAAATAACTGCCTTGTTCAATTTGCAGCCCATACACCAATGCATCGTCCCACTTTATTTAGTTCCCCTAGTACTTTCATTGCTTATCTTATGAAGACCTGTGTTAACATTTATCAAAACAAATGGCAAGCCTGGGACCTTTTAGTAGTTTTTTAGTTAATAAAAACAATCTTCTAGTTCTGTTATGTTAAAAGTACATTATCTTTTTATTACATACTCTACAGCTCTGTCTGTTTTCCTTCTTGGCAATTTCATGACTGCTTCAGTTGATTGCTGTATAGAGAATTACAAAATCATTAAGGGTGGGGCTTTACCAGCTGACTTACAGTACAAACTATTTCTCAAAATAACCACAACAGTACAATACTGATGTGTAATTTACGTCACAGTATGTTTTTATGAAATACTTTGTGGCACATTCATTTAGATTTAGGACTGAATCTCTCTGTCTCTTTTTAATCAAGCTCTTTACTTTTTAATATTTTCCACTCCTTGCCTTGGCTTGCCTCCAATTTAACAGCTTCAGTGAGAAAAAAATAACTGATCTTTTTTTCAGCAGTTTAGCTGCGAGTGTATTTTCCTCTTTGATGTATACATTTGTGCTAACTTAACTGCCTTGGGGGAGATATTTAGATTTGTGGTAGGACACATTGCACAAAGCTGGAACAGAGAATTGATAAAGTTGATGCACAAGTTTGGAATTTTAAATACTACCAGCCAATTCAAGCTATTGAGTCTTATGCACCAGCACATTTCCTTTTTACAAACGCCTTTCTGTATAATGTCTTGTAATTAGAACAGGAAATCATTGAGCAACTGTAAGATGACTAAGAGCACTTAGACTGAAAGGAAAATTACCTTCCGAGAAATTATATTCACAATTTTTTTTTGCTTCACATTACAGTGTTGGTAATGGTAGTAACAGATGTATGTACTCTTATCTGTATCATTGTTCTACTTCTGTTTTCTGGAATAAAAATTCATTTTCAGTAATATCAGAAATGAATGGACAGCAAATGAGAAATGTCTTATTATGAAAAATATTCTGTGTCACAACAGAGTAGCAATTAAATTGAAACTTCAATATAATTATCAATAACAGTGAAATCTGGAGTTGTGCCACGTACATAAAGTTGGTGCTCAGCCTTTGCTTGGTTGCTAGGAGCACAGTGAAAGTATAAAGCTTAGAGAAAGGAATGTCTAATATAATAAAGTAACAGAAGGTAGCATAAATCATTGTGAGAGCAGTGAATATTGACATTATTTTGCTTAAATTGGGTTGAAACTAGACGTTTAGTCCTATGAGAAGAGCAAATTCATATTTCTTTTGAAAAATAACTACATCTACTCGGGGAGGAGGAGGAGAATTTGTGTTTCTAACATAGGCCTATTTGGACTCTTTTAAGCAAAAATCTTTAAATGTTTGTTTCTGTTGGCATCAAAATGCATTCACACTAATACGATTAAAAGAACTAAAGGGCAAAATACTTGGCAGATTTTGCAGTAGAGGCAATTAGGTGCAGGAAGGAACATGCATACTTTTTCCATCAAGCTCTATAAAATCCTGGTGTGAAGGTCTTTCTAAAGAAAGAAAAAAGCTTACTGATGTTAGAAGTAGATTATGGTGGTTAGCAATAACCATTATAGTCTGATGTTTCAGAAACAAGCAAACAAAAAGCAAGTTTCTGTATATCTCTGTTCTTTCTGTAAGTCATTTTTGATCTGAAAGATCAAAAATGGCTGTACTCATTTGGAAAGTCAATGCTGCATAGATTCATTGTGTTTGGTGTTCCCTGAAGCTCATACAAAGACAACTTGAACAACATGCAATTCAACATGAATGCCAGACCATGCCAAAGCTGCCCCACCGCTTCAAAGAAACTACATGGATTAAATCTATACATATATAGTTAGTATTAGTATTTGCAAAGCACGGGTGGAACCACACATTGTAATTACCATTTCTCTACAGAAATCTGTTTTGAACTTGAAATATATAAATAAATGAAAAATTGACATTGAGAGAGGTTATTAAATATGTAATTACAATATAAGTATAGGATTAGAGTAATTTCAGCTAAGCCTTACAAGCAATGTAGTGTAGGTATAATCTTTTACTATGTACAGTTCTCATTATTGAAACTAATATTAGCTTCAGTAATTTAACGTCTTCTGTTCAATAAGAGCTTAATGAAATATTTTTAAAATAAAATTATTTTTCCTTATTTTAAGGGTAAGTGATTATCACCGTTTAAATATCAGTTTATAGCGGCCGCAGACTCGTTCTGATTCTTTTATACAGACAAGTACAGCCCAATACACTAATGGAATCGGATGACATCTACACTAGATTCTGTTAGAAGAAAACTCCTTTTGGGGGGGGCGGGGTCTATTTTCTTGGGGTTAGATCTACTTTGATTTTCTTTGCTCCTGTGGGTGTGGGTGAAAGAAAATCTTTGTTCTAGGAACACTCTTTGTCTTTCGCTAAAAAAAAGTGCAGTTTATCCATTCTTAGATTTCTCTGTTGAACCTGTTGTGAATAGGGAAGGGGGAAATGCATTACAAAGCATGTATTGGCGACAGTTATTGCCTGCTTAGCTTTCCATCCAAGTTTGTTTATGCACTTACGAATTGCATAAGAAGCAAAAAAATAGCTAAAGCAACAAATATGTAGAATAACAGCTCTGTAAATGGTGATTTGGCTTTAACTGATGGAATCAGCTTGAGTTAAAATGTCATTCATCAAGCCCAGAACAGCGTACAGAATTCTGTGTAGTGACTTATTATACATTTTAGTGGAAACAAATGGTTTGCTACAAAGACTTATGGGAGGCATATTTATATACACCTTGTTACAAAGGCTGACCACATCCTGGCATAAGAAAAGTGCTGTCTGATCAACAGATTTAATTCACCAATACTTCTGTGAAGAGATAGAGCAGCAGTAGCAGGCCTACATTAAACTTTCATTGTACCTCAAGGATGGATCATGTGCTTGCTGCCTCTTGAAGACTCTGGCCCCTGATCCTGATTTAGGGGTTCTTATGAATGAGGAGAGACGACACATACAGCAAGGTGCTATTTTCACAATCATGTTGTTGCATTCGCTCATGGGATAAATAAAAAGATCATGCCACACCCTAACTGACCAAAAGGTATAAGTCTACCTTTCTTAGAACAGTCATTCAGATGGTGTGTGCCAAAGGTATTACCCATGCATGTAGACAAAAGGAATGGTTTTGGTTTCCTCTGTTGACGCCAGAGGAGGTGAAAAGGCTCAGTACTTAGGAAAGTGATTGTTTTCAAGAACTGTTGTAAAGCTAGTACTTTCAGCTTAACATTTAATGTTGATTTTTCAAATAATGCTTTCATCTATAACAGTAGAGTTTTGGAGAAAGTCTAAAGTACGTTAGTATTTATTTTTTCCACATTACCACTCAAAACACACATTTCATACTTTTAAAAAAGTTCTGTATTTCTGCTTTAGAATCTTAATCAAAACGAGCATTACCTGTAGACATGAAGAATAAAATCGTCTCAATGGGAGTTTTACCTTTGATTTCAGTGGGACCAGGATTTCTCCTACTGTTCTTTCCAACCTTTGAAGTATACTATTCACTTAAGAAGAAGAAAGGTTATGTGGGTATTGGTAGTGTGATTAAATATTTAATTATCTGGTTGGGTGACAGAAATAGTGGCTAGGTTACTCAGTAATGAAGCAGTAGACTAGAAAGTATAAACTACAGACTATAGCTCGTCTCAATAGATATGCATAGAAAGATAGATCCCGCTAATCAGTGTGAGGACTTAAGTGAACATGAATAGAAATACAGCAGGATAGTGGCCTGCAAAGGTCATACCAATGCCTTCTGTTGCTTCACGTTCTATCATTTGCTGTTACATTTCCCACTGGTTACCAGATCAGACGTTATTGTGATCTTTCTAAATCAGCTACCTTGATGCTTAATGTTGTTTAAAACATAACAGAATGGAAAACTCTCAATTTTGGATGTTTTCCATTTTGGATCTGCAATTAAGAAGCTATGGAGAAGTTCATTTGACTGCATTGTACTGTACATGTGTTTTGTTGAGGTACTACCTTTACAGTTCATGTGAGGAAAGTTATTTCCATCTGGTGGGATTGCTTAGGATAACAGGCATTGCCAGACTGGATCAGACCAATGGCCTGTCTAGTCCAGTATCTTGTCAATGACAGTGGCCAATACTAGATATTTCAAAGGAGGGTGCAAGAAGATCCATAGTGATCAATTAATTGTCTTTAAAAAGACTTTAAACGGTATAAAGACTAGTTTTATAAGACTATATTAGAAATTTAGTACAAATGGTCATGAAATATCTCTATTAAAGCATTTACAACAAACTTCATGAAGTGTGAGATCACTTTCAGAATAGCTAAGGGCAGATTTTGCCACCCTCACTTAAGTCAAGTAGTATCTTACTCCAGTGGTGTAAGGTCAGACTCATTGTGAGTAACAGTGTTAGAGTCTGGGCCTAAATCTGTAAGAAAAAAGGGTGTGAATGTATCATTGTCTGTATTATTGGTTGGCCCTCTCTGTGTTTGAAAAATACTTTCCTACAGAAGATAGAACTTTGAAGAGCAGAGGCCTAATCCTGCTCCCATTTAAATCAATGAGACTTTTTTGCAATTGACTTCAATGGGAGCTGGATTGTGCCCCAGAAGTGACGGATACATTCCCTTATTTGCTTTTTGGGGTTTTTTTTTGTTTGTTTTTTTGCATTACTCCTCGTGTAATATTAAATGTAATTTATATATTTTTCTTCCAGGTGAGGATGACGAAGATTCAAATTTGCTAATCCTCAGTTATCCACAGTACTGTCGATATCGTTCCATGCTAAAGCGTGTTCAAGACAAGCCATCTTCAATACTAACAGACCAGTTCGTTTTAGCCCTTGGTGGCATTGCAGTAATCAGCAAGAACCCCCAAATCCTTTACTGTCGGGATACGTTTGATCACCCAACTCTTATAGAAAATGAAAGTGTATGTGATGAGTTTGGTAAGTCATTTTGCAACTACCTTCTTTGTATGACAAGAAAAAGCATTTTTCCCCATTTAAGAGTTTACATGTTTCCAAGTGAAAAATGGTAATAGAGTGAATCCTTTAAAGAAGAGCAATGCTATTTACATTTGAAGTGCTAAGTACCAAATGTGCTGCCCCTTCACTATTTCTGAGCTGGAGGGCTATGGTAATGGGCTTTCCTCTACTTGCAGTCTCCATGTTACAACTTCTATTTATCACACCCAAGGTTGATGTTATTAGGGTGGAGTACGTAGCACAATTATTCAGTGCAAATTATAGGGACACTTTGTTAGGATTTGAAATGACCTACCTTGACAGTTAACCTATACTGTCGCTTTCCCTTCAGGACTCTAGTTTTATGAATTTTTTTTTTAAAGGAATCATTGCTGCAACATGCTAAGTAGTGCAAAATAGAGAAGACTCTCTGGGTGTCCCATTGTAAACAAGCTATCGAATATCTCTTATCACAGTGCTCATAATAATAATAATGCCTACCCATGCTACAGCTCTTTAAGTTTACAGAGTGCTTTATAGACATTAATTAATCCTCACACCAGCTCTGGAGGTAGTCAACTGTATTATCATCTCTGTTTTACAGGGGGAGACCAAGTAACTTGGCCAAGGTTTGTAGTCACACAGTTGCTTTCACTGTTCCACTATTGCCATATGAAAGAAACAGAGTTAGTATTAGAACTCAGGAGCACCTGGTTTCTAACTAGGTGCTCAAACCCCTGGCGCACACTGTTTGTTTCTAACAGGGCATAGAAGAAAGAGCAACCATACACTATGTGTTGGTGAAAACCTAAACTTCAATGGGAGTGTTGCCAAAGCGAAGAGTTTGAGTCTAAAAGTGCTAAATCCTTCCTGTGAGTTGTGCCCTTGATTCAGCAGGAGCAGAAGATGCTCAGCAGTTCCGAGGCAGCACTCAGAACTTTGCAAGTTCAAGCCATAAGGAAGGTCTGTAAGATCTGGCCCATTAAGACTGCCAGATGACTAACACTTTTGTCAGATTAACCAAAGTGCCAGAGGATACACAGCAGAATTTGTGGCAGAGTACATGCTCTGTGTACACACAAGGTAACTTCAGTAACTGGTCCAGGGTTATTTCCAAAACAGTTTACCTGTGATGTGAGAATCAAATTTTATTAGCCATATCACCAGATGGATGAATACTGCAGCTGAGGGCAAAAAGTATTGTTTATAGCATTAAGCATCTATACCTTTGACCACATGAAATTCATAAATCTCTGCAAGATAGCATCTGTTTCTTTTAGAAAGACAATTTATGTTTATCCATTTAGGTCATAATCATGTTTTTCAGGAAATCTCAGTAGGGAGAAAATTTCCCTCTGTTTTGTTTCCCAGCAACTACCTGCTAGCTGATACTGGTCAAGCCTTCTTCCTTGACTCTGAAGCTGCAAACCCACCTCTGTGACTGGAATTGGGTGTTTCATATATGCAGTGCAGACCTGCTTTATTATAAGACTAAGGATGCCCACTTGTAGGATCTGATCCTGCAGTCATTAACTCATGGGAGAAATTCTTTCTTCCATGAATGGCAGCACTGAAGTTCGTGATTACATGAGTAAGGGATTGGCCCCTACATGTCATTTACTTTCAGTAAAATGTCATAGAGTTTTATTAAACTATTGACCTCAGATATTAGTTGGTATTGGGGAAAAAATGAATTAAATATCTTGAAAATCTGGTCCAATGGCACGATAGTGTCATCTTCATTTTTATTTACATTGAGATATCCAGAATAGCATATAAAGTTTGGGTTTAACTGATGATCCTTCTTACATGAGGAAGGTTATTTTAGGAGTTTGATGAGCATGCCATCTTTTTTCTGTACTATATTTTATTCCGGGTCATTCCTTGATTGCAGCTTTGTTGAAATAGTTGGACCTATACTGTAAGTATAGCACGGGATATTAGTAATAGGTGAGTCAAAGGGAACTGGAGCAATACAGGAACCACATTTGGCAAACTACAGCTAGTGCCTTTGTTCAGGCTCTGAAAGCTATGCCATTCTCTTGACCTTTGCAAGACAATTATCTGATGATCAAACCAGAGCCAAAGAAATCTTTTCCCCCAAGTTAATTAGGTGTATTTGAAATTCAGTTTAATTTAACCAGCAGGTTTTTTTAAATAACTAAAAGAAAAACTGGCAGTCTTTGTAAATATATTTACAAAACTAATGATGTGGTAAAATTTGCAAGGCCTGCTGTGTTAGGATGTTGCAGACTGGGCTACATATAATTCTGTGGCTGTGTTGTAAAATGTATGGTGTCAGTTCGATTACCTTGGTTGCATGCAGTACACAAAGTGCCTTTTTTTTTTTGCAGGCAGGACAATAAAATGTGCAACACGTTGTTATACAAACTGTTTACACTGATAACATGTAGATTGATGTCACATGTGTAAAGTAATGACTGCTAAATCTAAACAGGCAGGGTGGTACTGTAGATAAATGGATTACTCTAAGGTAAGGCACTGGTATTTATCAGTCAAATCTGAGGAGGAGACTAGATTATATAAATGTGAATAACATTCTTAAAAGGTGTTTGTTAAAAAATCCAGACACATTTAATTTGATGGTCTTGGATGTTTCTTACACTGGGAAAGATAAGGTGAGGAAAAGGGTGCAGAAGGCCAAGGGAAAGGTACAGATGTATATTTCTCCCGTTCCTAAAATATCTACATTAATTACAAAGGAAGTGAAAATCTTTAAGAGGGTATCTTACACTCACAGCTCCTTTTGAGAACACTCTTACCCATTCTGATTTCTGATGTGGGTGCGAGATCTACTTTACTTATTGTGCTACTCAGTAAAATTTTACACTTATTCTGGGAACTGCAGCACCTTGTGATAAATACAGTGTGTAACAAATGAGATACCAAAAACACCTAGACAAAGAACTCCATTCACCATAGCATAGGAGCTGCTGTACATGTTAGACCATTTTAATAGAGAGAAATGTTCTTCCATCAAGCTTTCTCCCAGTTTTTATTATGCATTTTTAGCAAGAACATTTTGTTCTGCTAGGTATGACCTTTTTTCTGTTCAGTGAAGGGGGGAAAAAACAGCAACACAGGAGAAAAAAATCTTGCCTCAGTGTTCTTCATGAAAAAAAGAAAGGTGGGAAATTGTTCTGTAAGTGGCAAGGGCAGCTAGACTGTGTCTGTCAATCATCACAGACATGGGTGGAAGAAGATTACCTACACACCATTTTAGACCCGGATCCTGTGAGGAATTCCACATGGGTGGACCCCTACATTCACATAGAGCTTCCTGCAGGATTGCCACCAGGGTATGGCCTCAGGTTAATTTAGATAAATTACTGCAATGAATGCCCGCAGGCATTGCAAGCTGAATCTGGGCATAAGCACATCCCGTTCTTCTTCTCCATATCTTTTCCCAAAGACACTATGGGTAAATCTACACTGTTATTAAACACCTGTGGCTGGCAAACTGGGATCAGGCTGCGGGGCTGTAAAATTGTGGTGTAGATGTTAGGGTTGGGCTGGAACTTGGGCTATGGGACCTTTCCCCATTGCCAGGTCCCAAAGTCTGGTCTACAGCCTGAGCCCTGGGAGCCCTCTCTAGTCATGGGGTCCCAGAGCCAAAGCTCCAGCCTGAGCCCAAACATCTACATGGCAGCTTTGCAGCCTGAGCCCCATGAGCCTGGGTCAGCTGACTCTGGTGTTCAATTGCAATGTAGATATACCCTACCAAGGCCCTGCTTAGCAAACTGGCTTCACAGTCTGATTGCTGATGCAAGTATAAGGGGCGCAGCTCTGCAGTGGAGAGAATGGACCCACTCATATCTAGCCCTTAATTTCTCTTAAATTTACCAGGAAAAGATTGCTGTGATAAGGAAGCCTGGAAGTTTCACCCTTACTGGTGGTAAATACTTACTAACTTATCTAACTGGCTTGAAGGATCCCCCTCTCAAAGGCAAACATACTTAAAAATTGTGAGCTTGCATGTGCACAGGAAATAGGAGGTATCAAACTGAGTTCACATCTCTTGATACCCAAAGTGAATGGAAACAGCCATGGTTAAACAGCATGTCTCCTCCACCCCAAGGAAGATCAGTTAGATACCCTTGCAGACAAGCATCACCCATACAGAAAACGAGCTGCAATAGTGGTTACAAGCAAAAGAATTGAGAAAATTTGAACTTGGGCAAAAAGGCAGGAGCACCATTGTCCACTGTGGGGCAGAAACAAGGGGCATGATCCCTATCTGTGACTACTTTTAGGTCCACTAGGATTCTAGATGGCCAATAGAAAGGTTGTTCTGAAAACAGGCATTCACGCAGCCAATCAGAAGGCAGGCCAGTGTCAGAATCCCTGCTACATCCTCCCTCTTCCCCATCCTTCCATAAGGGGCAAATAGGCCAGAGAAAAAGGATCAAGGGGGGTTGGTTCTCCATATTGATCCCACTGTATTTTCATGTATGCATGATTAGATTCCATACACATATTCACTTCCCTCTAAATGCCCACATCAATTGGTATGTAAAAAAACTCCCTGAAAAGATTACTTATGGGCCATTGACTAATTTCTCTTAAACAGAAAACTATCAGTAAAGTACACACTGCATATGATTCATTTTTTTGGTTGCTATTATTGAGTAACTTTTGTAAAGGCCTGTCATTTACTTTTATTGCTAGGCAGACATATATGCTGCCAAAGAAGAGAAATGAACAAAAAAGTAAGGGCCCCTATTAATTTTCATTATAAATTCCAGTGGACTAGCCATAGGTAAAACTGTACAGACATCAACAGCCGCTTTTTTGAAAATGGGAGTTGCGGGTCAGTGTGCCGAAATGTGTGGTGCAAATGTGCACCTGGAGTTGCACATGCACTTATTACAATTGTCTGTGCACATTAGGTAAGGATAGGCTTCATTCTCCAAATATGCCAGGTTCACACCTGGAGCTACTGCCGATGCACAGTGATGACAGTGAGAGGAGGATCAGGCCTTGTCTGTGCAGATGGGTAGATGTCTAATTACCCATTTATGCGTGCTACTGTCATATTTGTATGGGTGGTTGCAGTAGATGTGCACACAATGTGCACATTTGCATGTAAAAGGAGGTCTCTAGCTTCTGGAAACTTTGTCTTCAAATGTCTCTTCTGTTGCTTGTAATGAACGAGATGTCAAGTTGGCTTCAGGAACAAGCAGCAAACAGCAAGCAAGAAAATAAGAATGTTTGGGCACAGGCCTTAAAAGTCAGAAGATCAGATGCTTAGATGATGTAGATCAGTACAGCTCCATGGACCTCACCAGCTGAGAAGCTGGTGCAGAATGTTTCATCACAACAGTATGGTGGATGATAACATATCATGGATATTAAATGTTAACAGGGAGACTTTTTTCTTGGTTTTGTGTGTGTGCTTGCTCTAAATATAAGCCGAGTGTGAGGGAAAGCTGGATAACATTTCTTCCTTATTTTTCAAATATGCTTGGTAAATTTTAAATCATTCTGGATTACTTTTATAGCGCGTTGGGCCCAATATACCATTAAAAAAACTGTTTCGTCCCTGGGTTACAATAAACACCTGTTCACCCCGCAAAGAAAGTTAAAAGTTTTATTAATGTCTGTAAAGGACATTCTTTTACTAAACAGTTCATACCAAAAAGTGAAAGAGCTGTATCTAGTTATACTATTAATATCAATTTTCCCCCTGAAAAATGAAACTGATTCCTTTTACATAAAAAGATCAATGCACAGAAAAAAACAGCTAATTGGAAAATGACGTGTAAAGTCATTACAGTACCCATTTCCCTCCCTCCTCCTTAAAAACCAACGGTATATCACTTACATTAGGAAAAATCATCTCCTTAAAAAAATCCCCATCTTTCCCTAAAACAATGTAGAAAGCGGAGTCTCTCACTTCCTAAAAGAAAAGGAGGACTTGTGGCACCTTAGAGACTAACCAATTTATTTGAGCATAAGCTTTCGTGAGCTACAGTGGAAAATTCCACTGAATGCATCCGATGAAGTGAGCTGTAGCTCACGAAAGCTTATGCTCAAATAAATTGCTTAGTCTCTAAGGTGCCACAAGTCCTCCTTTTCTTTTTGCGAATACAGACTAACATGGCTGCTACTCTGAAACCTCTCACTTCCTAGGTTAGCAAAGTTAGGATCACTATATAAGGCATTATGGTCACCCTCCTGGGCTTACGCGGTAATAAAAGGATGCCCTCTGGTCTAAAAAATAATGTTATCTAGCTGGTCTTCTTTGGCCAGGTAATTTGTGGCTGAGATGAGAGGGCTCCATGATTGGGCTGTAAAGCAGAGAGGACTGTGGGGGCTAGCTAATGCTCCATAAAGAATGAGCAGGATGAAAGCAGACTACTGTAGAAATTGCAGTGGTGCCATTAGTACTAGTATAACTGAAACTTTGTCATTGCTTTCTATATCTGTCTCCACGTCCAGAGCTTTGTGACTCATAGATAAAATCAACTGTTTAGAAAAAACTGGCATATAAAATTACTTTAAAAATATGCACAGTTCCAGTGCAATAAAATACAGAGAACTTTCCTGTTGGTGACACTTCTTTATTCCTGTAACTCAAAAGCAGCTTCCTTTTTAACCCAACCTTAGTATGTAGGTCTCAGTTTGGACTAAAACATTTTTTTATAAAGTAAAATACTGAAGTTATTGGCATTTGGCTACTTTACATGCACTGTAACTTATTTCAATGGAAGGACTAGAGCTAAGATCTCCTGATGCCCAGGACGGTATTTTAATCTCAGGACTATCCTTCCTCCGATCATAAAAAATGCTATTCCCTCCTCAGAAAAGGTATCTGGGGGTCTTCTCCCTTCTTTTAGTGGTCCCCATCACTCTGTATTTATCTCTTACATCTAAATTAATTTTGTTATTCTCAATATTAATCAGTCATTGCTTTCTATGGATCAAGAATAGATCTTGATGCATGTTATTCTTGGCTCAGTCTGATATAGTCTGTATCAGTGAGTAGCAGCTCTCCTGCATGGTCAGCATTCATTATCCAGAAGATTTGTCTAGGGAAGGATGTTTTACCACACCAACATTTGGACTCCATCAGAAGAGTTCTACGGAAGCTTAATTAGCTGGCATTAAATGTGATCGAAAGCAAGAGTTTTCTCAACATGCCCCAAATTCTGTGCCTTCTGGGGATTGTATCCAGCACCAGAATGTGTTGGTAGATTTGACAAGTTCAACAGATGGCATCTTCTTTCGTGCTTAAGTGCTCCCTGGACTCTTCTATGTTGCATTATTTTACTCTTTTAAAAAAAGCGTTTCAGTGTTCTGTTCCTCTCTTTTAAAAAATGTACTTGCCCACCCCCATGGATACCCCTCTGGTAACATAGCAGGGCGAGTGCCTGCTGTAGGAAGACAAGGTGGGTGAGGTAAAACCTTTCAGGTTTCTCCATGCATCCAGGGAAGGGGAAAATATAATGGTTTTGATTCTGATCTTACACTGGTTTTAGGCTAGTGTAACTTTTACTTACTTGAGTGGAGCTATTCCTGATTTACCACAGTGCCAAGGCTTGATATACACCCCCCTGAAGGTAGAAGTAGTCTTTCCATTGACTTTAGACATTCAGTGAGATCAGAATCAGGCCCAATATCTTTGCTGTGTAGTCACAGGGCTGTGTAGTCACAGGTGGAAAGCCCACACCCAGGAGTCTACCCATCCTATGCACCACACAGCTCCCTGTCAGAAAAGGGCAGCTGATTATATGGCTAGTGGGCTTGAACCCACTGGTCTAAAAAGTGTATATTGTGGGGAGCAGTAAGCCATTTCTGCCTGTCTCCTGCTCATGCCCTGTAATAGTGGGTGTAACCTGGCCTGCTGGGATTGAGGCTTCTGGTCTGTTCCTGTGACTTGTATAACAGGAATTAGGGTTCTAGTGTAAACCCAACAGCTCATGTGCTTAAAGATATGCATATGTGCAAATGCTTTGTTGGAGTAGGACCAGAGTGCTCAGCAACATGCCAGATTGAGGCTGCAACCCCCTAAGAACAAAATTCATTTTGTTTTCAAGGCATGTAGCGAGAAAAACTTACTCCATGGATTTTGAAAAATATATTCTTTAATGTTATTTAGAATCTATTTAGCTTTTTCCACCACCATTTTTAATGTGCCCAGGGCATGCTGTCCAGTACTGTATTTTAATACAAGTATGGTACTACGGCGGGAAAGTTGCTAGTATCCCAGTTGTAAGGCTAGAACATTTTAGCATTTATATGTGTTCTTAAAAATATTATACGAGTATATGAAAGCCTTTGTATTAGCATGGATGCTGGGACCTCCTCAGATGCAGCTTTACAGTGGCATCTTCAGCAGTCTGAAAAATATGCAAATATTTTCCATGGCTCTGGGTAGAGTGGTTTAGCTAAATATTATAATTTTTAACTTTCCCAAAACAAAAAGCAGGACGTAGCTAGAGGGGTAGTAATGATTAATGCATAACAGAGTTATATCTAATGTGTATGTGTATATATATATATTTTCCCCTCATCTCTACAAACATAAGCCTTTAGTTTTAAAGAGAAAATCTGGAAATGTTTTGAATTCTTGGTCAGATCTTTTTTTTTTTAATTTTGTTAATCCAACTGTAGAGTAAGTTATTAATGATCCCCAGACGTTGTTTATAATGATTGATTTTGCAGTTGTGAAATAATACGTCCAGTTTTTTTAAACAAGTGATATTTCCTAGTTTGCTCTGCAGCATTTGAATAAAATATCGGAAGGCAGAGCTGTTTATATGCCCAGCCTAATTGCGTCTGTTAAGTGATTTCTTCATTCTTAACAGTTTTAGCTCTAATTGCTTTTCCCCCCACATCTAAAAATAAATATTTGCAAGTTTTGCATCTTGTCACTCATTGTAAAGGATAAAATATCTGTATACTTGCAGCAATAAACACTGATAATGGGTCCTTTTCTGTTTCACAGTGGTGTAAATCTGGAATAACGCCATCCACTTCAGTGGATGTTACACAAGATTTACACCAGATTAACTGAAAGTAGAATCTAGCAGAATCGTTAGCAGTGAGTTGTTAAGTGAAAGAATTTAACATGTTGTAAAGTGAGATAAACTTGGACTAGATGACTTCTCAAGGTCCTTTCCAGCTCTACATTTCTATTATTTTGTGATCCATATAAACTCAAAAGAAGCAAAATATGTTTCTTTCTTTCCTTTTTTTGCTAAGTGCATTTTTCAATAGCAACCATATTTTTGAGCTCTACACATACTCCATAAATTCACTTTTACTAAACAAAACCAGAATCTAAAATTTCCTTGTTAGAGAATATCTACTGTAGTCACTTTTTACAGGAAAATTAATTTTTTTAGGTTTATATGCTCCCCCCCCCCAGTAAAGCCTATTGGAGGGGTGAATCCTATGTGAAATCTCATTGGCTTTTTTTTAAGATCTTCAACCAGGATTCAGAGTACAGCAGGCAGCACTATACATCCTCAACCTCTGCCTCATTCCCTGGGCATCCAGTATCTTGTAAATGTGCATTGAGGTATGCACACTTTATAATATGTGTGCATATATATTTCATACCTGGCATGAAAGCTAGCATAGTCCAGAGCACACTTGTAAACTGTACATTGAATGAGACAGCGCTCTGTAAGAGCCTTGGCCTGTTCAGCGCTCACCGGGCCTCACTGATAGCACACAGTGCGTTGTCAGGCAGGCAGGGCTCCTCATTCAGTGCTTTACAGGAACCATTCCCTCAATCTCTTGTCAGTTTGAAAGGTAAAACTGTGCGGCTTCTGAGATGTGGAGAAGAAGGGCTCCCTCCTATGGATCTTTTAAGGAGGTAGCATCTGAGCTTCCTCCTCCCACCCCCATCTTTCTTTCTTGTGAATAACAAAAAAACAAACAAAAAACCCATCCATGTACGCGCTTAGAAATTCCATTTAAAAATACTATAGTGAAGAAGCATTAAGGTTGCTGTGTTAAGCACTTAAAAATCAAGAAACTCCCAAGTTAAAGTTTCGCGTGCAACCTTAACTCTGCCCTCCCTGTGTGTGCATTACAATACAGACCGATAACACGGTCACGTGCTGTAACATAACATGATATGTTTTATTTTGCAAAGCTTTTACTGAGAGAGTCTGTGGCTCAGCAGCATAGAAATTTAGGTCTCTGGAGTTCCAGTCCAATGCCTCAACCAGAAAACCATCATTCTTCTCTCTTTTTTTAGGGAATACATGGTAGTGTGATATGGTTTAAAAGTGTTATCTGCTTAGGTTTAGGATAACGATGATGTCAGAAATAGTTCCAGCAAAAAAGATTAGTGGGCAGAGTACTGGTGAGGTGGACAAATGTGTGTGATATATGTAATTTATCACATAAGTATAATGTGTGTACCCATGTATTGATTTTTGTTAATTAAGTGGGTTTAGATACAATTTTTAAAATTACTGATTCCCATATTTGATTTTCAGTGTGTTGCTGCTTTTGTGATTCAGCTAACAAAACCATATTAAGAGCCACGTTTTCAGGGCAGTAAAACAGAGTCTGTGTAAGCTCACGGTGAATGTGAAAACAAAGTCATTTGGATATGTTGACAGTTTTGGAGTCATCTTTTTGATATGTATTCTTTAGAGCATCCTTGTTTAATGTTTCTCCAATTTCAGTCTCTCTCTTGGACCACCATGCATGCCAGAGCTCTTGAGCTTTGTCCTGGAAGAGTTTTCAATCAATCAGAATACCAAATGTACATTGTTACATTCCCTCAGGTGTTCAAGCCTTAGAATCAGTAATTATTGTGAATAGAAGAGAACTTTGCAGCCAGTCTCAGTGCCAACATTCCAAAAGCCAGTACAATGGAAACGAGAAATGGTTTATGTCAGAATATGGTCACATTCTTCTGATTAAACCCACTCAAAAAAAGACAACATTGTAATATTTTCCAATGACTGTTTATCATGAATTACGTCAGCCTTAGTTTAAATTGCTATTATTTCTTCTTAATGCTTCATGGTGCCTGAATAATTTACAGCATTGGCAGCTGTGGGGCTATGAAATAACCTTTCACAATCACCATACAATAGTAAAGAACATGAAGTTTTTGTTGTTAATTATTATGGGACTCCTTTAACTTTTTACAAAGTGACATAAAATATTGTTGAGGTACTTACGGTTAAAGCTACTTTTACATGGATCTATTTTGCTTCTGGCTAGTTTCTTAACTAAAGCAGTCATTTGTGGTTATTATGCCTTGGGAGATATTATGCCAGAACTGGTTTAAAAGAATTATTATGTATCACATGTCATACATTACATGTCAGCACTTGAGGCTCTTTTTCAATAAAAACAAATGTAATTTTAGTTAATGCTGTTTTACGTATAGGCCATTTGTAAACTTACCTAAGTTAATTTGAAGGTACTAAAAAAGCTTTGTTCCTTCTGGAGGGCACTTGAATAATTTTGTTTTGGCTTCAGATGGAAATTCCAAAATATTTGTCCTTATTTTAATCAGACTACAGTAATGCATCTAAGAGCAAATAGTTTCCCTAATACCCAGGTGAGTGTACACATTTCAAGGAGTTGGAATTGATACCCATTACCTTGTTTAAGTCTTTTTTAGCAGAGGGCTTTCTCGGCTCCCGAACGGTACTGCTAATAGGACCAGCCAAGGCTACTGAGTTGCTTAATGATGATACCTCCGTTTTTTAAGCCTTGTCATTGTATAACTTGGAAAAAGTAGTTTATACAGTCTAGCTAATCCTTGGGTGAAGGGTGGTATAAATTAAACGCTGTAGGCAGGTCCTGAGTTTCCTTAAAGCTACATTTCAAATATGGAAAATGCAAACTTATACAAAGCCACCTTTGAATTAATATGTCCTTCCCTGTAGTTCCAAATACTATACATATTTTCCAGGGCTTACTTATTTAAAGCAAGAAATGAAGCAGCGAGGGTGTGCCAGCCAGCTTACAAAGAATGAAAACACATGAATGACTCGTGAACATTTTCTGATTTTTCTTACCTGTAATTAGTTAGTTACTGTTAGCCAAAATAATTTGCATGATTTTCCCCACTATCTTTGTTTGAGAACCATAAAAATGATCAAAGCCTCTATTTGTCTCTCATGGGGTAACATTTAACTCCTTGGTGCTAGTGGTTTTAGTGACTCTATTGTTGGCAGTGGATGCCCTGCTGGGGAAAAGATCAGTCTCTGTCCCAACCCAAATGGTCAAGCTGAAGCCACGCGAGCATCATTTGAAAGAGAGAGAGAGAGAGAGAGAGAGAGGGAGCATTTCATGTATTGTTACTTAAAATTCAACTGGGAAAATTGACTCTTCTGAAACTTGGATAAATTTACATGTATCCTGATAGATTTTCAAAATTGGACAACATGCTTGAGTGCTCTGGAAATGAGCCTGCAAGGCAGATTTAAAATTCTTTAGTTTTTTAATCAAAGGCATTTCATAAGCCAGTTGTGAGTGGAAAGGGGAATCTAGCATTACATAAGAAAGTAGCAAATTGTTCTGTTTAATGAGTGAATATTTGGTATTTATAAAGCAGATAAAAGATGGTAAAGCAGGAGACAGACCTGAAGTTTCAGAGATTTTAATAAAGACTGAAGTTAGTAGTGAAAAGGTCAAAGTGCCATTTGCTGAGCCCCTCATTTTGGCATGGTATCAAAGCTTGTGGAACTGACTGTGTGACTGTGATGCGTGTTAATGAACAGTTGTGGCACTTAACTGAGATCATGGGTTTGTCACATGAATATATATAAAAAAGAGATGAGAAAATATTTTTTTTTCATTTTGCTGTATTGTGGCTGTTGGAAGGACGAAACAATTAAAAGAAACATTTGAATACCACATTGTTAAGTCACATAGCTGGACTGCAAAGAAAACTAGTTTTGAATAATTGAATACTGATGATAGTTAAATATAGTTATTCAAAATTGTTTTTAGCTACAGATGTTACGCCATTTTAGAAACTTAGACTAAATAATGTCAGATCTTGTTTGCTTTTTTAGTATGTTATTCATTTATTGGGAAATTCAAAATGTAAAACAGCTGGGAAAAGAGCTTGGTGTTCACAAAGTAATCTTTAAAATGTGTACATTTCAGACCCACTCTTATATAGCTGTTTAGAAATGCCTGAGTTGTATATTATAGTTCATAAAGTTCTGTAAACATAGTCCAACAAGTATATGACAGAGAAATATGAAATAGGAACATGGGGATAATTTTGAAATCAAAATCAATTTATTATAGTCTTTATAAAACAGCAAACTGCTCTCCATTCAAATAATATATAATCTTCAGTAACATGCATTTAAAATTATCTATACTACATATAAAATATCTGAAGAAAAATGTTCATTCATGTTTAATTCTCTCTGTGATGCTTATGTCAAAATGAAGGAGTTAATTTATCTAAGAGTTTCAATGCATGAGTTAGAGCTGTACAAAACCAATCATGTAGAAATAATAGACTACCACTGGAAGTGCTGTACTATTGCAGTTTTAATAGCTCTTCAGTTCTGCTCAACAATTAGTCCATACATTTTATAGCTGGGACTTTAAGAAACTGGCATACTCAGCAAAATCACAGTAATTGGGAGATGATGCAATGTAGAGACAACTCAAAGGAAAAAAATGAATAGCAAATGTCAGTAGTTTATATTTTAAATATGCCAGCAATATTAATAGAGGAAAAATTAATAGCAAATTTGAGTAGTTTTTATATTTTAAAATATCCTAGTAATATGATCTGGAGAGAGACTGTGATTCCTGCAGACTTTTAAATGTCATGTTGACATGATTGTAGTTTTTAAAGCATTAGCAAAATACCCATGTACCACTTGAAAAAACTGTGATATGATCTACTCCCTGATATTAGGCACTAGGATATAAGGACATGAGCCTTAGCCTACTGAGTTCAACGGGAGTCTTTACACTGTCATCAGTGGGCTTTGGATCAAGCCCTTAGTCTCCAAACTCACTCATCATAAACCTGATCAGAGAGGAGCATGGTGAATGTCAGCATTGTGACTGGTTCATAACTCAAGCTAAAAAGCAAAAGAACCCGTCAATAATCTATTTTTTTTATTCCCCTGCCATTACCTGAACTATACCTGAGCGTTTCTAAACACCACCTCTTCCCAGTAATAGTAAATGGATACACCGTGCCTTCCCATATTTTGATTCTATGGGTGAGTAGTGAATATATTTTCCTAACTAGACAAAAATAAAAAAGTAATTACCTTTGGCAGAAAAAATAAGAGGTTTGGCTTCTCTGAGCTTTATAATAGCCATTAGAACTTGTACAATGAAACTTTGACTGTCTGTACACTGAGGAGGACCAAATGCCAATGAAACCGTGGAAGTTTTGACATTGACTTCAATGGAAGTATGATTTTTTGGCCTTCAATAGGTGTAGCTTTACCTTAGTCCTTTACCTAATTCAAATCAGTCAAACATCCTCCATGTGAGTCAGGACAGCTATATTGGTCCTTATTACTGTGAATGGGACCTAGGGATAATGATGGCTAACCAATCGTGTGATGCAGTAGCTAAGACAGCAAACGTGATCCTTAGATGTATGAAGCAGAGCGGTGGTATTAGCACTGTATATAGTGTTAGAGAAATCACTACTGGAACACTGTGTGCAGTTCTGGTTCCACACTAAAACTGATGTCGAAAAATTTGAAAGGGTTAAGACAAGACCTACAAGAGTGATTTGAGGTCTGGAAAACTTGCCTTAAAGTGAGACACTAAAGAAGCTCAGTGTATTAGTTTATCCAAGAGAATGTTAAGAGATGACTTGCACTCACTGTCTATAAGTCACTCCGTAAGGAGAAGATGTCTGATAGCAGGAGGCTCTTTAGTTTACCAGGCAAAGGCATAACAAGATCTAGTGGCTGAAGCTAGACAAATTCAGCCGTGGTCCAATGTTTGGTGGAGTTTGGAGAACTTACTGAGCTCTGTCCTTCTTCAGACATATACGCATACCTTTCAGTTTGTACTAGCGAGCTGTACATTTGAAGCATAGTTGTTGGCTTTTAATTTCACAGATCATGCCTAATACATTAGCCCTACATAGGAAGTGTTGTAACTGCCCTATTGTGTTTTAGTTGTGGCAGGATTTGAAAATCTAACTTGATAGCATCTCATTAAATATGTTAACTAATAACATGCTCCAAAATCACATACAGACTTAATGTGACTCTTTATAGATTCTTCAGGAGTATCTCTAGTGACCTGAACTTTTTGCATAATAGTTTGAAAGACTGTGTTAATTGAAAAGTCTGTTAGCACCACCTGAGTACAAGAAGAGGAGGAATTTGATTTTAAACAGGTGGCTTCAACCCACAGAAAGGGTAAGAAGGAAACTGAAAGGGGCAATTGTAATAACCTTGTCAATGAGGACAACATACACAAACAACAGCTGGTGTCACAATGACAGGGGTGCTGCTATAAGGAAGCTTTCAGCATTGTTGGAGCCCAAAGTGGGTTTCATTTCAGACTTGCTATTACAATAGGCTACAGTGAAAGAAGCAGGGAAGGTGGGAATAAAATAAAAGTTCATATAACAGTGAAAACTGTTCCTTACAATAGTATGGAATGTGTACTTTAAATAGGCATTGATGGTTTTGCTTCTCATTTCAATGGTGAAATTAAGCACGACATGGAATGCACATCCTGATCTTGCAGCCCTAACTACTGGTTCTCTTGAAATGTACCAAGACAGTCCCATGGCCTATTCTATAATGGCTATGGGTGAAAAATCAATGTTTGAAAAGCAGGAAAAATATCTTTAATAAAATACTTAAGCTATTCCCTCAACCTTTTTTGTAGCAGAATAATACATTCAAGTATCAGCAATGTAGTTAACCTTATTAGATTGTATCAGAATGCACTACAATCATTTGACTGATTTACCAAAAATTATAGCTCTTTAAGGTTTTTTTGGTGGTGGTAATTATAAAACACTTTCTGTCATTATGTTGGATGTGTGTTGTATATGTTTAGTTATGACAGAGAGGGATTTGTTATTAAAAACACACACACACACACACACACACAAAAACCCCCCAACCCTACCTAGCTGTAAATCCTTTCAGCTGCTTAGTTTAGAAGTTAGAGTCAATTTATGGAAGTCTGTGTTTACTGTCTTTCGAGCTTGATCATGACATTGGAATGTTTTTTTTTAAGAAGAAAAAAAAAACCTCTATAAAATGAAATCTGCATTTACTGGTATGAAGCACAGAGCACTTGGCATCAGCAATGAGGCTACAGTATCTCTTTGAAGTGAAGCAAGTAAGAATAAACTTGCTGGTTCCATTTTGGGTTTAGAAGATAATTGGCTGATATGTTCAGCAAGTTCTAAAATTAACTGTAATAACAGAGGAGCCCAAAGTCATCAGTGGCTTAAAAAATGAAAATATGAAATGTACATGTCAGAGGAAAAGTATGGAAAATTGTAAACAAAGTAACAAGCAAAAAGATTAACAAGACATGAAGTAATTTATCTGTTGAATAAGGCTCTGTTATAGAATGAGGTTATTAATTTTTTTGGTTTGTTTGTGTCTGCGACGTGTACTGTGTGTGAATAATTCTCAAGACTCATCCAGCCCCTGACACACTGCAGCCATCAACATTCCCAAAATTGTATCTGGAGTTGCCTGATGTAAGGGAAACATCCTATTTTAGGTATGGTGATGTTCTCAATTTTAAAGAATTTTTAATTGCTCAGACAATTAATACCTCATGCATATTTTCAACAATAGCTGCCTAGCAACCAGCAAAAAATATTCTGGAGAGCAAGAGAGGCTGAGATGAATGAATAGAAATGTGAGCTCTCATTTCAGGTGAGTTAAGGAAAGGCATTAGGGCTGTGCTGCATATTTGGGTCCAAAAGTTAATATTCATGGAAATGGGGAGGTCTTGAGATAACAAATATCCAACTTGTCTTTACATCTAAATAAAAAGACAGTCTAAACGAGATGTAGGATTTCATCATCATCAGCATGGATTCACCAAGGGAAGGTCATGCCTGACTAATCTAATCGCCTTCTATGATGAGATTACTGATTCTGTGGATGAAGGGAAAGCAGTGGATGTATTGTTTCTTGACTTTAGCAAAGCTTTTGACACGGTCTCCCACAGTATTCTTGTCAGCAAGTTAAAGAAGTATGGGCTGGATGAATGTACTATAAAGTGGGTAGAAAGTTGGCTAGATTGTCGGGCTCAACGGGTAGTGATCAATGGCTCCATGTCTAGTTGGCAGCCGGTGTCAAGTGGAGTGCCCCAGGGGTCGGTCCTGGGGCCGGTTTTGTTCAATATCTTCATAAATGATCGGGAGGATGGTGTGGATTGCACTCTCTCAGCAAATTTGCGGATGATACTAAACTGGGAGGAGTGGTAGATACGCTGGAGGGCAGAGATAGGATACAGAGGGACCTAGACAAATTGGAGGATTGGGCCAAAAGAAATCTTATGAGGTTCAATAAGGATAAGTGCAGGGTCCTGCACTTAGGACGGAAGAACCCAATGCACAGCTACAGACTAGGGACCGAATGGCTAGGCAGCAGTTCTGCAGAAAAGGACCTAGGGGTTACAGTGGACGAGAAGCTGGATATGAGTCAGCAGTGTGCCCTTGTTGCCAAGAAGGCCAATGGCATTTTGGGATGTATAAGTAGGGGCATAGCGAGCAGATCGAGGGACGTGATCGTTCCCCTCTATTCGACATTGGTGAGGCCTCATCTGGAGTACTGTGTCCAGTTTTGGGCCCCACACTACAAGAAGGATGTGGATAAATTGGAGAGAGTCCCAGCGAAGGGCAACAAAAATGATTAGGGGTCTGGAACACATGACTTATGAGGAGAGGCTGAGGGAACTGGGATTGTTTAGTCTGCAGAAGAGAAGAATGAGGGGGGATTTGATAGCTGCTTTCAACTACCTGAGAGGTGGTTCCAGAGAGGATGGTTCTAGACTATTCTCAGTGGTAGAAGAGGACAGGACAAGGAGTAATGGTCTCAAGTTGCAGTGGGGGAGGTTTAGGTTGGATATTAGGAAAACCTTTTTCACTAGGAGGGTGGTGAAACACTGGAATGCGTTACCTAGGAAGGTGGTAGAATCTCCTTCCTTGGAAGTTTTTAAGGTCAGGCTTGACAAAGCCTTGGCTGGGATGATTTGATTGGGGATTGGTCCTGCTTTGAGCAGGGGGTTGGACTAGATGACCTCCTGAGGTCCCTTCCAACCCTGTTATTCTATGATTCTATGATCTACACCCCGTGAAATGAGGTCTGAGTCTGATAGGCTTTGTTAGTCTCACAGGCCAAAACCCAGACTAAACAAAACAAAAGACCTCATCAGTTGTCGGGGGGGAGGCTGTATAGCACCCCATGAGCCACATCCCACCTGCAGCTGGACAGCCTTCAACACTTCAAAATTCTGGTGGTTTCGGGAGGCTCTTTAGACCCAACTCTAAACACACAAATAAACCCACTCTGTGGGACTTTGACCTTCCCTACCGTTCTCCTTCCATTTTCTGATTCTCCACTTAGGTATTTTCCCCCCATTTTAATTCTGACATGATTTTAGCTACTCGTATTTCATGAGCCTTAAAAGCTGAGCTGCTTGGGAATTTCCCACCAAAATGCTTTTATGGAAAATGCTATTTCCCCAAAAACAAATTTTTCCACGGGGCTTTTCAGTTTTGCTGAAATGCTTCTATTTTCCATCAGTAAAACTGAAAAGAAACATTTCATTTGGGATTGGGTTGGCCCAAATAAAATATTTTAGTTTGTCCAACTGAATTAAAACTTTTCATGTTCAGTCATTTCAACAATAATCTGGCTGCTGTGGGGCATCATGGGAGCTGTAGTTCAGGTGGCCTCATGCCGCTGTGGGCTGGTTTGCCCGGCTAGACTACATCTTCCATGATATTCCACAGTCTCACGTCTCAGTGAACTGACATGGTACATCACGGGAGAGTTAATTTGGCAAAGGAGCCTCACCCATAGAGGAGAACTCAGAGAGGGCATGAGGCACTCAAATTACAACTCCCACAAGGCACAGTGGCAGCTCAGGGGAACACAGACTATGGCTGAATCAAATCGAAATGAATGAAACATTTTGATTTGGGAATGTGGAAACATTTCGTTTTGTTTGGAAATGTCAAAAGAAAACATTTTGAGTATTCCAAACCAACATTTATCGGAACTGTCTGTTCCATAAAAACAAATTGATATTTTGACTTTTTGTCCTGATGTGGGACGAAAACAAATTTCAAAATGCTGGAATTTTCTATTGGACAGAAATTCTGAGTTTTGACAAGCTCTTCTTCTTCAAAGGTGAAGGTTAATGATGAGATTCTGATATCAGATTCTCTCATGTAAATCAAAAGGAACTCCACAGGAATCTATGAAGTAATTCTGGATTTACACCAATGTAACTAAGATCAAAATGTGGCGTTAAAGCTACCTGGATCTGATCCTTCTCCCACTGATGTCAATGCAAAAGTGCCATTGATTTCAGTGGAGCAGAATCAGACCCTATGTCATCTGAGAGCTGAGTCTCAGCTTTTGGTAAGATTTGTTTGTATTGTGGTAGTGCCCCTGGGGCCCATATAAAACATTGGTTTACTGGATTTAGTGGTATGAGAGATTAGCTGCTAAAATGTTGTAATCGAAGTTTGTGGGAAAAGCAAGATGGTAATCAAAATACTATGATTTTTAAATTTTGGTGTTTTGTGACTTGGCAGGGCCAGAAATAAATCGTTTATATCTTGGAGATCTGAGAATCGCACACTTTCCAATGGTAAAAGACATTTATTTCTGCCCTTAATGGTTGATGAGAAATTAGATGTAAATATGTCAGTGATACTATAGACCAATAGTGTCTTTTGGCACTGCTCCATGACTAAATATAACCAATCCTGAACCAGTGTGATTAAAGTTCATTTCCAGGTTTAGTAGAAGATTCCAAGATAATTCCATAGGCAAATGCAGTACCTGAAGTCGCTGTTTTGGACCTTATCTTTGCATACGCTGTAACTTCCTTTGTTACATTTTTTCTATTTGCAGTAACCATCTAGCAACTGTCTAAAGTACAGACAACTGTTAACCTAGGCATCTCATCAATTCATGTTGAAGCATAAATAAATACATCATTTTTTTAAACCTAAACTATTTCACACATTCCTTTTGTCTTTGTAAAATGCCTTGCTTCATTTTTACCTAAAGGTGGTGTATAACAAATATTTGCATTTCCAACATCACTAATTGTCATCAACTCAATATGGTGTAGTACCATGCTGACCCTCATGTAATATTGTCAGTTTAGTGGTATTTATCTGTAGTATACTCATGGAGGGTTTGGAGTGTGAATTTTGGAGGGGGGAGATCTCTGTTTTTAAAGGCTGCACTTCTGAGATTGAACATTATTTCTATTTTTTAGTAAAGATCTATTTTTTCCCTCTTTTAACTCATATACATTTCTACCAGGCTATTGTTTAATTTCAAGATGGTGTCTTTGGTAGAAAGATAATCAAATGTAATGTCTTCCACAACCGTTTCATATGCATGACTGCATAAAGCTTGTGTAATAGTTTATTATTGTAAAATTAGTATACCATAGAATAGAACAAACCGGGACCATAGCCAGGTGAAATAGACAATGAATAGTTATAGAAGGTTTTGAAGCACACGTAGTAGAACACAAGCACACTGTGTTTTCTTCTCAATTGTCTGCTGTTTGTTAATGTTTCCCTTTCAACATGATTACATCTCAGTTTAATACCACTTGCCATTTCAGTGCCAGCATTGACATAGTTATATCCCCTCCGTGCTACAAGTACTGCATGTGTATATTTAAACTGAACTAGGCATGGTTAGCTAATGGGTTCTTCAAGAGATATGCACTTATAAAATTAAGTGATGTATATAATTGTTAATTTTGGGTTAACAAGTTTGAAAGGGGTATTTCACCAATAATTATAACACTTAGTTCTATGAAAAGTGTGACATTTTCATTTTTGTCAAACAATTTCCTACCTCTAATCTCTGGGTTTTCATGGCAGGTTATTATTTCGTAACCAAGGTAAAAGCATTATTTATTAAAGTTCTAAAATATTATATTACTTTAAGTTTTAAGTTGCAGATCTATCTCCTGGTTTAGAAAAGCATTTTATTGATTTTAAAAAAATGTATATTTGAACTTAAACTTCAGTTCCACATTATGGCTTCCATATTATTTCAGAAGCAGATACATTTTAGTTCTTTGCGAAGACTTAGTTGCTTTATAAGAAACAGTGAATCTTATACATCTGAGCTTACACCATCACCGAAGTTTAGAACTGTGCACATTTGGAGTTTCACCTTTCCTGAATTTTTTTTGTCTCACCAAGCCTGAAGGAGAAGTTTTAGAATGACAGAACACTGTTGTTACTCACTGTGGCTATGTCTACACTAGAAACACTGCAGCGGTGCAGCCTGTAACATTGTAGTGTAGACACTTACCACAGCGATGGAAGTGGTTCATCTGTCGCTGTAGTAAATCTACCTCTTCGAGAGGCAGTACCTAGGTCGATGGAAGAATTCTTCCATCGACCTAGCAGTGTCTTCACGGGGGCTTAGGCAGGCTTAACTACATCACACAGAGTTTGAAATTTTTCACAGCTCTGAGTGATCTAGTTAAGCCAACCTAACTTTGTAGTGTAGATCAGCCCTGAAGAAAGGTGTGGGGTATGGCTGATTTCATTTTGACTTCACAGCAAAGTAAAATCATCCCATTCACCAGTAGAGAGGGAAGGTACTAGAGAGAGAAGAGTGGGATGAATACAGAACAAAATAAGAATATGAATGGAATAAAACAATTAGTGTTTGATCCAAAGCGCATTGACACCAATGGTCTACCGTATGCTACATTTGAATAGGCACAGAGTTGAAAATGGGTGTTCATTACCATGTTTTGGTACTTGAATCTGGATGAATAAAAGAGAAGGAGGAACTACGCATTTATTGTTCACTTTGGCTGGCATTTTCAAAAGTGTCTAAGGGAGATAGGATCCCAAATCCGATTGAAATTCTGTGGGATTTCGGTGAAGAGTTTCCTCAAGTGCCTCTGAAAATCTAATCTAATCATTATAAATTATTTGGAATTTCTATTTTAAACATTCCTACTCTGTGGTAGGCTATTTGAGTACACTGTGGCCTCAAACAAAAATGCCCAGGTGGAAGACCTATTCAGAAATGAGAGAGTAAGTTTGGAACCTGAGATAAATATTAGGACTAATATACTTGCCACAGTAAATAATAAGGCTGTAACTAACTTCCCCCAAAGATTTGATTGACAGCATCCTCAAAGTAGTTTGCTCCTGGGAAGCAGAACCCTGAGATAAAGTTTCAGCCTGAATTTATGTATATTTGGGAGGGGAGCAGGGTACATTCCTACTCAAGAAGAAAATCCTGGTTGTCTGAAACAATGTTGTATGATGAATCAGTACATTTTTATTGTTCATATCCTCAGAGGTCAGAAATACTGACGTTTGGAATGCAAACCAGACAGATAGCATATGTAAATACTGTATGTGCCTCTGCTCTGGCTACAGCTGTGGTCAGTGAAAGCTATAATTCACTTTGCACTAGATGAATAATAGGTTCTCTCTAACTTCTTCTCCATTTAGAATGTTGATTTAAAAGGAAACAGGGTTACACTTTTGAAATCCTTAGCCATAATGAAGATTTCCAGAGATTTTTGATAGGCTTTCAGAATGTATGTAACATTATGTCTAGATTTAATGTGTCTTGAGTAAATATTGACCAGTATTGATTTTTGCTTTGCCTCAGTCAATATTTACCTCTTGAGTTGATGAATCTTGATATTCATCTCAGCAGAAGTCCGTATCTTCTTAATACGAAACATGGAAATCTGTTAGAGGTGCTCATTTCTTATGGATTGGCTCGAGGTGTTTGAAGTTAGTGAAAAGTAGCTATATAGACACTTCTGGTGTTTATTCTTTGTAAGCTGTGATTTTTGTCAGGTTTCCTAAGCTAAGCAGCATCAGGCTGTATAAGCACTTGGATGGGAGACTTTTTGGGAAAACCCAGATACAGTGTTGGTGAATCTGTGGCTTTATGGTGTTTCCTTCTGCCAGAACAGAATCATTGCCCCAGGGTGGTGTTAAAACACTGTGCTGAGGCCCTTCCAGATGATATGTAAACGTGAAGTCCTTACCCACTGTGGTCATTCAAAATCCCATAGCATCTTTCACAAGGCGTGGGGTATTAATCCTTGTATCTGGCCAAACTGCAATTTAGAATAAGGTAATTATATTCTACTTATTATTGCAGTAATACTTTGGGGCCTTGATGGAAATTGAGGCCCCTAGGAACTACCCACCATTGTGTAAATACATGGTAAGAAACAGGCTTTACCCTGAGGAGTCTGGATCCTTTACTGAACTCCACTGAGGCGCTGCAAAGTGTGCAGAGCTCCATCCACACAGAATTCATTATATGATCAGGGCCTGGATACATACCTGAATTCCCACTCTAGTTTCAGGCACGTAATTTTGCCTGTCCTAATGTGGTTGTGTAATGTTGCTGTGTGCTGTTAAAAAAATGCCCCAATTTACCCCAGAGGAGGCTGCACTTCGGTGATGGAAAAAGTGATTCTTATAGCTATAATCTGTATGCTGAGAGAGATTAAAAATTGAAAAACACTGTGATCCATTTGGAAAGAATGTGCTATATAAATATCAGATTATGCAAATCTAAACTATTCATCTTTTAAATGTTCATTTTGCCTTTTCCCTGATTATGTTTTTTGAATTGCCATATGTACTTCTTGTGGCATTTCTGTCTTGTCAAACTAAAAAGAGAAATCCTTATAATTAACTTTTTATGGATTTCCATTTCCAGATAGAGCTATATTTATCTTTTTTGAATGTGTAACCATTGAGTAATACTGTAGGTGGTTTTTAAGTCCTTTTTAAAAAAAATTCCTCAAACTTGTTTTTTATAAACATTATAAGTCACTATCAAGGGCATATGCTTGGGAGTAAGGAATTGGGAAAGAAGAGGATTTTAAAGTTGCACAATTGCATTGGAAAAAACCAGAACAAGCAAATCATGTATTTCTAAAGATCACACTGTTGTTTAATGTTATAGCAACATTCTTTCAGGAATGCTGATGATACACAGGAAATAAGTGAATAATTCTAATTGCAAAACTCTGTTGGTTTGTTATATTTCAAATGTTAAGATTTAATCTGCCCTGGAGTTGTGTTAAGAATAACAGAACATTTAAAAAAAAAACCCTGACTGAAGCAATAGTGATTTATCAAAGCAGCACTCAAATTAAATAAAGATTTGGCAGGATAGTCTGGAAAGTGCATTTATGTTTTCATGTACTCTTTTTTTCCTGATGTACCCTTATTGGCTTGTTTTAATACCGGTGTTATTTACATTTCAGGGATGGACCTATTATGCAGGAAATTGTCCAAACCCCTACAGCTGTATTTTACATTGAAATGTTTTTTTTAATGAAGTGATTGTGCAGACTTAATTTGGTAATCTATTATTAAATTTATAGTTTCAGGCTGTATTTGATAATTTTGCTTTGTATCGAATGAAAATGGGTATATATGAAGACATACAGTGTATATATATACCTGGTTTTGTATAGTAAATCTTTATATATGTTGTCCATTTTCAGAAACATACTGATCCTTTTGCAAACTCTCTTCTATGTTAGGGAATTCTACAGACCCTGTGTTCCCTAGCTGAACCAACTTATACACCAGTCTATTTTTAGTTATGAATGAACGATATAGAATGCAGTAGGTACTGTTATTTCTTTTCAGAGGTTCTAACTCATAAAATCATTGTGCCATACACTGCAATTATAGTGGTAAACATAATCCCAGCATCATGTTTCAAACCAAGAATTGTAATTCCACAAGGTTAGAACTTCCCCCTCATTGTTTATAAGAAATATTATCTGTACAGTAGATCACGTAATATTAAATTAGGATAAGTTCTGTGATCTTTATTCTCGAAAAAGTTCATCCCTGAATATTGTAAACATGATTGTACAATTTGTGTGTATTTCCCTCTCTCTCTTGCTGCTATTCTGCATGACATTCATGTAACACTAGAGGGCAACTGTGAGTTTCTTTAAACAAAGCTGGAGATGGTTTTAATATCAACTAAGTGTTTAAACTCATTGAGGATTTATTTCCCTGTCTGCAAATTTCTACATATGTAACCTCTGAGTTTCCATTGACAGCAAATAATAATCCAAATAAAGTTCTTCTGAGGGAAAATATAGACTGAGTGGTTGAGAAGGCTGCTTTTGCCCAAATAAGGATTTTTTGGAGACCCCATGTGTTAGATAATGATCAACTGACAGTTGGTCATGAGTTAATAATGCTGGATGCTGAAATATGCATACCATGTGGTATAAAACAGTTCTGTAGATGGGGACAAACACGGCTATAGTTAGACATCAGAAACACAAGGAAATGTGTAAACTCTTTAATTGTGTTTCTGTTTAATCCACCCAGATAATTTCCTAAGAACCAACACTGACTGCAAAAGAACATTACACAACCATCTTCACAGTTAATGTTAAACCTTGCTCTATGTTACTAAAATGTAAAGAATAATAATATACTTTCACTGTATATAGATTTTTGTTTAAGTGCTTACTAATCACACAAAGATGGGCCTGATTCTGATCTTATTTACACCTGTGTAAATTGGGAGTAATTAAACTGAACTCAGTGGGTTTACATCAGGGCTATTCTATTTAAAACCACAAACCTCTCAGGTGTTATGATGAGGACTATGGTTACTATTTCCATTCTTGCACTCCCTGAAAAAGCTCCAGCTGGTGAAAAATACAGTTTCCTATTTGCTGAGTAACTCAGGTCACTGTGGACACATCACCCCAGTGCTCTGCCCTGCTCCAAGTCTGAATCCCAAGGAATGCAGACCCAGTTCAAGGTCTCTGTGTTGCTATTCAAAGCTCTAGCTACCTGAAAGATAGTTTCTCATTCTGTGACCATCGCCTCTCATGACAGCTATGCTACAGGGGCTCGATGAAACTGCCAAGGGAGGCTTATAAGTGCGGGACACAAACTGTAACAGGAGCTGGACCTGGACTATTGAAATCATTCCTGCAAAAGATAAGAATGACTGTGGTCCTCTCCGCTTTCTGAACCAAAAATACAAAACTAATTTCTCTGATGTGGCTTTCCCTCAATAAATATATCATCTATGCACATACACAATGCGCAGACACATTCATTCACTTACCCACACACAGACAAACAAAACTCCTATAAACTAATTAAGATCCATCTCCTACTGGATGGGACAATACAAGAGAGGGTGAGGGACTGTTATTTCTAACTCAGAATGCTTGTTAGGTGTAGGGAGACTATAGGGCAGTGGTTCTCAACCTTTCCAGATATCTGTACCCCTTTCAGGAGTCTGATTTGTCTTGTATATGCCAAGTTTCACCTCCCTTAAAAACTACCTGTTTACAAAATCAGACATAAAAATACAAAAGGGTCACAGCACACTATTACTGAAAAATTGCTTACTTTCTCATTTGTACCATATAATTATAAAATAAATCAGTTGGAATATAAATATTGTACTTACATTTCAGTGTATAGTATCTAGAGCAGTATAAACAAGTCATTGTCTGTATGAAATTTTAGTTTGTACTAACTTAGCTAGTGCTTTTTATGCAGCCTGTTGTAAAACTAGGCAAATAGCTAGATGAGTTGATGTACCCCCAGGCTTACACATACCCGTGGTTGAGAACCACGGAAGAGGATCACATACATACCTAGATATAGAAAGATTACTGGAAAGAAATGTGGGTCTGGAAAATTGCTGGAGAGAAGGCAGAATGTTGGTACCACCAACATGTACTCATATAAATGGACACATTTTTTAGAACTTGGCTCATAAAGCAATTAGAGAAAAATTGTGATCATTGTGGCCCCAATAATAATTTTTCAGTTGATCACAATGCTGCACAGTGGAGATACTGTGCACCTAAAGTGGAATGTTCACCAGTAACCCAATAACTTCAATAGGGGCAGGGTTAGGCCAAGGCTGAGTGCTTTGGAAAATCCCACCCTTGCTGTCCGGGTGCATTTTCCACCTGATTCCCTTTCACGCTATTCATTCTAATGGAAGTTACAGGTAGATCTCAAGAACGGAGTACACGCCATAGTTCCTGCTAATCTCACTTCTTGCATCCTCATCCAGTGTGAGTGTCTCTAGCAAATTATAATGACATCCCAGTGCAGTGGTAGAGTTCTGAGAAAAGGAAAGGGAGAAAGTGAACCCATAGCATTCTTATGTTTAAAGCAAAGCAGTTTTACTTGCCACAATGATGTGATACAAATGAGTAATGCAATAAGGGGCTTAAATAACTTATTTGTCATTTCCACATGCGAGCAGTAAGGTGTTCATGGCTTCATAGCTCCCACTATCAATCTCAAAAGCAAGGTTGCTGGAAATATGCCTTTTTACTCCTCTTGGGTGAATCTCTATGTATCTATTTAGGTTCTTATTACAATGCCCATTTCTTACCTGTCTGTCAGCTCATCTGATCTGTCTAATCTTTCTATCTGTGTGGGAATGATTGGGTATGTAGCTATCTTATTATCAAGGTATGTAGGTCATGTCTTCATTGAGTAGTGCTGACTCTGCTAGAGAGCAGTTTAATGAACGCTAGTTTTTGTCAGAAATAGAAGGAAATGTTGCCAGAAAAACCTCCTTAACATGTGCTGTATGTTCTTGTTTGTCTTTTACTTTGTAAAGGTTCCTAATGAGAAGTTACTTGCTATTGGCGCATTGTGTGTTTTGCCCGGTTTGGATGCGATTACTTGATTTACATGGGTTAGCAGTGCACTGTCATTTGTCGCTGCTGTGTTTGCAGTCCTTTTGTCTTGGCTATTACATAATCAGTTGTTCCTGTTCACCCTTTTGCCCTGTTTAAAAAAAAACACAGAATAGTCTACAGAGTCAGATTTTCTTTTGCAAGTGCTGTGATCGGCATACAGTTTTGTCTGATACCAAGTTCAAAGTCCACTGTAATTGGAGGCAACATACACAAGTGTCCATTGAAGTTTGTGGGTGTGGAGGCTAAAAGTCAGTTTCACACTGGGGGAAAGAAAAACTTTAATGAACAAGGGTCAGATACTCTACCACAGTCCAGACATGTCCTACTTTATAATTAAGTCTGATAGCTTCTTCTTTGTGGGCTAAATCCTGCTCCCCTATTGGACTGGATGTAGGGTTAAATTTACCAAGGCTCTTAAACATGTGCTTAACTTTAATCATGGAGACTAGTTCCACTGAAGTCCAACAGAACTACCTACATGCTAGTTAGGTGCGTGCTTCAGTGCTTTGTTGAATCAGGGCCTTAACCTTTAATGTCCATCTTCCTGTTGTGAATATTCCAAAACTCACTCTTTTCATCAATGCTAACATAGCGAAAAGGAAGCAACAAGCCTTTATAGCAAAAGTTTTGAACTCTAGCCATTTAGCAGTGAAGAAAATTAGTCCAAGTGCCTGATCCTGCACGGTTTAGTGCCTTCAATTTGTATTGTGTTCAGTGGAATTTGAAAACATTCAGTCTTCTGCAAAATCAGGCCCTTAATTATCTAGTGTGATATGTGCAATACATCCAGTGTTTCTATTTTTAACAAAATAATTAAAATAGTCATCCCCACAGTGGTGGTCTTTGCTTTTTTTTTAAGCAGCCGTCTGGGGAGCGGGAAAGGCAAACCCAAAATCAATCTGCAACAAGTCAAATGTCTCCATATTAATCCCCACAAAAAAGTGTCTGTTCCACTTATTTCCAAATGAGGAATGTTTTCTTTAGAGAGGAAGCAAATTGATTTTCCCCACATTGAGAATAGAATATCTCATTTCCAAAACAAAACCTTTAGAAATGGTTACACAAGTACACTCTGTATACTTATGAGTTAGAAAATTGTTCAGATGTTTAGTGCCTCTCTCAAGGATATCGAGTCCACAATAGTTTTCAGATTTATTCTGACATGTTCCATTATAAGTCCACAGTGTATATAAATTACAGAAAAGAACGAGCAAGTCCTTGGATTAGAAAAACATGAAAAAAATACTTTAGTATTAAAACTTTTTGGACACTCAGAATATCTATCTATCTTGAGTCTGTGTGTGTGTGTGTGTGTGTGTACAGATACATACACAAATATTGATTAGTATTTATAGCAATAGCAGTAAAATCCTGCTATAAAGGGAAATATTGTTCTGAAGGTTGTGTTAGAAGGATTAATATTAATCTCTATATTGAAAAAGGTAGGAGCCTAGTCTGGCTGCCACTGAAATCAGTAGGAGTTTGCCACTGATTTCCACTGGGGGGTGGGGTGGGAAGGGTACGGCAGGATGGGGCCCTGTATCTTGGTTTATAGAAAAGTTTCCCCAAATTAAAATGACTGAGATTTTTCTAAACTAGGGTCTGACTTTCCACCCTTGCCTGACATTTGAGCTTTTGCCTTGCATTGTGGGCCACTTTCATTTCACCCCAATCTGCATAATCCCATGCTGTGTGCTGACTGCCCGCCCTCTCCTCATGGCATGAGCTCAGAAGCTGTGCTTCTCTTAGTCTGTGTGCAGTGGGTGCTGCTTCCAGGAGGCAGGAGCCAATACATGGACTTTTCAAAAATTAAATGCAAAACCTGTAACTTGGGATGTGGAACAGGGACTGGGGATGAGGTTAGAGATATTAAAAAAAGAAGGCCAAGAAGAGGAGGAAGTCAAGGTGGCAGCTATGAGTCCAAAACCACATTGGAGACAATCTAATCCTAGGCTATCTTTTGAGACTTCACCTAAATACAGTGATACATTCATTCTTATCTTCCAGATACTGTGGGATGCTAGAAGCTCCCTTGTATGGGGGGTGAATGGTAAGGGACCCTTCTTTAGTAAGGTGGTTGGCTTTCTAGTAATTATGTTTTAAAAGGTGCAACATGTAATAATAATCTTTGTGTGTGCCATTCTCTGTGAGTGACTGTCTGCCGCCTTCTGTCACACTTGATCAACTCTGGGGGTTTCTGGGATCCAGGGCGTGGCATCCATCTCTTTACCTTAATTCAAGGCCCAAGTGCATCTGCACCACCCTTCTCAAGGTTCAGTTTTAAATCATCCCTTCAGTCCCATGCCAGATGTCCAAATCTTCCTCCTCCTTATTTGACTGTGGCCCTCAATATTATTACAAAGTCACTTGGTTTCTGTATTGGTATGGCTAATCATCTTTGCTGTAGGCAAAAGTACCGTTGCTTCTCCTCCACCCCAATCCTTCCACAAAACAATAACAAAGAAATAAATTCTGCAAGCTGCAAGAAGCAGTATGGCACTACAAGTTAGAAGCAGAAATGCAGAACAGCTACCCCAGGACATTCCTCTTTTACGGAAGTGGTGATAGGCTTTTTTGTTCTTTTTAAGTGTTTTTGAGAAACGTTAAAACCTAGAGGCCAGGATGAGAAGTCATATCAGGAAATAGTTATGCAGTTCAGAGAGCCCTGAAAAAGTCTGGGACTTTGATCAGGGGCATTACAATTGCTTAGACATTCGCTAGAATAAGTAATGTAGAGTGATCAAGAAAGGGTACATGTTTTAGGCATTACTACAGGACTGTTTACTTACATGGTTTGTTGAGCAGCCAGCAAAGTCCAAGGTTATTTTGGACTTAGCATGCGTAAGTGATCCAGGTATGACAAATGAGGTAATACATTCCACTCTCATTAAAGACTCTTGGCTGCAGCACCAATTTTGACACAATGCCACTGTTGCTGGATCTCAACTGCGCAAAAGCCGCTTTTTCTCACCCTCCCTATAACAACATGTCTTTTATGTCAGTCAAAATACATGAATCCAGAGAACAGTATTATCATGAGGATTCAACTAGTTGGACTTGTGATTACAAGCAATGTCCAAAAATATTTTAAACTGTAACGCTATCCTACAAAACCCAGTCAGGCCAACACCAAGGCTGGCATGCTGCCATCCCTTTGTCTGTACCTACACTCCAGTGTGGCTTTACCCACATGGTGCTATGAGATCTCTCCAGTATCCTGGGGATGTGCTCTCAGGAAAGGAAAGATTGAGAGCTTAGGTGTGTACTAGTCTGGTTTGTGTACGGCTCAGAATTTTAACAATACATAAACGTACTACATAATTGTATCGTAGCTCTGTTGCCTCAATATATAGCGAGAAACAGTCCTTCAGTGCATAGAATTTTCTGAATACACTATAATAGTTCCAAAGTTCAAATACGCTATTTAATAATTCTTGAAATCCATGTTCGGTACTTTCCCTTATGTGCAAACATGCATGGGGAGGAACAAACTAAGACGGTGAAGCCCATGGCTCTGTGCGGTATGAACTCGATGCTTTTTTCCCTTGGTCTGATGAACTTGCAGTGTTACAGAGGGTTGGCCAATGGAGGCAGGGGATCTGTGGCTCCTCCTCTCCTCCTCTGACCCTGCAGATTACTGGTCAGACATGCAAAGGGACTTTCCCTCTGCAGTCCCCATCAGCTATTAAAGTACAGCAGAGCCAGCAAGTGTGTTGTCATCAGTCATCGGCCCACTCTGTGGCCTTCTGGGCAGGGGGAGTAAAGATCTCAGGGCACACAGGAATGATCATGCTGCTTTGATCAGCCTTAGCTTGATGCCCCCTTTTTCTATGGTTCTCCTGAGAACATGCTGCTAAATGTGGCTTCCCTTACACCCTTACCAGGTCTCCTTTTTCTGAATAGCGGGAGGGAGAGAGGTGACCATGTGAAGGGAGCAGCCTGTAGAACTGTCTTCCATTTTGCTCCCGTATGTGCTGCACCCTCATAAGGACGTGGAAGGAGGCAGAGCACAGGGCCACATATATTTCACTCATGGTAACAGGAACTTTGGAGCTTTGATGTTTATCTTTGATGTCTGTGGCAGCTCTATTAAAAGTCAGCTTTGGGCCTAACAGACCCTGGACCAAATTTTTACAGGGGTTCACGGAAGTCAATGAAGCTATACCAGTTTACACCTACAGATAATTTGGCCCTCTTTTGTTGTGCTACATATAATATGGGGCAATTGTAGTCGGTCTATGTAAAAAAAACTCTTGTAGCATTTGTTGTGATTTATTTTCTAAAGCTATATTATGTTCAGCCAAAGTCTGGAAGGAGGTGGGCTAGCTTGAAGCACAGAATGGTTAAATCTTATTTTCAAGATACCAAGAGCTACTTAGTCATGATAAGGACCAACTCCTAATTTTCTTTTTAAAATATGTTTTTGTGTGCATTTTGGACAGAGGAAAAAAGTGTCAGAAATTTATGAACATAATGTTTCCTTTCACACTCATAAACTTACCAAGAGCTGGATTGTGCAATGTTTCTTTTGTTTGATTGTCATTATGGAAGGAGCTTGTGGATAACCACAAAGGGAACATTCAGAAAAAGTTGAACACAGCTAATGATAGTTAAACTTGATTTCTTTCACCAATTGGCTAGAATATTCTAAGGACACACACACACACACACACACACACACACACGAACCAGCTAGTAGGGAAATAAATTACACCCTTTGCTTTGCTGTGTATCGCAGTGGCTACCACTGCCACCCTTGCATGTAGTGGGCCAGTGCAGCATAAAAAATGGATGGGTATGGCTCAGGAAGGTGGGGGATGTGACTATAGAGAGCTTCTCCTCAGGAGCCTCTGCTGGCAGGACCCCAGTAGAGACTTTGGTGGGAATGAAAGCCATCTCCCTTCCTAACATTAACTCCAAGGGAAGGAGACAGCGATAACTCCACCTAGCCTCCATGGAGGTGAATGTCCCTGGAGTGTATTCCCTCTCCCCTCAATGGCAAGGAGATAAGTAGTCTACATTTCTCTGCTCCCCCACCCCAGTGTCAGTGAATGACTTGCTGTCTTTTTGTTTTCTGCCGTGTGGCAAAATTTTTGATCACGCTGGTTAAGTGTCCATGATCTTCCCATAGACACTGACCTCTGATATCAAACTGTGTGAAATACCCTCTCACAGTCTGTGTGTATGATTTTTACTGGGCTGCCAAATCTCATCCCACCTCACACACAGGAAAAAAAGTGTTCCCATCTCTGAGCAGATCCTTATAAATAATTTCTCCTGAGAATTTACAGCTAAGGTGGCAATAAGCTGTTTTCCTGTATGGGAAGAGTTGTCAAGGGATGGTTGTCATCATGGCTTTTGTAACTGTTGACATTCATGCTATTTCCATTTCATGCTCTTTCATCTAATCAGGAATACAGGACTTTACTACCAGGAAGTAGTAAACTGAAAAACAAGATCATTCATACTATACATATATCATTTACTTTGTCAGTAATTTGTTATACTTCCCTTTTATTGTTTTACTATTACAAATGTTTGTACTTGAAATAAACCTTTCTTCATCTGCACCTTTTGCTTGATGCTGCAGTGTAGTCATAATCCTGTGTCCATGGCATCAAACTTCTGGCCAGTGTTATGACTTCATTGCATGACCAAGTAGGAAGAGCAGATGGGTTGTGAGGGAGAAAATCAGATTTTAAGAAACAAGGGTCTGATTCTCCACTCAATTAATGAAATCACATTGCTGCAAAATGGCAGAACAGAGAGATGAATTAGGCCCCCTTTCTGTCTGTTAATTTAGCAAAAGTGGCCAGCAAAATTATTAAATGCACGTGAAAGTAACAGACTAGCACACCAGAGAAATCTATGGAATGTTAGCTCATGCCTGCTACATTTTGCAGCACAGTTGGGTATGTTTTACCTGGACATACCTGAAATGTCTGGCAGACCTCAGCAGTTGAAGTAGCATTCTCCAGTGCAGTCTTTCCCTGCTCCGTTTTAGATTGCTGTCTTAGTCACAATTTTAACTGTGACGATAACTTCTTTTTATATGTACAGATTTTGTGAGTGAATTTAATCCTCTTGATGAACTACTAAACTTGAAATAAACTTTAATCTTGAAGACCAGGGTCCACTTTTAAGCACATGAGTAATTTCATTGATTTCAGTGGGGGTACTCACATGCATAAAAGAAAGGTATATGCTTAAGTACCTTGCTGAATCATGGCCTAGACAAGTAGGTTTGAACCTTTCATATTGTGAGCAGGTGCTATGCAAGTTTTACCACACAGCACTGTCAATGCACATGCATCTTGAACTTCAGCACATCTATTATCTGAATGCCTGACCCTCTGGAGCAGAGATCTCCAGTGCTATGGAATTGTTCCAGACTATGTGGTAACTTATTGATGGGGACGAGAATGACCTGACGGAATACATTTTATTTCTAACTGAAGATTGAATTGGATTCCAAGTGTGCAGAAGCTAAGGGCTTTAAGAAAGAATCTGCCTAGATCCCAATTTGAAAATCTCACAACTTAGCACAGTGACGTTCAGAGCTGAAACTGAAGCCCTTGGATTTGGGCTGTGTTTTCAGGATTCATTGTGGTGTGCACTTGCTGGAGAGGTTCCAAGCACCTTTCAGCCCTTAAGATATACTGCACCATGCTGATGAGTGTGTGCTGCACTCCGCCAAGGGTTCCAGTGGCATTTCAGTGGCTTGGTTTGCTCTCTTCCCTTAGCTATAGGAGGAGAAAATAACACACAGCCAGGTAGATAAAGAGGAATATGTTGTCAAGTTTACAGCAAAAATGGCTTTTATTTAAACTGATAGTATTTCAAACCTCCCAGGTTCATTTTTGGACATAGGGTAGGTCATATTGACTAGAATGGTGACAAATAAGTGACATCAGTTTTCTATAACTATTTTGTTCAAAGTTTCACTTTCATTTGTTTTGCTCGTGTTGACTTTCTGTGACCACTGTGAAGTTATCAGATCTTATTGGCATAAATGTTTGCAGAAAGTGAATTTCAAAACCATATGCGCAAGTATTCCCAGAAACCAAATTTTCCATTCACATATATACATGAGTATTCATGCCAAAATTTCTCATCCAGTCAGGGAACAGGAAAAAAAAATTGTGTGAATTATCTGATCAGTCACAACCAGCCAACACATCTTGAATATCCAGTTCTCTCAGAAAACTGTTCATAATCAAACTGCAGAGTATTTTTAAAAACTGCAGTAGGAATAACTATGAATAAACAAATTCAAGGAAATAGCAGTTTGGTCATGAACATGCCACAAGCTGAAAACGAGGCTAAATTAGTCAAATACATGATTTGTTTTGAATTATTCACTCAGCTTTAGTCAGTTATCACAGCTCAAGAGCACAAAATGGATATAGTTGAAATTTAAACAGTCTTAGAACAATATCTGTAATGGGTTTGGGAGCAAATGTTGATGTATATGTTTCAAGTGTGAACGGAAATATTTCAAATATTTTCTTTTATGGAGTGGATCTTAGAGGCAAATGCCTTCTCCTAAGCCATCAGAGTGAAAGGCTCTTGTCAGTATTAATTTATATTGATGCTTTTCCGTTACTTGTGTATATGATTTGAATTAGATTGTAAAATGCTAGTATGTCATATGTGAGGTAGTTCTATAGCATTCTAGAAAGAGCCATTTTTCTGCTGCAACTCCTTAACAACTGAAATGATGCAAAAAACCTGATTTTATAACAGTTTTGTTTCACTCCTGCCATGTAGTGTTCCAATTCAAACTGTATTTGTATGCAAGCTCAATATACCTGGAATTTTAGTAACAAATGCTTTTTTTTTTTTGCTTTTAAAGCTTTTAACAAAACATTAGGAGTGCTTTTAGTATGAAACAAAGTACAATGCCAAAACTCAGGATAAAAAATGTCTTTGAAAGACATCAAGCCTTGAACTAGTCCTGCTTGTTTCTTTCTAAAAAGACTAATAAATAAATAAATAAATAAAAATAAAGTAGTTCAAATAAAAGTATATTGGGCTAAAATTCATCTCTGTAATTCTAATTACTTTAGTTGAATTGTGCCAGGGATGAATTTGGTCCATTAATTCTATGGTGGTCATTAACATTTTAGTACTTGTGCCAAGTTGTTATAAATTGAGGAAACTTTTTTTTTTTAACACAGTGTTTTTTAAACAAGATATTAACACCTTGCCTCAAGGCTCCATGTGGCTTAGGATTTGTGGAACTCAAAATGACGTCCCAACAGTGTACAAGAAGTCAGGATCAGCAAAACGGTTAAGATGAAAACACAAACTACAGTTATAAATTAAGGTGGGATAGTAAAGCACTAGCTGGCAGCCTGGCAGCAAAAGCTGAAGTCCAGCGAGTTCATCCCACACTCTGTGCTAGTCACTCATCTATGTTTATATGAGTAATGGAGCAGCTGGGGGAGGGGATTTGTAAGCACAGAGCAAATACTCTTAGTGCTCATTTTGTGTAAGACTGACATCCACACCAAGTCGAGACTTCCAGGGATGTAGTGTGCAGTCACATGCTGTAGCATTCATGAGTACAGATATAAATCAGACAGATGTTTGTCGACTGGAATGGGTAATAATTTCTTTATCTTTTTGTTTGATTTTGCATGTTAGCCTCAGAGGACAATTTCAGCATTGCTTTCTCTGGTACTTTTCAATAAGCAGAATGTGCTTCAGAGGATGTTTTACAGTGAGTCAGTGCTGAAACAAAAACGGAATTTTTTTGGACTTTTTGTTTTAAACCTAGGACTGCTATCTTTTTTTTTCTTCTAAACAGACCAAAAATGACACTGTTGTTCAAAGTATAAAATCAAAGTAGCACCCTTTACTGTGTTTGCAAACTGATTAAAATGTAAAATGTCCTGAAATCACTGGCTTACTATGTAACAAAAGTAAGATTAGAAACAATTAGAAGACACTCAAGAGGTTTGTGGTGTTGAGATTTCTGACATTGTTATAATCATCCCTTGAAGTAATGAAAACAACGGTTATCTAGAAATTAAAGGTTTAAAGCAAATTATCTTCTCCAGTATAGACATTAGTTAATGATTGTTTATCATTTTTAATGTTGCTGGAGTAGTCTAGTGACTTGGGCTGATTTAAATTTGAAAGCATATGCAGGACATTTTTAATATTGAACAAAGCATCTGCTTTGTCTTTTATTTCTGTATGTGGGTTATAAGTTGTCTTGTGCTATAACAATTGAAAGAGAAGTCTGATATTTTTTTTCTCTTATATGACCTATATACTAGTTTTCTAAATATAGCTCAGAATGGCCAGGCTTTATTCAGTATGGTATTTCACAGCTATCTTACCAAAACATCTTAAGTATTGGATAAAACTGGAAGTCATTCATTTTAATTAAGATGTATCGTATCTAACTATTATGTTTTTATGAAACCATCAATCAATTATGTTAATACTTTTGTACTTCTAGAAATACTTTGAGTTTTTTCTTAATGAAAGAACTTTGATAGGAATAACATATTGTATTAAAACTCATTAGATTTGTTGGGAAGTTTAAGATTTCAAAACTCTTCTGAAGGACCAATATTTTCAAATATTTAAAACACCACTTGGTACTTACACTTTGGATAAAATAGATGCATTATGCTGATTAATGCAAAGGTCTGTATCAGTGTTCTATTTTGGTCTTTTGATACCATGCAGAAATACTTGACTTTCTGGAACTGTTCTTTGGAGCCAAATGCTTGACTTTATATTAATTAGATATGTTGAAATTTCATAGATACACCTTGAGAGATATGATGTAGAAATGTATAGTATATCAAGATGTAACCCACAGAGGATGAGAATGTCATAATGAGCCTTTCCTATAGATAGATGTGTACATATCTGTGACTGATTTCATTGGAATGATTTATTATGCTTTCAGCTGTTAAAAATCTTGTATAAGAGAATGTGCTCAAATTGTTCTCAATTAATTTTCAGCGCCAAATCTTAAAGGCAGACCACGCAAAAAGAAGCCATGCCCACAGAGAAGAGATTCATTCAATGGTGTTAAAGATTCCAACAATAATTCTGAAAGCAAAGCTGTTGCCAAGGTAAATCATTTAGCAGTATTCTCTTAACTACACTTTTTTTTTTAACAATGTAGTCCTCTTTGTTTCCCAATAGACCGTCTCAAATTTAGAGTATAATTTTTTCATGTAAGTAAGTGCAGATTCTTTTCAAGAAGTTGTATTTTTTACTTTAGACTGCCTCCACTTTAGAAGTTACTAACAGCAATAATCACCCAGAACCTAATCACTCAAAATCTAAGGCTATGGGCTTGCTGGGAAAAGGGCAGTGATTAAGCTTTTATGGCATCTAGTGCTAGTTTTCACATTCTGTGACACACAAAATAGTTTGTGACAGTATCTTCATATTAAAAATAAACCAGTAGAACTAGTCTCACCATTACAGTGTAATTCTAAATATACATTTGAAGATAAACAGAGTCTGAAATGAGAGCTGCCTCTAAATAATGATTTCCAAGAAGCAAAAAAAGTATGTTAGAGGAGGAATGTTAAGGTTCTGATTTAAAAGGAAGGCAAGGAAGGAAATTCAGAATGAAAGCTAAAAGTCTGGACTGGATCTTTAACACATGCTGTTGTGCCTAGACATTCCAGAGGTCTTGGGATAGTGTATGTTCTTATACAATGGGCTGGGGTACATAGCTACACATTGTTAGTGAAGGTTGCACTGTCAGTCTGTAATTTTACATTTAACTCTTAGGCTTTTGTGGGTTTCAGTCCATCTGCTAACATTATTTTAAAAGTAATTTTCTGTAGATTAATTTACTTTGTATTTTGTCTGTGTGTGTGTTAAATATGAGTTTGGTTTTCTCTTTTAAAAAAAAATTCCACTAAAGGCTCCTTCAAGACATTTATGGCAAGTTAAATTTGAGAGCAAATTGTCAGGGCCAAGCTGTAAGATGCAAAGACAGAAAGTTAGAGAGGGACATACCAATAGACTCCTAACTATTTCAGCACGAATTCTGTCACCATGATACTCTAAATATTGACCAAGTAGGTGTGCATAGATTTAATTCCCATGCCAACTCCTTGAGTTTTACATTTCAGCAAATTCTATGGATGTGCATCTGAAAGGAATTCCCATTGTTGTGAATATTTCTTTGGGAAATACAGTGAACCTCTACAGAGCCATCCAAGTTCTTTTTTGTTTTACATGCTTCATGTCCTGGGGCAATTATGGGGTTAAAGAGGTCAATTGAAAGTGTTATATTCTCTATTATCCATAGGAGGGTAAATTAAATACCATCTCCCACTCCCCAGCTTTCAGTGATGTTAAAATCATGGCATAAATTGAGGACAGCAAAGAAATCCAAAGTTAATGATGAAACTGTGTCCTTAAGTCAGCATTACCTTCCTTTGTGTGCCCTGTTATGCCCAGACATCAATTAAAAGGAACTGGATCCTGATGTTTTGACTTTCAGGAGCCTGAAAAATATGCTAGGACTGTGTCAGAACTTTATAGCTTTAGATATATACAAATTTGCAAAGCCTGCAATGAAAATTTTCCAATTTGGCTAAATTCCCCATGCTTTGTGGGTTACATCATTGTACTGCAAAGCACATGATGGACTGCATTTTCGAAGCACCATTCAAGTAATTATAGTCTATACTGTATACAATGTGTATGTAAGCAATTTTCTAAAACCCACCTTATCTGATTATCTCTATTCTATCCATGTGGACACTTTTACTCGTCAAACGTAAGAATATTTCATATAAGAAGAAATATCTACCTGTTTATCTAGCCATACTGTGCTCATTACTGTGCAGACATTAGTAACATTCATTATCCTGTCCAATTGTATTTCATTGTAAATAATAAAAGTGTTAATGATATAGCCCCGATGCTGAAAATCTTACATGTGCCTGTAGTCCCACTGACTTCACTGGGACTCGTCACATGAATATGTGTTGCAGGACTGAGTGTATATTTTACACTGGATGAGTTCCCAGCAAGTCAGAATGGCTCAAACACAGGCTTATTGAACTTCAAGCTGTTTGAGTCTTTATCTAGCACTTTGTGTGTTCTTTGTGGAGAGGGTTGAAACCAACCCAGTTTCTCACCCTTACTGCTGGATGCTTGGGTAACACAGATGTCATATTTGGATCCAAGTTGGGTTCCCCTGAAGATTTTCCCTTTTCTGTCCTAGGAAATTGGCCTATATCTAACAATAGCTGTCAATGGGTTCACCTAAATCAGTGTTGAAAATGGTTTAACTCCTAGTGTGGATGGGACAAAACCACTTTCAGTGTCAATCACAATATTGTTTTTGGTAATGGTGTTGGAAATGGTTTTGTCTCATCTACACTTACATGTAACTAGTAGTTACACTGATGCAGGGCATCCCATTGTTGACTGCTGTTATTAGCAAACAGTTTCCTAGGGAAGACGGCTTTTTCTGAGGGAAGCAGTGTGGCCTGTCAGTTCTCTCGTAGCTGGAGCCCCATAGGTGAGGTACATGGGAAAAGTGCTGGGATTTTGAACATTGAGGTTTTGGTCCTGTCAGGATTATGTACAAGACCAGCTCAGACCACATAGTAATAACCACTTGCTAAACTTCATGTTCTTAGCTGTCACTGAGTGATTAAAAAGCTTTTAAAACCATTACGGCTCTAGTTTTCATTAAGCTTGTTTATCTTAACTATGAGCAAACAAGAGTGTGGACTTTTTCTATTACTTGACACACAAAGGCATTTGATTTGGTTTCAGTTCTGAATAAATTCCAGTTCAGGCAGCCTTTTAAAAACTGAATTACAGCACTATATCAACAGTCCGGGGATTGAGAGTTCTGTACTGGGAAACCCATACCTCCACCAGGCAATGTGCTTGCTCTTGCATTTGATCTTTGTGCGGCCCTTTTTGTCCACCTTACACCAACTAGGAGTATCCTTGGATTGAAAGATACAAAGGGTAAAATCCTGGCCTCTCTGAAGTTTTCCAGTATAACTTCAGTGCAGCCAGGATTTCATCCCAGGTGGGAAGAAATATCTCAAACTCTCTCTTTTATGAACAGTGGCCTAAACTCTCCCAAGAATCCTGAGACTTTAATATTTCATATGTCATCCTTACTGGATAGACTTCCACAATTTTTAGTGGAACCTAACCACATCTGAAACTAAACCATCCTGTTTTCTTGGTGTTGTGCTGCCATAGAAGTTCCTATTCAACATCTGTAAAAATGGGTTATAAGATTTGTTAAAATGGTCTGATCTGCCAGTTCCAAGAGGTGGAAGGATTAATTTGTTAAACATGGAAATTGTTCCCTAAATTAATGTACTCATTACAACATCCCCTAGTGCAAATACTGAAATCAATTTCTCACTTCTTGTGGGTGGCAAGGGCTGAGAAATAAGTTTATGTTACCAGCATATGCTCTTCCAAAAGTCACAAGTGGTCTGGCACACTATCAGACCTGAAGAGTTATTCTTAGATCTCCAACATTATCTAATTAAAATAATTTAATCTGGTTCTTTAGGGAACTGTGAGGTGCGTATGTGGCCTCTGGCAGAACAAAATGAGTGTAAGGTTTTATCCATGAGTGTTGTCCCCATTGTCAGTAATTGGAAGATCTCCTGTCACTTGCCATGAGTGACACATCCAGTGCTAGAGCATATAATAAAGACATGGATAGACGTTTCCAGAGTCATCATAGAAAAACCTCCCCACTCCTTATACCCACTTCCTCTATCCTCAGCCTCGTCCTGTTGGCAGTGGACTGTCATTTTTGCCACAGGGGAATCAAGCTTTATTTTGGGTTGGGATTTTTCAAAGAGGCCTATGGGAATTAGGCACCCAATTCCAATTGAAAGTCTCTTTGAAAATCCCAGTCTTCACTATAAAATTGAATAAACAGGGAAGGAGTTTAGAGTTCTCTGAACACACTCAAAAACTAAATGATTTTCCCAGGGCCAACCATTATCAATCATGCAAATGAATTACTGTTAGCTGGTTCAACTGGGTTGGGATAACTTTCCCTGGGATCTGGAAAGTAACTGACAGTTTACTGGATCCAGATGGAGTCTGGTCTCAAATATAGTGAAGGGGATACATCAAAGTAAGTGTGGGGGGGATTGCACCTCAACTCACCTGGTATAAATGTGGTTTTGAGGAAATGTCTCAGATTTTTCAGAAAGAGATATGGGGCGACTATCCAGGGTGGCTATAATGAAAAGAAGTTAAATTCCTACAGAAGAAATTTAGAACTTTGGTTTTATAACAGAATCAGTAAGGCCCACTGAGCAGAATGCTGCAGAGAATGTGGCCAAGTAGGGCTCCCCCCCATTTGTTGTCTTTGTCCATCTCTTTATGCCTCTGGGAAGTTAAAATAAAAAAAAAAGTAGCCAACACTTTGCAAACTCCTATTAAACTGGACCCAAGATTGTGTTTAGAGCACTGGTTTTCAACCTTTTTTCATTTGCGGACCCCGAAAAATTTTGGATGGCGGTATACGGACCACTTTGGAAATCTTAGACATAGCCCCATGGGTCGGTGGGCCACAGGTTGAAAACCACTGGTTTAGAGGGATAAGAATTTTAGAACTTTAGAGGGATAAGAATTTTGGGTCAGTTTCTGATCTTGGTTATGACAGTGTAAACATGGAGTAACTCCACTGACGTTAGTGGAGTTATGCTGGATTTATACCAGTTTAATCAAGAACAGAATTTGGCTCTGTAGGTCCTAATTATTCAATGATCATTAATTCATATTGCCTGTCACATAGAGGTGACGTTCCAGAAACTAGGCTTATGCCTGGAACACTGAGAGTATGAAACACTGCAGCTTTTCTCAAGGGATCATCAAATCTGAGACTGCTTATGTGCCCTTCCTTGGCATTTTTGGCTCCTTTGAGTTCTGCAGACACTGACCTCCTGGCTCTGTGTAGTGAGGTGGAGGAAGCTGTGTATTACGTAAAGATTCCCCACTTCCAATTTCTTTTTTTCATCCTATTTTCTTTATTCCCTCATGTCTACTAGAGAATAACTTCCCTTACCATTAATTTGCTTTTGTGTGAATAAGTCTTCTTCTGACTTATAATTTATGTGTAAGCCATCATTGCTTGCTTGTATCACCCTATTTTAAAATAAAACATATTGAAAATGGGCCGATGGACTTTTTTCTAGCAAGCGTGTTTTGAAAATGAAAAATGCTCCCAGTCTGGGAATGTTTATTCCAAGTTTTATCCTGCAACAAATGTATGGCTCAATTTAAAAAACGTGGAAATTATTGAAATTATTATACTGGAAGGTCTAACTTAGCCCTCTGCATAGCACTGATAATGATAATATAATATAAAATTTGTATGGGGATGCCTTTAAATAATTTTCCAGGTAACCAGAGTAAAAAAGACCCAAGGGATTTGCGTTCCAAACAAAAAAAATAAGGGCATGATCTAAAGCCCATTGAAGTTATTGAAAAGACTTCCATTAGTTTCACTGTGCTCTCAATGGGGCTTTGATCTTTACAGAAGTCTCATCAAGTAAATATGACTAAAAGGCAAAACACAATATATTGCATCATAGGAAGAATATTTCTTCCTAACATCAGACCAGATAATATTGAGGAATACTGGGAAAGCACCTAGATGGATGGATGGATGGATAAAATAAATAAATAAATCTTCTAAGGGAAACCCCATTTTCTAATCCCAGTGATTCTTTGTTGTGGAGACGTACGGCTCCAAAAGGCTATTCCATTGAAAACATCCCACAGAGATGTTTCTTCAAGAAGACAGGGACCATGTAGGGAACCTGCCACCAATTCCTTCCTCAGCCCATATAAGAAGAAGGAAGCATCCTGACCTCAATCATTGTTTTAATGCTTTGGAAAAGAGACCTGCCTGTGCTTTTTAAAAAATGGTAGAAAAATGCAGAAGTGTTGGTAGGATAACTTCTTTTGACATAAGTAAAACATTTGATAATTTGACCCTTCTCTGGTTTATTTTCTATTTCTACATGGTACTTGCCTAATACTCTTCAGCTTCAAAGCACTTATTCCCAAAACACAGACATGTGTGTAAATTTCCCATTTTACAGGTGGGGAAACTGAGTCACAATAAGATTAAATAACCTAGCCCTGGCAACTCACAGCAACAGAGTGAATCAGTGCCAGTCGATCATTAAAATCCAAGGGTTCCTGACTCTCAGTCCAGTGTTTGTGCTACTAGTCCAGATATTGGCAACCTCTGGCCTGTGGCCCGCCAGGGAAAGCCGCTGGCGGGCCGGGCCAGTTTGTTTACCTGCAGCATCCGCTGGTTCAGCCAATCGCAGCTCCCACTGGCTGTGGTTTGCTGTCCCAGGCCAATGGGGGCTGTGGCAAGGGACGCGGGCCGAGGGATGTGCTGGCCGCCCTTCCCGCAGCCCCCATTCACCTGGGACGGTGAACCGCGGCAAGTGGGAGCTGCAATCGGCTGAACCTGCGGCTGCTGCAGGTAAACAAACCGGCCCAGCCCGCCAGCAGCTTTCCCTGGAGGGCTGAGTGCCAAAGGTTGCCGATCCCTGTACTAGTCCATGCTGTTCCCTCCAGGCACTGAAATGAAATAATTTGTTTACAGTATCCCTTTTCCCTTTCTGAAGACACAAGGAAGATTTCCACCCGGGTTATGGAAACATCGGAAAGTCTCTTGTAATGCGTACCTACGTAGAAGGAACAGTTTGTTTCCAAAATAAATCATGTAACCATCATCATCCCCTCTAGCAGACTATATTTTTATTACTAGTATTCACTGTAAAAGTATTGATCACACATTATAAAATAACCAGGTTGGCTAACTTCCAAAAATAGTTTTTAATGTTCCTTGTACTCTTCATTATCGAGATACATAAACTATTAGAGGATTGAAATTTAATTTATCGGCGGCAGTATTGTATCTGCATAAGGACTGCAGGATTAGTCTACTTCTTCCCTTGTTTTCCTTGTTTCCAATACTGGAGAATTAACATGGTTCCATATTGTTTACTCCCTTATTGGCACACTAATATCGTTGGCTGGGTCAGCAGGCAAATGAGCAGTTTGGGGAATTGTGTATCTGGAGGCTACTGATGGTATACATGGGAAAAGGGAGAAAATGGCTCACATTAAATGGTCCCCTGATTCAACAAAGTATTCAGTTCTGAGCACATGCTTAAGCCTTGTTGCCTTAGGTCCAAAATCATACAGAGCTGCCATTGCTGGGAATGGGACTTTTGACTGGATAAGGCCCGTCGGATTTGGCCTATATTTTGATGGGCCAGAAAAAAAGTTGTGGCCTTTATGAGCATGATGCTGTCAGGTGCTAAGCATGCCTGGGCAGTCCTGAGACCCGCACCTCCCATTGAAATCCGTAAGAGTTAAGGGTGCTCACTATCTCCCAGGAGCGCACAGCATCAAGCCCTAAAGGAGGGTGGTTATTCATCTTGCTGCTGTTTGAGTGTATGTGAGGGCTGGGAGCTCTCCGTGGAATAGTGATGGTGGGTAATAAAAATACAGATCTGGAGAGAACATTGCTGTTGGGTTACAACAGTTTTTTAAATGTGTGGCCATTTTAAAATGTTGTGAATAAGATTCAGAGCAAGGTAATAGCTCTATAAATAGCTTCCCCCTACCACCCTCAACTCAGTTGTGTGGTTTGGCCTTCATATTAAAAAACACACTTGTTAGGCGAGGGTGTGGGGGCAGTTTTTTGTTCATCTTTTAAATGCAAATTAAAGGTCAGCCAATTACCCAGATCTGATATGACATCTTTTTGTTTTCCAGGTAAAATGTGAGGCTAAGTCAGCTTTGCCCAAATCCAAAAGTAACAACAACAACTGTAAAAAAGGCTCAAGTGAAGATAAATCAAAGGTTGCTGTAGGTGAAGAGTGCAGAGCTGATGAGCAGGCTTTCCTTGTGGCACTTTATAAATACATGAAAGAAAGGAAAACACCCATTGAACGAATACCCTATTTAGGTTTTAAGCAGAGTAAGTATAATTTTTATCAAATTTTGTTGATGTTTTAGAACTGTTTGGCTTTTTTGTAGAAAACATGCAAACACTGAGACTATTTTAAAACCTTTTTGGTTTTGTGACTGTGTTTATATTTACACATTTTCCAGTCCAGACATTTTACTGTCTCTTACTTCTAGATTTGCATCTCTTCCTTCTGGGGCAGTTGCTGCAGGATATTTATAGGTTTAAATCCACCGATTATGACTAGAAATAGGCATGCTGAAAACGCTCTAGTTTTCTGTTTTGTAAATCTGCAGTGTCTGTAATGCCTTTCTTCTGAGTTAATAATGTGACGTACATTTATTGTGCCCAGATGTTCTTTATGAAAAGACAGATATTAAAGGGAGACATTTAAAGGAGGTCAAGAAAGGCAGAAAAAGGATCATATTTTTAAGCCTAAAAATTTGTTTATAGGCAATAAATTACTGACTTCAGAGACTATAAAAATAGACTGTATCTGTTTAACACAGAATACAATGTTTAGAATTGCTTTGGCATGTACAGTTTTTAGTGACACAATTTGTAAAGCAATTGTAGGTGGAGAAGATGCAGTTGTAACTAAATTCAGCATAAATATTGCATAGTAAGTAGGGCTGTTTCAGAGTTTACAACAAAGCTGTACCTGGGAGATATATATGTGTGTGTGTGTGTGTGTGTAAATATAAGTGTGTGTGTGTACACACACATTATATATACAGTATGTATGTATATATTGTCTATAGATTGAATGGTACTTAAATTACTTTAAAGGGAGAAATCCATGGTTTGAAATATTATTTACTCGAACTTATCTCCAAAGATTAAAACCATGTGTTATTTTGATGAAGAATGTCAAACCTGTATGTTTTACATAACAATTTACATACCTAATAGCAATTGGCACTGATTGCAACAGACCTCTAGCAGCCATTATAAACGTATATAACTCTGAGTGATTACAATGTTTTGGCTGCTTGAAATAGAAGTAAAATTAATGTACTATGAACAGCTTTGTTGCATTATGCATTGATTCAGATTAAATCAAGGCCTAAACTAAGCTCTTGTTAGCTTTGAAATTGCACAATGAGACTTTCTGAACGTTTTATGTGGAGGAGTGCTTTTTTATTTTCATTTTATCCCACACACCCCAAACCAGGAGATACTGTAGGTTCAAATGATAAGAAAGGCCATTATTTCCAAAATACCCAGGTCTGTGGTAGAATCATACAATAATATTTAGCTGAACTGTATAGGGTTGCTTGACATACGTTACAGTGGATGGGCCTAGTCCTGCAAGCACTTAAGCGAGTAAATGTACTCCTGTGAGAAAATTTACTCATGTGTGTAAGTGTTTGCAGGACTGGGGTCTATATTTGTCTGACATGATATGTGTAAATATTGCGAATATAAATAGGTTAGAGGGGAGAAACCAGTATGTACACTACAACAGAGAATTCCCCTGTGGGTGAACAAATTCTGTCCTCTTTGATCTTCTGCATTATTGCTGACTCTGGCTTGATATATTTGAATGAATGCCACTGGGAGTCACCATGTTTTGCTGAAATCCTGTATAGGTCTTTAATACAGGATGACCATCAGTTACCCTTCTATCAATTAAAAATCCATAAATAAATGAAAGAACTAGCACATCACATTATGGCCCTGTTCAGCTGTGGAGTATGGGACAGGTGGGAGGCAGTCATGTGGAAAGAGGCACTATGCAGGAGGGAGTGCAAAGAAGAGTGGCTCTTGCTAGGCCATATTGAAGGTGTTTCCTCTGTCCCCTCTCACCACTACCACCACCACCATGTAGCCCTGCCAAGGCTTGATAGTGCACAAAAGGCAAGGCAGGACCACCACAACTCTGAAGTAAGAAATATAGTGGTAATTCTATCTTGTCTCCACCTTTGAGCTTGCCAGCACTCGCAACCAAATTATGGCTGTCTATTGTACATGTGTGCTGATGTGCTAGGACAAATACCATGCCTGTGTATTCTCCCTCCATTAATGCATTCTCACATGGCCCTACAGTGTATTGATTATGGAGGTACTTATCTGAGCTGCAGTACATATAAGATACTGTTGTTTAGTGAATGGCTGCTCTATATCACGTGGGCTGAAGCTCTTGCTGATAACTAAAACTGTTTTTAAAAAATAATAGCCTTTGTGCTAGTTTTTACCGGCAGAGTTATGGGAACATGTAAAATGCAGCTATTATACTGTGTTTCTTATTAGAAAAGTAGAATAAACTCCGTAACTCTGTCTAAATGTAATTTTCACTCCTGTAGACATATCTAAATGTGTTCCTTCATATGTTATTTTTTAAAAGATATAATAAGGAGTAACCGTCACTCTTCAAATTATGTACATACCTTTTATAAATTGTTTCTCAAGAGCTTTTTCAGGGATTGTGAACATTTTTTTCTATTTTGCTTTAAAATAATTGTTTAATTTACATTTCTTTGAAACAAGTTGGTTAATGGAATGCTTATCTAAATACTTATTGTCCCTCTAACAGTTAACCTTTGGACTATGTTTCAAGCTGCTCAAAAACTGGGAGGATATGAAACAGTAAGTGTTTAAGTAACTTAAATGGAATAATTGTGCAATCTAACTTTCCCCTGTTAGAAAAAAATGTAAAAGCAAACAATCATTTACTGCATTTTAGAATAGCTGTACACATTGTGGGTTTATTGGGCCATTTTTGGAAATGGTCCCAATTAGTTCCAGGTTTGGCAAAATTGTAAACTTGTCGTAAAAACTACAAGTGGAAAACATATGTAACTCTTCCCTGTCAAGGAAATTAGTTGGGTCTGTAATTTTTTCCCATGTTGAGAAAGGGCTATTATTGTACAACAAGCCAAGATTGCATAAAAGAAATTTCGCTTGGCAACATCCCTGACATCTGTTCATGTCTAATATGGGAAATGTATTAAAGGCTTTCAAAAGTAATCAGTATTGCCATTAAGGGATAGTATGTTGCAGTATCTTCTCCTTTTTGCTAGTGTAAAAGGCCTTTATTAGACAAGGGTCAGTACCACATAAACAGGAAGTTATCAAAGTAATTCAGAAAAGTCTCTGACACTTTTTATCAACTAACCATATCTGACAAGAGCAGTTTATTTTTAGCTCACAGGAAAATTTGATGGCCATGGATTTTAGAGCATGTATTTTGAACTAATAAAATATTAGAGCAAAAAACTTAGATTAAAATCTTGAAATGAGAAGAAAGAGCTGCATTAATACGCATGTAGAGATGACATCTGTAATAAAAACCAATTGACATAGGAGGATGTCGTCATTGGAAATATTTTCTTTACACACAATGATCTGATTAAGTTGTGCAGTTCCTGCTGCAGTTGGTTGGGGGAAATTATTTTTGCTTTGTTTACGAAGTAATCTGGGATGTATCTATACTGTTGAGAAATGACACAAAATCAAGAAACTCAAACTGATTTGAGCCAAAATGTAATAAACACTGTTTCTTTCCACGCAATAAAGCATATTGTTCTATTAATTAATATCATCGCTATACTGGGGCGAGTGTGGTGGAGATTTTGTGAAACCAAGTATCTAGTGTTCATAATAGAGATATTTGATTTGGTTTTTACAATTTAGCTTCCTTTCATTAATCTACATGTAACATCTTTATTAAATGCACCCAGATGTATGTTCCTGTGTATATGTGTACAAATAGCTACCATAGATATACCTCTACAGTAATTATGAGCTATGAGTAATTGCACCAAGTTGTAAAATGTGCTGAAGGTAAGGACTGAAAACTTGAACCTGATCCAGAACTCAAGAGAAGGCAGTGAAGAGATTTGAATATGAGAGTGACATGTTCAGAATGCTCAGAGAGGCAGATAATTTTCACAGCAATGTTTTGGATATACTTTCAGGAAATGAGGATAGAAGCAGGGAAGGCCAGCGTGGAGGAGTTTGCAGTAGGATAAGCAAGACATAAATCTCGGTTTTAGTACCAGAATGAGAGAGGAAAGGATGGATTTAGGCATGTTTAACAAGGTGGACTGGCAGGATTTGGGGAAATTCTGAACGTGTGGAGCGGAGGGAAGGAGTTGACTAGGACCCCAAGAGTGTGAGCCTGGGTGACAGGTAAAATAGTGAGATTGTCATCAGTAATGGAAAGGTGCAAGGGGAATGAGGGTCTGAGGGGAAATATGAGGCGTATCACTGTTCAATAGAAATTAGTGGCAGTACGTCCCTCTCTCAAACCTCTTGTCCTTTTTCATTATTAGATGTCTTCAAATGATGAGGGCATTCCTCATTTCTAGGAGAACAGGCTCATTGGGATTATTCAACTGAAACATAAATGGTAGTATGTGCTGATCACAAAAGATGTGTAAGCACATAAGTAGGGTAGTTTGCAACTGGGTGTGCAAAATTAATATAATTTTTACACCAGTTTGATATTCTGATATTTGATTTAGCTCTGGCATAATCTAGAATAACTCCCATTGAAGCTAGTGGGCCTGATCCACTCTTTTTGAAATCATGAGACTTATACTTTCTTACAGCAGAACTGAAGAACTGTCTTACTCTGGGACAGATGAGGATGGTTTGGGCATAAATTAAATTTTGTATGTAGTGGGGGATACTGCTTTAGCTGCACCTCTTCCTCTTCCTCTTACTACACTTCTTCCTCTGTCCAAACCCTTAGCGACTACAGTACAGTCATAATCCTGAATACTAAATTGGAGACTGTTAGAGTGTTTTGTCCCTTTCACCCACTTTCACTCATTTTCTGACCCATTCACACCCTACTCACCACCATGGAATTTAACAAAGTGTAATTAATTGTTTGTGCTATTGTGTGCATTGATGAGAGATGAAAAAGGCCCCATGGGGCTAGAATGGGATGTTTGGCAATATTTATTCCAGAATCATGGATAGACCTATTCATTCCCAAGTGTACAATTTCAAGCAAATTAGTGATAGTGTAATCTATTAAGGACCAGATTCTGTCACCAATGTGCACACAGAGTATTCTAGTATGCAAATAACCCATGGGCACTGATAGGATTATCTGCATGGCAGGGACCTATTCAATTTAAAGAGTGGCAGAATTTGTCCTTAAATAAAGTATAAATAGATCTAAATTAAATCTATCCTATATTCTGATTATTATGTAGTCCACTTGAATTTATTTATTTTTGTTTGTCACCTTTAAATGTTCCCAAACTTCTGGTGTGAGTTTGAGATTGTGGCAAAACTGGAGATGTGAATGGCTAGCCTGAAATAATCCCACTATCACACACACAGGAAGAAATCTATGACCCAAATGGTGTTGAGCATGTGTCCCCTCCACTGTATCAATGGGAGCACTGAGTGTTCAAAAATCAAAAATTCTGAAAATCAGGCCAAATGGAGCCTTCAGAGTAAATGATAGTAGAGGTTGGATGAAATAATTATTCTCCATGGCTTTCTGTGCTGCGAGTAGCTTCTGTTCACCTTTTTCTTGGGGGGCAATAAGAGCTAGCTACATTCCTACTGGAAACTTTCTTTTGCCTGGAAATAGGGGTCTTCTTGTCATAAAGAAAAGAACACTTAGACATATATAGATATGGGCGTGGTTTAGGGTAGCATACATTTTGCAAACAGAAAGCAAATATAGGTGTGATTAAAATTACCCATTTGCACTTACAATGGCAAGTTGCCTGACTGCTATTGACTAGTATATGCAGATACTTTTTAATTGAAATAGCTGTAAAGTTTACATTCTCACATTCGGTGGAATAATTAAAGCTGACAGATTTTATGTTCCCCACCCCATCCTGCCTAACCCGGCATGCAAACTCTTTTAAAGAGTCCTAAAAGTGGTTACACACATTTATTGGTAAAGCAGAGATAGTACAGTTGGCTGGAGTTAACTGATGTGGTTCGGGTCTCACATTCACTTAACATCAGTGTAAGCCCATTGAGCCTGATTCTGATCTCGTGCTGGTGTAAAACCAGCATAATGCCATGTATTTTGCTAGTATCAGGTCATTATCAGTCCCAATGTGTCGTTTATGTTTGTGCTTCTGCTAAAGATTCTCAGTTTATTTGTAGTGAAGGGTCGGAACATTTCTGTAATATCAGTCACAGAATTACCAGTGCCATATAACTCTCACTGGCTCATAGTACAGGCTAAATAAAAAAACAAAGGCTCGGCTAGTTCCTCACAAAATGGAGCCATCTCTTTTGAAACCCATGGGGGATCCACTTCCCTTCAAGTAAGCATTTAGGTTAGCTGCTGAAATTGACATCTACCATAGTAATACAGTAAAAGCTGTTTTATCTGGCACTTTACCAAACAGAAAGCTCTAGAAACTGGCATTTCTGATATCTCATTAAAAGTCCGGTTGGAGCGGGGCCAGCAGAATTCCTACCTGGCTCCCCGGAAGTGGCGACATGTCCCTGCTGTTGCTAGGCGGGGGAATGGCCAAGGTGGTTCCATGCGCTGCCCCCGCCCCGAGCGCTGGCTCCGTCCAGCCAATGGGAGCTGTGGGGGTGGAGCCTGCGGGCAGAGGCAGTGCGCACAGCTGCCTAGCTGCGACTCCACCTAGGAGCTGAGGGACATGTCGCTGCTTGCGAGGAGCTGCCTGAGGTGAGTGCCACCTGGATCTAGCACCCCAAAACCCCTCCTGCACCCCAACCCCCTGCCCCAAGCCCCCTCCCCGACCCAAACTCCCTCCCAGAGCACGTGCCGCACACCCCCTCCTGCACCCCAGCCCTGAGCCCCTTCTCGCACCCAAACTCTCTCCCTTGATTGGTAAGTATAACTCTTAGTTAATCAGAATTTTTGACTAACTGGCACCCCCCATTCCCGCAACATGCCGAATAACAAAGCTTTTACTGTAACAAAGTACTTTGCATAGTGCTTCCCACCTTAGGACCTTAAAGCACTTTACAAGCATAAATGAACCAAAGCCTCACAGGTTTCAGAGTAACAGCCGTGTTAGTCTGTATTCGCAAAAAGAAAAGGAGTACTTGTGGCACCTTAGAGACTAACCAATTTATTTGAGCATGAGCTTTCGTGAGCTACAGTTCACTTCATCGGATGCATACTGTGGAAACTGCAGAAGACATTATATACACAGAGACCATGAAACAATACCTCCTCCCACCCCACTCTCCTGCTGGTAGTAGCTTATCTAAAGTGATCATCAAGTTGGGCCATTTCCAGCACAAATCCAGGTTTTCTCACCCTCTGCCCTCCCCCCCCACACACACAAGCTCACTCTCCTGCTGGTAATAGCCCATCCTGAGAGAAAGATAAAATGATTCAGTTTCTATTGAATTAAATGCCACTGTAGCTGTACTGCCTTGGACTGTGATCTTGTCACTCTTCCTAAGCTAATCAGGGTCAGGCTGGAGCAGTTCATAGATGGGAGACTTCCAGGGAAATTGAAGTGCTGAAGGAGCTATTTTTGGTGAATCAGGAAGTGACACCTTTCCCTCTGAGTCAGCATTAGAGCAATACATCAGCATATTTAAAGGAGACACCATGGGGCTGGATGTACTAACATACAGATGGGATGTGGGCACCTAAATTGCTTTTTCAAATGGGACTTAGTCTAAGTAGCCTCGGAGCTTCTGACAATGTTACCCAAGATCCTAAGGCATCAATCACCAGTATTCTGGCTAAAATCCAGTGTACATAATTTCACAGAATCATAGAAAATATCAGGGTTGGAAAGGACCTCAGGAGGTCATCTAGTCTAACCCCCTGCTCAAAGCAGGACCAATCCCCAATTTTTGCCCCAGATCCCTAAATGGCCCCCTCAAGGATTGAGCTCACAACCCTGGGTTTAGCAGGCCAATGCTCAAACAACTGAGCTATCCCTCCCATTAATTAATCTGTCCTGAATTAGTTGTGATACTCTTCTTTACTCTGTGCCCTAACTGTCGCGTAGTATTGCTACGTGCTATTAAACCATTGCCACCTTTCATCCCAAAGAGGCCTATACAGCAGTGGGATGCAAAGCCATACATATATGTACATGTTTTGTGCAAAATCAGTGTCTAAGGGGCTTTGAGATACTGCTTGGAGGAAAGGTGCCATACAAACATGGGGTCAGCATCATGGCCGTTAAATCATTGTTAGGTATGCAGCATGAAATAAACAAATGCTAAACTTTGTGAGAGAGCGAGAGCTGGTGATGGGGATTATTGTGCAAAAGACTTTTAAAATGTTTTAAAGCCAAAGCATCAGTTAAAAGCTTTTCTATAAGCAGTCCTCTCCTTTTATTTATAATGTTATTGCTTTTAATTTTGTCAGCCTATGGCTGACATAGTAATGTGTAACTGATCATTGCTTGCCTTTGTTTTTATGATATCTGAATCTGACTTCACGCATCTGCATAGACCCATCTCTTGTTTAATTTTAAATTCTGTTGGCCAAGAATTATGTCATGGAGTTTTGAAAAGCTAGAGGTCCTGGAATGGCGCACAGGAACTAACATTATTATTATTAGCCCATGAAAGCTTATGCTCAAATAAATTTGTTAGTCTCTAAGGTGCCACAAGTACTCCTATTATTTTAGTATGTTTCATAGTGAGTGTATGCCAAACGTACTGCCTTTGTGTTAGGTAGCTAACAGTAGGTATTGCAGGTAGGAAACTGCAGAGAGTTCATTTTCTTTACCGCCCTAGGATTTAAACCCTAAAATATTTTCTATGATTACCACAGAGATTAGGTCTGAAGTGCCTGAAAAGTAGCCCTCTATGTGTTCAGTCCTGTAAGGTGCTCAGCATGGAAGGTATACAGCCACACACAACAGTGCTCAGTACCTTTCAGGACACGCTTACATCTTTGCACATGCACAACCTTGCATGCATATATCAGGCCATTTATGTAAGAAACTCAAGCATCCAAAAAGAGGACACAGAATGTGTTTTGAAAATTAGTTTTTTAACTTAACTACGTAAAGGCACATTATAATGAATGGAGCCACATGGTTGTAAATGAGCTTGGAATGGTAGAATGGAGCAAATGTCTGGAGAGTTCTGAAAAGCACTTTGGAACTAAATACAGCACTGGTGAGAAAAGCCACTGCAGGTGAAGGTGAGGGTGACATGTGATGCAACTTCCTTGAAATGTAGTGGGGATTTGGGTATTCCAAGCATTCTGGCTTTAGGAGCAAAGTTTATCAAGAGCACTGACAGAAGCATAGACAATGGACAAACAAGAAATTTCACCCAGCAGGGTAGTTTCAGCCTTTGAAGCATTCAGTATTAAAGCAGGTCTGTACAAATGGCACTCAGGAAAGTTAAACCAAATTAATGAAAGGAGTGAATTTAATGCTCGAGTTAAAGCCCATCAAACCCCATGTGGACACTCTCATCTAGCAGCCTGAGTTAGCTTTAGAGAATCCCCTTCAAACACTGTTCCCACTTCCCTTCAGAATGAGAGCATCCACATGGGTTTAATATGCTTTAACTAATGCCCTAATGTAGATATGCCCTTCGTCAAGAATACATTTAACATTTTTTCCAAGTCAGGACACTATTTGTATTGACCTAGCTTGACTAATCATTGTGTAGTATATACTGCAGCTGGATAACGACAGTGGAAAAACCATTACCAAACAGCGCCTTTCCCATGTTACACTAGGATGTCCGTCACTGAAGGCAGATGCTAGTGACTTCAATTAAAGAAGGACCAAAGGAAGCTTTGATGTTGACCTGGACAATATTAATGTTAAATTTGAATGATCATACCCTGAATGACAGTAGCTATAGCTTCTGTTTGGTAAAGTTTTCACAATCTAGTATTTTGTTCAGGTTGGGTAAGGAAATTATAATCACATTTTTGGGCCTTTTTGAAATGTATTAATCATAACAACTGGACTTTTCAAGCACAAGAGGTACTCGGTGCCATGCTGTGTTCACTACATCAGCACGTTAAATTTAGCCCTGACATAAGAAGGCACAACCCCATTGATTTCAGTGGCGTACTGACCTTTACAGCAGGTTGAATTTGTAGTAGAAATAAATAATTTAATGACCACGTTTTGTAAATAATAATATTTGTATTAGTATAGATGAGACAGAAATCTATAAAGCATATTCTACTACTTTAAAGAAATTGTTACATTTCAGTTTTAGGGTTAAATTTTCAAAGGTGATAAAGTGATTTAGGGGCTTAATTACCATTGCCTTCAGATGAGACTTATGCTCCTAAGTGCTCAAATCACTTTTGAAAATGGAACTTAGGCTTCTAAGTCACTTAGGCACGTTTGAAAATGGAAGCTGTAATCTTTTTGTTGCTCACTCTTACCTTCTGCTTTAACTTATAACTTATAAATAGTATAAATATTCTCAGCCAAACAAGCATTGCCCCCCCCACAGACACACCCCAATCCTTTGATTCAGCTGAGCTGTGCTTGGCTCAGGACACAAGATGGGGTCAATGGTGGTTTTATACACCTTTGCATTCCACTAATCCCTGGGGCTGCTGGAGGCCTATGGGCTGCTCTAATTTACAGCCCCCTGCAACAACCCCCATCATGCCACTGTAGTACACAGGGATCACCTTCCTCCAACTTGTCCACAGCACACTCCTATGCTTCGGGAACTAGAAATGGCCAGCAACACTATCCAGAGATGCTTCTATAGCAGGAAAATCCAGAGCTAGCAGCTTGGCTGGGTTTAAGGTGGTTTTGTGCTCTTCAAGTGGTGCAAAACAGCTTTATCAGAGCCAAGCATTTGCCCCGTCGAGTCAGATCCTGCTCTTATTGAAGCCAGTGGCAAAACTCCTGTTGAGTTCACCAGAAGTAAGAGCAAGCCCTTAACAAACAGTTAATTGCGGAAGAAGAATCCATTCATGCTCACATGCTTGCATCACTACGGGGTTAAACTTGTGACTTCAGCTTTTTTGAGCTGTGAGTTTAGCCCCATGGTGATGATAGACAGTAGTGATAAATAGATACTACGGTGGTGAGGTGATGTAAGAAACTGAACGAAATACACTTGGGACCAAACTGTGACCTCAGTGGAGGGTTTGACTCCTATTTAAATCATCCATTTAACCAAAATTTGTCCCTTAATTGCGATATATCACATCTTATTCCCCTCTTGCTTGCAGGCTTTGTGGGGGTTAAGGAAGAAGGAAATGAAAAGAGTGAATGCAGTCATTTCTTTATGTAAAACAAAAAGGTTGGATGAAGATTGCAGCTAAATATTGAATTTTCCCCAATATATGCATTAAATACTTTCACAGAAGTTTCTGTGACAAGCTCAAGCTACTGATGAATAAAGTATCGTAGCATTTTAATTTTACCTGCAGCTAGAAGTAGGTGACGGTTATTTCTAATGAGAACGAGACAAATGATAAACGTCAGAAACCTTCACAGAAATTATTACATTACCAAATAACATATCTCCGGCTATCCTTTTGTTTTCAGAGCATATTTTCTGCAAAGGAAGGATCTCCTTTTATGCAAAGCAGAAGAAGGCACCATTTCGCCTGTAATATTTAACCACCATACTAATCTCTTCTTCTTTAGATTAAAATTATAGGCCCCAGATTGCAAGTTATGATATTTGTTTTCTTCTGATTGCCGTCTTTAGCTCCTAAGTGAACTCTATTGACAGCTCTGTGGGTAACTTTGAAGAAGCCTCTGGGTCTGAATATATTAAGCTCCACAGCATTCCAAAGCAAATGACAAAATTCCCCCACAATTGTCTCAATCTTTTCCCCACAATTTCCCACTGGCCCTCTTTATGAGCTGCATGGAGAAGAGAGTGATCTGTTATGTTTGTCCTATTCCTGTTTTTCTTCCTGGTTTAAATATAGCAGAATATATAAAATAACGAGGTGGTATTCAGAAACAATTCTTTTGCCAGGTCTTCCATCTGTTATTCTGCAGAATCCTAATTTTTGTAAAAAAAACAAAACCATGGAATGCAACTCAATATGTTACAAGATGTTTATTTTCTTCGACTTAGTCCAATAAAATACATAGCTCAAATATTAATACTGGAGTAAGTTAAGATTTCATTACCATTTGATCTATATATTTTACTGACATAAATGGATAAAAATAAACAGCTTGTAACGTATAGAGTTACAGCCTATGCTTTTGTGGATTTAGGGAGTCTGTGGTGGATTTGGATTTTGCAACAGATTTATTTTCTCTAATTCAGTTAAAATAACTACATAATCATTATTTGTGGTTAGTTCTAGGTTCATTTTCATAATGTACCACGGGATTTGTCTGCATAACTTCTGATGGTAATGACCCTATATTGATTGAGATTCTTTATTGCAAGACTGAATTGCTAGTGATTTGACAATGAACTAGTGGTAAAACTCCATTTTAGAAAAAAGAAAACAGATTAATATAATGTAATCTTACCAAAAAAGCATAGGAACACTATACATTCTGCAAGGGTTTTTATGGTATTTGTATTTCATGCTGTTCTGAAAGTACCATACATGCATTTGTTGCTGTGAACTCAAATGCTGTAGAATCTGTAAAGATGCAAGATTAAATTTTCCATTGCCATTTTTACAGATAACAGCCCGTCGACAATGGAAACATATTTATGATGAATTAGGTGGTAACCCTGGAAGCACAAGTGCTGCTACATGTACTCGCAGACATTATGAAAGGTAAGATAACTAATATGAAATGCTTGTTTAATAAAGAAAAAATTAATCTGGAGAGCCTTCAAAGCATTCTGTAAAGAATTAGAGAGAGAGAGAGAGAGAGAAAGAGAGCTCTCTTAAAGGCATAGTAAATATTCTTCCAACAATGTAGTCCTATAATCCACTGTAATTTAAACCAGAGTGTGTGTGTCTCCAATGGCAAAACAAACAACACACACATCTGATTGCTTTTTGCTTCATACCTACATTTTACCATAGCATTTCTAGTAGAGAAGCTGCAAAATTGAACAAAACACATTAGAGAGAAAATACTAAATGACAACTAATTGAGTCTACCATTTGTATTCAGAAATTTTCAGGAATACAAATTAGGCGAGTTGTCAAGATCCAAAATAATGGGGTGGCCCGCTGTTGGATGCTGTTAATATTGCAGGTCATGCAAAGCATTGCATTTCTATTCCTCGGTACTTTCTTCTCTCTTCCTTGCATAGAAGCTGCTGCCAACACTCTGTTTTTCTTTGCAGCCAGTGTTGCTGGTTAGAATTGCAGATTTCTTGTTCTTCCAATGTAGATGATAACTTCCAGGGCTTAGGAAGCCAACACACATTAAATAAAATACTGTTGGAATTTTTTGAAAGGCATTCTTTTTTATACAGTTACTATTAATCAAGTGTGTGTGTGTATTCAAGTTCAAATAAGGGAAATCTGACCTCATGTTCCAGGTTATGAAGTGGCTGCCTGTGGAGGTCAGGAGGAAAGCATTTGTTTTTGCCCATGCAGAGCATTGCACAATTAAGCTATATGCAGCATGAGTTCTGCACTTTACTGTAGAGCATTCGATATTGGACATATTGCTGGATACAATAACATAACTGATGTGGGGAATTGCTAATCTTAAATTCCAACATCAGTACCCTCAACATAAGGCCCTTTGGTCCATTATGAAGAAGCTACTTCACAGCCATCACAAAAGTTAGAAACTTTCTGGAGTCCAACCCAAACAGACAGGATCAACAGGGTAAGATGTTTTGCTTGGCTATCAGTGCACAGGGGCAAATTCCAGTTGACACACTTTGTAGTGTAACCTCATCTGAGTGCCCAAGAAGTCACATGAGTAAATCTCTATGCATCAAGAGAAGAATATACTCTGGGGTTGCATGTGTAAAATAATAAACCACTAACATGAAAGGGGAATGAACAAATGTTTTGTATGCATAGTTGACTGATCAGATTGTGTGCTAATCAGAACTGACATTAGACTCTGCCTCTCCATCACTGCACCCTCAACAGGCCCCTTGTCTTTCTGTTGTGCCTGGGCCAGCTGATCTGTTCAAATCCAGCAGGCCGGGACTCCCCTCACCAGATGTATTTTATAGCATATTGTTTATTTAACAGGGAATCCCGAGAAGCACATGAGATTTAAACATTACAGTTGGGCTGGGCCCAGAAGACATAGAGGCCTCTACTGGGCTTTAGAATGAAATTGTAAAAGTGGAAAGGAGAGGCTTGCTAAGAGAGACTTCATTGTCGTCGTGGAGAGATGAATGAGCCAGACACAAATGTGGGGCCAGGAATATCCCTTTCTTTCCTTCCCCTATCATGTTAGTGGTTTATTATTTTGCATATGAAACCATACATTCTGCTCTTGATATATAGAAATGCTTTTCATGTGCCATCTTGAGCACTTCAATGAGGCTATGCTGCAAAATATGTCAGTCTGAATCTGTCCTTATGTACCTCCAACCCAGCGCACTAATAGCAACGTGAACTAGATTCGTGACACTCCTTGGATTCGCAAGCATTCACTAGGCTACCAAAGGACAAATACACTTCCCCCGCAGACATCTCAATGAGTTATTTGAAGAAAAGACTTTTTTTTGGTTTATCATTGAGATAGGCCTTAGGTAGAACTCCTGCGGTCCAAACTCCTTCATATTTCAGGTGGCTTGGATTTGAATGCCCGAATTCAAATTCTTTCTTATAGTTGTGGTTCTGGGTTAGACCTGAAACCAGAAAAAGCCTATTTTCTAATTCATGTGCATGCCATCAAAAGATGGCATTTGGTGTTGAAATCTTGTCAGATTTGGCACCATTAAATCTGAAGCCTAATCTTCATTTAGCCTCAAGCATGAAACTCATATTCTATCCTTTACCAAATCTTGATCCGAAAAGAGAAGGCCCGGACTAATCTCTGGATTTAGAGTATTAGCTACTTTTTCCACCACAGGAAAAGAGTATTCATGCTGAAAAAGACAAATAAAGTTGCCTTGATTTGTTTCAATTGGTAATTCTGACTACAGCAGCTGAAAATGTAACGCTCATTTATAGCCAAAATGCTCTGATGACATTTAATCTAAAACTAGTGCTGCACTACAGAAATAGATCAGAATTTCTGATTCAGGACACATGTATGCTTTTTAAATTAAAGGTGAGCTGCAAAGATAAGTGGAAATTGAGTTAAGCCTGGAAGTAGGCACTGAATGACCCCACTATTCAGGCTGTGTGGGACATTCAGCAGAAAAATGAACTACTTTACAATTTACTTTTCCTTTCTGAAGTCTGCTGGCCTTTCCCTGTTTACTGGAGACAGACTGCATGATTCCCTGACTTCTCTGATACTACTGTTGTTTGGCTTAGCCTTGCAGTTCTTCTTTAAAACTGGAGATCACTGACAGTCATGTTGCCTTAGCTAGTTTTTCCTAAGATGAAAAAGTTAGTAGTAGTTTACACACTGGCTTTAAAATATTGAAAATGCTTGGGTTTGAATGACCTTTGAGTGACAGCATTAGTAAGCCTCAGAGTGAAATAGTACTTGCCCCCCATTGTTCTGGTATTACACTGCTTTCTTGATGCTGGGGAGGGTTATTTCTGCACTGCAGCTGGGAGCATGTCTCCCAGCCTGGGGGGACAGACTTGCCCTAGCTCTTGTCAAGCTATTGCACTAAATACAGCAGTGTGGATGCTGTTACTTGGGCGGCAGAGCTGGCTAACAACCTAAGCTTGGGAACGGGGTGGGATGGGCTTGGACTCAGGTGGCTAATCCAAGCTGTGTATGACATTACCCTGTTATTTTGAGCACTCTAGCAACAGCAGAGCTAACATGAGTTTGTCTATCCAGGCCGGAGGCCTGCTCCCAGGTGTTCTCAGGAAGTCTTCCCTCCTGCTGGGTGGAGTTTCAGAAAGTTCTGAACTGGTTCTAGAGCAGTGGTGAGCAACCAGCCTCCCGTGGGCTGCATGCAGCCCATCAGGGCAATCTGATTGCGGGCTGCGAGACATTTTGCTGACGTTGAGCGTCCGCAGGCACGGCCCCCCACAGCTCCCAGTGGCCGTGGTTCGCTGTTCCTGACCAATGGGAGCTGCGGGCTGCCGGAACATGCTGGGCGCCGCTTCCCACAGATCCCATTGGCCAGGAATGGTGAACCGCGGCCACTGGGCAGCGCGGGGGGCCGTGCCTGCGGACGCTCAATGTCAGCAAAATGTCTCACGGCCCGCAATCACATTACCCTGATGGGCCACATGCAGCCCGCGGGCCACAGGTTGCCCACCACTGTTCCAGAGAGATGAGCTGAATCTTCTGATCACTGTGACGAAGAGAGTTGTCTTTCAGTAGGTGCTTAAAACTAACAATGCATAGGCAGGGGGCCAAGACATCACCTGAAACCCAATGGCATTCGGGACGATATCACCTCATCTAAAGTCAGCATTATGAGGGGTGACAGCTGCAGAATTTAGTCTGGATTAGGGTGCCTGGGTGCCAGCTCACAGAACTTTGACAGTGTGTGTGTAGCCAACAGCTTGGAATGAACAGACCTCTAATGCTGTTACCTCAGCATTGCACATAGTAATCACTGTGACTAAGATAGCTTGCTTTTAACACTGAGTCTGTCTGCTTTGTTTTTCTGGAAGAGGAAGAACGATTTAGTATGCATTATCAAGTGATTCATTTTTCATGTAACATGCTTCATGTTTCCAGTAAATGTTTTCATTTTAAAACAAGGCAAGATTGCCAGTGTTTCCGTACGTGTTATTTGTGTATTAGTTAGGCTACTTTTGGTTTATTAATGAGTGTCAGAATGAAAGTGCAGGTTGCTGAATAGAATCAATGGATGTTTTTATTTAAAGCCTTGCAGGAATCATATAATGCCAATGAATGCATTATTGTCACTGTAGGCCTGACTGGTCTGAACCTGCCTCTGATTGGTTTAAATCAAATAGGCCCAAGCACTTCATAAAAATGCCTTTGTCAGCCTAGTTTTGCTTCCAAACCTATTCATCTCTGTCAGTTTTTAATATTAGTACCAGGCTCTTGGCCATAGTCCATTAGGACTGTTCTTAATTGCTCATGTTACAGATGATGATTACCAATATAAAAAGCATTAATGTTTTCCCATTGTGGGGCTGTTACTATGTAGATGACTCGAACTGTACAAAGCTTACGAATGGTTGTTATTTTGGTCATTACTTTTTTTCTTTAATGCAGTTACTTTGGGTGATAACAGAAAGAAGCTCAGTCTGAGTGTGTTATGAACAGTATCTGGTTCAGACTGAGCCTTTCCTCCCCAACCTACACAACTTGACACTTCTCACACCTCACTTCAGGATCTGGATCTTTTATCATTGGTACACGAAACAATCGGAAATGGCTACTTTTCTGCAAAGCAATATTCTTTTTCACAGTGTGTTCTAGGATATTAGTAATAACGCAGATGCGGTTTTCACACAAAGGGTTTGGGGTTTCTTTTGCTTTCGCACAAAATGCATGATTGACAGCGTCCATTGTCCTGGGTAAACAAGAGGCTCCGTTTCTGTAATGTTCATGACGTTGCATTAGGGATTTTTCATAAGGGTTACAAGAAAAACAATTTGTGACATATTTAAAAGCTCAAAACAAAAGGTAATAAAAAAGTAAAATATGAGCAATAAAATGTAAGGGCCTTGTTCTGACCGCCAGCCCTTACGTTTTCCCCATAGCAGTCTCTACACCAAAGGTGGGCAAACTACGGCCCACGGGACCCTCTTGCCCGGCCCCGGAGCTCCTGGCCCGGGAGGCTAGCCCTCAGCCCCTCCCCTGCTGTCCCCGCTCCCCCGCAGCCTCAGCTCACTGCACCACCGGCGCAATGCTTTGGGCGGTGGGGCGGCGAGCTCTTGCCGGGCAGCACAGCTGCAGAGCCCAGCCTGACCGGGTGCTCTGTGCTGCACGGTAGCGTGGCTGGCTCCAGCCGGCGGCACAGCTGCCTCTCCTGGTGCTCTGGGCGGCGTGGCTGTAGCGCTGCCAGCCACTGGTGCTCCAGGCAGCACAGTAAGGGGGCAGGGAGCAGCGGGGGTTGGATAGAGGGCAGGGGAGTTCGGGGTGGTGGTCAGGGGGTGGGGGTGTGAATAGGGGTCGGGGCGGTCAGGGGTCCTGGGGCGTTGCAGTCAGGAAGGAGGGGGGGGTTGGATGGGTCAGCGGAGAGCAGTCAGAGGCAGGAGTTCCGGGGGAGGTCAGGGAGAAGGGGTGGTTGGATGGGGCAGAGGTCGGAGGGCCATCAGGGGACAGGGGACGGCAGGGTTGGATGGGGCAGGAGTCCCGGGGGGGGCTGTCGGGGGCGAGATGCGGGGGGGTCGGATAGGGGGTGGGGGCTGGGCCATGCCTAGCTGTCTGGGGAGGCACAGCCTTTCCTAACCGGCCCTCCATATAATTTTGGAAACCTAGTGTGGCCCTCGGGCCAAAAAGTTTGCCTGCCCCTGCTCAACACAGAGAGTTCACACATACAACTTGGGAAATGCTGCAGTTGATATTTGTAATATGATACTTCTGTCTTACATGCTTTGATGAGCAGTGAAATAGTTAACAATGTTGACACTGCAAGTATTTCATTAGCATCTGAATTAGCACCCGTTGAAATGAATGGGGCAATTCATACCTCAGAGTCATTGTTTCAGACTTTCTGCAGACTCAGGTATCAGCTACAGTTGCTTCATATTTGGAAAGTTTTCTGCCCAACCATAACAGTTAGTAACTTAACTTTTTTGAAGAAATGAAAGCTGAAACACTGGAGGACAACTGAGAGGTCTGTTTGTACCCCTTTGGGTAGTTCTTCTTGACCCACCAGGGAAGGTGTGTCCCATACTTTGAGAAACAGTCTGTTAGTTTATCTGTTTTTTTAAACTGTACTTGCACTGTAATATCTGAGATCTGCAGCACATACTAAATATATATCCTTGCGCACAAGAAAAAATCTAGGTGACAACAGAAGATTGCAAAAGCTAAATAGGAGAGCTCCATTCTACTGATTGCTCTCCCACCACTGCCCCAGTATGCATATATAATGGTGGGTTCTAAATTAACTATTACCAACCGAAGAAAGAGCTCTTGGAGTCCCCATGGAAAGTTTTCCGAAAACTCCCTCTCAGTGTGCAACAGTGGTCAAAAAGTCTATGGGCCGCTGCCAGAGAGAGGATACTGGGCAAGATGGACTATGGTCTGACCCAGTATGGCAGCTCTTATGCAAAATAAAAATTAAAAAACAACAACTCATCATTGTGTTATGGAAACAAGCCAGGTCAAAATAAGGCCCTTAAAAGGTTTCTCTTTAACAGCTATAAAGACTTTCTACCCTAAGGATATGTAAAGTAATTCAATATGCAAGAGAGTCTAGCATTCCACACAAATACTGTTTGGTTTTCTTAAAGTATTTAGATAACTTCATAAAGTGTGGGCATTTCAACAGTGTTCTGTAAGAAACAGCCACCAGTCTCCTAGATAGAAAAATAGGAGCCTATTATAACATCTATATAAAAATGCTTATGGTTGTCTTTAATACAAGTTGTAATTAATAGAAGGTTTTGGTTTACACTGAGTGTGAAAACATCCTCAGGGAAAAATTAATTAAGTGTTATGTCATTCTGTAAACTACAGCTAGTTCTTTGTTTGACCCAAAAAACTTGCCAAACAGCAGTTTTTCTTTGTCATACTAGCTTTGTTGTTTTATTTTGCTTTTCACCCTGCTTTTTATCCCGAACTCTTCATAGCTTCTAAGAAAACTTTGGAAGTTGCGAATTGTATCAGTAGTTTTCTATCAAGCATGAATTTAAATTTGAGGATAGATTAGGTGTGTTAGCCCTTTTTCTTTTTTGATAAATAACAAGAAGTTTCTACTTATGATTTTCTGTCCTCGGGGCTTTATCATTAAGATTAAATAACTGTACTCTCAAGCATGCCACTGAACAAACATCTTTTCAATTATGTGAGTAACAGATGCTTTAACAAAGGAACTATTGAAAATTCAGAAAGCATGGTTCCCCTCCCTCACAAAATTTTTTAAAAAATAAAGTATCAGATGACAGAAGAATGGAATTGTTTACAATTAAAACAGATTCTTAGCTTCCCGTTCAAAATATCTCAGAACATTGTGTTTTTGCAGAACTTACTCAAGACTTGTTTTGCAGTTTTAGAGACTTACTGGCCAGCACTGAAGTCAATAGAAATAAGTTTACATGTAAGTGTATTTTGATAGTAGGACATTCTCTTCCAATGCTTAAGGACAGATTGTCTTTGTCACTTGCATGTGGAGGAGGGATCACAAGGAGCTGTGTTCCCAGTCCCTTGAGCACCCCAAACAAGGGTGAGGGCCAACTTCAGTCCCTATACAGAAACAACTCCCTCTGAGTGCCACCCCTCTTCTGCACCGAACTTTGCTGTGGACTGAGCACGTCACGGGGGAAAGGCTGAACGTTGCAAAGCTGTCCTCTGCAAAGCTCCCTGTACCTTAGTGGGTAGGCGTTGCTCGGGAAGGGCTGGTGGGTGAGCAATTGTGTGGATCCGCTACTACTACTACTGCATTGGGTGGAAAAGATGGTGTTTGCAACAGAGACATAGGCTAAAGACGCTTCTCTCCCCACAGCACCCCCGGCCCAGTGCCCATCCCCTGCATCCAGCCCATCTAGTTGGGCTGGTCACTGGGGATAAGATTTGGTCCTTTATCTTTTCCTATTGCTTTATAGGATGGACAGTTCCTAAGCTTTCACCCTCAGACTGCTCAGGTAAATCAACGGCGGTGTTTGTAACATCACTAATTTCCAGTTTATTTAAATCAAAGTGTGTTTGAACTCTCTTACACACAGGCAGTTCCCACCTCTCAATGGTGTGAGCGCTCTCCATACCCAGCAGCACTCCCAGTGTGCTGTAAGGCAAGTTGTTGATGAAAAGATGAAAGATCCATTTCTGTAAGGCAGGAAAGTTCTCTGGGAACAAAACTGAACTCAAACAAATTTTGTCTGTACTGATAAAATACATGCCCCTTTCGTACTTCAGACAAATGCAAATGATGCAATTGTTATTGTATTCTACACAAAAGAGTGCAACGCTTGCTTTCGGAACCCCTGCACAGTACAAATGAAATCAGCCTTTTGGAATACATTACTGGTTCCCCCAGCACACTTCATTTTCTTCTTCTGGATTCAGGGATCAGGCCTCTGGTTTTGAACTTCTCTTCTGCCCCTTCCTCTACTGCATATTTGCCTTGGTCATTAGGAGCTGTGTTCTTGGTCCAGTTTTCCTATGCTTTCAAACAGCTGAGCACTGTATCCCATGACAAAGCCTCTGGCTAAAGTGGTGGCATGATCTTATGCCTTTCGTGATAGTGCTGCTTCTAATATCAGGCCATATGGCTTTGAGAAATTATGGGTTTTCATTTCAACAGTAGCATGTTAAAAAAGCAAGAAACACGTCCCATTGAGATCACAGTGGCTCATTCCTGCTCCCCTTCAAGTAAATGGAAGTTTTGCCATGAACTTAGGAAACAAAATCAGGCCAGGGTGATTCAGAGGCTGTAATATGAATTTTGGCATTTCTATTATGCCTATCACCATAGCATAAATGTACTGAATTTATTGTAGAGAACCACGAGTGGGTAAGACTCACTCCTCCCATTTTTAATCTAACTTCTGAACTCCAATCTCAGGTTCTTGTCTGAGACGTGTCAGGCAGCCCTACCCAGCTGCTGTTGTTTATGTGATGGGGCTGTTATTTTAGGAGCATAGCAATTGCTACATTGAATCAGACAGGTGGTCCAGTTTATCTGGTCTCTAAGCATGGCTAGGATCAGGTGCTTCAGAAGGAGGTGCAAGAAACTGCATAGTGGACAATGATGGAAATAGAAGTTTCTTCCAAACCCCTGTCAGTGTGAGTTTTTTTTATTCCTTGAATGAAATACAAAGGTTTATATCCCTTCTCTGTATTTTTAAATCTTATCTGCTGTAACTGTGGACATTGCCACTATCCATATAAATGGCTAATCCTTTTTGAATCATACTAAGCTCTTGGCCTCAGTGATATCCAGCGGCAATGAGTTCCACAGATTAATTATGCATTGCGTAAAACAAACTTATTTCATTTATCAGATTGAAATATTCTGCCTTTCAATTTCAGTCAGGCTTCTGAACCCTTAGCTGAGAATGGAAAAAACCTGGTCACCAGACCTTTAAACCATCCCTAAAAAAATCCAAAGTTTCCATTTTGCATTGTGTTAAGTCTGGAGTACTAGAAAAGAGAATAGGATATGAAAGGGAGACACATTGGGGAATTTCTGTTCTGCCATTCAAAAGAAAGAAATGAAAGAATTAAACCCAGGCATGAGCTATGTTAAAGTAGTGAAAGGGTTTAGACTTCAGCATCCAAGCTGCCTTTGCGCCCATAACTCACCTTATGGAGCCTGTGGATAGAGCATCGTGTACTGTACATATGGTCACTTCCTGATCAGAGAGCCCTGTAGTACCCCAGCACAGTGGGGAGAGTTAAAGAAAGAATTGGCAGCCTTAACTTTTAATTTTCCTCCTCCTCCTGGGTTTGTCAGACCCTTTACATTATTCTAACCATTTTATTAATTATTATTACTATTCCTATAAATAGACACTCTCTCATGTCCTATGAAGCAGAGTTTAGCTAAAAAGCTCATTCATTCTGTGTGTGCATTAATCAATATATGAAACGTTAGTGGTTACTGATTCAGATTAAATTTTGCGTTGTTTTTTCCTGTAGCTGGAAAAAATGTTGATTTATAAAGATTAAGGGCTTTTTCTTTCTTTTTCTTTTTATGAAATGCCAGTGACGAAGATATGTTTGTTATACGGTGAAATACATTTCTCTGATGTGAATTCTGCTTTTTGTTGGGAAAAAGATGCAGTCCCTGGAGGATTTTAGAATTTATAAATATAAAATTATCTGCCTCTGTGTTTCTTTCTTTCTTTTTTTCTTTTTAAATTGGCAGAAAGCCAGATTACTTACATTACTGTAATAGATTTGCTGACCTCTGACATCTGCTGCAGAGCAGTACATTGAATTTTTCATAATATCAGATGATGCAGATCTAAAAACTTGGTACACTCTGCACCATTATTTAATTCAAGACTCAGTAAAGCAGAATATTTTTAGACTAGCCATTTATATGTGATTAAACTTAATATTGCTGATTGTAATAAATCAGGATTAGTATAACACTGATTTGTTAATCTAACTTGTATTGATTTTAAGTTGTCTTTATTTATTTATTTTTTAAAGTCTCAGTTTTCACAGTGACTGAATTTAATAAGAAGCTCTGTGATAGCAAAGACTCCCCTACTGTTTCTGCTCTTGGCTGGAAAATGTTATTCTTGTTTCATTCCAAGGGAAAAAAACCTCATGCTGCTAAAAATCTGCTGCCTTTGGAAAGATTTTTTTAATACACTACTGCTTACATATTCTATTTATGTTAATTGCCTTATAAATAATACATTTTGTTAATCTTAATATTGGAATCTTGATCATGATAAAGGCCCTTTTATTTGGGCTGCTTGCAGTCTTTAGGAGTAAATATTCTTTAGACCACAAAATATTCTTTTAATTTTTCTTATGAATACATTGGTACTTACCCCAGCCCTGCCATGAGAAACACAGCTACAGTTCAAACCAGCTGAAAATTTAGCTGTTATTTTAAAGTTTAATGTATTCCAGGTAGCCATATTTTTAATATGTCTTTACCTTTACATGCTTGAAGACTGATTAAATCTTAGTTGTGCTGCAAATATTTGACAAAAATCTTGAGCTAGTTCCAGGCATGTTGCATTCTGCTAACCTATTTGTATTATAGATAACCACATTTTTCCTGTGTTGGGCAACGTTGACCTTAAATTGGATAAGAACAGTGTGTTTTAATGGTGTATTAGCTGGTTGTTTAAATGTTCTGAAAGCTGTATTAGCTTTATTACTCTTGTACTATAAAAACTTCTAATAATCAAATGATAAGATCATATCCTGTGGGTAATCACGTTGTACCATGACAGGATAACTGAAAAAACATTCAGTGCAAATTGTAACAAACGGAAATCTCTATATGAAGCAGCAATTGTTCATGGTGTTCGGCTTCTCTAGAGCCTCACAGTGCATATTCATGTATGCTTCCTTTTTGCTTTGTGTCTGTGTATGTATGTATGCGCGTGCTTACAAATTATCTCTGTGCTGTAGAGAAACAGCAGCACATTGGGCCTTAGTTTAAAAAGGGGGGGAAACCTCTAGAACAAGCCATCCGTGTGTTTTGATTCAGTTTTACCTTAGTCATGCCTCTTTCCCGATACAAGAAACATTTAATTCCAGATTTCCTGCTGCTGGCTCTAGGCCTTTGACCAGCTATGTGAAATGTATTTTTTACTGCTGTCTTGGTGCCAACTGCTGAACTCAGTGAAAAAGAACTGAAATGAAAATGTTGTACTCCCACATGAACTCTTAGATTAGAAAAGGAAATTTAAGCTGTGGTTCCTCATTAGCACCAAACCTAAGGAGTCCTGGTGCTCGATATGGCAACAAAGAGGAGGAACCTTTTGTCAGAAAGTGCCATAAAAGAATCCATGGAAAGAATGCTAAAAGTGACTTATCTTGCCAGGCCCATCCTTATTCCGATTTCTGCCTTAACCAGAAGGTTAATCCCATAGTATCTTTTATTAAAAGGACCACTAGTGGTACAAAATCATCTTCATCTCATCCAGAGCTATGAACAGCTATTGAAACATTTACTGATGGTATATGTAGATTGCAAATGGAGGACATGTTCCCATGGAAACAAAACAAAGTCAAACAATCCTATCGCAGTGCGAACAATTATAGCAATAAAATGTGTTTTTATTAAAAGTGACTTTAAATATTTAACACATGGCAGTAAGATATAAATATTGCCCAGTATGAAACCAAAACTTGTCTCTCTAGTAAAGTCCCAAATGCTGCATGCAGCAGAGGGAGATATTAAGTGTTTCATGAATATTTGTGCTTTACAAATGAAATTTACCAGCCTCAAGTATGAACAAGATTATTTTTTCTTATTCTGCTTAGTTATGCTTTTTATTATATAAACATTAACTGTAATATTACAGTGGGAAGCAGGTATTTGGCAACTATATATTATTTTGCTAAGGCTGCATAGAGGGAGCAGTTTCCAGTTTTAGCAGCTGTAACATGTTTAAACTCAGTTTGTAATGGGATCTGAAGATGAATATTCCCTGTGGGCTCTGCTTAGCTTCATTACTGGAGCACTGCCAAATTCAGGGCTAGAAAATATTATTCACGCCTCTTTGCACATACCATGTCAGAGCATGCTCAGTTACTAAATTTTGTTTCTAATATGGCATAAATTAGGTTTATATTTTAACATAAATTATGTTGTATTTTATTAAAATGTGAAACATTAAGATCACAAACAATCTAATTTCTGCTCTCTTAAGCCCAAACTGTGTTTCAGCATCTAAGTATTTAAATCAAAATTGCATGGTTGGAAACTGATTGTAGGATAACAAACATATATCTGAACCAAAGAGTTTTCTGCCTTGGAGTCTTAGATTAAAGATAATTAAGGATTCCCAGCATTTGTACAGATTTATGTTGTTTATAAGCAAAGTACATTTTCTTCATTGAGTCAACTTGTCTTTTTTTTTTAAACAAATTATGTTTGTTGTATTAAAGTTCATATTTTTAAAGTCTGAGTCTTGTATTAATCCCACAGTGAGTCATTAATCATACCAAATGCATTATAAAAACTTTAATCACTGAAGTTGAAACTGAGATTGTAATGCAATCCATCCCTTTTAATTACATCAGTTATTTTTCCTTTTAGATCAAGAACTACATTGCAAAGGGAAAACAGATAGATTAAAACTCAAACTTTTTGAGGTTTTTCTTTTTTAAAAAGTGATTTCACACCCTTTGTTGAAGAAAGTTCTGCAATTAAAGTTCTTTATTTTTTAAATCCTTGTGATTTTCTTTGTCATGCTCCCCCTGCCACTGTCCTCCGAGCAGCAACCCCCACCCCTCATGCCCTTTGACAGAAGAGCAAAGGAACATCCTCCAGAATGGGGACCAACCTAGCTTTCACTTCATGGATTTGCCAGAAAAGGCAGCTCTGTGCTAGTCGAATTGTTCTACACCCTCCATTGGAGGTTGGGTGAAATAATCTCTCTCCCAAGTTTTCAGTCTACATGCAAATTTACAGCTTTTATGTTCACCGCCAGGCTGGAAATATATGGGTGTGCTATTAGGTTGCCTTAGCTTTGTACTATTTTACTGGCATTCACTCTACAGGTTTAGGAGTAGGCATCCAAAAGAAAGATATGATTGACTTTTAAATGAGTTGAAAACACTGTGGGACATATCCTTAGCTCCATAACCAACATGCTCTGTGGGCATCTGTGGAATGACACTGATTGGCACCAGCTGAGAATCTTGCCAAATACGTTGCTTTATCATATGTGGGATAAATATTAAGGTCAAGGTTACAGAATTGTGTTTATGCTGTAGAAAAATTAGGTTTATTAAATAAACTGCTCAGAGGTGCTACATTTTTTTTCTTTACGAGAACTGCAAAAACTGATCAATTATTTGTTCCTTAATCCTTTAGATTAATCCTGCCATATGAAAGATTTATTAAAGGAGAGGAAGATAAGCCATTGCCTCCAGTGAAACCTCGAAAACAGGATAACAGTTCCCAGGAGAGTGAAACTAAAACAAAAGTGTCTGGAACAAAACGCATCAAAAATGAAAACCAAAAGAGCAAGAAAGAAAAAGATAATGCACAGAAACCCCAAGATGCATCTGAGGTTAGTTAATTTCCTTCTTTTTAACTTTTCAATTAACAATGTACTGCTTTAATAACATAAAACCCAATGATAAAATAAATCATTTAAACGTGACAATTCCAAAATGAGTTGGCCTTCCTTTGCTCAGTAGCTGAAATCCAATTGTGTTGGCATTCTGAGTGTTATGATTGTGCTGGGCTATAAACAGCAACCAGCAAGTTCCATGTTGCATAGAAATGATGGCAAAATACCAAGACTGGATTTAGGAAATACAGTTTCTGCTCATTGTATTATCCAGTGGTCACCATTAAAAAGTCAACACTAGCCAACAGGAAACCACGCAGTTTCCACAGTGATTTCCTACTCTAAATATAGGGTAGGGGGAACTGAAATGCCTCTGATAACATTGTGGTAAATGTTGGCAAATGCAGACTTTTTAATGGCAATCTCTGTAATGGCACTTCCACACTTATGGATGTATTCACATTTCCACCAAAAACTCATTTTTCCTGGATTATTAACAAGACTAAATATCCCCTTTGGGTTGAAATCTAAAATTCAAGGGTCACAGCCTTGTAGTCCTTACTCTTGACAGATTTCCCAATTAAGTCAATGGGAGTTTTGCCATAGTCTCCTGTCCTTCAAGCTCTCTCAAATGGACTGACCCCTACACCTATGCAGAGCCCCATTCACTTAAGTGGGGCTCCATGCAGACCCAGAGATCAGACCTCATAGAGTAGCTTACAGGACCAGAGCCTGCAACAGGCTAACCCCCAGGAGTCAGCAGAACACACTTTTATCTGTTTTAAGTCATGTACATAAGAGTTTTTAGTATTGCACAAGGTGGGTGGGATTTTCAAAAGTATGCAAGTGACATAGGAGCACAAGTCCCATTGAGTGTCACTGGGACTTATGCTATGACATCATTGAGACACTTTTGAAAATCCTACTCCCTCTCTTATATACAGTATTGTACACCCTTTGCCATTGACCTAATCAAGCTGTTGTTGTCTATGGCATACAAAATATACTGTGTCCCCCTTGACTGGGAAATCACAATAGCCATTACAACCCTTCTTGGAAATAAGTATTTAAAGAATTTTTAAGACATGCTTTGTGTAGCCAACAGAGCTTAGCAGTCCCTTCGATGCAATTGCTGTCTGGCATGTACAGATGTACTGGATTTAGACCAGTCTGAAAATCTAGTTTGACATGACTACCAAAAATCCTTCTTTCTATGGCTTAAAAATAGCAAAGCAGCTAAATATGTACATGGCTGAGGCCTTGTCTGCTAAGTTTCAAGTATAGTGAATTTTTATAATCATGTCAAAAAACCCCAAAAGTCAGGTTTACAATGGACCCATAAGAGACTGCCTGATTCAGAATGTGTGTTTTATAGTGACGTAATCAACAGAGCCTTTAAAGTTGATACTTAACAGAGAGAGACTTTTCCTTGAATTTCAATTTTAAAGCAAGAAACACTGTAAAAATCTCCACTACTAATTACAAATATATAAAGAAAAGAGCACACAAAAAACATGCTTAAGTAACTGGAAGGTTGCAACACAAATTGCCAAAAGCAAGGAAATGCAAAGTTAAAGCTAGCATTCCTTTCCTCAGTCATCCCTTTGTGCCTGGTTATTTATTGCCGTGGTCTCAGATCAGTGAGTTATGTTACATACCATATGTACTGCAGCAGCTAAGCACAACATAACGAGCCAGGGATGGAGTGTCAGTCTTAACTTTGAATTTCCTTGCTTTTGTTGTTTTATATCTCAAACTTCCTGCTGCTTAAACTGCAGTTATTTTTGTATGCGAGTTTCAGGAAGAGTTCTTAGCAGTGTTTATCGGAAATGTGTAAGAAATAGAGCCATAGACACTGTAATGCACAATTATAGTGGTTTCCTACTGTAAAATTTTACCTCCTGTATCAGAATTATTCTTTGCTGTCTGATTGTAACTTAGATATTTTTAATACTAAGGGCCAAATGCTGTCCCTGTTTATGAGGCAATAAGGGGAATGGCTATGTTACTGGGCCAAGTTATCCACAGGATAGCTGGACTCAGTGTGTAACTTGGAGTGGAGGGAATATGCACCTGTTCTATGGGTGGGTGTTCAGTGACGGCAATAGCTCATGGAATTGAACTTCCCTAAAGAAGCTCTATTCATATCTGGAACGCCAAGCCTGTACAGCCCGCTTAGCCTCCCTAGTTGTCAATAAACCGTCCATCCATCTTGAGCGATGCAGGGGTAACTCTGCCTCCCCTGATATCACTACGCAGGGACCAGCCACTATAAATGGCCTTCTGGGTTGGTGACATAATGGACTGCATCCCAGGGGTTGGTGCAGGGTCAGGACAGCTGCACAAGCACTATGTAACCACCTAAATTGGGGGGCTTTCTAGCATAGAAATATCCACAGCTGCAGCACTCCTCTGTGCTTTGCCTCTAATGAGGGCCCCACGCCATGGGCTCCCAGATCATGCCCCTACAGTGTCCATGAGAAAGAGGGGCTCAGCTGTATGTTCAGCTCCTGAGGAGCTACATTTGAGTGCGGTGGGATTAGAGTCCAGGCTGGGATGGGAAGATTGGGCAAGAACTGGGGTGAGAATATCCACACCATCTCTCTCTCGGTCCCCAGGAAAATTAATCAGAAAATATAGTACAGCTGACGGCTATACTGGTTCCAGTGAACTCACCTGTGGGGGGCAGTCCCAGCCAGGAAAGGCCCTAGTAGCATGTCTGCAAAGGAGCCTCACTGCTAGGCAATCAGAGGTCATTGGGGATTGATCAGGTGCAGAAGCACATGGCCTCTGGCTAGATGGCTCTGGCCATCTGAAAATCCTCAAGGATCCACCACATCTAGGGTTGGGGTCAAACCTCACCACCAAGCAAGCTGGCTTTCCATGGAAGGGGATGATCTGTGCCAGGAGTAGTTATAAAAGTAAAAAAGAGATATAAGAGTACAGTCCTTCCTAATGCACTTTCACCACTTACCTGGATATAAACATGAACAGGGATGTCACTGGGAGACTAGAGGCTTTAGCTGATTACTCAGTTTTGTACCCCTTTATTCTATAGGAGTCATAATGACATTGCTCAATGTAACTAAATAGAAGAAAAAAATGTTATTAGCCTTACATTGTGCATGTCTTTAAAATAGCTAAAACTTCATTCAAACTGTTGCTTAACAAAAACAAAGAGCAAGAACGTACAATTATTACATTTCATTTGCCTTTCCTCCCTGCTTTGCTCATCTGTCTGGTATTTTTCTGTAATTGTATAATCTCAGGAGACCAGTGATAGTACTTTGTGAAGGACTAATGATGGTATTTGAACTGAAAAAGGCAGCTATTAGGTTTTTTTAAAAAAATAGTGCTTATGAAAACTAACAGACACTGTAACTAATAGGAAAACCCAACACAGAGGAATATTTAAAAGCAGCTGTGAAGAAATAAATCTTTAAGATGGTTGTGATTCATTACATACTTTTATATCCCTCCCTGACATGATAGACCATAATGCAGCATTTGGATAATAACTTTCTTGATGCCGCTTATCTTTACAACTAAGAAAGAAAGAAAAAAATAATAATAATAAAAGGCTCACACAATGCTGCTGTTTTCTGACTGTCTTCTACCAAGGCATGTCAGAGGAGAATGACAGCAATTTTGAAAAGGGTTGTCAGTCAGCTGTATCACAGATGGAACGTTTTAATGACCTCCAGGGTCACAGTTCATTCGTCTACATAATGGAATGAATAGTGTGAACTGTGCACACAAGCTTTATTAATGGAGAAGCATAAAGAGCTGCAGTCTCATTGACGATAACTTATAAAAGCTATATTTGTAATAGCGCGCACATACTCTCTGAATGTTGACAACTTCATTTTAATCCATTAATAAAAAAAGCATGCCCCAGTTAAGCTATACCAGTGATTTCTCAGTCTACAGCACTGACTTCTAGTATTCCATTTCTAGAATTTTTAACATTTTAAAGAAATGTGGCTCATCTGTTCTGCAGTCACTGAATTTCAAAATAGCCAAACTGAAGGGATTGTATCTACAATATAGACACGATAAGAAAAGCCAGCTTGGACTGGTCTATATTTTTCATAGGTGGGATTGAATACTGAGAATATTTTACATTCTTCTCAGTTGTGTTGTGAAAAGTGCAATTATTTATTTAGGAAATTGATTCAGAAAGAAGACAACCTTAGCATTAAACTATCTGGTCAAATCATCAGATGATCCAATTATTTATAGTCCGGTTACAAGCTTTGCTATTTTAATAGGTCTTATTGTGTCATTAATGTGGGTGTGGGTATATTTTCCAGTATTTTGGGGAGTTAGATTGCTTTGTTTAAAATCTGATACATGGTATTAAAGCTTTCAGATTTCAACAAGATGATTGACAAACATATTTCCAAAAGAAGCTTCTGTGTACTGTATTTGATTTTATAGGTAATCTGTCAACACACACTGCATTCTTATTACTGTCTATTGACACATTTTATTAGGTTTCGTCAGAACAAGAGAAGGATCAAGACTCTTCAGACCAGAAAAGTTTACCTGAGCATCCTGCAGTGGAGGAGACCAAGAAACCCATTGAAGGGCCCCAGCCTCTTCTGCCAGAGGCAACAGGGCCAGTATCTCTGGAAAAGACAGACTTGGTGGAAAGCAGCTCCAACAGTGAAAAGCCCAAGGAGGAAGTTCAGCACTCAGTCTCTTTTTCAAGTGCTTCAGTGCCTCCTGAAGAGGATACCATATTGGAGCCAACAGTCAACAAACACTTGCACACCCCAACAGATGCCCTTGATGACAGAAAGCAAGAACAAAGAGGACACAGTTTTACAGACAGTTTAGAAAGTGAACCCCAAGAACTTACTTTTAATAATTTCCCTGCAATCCAAGTACAGTTACCAGGTCAAAACGACATGGAAGACGATAAATTGCCAGAAATGGCTGATTATATTGCAAACTGCACAGTGAAACTGGATCAGTTAGGAAACGACGACATACACAATGCACTAAAGCAAACGCCCAAAGTTCTTGTGGTACAGAATTTTGACATGTTCAAAGAAAAGGAACTGCCGGGTTCCATTAACGATGATCCCAGTTTTAGTTACACACCACTAATCTATTCAAAGGGTAATCCAGGCATCATGTCACCACTGGCAAAGAAAAAACTTCTATCGCAGGTCAGTGGGGCAACCCTGTCATGTAGTTATCCTTATGGGTCACCTCCACCTTTGATTAGCAAAAAGAAATTAAACAGCAGAGATGAACTGTCTGCAAGCATATCTCAGGCTCCCCATGCCCCCAATTCTGATTCTGTGGCAGTTAATAGACCATCTGTAATACAACATGTGCAGAGTTTTAAAACCAAGAATTCAGAGGAAAGGAAATCTATTAATGAAGCTTTTAAGCCTGACATGTTAAGTAAACCAGATCCCAAGCGTTGTGATTTTTCAAAACATCACCTTAACTCTCTTGCTGAATCTTATGTACTGAAGCCAGATATCCAGGACTGCAAAGATAAAATGAATGAGAAAAGGGCACTGCAGCATTCCCATGTGCCCAGTTTCTTGGCAGACTTTTACTCATCTCCTCATCTGCACAGCCTTTATAGGCACACAGAACACCACCTTAATAATGAACAGACATCAAAGTACCTCCCTCGAGACATGTTCAGAGATTCAGAAAATATTTCTACTTTTGCTCAACACAAACACCAAGAAAAACTTAATTTAAATTATCACCCATCTTTGCATCAGCAAGAAAAAAAGACTGCAGTGGAAGCCTCTTCAGATGATCAGCCTACGGATTTGAGTCTTCCAAAGAGCATACACAAACAGACTGCAAAGACTCCAGGGTCCAGTCTCCCGCATTCATCAATGGTGCCGCAAGAAAGCAAAAGTATTTCCCAGTTCCACGCATCAGGCAGCCAGGGGGTGAGCATAGACTGTAATCCCAAAGCTTGCCGTGTTTCTCCGATGACCATGTCAGCACCTAAAAAACATGGTGAATCCCTTCACAGGTCCGGAAAACAGCAGAATCAGAGACTTGAGAATTTAAGAAAGATGGAAGGAATGGTCCATCCAATAATAAGCCGCAAAAGTAGCCCCCAAAACATTGGGGCAGCTCGGCCTTTAAAACGGAACCTAGAGGATTTGGACAAAGTCATTTCTGAAAAAAAAATCCGAGCTGTCTCCCCTCTGCACTTACCAAAGGAGGCACCTGCAAAGGAAAAGGTTCCCGACCGAGAGGGCGAAGGCAGCAAATCAGTTCATGGTCTACATTCTGGCAACATGTTGGAAAGCCACAAATTTCCCCTTTCAACCCCTATCTTCACAGGCTTGTACCCAGGAACTCTGTGTGCGGGGTTGAACAATCGCATCCCAGCTGGATATTCTCATCCTTTGCAGTACTTGAAAAATCAGACTGTGCTTTCTCCACTAATGCAGCCTTTGGCTCTTCATTCCTTCATGGTGCAAAGACAATTTCTTACATCCCCTGCAAATTCTCAGCAGCTCTATAGACACTTAGCTGCAGCAACACCTGTAGGAAGTTCATACGGTGACCTTTTGCACAACAGCATTTATCCTTTAGCTGCTATAAATCCTCAAGCTGCCTTTCCACCTTCCCAGCTGTCTTCTGTACATCCGAGCACAAAACTGTAAATCCCTTTTTCAAAAAAAAGTATCGGAGGAAAAAATGTTGTTAGCTACATTCCTTTCCCTGTGATAATGTCTTGCAGAATTAGAAATCAATATTTTTGTTAACCAGTAAGTCTCATCCCATGTAGCTGAATGCTTCAGATCTGATTGAGACAAAACGACTTTTCAGTTTGTAATTCCAGCTCCCACACCTACTCCCCAAATAATTTCATTTTGCATATTAGTTTTTTGAAAGGTCTTACGTACGTCGAGAGCAAAGATCGGAGCAAACCAATGGAAGTTTAGGGACAGATCGTGATCTCTTTGAAGACAGTGGAAAAACTTGTTTTTTTTCAGGGAGTGGAGGATGAGGGTCCTTAGATAGTTCCATTCAGTCAAGGACTCTAGATGAATCTGAAAAAGAGAAGGAGGCAGGGAATACACACAATCAATAGATATGCTTTTGGGGGGTAACTTTCCTGACTTTCAAAGGTTCAATCAATGCAATGTATAGTAAAACTGCAATAGATTCTTCATTTTAACACTATTAGAACAGAAAGGTAAACACTGTTTAATTTGACTGTATATATCCGCTTTGAAAACTATCAGTGTCACATTTGGTCACATAATTTATATAGTTTCATTTGTCCAGTATATCATGTGCTCTTTTTTTTTTTTAAATTAAACAGTATCATTTTATCTGCAACTTATTTTAAAGGCTGTGGCTGTCCTAATTTGTGTGTGTGTGTGTGTGTGTTTGTGTTTGTGTTTGTAGTTTTTCCAGTTCTTATACTTTTGAGCAGCTTTTTTGGTGGTGACATTATTGTTTACAAACCGAAGCAATTGGTTCAGGCTATAAACATACTGTAGATTATACAACAATGCAACTGATGCAAACAAAGTTCTTTTTGTTCTATGGTCTGTTCCTGATAGGTGCTGAGCACCTGTCGCTCCCACTGGTGTTGTCACAATGGCTCATACGCTGCTTTACTGGCCACAGAAGCTTTTGGTCTGTGAATTTGTTAACAACTGTATTTACCTTATCTAGGCTGTGAAACCCTCCTGCATACCAGAGAAATAAAGAACAAAATCTTACTGGCAACAAGCTGCTGAGTAACAATGGAGTCCAGAAGACAGATTTGTGGGTTGTAAGAATACGTTAAGAATGTCAAAAAATGGAACAGGAGCCAACCTTTATTTTTTAATCAAAAGGTTTTAAGAGTCCGGTGCCTCGAAACAGGGATGGGATGGGGGCAGGCGCCTCCCCCCACAAGGAAGAATACCACTAAATAGTCGCCCAAGGTTCAGTGATCTGAATAGTGGGTTAAGCAGTGATGCTCACTTACCCAGCCCCTTCTTCCTAGTTCAGATCAAGTGAAACTCACCCCAGCTAACACAAAGCCTAAGCATCAGGTAAACCCTATTCAGAGAGCTAGGTTCTGAGCTGGCAAAAATCCGCATGGCTCTGCTGAAGTCAAAGGAGCTGCGATGATTTGCATAGCTGGGACTTAAAGCCTGCGCACCTTTTGTGATAGCCCTCTGCACTCATGCTGAACAACTAACCCCAGTCATTGGGAATAATTTGTAAGTATAAAAAGCCCATGAGTGCAGGTTTTCAGTTTCCATAATGAAAGAACCTTCCTATGCATATGGTCACTTGAGAGCTAAATACAGAAATTGAGACAGAGGTTAAATTTGGAGGTATTTTACAATGTGAAAATGGGTTATGATTTAAACCATCTCAGTTATTATTCAAATGCTGCATGATCAAAACTGTTAAAAATAAAAATGGAAACACCTTGCATGCCACGCATCTTATTAGAACGTCCCAGGATATAATGCCAATTACAATATATGATGGAACATATTTAATATCCAAAGGTGGAAACCAGAATTATGAAGTCATCTACTGTTAAAGATCCACTTTCTTCAATTAAATACTTCATATTTCTGTGGAAAAACAAGATTTAATTGATCAGTAAACAGACTAGTAGAATCTAGAATATAAATGTGCCAATGCAAATTATTCTGCTATTCCACATACTGTACAGAAAACAAAATCACAAGCTCATTTGGTCACAGGCCATAGCATAGAAGGCATCTCTAGTGAAGTTGTATGAGACCTAAATCATGTAAAAATCGAGGGCTGGGGGGAAATGTATAAACCTACAGCAAACACAAATATGTATGTGCCTGCCATTTAATCAGAAAATGGAACATTTCTCTTATTTGTTTATAATATTCTGTACATCCTGGATTCATGCATTTGTTTACAACAAGTCTCTTATTTCACTTTTGATGACATGTTGGAATTTGATCACAGCATTTTAAAACAATGTTAACACAGTGCAGAGTTGGTGGGGGGGGGGGGCAGGATTTTTTCCTTCATTTATTCCATGAGGAGACTTGCTGTTTCAGTCTGAGGAAGCTCATAATATACTGGGCAAAACATCAGGACAAATAAAAAGAAATGGTGGCATAACTCCCCAGCAGAAGTAGTACATTATTTGGTTTAAAACTCTTACCAGAAATCTGGGAAATCTTTCAGAAAGACCATTGAATTGTCCATTGGCTGAGAACTACTTTTTTTTTTAAACTGTCTTAAATGGGGCTTTGTTTGCATTGTTTGAGTTCAAGGGGCCTTATTATTGAATGAAATTGCACAAGCCTTTCTTTGTGCAATCAAAACCATTGTTATTGGTAGGGTTGTAAAGGAAACTGTGGAATCTAATTGGCAATAGAGTCATAAATATATTTACCAAGAACCAGTGCCAAGAAATGTTGCAATTCAAATGCACTATGTTCAAGATTCATTACAGATTCTGAAGGTTGTGAGATTCAATTAAATATAAAAGCCCAGCAAAAACAATATTTGTGTAATCTGGTTACAGATTGAGTTTAACTTTAGAAAACAGAACGTAACTGACTTTCGCAACAAAATATATTTCTGGTAAGGGTCAAAATTTGTAATGATTGCATTTCGCAATAGATCTGTCATATTTATTTAGTTACTGGACAAGATAAGTTCCCATTTGTATCAGGGCATACAAAGTAGTTTGTTGCAACTAAGTATTTACTTTACAACTTATTGAATTGGTGCATGAGTCCTTAAGTACTGTATCTTACTATGTTGATGCGTCTATGAGGTCACTAAAACATTTTGTGTAGTGTGCCTTCAAAGAGAAGGGTTAATTTCTTTAGTTCATTGTTCAACATAGTCACTTTTTTGTGTGTGTGTGTGTGTGTGGTGGTGGTGGTCAGTCAGGTCACAGCTGGTCTTCTTTTACAGTTGTCATGATTTTAATGAGAAATGGGAATTATTTCACTTATGTGAGGCCGACAACATTGAAACTATTATCATAAGCACTTACTAGGTGTTTGCTGTAAATGTGTTTGATATTTCACTTGTTCCCCTCTCCCCCAGTTTCAAATATGTTCTAATAATGGCAGCATAATCTACTAGCTGTTTATACTTTTTTACCTTTCATTTGTTGTAAATATTGTACACTTTTTGTGATTCAAGTTATGTAGCCTATATGCTCTGTAAGGTGATTATCTGTATATAGCAAAACGGCCCAGTAATATGATATAGTATTCCATTTAAAAGGTTATTGAGTAACCTTTGCATTAGTTTAAACACTACCAGAAATAAAGCTGAGCCAACTATAAACACTCCATTTTTGTATGTTTTCCAAATTGTACTTATTAATGCTTTTGATACTGTATTATGTGCCAATAGTTTCCCAATCACATAGCAGGCAAAAGATATTTTGTACTTTTTGATCCACTGTAATATTTAATAAAAAAGGCTACTATCTGTTCCCGTTTGTGTTTGATTAATAATTCTGTAAATAGCTCTTATCACAAGGGATTACATATTATCCCGGACGACCTTTCAACCCTTTTATATTGGCTTCTCTTGAGAAAATATCCCCTCCCACTAATGATTAGATTAAAGAACTGGAAGTTCACAGTTTCTTAAGGAGGAAGAGACAGGCATCTTCAAGGTTCCTCCATGGCTGCACTTCTCTCTCGTTAAAGTGGGGCTATGGTCAGAAGGGACTGTAAAAATAGTCCTTCACTGGATAACATTCAGGCTCAGTCAATGACTTCCACAATACATTTATTCCATTTGCATTTCAGAATGGGATTTTTCTAACTGCTAGCACTGCAGATTCAGGGTGGGATCTGAAAATCAATCTCTCTTCTTTCTGGCTCAACCAACAATAAAGACTCTGGAGTCAGATGTTAGCTAGGAATTTAGTTGATGACAGTAAACAACCTCTAACTAAAACTCACATTAGTTATATTCCCAGCTGGTTCCAAAAATCATGGTGGCCCTTTAAAAAAACTGCCTTTCAATAAAATATGCCAGTACACTGTTACATTCCCAGCCTGTCTAGCTGGAAAACATCATTTACTTCTGTGTATTTTCAGCATGTATTTACATTGCAGCCATATACCAGACCTCCTCAGCTTTAAGGGCAAATTCACCACAATGCTTAGGGCCAGTGCATGGTCCCAATTAATGGCTTAAGTGATTCCATGGGCCCTCAGAACTAGAATGCATGTCATCCTATGCATAGACTACACTGAAACCTCCCCCACACCCATAAATTCCCAGCACCAAGCAAAAGTGAGCGTGACCTCATCAAAATTCCCAAGAGCTGACGCCACGTTATGTTAGGGCTTCCCTCTCATCGGCTGTACCCTACAGGACGATAGGGTAAAGCTACTGGCAATTATGATGATGACGCATTGCACTCACGTGCCATCTTCCAGCTGAGGAGCGCAAAGCACGCTGCAAACACCGAGTTAGTGTATTGACAGTCTGAACAAAATAAGCTCCCACCTAAAGGAACTAGTTCCGTGTACAGCACAGAGAGTGAGAGAATGGTATCTCATCAATCATCAGTACAACAGAACAAATACTGATTACGTTGATAGCACCAGATGAGGCTGCCAGACATAGCTCGTGGTTTAAGGAAAATAACCAAAAACATTAGGGAAATGAGAGACAATACCAGAAAGGCTGAGGGTCTAGATGATGGGTGGGTGTAAATCAGTGCAGTTGCACTGAACTCAAAGGAGCTATCCTGGTAGCTACTAAGTGGGGGACTGCGTTAACAGCTGACATCAATGCGGAGAAATGTCTTAGATAGGCAGCATTTGTATTTTACATATGGGGGGGAGCTGGACTGAGCTGCAAAGGCTTTGTCAAAGTGCTCCTCATGCCATAAGCCGCACAGGGGCACCTGCATTTCCTGGGCTCATGTAAATGCTGCAGTTCAGCCCTATGGCCTGCCTGCAGATTTAAGGCATTCCAGTCCTCCCCAACTCAGGCCTCCTGCACAGAAGGGGTGAATGTCACTATTCTACAGCACCTGCCAAAGTGCTTAAATATTAAGGAATGACACGCGCACGCGCACACACACACACACAGGATTAGCTATGTAGTTGGAGAAACTGAGGCACAGTGGGAATAATGCCTGGGATCGTCAAAGCCGCCTAAACACATTAGGCATCCAAATCCCATTAACTTCCTTAAGTGCCATTGAAAAATGTCAGTCTAGGTGATTGGCCCCACAGCATATCGTAAATCTGCTGTAGAGCTGGGACCACAATGCAGGCCTCCCCGTCATGTTGTAGGTCGATGCCCATCTACTTCTCTTGGGGTGGCGGAGCAGAATGAGAGCACGGGGTAATTTGACCAGCTACACGTCAAATGTTTAAATGGTATGTATATGGCTACTGGAGTGCAGTGCCCCTCCGCCCCAACTGTGGAGCACAGACGAATATTTGGGGGGGAGGTGGCGGGTGCAGCGGGGCCTGAGCTACCCACGCTCCCTCCCCCACCCCCGGATCAGCTCCACCCCAATCCCATTCAATGCCCCCCCCCCAGGCCATCCTTCTCTGGCCCTCCTCAGTCCAGCTCCACCTGTCTGTCACCCCACACACACACACACACTCTACACACATACCCAGCCCAACTCAGCCTCTAGCCCTCAGCAATTCCCCCAGCCCCAGTGCTTTGCCCCAGCTCCACCTTCAGCCCAGGCTCCGCTGCTGAGAAATCCTTGGCACTGGAGTAATGGGGCGGGGGTGGGGGAGGCGGGAAGAGAGTCTGTGGGTTTGGGAAGGGGACTGGAACAGTTTGCACACCACAGCTATAGTGTGGCAGGCTGCCCAATGGACCTTAGGTCCCTTTGTCATCTTTTTTAACCCTTTTTAGTCAGTTACATATGGTAAGTTATGCATCAGTGCAATTAATGCGGGGGGTCCTTCCACCCCCACCGCACCCCGGCCGCCCCAGTGAGTCTATGGACCCATTTTTGTGCAGTGCTGGGCCCTTATAGAAAGGGTTTCAAATGTACTGAAACTACATCACTGGGGTAGCCCATCTGGCCCAAAGTCAGAACGTGTCATGTACTCTATATGGCTGGGATACAAACACCTGCTATGGCAATATAGTATACTACGTTGTTGCTACCAGCCAGGACAGGCACACACCCTGTGCAGGTGTGTTTGGCACTGCTGTTGGTGGTACCTGCGGCATAATAGACTGCAGTTTGAATTTCTGCCACTATGGTGCCGCTGCAGTGCTGAGCCTATTACAATCCCTTTTTAATCAGTCAAATATGCAGGCTTGCTTCAGAAGGCTGAGGGAGCCAACGGGACCCAGGGGTTAGTATCTGCGCATTACTAAAGGCACGTCTACATACAGCGTTGCACTTTTATATCAATGTAGTTAAACCAGTGCAGAAGGCTGTGTGGTCAGTTTACGTAATTTAAGGAACAGGTCTAAGCTGAACATTAATAAACCACCCTTCAAATGCCATCAGAGCAGCCATGCAGGGATAGACGCTACTTAAAGTAACCGGGCACAAGCTTGTGTGCCGCCAAGGCATGCGTTTATACAGGGCTTACAAATTAAATGATGTCGTTTAGTTTGAAAAACAAAAATGTTTTCTTCGTAAATTACGCAAAACTTATTGGTATTTCTGTTCAGACTGAAGGCAGCATGTCTAGTCCTTTCAGCAGACTGGGTCACAGGAGCTTTCAGCACGAACCTGGACACCGCCACTCACTTGTTGCATTATCGCGGGCCAGCCCCTTCACCATGCTGTGGCTCAGTTTCCCCAGCTGTAACTAATGGGTAATTGCTTTGTGAATCTAAAAATGGAAGGTGCTATAGAACGCCAAAGGATTATTATTAGGGTGCTTTACTTCTTCTTTGCGGGGTCAGTACTTTTTGTAGAATGTGCTTAATGTTGATCTGGATTGCTGAACTGACAGGGTTAAAATTTAGTGGGAGAGTAGAAAAAAAAGAGCAAGAGGAACTATTCACGATTCCTGCACAATGTTTCAATACGGCCGTTACCAGTGAACGATGACAAAAGCAGGCACACATTCTGGTTTGCTCCCTTTTCCACTCGGATTAAGTTGCTGCATTCTGCTGACAGAATAACCCAACTCATCTGAAGTTAAAACTGAGCGTGTCTCCACTGTAACTGTCACTTTGGGACTGTTGGCAGCCTGAATGGGCCCTTGTGGTGCCACCCCTTCGCCTTCAGTGGCCGACAGGAGGCGCTACTGCTAAGGCTGGTTATTCAGCACGAAAAAGTTTTTAAAAGCTGTTTCAAACTGCAAGGGCACAGCACCTTTTTCGCACCTTTACTCAGAGCCAAGTTTTCAGGTGGTTGCTCAGCATTAGCTACCCCTGTGCCTACAGAGGATTGTCTAACTCAAGCACATTTCCCTCAGGACATATGGTCACGGGGTAGCATTTTCAAAAATATCTACATGATCTAGGCTCATAAGTCCCATTTTCAAATCTAAATGAGGCACTTAGGCCCAGCTCCTTAAAGGTACTGGGGCACGTACCTCTCAGTAAGCCTTACGCACATAAACCTTTGGGCATCTGAGCCACTGGAGCTCAAGTCCCATTGAATTTCAATGGCGTTAGTTACCTAGCTGCTTTTGAAAATGCCCTTACGCACCTATCTGCATCCTTAGGCACCTAAATGCCTTTAAAAACTAAGGGATTTTTCACACTGAAATCAATCGGACATAGGTTCTTAAGACCCATTTTCGAAAGCGACGTAGGCCCAAAGCCGCAAAGGTGTGTAGCACCTAAATTACTTTTAGGTGCTTTTGAAAATGTTACCACAGCTTTTCAAAAGTGTGGGCCCAAAGTCAGGCTCCTGAATACATCTTTAGACTGCTAAGTACGTTGGGTTGCTTTTCAAATGTGCTGCTTGCACAGCATTAGTGGGAGTTATGGGTACTCAGCACGTTAGCAAATGAGGTCGCCCATATTTAAAACTGGAGCTTACCGCTGGAGCTTGGAGCCTAAGGTTAGACTCTCATTTTTGAAAATTTTGGCCTACAAGTCTAACTGCCCTGGCCCGTGGTTGCCTGACCCAGTTAGGGACATCCATGTTGCAACAGGATTTTCCAGTTAATGCAGACATGACAGCATAGTGTGACTAGCTAGGGACTTTGTCTATGTACTCTAAATAATTCCATTTCATCTACTAAATGCTCTGTATGTGGCTTTATCAGACTGCAAACGCCATTATGAATGTGGGTTTGTTTTCCTTTTCTCTTGTACTTTTGCCTCCATAGATTGGCACAAGGCTAGCAAGTGTTGTTAAATATTGGTGGTGGGCATCTATTCAAACACAAACACCCAAGCCAGAAAGCAGGCACTGACTCTGAAGAACTGGTTTATCAGGGGAGAGGTCACCTGGCACTGAAGTCATCTGATCGGGATCTGTGCTCAGCTGTTGAGGCTGATCAGGAGGTCACATGGCAGAGGAGACTGGAAGGTTATAACAAAACTCTGCATGTTTAGCCATGTTCATCAGAGAGAAGCTGGGGGCGGGGGGCAGGGAAGGATGCTGTCTACCTAATCACAGATAACATACACAGAGAAGGGTTGAGCTAGAGTGAGGAGCATTTCATTCAGGGAGGTGATTGTTTTCTAAATGATCTGGGCTCTCTGCTTAATACCTTACATAAAGAATAATTGTGTTAGAAACCTTTATTATTGCCTATTCAGTGCATCAATGACCAGCACACACTGATATCCCCCACAGCCTGGCACTGGGGAAGTTTCCAGCGGCATGCATGCTCTGCCACGCATTGGTCCTGCAGCATTCTACCCCAGGAACGAGCACCACCCCCATGCCAGGTATGGGATGAGATCCTGGCACAGGAGGGTCTTATACCACTAGCTGCAGTTTCCAGCATAGGCCTAAGTACTGCCTGGAATAGCATCAGAGTCTGTTTCTGAGAGCTCTCAAAGCTTCCTTTTTAACACAGTATCTGGTAGTTTGTGCCTATCATCATTGCAATAGTATCCAAAAAATGTTTGAGAACGCTACTGGCAAGCGCATGCTATGCCCAATCATTTAATCACATGCAATCTTTGTTGTCCCTTTAGTTAGTTTAAGAAACTACTAGCTAATTCCCAGTGTTTCTTAGAGTGTGAGGAGCCACAAGTCTCTTTCAGGGAAGCCTCAAGCAAGCAAAATGCAAAGAAAGGAAAAGAGTAAATGAAAAGGTGAGTTCTTAAAAATTTCCTTTGTTGAAGGCAGGACTGGCAATTTCCCAGGAAAAACTAGTTTAGGACACAGGGCATTGGTAAATACCAGCTTAAACCTGGTTTAAACTGGGAAAAGTAATCATCAGTGTCCAGCAATTACAGCAAGCATAGAATAAATCTTTTCAAACTTTGGATATATCCATTCAAAACTGAGGAACAGCCTTGATCTATCCGCTACATCAGAGTTGGTCTTCTGCTACAGAATGCTGCATGGCCAGATGGACCTGGACTGGTCGTCCAATGCCGCATGCTTCTATTGCTTAATGCTTCAAGCCTACAGCTTTGCATTATTGTCATTTTCCTATAATCAAATGTTTTCAACTTTTGTTTATATAATATTGAACACTGAAATATGAGTCATGACTTGTATAACTTCCTTGAGAAAACAGTGCACCAAACTGTATGTAGACATTCTGATCTTCAGTATTATAACTACATATACCCATATTATGCCCACTGCAAATTCCAGGCCATCCCTGGCTGAAGGCCCTTTTCTGCCCCTTTCCATGCTCCACTTTTAACTTTGCATAGTGGGGAGGGACTGAGAACCTTTACAGTGTTGGGGGAGAGTTCTTAGACAGCTTTTGGGAAACTCAATCAGATGTGTCAAAGAAGGGGATGTTGGGGGGTAAGAGACACTAACAGCACTTGTAGTATGAGCCAGCCAGTGTCACTATGTGCAGCCTTGATATTGTCCCTCTGCTCTGAAGAGCACCTTAGGTGCTGAATTTTTAAGAATAATGAGGATGCTACCCAATAGATGAGAACAAACTCTCCCTACTATTTTCTAATATATTCTTGAGTCTGTGATTATGTAGATCCACTGATGCTGAAGAATCTGCTGCAGATAGGGTGACCAGACAGCAAGTGTGAAAAATCGGGACAGGGGGTGAGGGGTAATAGGAGTCTATATAAGAAAAAGGCCCCAAAATCGGGACTGTCCCTATAAAATCGGGACATCTGGTCACCCTAGCTGGAGAGTAGCTTTGCTCCCATTCTGTAGCTGAGAGGCAAAGATACCTTCCCACACACCTTAGAGCTGGCTCAAAATGAATCCCAGTGAAAATTAGGTTTCAGAGTAACAGCCGTGTTAGTCTGTATTCGTAAAAAGAAAAAAGAAAAGGAGTACTTGTGGCTATTATATCATAATACCTAACTTTCATATGCATCCCCTAGTGCTTGTTTTCTCCTAATTCTGTTTATCCTGCATTCATGGACGTGTTTTTCATTTAAAAAATGTTACATACTCCATCTAGTGTTTTACCTGCGGAATGAGACTTTGAAATGTGATGGGCAAGCCCCTGTATGGGGAGCTTAATGCCATTTTAAGCAGTGTCCCTTGGATATTTTTTTTTTTGGCTGAATAATTTGACCCTTCTTTCTTGCATATAAAAGTACAGGGCCTGTAACTGCTTTGGCTGATTATCTTTTTATAGACATCTTGGAAAAGAATTAGCCACTTCAGAAGTTAATTGGAAATTAACTAAAACACTCCTCCCTGCAGTAAAGTTTTTTAAACCTGGTTCAAAAGAACAAGAACAATCCCAGACTGCGCTCAGGATCAGGCCTATTGTGCTAAGTGCTGTACAGACACACCAAAAGATGGTCCCTGTCGCAAATAGCTTACAATCTAGTCAAACTACACTAAAACAGAGCTGCAGTAACAGGCTGTGCATTTGCCACTTAGCTATCAAAAGCATTTCATCCAGCTGAGCTGAAGTGCCTTTTAAACAAGCTGCCTAGCCACTGTGAAGGCTGAAGTCCTTTGTCTGCCATCTCCACCTGATGCATCTCCTGGAGATTATCAAAGGGGAGTCCCACTGTAGCAAACCATGGTCTGTTTGTTAGCTGCAGAAGCCAGAAAAGGGCTAGTACTCCAGCTCTGTGACACCTCAGCAGTAGTGCACTTCCCATCAGCTCTCCCAACTAGCCCATGCTGCAGGTTCTCTTCAGGCACTTGGCTGCAGCAACACCCATGAGATGTGTTCTTCCACATAATGCCCAATCTCCTATGGTCTCACAAACATAGGGCCTATGGGACGGATGCCCCTGACAAGCCTCATGAGACTCCTTGGTAGATAGATGCACCTTCCCTTACCTTGTGCACCTGGTGGTGATGGGATCCCCTCCAAAGGGTCTTGAGAAGCCCAGGAAGTTCAGCTTGAAGACTTCACATTGGGCTGGCAGTGTGGTCCAGATAATAAGGCACTAGACTGGGAGTCAAGAGACCTGTCTCTGCTGATGACGTTGCTATATGACTTTGGCCAAGTCACCTCACCTCTGTGCTTCCATTTCCCCATCTACGGAATGGTGATGATACTTAATCTCCAGTGTAGACTCTCAGATCTATGGGTGAAAAGTACATAAGAGGTAGGTGACGATACAACAAATAATAACAACTAAAGAGCTAAAAAATTAACTAAGCAACCGCCAAACCACCTTTGTTTTTCTCACACAGAGAAAATAAGAAAAATATAACATTTGTTATCCATCCATCACTGTTTCATTTTATCAATGACTGCAAAACTAGAATACCTTCCTCTTAATCACACAGCGGCTGGGCTGCTTTCCAGCTGCCTTTATGGCCATATACACAAGAATTTTACAAATCCTTGATTAGACAATTAGCAGACTCAAGGCAATCATTCCTCTGTCTTTACAAAGGGTCCCATCCTGCAAGGTACTGCCAGCTCTCCGATCCTTGCACCCGTGTGCAGTGCTCAGGGTCTGATTGCACATGCCAACCAGCTACCTGAGTGCCCTTAGATGCTGCCTTAGCATGGGTCCCCAGGCATATCTCATCCACCCACAGCCTGAAGTCTGAGCACTAGCTTGAAAAAAGCAAAAGTCCATGCGGTGACAAATCACATGTGGCATCAGAGACGTCGATGTATGAAACAAATGATGATATTCTGTGGTGCACATCTGAGAATGTGTGGAAAGGGAAGATGCTAGGCTCTCTGTGGGGCTCAGCTACTTGGGTGCCTTTTCGGAAAAGTGCAGCTGTTATTCTGCTTTTCTAAGGTTTACATAAAACTAATGTTCTTAAAGTAATATCCCCTCAGACCACTTATATGACCCTGCAAAATTAACAGCATTTTATGTTGGAATTTATATAGGGCCTTATAAATACTAATGAATTAATCCTCCCTATAAGGTAGAGGGAGATCACTATCTCTATTTACAGATTAGGAAACTGAGGCTAAGAGGTGCACTGACTGGCCCCCGTTCACCCAGCAAATCACTGGCAAACCTGGGATGAGAACTCAGGACCTTCTGACTTGTGAGCTGATGTTCATTTCTCCACTGCCTCCAGTCCTCTGACTCATGGAGCACCCCTCTGGGAGAATTTTTGGAAATTGTTCCCACTTTTCTTTGAAATTCCTCAAATACCACAGAAGGCAGCGAGGCTTCTGTGACTAAACTAAGTCACTTGGCAGTGATGGTCTGAAACTAATCCCACCCATCAAATGCTTTTTGTACTGATATTTATACAGTGAAACCTGATGTCTGGTATCAAGTCAATAAAAGGGATGATGTTCGGTAATTTCAGTGCCAAATTTACTCTGTCTTAAAATAGCGAGGTTGGGAATTCGAAATATTTTTTATTACTCTATCCCCGTGAGATGGAAAAGCAAACAATACCACCTATTTATTTAGGGCCTCCAGTGTTTAGTGCTCTGCTGCCACAGCAATAACGAAGAGCGATTAACAAACTATTCCCAGAGAAGCATGGACACTAATGTTGCTAGTGCATCAGTAAGAATGTAAATTGAACCGAGTGAGGATGAGTTGAGCTCCATAAATAACACAAGAAGGGAAACGATTAAAGTTTGCAACTGGGAGAAGAGGCCACAGGTGGAAGGAAGTGAAATCTTGTTTTTATTTTCCTACATGAATATGAAAAAAGGAGAATTAAACGAAATCAAAGTCAGCATAGCTCCAACAGAGCTGCATCGCCTTTACATCATCTGAGGATCTTGCCCTAAAACTATACCAAACCTTCTTGGCTGTGTAAGGAAAGTAAGCTGTGTTGAAGGAACAATTTAGCTTAAACATTTCTTTTGGCTGAGAACGCATATCAATTGTGTATTTCAGACTCTGACGCAAAGAGAGAAGGCCTGTTTGGAGCCCATACTGATACACCACTCAGAAAGAAAACCACAAAGCTACATTAACCCTTCACAGGACTGATATTAGGCCACCTACTTAATCAACTTTCTTCTTACTGGGCCTCTTTATATCTTCACTCTCCTTCTGTGGACAACAGACAGATTCTTCTCCTCTTTGAGTTCCTTGTGTCTCCTTCCAGCTCTCTCTACCATGAGCACTTTCCCTTCCCACTTCTCTGTGTAAGCCTCCCGAGTCCCACCAAGTCACGCCTTTCCAGTGCTGTCGCCTTCCCCATTCCTGTGCCTTTTCCTCACCTGGTCTCTCTTGCTGCTGCCTTTTACCATAGCATCTGAGCACCACTCAGTCTCGAATGTGGTCAGTCTCTCCACTCCATAAGTACCATTATCCCCATTTGGGAATGGAGAACGGAGGCACAAGGAGTAAGAATATCACAGGTATTCAGGCAGCTAACAACCAGATTGGAGGTACCCAAATACCTTTAAAAGTCTGGGATGAAGTAACTTGGAACTCCGTGGTGGAGTTTGGAATGGAACCTATTACTTCTGAGCCCCAGCCTCGTGCCCGGACCATCCTTCTGCTCTGCTTTGCATACCCAATACTTGGTGGAAAAACACTTACAAAGTTACCCATTCCTTTCTCCTCTTTGATCGTTCCTCATCGGGGTAAGAAAACTAGTCAACTTTGTTATGGTTAGTGCATGAAAGGGCCTGGCAGCTGAAATAACTTGGCAGCTAATTAGAACTCTTGTAAACACGCAAACACAATGAATTTCAGTGACGTTTAGCACTCTAGAAACATTAATGAGACACTGTGAGGCACAGCAGCCAGCATTACAGCAGTGTTCCTGTGCTGTAGATGGGGAAACTGAGGCACGGGTGCATAAGGTGACTTGCCTAAAGTCAAACAGCGTCTCGTACATGGAAATGAGATGAGAACAATGGAGTTCCAGTTTCTTGTCATAGATCTTTTATTCCACTGGACGATACCGCCTCAAGCATTCTTAGAAATACAAGCATGAGGAAGGGGGGAAATCAATGTGAGTAAATTGGGAATGGACATTGTTTGTAGAGTGAAGCATTATTTATTACAAACACAGTGGTGTAAGGAAAAACAATCAAGTACTTGACAGTGCCATTTTGGAGTACAACCCAACAATGACTGAGCAGTTCATTAAAGCAAGAGGCTTTGCACCATTAACAAGGATGCGCCAGAGTCGGTAACAGTGTGTTACATACCAGATTAGTGCTTAGATTGTTGTTCCTCCTAAAGGCAGGAAGGCTCTTACCACCTGCAGTAGCTGAATTGTGTGGGAAGATGTCTTTTGTCTGCAGCGCAGTGCTCCATCAGTTCAGACTTGCAGTTTTGTTACCTTGTGTTAACCCCCACCAAATCCCACTCCTTCCCGTCTGGCCAACTAGTTTGTCTCACCAGTTCTAAATGCTCCAGGGCAGGGACTTCCACTTGCTATTTATCTGTACAGAGCCTAGCAAAGTGGGGACCTGACCCGATTACAGCCTTTAGGTGCTCTTGCAATATTTAACTATAAGAAATTATCCCTGGGCATGGAGAATTTTGGCCATCATAAACCTCCCCAGCTGCTGCTCCCTGCACGTAGAGGAGAGCACAGTGTTCTTCACCTCTGTACACCAGCCCAACTGTGCTCTACACAGCCTTTCATGCCTGAACATGGATTCTTCCTCCTCCCCCTGTCCTAGAGCTGGAGCGAGCACCCTTCCACATCTATCTCTTCTCAGAGGGTAGGAGGGAACACCCTCCACCAGTAGAGATCTCTTGCAAGGGGTTAGAAGAACACTTTTTGCCCCCAGCTATTTCTGGTCACAGGGACAGAAAATAAATAAGTGAATTAATTTGTTGCTTGCAACTCTAATAGCAGGACTAGCGCAGCTCTGAGTGCTGATCCTACACCACTGGAGTAAGCAGGAGTCCTGCCGTTGACTTCGCTAGGGGCAAGATTCAGCTGCTCCTTGCTCTGTGCCTGCAGCAGCTCTAGCATGGGGAAGGGGGTGCTCAGCACTAGCGCCACTGTAATAACGTGAAATCAGCAGCCTGGCCCCTATAACCGTATGGGGTGACAGACAATACACACTGATTACAGTTTTGGGGGATTCTTTGGCTTGCAAAAAAGCTGCTTTTTCAAATGTCCACAGAGCGGTAAAATGAGAAATAAAGCCATTTGTTTCTAATTATAGTTGGCAGGCACTCACACGCACACAGCTGAGGACTACAGCAGGCAATATTTTGCTTGTGATAAAACACTTGACCTCGTAAGCAAGAGGCAAGGGTTTCAATACACCCCTTCCTCCCATTCCAAGTGGACAAGGAACAAACAGCACAAAAAGATTTTGTAAATCTTCTGCTTAGATTTACAAAATGGTTGGTTACAAAACAAGAGACAGAATATTTAGTGGATGACTTAGGCTTGCCTAGGGCTGGCCAAACAAGGCCAACGCCTTGTTTTAAAATGTATAGTACTGTATGTATTCCGGTCTAATACAAACAAAACAAAAGACCCATACGGTCTACTGAATTCACAATGGCACATGTGACTGAGACCCAGTCATTACCTAGAAAACCAAAGTACTTTCCAGTAGTGACTGGAAGTCCTTACCACCTCCTAGCCTATGTGAAATGAGTTGGATGTTCAATTCAGTTCACAGGGGACAGGTATCATCAAAATCAATACTTTTCTTGCTTAATGCAATTAACAAAAAATTCTACAAACACCAGGGCCCAGATACTCAGATGGTCTAAATTGGCATGGCCTCTTTGAGGTCAATGATACTGCATACACAGAGGTCTTTGTGATCAATGATCCTTTGTCAATTTGTACCTGCTGAGGGTCTGGTCCCAAATTAAAGCTAGGTTTCAGAGTAGCAGCCGTGTTAGTCTGTATTCGCAGAAAGAAAAGGAGTACTTGTGGCACCTTAGAGACTAACCAATTTATTTGAGCATAAGCTTTCGTGAGCTACAGCTCACTTCTCTAAGGTGCCACAAGTACTCCTTAAATTAAAGCTAGTTAAGCCAATTGACAATATGCCAAATTTCAGATCAGTTTTAAATTAAACAAATAAGCAAGTCTCCTACCACCAAAGAAAGTAGCCTAAAGAAACACTGTTGGTGCAAATCATCCGTTTCCACTGGTAGTTCTGAATTTAGAGGAAAATGTTTTTCATTATGAAGAACATTTTGTTCTAGTTAAATGTAGATAGATAGATAGATAGCAGGGCTGTCAAGCGATTAAAAAACTAAATCGTGATTAATCACAGAATTAAAAATATTAATCGTGATTAATCGCCCTGTTAGACAATAATAGAATACCATTTATTTAAATATTTTTGGATGTTTTCTACATTTTCAAATATATTATTTCAACTACAACACGGAATACAAAGTGTACAGCGCTCACTTTATGTTTATTTTTATTACAAATATTTGCACTGTAAAACACAAAAGAAATAGTATTTTTCAATTCACCTAATACAAGTATTATAGTGCAATCTCTTTATCATGAAAGTTGAACCTACAAATGTAGAATTATGTATAAAAAAAACGCATTCAAAAATAAAACAATAAAAAACTTTAGACACTACAAGTCCACTCAGTCCTATTTCTTGTTCAGCCAATCGCTCAGACAAACAAGGTTGTTTACATTTGCAGGAGATAATGCTGCCCGCTTCTTGTTCACAATGTCACCTGCAAGTGAGAACAGGTGTTCTCCTGGCACTGTTGTAGCTGGTGTCGCAAGATATTTACATGCCAGATGCGCTAAAGATTAATATGGCCATTCATGCTTCAACCACCATTCCAGAAAACATGCATCCATGCTGATGACCTGTTCTGCTCGATAACAGTCCAAAGCAGTGCAGACCGATGCATGTTCATTTTCATCATCTGAGTCAGATGCCATCAGCAGAAGGTTGATTTTCTTTTTTGGTGGTTTGGGTTCTGTAGTTTCCACATCAGAGGGTTGCTTCTTTTAAGACTTCTCCACACCTCATCCATCTCAGATTTTGGAAGGCACTTCAGATTCTTAAATCTTGGATTGAGTGCTGTAGCTATCTTTAGAAATTTTACATTGGTACCTTCTTTGTGTTTTGTCAAATCTGCAGCGAAAGTGTTCTTAAAATGAACAACATGTGCTGAGTCATCATCCGAGACTGCTACAACATGAAATATATGGCAGAATGCCGGTAAAATAGAGCCAGAGACATACAATTCTCCCCCAACGTGTTCAGTCAGAAATTTAATTAACGCATTCTTTTTTTAATGCGCATCATCAGCATGGAAGCATGTCCTCTGGAATGGTGGCCAAAGCATGAAGGGGCATATGAATGTTTAGCATATTTGGCATGTAAATACCTTGCAATGCCGGCTACAAAAGTCCCATGCGAACATCTGTTCTCACTTTCTGGTGGCAATGTAAATAAGAAGTGGGCAGCATTATCTCCCGTAAATGCAAACAAACTAGTTTGTCTGAGCGATTGTCTGAAAAAGAAGTAGGACTGAGTGGACTTACAGGCTCTAAAGTTTTACATTGTTTTGTTTTTGAGTGCAGTTATGTAACAAAAAAAATCTACATTTGCACTTTCACAATACAGAGATTGCACTACAGTACTTGTATGAGGTGAATTGAAAAATACTATTTCTTTTGTTTGTCATTTTTACAGTGCAAATATTTGTAATCAAAAATAATAATATAAAGTGGGCAGAGTAGACTTTGTATTCTGTGTTGTAATTGAAACCAATACATTTGAAAATGTAGAAAACATCCAAAAATATTTAATACATTTCAAATGGCATTGTATTGATTAACAGTGCGATTCATTTTTTTGAGTTAATCGCAAGTTAACTGTGATTAATCAACAGCCCTAACGGATAGATACTCCATCTGCGTTAGGCCTGAGTAATTGGACTATGTACAGCAGTAGAGGGAATACAGAGCTGTTGGACAAGTAAAATGCAGCTCCCCCAAATGAATGCCATTGAATGGGCTGGTGTGCAGCATGCCCTGCAGCTATGATGGAAGAACAGCCTCTGTTCTCTCCACCCTAGTGGCAGCATTGGAGCTGCTAGACCTTGTCTACCCTCATAATGGCCTTCTCAGCTGGCCTATCCGGGGCTTGTATTGGGGCCCTCCCCGCTGCACAGAATGAGTCCACAGACACCTCTTTTTGGCTGCTCTGCCTGCAGTCCCCTCAATGCAGCTTTTGGTCTTCAGCAGCACAGGGGATCTTGGCCTGCCCCCTGCACAGGTGAATGTGGCAAACTTGCTTTGGATCTTGTGACGGGTGGCTAAAGATATTTTCCTTTCACTCAGGCATATGGAAAATCAGGATTTCAGGTAGAGTCCGATCTTTAGTTGGCGTACACTGGGGTAGCTGCACTGCAGTCAATGCGGTTAGGCTGATATATACAGGATGTAGCTCAGGCCCTTAATTCAGTGGAATTGTGCAAGTCTAACACTGACTTTGCCCAGCCACAAGGTCAGCCCAAAGATGAGGCTAATCATATCAAAGCTATTTTTTGCAAAGTCAAGAGGTTAACCTGGCAGCCCCAACAGGGTTTGGCACCCATAAGCCCTTTTCCTCTACGAGCCTGTGACAGCAGCTGATTAGTGACCCAAAACCAGCTCCTTTAAAACAAAGTATTATTAATTTCCTCACCTGATGGCACATAGTACTCAGAACAAAACAACAGGCCGATATGCATATTTCCCCTGACCTAAATCTTAATCTTTCCTTGCAAGCTCTGGTGAGTTCTAGTCAGCCGAGTTACGTCCACCTCTGCATTGCGAGAGAGCACCTGCTTTGCTGCAGCGTGCTCTCTGGGTCTCCTTCCATCCCTGCCAGTGCACATTTACACTCCCTGGGTAGCCCCCAGCAACTCACTCAGCCATCACCCACTTCTTCCCGAGACCGACATCACTTTAGGTTTTAATATCTCCTTTGATCCTGGGCTCAGGGACAGGAAGAGTAAACCTTCCTCTACTAGTTGAAGCCAAGTAGGAATTATTCCCCAATCAATAGCTTCCCGGTTGTTTCTTCAAGGACCCCTATGGACTACACTTTATCCTTGCCAGTTTCACTTCCTGTTTGTCCCCCCTCCCCACAGGCTCCTTTTGATTTAATTCTATGCAGGCAGGCAGGATAATTTCACAGGTAAACTGAAGTGCATTGGGTATCAGTGTTCTGAAGCTTTCCCATGACAGTTCAGCTGCCCTTGCTATTTAGAGGCATTTCTCTCAGGCTAGACCTATTGCTCTTGATCTCGCCTGTAACCACATGTCCCACAAATTATACGGTCTCTAATTAGAAATCTTTGATGTCTCCAAAGTTACCAGAATTCTCAGCTCTAATTTATCTATTCCCTCTTCTTTTTCTTCATTTTGGGGAAAACTAACAGCAGCTCTCTGCAGTCTCTTTCTGTCTGGGGGTCACTATACTCCAACACCTTTGTCAGCTGTTCCAGTGCTTCAGGCATTATTCCTGACAACAGTGTCTCTCTCACTCATCCTTTTCCCCCAACGTGATAGTAAAAAAGCTTTACCTTCATTTTTTTCATCTTGATCCCCATGATCAGCTCTGGGTACAGAATCAATGCTTGCTTCCACCTCCTCCATGCTTGTGCAAGGTTTGTGTGTGTCTGGAAATCCACTATTGGCATTACTAGTGGTGTGATTCCTTCCATGCTGCCTGTTTGCTCTCTTTCTAGGTGATGCTTTGTTTTCCTGATGACCATCCTCTCCTTGCTGTGGCTTTCACTAGATTGACCAGTGCCACCATGTTTCTTGTACCACTTGCTGGGTAACACCATGAGGACACCATGTTTCTAAAACTAAACTGGTTCTTTAGTAAGAGACATATTTACAGAGGTGCTGGAACTGCAGCTAGCTTTCAAGCCACGTGCAAACAGACTTCCTCCTGGTGCCTGTGCCTCCTCCAAACTCTTCCCTCTTGCCACCTGTGTTCCTGCTTCCCAGTTCAATGCAGGTTGCTACAGAGCAGAAGTGAAAGAAATTTGTGCTGATTTGCACACTGCTTACTTTTCCTGAATGCAGGGAAATATTTTTCTGCACAGATCATTTAAAATAAACAGTGCCATGATAAAAAGATGACATTCAGAGCAGGAACAACTTGAGGCTGAGATTCACCCCTGTGCTGTGGACCAGCACAAGATCTATGTACCATTTGTGGCCCAGATATGCTTCATTTTGAGAATTTAAGTGACGCTTAGGCCTTCTGCCAGCTTTCTGCACTAGGTGGATTTCCCCAGGGCATCTCGCCAGCGAGTACTCTATTCACTTCTGTGCCACCCTTTGGGGCTGATATAAGTGCAGCAAGATTGGTTATTACAGTCACTGTATAAAGATTCCTTTTCTAGCAAGGAAGCCAGTCAGTGCTTTTCAAGGCATCAAGAGGCATTTATGAGCACTCACCTCGCCTGAACCATGCACTGTCTATGATGTAATACAGTGGTTCTCAGCCTTTTGCTTTCCAAGGCCCCACAACGTGCTATAAAAATTCCACGGCCCAGCTGGGCCAAAACTGTTTTTCTGCATATAAAAGCAAGGGCTGGCGTTAAGGGGTAGCAAGCAGGGCAATTGCCTGGGGCCCCACACCACAGGGGACCCTACAAAGCTAAGTTGCTCAGGCTTCAACTTCAGCCTTGGGTGGTAGGGTTCAGGGCCCCAGGCTGCAGTCCTGTATGTGGGCGCTTCGGCTTTCTTTCCTGGGCTGTAGCGAGTCTAACGCCAGCCATGCCTGGAGGATCACCTGAAACCTGCTTGCTGCCCCCCACCCCGGCCCCACTGGGTGCCTTGGACCTCTGGTTGAAAACCACTGATGTAATACATGTAATAGTAAGGTCCCTAGTGCTGAAGAAGTCACAATTTAATTGATAGAGATATTACAATGAATAAGGGCAATGTGTGTGTCTGGGGGAAGGGGGAATAATGAGGTGACAAAATAATGTGTGTAGGGAAGAATTATTGGAAAGCTGTTTGTGAGAGAGAGAGAGAGAGAGAGAAAGCGTATGCACGCACATGCTGATTTTAGGCTGCCATCACTTCACCGCAGCAAATACCAAGCCCAGCCCCCTCCAGGCCCTCTGCACTGCCTGCCTCCCCCAGATCACAGAGGAGAAGGCACCGCCAGGGCTAGGGGCTGCAGCCTTTCCCCCTCACTCACCATAGCTGTGCTTGGTTTCTACACCAAACCCAATCTGGATCTTTCCAAAATTATCCATGGCCATCACCACATGGGGCAGCCAGGGGTACGGGGCGAGGTTCTGCCAGCCAGACATGCAGTGGGGGTAGGGAGGGCACAGATTGGTGGCGGTGGCAGCAGTAGCTCCAGGGGGAGGGGAGAAAAGGTACAGGCGGGATACAGCAGGCACTGGGAGCTGCTGTTCCTGTGCACCCCAGGGAGGCATCATGGTGGCAGCAGCTGCTCACTCACATGTGGGTCACTTCTGGGTTTATATCCAACACCAAGATGTCCGCTGTCTTTCTCCCTGACCTACTGGATACGTATCATAGCCAAGGGAAGCCCCGCTTTGCCCTGGCCAGGGGGGCTCTGGTTCCAAGGGTGTGTATGCTGTGTGACTTCGACTGGCCAGCAAAGGAGGATTTGGTCCAGGTGGGCATGTGCCTGTGTCTGCTCATTTGAAAGGCCACCAGGTGGCAACAAAGGGACATGGATTGTCTGAATTGCCCAGATTTGGCCACAAGAAACAATTTGTAGCCCCAACAGTCGCCTGTCGCCAAGGGCCTTTCAAAAGTAGCCCAGTGAGGGGGAAATTGCCAAGGTTTTAATTTAATTCTTGGATCTTTGCTTGGTTTTGGTCAGCCACTGGGAGTGCCACAATGGAACTGAGTGGTGGAAAACTAAGCCAAATGCAGTGAATTTTCAGAGGGAACATGAAGGAGGTAAATGAGTGGCTAAGTGCCCTATGAGAGGTTGGGCTGTTCTAGGCCTCGGAGGCGGAGTGAAAAAGGGACAATCATGAATGGGAGGCAACAAAGGGAGAATGAAGGCCTGTGAAACTAGCAGAGCAAAGGAGGAACCTTAGGAGACAAAAGATGGGATATAGGCAGATGTATCAACAAGCTTGCCAAAGCTGGTTAATGTGATAGAATGTGTTCATGAGAGCTGTCGGTATTTCTTTTACCCTGCCGTGAGTTGCTCAGTGGTATAGGAATGTAAAATCAGCCCAATGCATTTTTTAAAATATAGATCAAATTTTCCTTACACTGATTGCTGAATCACTCATTCAAATCATTATACTAACTTAATGCATAAGAAGATAGGGTTATTACGTGACCTCATTTACATGTACCGTAGAGTTAGTTCAACTTTTAGCTCCAATGTTTGCTATTTTGGTTGCGTTAATGAAAGCACAAGAATGTGTTTCAATCACATACTATTCAGCTGGCAGCTAACCAAAGGAAATAGTAATGCTCTTGATGGCACTTTTTAAAATAGCAGAGAAACCATCTCAGACAGAAATTAACTACCCTGCAAGATTCTGTGGTCCATAACATTCTTCCCCAGGCTCCAAGACTTTAAAGTAAGATGAAAGTAATACTTTCCATAAAAAGTAGTTAAACTAGCATACAAATTTTTCTAGTTGTAATTTTGAGTGTTGTACCAAAACAGAATAGTTATATAAGCATTAAATTATACATTAAAGAAGGCTGATAGACACCAAATTATAGAGCTACAGTAGAAGAGTTCAGATACATAGATAAAAACAGCTATTAACATTTTTTGTTAAAGATTACCTGCAAAGTGGGAAAAATTCTGTGTGCCATTTTTTCATTCCATCTGATGTATATAGTTAAACCTTCTCTTCCTTTCATCCCTTCTCCCCACCCCCCAAAAAATATATATGGAGAACAACTGGAGATGCTGCTTGATTTTTACTTTAATTGCAAGTATCAAGTCTTGTCTTCTCTGTTTTTGCTGCAGACTTTAGAAGGTCTTTCCTTAGAAGAGCGGAGCGGAAGTTGTCAGTCCTCAGCTAAGAGGGTGGTGAGTTGAATCTTTCACTAGAAATGTTTTTCTCTCAACAGTTTGTTAGGTGTTTGAGGTAAACCAGTAAACAAAACCAAAACAAGATTTGCAATTATCCTGCATAAATATTGTTTTCTTCTCAATTGCTCAGGTTTTATTCCCTTGTTGATGTCATCATCTTACTTATTTTCCAGACATCTACAGTCTTGGAGGAAAAGCAGCCTAGACAAGATTTGAATTTCTAATATAAAAAACAATCACTACTGAGTGGCAAATGTTGATATTTTTAAATGGTGCCTATGGTACGTTTCCAAGACTATATATAGCCAGTAGTTGCACAACTACCTTTAGGGATACATTACAAGCAAGGAAGTGAGAACAATACTATACAACATGGCAGAATGTGAGTCATTTTAATCCTCAGAGCAGTGAGAACAACTATATATGTCCCCATGTTCTAGTCCTTCTGCTGCCCAGCAAGAGGGCGACCTCTATGCCCATTCCTGCTCCCTCCCTCAGATCAGTGGAGATCTCCATATAGAGAGCTTCAACCATTTCAGCTTCCAGCAGCAAATGCATTGGAAAAGCTTTGGCGAGTCAGCCATGAATCCTTAGCGGGCTGCACTCTACTATCTCCTGCTTAGTTTTCATCCCCAGCAATAGCCAGGAAGGTAACAGACTCCGATCCAGAGCCTATTGAAAACAATGGGAGTCTCTCCACTGACTGTGATAGACTTTGGATCAGGCCTGCGATGAGGTAGTTAGTGCTCTCCACCCATAGTTGCAGAGTAATTTGAAGACGACGACATAGCACACACGCATCTCAGCATGGGATGGAACAAGTGAAAGTAATCCAGAAAGATCTGCCAGAGTTGAAAGTTGAAGACTGGGGATCACACCTTTGACTGACAGTTGTCAGTCAGTGACACTCATGCTGTAGATCTGCAGCAGGCCTGTATGACTTAACACACACATTTAAAAAACACAACATTTTAAAAGCTGTACTGTAATATGTAAGAATCTCCTGTTCTTCTGTGAAGCTTCTGTGAATCCAATGCCACTGACGTCAATGGTTGCTACAGGAGGTCAGCACCTTGTGCTGGTGCTCATCACCCTGCACAGAAGGTCCTGAGTGTGAAAGACATCAACAGGTTTTTTAAATGTGCTGCACAGATTTCTTGGGAAGCAAAGTGTATTTTGGTTTTAAATGCAGAATAGTATTTCCCCAAGATTCCAGATCTAAAACTGTATTTTTTTTCTCTTCTATAAGCATCTGTTCCACAGCAGTGTTACTTTTCACAGACTGAGATGTCATTAGTGCATGTTCATCTGTACCGAAGTGTTTAGCCACTAGAGATGGAAGTAGAAATGGAGTGATGTGTTTTCTAACCCTTCTCAAATGTTTATATGACTTGCCAAGCATCTGGTTGTTCTCCAGTGTAAAGCATGTCACTCTTTCAGCAATTATTTTTTAAAAAAGGCATATTAACATCCCCAAAATTCAAGTGAAGAGCTATGACCATATGTCTCAGCTCAGCTGATGGTGGACACAAACAGTTCTGTTCATTATCTGCACAGTAAAATGAACATGGCCAAAAGTTTCAGGTGTGCATCTCAACTTCTCCAAAATCCAGGAATAGCCAGATGCAGGATTTTTGTTTAGAGCACTACAAAGATGATTGCTTAGAATTAAGTTGGTATCAAGACCTGAACTGGATTTAGGGGTTTTGTTCTAGCTGATCTCCATGGGCCTTTTGAGGTCTCATTTGTAGATTGGAGGTATACATTTTCAAAAGTGGTTCATGATTTTGGATGCCTCTGTTTTTGGGAGGCCAATCTCAGACAGCTGAGAGGGTTCTGTTTTTGCAAGGGTGGGTACTCAGCAACTTCTGAAAATCAGGCTGCTTTAAGATACCTTAACGTTGGACATCGCAAAAATGAGGCAAGTGATCATCGTTTGCTTTTGTATTTCCCCCTTAACCTAGCACTAAACTCACATGAGTTTAAACTCTGGGAAGTTAATCTGGAGGATAGATAAAGCTACAGAAATGGCAGGGCTTTTGATTTTCAGAGAGGGGGGAAGGACTCATTCTGGTTTTGGGTTTAAAGTCAATAGCTGGGGAGGTTTGTGCCTGGGATCTACAGTTCCAAATAGCCAAAGATGAGGCATACTGCTGGTGAGGCCTTTGATAAAAGGTTCTGGATAGGTCTAATTTTTGCATAATGATGAACATGAAATATGTCATCTCGTGTACAGCGCTTCAAATATAAGGACTATAAACATTTGTTTCTAATCTTATCTGGCATGCACTCACACTGTGCAGTGTTAAAGTATTTATACATAGTGCACTTCCATGGGAACAGCCTGAAATGTTTTTGTTCCCTTTCTGAACAGCAGACACATTGAACCATTTGACCACAAGATGGCATTGTGTACATCGTCCTTCCTTGAACAAACAAAAAGCCTTTGGAAAAATATTTCATGAAGTGCTTTCTAAAACACTTCATATTTTAATTCTTTCAAGAAAGCATCACACAATAGCCAAACTTAAAGAGCAGGCACTGTTGAGTTCTACTATAGCTAAGGGTCTGTCTGGTTTTCCATTATAAATCCTTCATTGAAGGATTTTATAACTTGACTACAAAAATACGCTCTCAGTTGAATAATAAGTGGGGAGGAAAGAATTAGTGAAAGCAGATCAGCCAATTTGCTTCAATTTACTTTTTATGAAAGCAAGAAATCAACAATATTAGATAGAGCAATGGATAGAAAGGATTAAGTTTTCCCGTACAGTCTGGCATAGCGATTCAGTCAAGTGCTATCTCACAGCTGGGTTTCCCCAAAATAAGTTTTACCAATTATAAATTGTGAGAAGTTTTTTCTTTAGCAAACACACTGAGATCAGCCAAATCCATTTAACTTGTGGACAAAATCAGATCAGATCTGATTTGCAAAGCTAGTCTAAAACTGCCACCACCACCCCCCCTCCACGTGTGGCTGTCTAAAAGTCCAAAGTCCCATCCATTTCAGTGGTAAAGGAATGGGCCTCTAAGGTAGGCATGTGGGATGAGGGTGCTGTACAGACCTACTCAGTAAAAGGACATTAAATGTTTCTCAGCAGTGGGCTTTGTTTTTGGAACTAAAAATGATGGAGTGAGATGGAGTGATGATCACTTTCATTTTACTGCACCCACACATGCAAAAGCAGTTCAAGTTCTATATAGCGTTCCTAGCATTTACCTGCACCCTATGGCCCCCATGTGCACCACCATAAAACGAGTCTTGAAGTCACTGGACTGGCAATTCTTGCATTTTCCTCTGAAATTTCAGCTTCTGTTCACTGTAGGAGACAGAAGTTATTCAGATAAAACTGAACTATTGGTCCTACTTTCTAGTGGCTTCAACTTGAGGTTTTGTTTTGTTTTCTATTTATTGACAGTTCTACTTCAAAACGGCATCTGTTTTTCGTTTAGAGCCGGCTTTTAGTTTCTTTTACAACTGGGTTAGTCAAGATGTAAGGAGGTCAAATAATTTTGAGTCCATATGTTGGTTCCCTAAGTAGCACTTACTGATTAAGACAGAGCTTACCCACAAATTCTATCACATGCTCTGAAGCACTGCATGCATGCACCTTGGGGAAAGTGAAGAGGACTCCTCCATAGGGTCTTGGGGAGATGATCTTCAAAGATATCTATAAGAGTTTTGCCTAGAGACTGCAAGGTTTGATTCTATAAGTGGAAGTGGCTGAATAGGTTCTGAACCTAACTCTCTATGCTTTATGTGCGTAAGGCGTTCCATGATGCCAGTCACCATAGTATCTTGGGCTGACATTTTTCAGGTATTTAGGTGTTGCTCTGCTCAGTGTTGCAAAGCCTAAGTTTTATTTTCAAAAGTGACTTAAGCGCCTGCATCACCTAGGCCTTGCAACACTCAGCAGAATGATACCTAAATATCTTTAAAAATTTAGGCTCTATTTCCTGTTAAACTTTACTTTTTAATCTCATCTTACTTTGGAGCCTAATGCTAACTAAACGAGGCTATGCAGAAAGAAGAATGAAGCAGCTTAGACTACTTCCAGATGCAGCACAGTAATGTCCTGGATTTACATAAACGAAAATGTGTTTAAGGCATGGTAATTCTTTATGACTGTGTAGCAGCCAATAACCCTTTTTAAAGTTTTTCTTCCCCTGTAACTCCCAATTGGAGAATTAAACTTCTATAGCTGGGGCAGCTAAAAAGTGTGGGATTTCTTGAGAAATTATTCCTTGCCAGAAACGATACATTCTGATGTAAGCTTCCCTGCAACATCTTATAAGACTTCTCTCTGCAGGGATTTCAACTTTCAGCAGATGCCACTGCAGGATTGCTTGAGGGTTCTCAGAAACCCCAAGGCCTGATTGTACTATGAGGAAGATGTGTTTATTATTTGATGAAAGAAACAAGCTAATTAACTCTTTGAACTACAATAAACATTCACACTAATTACATTTAAGCCTTGTTAGTATTTACTGGCCAAAAAAATTAGGCTTTTGGCAAATAAATATTTAACTGAAGAGCCCTATTTCTGTCTGTCAGCCCTGTCCTGTTTCTTAATATGAAATTGACTAAGAATGATACGGAGAATTACAAAGCTGATGGCTAGAAATATGGAGATAAAATTTCAGGCTTTTGGAGCTTAATACTTGCCAGTAAATCTTGACCTTAATTTTGACAGGCTTTTACCACTAAATATCAGTTTACATGGGAAGCCCTACTTATGGTTAAGGAACCGTGTGTTAACCTGATCCCTAGACGGATCTAAGTGTACCATATTAATAATCAATGCATCTTTAATTTAAAAAGCATGATTATTAATCTTGTTTTCTTTAAATTTATGATCTCCAGCTAATCATGTGAATTGTAAATAGCCCATTTCAGCATCAATAGTGAGCTCTCTCCTGCCATGGGAATTTTTAAAGTGACATTTCAATTCCTCCCTTCCCTATGGCCTTAATTTAAATATGTATTTTCACTTAGTATTTACCAATACCTTACCTTTATACTATTACATGATTACAGGTCCATTAACTAATCACATTTGACAACTTGTTTATTGAGTAGAACTACTATTTTACATCTCTTGCATGGACAAAAAATACTGTAACAAACTGATGACTTTCTAAGTTGATATTTCAGTTACTCCACTGCAGCAATCACGGAACATTGAATTAACTGCTTTGAAGATCTCAGTCAAGAAAGTCTTGATGAAATATAAAAAAAAATTGATTTGACAGAATGCATGAATGAAAATGCCAAAAGGGGAATCCAGTTCTGTAAGACAGCTTGTTCCAAAAAGACATAAATGAGTATCAGTAATTGGAGAGTACTATTGACCAAAATGGTGGATTGTCAGAAGTGTACAAGGGTTTTTGAAAGTTTTAATTTATTAAAACAGAAAACAATTTCATTATAGGACTATTCCATTGCTATGAAGACAAAAACTTTTATAACCACAAGGGGAGTGGCATACACCTATTAAAACCCTGCAAGGCTATGGGATGAAATAAGGAAGTTGCACCTGTATAACCTCTCTAACTTAGCCTTTCCATCTGTACTAATAATTAACCCACAAGAGTATTGTGGAGGCACTTTTAAGATCCTCTGTTGAAAGGAGCTACAGCAGTAATACTGTAATGTAGGCACTACGCTTGTGTTTGTGCAGGATAAACTTCAAGACAATTTATCTGCATCACCAAGAGGTGGTGCATCTCATGAACTGGAGAGCAACATGATTAATGAATTAATTCCATAATATATTTAAATCATGTGTTGGTCAAAAAGTCAAACTAAAGTAGAGAAAGTAGAACCATATCATATAAAGGCTACATCAGCAGACCAGCCATAGGCCCATAATTTCTTCACTCCCGGCCAGCTCCAATAATACAGTGAGTGTGCATGTGTGGCCGCATGCTTGTAATATGAGCCTTTGTGCTGTGGTCCAGTCTCATATCACAATCTCACCAGCACCTGCTCAAGCCACTATGTGGACCGGAGCCACACAAGAAAAACCTAGTTGCAAGGTTGGTGATTCAACAGGAATGCTGTCTTTGAAGTCAACATTGAGCCAGTAGTCTAGCATGGTGCCAGAAGCCACTGTCCTGATCAAGTTGTCAACATTGTGACGCATGTAAAATAGGGGGCCCTGACCACAAGTGGCAAAACCCCAAAGCTGTGGTCACTTTTCATAGGTATTTTGTATGGGTTGTTTTATCTCCTGGATCTGTCACATTCCTCTGTGGATGATTTTGCCTAATTAAATTCCACTTGCAGCTTTAACTGGATGATATTTGAACATTTTGTCCAGAATTTTTGGAGGAGTTTTGTGTCCTAGGTGGTGTGCTATGTTTCCCCTACAGAAGAGTACATTTTAGTGGTGGGTGAATGACCACATAGCACTTTGAATTTCTTCAGGATGAAAGGCTCTATCAAAATCTAACTTCATTCCTTTGTAAGAGGAACAAGCTACAACCAAAACATATTTTCACAACTGGATGCATCTTTTAAACATATTGACCTATTTAGAAAACCTTAAATGCAATACATTTGGGATACTTCAGCTGAAAATAAGTATTCAGATAGGTATCATTGTCTAATCACTCCCAGTTTGAGCAAACCCAAACAATAGGACTTAACTGGGCCCTGATTTTTAAAAGCAGTCTCTACTTCCAAAGATACAATTTTGCACCCACCGTTAATAGTACATGCAACTGCCAGTGCTTAAAAATCGAAATGCTAGAGGTCTGTGGTATCACTTGTGTCCACAATTAATTGTGAGAGCAAAATTAGACCTGTAAAAAGGGGACAATGAGGCCGTTTTGAGAATCAAGGTCCATACCACTATTATCCATTAGCCTCCAGCACAGGGGTGGGCAAACTTTTTTTGGCCGGAGGGCCACATCTGGGTATAGAAATTGTATGGCGGGCCATGAATGCTCACAAAATTGGGGTTGGGGTCTGGGAGAGGGTGAGAGCTCTGGTTGGGGTGCAGGCTCCAGGGCAGGGCCAGAACTGAGGAGTTCAGGGTGCAGGAGGGGGCGAGGGCTCCGGCTGGGGGTGCAGGCTCTGGCATGGGGCTGGAGATGAGGGGTTCGGAGGGCAGGAGGGGGATCAGGGCTGGGGCAGGGGCGCAGGGAGAGGCTCAGGGTTGCAGGCTCCAGGTGGCATTTAGCTCAAACGGCTCCTGGAAGCAGTGGCATGTGCCTGCTCCGGCTCCTACATGGAGGTGAGGCTAGGCGACTCTGCATGCTACCCTGTCCACAGGCACTGCCCCTGCAGCTCCCATTGGCTGCAGTTACCAGCCAATGGGAACTCCGGGGGCGGCACTTGGGGTGAGGGCAGCATGCAGAGTAGAGCCCCCTGGCTGCCCCTATGTGTAGGAGCTGGAGAGGGGCCATGCTGCTGCTTCTGGGAGCAGTGTGGAGCATCCCCTGACCCTGCTCCCTGGTTGGAGCACCGGAGTGGGGCAAGCCCCAGGCCCCGCTCCCCAGCGGGAGCTCGAGGGCTGGATTAAAACAGCTGGCGGGCCGGATGTGGCCCATGGGCCTTTGTTTGCCCACTTCTGCTCCAGCATGACGTGCACTTAGTCATGTTTCTCTTAAAGGTAAATGTTTGTGTCAGACAAATTGCATGGCCTTTCAGAGACAGATGACTAGCACTGTCCGCCACAGTGGGCCAAGTTAGACTTAATAATAATGGCCAAAGCGTAAAGGGAATGGATCAAGGATTGATGTGCTTATCACAGAAGAGGGTGGTGAGGTTGATTGACAGTTGTCTCCAGACTCTTACCTCCACTTACTGTGTCCTACAGGAAAAGCAGCTTGAAATAAGTTATTTCAAGTCCTCCCACCTACTAGAATGGAGTCTAGCAAAGAGGGATAATATAAAAAAGAAAATAGAACAATGACACCAGCTGCATTAAACTTTTCACATGATCTGTACAAAATGTACTTGATAATTTTCTAAATATCTGTCTACTTTAGACTACCACCTTAGAGTTAATTTGGCAACTTTTTCAGCTTTCCATAACCAGATCAGACATGCTGTCACTCAGTTCTTGGTGCTTAGATTTTGGAAGACCTTTATGCAAGGGTTCTCAGACTGGAAGTCGGGAGGTTATTACATGAGAGGTTGCGAACTGTCAGCCTCCACCCCAAACCCCGCTTTGCCTCCAGCATTTATAATGGTGTTAAATATATTAAAAAGTGTTTTTAATTTATGGGATGGGGGGGGTCGCACTCAGAGGCTTGCTATGTGAAAGTTTGAGAACCACTGACCTTATGTTTGTTAGGCGTTCTTTAATAATCATAATTTGCACCACTTTTACTGCAGGGCTTTTCTTAGGCTTCCTCCCCTCTGTGATTCTGTGGACCATCTTCTTTCCTGCTCACCATCACCTAACATCCCTGTGGCAACTAAACCAGTTAGCATGGAAAAGTAATACCAATATATTTACAGCATTTTTAGTTGTCTTTTAAAGCACTTTAGCAGCTGGAAGCAAGGAGCAAATACCCTATGACTAACTAGCTCTCTGCAGACCATCACACCACCAAGGATCAGAGTTTGGAAACCTCTTGTTATGGGACATTGATATTGCCTTCATTATGCTGATGAAGGAGCAATACCTGATCTAATGGCTAACCCACTTTACGTTTTATGAGAGGTAAGGGAATAGTGTGCATATACAGTAACTCCTCGCTTAACATTGTAGTTATGTTCCTGAAAAATGTGACTTTAAGTGAAACGATGTTAAGTGAATCCAATTTCCCCATAAGAATTATTTTAAAGGGGGGGATGGGGGGAGAGGGTTAGGTTCCAGGGAAATTTTCTTCACCAGGCAAAAAACTATATTATATACACACAGTATGAGTTTTAGACAAACAATTTAATACCGTACACAGCAGTGATGATTGTGAAGCTTGCTTGAGGAACTTAGGGGAGCGGGGAGCTGCTGGTCCACCCTGGTTCCAAGCCCCCACCAGCTCGCTGCAACGGGCTGCTCTTCCTGCAAGCAGTGGACAAAGCAGGTGGCTGCCAAACAACGTTATAAGGGAGCATCGCACAACTTTAAACTAGCATGTTCCCTAATTGATCAGCAACATAACAACGTTAACCGGGACAACTTTAAGTGAGGAGTTGCTGTATTTTAGATCCCTTCCTAATGTAGTTCATTATAGCAGATTGATCAAAGTACGCAGCTGCTACTATTTTCACACCTCTTTATTCCCATTCTAATTAATCCTTATGCCACAAACTAGATGTGAATAGTATTTAGGACCTACTTGTGGTGGCTGCACAGAACTGTTGTTACTGGTGCACAGGCAAATTTTGCAGCCAGCAGGAACTCCTGTTTTAAGCCTGTACTCCAAATCCTACCTTAAATTAATTTGAGGCCTGACTCCTGTTGTCAGGGTCCAGAACCGGGGGTCTTCAATTGCATGAAGCAATGCAAAGGTAAAGTGCCACAACAATGAGTCCAATATAGCAAGATGGGCAATGAGCTAGTTTCAAGACTGAAAGCAGATTCAATATGGTAAGTTCTTCAAGACAGGGACAGTCTTTTGCTATGCATTTGTACAGTATGTACCACAATGATGGTCCCCCTATAAAAATAATCCTCAATGAGCTACAGGTTAATACTTTATTTTTCCCCCTAAACAAAGAGTCTGGTCCTGTTACAAGAGTCCAGAAGTCCTTTATGAATATTGTGTACAGTAGAATCTCAGGAGTTACAAACACCTCGGGAATGGAGGTTATTCGGAACTCTGAACAAAAAGTTATGGGTGTTCTTTCAGAAGTTTACAACTGAACATTGACTTAATACAGCTTTGAAACTTTTATTATGCAGAAGAAAAATGCTGCTTTTAAACATCTTCATTTAAATAAAACAAGTACAGAAACAGTTTCCTTACCTTGTCAAATTTTTTTTTAAAAAACTTTCCCTGTATATTTTTTAGTAGTTTACATTTAACGCAGTACTGTACTGCATTTGTTTGTTTGTTTTTGGTCTCTGCTGCCAGATTGCGTACTTCCAGTTCCAAATCAGGTGTGTAGTTGACCGGTCAGTTCGTAACTCTGGTGTTTGTAACTCTGAGGTTCTACTGTATTGCTTTTGCTTGATCATGAGAAGCTGGCTCCTCACTCATGCCCCAGATGAACTGCACAGAGGAACAGATGACCTATAACTCCAGCTGGCTACTGTTGCTTTATGACTATCAAAACACCAGTTGTATACAGAGCCTACTAAGGCTAGTTCAAAGCTAAGAGTACCGATTTCCTCATCTTACTGGTTCTTCTCCACAGCTCCAAGACATTCCATGCCAATGAATCATACTTAATGGAAACCTCAAGTAAGGCCAGGAAAACAATTTCCCATGCTCACCAGGGACATAATTCCTTGTAGCAATATCTTCAAGCTAGCAGTCAGCAACAATTTAACCCTCTGAAGCAGCACACACACAAAAAAGTTTGCATAGAACCATTTCCTTTTTAAATTGCAAGGTAATTCCTACAAAGGCAGTGTTTAGCATCTTCAAATAAACAGAATGAACAAGCAAAGGAAAAGAAGATACCAGACCTCCACAAATAAGGGGAAAAAACAAATGGTTACTAATCTTTCCATAACTATTGTTTTTCAGGATGTATTGCTCATGTCCATTCTGCATTAGGTGTGCACGTGCTGCATGATCCATTGCCCAAGACTTTTCCCTCACTGGTATCTGTAGGGCTGCTCTAGCGCCCTCTGGTGCTGTGTGCTTATGTGCCAGTATAAGGGGCACTGCTAGCTCCACACCCTGTCCGTTCCTTCTTGCCAGCTAACTCTTACAGAGGGGAAGGAGGGTGAGTCGTGGAATGGATATGAGCAACGCATGTCAAAGAACAGGTTAGTAACTGTTTTTTCTTCTTCCAGCGCTTGCTCATGTCCATTCTTACAACTTATGATGTCATCTTCACTGTGCTGCGTCGACGGGAAGCTGGAGTACCGGAGTCAATCGGAGAGCGCTCTTCCATCGATTTAGCAGGTCTTCACTAGACCCGCTAAATCGGCACCTGCTGCATCAGTTGCAGCAGCGAACAGGAGAAGTGATCACTCAGAACACAGGAAGAGCAGCAACTACAAAAATTTGTTTTCCAAATGGTAATGTAGACACAAGTCTCTTACTTATGCTCAGCATACCTCAGCATGTTTGCCTCTGGTGGAATATTCATAAGTCAGATGTTGAACTATCCATAATTACACCCAGACTTTATTTTCTAAAGTGAGTTTATCTTGAGAGAGAGCACACCATCTTTACAAATAGCTCAATGAAGACCTCTCCTTTTTTGACTAAATTGCTCATTGAGCAAAGAAAATGTTATGCTACATAAGAAATGAGGGAGACGACTACTGAAAATATGTTCTTAATCAATAGCACCCTCCCAGCTGAAATTGCATGTTCAGTTCTGATCACCTCAACTCAAGAGAGAGATTTCAGAAATGGACAAAAAGTGATATGGCGGCAAGAATAAACATTTGAAGAGTGTGAAAAGATTGGGATTGTTTGTCTTTGAGGAGACAAGAGAGGACACAATAAAGAGGCACAAAATAATGAATGGTACACAAAAAAATGTAGACAGGGAAGTTATTCACCCCCTCAATCCAAAACCAAGAAAACATTCAATGAGATAGTGGCAAATTCAAAAATGATAAAGGAATTTAAAACTCAGTGCACACTAGATTGTGAAATCCATTGTCCCAAGATACCATTGCAGCCAAGAACTTGTTTCAGAGGACTGGAAACTTATACAAATATTTAAAGTTACAATAGTAAGAACTGAAAAATAACCAAGCATTTTGGAAGAATATTAAGACTCATGCTTTTGTGTATAAACCAACCTCTAACTAATGGGGATGAGGAATAAGCTATCTGTTGATAAAGGTATTCTATAACTTCCTTCTGCAGGAATTCTTTGCACTTTCCTCTAAGGCAGCTGGCACTGGCCACTGTCAGAAAGAGAATTCTATTCTGACGCATAATGGCAATTCTTGTGTTGATTTGTTACTTTGGAAGTTTATAGAGACCTGTAAGAAAACAGCCTTTACAGTATAAAAGAGAGACAAGGTGGGTGAGATAGTATATTTTATTGGACCAACTTCTGTTGGTGAGAGAAAGAAGCTTTTGAGTCGCACAGAGCTCTTCTTGGCTCGAAAGCGTCTCTCTCTCACCAACAGAAGTTGGTCCAATAAAAGATATTTTCTCACCCACCTGGTCTCTCTAATACCAACATAGCTACAACTACATTGCATTTACAGTATAAAAGACATTTCACAAGTCACTATGGTTTTGTCTTGGGGATGTACATAAAGAACATGTAGAAAACTATCTATATATAAAAATGTTGAAAGAGGTTTTCCCCTTGAGAAGCAATTTATTTTGATGTCTTGCAGACAGATTATGTGAATATATTATACACAGATGGGAAAACTCAATATAACCATTTTGGTAATGGTTATATTAAGAGATCATCTTATTTTGATATGTTCCCTTAAAGCAAACTGCAGCAACTTTAGTTACAACATGATTCATTAAATCACTCAACTGTATTGGCTTACTTTGCAATTATTAATGATATTCTAGAGCAGAAGTTTGCATATGTGGATGATTTGGCACTTGCAACTCAGGCCCATAGCTTTAAAGAACTTGAAGTGACCCTTGCATCTGATCTTAAGATCATGGAATACTTCCAAAAGTGGTAGCTGAGACCAAATCTGAGCAAATCGGTAGTCTTTACTTTCTGCCTGTGCATAATGACTCAAAGACAACATCTCTCGGTGTCATTCTTGAAGGCACAGTAATCTTTCATGACCACCTCTAAAGCAGTGGTGGGCAACCTGTGGCCCATGGGCAGCATGTGGCCCATCAGAGTCATCTGATTGCGGGCCGCAAGACATTTTGCTGACATTGACCATCCTCAGGCACACCCCTCCCCCCCCCCCCCCCGCAGCTCCCAGTGGCCGCGGTTCACTGTTCCCAGCCAATGGGAGCTGCAGGAAGCGATGGGCCGCAGGGATGTGCTGGCTGCTTCTTCCCGCATCTCCCATTGGCCTGGTACTGCAAACTGCAGCCACTGGGAGCTGTGGGGGGCAGTGCCTGTGGACAGTCAATGTCAGCAAAATGTCTCGTGGCCGCAATCAGATTACCCTGATAGGCCGCATGCAGCCCGCAAGTTGTCCAACACTGCTCTAAAGCGAAGACTCAAGTCAATATTACTCCTGGGGGAATTCTGGGCCACTGCGTGCACACATAATTAATGAACCATGCATATTTTAAATTTTTTGCACAGAAAAAGCTTCTGCCAGAAAAGTTGCTGCAGTTCCACCTTTTGCCCACCAGAAGGTGTTGTGGCAATAGAACAGAGCAGCAGCTCCTGGCCAGCTAGGGAAGAGAAAGAGCCTGCAGTGCCTTCTTCACACTACCTGTTGGGCCAGGTCAGGAGACAGGGGTTATGTGGAGACAGACAGCATGGGACTGCTGGGGGGGGTCACAGACAGGGGCTCATAAGGGCTAGTGGGGGAGGACAGACTGGACCATGGTCTGAATGGGAGTGGAAGCACAGGGTCACAGGGGGGAGGGAGGAGCAGGGCCACCTGGGGATGGGGTAGGGGGTGCAGGGCTACACAGGAACAGGATGGGCAAGAGTGGGGGCACAGAGACCCATGGGGACAGTGGGAGGGGATGCAGGGCCATATGGGGATGGGGGAGTGGTTATCTGAGTGGGGGTAGAGGGACACAGGTGGACAGGGGGTGCAAGGACACATGGTGTGGGGGCAGATGTGCCTGACTGAATGAGAGGCTAGGGGTCTGCATGGGGGAAGCTCCCTAACAATCCCTCCCTGCGCCCCCAAAAACATGTTCCATACTGTTCACACCCAGGCTTCTTCCCAGCAATTACTTCCCTCTCCCTCAGCTCCTGATTACCCCTGACTCTGCCAAGCCTTTGCACTACTTCTGAGGGGTGTGGGAAATACAGCTCTTTAGTGTAGTTTAAATGAATTATTACTCAGAGTTCTGTATTAATATGCCTAGTAAGGGATCTATTTGTCAAAAAAATTTCCTGAATCTTTTGTTGTCTGTATTGTTACAGACATATTTGCTGACAGGTATTGTGAAATAAATGACCAATAATAATTGAAACTGGTGTGATTATATTGTGTTATTTTGACAAATAAAATATGCAGAATTTTGCAGAATTTGAAAATATTGTATGCAGAATTTTTAATTTTTTGGTGCAGAATTCCCCAGGAGAACAACATTATTCAAAAGTGAGCAGGAACAAGCTAGGGATCAACTGCTTTAGTGCTATGAACATCAGCCTTGGCCCTGATGTATTCGGTATTGTGCACCAGTGTGGACAAGAAGCTGCCGTACCCAACTGTGGATAGGCAGCTGCATCAGACCATATAAAGCATCATGGGAACTTTAAAATCAATACCTTTGCCGTGGCTTTCTGGATTAGCAAACATCAAACCTCCAGCTACCCATCGAGATATAGCCACAGCATGAACTTAAACGTGCTGAAGACTACCCAGAGCTTCTCAGCAGGTTATGGATTACATACTCCAATATCATGTGAAATCACAAAAACCACTATGGACCATGTGTGACCTCGTCATGTGTCTAGATCAGGCCAGGGAACGGAAAAGTGCCTGGACCTCGTCTACCATTCCAAATAAGCACATTGTTACTGACCCAACAAGCCATTCATCCAGTTTTAACCTGCCACTCAGACCTTGGACCACATTGAACTAAATCTGAACAAGCCATGGAAGATGCGGCTACTTGCTGCATTAATGGAAAATCAAAGACTCCCCTTTGTGCAACTGTGATAAGAACATCCAAACCATCAAAACGCAGTGCCCCAACTGACCTGGATGATATCCACGTCACAGAGGAGGCCTTGAAATGGCTTATGGCCCTACAACCGCATCCATAGAATATTGCTCTGCAGATGCCATATGAATAGGGCCAGTATTTTCCAGCAACAGACAGAGTAATTCTGGATTTTCAAAGCTGTATATTTTCGAAATTTCAGATATATATTACATTAATACAAAAAATAATGTATTGACAAACATGAGCAATACGAATCCTTTACAGCACGAAAATGCAGTAGCCTACATTACAATGTTTACAGACACTTAAAATTTTCTTTTTACAATGGAATTGTCAGTTTTAGAGCCAGCTGTGTGCAGGGGATAGGAGACAGATGCTAGGTCCTGAGGGCTAGAGCTGGGACAGCTGTGTGCTGAGGGGAGCGGGAAGGAGCCAGCTGTGCAGGGGAGGTGGGGGACAGATGCTGGGCACTGAGAGCCTAGAGCCAGCTGTGTGCTGGAGGGAGGGGGCAGGAGGCAGCTGTGTGTAGGGGAGGTGAGCAGTGGAGAGGTGCTACGGATGCTGCCGAGAACAGGCGTGAGTGTTGTCTGCTCTGCAGCATGGCAAGGGAGCCTGGTGCCCCGCTGCCAAGTGCCCTATCTGCCCTCAGGAAGCTTGGTGGTGGTTTTTCTGAGCCAAGATCTGTGTGAGGAGGGGAGAATTTGGTGGCGAGTCTCAACAGCAGCCAGCCTGCAGCCTCTGCCCTGCACCCTAGGGAGGAGTCAGGTGTCTCCAGGCAGAAATCTGGGGGGGGGGGGTCCCACCCACGCACCACCTCTGCCCTTTGCCCTGGGGAGGAGTCAGGTGTCTCCAGGAGGAAATCTTGGGGGTGTGACCCTGTATGCCCCACCCACCCTCTGATCGGCGATTCTGGAAATGAAGTCATTTTGGAAAAAAATATGGCAATTTCTGGAACACACCGGTTCTTCATATATGAGAGAGAGAATGAGAATGATGGGCTTTTTTCTCCATTAATTCAAATCATTCAGACATTTTAATTTTAAAATATTTACACCTCCTTGTAACAGTTTTACATTTCTTTTATAATTGGACAAAAAGTACACCCTATTTGCATAGTGCCCTTTGCTTTAGATTAGCAGAGCTCCAAGCAGGGTTTCATTTAGTGAACAGAACTGTAATTTTTTACTTTCCATCCAAGAAAACAATTTAACAGTTTTAATAAAGACAGTGATTCACTAATAAAGCCACCAAACAAGTCTCGGAGGCCAGGTTCAGAAGCATACTTATTCTAAATCTTTGTTTGCTCAGTGTTTACAGGATACCCTCAGAATAAAGAAAGCAGTAGACATAATGGGAAATATAGCACTAGCACATGCCTGTACAAACAAGATGAACGTCAGGTTATAATGTCCAAATATAGTTTATAAATATCTACATAATGTATATACCAGGGTATTAGCAATTAATATTAGCTAGTCAAGTGGATATTTTTATCATCTCTTCTGATTACTAGATTGAGGTCAAGATGCTTACTATTGTTAGTGCTAGCCTAGACAGATGCACTCAGACTACATATTCTGTTCTGTCTGCTAAGAGGTAGTTAAACATAAGTTAGTTCTTCGATTTTACAAAAGCCATGAGCCACATTCTTTATAATCCTAAAACTAAATAATATAGTCCAGTTTAAATAAAATTAGAACACAGAATCCTTTTATTGCAGACATGTTTTTATCTTGGATGTACAGTTCCAGTTGCAAACAATCCACATTTTAGCAGCAAACAATTCAGATCCTTCTCCAACATTTCACAATACATTAATTTTCAAATCTGTATTTTTCTATAAAAGCATCTTACATTAGATTATAAATCAAATGAACACTAAAGCAGTAATTCCAAATATGTTCAGTTTAAATAAAATACCTATTCAGTATTAAAACAATTAGCATAGATGAAATTAAATCACAATACAAGTAAACATGTTAAGCTAACATCTAAGATACAATTGCAAAAATTAGCTCCACCTACATACAAAAACCACATAGAATAGTTAGGACATTCTGTACAGTATAAGAGATTACTACCATATTAATCTTCTCATAGCCAGTGGTTCAAGCATCACAGTAAAGAAACACTTTTACTAAATTTCTACAAAATGAAAGGTTGTGCCATCATTGACATCTAAATTGTAGTTCACAGTATATAGGACTTGTGTACTAATTCCAGCACCTGTGTCCTCAAGGTCTCAATCACACAATTTTTAAAAATTGCATTAACATAAAATTGTATCAGGTTGTTCTTTAACCCTAGATTGGGATGAACTGATTAATTTTTAAGGCCTGGTCTACACCTTGCTATGTCACTCAGGGCTATGAAAAATCTCAAGTCCTGAGCACCATAATTAGGTTGACCTAACCCCCTGGTGTAGACATGGCTAGATGGATGGATGAATTCTTCTGTTGACCTCGGGTACTGCCTCCCGGAGAAGTGGATTACCTACAATGATGGAAAAACCCCTTCCGTTGATATAGGAAGTGTCTGTGCTATCGTGCTGTAGCTGTGCCACTGTAGCACTCATCACGTAGACATAGCCTAAGCATGAAGTTAAAGTTCCTGAAAAAAAAATATACTTAGAGCTTTGACAATACAAATATGATTAAGTGACAAATGAGATGCATAAAACTCACCCATTGCTCTTTTCATTGTGCTACATTCAAAATGTTTTAGCAATATATTAAAACACAAAGGTTCAAGTATTTTCAAATGAGTTGTATTGTTTTCTAGGTAGTAGAATCCACTTAATAGGTACCCTGATAGATGGCACCCCGCTCAACAGCCCCAAAATAAATAAAGGTAATGAATTTCAACGACTGTGGATAAGCTGCATGCCTGGTGCTGTCTAGTAAACCTAGTCACCCCTTTTGTTGACCTTTATTTATTTCATGTTACTTTACTGTTCAGTTATGGATGCTAATCAAATAAGACTTGGATTTTTTTAATGCTTCCTACACTGCTTACCTTTAGTTCAAGGAATGAAATAAAAGCAAATATCAGGAGTCTCATAACTGACAAGATAAATTAACTGGCATAGTCCTCAGAGTACCAGGAAATGCCAATTAAGAGAATTCCACTATATTCATTCAGATATCAGACAACTTAAGTAACACTATCCCTCTGCTACATGCTTTACTCCTCAACAAACAACTTGGAAGATAGAGGTAATCAAGAAAGCAGATTACAATTGTTCCAGCCCAGAATACTACTGTTATAAAAGCTTCAGCATGTATTTTGTATCATATATTCACAGCTTGGCAAATAAACTGATGAGAAATCTGAAACAGTACCTTACCAAACTTCAGTAAAATGCTGAAATTAAACATACAATATAATTGCATTTTTAAAGGATCATTGGAGCATTTGAGGTGGACAACATATTAAAAACAAAAAGCAATAAAAGTAAACAAACATTCATGTTACAATTCTAACCAATCAAGACATTTAAAGTGAAACTCAGAAAAAGCAAGGGGGAAGAAAGAGGAAGTTCAGATTTCTAGCAAGTGTATGATAAAGAGAAATTTGCAGCTTTTTCGGTATTGGTAACCAAGTATGTAACCATCCATAATGTAGAAGAACAAACAAACATTTCCTCTACATATCTAGATTTTTAACTATAGGAAAGTTGCAAAAACTTTGTTTCAGGTGTATTACTGAAATGTTTGTTCTCTTTTATGGACAAAACTTAATAACTAAGCTCCCCAAAACATTGTTTAAAGTTATTTTCCCTCCCCTCATCGCTGTTCTCTGCACCAAAAGTTTTGTTTACACTTTATTCCCTAGCAATGGCTTTATTTCTAAGGTCAAAGTGTGCCATCAAAATGAAGGAAAAAGCACCTGCAAAGAAGAGACTGGATTTGGGACATTGGGCACACATGGCAGGACTTGACTCCTTAAAGAGACTATGGATTCCTCATATGGGGGAGAGGGAGAAACAACTTTGGGCATGCGTGGTGTACAGTCAGAGCACTGAAAACTTATGAGGAAAATGTGACTAAAGTTAGCTGCTGGTGAAATAAATACCTATGCATTTTTTAAAGAACTTCTCCATCTTTCTTCCTTTTTCCACACCACTTTTGTGATAAGCAGGTCATTCTGACCCACCAGTGAGTCCTTGATAACAAGAAGAGTCTGCCTCCGTAAGAATGAAGAAAAATCGGTTTGGTAAAAATAGTCTGAATAGGAGTAATGAGATTGCATAGTTGTTATTACTGCAACCTGATGGGAGGATTCACAGATTGGAATGCTAGCTCAACTTAACCCTGTAATGTCGACCTGCCCTAAGTTTCACGACTCCAGCTACGTGAATAATGTAGCTGCAGTCAATGTAGCTTAGGTCGACTTATTGCACTGTCTACACTAGACCCGCTAAAATCGACCCCCTGGCGGATCGATCACTGCAGCGTCGATCCACTGTAAGTGTAGACATACCCTTAGTTATTGGCTAAATCTATATTGGAAAGATGGTGAGGGTTGGTGCTCTACACCAAAGATAACATTTCCTGTTTTGGAATTGCCAACATGGAAGCAAAGGCTCTTGAATGCTTATACATCAATGTTTTCATTCATAAAGCACAAAATTACTCATGAGGGAAGCTATAGGCCATCAAATCAGACTAGAAAACAGGATGTAAGCATTTACAACCTGAAGAAAAAAAAATGACCTTACTATGGGGGATTACAACCTGGGGGAATAAATGCTGGAGGACTCATGCTGCCAGTACTAAAGTGACCTTGGAGTTTACCAATTATATGCTAATTTCTTTAAAAAATATTGGACCTTATTCTGACAGATAAAGATGAATTGATCACTGAAATAAAAAGCAGTGTTTGCCTAAGTGCAAGTGAACAAAATTGATTGAGAAGAAGGTCAAAAGTAGTCTGAAAAAATACTGAACACTTTACTACAGTGGTTTCCAAACTTGTTCAGCCGCTTGTGCAGGGAAAGCCCCTGGAGGGCCATGCCGGTTTGTTTACCTGCCGCGTCCGCAGGTTCGGCCGATCACGGCTCCCAGTGGCCGCGGTTCGCTGCTCCAGGCCAATAGGGGGTGCTGGAAGCAGCGCGGGCCAAGGGACGTACTGGTCACCGCTTCCATTGGCCTGGAGCATCAAACTGCAGCCACTGAGAACCGTGATTGGCTGAACCTGCTGATGCAGCAGGTAAACAAACCAGTGCGGCCCACCAGGGGCTTTCCCTGCACAAGTGGCGGAACAAGTTTGGGAACCACTGCTTTATTAGATGCCCAAATTGCTACAATTCCTGTCTGTCTGTCTCTCACACATACACAGTTTACTTAATTAAAAAACCATGATTTAAAGGGGATGTGAAAGCAGCAATAAAAAAGTCAATATATAATAGGAAGGAAATAGAAGTTGATGGCTATAAATACAAGTTAAATTGTAGGCAATTGACAAGACAAGCTAAAAGTATGAATAAAAAAAATCTATGGCAACAGACTTAAGGGCAATGAAAATAATTTTTTTAAAAGAAATCAGAAAAAGATTCTAACAATGACAAAAATCCATTAATAGAGATGATAAAATTACCAATGATGCAAAAACATTATTTTTGTACTGTGTTTGGAAAGGATATTATGTGATATCAATTCATAATCAATGTTGAAACCCTTTCTATTCCAACAGTAGCTAAAGACGACGTTAATCATCTGCAAAAGTTGAATACTTTTGAAACAGGTAATCCAGATAACTTGTACCCATGAATTTTACAAGAAGTGTCTGAGGAGCTCTCTGGACCAATTAAGTTAATGTTTAATACATCTTGGAACAGTAGGGAAGTTCCAGAGGTCTGGAAAAAAAACAATGCTGTACCAATCCCAGGCAAAATAAAGGAACAGCTGATACGAGATTCATTTAAAGATGGAAATGTAATTAATGCCAGTCAACATGGTTACATGGAAAACAGGTATTGTCAAATGAGCTTTATACCTACTCTGATATGTAAAGTTTAGCTGATAAAGATTAATGCACTGATATAACACACTTAAGAATTTTGTAAGGTAGGTGAATTAGTTGCGCACAATTCTGATTAAAATACTAGTGCTATATAAAATCAATATGGCCTCTAAAATAGATTAAAAACAAGAGGAAAGATCTCAAAATGTAATACTAATAGGGAATCAATGCGAGTGGATGTTTTTAGTAAGATCTCAAGAGGATCAGTTCTTGGCACAACACTATTCAATATTTTTAATTTCTGATGTGGCAGAAAATGTAAAATCACTAATGATAAAGTTTGCAGAGGACACAAAGATTGATGAAGTAGTAAAGAATGAGGCCAGATCACTTTTACAGAGTAAACTAGACTTTTTTCAATTGGACTTAAGAGTGTTTTGGTATAGCCAAATGCAAGGTCTACGAACAAATAATGTAGGTCATATTTGGAGGATGATGGATTGTATTCTTGAAAGAGTGACTCTGAAGACAACTTTGGTCATCGTCAGCTCTCAGTGAAATGCTGTGGCAAAAAGATAACGTGATCCTTTGGGAATATCAAGTAGAAGTAGGGAGGTAATATTACTCTGCGTAAAGGTTCAGACTCACCCCTGTGGCGCCTCCTGCCGGTAATCATCAGGAATTAGCTTGTCCGGCCCCCAGAGCGCCCTCTGCAGGCCGGTGATCTGCCTTACCGCCAGCTCCCATGTCCCCCCCAGGAGCCAGTGCCCCTTTCTCTGGGGGTGCTGCCCCCCTGGTGGTACCCCCACACACTCAGGTTCTGGGTCTCCCCACCCAGGGGAGGCCCCACCTTCTAACCCCACCTCTCCTCAGTCTGGGCTACTGACAGTCCCCACTTAGCCCCTTGTATTGGGGGCAGACTGCAGTGTACGCCACTCATCACAGGCAAGAGGGTTTTGGACCTGCTGCCTCCACCTACCCATGGGCTGTCCCTCTGCAACCCTGCACCTATTTGGCCTGTAGTCAGGCCTGCAGACTGAGGCTTTCCAGGCCGGAGCTCCCAGCTCCTCTGGCCCTTCCCCAGCCCTGCTCCAATCTAGGTGTCCTGCTCAGCACCTTGAAGCCAGGCTCTTCTCCCTCTACAGGCAGAGGGAGACTGACAGGGCTCCTGGCTCACCGCCTCTTATAGATAGAGCTGGCCACAACTGCAGCTGCTCCCTTAATCAGCCTGGGCTTTTCCCCACAGTCGCAGCCCTCTCCCAGGGCTGGAGCGGGTAACCACCCTGCTTCATTCTGTACATAGTATTTGTAGAATCGCTACCGAAATATTGAGTCCACACTTCAAAAGGAATGTTGAAATATTTGAGAAGCTCAGAGAAGAATGATCAGAAAATCAGGAAACATTCCTTGAAATAAGATTAAGGTATTCACTTATAGTGGTCTATAACTAGCTACACAGAAGGAGAAGATTTGATAGTAGAGGGCTCTAAACTAGTAGACTAAAGCACAATAAGATCCAATGGCTGAAAGTTGAAACTAGAAAAATTCAAACAGGAAATAAAGCGCACATTTTAACAGTAATAATTAACCACTGGAATACTTGCCAATTGGTGAATTATCCATCACTTGAAGTCTTTAAATAAACACTAGATGTTTTCCTAAAAGATATGCTGTAGTTCAAAATACAGGTACTGAACTCAATGGAAGAACTTCTGGATGAAATTCAATGGCTTGTTATGCAGGAGATCAGAACAAATCATTATGGCCCTTCTGGCCTTAAAAATCTCTGAACTATAACTATTTATTTAGTTTTGGTAGTTTGGTCAAAAAAGGGAAAAACAACATATCCTTCCTTCCAACAGCATTGTTAGATTGAAGCTGAAAGAGCAGCATATACATCACGGAAAACATTCCATTTAAAAATAGTTCTGTTTGTTTTATTCTCTGTATTTCTGTTCTGCAGTCCAATTAGTTGAGGGTGTCCAATTTCACATAATTGTGTATTTTTTCTTTAGTTTGTCTGCTTCTGCTACTTATTTTCCCACCTTTGTAACAGGATGATTTGTTGCTGCAAGAATGATTACAGATGTCAATGTCAGAAAAGAGGATCATGATGAAATGAAGACTGAGCAGGGGCACTCTTAAAAACTTAACGCCCCAATCCTGCAAAAGGATTTGCAAGTGGGAACCTTACTCTCATGCAGAATACATGGACTCTCACAAACTAATAGGTTAGTAAGAATTCCATTTGTAAATCCTTTTACAAGATTACAACCAGAGAGCTTCCACTTCATGCACAAGGACAAAAACAGAACTCATGCCTGAGAAATTTAAAAACTTCTGATCCACAAACTACCCTTTAGAACTAAACCAAGATTTTAAAAAACCTGATTAAAAAAAACCTGACTAAGGCATCCAACATAGAGATTTAGCAACTGTTATAAACCAGGCTAATTTATAACTCCATGAGGCATCTAGCACTAAACATTTGTTAGTTAAAAATACCTTCATCTTTGTATGAACTAAGAAGGCAACATCTGAAACAGTAAAGAACGTGTCTGGAAATTAAAAAATCTCTAAATAATTGAGTTTAATATTATTCCAAAATTCTTCCTAGGATTAAAACTATTTCTTTTTAAACACACACTAGCAATTCAGAATGCGTCAGGCTCAGTGGAATATTAGATTTGTGTTACTATAATAATACTATCCCTTGCCTTTGAGCTTCAAAGCCAATGGTTTATTTTGAAGGCTTTGCTGCTATACAAATAATTGTATGTAAAATTACTGATAAGATTTTTCAGAACACAGATCTGAATTCCAGTGTTTTTGATGGCTGACGAGCAAGCAGTCCTTTGCTTGTGGATAAGGCTCTAGTGTAAAGGAGTCTGCATCTTGTGTGATGCAGTTGTTTCCATGGAGGAAATGTAGTGGCCTGTACTCTGACACCCAGAAAGATGGTAACACGAGGCCTCTCCATACATTGAGGATCACGTGTAGTAGCCCAAGCAAGTCTCCTGCTCACTGTAGTCTCCCATGAAAGTGGTGAACAAACCCAACGGAGTTGTTTGACCTAAAATGATTTCACCAACACGTGAGGTCTCAAAGTCAAAGAAAAAAGTGAGGGGGAAAAGAAAAACAAATTATACTAGTAATAAGACTCTGCATTTAAGTTTGTCTACCACCAACTGGCGGAATGGCAGTATTACAGTCTTCTGATATGGAGTGCCTTGTTCCTTATAATGGTCAGAAAAGTAACTGTAAAAATGACATCTTGTGTGCTTTCTGTGTGTAATCAGTCATATATATCAATTTTTAGGTAATAAGATTTACAAAAAAGTTCCATTAGCCTTTCAAAACCAACAGTTAGAAGGAGATGATTCTATTCTGTCTTGAGTGCTATCAGAATTAATGGATAACCTGCATTGGTCAATTCTGACAGTACATGAGCCAGAAAAAAATCTCGTAGATCTCAGACTGAGCTGGCAGAGTTGTTCAAAAACCTCTTAATTAATAAATTGAGCACATCTGATATGGAGTCACTGAAACAAACCTTGGAATTACTTTTTAGAGCATGACCGTGCTTTAAGGGTAGCGCAGAAATTTCAAGGTTTAAATATCTTGGAGATGTTCCCTTCTACAAAACACACACACACAGTACCCTTTATACTTTGCTAGAGAAATTCTTTAGATCTTGACAGTGACAAGCAGGGCTGAGATTGCAATACGAAGTATGGGCTTAGATTAAAAATATTTCTAATGGCCAAGTTCTTGTCAAAGACTCAGGTCACTGATAAATGTCAAATGCTGGTAAACTTTATATGTTGGTCACTTTTATAAACTTAATGTTACACCTGTGACTGCAACCATGATCTAGGGTCTAGTATTTCTTTGATGGATTTCTGTCTAGGAGCTGGCAGTGGTTTGGTTTCAGACTCTGTCTCAGTAACTGAAGTGAGAGGATTTTCACTGTCAATTGAGCTGCTTTTCCTGCAAGGAACCAGTTTGCGAGGAGTAGCAATGGGCCTCTGCAACTGATGCATCATGGAAGATAACTTGGCATCAAAAGAAGAAGAGGTCCTACGTGCAATGGCAGGCTTCTTCCACAAGTTTTCCTTGTCCAGCTGATCTGTGCTCATCTGTGTTTTTGAGCTGTTTGGTAGCTTATCAGATGGTGGAAGTGGAGCTCTTCTTTTCTTTCCTTTGCCATCATTAGGACTTACTATCTCACTATTTGCATCTGGAAACACAATATTTTTCTGGACAAGCATCTGGTGAGAACCATCAAATAATGGGGCCCATACAGAAGGTGCAGACTCCTTCTGCTGGCCAATCAGGAACTCTCCATCAGTCTCCTCAATTTTCCTTTGTATGATATCTATTAAGCCTTCATGTTTCACTGGAGAATCAATACCTATAATTTTAGAAGAAATTAGATGAACTGTGATTAAAATGGTTCCTAAATATTTTACTCACCCTGAGTGTGGTTATTAATTGTCTGAATACAAAACTGTGCAAAGTATGTCCCCCAATTCTTAGACTAGCATTAAGACCTACAACAGTCTAGAAATGGAAAAGATTATCATGATTACAGACAGAGGTCTAGAAGCTTTCCACAGTTTCTAGGCCTCATGCACTTAATAGGCTGTGGTCATGGTTTAATTTTTATTTATTTTTGTGAAAAAATAAAAAATGCAATGCACTACTAGAAACAGACCTAGCTATAATAATGTTCTTGTACACTACTTGAAACATTTCGTTTCAGCAAAGGTGTACAGAATCTATGCCCAAAGATCAATGCGAAAATCCTAAATCTCACATAGTTAAGTGTGAAAAAGTCAAAACTATTAAACATTCTTGTGCTACCCCCCCACTCGCCCCCAAAGTACACTTTTACACTCAAGGTTTTTTCTTCAGTAAGTTCTTGAAGATAGCCCGGTCCAATTCCTCTTCCCCCCCATAACATAATTTACGGTGCATCAGCCAGAATATATGCATAGTTTGTTGATTTCCCTGTTTGTATGTCAGCATCCCTTGTGCTACCTCTGTCTCTAAAACATCAATAAGAGCATAAAGATATCACAGTGTGACACTGCACCCCATATTCTTCATAGTGATATTATTATAACATGATTATGGCATAATTATGATGCATTTTGTACAAGATGGGGCATGTAAGGCATCATTGGAAAAGTTATGATTTGCTGAATATGATTATCCTATTTGTATACATGTATCATTTTTGTATCTGAAATAATGAATATTGATTATGTATCTGTATTTTCACATGTAGTCACGCCTGGGTGACATTCACTAGGCAAGATGTTTCCAGTCTAAATAGCTGGTTGTGAAGAGCCTATTGAGGGTGATGGGCCATTAGGAAGAACAATAGGCCTTAGGAGAAGCTTATCCCTCTCCCGGTGAGCCTTCCTGTGAACGTTTCGGCCAATATGAAAGTAATGGCTGCTATGACTCTGCAAGGGCATGTGACCAGCTCACATGACTCTGGACTCCATTTTGGGGGCCTGTATTTTTCCCACAAACTGGGCTAGGAACTGTTTTTGAACCAAAGGGTTCCAGCCATAGCTAAAGCTATATAAGTCAGGGAGCAACATCATCTGTTGTTCTTCACTCCCACACAACTCAACATCTGAGAGAAGCCCAGAAAGAAAAGGACTTGGAATGGGGTCAGGGATCCCAAGCTGCAAAGCAAATGCAGCTTGTTCCTTAAGAATCTGCAAGCCTGCTTGTATCATCAGCCAGGGTGAGAAGTTGCTAATTCATATCCTTTCTTTCTAGTATCTTAGGCTTAGTTTGCAGTTTTGTTTATTTACTAGGTAATCTTCTTTGATCTGTTTGCTATTACTTATAATCACATAAAATCTTTTTGAAGTTAATAAACTCGTTTCTATTTTAATCTAAACTAGTGTGCCTTTAAGTGAAGTGTCTGGGGAAAAATCTCAGCTTGGTTAACACAAGTGTGCATATTCCTCTCCACATTGAGGTAGGGGCAGACATATTAATGAGTTTACACTGTACAGATCCCTGTGCAGTGCAAGACTATATAATTTTGGGTTTATACTCCCGGGGTGGGGGGAGGCGCGCTGGCTGGGGTCTGGCTGTTTGTAGTTGGGTGGCTTAAGTAAAGCACTCTCAGGTAGCTCAGTTTGGGAGTGTAGCACCACCTGCTGTTGTGTTGGGTGATAACAGGGCCTGGGTGAGGTGGGCTGTGTCCCCAACCCAGGAAGCAGTGTGGGCAGGGCCAGTACAACTGAGTGGTCAGAGGGGCGCAACAGTTTTTCACGGCTCCCAGACTGCACTCCAGGGTGACAACCCGTCACACACAGATCCTACATAAACAACTTTAATAAATTCTTAAAATTTAGATTGTGGATTTGTATTTATTTATGAATGTCATAATTGGTCAGGAAACACTTAAAATTCCTCAGTGATATCTCTAAATATCTGCAGCAACATGCTACAAAACTTAATGTATACCTTCATGTCTTATGTGATTTAGTGTTTTTCTGCTTTGTATTCATAGCTCAAATACAACTTTTTAGACTGTTAAATTAATGCACTGATGCATTATAACTCAATGACCCACATGTCAATTTGAGCATTTTTGCAATTCAGACAGGAGATCAAGCACCAGGCAGGCAGACATTTAAACTTATCCGTATAAAATGTTTTTCAGCCAATACCACATCAGATCCATTAAAATAGAATGACCTACTTCTAGTCTATAAAAACTATTTCTGTAACATATTTTATTAAAATAATCCCCCTGCATTGTATTTCGCTATGCAAAAATTGATGTCTGAACATTGGTACAGCTCAAATCCATTTTAGAGAGATTTTTTACAAGTCTATTTTTGAAGCTTGTTGCCAGCAACCAAACAACTTCTAAGTAGATCTTATATAGCTTGGAAAAAACAGGTAATTGAATGCAACTAGTTAAAGGCATTATTGGTCTGTAGTCTGGACTATTTAAAACCATTACATTTCAATCCTCTGGATTTTGAACTATTTCTATGGTGAACGTTTATTTCTAGCAACAGCTTTTTTGTCTAAATGTTTTTAGGGCTCCTTAATTACAGCTCATATTGAATTTTTTTTTTGTTCAAGGTATGAAAATGTGTTCATTATTTTTGTCCTATTATTAAGAAAAATATTTAATATGAACTCCTTGGTGTGTTTATTATGGTGCTCCATTATATTATCTGACCTTGCCTTTGAAAAATTCAGCATTTTAACACCAAGAGCAGAAGCTATTTGAACAGAGACAACATTGTTTCTGTTACCCTGCAGCTTGAAAAGACAAATCCCACTTACTCATATCATGGTAGACTGAGGTTGCCTCTTTTGTCAAGAACAAAGGTGGTTTCCGTGGTGACATAATCTCAATTTTCATAAATTTTTCACAACAATGTTTCCACTGGCCTGAGAGGGAATAGAGAACAATGATTAGAATGTAAACACTCCACCTTTTAAAGAGTTTTAAGTCATTAAGTTGCATTTGTGAACTACCTATAACAAGCAAATCTGGATAGTATCTATAATGTTGCAACAGTCCTCACTAGATACTGTATGTTCAACTGAAATTTCATCCTAACCCTTAACACAAAGATTATAAGCAGATATTAAACTAAGAGCTCCAATTTAATCAACCCAGCAGTACTATCAGACAGCAAGGCTAAAACCCCATAATTCACACAAAAATCCTCAAATACTAGCCTGTAAGTGTTTACGTCTTCAAATATCAGATAAAACATAACAGTTTAAAGCAAGGAAGCTTCATGCAAGTTATTCATCTGGAAGTATAAGAATCCAGTATACAGCAAACCTAATATTATACCATAGTTATACTTGGAAGTTTTGACTTTAATAATTTTCTTGGCTATCAGAGCACGAAAAGCCTCTTAGCAGTTAACCAAAGCCAAGGAAACCTGTTTCTATTAATAGATTTTGACTTTAAGGAAAATAGGCCCTGCCAGTAAAATTGCTTTTTACAAACTAATCTCTCACTCCCATTTCTTTTCTGACCACATTAGTTTTAAGAGAATTTTAGAACCACCAAGGAACAACAGGCATTTGAATGCCAAGTGACCTAGTTTTTCCCATACCACAAGAAACGGTCTCAGAAAATCCGCTGGTATTCTAATGTTATCTATAATGGGGGGGAAAAAGTAGTCCATTCACCTTTCCCCATTTAATAGAAGGAGGATATACTAGTTTTTACATTGTGGTTTTTCTAATTAATTGTAATAAAGACAGAGCTATAAAAGAAGAAATACAAAACTACAGAATACCCAATTTCCAAAACCCCAGTTTTTCGATTTTATTGGTGTGGTTCCCAATTCAATACTGATACTCTCTATTTACCTGGCTCTGTTTCCCCATGATCTGATGAAGAATATGATTTTTCAGACTCCAGCTAATTTTTATTTTAAACTTAGTCCATCAAATGGTATCTCTATTCTTTATCTACTTATGCATTTAATATACTACATTTAAAGGTGCAGTAGTGGGACGACTATGGGCAGTTCTACACTAGAAGCACTACAGCACTGGTGCAGCTGCGCCACTGTAGCACATCTGGTGAAGATGCTCAATGCTGATGGGCGAATGCTCTCCCATCAGCATAAGGTACTCCACCTCCACGAGAGGTGGAAGCTATGTCGGCAGGAGATCATCTCCCACCGACACAGCACCTGTGCGAAGCGCTTAGGTTGCTGTAACTTGCATCACTCGGGGAGGAGCAAGTTAAGCGCAGATCTGCCCTAAGACTAACCAATCCCTCTGCACACTTCATCCTGTAATATTTGGAGTTAAGTTTAAACAAGCAACACAATATACTACTTAAAGAGACTAAAAAGGCAAGTGAGATTTAACTGTCCTACACCTAGAGAGCATATCTTTTATCTAGAGTAAGAGCAGTGAAGTCACACAGTTTAGCCAATGTCAGTAAGTGAGCTTCCTCTAGAAATCTAAAAGTGAACACACTGAAACATTTCACCACTGGAAAAACAAGACTAGGGAATAAGGCACCAATTATCTCCTGTATCTCTTGAGCAGTAAATCCCCACCTACTATTTTTATTAGCCCTAACCAACAGTCATGTGCGAGATGGGGGGCGGGAAATGCCAGGTATAAAACCTTATGGTCAGAAGGGGTACCAAAACAGAGGAGGTACCACTGGAGTCAAATCATCCCTGACTGCTTAGTTCTATAAAACTGACAACTCATTCACCCAGAGTGCTATCTAAGCAAAAACTGAATCATGGGTGCCATAATCCTACATAGTTGGGCCTCAGTCATTGTGACCTTTTCTATCTGCAATAGTTAATCCAATTTTGATCCAAACCAAATTTTCAATAAACTTCAAAGGCCAACCATCAGCTCAGCATCCTCAGGTTCCTTCTAATGCTTCATACCCAAAGGTTTCCATTTTTCTCAAATGATATCAGGATTCTACAAAATAAGTAACTATATTTTACTACTACAGATGAGGGAAGAATGGTGAGACTCCAGCAGGCCTTTGAAAGATAACCTCATTAAACTGCTTAACAGACCAATCTCTTCTGAAACCATACACAAAGAAAACACAAGAAGTCTATGTCTATTTTGATTTCCTGAGAAAATTCAGACTGGATGTTTCTGGACTTATTGGAATTTATAGGATGCGTTAAAAATCAGAGCCCTGAGGAGGTGACTATGGTTCAGTAAAATACCTCTATTTTTCAGTGGCAGAGAACACACTACCTACTGTGTACATGGAGAACATTTTTGTTCTCTTCATTACAGGTGACAGATTATATATAATTTCAGTTCAGATTGTTCAACATTTCTTTTGATGTTACATAGCTACGTCACTAAAAGGACATGCTGCCAAAACTGCATACTTACTAAGATCATAGAAATGCTGCCAGAAAGCTTCCATCCACCTATGAAGTTCTTCCCTGCTGTCAGCTGCAAAAAGTTGGGTGACAGCCTCTCCATCCACAGGGTTGATAACAGAAAAATTATTAATTCTTTTCTTGGTGCCCTTATCCACAGCACGGATTCTGGTTTCCTACGAATGACAATAAAATAGATTGAGACTCTGGTAATCAGTTATTGCTCCACCCAATCATAAATCTTCATTTCAACATTAATATCACAGGCAGATACAAATTAGGGTATTTATCCCGTGTAGGTTTAGGGGGGTTTTTTTGGGGGGGGGGGCGGGGGAGAGGGGAGGGACAGGACTTATGAAAAGGTAAACAGAATAACTGACAATACAAATTAATTTATTACATAATTATTAAAAGAAAAGGTAACAGATATAAAAGATAAGACAATAAAGCTGAGTTGATGCAGTGTATGTTAAGAGATACACCAAGGATACATATTATAAGTTATTTTTTCCTTAAACAGTTCATCCTGCTGCGGTTCACCTTTCCTCAGTACAGATTAGGGACAGTAAGTTATTCTGTTTCTCAATTCTTATTCTGGTCAACCATATTTCTATAGATGGTATTTAGTTTTCGTAGGATAACAATGGAAGATGTTTCTTTTGGCTGCAGTTGTGCATTCTCAACTGGAACTATTTTAGTTTAGTTTCAGCAAATCAAGGCATTGTCAAATACTATAGTAACAGGAATTTGGAAAAGGAAATGATCCAGTCCAAGCTGAAAGGGATATTTATAGAAAGCTACCCACACAGATCTAATGGAACAAATTTCCAATATTCCAAAATTCAAACTTCAGAGTATTATAAGTCTTACACTTTGCCCTCATGCCAAAAATCCATTTGTTCCTTCAAAAGAAATATTTGGGTATGTAACAGCTTTATTTGGTTAGTTCTGGCTAGGTCCAATTAAAATACTATTGTCCCATAGCATCAACTAAAACAAAGTTCTAACCAACACCATGGAAAGGACTTTGCTGTTTTAATAGTGTTCTTGAACTATGCTGCAGCACTACTCAGCCCAAGGTTTTGCACTGTTCAGGGACATGGTTAAAACAGTTTCAAAATCTAGACTGGACCTAATGGTATTTTAATCATATGTGGGTTCCCTGATATAATGTTACTACAGTGCAAAATAGCACTTGTTGCAATCCAATTAAAAATAGAGGTTGGTCATCATAAGTATTTTTTCTAATGTCAGATACCAAAGTATTTTAAGAGACTAAAAATCTTGTAAGGTGCAGAGTAAAATATTCTAACACACACTTTGACAATAATGCTGCTTTCCATGAAATAAAATATAGCCATTAACCATACTTCATTTACAAGCAAAAAATCTAGATTACACTAAAATGAGACATTGCTTTATCCTTAAAACTTCTTTCACTTCAAACTGATTGAACTCCCCTCCCTGCAACCCATTTCAAATGAATGTTAAACACCCGTTACAGATTTCAAATGTAGAACTATAGAAATTAAGTTATATATTTTGTCCTATGGGAATAATCCCAGTACTGATAGTCTGAAAAACAAAGATTGTTCTGTAGAACATTCTCCAGATTTTTAAATGCATTACTGAGGTAACCATTTGAAATACTAACACAGCTGTTTGTAGCATATCTGATGGATTTGCTCATTTAAATTCTTCTGTCTAAAAATAGGAGGTGAAGTAATTCATCCATAAGTGCTGAACATCCCATTAACTCAGGTAACCATAGATACTGGCAAAAAATTAAACAAAACAAATTAACATTTGACAGGTAAGAACTTCAAGCATACCATATACAAGTTTATTTAATGATGTTTGCTGCAAGGTTTATTCCACAAATATGTTGTTATTTTAAGGAGATAAATTCTCAGGCAACAATCCGTACCTCCCACTTGAGCATTTAAGTAGTGATACAAGATGCCATTAGAGTAATGAGCTGATCAGTTTACCTACCAGTGATGCATTACACTACATGCACATTGTCACCAAAAACAAATACAAAAATGTACCATAAGGCACCATGTTATAATACAATAGTGTTCCTACCTTTCATAGTGTTAAAATTATTGAACAAAATTATGCTACACCCTTGTAAAGGCCAGGACCATCATACTGGTTGAGTTCAGTGTTTCTAGTGTAGGCAATCCTGAGGAGTTGGTATTGCTCCTGTTGGGGACAGTGTTGTGCTCTAAGTATACAGGATACATTTCTCCACCCCTTCAAGAATGTAAGGAAGAGAAATTGAAATTCCATGGCATTGTATGATAAAGCTTAGAACTTCCCTTTCTCACTTCCTCAAAACCAACGTTCCTTCGCCCAGCAGCACCCCTCTCCCAGGAAACTTCTATATGTGAAGGGTTGTTATAAAAGGGAGGACCTTCCATTAAAGGAGCAGTGCCACTCCTCTCCAAAGTCAATCATGAAAAAACTGAAGGACAATGAAGGTTAGCTAAAAAGGTTCATTTCAAAACCCAGAAACTAATTAACTTTCTGAAGTCAAGACAAATGTTAAATAGTCTAGAAACTTTGTATACTCTAAGATTAAACACAATTTATCATTTATGACACACAGTTCATTTTTATTCAAGTTTTAATCCAGAAACAGATAAAGATAGCTTTAAAATCAAAAGAGTGTTTGTGCGCTGTTTTTGTCTGTCATGTCAAAAATAATCTACAATTTCCCCTAGTTTTGTTTCAGGTTGGCAGATAATTATGATTAGACTTAGAACAATGCTCTCAAACTTGTTAATAGTGAAGATCACATTTTACAAACTAGCTCATGGATATCTCCCCTCCCTTTCATCATCCTGAACCACCTCCCTCCCATTTGTAATTACATAATATCCATGTGACAACTACAGTAAATGCCTATGCAGAATAGGAACTTTAGGAAGCACATGATGTATTTCCCCCTCTTGCTTTCTCTGTGAGGACTAGTTCAGAGTAAATGAAGGGGAAACAGACAGGAGGAATAAAAGGTAGACAAAAAAGAAGGGTCCCCACCAGGACTAGCCATGACGCAGGAGACAGACTTAGGTGGTACAAAGCAATGGCCTTGGCCTAAAAGCATCACTGAGATACATGACAACCCCAGGTCATAGGAAATACCCTTAGATAAGAGAAGAATAGGAATGTGTTCAAGGCTGTGCTGATAGGCTGGAGGCATGTCACTAAAAATGTGAAGACAGGTAGGGGGAACCAGCAGGAGAGCAGTCATAGGATGCACTGGGGAACAGGGTCCAGCAGAAGGAACAGGGTTAGTTGATGCCATCGGTCCAGCTTTTACATTTTAGAAGTCTTGGTTGAGCTGGGCCTGCCTGGCCATCCAGCAGGCAGAGCCTGAACCATCATTAGTGCGAAAGGAAGGAGCAGAGCTGGTGAGGGAGTGAACTGGGCAAATCTGCTTTCACCAGGCCAGTGGTAGGGTCCCCTCATGTGCATGTTGAATTGAAAGTGGGGGGAAAGCCACAGAGAAGAGAATGGATCAGATTACTAGTAAGACCTAGTCGAGAAAAGGCCTGCCAACTGGCTGGAGGGACAGAGATGCTCCTGTGAAGCTGCAGAGCTATTTTACTGGAAGGTGCTCCTATGCCTATAGTTCCTGGGAATTAGGCTCCAACAAAATTAATTTTCCAGAGATTTTCCTTTGTGACTACAGTCCTGGGTAGAACTCCCCAGCAGACCTGGTACCGGACACAGTATGCAAATGTGGGCACCTCTGAGCATGAGCAACTCATGACGAGTTTTTCAAATTAGCACAATTGAAAAGCCAGGCCCCAAGGATATGTTAATTATCATGTCAAGTCAAAAGGGGACACTATCATATTTTCAAGTAATATTTTTAAAGGGTAAATGCAAAAGTCCTGCTCAGATTTGACTAAGGCAAATTTCCTTGGTTACAAGGAAAGATTGCTTCTCACTCTAGTTGCTTATGCAACATAAAGTGCTTCAGTGGCATTTATTTGGCAACATAATAGGTTCTATGACGCCTGTTTTGAAAGTGTTGAGACATTCCTGCTCAACAATGTTTGCACTGAAGTCATTTGAAGTTGATGTGATGACTTTCAAGTTAAGGGCTACTTCAAGTTTGGATTCAGAGGGGGAAGGGAATAGTTCTGTTGATGTGAATATTTCTATGGCTAGTTTCTTGTAAGGCTATGTCAAGTTCATTCATTTTAAAGATAAACCATCTTTGAAAGGATAAGGGTAAGAGATCACATCCAGCACTAAGAATAAAAAATGCTATGTATCTTAGCAACTAGAGGAGATTTTAGCTTGAATGTCAACTTCAGAAGTTTTCTCTAAATCTTATTTTTTAAATTGCTATTTCCATACAACAGGGAGAGGAGGTAAAAATGAGTATTGTTAGCTTGATTTTTGCGCATTTAAGAATCTGATATCCAAGACATTTCTAGACAAAACTCAGGAAACATCTATCGGCATTAAAAGAATATTTTCAGTAGACAGTTTAAGTAGAAAGACACTCATATGTGTTTTGAACTGTGAATTTATTTGGTTTTATTTTAACTGAAGATAGAATGAAGAAAAGGAATCTCTCTAGCAGCTTATATACAGCAACCATAAGTGTCTGACATTTTCATAAAAAAGGCCATGGATTTATGTATCGCATACATATTATCTTTGAAGAGAATCTGCATCAAACATGTGGACCAATTCCTGGCAAAACTTCATGAAAATGGATTTTAGGTTGTAAAATGCATTTATAACTTCATGAAGAACAATCACTTTATTAGAATGCTGTAGTTTTAGAAGACAAAAAAATCTCTGACTTCCAAGAAATACAAAACTAGGCTATAGACTAAAATGGTGATCTATAAAGAAAAGCTATAAGGGTGGCCTGAAAGATTCTAAAATATTTTTGCTGCTTTTTTAATGTTAGAAATTCTATTAGTATAATTTTCCCCTGAATGGCACTATGAACAACTAGAGGATGGTAGAACTATGACATTAGAGAAGCCATGCAATTATACCTGATTGAAAGAATAAGTGACTTTTAGTCAGATTGTTTAAATCTGTACGATATTTGGTTTTTTTAAAACACCTATTTAACTCAAATGCTTGAAACAGCTTTGTTAAAGATTCAACACTATTAGAAAGGGTGCCCTTTCTGTTAAGGCTTCACCTCAACAAGTTAAAAGAAAACCTTACTGTAGCCAGGACAAGTTGTAATGTGTTGCTGCTGGTTAAAGTTAACATTTTTAAAACATGTTTTAAGCTAGACTGGACAAGGCTTCAGAGTCAAGACCAAATTGCGTTGTAACACTATCTCCCAACACATTCAATTTGCTTATTTTAGACATGCTCAGAATCTGCAACCGGGTCAACAGCAAAAAATGTTAACTCGCTCTATCCATCTCTATGAGGTGTTAACTACAGTCTTTCAACACTTAGTATTCATTGGAAAGGCCTTCTGTGGAAATAACACTACAAACATACTATGTCTTTGATTATTCGGATAGAGATACTTATTAATTTTAAATATGATATCTTTAAATGATGGTAGAAATGGTATTTAGTGGTAGAAATGGTAGTGCCATCTTTAAAGTACTGAAGTCCTTTTGTATAGTTTGTAAGTTAAGATAGGTTTTATATAAAATTTTGGATTATTAGCAAAAGGAGTTTATTTTAAAAAGCTAAAATATTTCTGAATAACCCTCATTATGATTAAGAGTAAGGCCAAATAACAATGAACAATTAAAATAAAATTGCAGAAATTCCACAGATTTGGGGACAAAGTCTAAGAGAACATTGCCTACATACCCTGCAGATTTGCATGGCACCTCATGTGTAACTTAAAAACTGTGTCATAAAGTATCAGTTTTTCTAAAGGAAAACAGTTTCCATAACTTGCTTTTTTTTTTTCTCCTTGAGGATTTGCGTTGGTTTGACCCGTCTCAAACCAGCAGAAGGAGCCTATGTCCATTGCTAAGAACTTACATGCCACTCCTGGATCAGATACAAGGGGTTGTTTAGACCTGGACTACACTACTGAGCTAGGTTGATGCAAGGCAGGGTACATCAACTTAACTCTAAGTGTCTACACTAAAATTTTGCTCCCATCAATGTAACTCGACCACTACGCTGACTTATGTCCACCTCCGCAAGAGGCATAGCACTTAGGTCAATGGAGTGTCAGTGTAGACACTGAGTTAACAACATCTTTAGTGGCATCCAGGAGCTATCCCACAATGCCCCACCGTGATCACTCTGGTCACGATGTTGAATTCCACTGCCCAGTGGCCAGGTACATGCCCTTCCCCTTTTAAAGCCCCACAAATTTTTGAAATTCCGTTTTCTGTTTGCTCGGGATGGAAAGCTCACCTAGCAACTGCCCAGCTGATCATGCCAGCTCCACGCTAGAGGCGCTTCTGCATGGAGTACACAGGAGATGTTGGATCTCCTGGGTCTGTGTGGAGAAGAGGCTGCGCAGGCACAGCTCTGATCCAGCAGGAGAAACGTCAATATGTACGAGCAGATCGCTCAAGGCGTGAGGGAGAAGGGCTATAAGAGGGACCCACAACTCTGCCACATGAAAGCCAAGGAGCTGCAGCAGCTGTACCAGAAGGCAAGGGAAGCTAACAGTTGCTCTGGTGTAGAGTTGAACACATGCTACTTTTACAAAGAGCTGAATGCCAACCTCGGTGGAAACCCTACCACCGCGATACTTCAGGGAGCTGGAGTCACAGGCCCCAGCCTGAACAGTGGGGAGGTGGTGTTGCATGAGGAAGAAAGAGGGGGAGGCAGAGTATGGGGGACAGGCAATCGGGGGATCTAGTGGTGCAAGGCAGGATGTGTTTTTGACTCCAGAGCAGTCCAGCCAGTCCCTACAGTCCAGCATAGGTGAGCCTGATGGAGGGGAAGTATGCAGTTTGCTTTGATATTTCAGGGACACATCTGTTCATTTACTCTTTTTTAATCAAGCTAGAAGAAATAACCAATAGACGTAGAGTCACTATCTGCTTCTCATTCCCCTGTGAAGTTAGGCAGAAGGGGCCCTGAAGAATAGTTTATGTGCACTGGGATGTTCCATGAATCCTTCATAGAGATCTCGAGGAAACTTTCCTGGGGATGGTTTGCAATCCTCTTCTGAAGGTTTCTGGGGAGGGCTGCCTTATTTCTTCCGCCACAGTAAGACACTTTCCCACACCACTCAGTAATTACTTCAGCAGGTACCATTGCAGCACACAGACTAGCAGCATACAAACCTGGTCTGCAGGAGCTATTCTCTTTCAGTTTCTGTTACTTTCAGGAGAGAGATATTAGCTAAAATCACTTCCACCTGTGGAAAACTGTGCCAATATTCAGTTCAATTGCCCTATCTGCGTATATTCATGCCCGTGAGCCACCCGCCCCCCACCTTATTGTCCCAACTCACCCCCTTCCTCTCAGGCCATACTCAACATGGCTGAGACTACTGCTGTGCTCGATGAATCCCAAGGAAAAATGGGAATGTAGTGCTTGTAACTTGCATGGATCAAGGGGAGTGAGTTCAGTATACCAAGTTTCCATTTATCTTGTGAATACACTCACAATAGTACTTCTGTGCATTGTGTCTTTTGCAGCTAGAAATGTGGCCTTGAGGGTCTCTCCATTCACACTAGTGGAGCAGCTCAGCCAGATAAGGCTAAGGAAGAACATGCATGATGACACGTTCCAAGAGATCCTCCAGACCCAGTGCTCGTGGACAGAATGGACAGGGATAGTGCAGAGAGGAGAAAACGCACAGAAAAAGGGAGAGAAGTGCAGCAGATGACGCTAGCGCTTCTTAAGTGGCAGACAGATATGCTGGAGACTCTTGTTAACCTTCAGGTTCAACAGAACCAAGCTCGCCTCCCTTTGCAGCCTATAGAGAACTGCATTCTGGGACCTACCTACACCCCCTACCCCCACATTCCACATGGCATCCGGGGCTGTTGCACTACCCCTCCCACTCCACCCTGGGGGAGAGTACAGACAATAGCAGCTGCACATGCACTGACCTGTGAGAGACACGGTTGGTGTATTTGTTTGTGAAATGAAAATGACTGTTTTCCCCCCTTCAAAAGTTCTCTTCCCTGTATTTATAAAATTTCATTCAGTTATAAATATGTCCATGAGTTTAGAATAAAAAAAAGTATTTATAGAAACTGACTTCCTCTTTATTAGTTCACAACATATGCTGGGTGGGGCTGACATTCAGATAATAGCAATAGGTGCATTTGCAATGTTCTAATACTACACACACAGCACTCATCACAAGGTTCATATTAGGGTGCAAAAAACCAATGCCAGGCAGAGCACACTACAGCAAGACACATTACTGTGGCTCACTATTAAAAATGTCTTTCAAAGCCTCCCTAAGTCGTATGGCTCCCCGTTGAGCTCTTCTTATAGCCCTGGGATCTGGCTGCTCAAAATCAACAGACAGCCATTTCACCTCCATCCTAGCAGAAACTTTTCCCCCTTTGCTTCACAGATATTGTGAAGCACACAGCAGGCAGCTATAACCATTAGGACGTCTTGTTCCACTGAGGTCTAATCCGGTGAGTAGACAGCGCCAGTGGCCTTTCAAATTGCCAAAGACATATTCAACTGTCATTCTGCATCTGCTGAACCTGTAGTTGAAGCGCTGCTTGCTGCTGTCGAGGTGACCGGTGTACAGCTTCATAAGCCACGGGAGTAAGGGGTAGGTTGGGTCTCCCAATATCACTATTGGCATTTCAACATCCCCAGGGGTAAACCTCTGGTCTGGAAAGAAAGTCCCTGCTTGCAGCATTCTGAACAGGCTTGTGTTCTTAAAGACGTGCACGTCATGCACCTTCCCTGATCATCCGGTGTTGATGTTGGTAAAAAGTCCCTGGTCATCCACCAGTGATTGCAATACTATAGAAAAGTAGCCCTTTTTGTTGATGTACTCTGTGGCAAAATAGGGATATGCATGCCATCTATCCTACCCCACCGCAGTATGGACACCCCATTGCTGCAAAACCATCCACTGTGTCCTGCACATTGCCCAGAGTCACAGTACTTTGTAACAAGATGCGATTAACGGCCCTGCACACTTGCTTCACAGCAACCAGTACAGTGGATTTCCCAACTCCAAACTGATTCCCAGCTGATCAGTAGCAATCTGGCATTGCAAACTTCCACACAGCAATTGTCATTCACTTCTCCACTATCAGTGCAGCTCTCATTTTGGTGTTGCTGGGCCGGAGAGCCAGGATGAGCTCTGCACACAATTCCAAGAATGTTGCCTTGCGTATCTGAAAGTTCTGCAGCCACTGCTCATCATCCCATACCTGCATAACGATGCAATCCCACCAGTCAGTGCTTGTTTCTCGGGCCCAGAACCAGTTCTCCATGGTCTGCAGCTACTCTGTGAATGCCAACAATAACCTTGAATTGTTTCTATGTCCCACAGCAAGCTAGCCTCTAAGGAATTCTCATGTTCCCCGCGGCCCCTCTGGAGGCTCTGCAAATACTGCAGGATCAGGCGAGTTGTGCTCGTTAACATTCGTCACAACAGTGCAGAGCTGTGCAGGATCCATGCTTCTCACATAGATGTCGGACACACAGGTTTGAGGGGCTTTTGAAAAGAGGTGTGAAACATTATGGGATGCAGATAGAATTATGGAATGGAGAAAACTCCATCACAGGACATTGAAACCATGTTCCCAGTCACCCCTGCACAACTCATTTGGTCCCATAAGGCATTGAAACTCTGCCCAAAACACCCTGCGCTATATGGTGGCAAGTTGCACAGTGGGATAGCTACCCACAGTGCACTGTTCTCTGTACCGATGCAAACACTGTTAGTGAGGATGCACACTGCCAACACAAGGAGCGTAGTGTGGACGTGCAAAAATGATTTAATTACTGCGATGCTGTACATTGACATAACTTAGGTTGACTTAATTTTGTAGTGCCCTTAATAGTGAAACAAGGCATATCCCTCACACATGGTTCGTGCAGAGTACTTTACAGCTTGTCAGTTTGGAGCTTGGGACCCAAATTAGACTATGTGAAAAACTGTTAAATTTACCTTGTTGATGGTAACTGTCAAAGCTGGCTCCACTTTAGCTTCAATTTCTTCGGATGTATAATAACAAAAGAGTTTACCACCTCTAAGTACACAGTACAGCCTCCTCCAGTTAGTCAGGCTTCTTACCATTTGCTAAAAGGGAGAAATATTCAATAAGTTACTAGTCATACATTACCTTAACCACCTAATTTATGGATTACTCAACGTTCTATTGAATTTCCATGTGTTACATCTAATTGAGTCCATCTTGTGAACTATTCAGACATCAGACTGTAAGATCAGAGCTGTGCACAACACATTGTCATAAAGGAATGGTTCCTGCAGAATATTTTACTATTTGACTCAAGGACTTAATTATTAGTAACATTCAGCCAAGCCAGAAGTTTGTTTAGCTGAACATCCTTCAGTGTTTTACAGTTTTTGCCACTAATAGTGTCTCATGGTGCTCTTGGAACATGGAATGTGTTGGCTGGCCGATAAGGAAAAAAGAGTAATTTTATTTCTAATGGAATCTACTTTAATGGCTACACTAACTTAGCTGGTTACAGGAAGAGAGCAAGGTAACGTTCTCTCATTTAAAAAATTCTGACTTTAAAAATTAGACATGCAGCTATACATTCCAATTTTCATACCAGCTAGACACTTACAATTAATTGGTCTTTATGCAGCAATCTAGGCTGTTTTACTGATAATCCCACTGAGGAAACATTTGATTATCTTACTCTTAGCCACACAGTGGTTGCCATTAAAAGGTCAGTGTTTATCAGCAGCCACCACAAGATAACAGCTTCCCACATATTTAGAGTAAAAGATACTAGTCCTCAAGATACTACCAGAGGAAACTGCTCACTTTTTAATACCACTGAAAGTCAATTGTTAATATGAGCAACATTCCCTGTAAATTGCACGCAGGCATGGCAGCACAACTATCTTGAATATGCAATACATGTATACAAACTGAGCCACTCAGCTTCAGGTCAGGTGATAGGCACCTGGCCATGCTGCCCACTGCAAATGTGATGGCAGATGGACCAGCTACAGACCAGGTGACTGCTGGGCTGTGGGTAAGAGGCTTATGTAAGATTTTGCTCACGCTTGCAGTGGCTGCAGTTTTGGAGGATGCACCCGTGAGAGGCAGCATGTCACTAGCTCCTTCCTCCTCCCTGCAGGTGGGTGATGAGTTCCTCCTACCTCCCCTCCCCACAAACCCCTAGAATTGGTCACCTCCCTCCAGGCCCCAGAGCCCCCCACTCCTCTGGGAGCATGGGAGGGTGTATCCCGTTATTCTCCCTCGGAACCCTGCCTCCTGTAACCTACTCCCATCATACTACTCCAGGAAGGACGAGGGCCCCAGGAATTTTACCTCTGACCCCTCCGGTCACATCTCCTCTGGGTATCCCCTCACCTTCCCCAACCCCAAGGAACACCCTCCCCGCCGACTTACCAAATTGACTCTCCCCTGATCTCCCCTTACAAATATCCCGAGGCGTTCCACTCCCTCCTTCCCCCACCAAGAAACTCCTGGAAATAAGGGAGTTATTCCAGCTCTGGTGGTGGAATTGATGCTGCCTCCAGGAGCCCTCTCACTCCATGGGGCTGAACAGGAAGGACTCGCCATTTCCACCTGTGAGCTCACCCTTCCCACCCCTGCCCCAGCGGGTTTTGCATCCCTTGGTGTCCCCCACAGGCACTTAGGCCTCTCCCTGTAGTCAGCCTCATGAGATGCCAAAAATTCCTGATTTCCAAGAGGGGTGATCCTGATCCTGTTGGAGCTACTAATAGCACCAGTGAGTTGGGCCAGTGTCAGCCAAATAAACAGGCTGGGTATGCTGTCAGTCAGGGGAGCAGGACCCAGGGGGGTGGAGGGAGGTAGCTGCATTCGGAATCAGCCAAAAGAAAGGGCAACTGAAAACATGGCACATATATAGCTGTAGCAACACAGTGATTCATTAGTTCACTGTAAGCAAAAGTGTAAACTTGTCCAACGACAAATATGTACTGCTCAGTGGAGTTTGCAGAAAATTTAGAGGGAACTTTGGATATTAGAGGATATAAATCAAGTAAGCTCTTTTTACCTGCTGATTAAGAAATCCTGACATCACATCCTTGGCCATGCAGAATGGCTGAGCAACTAAACGACAACACATGTTTCCATATAAGGGAAGCCAGAATGATTCCTCTAAAAGAAAAGTTATAAAGTTATGACTATTGCCCATAAACTCACAGATTAGGGATCTGCATACATTTTAACTTAAGAACATATTAAAGAAGTAAATCTTTTCATATAAGCAAAGATTGAAAATAGGAGTTTGTCCTATTTCTTAACTTTTCATCTCTCTTTGCTATGACTGACAGTTCTACAAACAGCAGTAGATTGGAGAGGCACCATTCTTGACAGTAGTCATGCTGGTTTGTTCTTATGTTCGTAAGTACTTTATAGGTATCTTTAATTATCCTTTCAAACAATTTAGCCAATATTTAAGTTAGGCTCACTGCTCTAATTTTCAGAATCACCACTAGCACCTTCCTTGAAGATAAATACGTTTGCTAGCCTCCACTCATTCAACATAGCAGCTGATTTTAACAAGAGATCGCATATTTTTTCTAGCAATTTAGCCACTTTGTTCTTAATTACTATCAGAACTCTTGGATGAATGCTGTCTGGTCCTGGTGACTTGTTGCTGTTTAATGATTTGTTCCAGCACCTCTTCTTAACACCTTAATGGCTGACCTGTACTATTCAAGAGAAGTATCTCCCCAATAGCCTCTGGGATGAAGCGTGATATAAAAATCATCTCCCTGTTCTCACTCCTTGGTAGCCACATGCAGCCAGACACAGACTCCCTCCTTCTGATATACTGAAAATTTCTTCAGGGTGTATCTTTTGGCTATTTCATCTTTAAATTCTCTTAATCTTTTTAATATTCACCTCACCTTTTATCTGACATGTGCAAGCTCCTTTCTATAGGCTTCACTTGGGTTGGATTTCCATTTTTTGAAGAAGATGCATATGACTTTATTAATCTTTTGAACATTACAATTTAATTATAATAAAAAATGAATCAGAAAGGTAAGAAAAACTAAGTAATACACATGCCATCTATGACTATTATAGTATGTTTAAAACTCTTAGATTCATCATGTAGACTACTTCATTTCCTCACATTTAACTAACCTTTTTTAAAAATGCAAATTCCTAAAATATAGTATAATAGGGCTAGCTATTGGTACAGCCCCTCTTAGAAGAATGTTGAGCTTCATTAAATTGTGGTCATTATTCTTTAGGGGCTGTCATAAATATAAAGGGAAGGGTAACAACCTTCCCGTATACAGTACTATAAAATCCCTCCTGGCCAGAGGCACAAAATCCTTTTACCTTTAAAGGGTTAAGAAGCTCAGGTAATCTGGCTGGCACCTGACGAAAAGGACCAATAAGGGGACAAGATACTTTCAAATCTGGGCGGGCGGGCAAGGTGGGGGGAAGGTTTTGGTCTGTCTATTCTGTGTGCTTGCCGGACACAGACCAAGGAAGCAAGCAATCCAACTCCATTAGAATTAGTAAGTACACCTCTACCCCGATATAACGCGGTCCTCAGGAGACAAAAAATCTCACCATGTTATACGTGAGACCACGTTATATCGAACTTGCTTTGGCCCCCCCCAGTTCCTTGTTCCCTGAACACCCCCTCCAAAGACCCCCCTGTCCCTAATCACCCCCAGGACCCCACCCCCTACCCAACCCCCCTGCTCCCTGTCCCCTGACTGCCCCGCCCCCTATCAGGCACTGACTGGCAGCGGCGGGAAGTGGAGCAACGCGGCCCCAGCCCGCTCCACTCTGCCACCTCCCAGCAGCGGCGCTCCGCTTCCTGCTACCAGTGAGTGCGGGGAGGTTGGGGAAAGGACGCCCCCCGTACTCACCTGTGGCAGGAAATGGAGCACCGTGGCTGAGAGCTGGCGGAGTGGAGCGGGCTGGGGCCGGGCTGCTCTGCTTCCCACCGCCGGTGAATGCAGGGAGGTTGGGGAAAGGACACTCCCCACACTCACCAGCGGCGGGAAGCGGAGCGACGCGGCCCCAGCCTGCTCCGCTTTCCTTGTCCCAGCCCCAGCCATGTCACTGTATAATCTTCTATAATCAGAAATTTCATCTGATATTCTAAGGAATTTTTTCAGGTATAGTAGTATTCCCCTCATCTCTGCAACATAATCTCTATATAGAGGTCCTTTCTGATTTAGTTTAGACCCAGGTATTCTAGTGTTCCATTGACTAACCATTCAGCAACATTTCAGAAATGCTTATTATAAATCAAAGAAATCCCTATTATGTCAAGCTAGGACCAAGCTAGGTTGTGATACTAAGTTATGGCCAACATAAAATGGAATCTAAGGAAAAAAGAGTCAAAAATATTGATCTTTGCTGGGATGCAACAGTAGGGTGCAAGTGTGGAAAGACTCTCAGAGGATATGATATATATCTAGAGAAAATTATGAATTATTAAATATAATAAGCCTGGAAATACAAGATATCATCTTACCTCTTTTCAATAAAAAAAGCTAAAAGAATGAAGTTTTCTTTGAGGGAAAACTGTAAACTTGTATCAGATAAAGATACTATGAGCTAAAACAAAATAATGTCTAGGGTTTGATGCACTTTGAGTAGATGATAGAATGGAACTATTTTCTTTCTGCTTATTATATTACCTGCTGCCATGTTTTCAGCAGCCCCAGGTTAGCACTCTAGATCTGAGGCTGCTGGTAGTTACTTGTGCTGTCTCAATGCTGGGATCTACCTAGGGGCAAGAACTCCTGCTGAAAAGAACTTTTAGTTAGGACCACCAATACAATAAAGCACTTACGCATGTGCTTAAATGCTGTGTTGAATTAGGGCCTAAAAGACCTAATAGAGTTTGAGCCTCTGCTGTTTACTTCCTCTCCTTCTGCCAACACAGGAGGAAGAAACAGCTCTCTTTCCTATGACACCGTTCCTTTCTTGTGAGGAAAGGAAAGAATTTCTATACAGCTATTCCCCTCAAGATTGGAATGAGAATGGCAGCGAAAACTCTCAGGGGCTCTGGGAGACCTTTGTGAGGAGAGAGGGAGATATAATACCTTCACAGCTCCTGGATACTCTATTCCCAGACACTGCAAGACTGCATACTGGGGGAGATGATGCAGGAGTCATTGCAGTGAGGTAGTATTGTGGATGGAACAAATGAACTTGGGGCCGAGTGACTGGACAGTCAGTTAAGTGGATTTTGGGGTGGAGAGATATAGAGATATTGACAAGGCTCTGGAGACCTGGGACGACAAGGGAAATCAAACTAAAGCTAGTGAGATTGAAGGGAAAAAGAACGAAGAAAACAAAGCATAGAGTGGGTTTAAAAAGAAAGGAATAATCAGGTTTAGAAGAGCTCAAAACAACACATGAAAATAGGCAAAAAGAAAATATAACAAGATAAAAAGTGAAATGAAGGATAGGAAATAGGAACCAGAATTATAACAAGTTAATTTTTTAAAAAGAATTGAATGTTAAAATATTGGAATGAAGTAGACATGAGTAGCATGTATGTATACACACTGAAGGCCAAGGTGGAGAAGTAGGGGATGCCCATCTCTAGTGTAGTTCATCTCCCTTCTCTGGATACTGTTTAACCATCCCCAATTACTTCTCTTTTGAGTTTGAATATACTTCTGAAGCACATCACTGGTTTTGCAATAAGCATTTCATCCAATAGCCAGACATTTTCCCATATACCCAGGCTTCCTCATACCCCTAACATGGGAATTACTTATATTTATTTAGGGGAAACACTCTTGCAACAGTCTGCCTGTATATACAGACCATTTCTCTCTTGCAGCCTTTCCACAACTGCTTTATTCACAGCAATACATGTTCCTACCTACCATTTATGACACTAAAAGCATTTCCACAGCTACAGAATAAAGAGTATAGTATTCAGACCACAAAATCCCGACAAGTATTATAAGTATCCCTTATAAGTGATCAGAAGATATTAATGTGGGTAAAAACATTACCCATACATGTGATTAAATTTGGATCTGAACTTTAAGAGAGAAGTTTTACAAGTCTTTTTTCAATTTAATCAGTTATACATAGATGTTTAAATAAAATGTTTTCAACTGTTTAAAAATAAAGTCTTATAAGCCTTTTAGTTTACTAAAAACGGAGATACATGATTTTACTAGCTTTTTTTAAATTTTTTTTTTTTTTTACTTCCTTAAATCAGGACCCTATGTACTTACCATTTCCTGTAACGGTAAGGTTGTGGGTCCTGAAATTGTCCTCAGCACTCTCCAACCCCAAAGTAGTATGTGCCAGCAAACTGTATTTTGCACCACTGATTGTGAAAAACAAGGCAAGGTTTCAATATTTCTACATGACTTTTCTCAGGCAGTTATTAAAAGGAGTCTAGACAGTCCTAGAGATAACATATTTAGATACTGTGGAATGGTTAACTGCCAGGCAGCACCTGTTAATGACCACAAAGTTCAGCTAATCACCAAGAGTCTGCATATGCCTGTTTTAACTCTTTGTGGTATTGTCCCCACAAAATAGTTTGTGTACCTTTTTGAAAATATTCCAGTTTATCATGTATTCACATTGCTTGGGAATAGCCACTCTGAATCACTGATTGAAGGATTTTAATTGTAGCACCAGTTGCCATTAAAGGATTATTTTGTGGGAGAGGCAGGGGTTTTGTGACTGCCATGTTCTGATCTCCATTTACACTACATGCACTAAAAGCAACCCCCATCCTTTCATGTATTTATACCTGCTCCTGTATTTTCACTCCATGTATCTGATGAAGTGAGTACTAACCCATTAAAGCTTATGCCCAAATAAATTTGTTAGTCTCTAAGGTGCGACAAGGACTCCTCATTATATTTACACTAAAACTAACTTGGGTATTCTCTTTTATTTTTATTTCGCATTTATTCCTTGGAACAAACATCTTGTTTGAAAAACTATTTTGTTCACTTCTGTGACCCTTATGCCATTATGTTTCATAACATATTTAGTGCTTAGCCTGCTCAGTTTTCTTATGTTATTCTAAAGGCATCTCTCTTTTTTAAAAAAAGCTGTATAGAGCTCTGCGTTCTACGCTTCGGTTTGCCTTTATAGTGGGGACCAAACCACACGTTCTAGCAGGGCTGTAATATGGTTTTGTAATATTGGTATAACAGTTTGATTCTTTCTATATAGAAAGACCAGGCTATGTGGTAACGCAGAACATTGACAGTAAGTTTTATAGCGTAGATGGATCATTTGACAAATTGCGCTTACAAATCTCAGAACATTTGAGTTTTTGTTCTGGCTTTTATCTAGTGTGGAAAAAAATCATAATTAGAATTCAGCATAGTGCATGTGGAATGCTGCTCTTGAAATGACCTAGTACAAACTTTGTTCATGTTTAATCTTTTTTCAAATACACTTCAGACAGATTAACAGATTTATAGCCCGGCAATGTAATACTTATTCCCCTTGGCTAATGAGTTTAAACTAAGTGAAGTTCACAAGAAAACTGCTCAATACCACTCACTATTCACACTAATAGCTTTAGCATAATACCCTTAAAATATCTTCAGTATAAAGAAAGACTATTGGGTAATAGGGGAAAAGGACAAAAAGCAAAATTAGATTAAGAGATACTTAAAGTTTTGCTCTCCTATCACCTTCTACTCTTACTGAAGTATATGAATATGCTTTTAATAATGTTTTTCTTAATGGCATTGTGGAAACAGGCTCCAAAGAGGAAGCATGAGCTGCCCTGCCCTATCCCTATCTGTAGGAGAGGAAGCCAAAAAATGAAACATAGGTGGCAAGGAGGTAGTGCCTCCATCTGAATACTCAACTACTCATGGCAGTGTTGAGAGAATTAAATGTGATACTGGCATTGTGTGTGTCAAGTATTATTGTTGTATAATCTATTAAGGGGTGGGGGATGGGGGAAATCCTTACATGCCTTAACACAAAAGTGTCAGCATTTGTGTATGCACCGTGATAAACTGTCTCCAAGCAAAAGATTCTCCATAACTAGGTACCAAATATAATGTATAAATCAATCATCTGTGACTATGCTATTTAAACTGTACACAGTTTAGTTTCATCTCATAAAAATTTTTGTACTGATTTTCAAGTTACTTCAAGCATGACTAATTATAGCAGCAACTTTGCCAAAGAAAACAACTACTTCATTTTCAAAATATGTTTTACAGTAATTTTCTAAAATGTAACAGGCATTCCTTTCAGCCAACTTCAATATCATTTCCAAAGTTTTAATTTCAAAAATAAGTACTGATAATGGGCTAATTAGCATTGCTGACAGTGTTTTGTCTACACATTTGAGAGAATTAGCTGACTGTCTTATACTGCAGTTTCTTTGTGGTCACATCTAACCATTCTTGGTCAAATGTCACTTATGGAATAGTATTTTGCAGTTCTATAGCAACCTTCCATCTAACAACCTCAAAGTGCTTTATCAAGCATTATTCACAACATTTGTGAGGTAGAGGAACATACCTATACACTGATAAGGGAATAGAGGCACAGAGGTTAGTGCCCAGATGCTCTGACTGTTCCTTAACCACATGACCACCTTTCCTATCCATGAACATTTGTTCATTTCAGATGCCACCCACCTGTTTCTGAAGATTAAAACCTATATTAGAAACTCACATATTAGTACGCTGATCTGAGTCTGGGTAAAGTATTAGGAAGTCAAAACTAATTCAAGGAAGTCTAACATGCCAGATGTTTATCCTGAAGATGAACCCATAGGGGGATTCTTTCAATCCAACCCAAAATGAGAGAAGATGAAGACATACCAGACTTAAAAAACAAAACAAAACAAAAAACAGTTAATGCAAAAATTCCACAAGCAAGTAAGATTATCCTTTCAGGAGCAGAATGACAGGATTAAAAAACGAGAGGATCCTCCAAATCAAAAATAGAACACTGTAGCTATGCCTCCTCCCAAGCACAGGAAGACAAGTGGAAGCTGATACCAAGTGGGCAGGAACTGTATGTTAGTCCATATATAAGAACAAGAAATATGTCCACAAAGCCCTTGGTGAACATGGAACCTGAATGACTTCTCCAAAGAGAGGCCTTATTTGCTCTTGAATTCAGTAGAGGCCACACTGAGGAGAAAATTGATTTCCAATCACAGCAGGGTAAAAACCCCAAAATGGCTAGAATGAAAGAGATACTGAAGCAGCCAAAATTGAAATTAACAAATCCAAGCTTGCTATTAAAACATTTAGTCATTAGGCATCTTAAAGGAGTTACAAGTCTGAGAACATACTGACTAAATATAGAAATTAGAAGTCTATAATAAATATGCCTTGCATCCAGAAACCACCTTATGTAGGCTTTTGAGGAGGTTCAGGTGTACAGGAGTTTCTGATGAGGAAAGTTTTCCCTTTTGGGTAGGAGAGGGTTGTGGTTTAATTTTGAGTTAGCTACTGGATTTCATCTGGATTATTTTAAAATCCTTTCAAACCACCTAAACAGAAACAAACAAGCACAAAATGCTAAAATATCAAACTCTAAATAAATAAATATCAAGCAAAGATTCTCTAAAAGTTATCCACAACCAGCTGCTACAACACAGTTGTTCCCCAGAATGTCACAGGTAATCACCTAGAAAAGCCGTCAATAGGTATTTTTAATCAACCCTGTTAAAGATGCAAGAGTCACTACTAGATGATATAGGTTGGAAGTGGCATCTCTCAAGGAAAGATAGGAAGCAAAATTTGATAAATTACCATTATGTAAAGAAGCTTTTTACTAAGAATATTTGAGAGATAGTGTGCGCAACTGAAATTAAAACTGTTTTTTTGGGATGAGTGGCTGTGATTTGTCAGTCCCCAAATGTTACTGTTAATAGCATGCAACACTTAAAATTCAGTTTTGCTAGTACTGACTGAGCTATACTAACACTTATTTGGTCACATCTCATTTATAGCATAAGAAAAAAGTTAATAGTGGAAACAGTAATCAATAGTATATATGTATGATGTCAGTGTTTCTTATTAAGTAACTTTCTCATTTCATTATTTGAATATTTACATTTTTAACATTAATGTTCCATTTACTCCTCTCCTGCCCCCTCCCCCTTCCATTAACACATTGAAGGGCATCTCTCCTCTCAAAAGAAAGATAGGAGAATCTATCTCAGGAGGCTCTTAGTCACCAGGAGTCAAGACAGAGAGCTCAGGAGAGAAGAGGGCTATTTTTAGATGGTTTGCTGTTGCTTCTCTCTTTGAAAGCTGTAAACCATATGCAGGTAAATATGGCTAGCAACTAATTTATTTGCTACACCTAAAAACAAAACAAAGCCAGTGAAGGGATGTCTCTGCTTAACTTGGATACATGGCAAATGCATCTAGTTGAGCTAATCACCAGACCTTCTGCAACATACTTCTTTCTAAATTAACCTATTACTCCAAACCAGGCCTACTCAAAACCACTGACGACAATAAAGTTGAAGCAGCTAAATGAACATGCCTAAATCCGCTCACTGTCTTAGCCACTAATGTTCTTTTTAAAACAAGTGTTGGTGTTTAAAACAAATGGTTAGTGTTAGGGGTTTCAGATACTCAAGTAATAATTTAAATAAACTTGTGTCTCATTTCTGAGAACAAAAGTTCAGGACCTGGAACAGAAGAAAGGCTGGAACTAATGTTATTAAAATGGTTACCAACCAGATTTTTGTATTTGCGATCGATGATGCCTCTTCAGACTTCTAAGAACACTTTAAGAGGCTAGCCAATTCATATGAAAAATGTGGGAGACTAGAGACTAGGTAAGGCCTCACTGGTGCCCAGTACCACTCTTTAAAATTCAGATACTTTTAAGACTATTGCTTATTGATACATGGACCAAATCGTATACATTGTACTGAGTTGGAGCATGCTGGAATGAGCTTTCCAAGATTTTGTTTTGTTCTACTGGGTAAGATTTCTTGGAACAGGCCTGTTTTTAAACTAAAGCCAATAAACAGTCTTGCTAGTTTGAAACAAAGAAAACTGGAGGTTTTTTTAACGTTTCCCTTTAATGTTTAAAGAACAGTAGAACAGATTTATGAACCATGACTCTGGCTTCACTCTGACCTAGAATATGACACTAAAGAGTACCACTATTCTGTCTTACCTTTTCATCCACAGAAACAACAGCCATTGAATAGTTTTTTAAAATTTACTAATTACCACCATTGAGGTACTTTGTTTAAATCACAAGCAAACTAAAAGTGTTGGGAAATGTTACTGGGCAAACTACAAAAATTTAAAGATTATTTTTAAAATGACTATTTATTATGGGAACAGCACTTACAGATTATGTGAATGTGGAAAAACATGGAATCAAAAAGGGGAGGTTACTTACCTGTAACTGGAGGTTCTTGAGATGTGTGGTCCCTATCTGTATTCCACTGAGGGTTACGTGCAAGTGCCATGCACCCAGAGCTTTTAAAGTAGTATTGTTCAGCGGTCCGCATATGTGCCCCTGTATTGCCTTGTGGTTTCACCCAAGGCAATAAAGGTTGGGACAGACTGCCAGCATCTCCAGTTCCTTCTCCACTGCAGATTTATTAGATTTGCAGCAGAGGGGAAGGAGGGTGGGATTGGAATACAGACAAGGACCACACACCTCAAATAACCTCCACATACAGGCAAGTAACCTCTCCTCGTTCTTCGCATGATGGTCTCTATGGTATTCCACTGAGGGTGATTGACAAGCAGTGTCTAGATAGGAGAAGGATGCGAGGAAGATGATGGAACTGTAAAATGGAGGCTCACTGTGCCGAATGAGGCGACTGTCGTGGAATCACGTACTAGAGCGTAGTGGAAGGAAAAGATGTGTACCAAACTCCACGTGGCTACCTTACATATATCTGCAAGGGGCATGTCACGGAGGTTGATATTTGTGCTCTCGTTGAATGGGCCTGTATCCCACCTGGTGGGGAGCATCCCAACAATTGATAGCAGCGCGTAATACACCCGGAGACCAATTTAGAGATTCTCTGAGTGGAAATGACCTGCCCTTTAATTCTCTCTGCTATGGTGACAAATAGCCTTGGAGACTTCTGGAATGGCTTTGTCCTTTGGATGCAAAAGGCCAGGGCTCTACACACATCAAGAGAATGAAGTCATCATTCCTCATTAGAGGCCAGTGGTAAGGAGATGACTTCCAGTGGGATGGTGAGTATAGTGTCCATGGATTGGTGTATAGGAGAGTAGACCCTTTGCAGCCATAGCTGTAGTCCATCTGAGGAGAAGACCTTCCCACCCATAAGGTCTTACCTTCCCTGTCTGCCGGGATGGAGCGTGGGTGTTATTGTTTGGTCTGCTCCCACACAGCTTGTATCACCAAGGAGTTTGGAGGCGGATGTGAAAAATAGAAATTCTGACACATTAGTGGGGATGTAGTATCTTTTCTCAGCTGCCTTGGTGGTGTGCACGGGACCAGAATATGCCACACGGTTCGCGCCGGTTGAAGAATGGCCTCATTGATTGGTACCAGCAAGGGTGGCTCAACCAATGCATGCAGAATGTCTAGTAACTGATGCTGACTGTTCTACAGCTCTCCTCGTGGGATCTCAAGAGCACTGGCTATCCTCTGTACCAGCTCTTGAAACTGTCAGCAGTCGTCTGGTGGGGAGGAAGTTGTCGATGACACGGCAGCATCTGGAGACAACAAACGTAGTCTCTCCATATCCACCGGTATTGTCAGAACCAGGCAAATCAGTGAGTCATCTAACCCCATTTCTGAATCTCTGCTGGACAAAGTTTGTGGGGACGAGATGGGGGAGTCCTCGAAGGCAAACAGGACAGCTCTGAAGGCGAATACTGAGGCCATGAACTCCAATATAGCCAACCTGGTTGAGCTTGCTGCTGTTGAGCCTGTGCCCATGGAGCAGAGTACCAGCGCCAGGGATAAGGCAAAGTGGTGAACTGCCACAGTGCCGTCGGAACCCTTTGGTAGTCGTGCTTCGAGAATGGGAGCGGCGGGCTGTGTCTAATGTTCACATCCTCAGAATTGGAGACCTCCACAAATGGCAATGCCAACAGAGCCATTAGAACGAGGTGTGTCAGAGTAGCATGGGTAGCATGTGGCAGAAGTAGTGGGGGATGATGGGGACCTCTGAGCAAGTAAGCGCATCAGAGCACAGGGAGACCTCAGTCCCTGCAAGGCGAATAGCTCATGGGGGCCAGGAACACTTCCGAGTCTACCAGGCATCAGTGGTATCCGGACTATTGATGGGACCAGAACTGGTAAGGGCATCTGTCTCAGAACCGACGGTTCAAGGGAAACTGGCGGAGCTGAAGTAGACAGAGTAAAAGAGTCTGGAATCAGTACAAATGGATTCAGTGACTGGTGCAGCCTTTAGTTACTCTTGTGAACCTTGAAATGCATCATTCTTCTGTGGCTGGAAGTCATGGACGGTGCAATGTCCTTCTTGGACTTGGAGGAAGACTTACTGCTATGCTTATGCATGTGCTTCTGGGACTCATGACTAGACCTTAGCACGGGGTCTGTAGCACTGATACCAGCAGAGCTGAACGGAGGTTCTGCGGTACAGGGAGGGTTTTTAGGGTGCTCAGGCCGATATACAGGGGGGTTCCCCGGCTAGGATCCAATTTTGGCCCCATGGCAGCCTCCATGAGGTTAGTTGAAGAACTTGGCTTTCCCACATATGGGCAAGGAAGGAGAGGCAGATACTACATATGGATACGATGTGGGATTCCCCCAAACAGCACTGGTGCACATCACTGATGGAAAATGAGCGAGGGCACAAACCATGTTTTGAATCCTGGCATATTTGGCATAATCCAGTATCCAGGCACGGATGGGTGGGGAGGAGGGATTGTTTGGCAGGAAAACCGCTGAAGCAGCATTCCAAGTCCTTAATCTTATCAGCTACTATGAAACTAGAAATTATTTAAAAAAAAACAAAAAACCATAAAACAGTAACTATGAATGAGGATAAAATCAATTTTTCTAAAATTTGTTGAAAATGCCTCACTAAGGACAAGAAAGCAACAAAAGCTCCGACTTGGACCATGCAGCAGTGAGGAGGAACCGGAGACTCTGGCGGTCCGCCCCGCCCTTTATCGCCTCGGGTGAAACCACGAGGCAATAGAAGGGCACATGCCAAACGACACTACTTTCAAAAGTTCTGGCTCCAGGCACATGCGCATAACCCTCAGTGGAATGTAATAGGGACCATCGCTCGAAGAAAACACTGTTCTGTGCCAAATTCAATTAGGTAAGCTCCTGCCAAGTGGCTAGTAAGCATTTAATGCCTTAGATATTGCACACACCTGTGCTTTACAGCAAGTGGGCAGAAAAGCTACTATAAGCATATACTATGGAAACAACAATAAATGAAAGACTCTGGACACTGGTTCATGAATGCAGAGTGGAGGGAAATCACTGTGCTAGATTTAACAGCAAAACAACTGTTTAACAGGATAAAACAGCAATCTTTTAAATGGAAAAATCTAGTACATTTTACTTTGTTTCTTCCAACATACAACAGAGTAGAACAGAATGTTGGGAGAACAGAGAGGTAATATACCCCTTTTCTAAGTCACTGTAGCATGAACATATATGATAGTAAGCTATGTACAGTGCTGGCTGCCTCAGTATAAAATATTGAAGACATGAAATGTTCAGAATACAGCTATCAAGATGATAGAAAGCTTGAGGAGTTGTGTATAAGCAAAAAACAGAGCGGCAAGTGTATGGCTTGAGGGAAAAGGAGCTTAGGTAATTAGAGTTTACACATCTGAAAGAACAAGAACTGTGATACAGAGAAGGATAATTAGGAGTACCAGAAAAAAAGGTGTTTTAAGAAGTATAAAGGTATTTCTATTGGTAACAATGGTTCAAATATGGAACAGGAACAAAGGTAAGATGCAGAAGCTCCATCACTAAACACACTATTCACAATTAGGGCTGTCAAGTGATTTAAAAAATTGCAATTAATCGTGCTGTTAATAATAGAAAACTATTTTCAAATATTTTGATTCAATTACACCACAGAATATGAAGTGCAGAGTGCTCACTTTATTTTTATTACAAATATTTGCATGGTAAAAAACAAAAGAAATAGTATTTTTCAATTCACCTAATACAACTGTAATGCAATCTCTATCATGAAAGTTGAACTTGCAAATGTAGAATTATGTACAAAAAATAACTGCATTCAAAAATAAAACCAAACAATGTAAAACTTTAGAGCCTAGAAAGTCCACTTAGTCCTACTTCTTGTACAGCCAATTGCTCAGACAAACACATTTGTTTACATTAGCAGGAGATAATGCTGCCCACTTCTTGTTTACAGTGTCATCTGAAAGTGAGAATGGGTGTTCATCTGGCACTGTTACAGCTGCTGTCGCAAGACATTTACATTCCAGATATGCTAAAGATTCACATGTCCCTTCATGCTTCAATCACCATTCCAGAAGACATGTGTCCATGCTGATGGTGGGTTCTGCTCGATAACAATCCAAGGCAGTGCGGACCAATGCATGTTCATTTTCATCATCTGAGTCAGATGCCACCAGCAGAAGGTTGATTTTCCTTTTTGGTGGTTCGGGTTCTGTAGTTTCCACATCAGAGTGTTGCTCTTTTAAGACTTCTGAAAGCATGTTTCACACCTCATCCTTCTCAGATTTTGGAAGGCACTTCAGATTCTTAAACCTTGGGTCAAGTGCTGTAGCTATCTTTAGAAATCTCACATTGGTACCTTTTTGCATTTTGTCAAATCTGCAGTGAAAGTGTTCTGAAAATGAACATGTGCTAGGTCATCATCTGAGACAGCTAGAGCATGAAATATATGGCAGAATGCGGGTAAAACAGAGCCGGAGACATACAATTCTCCCCCAAGGAGTTCAGTCATAAATTTAATTAATGCATTATTTTTTTTTTAACAAGCATCGTCAGCATGTCCTTTGGAACGGTGGCCAAAGCATGAAGAGGCATACAAATGTTTAGCATATCTGGCACATAAATACCTTGCAACGCCAGCTACAAAAGTGCCATGCGAATGCCTGTTCTCACTTTCACATGACATTGTAAAAACAATCTCTCGTAAATGTAAACAAACTTATTTGTCTTGGCGATTGGCTGAACAAGAAGTAGGACTGAGTGGACTCGTAGGCTCTAAAGTTTTACATTGTTTTGTTTTTTAATACAGTTATGTAACAAAAAGAACTACATTTGTAAGTTGCATTTCACAATAAAGAGATTGCACTACAGTACTTGTATGAGGTGAATTGAAAAATATTATTTCTTCTGTTTATGATTTTTACAGTGCAAATATAGGTAATCAAAAATAATATAAAGTGAGCACTGTACTCTTTGTATTCTGTGTTGAAATCAAAATAAATACATTTGAAAATGTAGAAAAACATCCAAAAATATTTAATACATTTCAATTGGTATTCTATTGTTTAACAGTATGATTAAAATTGCAATTAATCTCAATTTTTTTTTAGTTAATTGCACAAGTTATTCAAAATAACTATTCACAATATGTTAGGTAAGGCACTCGGATATTCAGTAGGGACAGTACTGAGTACTGCACAAAAGGTGGACTAGAGGTCTACTAGATTTTTCCCACCTTAAAACCTCTAATCATTACATTAATAGTTTTTTTCATTTAATATTAAAGAATTAAGATTTCCAACAGCAGTATTAAAATATATCAAGTGTGCTTGGCACCCACAAATCCCACTAAAGTCAAAGAGAACAGAAGGTACTGTGTACCTTTGAAAGTTAGGCCACTTCTATTTATATAAATTATGGGGCCTAACTTTAAGCATTTGAAAACCTCAGTCAAAATATTTTTCAACTATTCCACACTACACGGTGTACAGTTGTGGTGTTCCACCTGCTGATTACCACCATGTACGTTTTCTCATGTCTGTTTAAAAAAGAAATCGATTATGTAGCTTGTAAACAATAGTTGATTTTTGCAGCAGTGTGGTGATGAAGTAATACCTGTTCATGTAGTTAAGTTCAGAATCAGGACCCAAGGCTGATGTACATGATGTGAATTCACTCCTGCATTCTGATTTTCACTTGAAATGAAAGTTGTGTTCCACATGGACATATATTGAACTACTCATATCTTAGCAATTTTCTAAAGTTCTACAAGATTTTTTAGCCTACAAGAAACACAATTAAGAAAAAATAGCTTACAGTATGATTGGGTCAGTGAATGAAAGGGATTCAGGGTTGTCTTCTTCTTGCAAAGAGTTGATTTTCTTTCCAGTAGCTTTACCAATGGATGTCTTAAATTTCTTGGCTAGCTTCTTAGGAGTGTTTGTTATAGTTGAAGATTGGTCTGTACAGCAACTATACACTTCAAACTTTACTTGGAAGTCTGGCCCCGCTTCATCACTGAAAACAATTTTTTTGGATAATTTGTGAATTAACTGAGTACAGAATGAAAGTACAATAATGTATACGGTTCATCAAGGCAAAGAATTCCATTAGATTGCCAGAACAAATTGTGTGTTAAAATGGAATTAAGGACAAGAGTATGTATCAGCAATTTAAGAATAGAAATTATAGTGATGTTATAATTATCCCATAAACAAACATTATAAAAACACAGGAAATTCAAAGTTTAGACTAAAACGTGAGAAAGCCAAATGTATTATGGAAATGCAGATAAGGCATCCAAACGAACAAGCAACATGATACGCTGTACCAGTACATACACCTCGGTAACAAATATATCTCAATCTACTTGAAGCTGAAGTTCAAGTTTGTTTGAGAATATGACTGTAAGGAATTAAATATGTGCATCACAGAAAGTTGTGTGTGAAATTAATAAAGATTTTGTTGCAGTGCATAAATGAATTTGGATATTACCATGTTTGGCTGCAAAGGCATGTAAGTTGCTGTGAATATTAATACTGGCCTACCTGATTTTTAGTCATTGCATTAATAGCAAGAACACTTGGGCAATCTAAAACGGTTAAGTTTTTTGTGAAGGATTACAAAATGCTTGGGCTTTTCATACAATTTAATTTTAAACTCCCAATGCTGAAGCTTTAGATTAGCTTCACAAGGCAAAAAAATGGATAAATATTCTGAATGCTAAAAAGTGACATTTCTATTCATTATCAAATTTCATTTTTTTAAAAATACAGCATTTCTAAGTGATGGTTACCAAAGTCTAGATTTGTAAATGAAACTACATGAATAGTAAAAAAGTGTATAAGAATAATTAATTTTATTTTATTAACACACAGATTGTTTGGTTTAAACTATGCCTTTGGATTAGTTTCTCCAAAGGCCCTGCATTCTCTAATGTGGCTTTGCTATATGTATCAACAACAGCTGAATGAATTGAAATGTTCTCTCGAGTTGTTAGACAGAAACCTGGGCAATTAAGGAGTTGACTTATGATGATCTACAAATATTTAAGTAGTTTTTTGCCCTACTTTTTTATGCTTCATAAAGATAAAGATTTTATAAAAATTCTTTAACCTTTGAAACATCTGGAATATCAAAACAGTCTTCTGTGGTTTGCTGCAAGACTTACTACAGGTCTGTTGTTAGCTCTCCTACCCTTTAATGGGTGGAGTTAAATCTTTGCCTTACATATTCATTTGAACAGGTGTTAACAAAAAACATTCTTAAAGTCTGTTTAGAAATCCCTTTCCTTCTCAACTTCTCAGTTTTCAGTCTATCAGCTTTTGTTTTAACTTGTTCTTGAGTTACCAGAGAGCTTCCAGGGTAGATATGACTCAAATTTTTAATTAAAAACGAGGGAAAAAAACCCTAAGTGCCTCACAACCTTTCTTTATAAGTTAAAAACACACAAAGGAATACAAGCCCAATTCCTCTTCCACCTTTAATGGGCGGTGAATAACTTCCTGTCCAGTTTTCACAACGAGAAGGATGGTGGCTGTGGCACAGGCTCATGAAGGTGCAGTGGAAGATCAAGCAGAGAGTTTGTTTGTTTTTCAATACCTAGTGGCAATAAGGAGGTGAACTATGGGATCCCTAAAAAAAAATATGATAGCAGCCTTATGTGGTGATTGCATCCAACATTTTAAGTATTAATGTTTCTCGTTTACATGAAGTTCTGTAAAATACTTTCAGTTTTAATGCATTAATTTAATTACACACACACACACACACACACAGAGCAGCCCCACTCATTTAAATCACAGTAAAACATTTCTGAATATGACACAATGGAAAAGGCATATAGTTCAAGTGATCTAGCTAAATATAGCATCACTATAGGAGCCCAAATTCCTTGGGTAAAGAGAAGGATTCACCACCCATCCAAGTCATCAGAAGAACTTCCATTTATTTCAGTAGCTATTGGATCAAGACGTATGTACATATCACATCATGTCTTGTTTCATAAGAAAAAGACAAAAAGTTAGCATGTTTACTTTGTTCAACAAAACTTGATACTCACAATATGGTTACATTTTCAAAACAGATATCAGTTATTGCCTTATCCACAATAACCATGTCTGTATCAAAAACCTCAGCTCCCATTTTGAATAAGCAAAAAATTGCATAGCGCTGTGATCCTGGGGAAGAACCAAAGAAATGTTTTAGCAGAGACGTTATGTAACACAACGTTAAAGTTTTCCTGTAAATGAAGACATTGAAATGAGTTTCAAATGAAATTTAACTTGAATCTATGATGCGTTATCAAAGAATTCTTGTAATCATAAATTATACATCCTAGAGTGTTATGCATTTTGTAGTTGAACCATCAAAGCTGCTGCATCTGCTGAGCAACATTTCTAGAAAGAAAAGTTAATTTCAACCTCTACTCAAGCATTCCTTTCTACAGGTATCTATAATATTTGCTAATAATTTCAAATACTTCAGTAAAAAGTATTTGTGCTCAATAGGATCGATTAAAACCAAACCAAAACAGCTGAACACCAGAGTGTATACCATATTATGAATGCACTAATGAATTAGAGTATTTTGCCATACTAAGCCCCTCTGACCCTATTGAAAACAAAGTGAAATCAATGCCAGGTGACAGCTGGAACAGATTTAGGGTTAATCTCCATTACATAGCAAAGTGCATGCATTTGTGAAGACTACCAAATAATCCACTCAATGCCAACAGAGAGAACTTTCATTTAAATCCTTCTCTGGTAAAGGCATCTCCCACCACATACACTTTCAAATTCAGGAAAAAAGATACAAGTTTATTCAGAATTTTTTCAGCTATTAGTCAACTTAGTGGTGCCACTTTTCTACTTCTTCTTCTGAAGTTTCAATCTTCCTCTCTCGAAAGCATCTCCAACATCCACCTAAACTACAGTATTAGAATTTCATTCAGCTCAGATACGCCCAGGCTTCTCCACAGCACCACTTTCTCAGTAGTAGCAATTTAAATGAATAGAAACTGCATAATTCTAACGTATTTTAAATGGCTACCACCACTGCCTTCAGGGTAAGTCTGTGCAGTAGTGCAGATAGTACATAGTTCTGCAAAATTCTCTCAAAAAGATAGTGAAAAGGAGGGTCTCCACTCCATGTGGAATTTAAACTTTGATAAACATTACCTGTTTATATAACAGTTCAATAAAATCTAACATACTTTCTTTATTGTTGAAGTGATCAGAGCCTTTCCACATTAATGGTATGCGAATATCTAAAGAAGAAAAGGAAAAATTAAGTTATAAGCAACAGTGTAGACCTGTGGTCCAAATAAAACACAGAATATTTCTGGTCTGTTTTTCTACCGTTCTATTTCTGGCCATAGTATGGCCTACTCTTTCGATCCAACAAATAGCATAACTAATTCAATCACTACCACTAATGCCAAAAGAAACTTCATAACTTAACTAGCTCAATATGAAGTGTCATTCTCCTTTAGAAATGGTCTTTATCCCAGCATAGTTCATAATCTTATTTAAGAATATCTGAAATAACATCTCCGGGTGGCTGCTGGAATGTGGCTCTGCGTGATATTTAAGTCCATTTTACAGCGAAGACATGTTACGTGAAATACTCTTGCTATGTTTTTGCTGGTAACCACTCATTTTGCTACAAGAAAGACAACCCCTCTATATTTAAAGCTAACTGGGAGAAGTTTGTGTGGCAAGTGCTTATTCTTGCCTTGCCAGTCATTGAGCAAATACCACTTGCAATTACATACCAAGTTTGGATCACCTTAGCTGACACAAAAATTAAAAAAAGCTTTTTAGTAGGACTGTTGATTAATCGCAGTTAACTGATTCGATAACTCAAAAAAATTAATCGCAATTTAAAACATTGATTGCAGTTTTAATTGTGCTGTTAAATAATGGAATACCAATTGAAATTTATTAAATATTTTGGATGTTTTTCTACATTTTCATATATATTGTATTCTGTGTTGTAACTGAAATCAAAGTGTATATTATTTTTGTTTACAAATATTTGCACTGTAAAACTGATACAATAGTATTTTTCAGTTCACCTCATACAAGTACTGTAGTGCAATCTCTTTGTCGTGAAAGTGCAACTTACAAATGTAGATTTTTTTTGTTTGTTACATGACTGCACTCAAAAACCAAAACAATGTAAAACTTCAGAGCCTACGAGTCCACTCAGTCCTACTTCTTGTTCAGCCAATCGCTAAGACAAATAAGTTTGTTTACATTTAAGGGAGATATTGCTGCCCTCTTCTTATTTACAGTGTCACCAGAAAGTGAGAACAGGCATTTGCATGGCACTTTTGTAGCTGGCATTGCAAGGTAATTATGTGCCAGATATGCTAAACATTCATATGCCCCTTCATGCTTCGGCCACCATTCTAGGGGACATGCTTCCATGCTAATGACGCTCATTAAAAAATAATAATGTATTAAATTTCTGACTGAACGCCTTGGGGAGAATTGCAGGTCCCCTGCTCCGTTTTACCCGCATTCTGCCATATATTTCCTGTTATAGCAGTCTTGGATGATGACTCAGCACATGTTGTTCATTTTAAGAACACTTCACTGCAGATTACACAAAACACAAAGAAGGTACCAATGTGAGATTTCTAAAGATAGCTACAGCACTTGACCCAAGGTTTAAGAATCTGAAGTGCCTTCCAAAATCTGAGAAGGATGAGGTGTGAAACATGCTTTCAGAAGTCTTAAAAGAGCAACACTCTGATGTGGAAACTACAGAACCCGAACCACCAAAAAGGAAAATCAACCTTCTGCTGGTGGCATCTGACTCAGATAATGAAAAAGAACATGCATTGGTCCGCACTGCCTTGGATTGTTATCGAGCAGAACCCACCATCAGCATGGACACATGTCTTCTGGAGTGGTGATTGAAGCATGAAGGGACATGTGAATCTTTAGCGCATCTGACACAAATATCTTGCGACGCAGTTTACAATAGTACCATGAGAACACCTGTTCTCACTTGCAGGTAACATTGTAAACAGGAAGCGGGTAGCATTATCTCCTTGTTTGTCTGAGCAATTGGCTGTACAAGAAGTGGGACTGAGTGGACTTGCAGGCTCTAAAATTTTACATTGTTTTATTTTTGAATGCAGGGGTTTTTGTACATAATTCTACATTTGTAAGTTCAACTTTCATGATAAAGAGATTGCACTACAGTACTTGTATTAGGTGAATTGAAAAATACTGTCTCTTTTTTTACAGTACAAATATTTGTAATGAAAAATAAATATTAAGTGAGCACTACACACTTTGTATTCTGTGTTGTAATTGAAATCAGTATATTTGAAAATGTAGAAAACATCCAAAAATAATAAATGGTGTTCTATTATTGGTTAACAGTGTGATTAATCGTGATTACTTTTTTTAAATCACTTGACAGCCCTTTTTAGTTAAAAGAAAAGGTTACCTTTTACTTTATAACCATATTAAAGGGCTAAAGGCAGAGCAGCTTAATTCTTCTAAGTCACTTGCTTTTGGTAATTAACAATGGAGCTGGTATTTCTTTAAAACAAACTTCTTAGTTCATCTGCCCCGATAAGTTCAATTTTATCTGACACTGGCAGACAGCAGTGCCTATTGTTATTTATAGATTTATTCCTCAAATACATGTCACGTGAAGTGAACTCTATAAAACAAAGTTGGCTCCAGAAGTACAATACAGCAACTTTATAAAGAGCATGCAATATTTAGGTGACTTGGGATGGCATCAGTGAACGGCATTAGTGCAAATATGCTGGCTTTCATTAAAAATCTTTAACATCTTCTTTTTATATAGGAACTTTACTAGCTGTGGAATTGGTCTGTACAGAAAGTACACAGAAAAAATACAGATACTTCTGCAGCAAGTCCCATTAGTCAGTTATTCCCAGAGGACTTTTCATCCAAGGTTTCTTGTTGTTTTAATTGGACCAGCAGTAAGGTTGTTATAAAAAGTGTTTGATTTGTTCAGTACGAATGTTATCTAGACCAGCAGCTTTGCCATTCTTCAGGGTGTTATTCTGGAGGTTAATTTGGTCATTTTACATTGTGCCTCAAAATTGTAAGTTTCCTGCTCTTCTTGCTACTCAAGCCGGATCTTGGGTTGTCTGTTTGGTGCCCTGTTATTTTCTAGGAGTTGGTGTACAACCTGGTCTGCAAGAACATTGTAGTGTTGCTCTGCCTTTCTTGGGTCATTGTTAAGCTTCCAGATGGTAATCCATGCTTTCTTGCTGCTATGGGTCGTATCCGTACTCTCAATAAGATTCTGCCATGACTTCCGGTTTTCCTCCATTAGTGCAGAGACCAGTTCTTCACAATTGTCGTCCGTGCACATTTTGGCTACCAGGTTGTGTTTTGCACACCAGAGCCCTTTGACATTTGCTGATATTATTGTCAGTGCTGGCCTTGATGAGGACCATTTTGAATGACATTGACAACTGGTTTGATGTTCTGGTACAGTCAGTCGGTTATGTCGATGACTGAGTTGGTCTGCACGCATAGAAATACTTTGGTTAGATTGTAGTCATAGGTGTTCAGCATGATTTACAGATTTAGAGAATCTAGCCACCAGACTAGCTGACATTTGGACTGACCAAATCAAACACTTCGGACCAGCAACAAAGACCTGGTTGCTTAAGTTGTTTAACATGTGCTCAGTCACACACAAAGCAATGAGCATGTGTTGTGACACTCCTGAAGCTACAGAAGGATGCAATGGAGCTGGTATTTCTGAAGAAATTCAGGCCTATATCACTATTATCACCTCTGCAAACTGTACAAGCATCACATCTTAAATCGTCTACCACCAGTTGCTGAAAAGCACCTAATCCCAGAGTAAGGTGGAGTCTACCCAGGAAAATCATGCACGGGAAAAGTGCTAAACATCAGCCAATACATCAAAGATGGCCTTGAAAAGGATATGGTAACAGGCACTGTTTGTTGTCCTATCAGCAGGATATGACATAATGAATTACTGAAGGCTCCTCTCTAAAAAATACAACATGCTGAAAGATCACCACTTTGTATAACTGATTCAATCTCTATTAGAGCACTGATGTTCCTACATTGAACTACGCAGGAAGCAGAGTTTATGGCAGCAAAAGAAAATGGCCTACCACAAGCAAGCATACTCTTGCCAGTACTCTTCAACATCTACACAAATGATCAACTGTTCCAGCTCAACACAAGAAGTTTTATCTATGCTGATGATCTATATGTTGTTGCCCCAGCCAAGGATCTCACCCTGATGTAAGCTACATTAATATCGGCACCATCTGGGCGCTCAGTCTATTACACTAGGAACTAGTTGCATGCCAACACAGCCAAAACACAAGTGAGTCTCTTCCATCCTCAGCATCTGAGGCCAATATACAGCTCAACATCATCTGGAATGGGGTATCGCTTGCTCAACACTGAAATCCTGTCTACCTTGGAATGACGCTATACGGCACTCTCTCCTTCAAGGCACACATGAAGAAGACAAAGGGCAAAGTTAGTGCCCGGAACAACATACTCAGGAAGCTTGCAAATTCAAAATGGGGAACCAACCCAGCAACACTAACAGCCAGTACACTTGCACTTTGCGATTTAACAGCTGAATACGCAGGTCCAATGTGAGAGAGGTCAGCTCACACAAAGAACCTGGACCATGTGCTGAATTAACAGCTACAGCTACATCATATGATGCCTAAAACAGTGAGCTGTCTTTTTGTGCTTGCTGGAACTGCTTCTGTGGCTATTAGGAGAGCAGACATCTGCTTCATGGTCACAGCAGTTAGTTGCCTGAAATCTCAGAAAAGCTTCCTAACTGCAACAGAATCACTTAAAAAAATCGCTGACAGCTAAACAAGTGGAAATGTGGCTCAAATGGCTCAACATACTCAATGAAGATGCCAAATGCCCATCTACATTGCCAAACACCTTCCCGCAGGTGCGGAAAAAGATTGGTTAACCTGGAGATGTTTAAAATGACTCCGATCAAGAGCTGACAGGTCAAAAGTCAATATGCAGAAGGGGAGCTATTCCAACTACCTAGACACACACGACTGAGGTGAACTGCAAACCACAGAACATCTGTGGGTCTTCTGGCTCCTGGAGGAACTGTGCACCAGAAAGATCTCACCAGGACTACGGATCAGGCCATATCATGTGCCCAACACTGGAAAAAATCTATGGTTGTGGTAAAGGGACACAAGATGAATCAGAATAACTGTAGAAAGAGTTTCAGGAGTTACATTAAATACAAATGTTTACATTTAGGCAAGATTAAGGTGTGATTCACAATATTAAGTGTCACAATGGCGGAGCTTTACAGGCTCATCTATTTTTAAGTGTGTACAGGAGACCTGATGAATTTTCTTTCAGTCTTTAAGGTGCCACCGGAATCCCCACGGTTTTTGTGGATACAGATTAACACGGCTACCCCTCTGATACAGTGGATGGTGAGTATACAATTTTAGATGATCCTAACTTTTAAAAATCAATGTCAAATAAATTGCCTTTCAGTTTCAAAATTTCAGTCATTCTAGCTGTCTAAAAGTAAAGGTTTTTAAAATAAGAAAAAAGTGTTTTTGTCCATTTTCCTTTTATTAATTCAAAAAGCTACAGGAATCTCTCAAATTTAAAAAAAAAACCTGAGCATGGAAAATTTCAGCCTTAAAAGACAAAAGGTCTAAAAGTTATAAAATATATGGAAATGGAGTTCAGTAGAAAAGTTTTTGAAACTTTAACATAGAAAGTCATGAATGACTGCTACGTTGGCTAACAATTAAGAGTACTTTTGTATGCCTCCTTCGACATCATGAAAGATGAAAAATTTACGCCTTAATCAGAAAAAGTCATCAGGATATAGACACTCAATTACTTGAACAAGTTTAAAATGATACTTGTAAACCATTTATCAAAAATTCAGATCAATTTTCACACATTTTAATTTCAGTTACAATTAGCTGTAAATCCATATGGATTTAAATTAGATACATTCATGTAGTACAATTAATCAGTTTTAAATCCAAGGATTCCTTTTGACATTTTATTTATAGATCATTATAAAAACAGACCTTTAAATTACAGTTATGCTTTTTGATCAACATTTAATTTATTGTCTGCTGACAAAGTAATTGGTAAAACAGATAAATTATATAGTTTATTCATGCAAGGGGGATTTAAATGCATGAAAACAATATAAGAGCAAGAAAAATTATGGATAACGAATGTATTCCCCACTCCATGCTGAGATAAAGCTGCTACCCTTCTGAGTCTATTCTATGTGCCCTAGCATCCAACAAAATGATTAGAAGATTCCATTAAGCCTTGGTGACAGAACAGCATATTTCACACACCCCAAAAAAGAAAAGACAAATTTAACTTACTTTTAAACTGTCTGTACTGTAATAAAAAATAGAGTCATTTTAACTTGTGTTTTTTTGGTGTTTATTGCTCATTTAAACAGTGATTTAGAAAAAGCATTGTCAATGTCTACCAGATTTTCGCGGGCATCAGCAGCAACCGCACTATGAACCAACCTCAGTCATGGTTAAGGATACAAGTCAGTCACGGATTCCGTGATTTTATGAGATCTCTGTACTTCCTGAAAATTTCAATAATTCAGCCCTGCGACACTGGGGCTCCAGCTTCAGGGCTCCTGTTTCAGCCCCGTGGCGCTGGCTTCAATAAATCCATGATTTATTGTTCATTGCCCATGTCCTGTCCATGACTTAATAACAATACCCATGCCAAAATCATAGCCTTAGTCATGGCATAAGGTCAACAGACTAGCACATGTTTACACTAAGGCTAAAGCTGGCCCAACATGTACACGTGCTTGTTTAGGTACAGAACCTACAGTATAACCTTTTTAAAAATGCGTTCAGTAACTGAACACTTGATTCATCAAGTCGGAAGAACCTCAATTCCTATCATAAAATTTTGAAAGATACATTTGGAATCTAACATTTCAGTTTCCCTGTACTTATCTTGTGTCAAATCATGTCAAAAATCAGTGGTGCATCCGAAAATTGAGGATAATACTACCTCACTACTCCGCAGGAGTGTTTTGAGAATAAATAAAGGATTGTGAAGCACTTTGACATGTACTGATGAAGTGTTAAATAAAAGTTAAGTATTATTACAGTAGATGCTCATCAGTAGCAACATATTGGTGCCCTTTTGTTATGTTGCTCCTAAGTGGCTGTTGCTGTTATGGGGATTGTTGACAATTCACAGTAGGGAAAGTGTTCCCAGGGGAATTGTTGCTCCTAAGCAGTGGTTGCTCTTACAAGATGTTGCTGCAAACAAGTGTCTACTGTATTGTATTATAAGATCCTACAGATTTCATGATAGGATCGTGTAGAAGTTGGGCTATGAGGGATCACGCAAAACATTTTTAAAAGCTCCTAACAAATCCTATTCACTTTCAAAGGGATTCGGGCACTTTTGAAATTTTTATCCCCAGACTTGAACACATGTATTTTTAAGTAAATGAATATATTTACCTTTCAAATGTGTTTAAGCGTTTAGGCAGATACAAAAGCATTCCATAATATGAAAGTCCTTCAAAGTAGCAGGAAGATCTTGGGTGGGGTTTTCAAACGCTCTCCAAATTACTAAAGAGCACGGGTTCCACTGAAAGGCAACGGCTTATGCTCCTAAATCAGGGGTCGGCAACCTTTCAGAATTGGTGTGCCGAGTCTTCATTTATTCACTTTAATTTAAGGTTTCGCGTGCCAGTAATACATTTTAATGTTTTTTAGAAGGTCTCTCGCTATAAGTCTCTATATTATATAACTAAACTATTGTTGTATGTAAAGTAAACAAGATTTTCAAAATGTTTAAGAAGCTTCATTTAAAATTAAATTAAAATGCTGATCTTATGCTGCTGGCCCACTCAGCCCGCTACCAGCCTGGGGCTCCGTTCACCTAGGCCAGCAGCAGGCTGAGCGGGGCCTGTGGCCGGGACCCCGGCTGGCAAGGGGCCGACAGCCAGAACCCCAGACCAGTAGCGGGCTAAGCAGGGCCAGCGGCTGGGACCCCAGACCAGCAGTGGGCTGAGCGGCTCAGCCAGCTGCCACTCAGCCCGCTGCCGGTCTGGGATCCTGGCCCTGCCCACATAGAGCAGGTACCTACCTTCTCCCTGGTTCGAGCCCATTCTCTTCCTCTCTCTCTCTGCACTGAGCTGAGGGTGGCAGTGCACTGAGCACAGGGCTGGGGGTGAAGGAGGAGGCTGGGGGTTGGAGTGTAGGGCCTGGCCAAGAGCTAGAATGAGGGAGGGGGCTCAGGGTTGGGGCAGGAGGTTTGGGTGTGGAGTGCTTACCTGGGCAGCTCCCATTTGGTGCAAGGGGTGCAAGTGGGAATGAGGGGGTGTGTGTCCAGGAGCTCCCGTTTAGTGGTCAGGGTGGGGGTGGGAATGTGGGGCATGAGGTGTGGGGGGCGGGAGGGGGCTGGGTATGTGTGGGGGGTGCAGGAGTCAGGAATGGGGTCGTGGGGGGGTGCAGGGGGCTGGGAGTGTGTCTGGGGGTGTAGGAGTCAGGGAAGAGGGCTGGGGGTGTGGGCTAGGGTCATGGAGATGCTCCCAGCCCCCTGCCCAGAGCGGCTCATGGCAGGGGGCTGGAGGGGATATGCACCCCTTCCCCAAGGCCCAGTCCCCACCTCTTCTCCACCTCCTTCCCGGAGCAGCGAGTGCGCTGCGGCTCCGCTTCTCCCTCTCCCTCGCAAGGGCCATCAGCTCATCGGCAGCAGGGAGGGAGAGGAGGAGGGACAGGAACCCAGCATGCTGGGGGAAGAGGCGGAGGAGGGAGGAGCTTGCCTGCCCTGCAGCCGCGGACCAAGCTTCTTCACCCTGCCCCCGCAGGGGGGCGGAGATGAGCGGGCTGGGGTGGGCAGGATTTTTAACAGCACGCTCCTGCCTGCCGGGGTCCTGGCCCCGGCCCCACTCAGCCCGCTGCCAGCCTGAGTTCAGCAGCAGGCTGAGTGGGGCCAGCGGCTGGGACCTGGCAGGCAGCAGCGTGCCATTAAAAATCAGCTCGCATGCCATCTTTGGCACGCGTGCCATAGGTTGTCAACACCTGTCCTAAACCATCTAGGCATTTTTTAAAATCCCACCTTGTTTGTATATTTGGCCAAATGAAAAACACTGTCCAATCATATATACTGTGTAATGATTGAGAACTGCTAATATATATACTTTATTCGATTTTTCTAGATTTACAACAAAATGCAACGATCATCCAGTTGCGTACCTGAAATGGCAACCTTTCCTCTACATGCTGCACGCTCTTTAGTCCGAACATCTGAACACCTGCCAAAAGAAACAGAAGACTTGGAATAATGTACTTTTACCTCTAAAAGCAAGCTTTTGAACAACATTAGCAGTTTTTAAAACTTCCACAATTGGTTTAAGATGAAAGTTTCACACGTGTTCAGTCCAGATGCTTTTCTTTAAAGAATTTGGCTACCTTTGGATGTAGAGGCGCCCATGCTTAAGTTGTTCAGTTTGGTGTATTCTTGAAGGAAGATATTGTAAACTTCCCTAATTTCACAGAGGATTGGATCCTTAAACCATGTAAACTGGACATTAAAGGGTAAGTGAGCAGATCTGTCTTCCCTGCATTTTCCAACTCCAAGAGAATCTAGTTATGTCTATTGCTTCTCCCTTTCCTTCACACACACACACACACACACACACACACACACACACACACGTGAAGAGACTATAATTTACTTTCTCCATTTGAGCATATTAAAAGTTGCAGAGATAAACATTTCCTCCTCAACTAACAGACGTTCTTATTTCCAAGTGCTGTGTTTTCTGGGTGATAATTAATATGCAGATTACCTGAGGTTTTGATAAGGGAAAAACTAATTAATACACCTTGAAATGAACCTAGAAACAAATCAGGAGCCAATACAATCTCTGAAGCATGTGAAGTGTTCCCTGAGAGAACCACCACTAAGTATGGGGCCAGCCATATTCTGTACTAACTAAAGTTTCCAAGGTGTCTTCAAAGGTAGTCCCATGTAAATCATAATGGAATGGACCAATTTGGAGGTAACAAAGGAATGAACAGTAGTGAGCGCCACATCCATTTGCAACCTTTCTTATCTCCTGGCCAACTTAAGTTAACAGTTCCTAGTCACTACTGATATCTGGGCATCCAGAAGTAGCTAGGACACCTAGACTGTAAATCTAAGTAAGAAGAGGTCAGCACATCACTCATTTGAGAGGGCGGAAGTCACTTCCACAATTACAACCAATTGCCTCCCATAGCCCTCAGGCACCACCAGTCTTACCTGGATTGAATCTCAACCAAATGCCAGACACTGGTACAGATGATCGACTGCATTATGACCATTCAACAAAGCAGAGACAAAATCCAAGGCCTGGTCTATACTACATTGGTATACTTATATCACTCGGGTGTGAAAAATCCACTCCCCTGAGTGATGTAGTTATGCCAACCTAACCCCCTGTATCGACAGCATTATGTCGATGGGAGAGCTTCTACCGACTCTTGTGAAGGTGGATTAATTACACTGTTGGCAGATGCTCTCCTGTTGGCGCAGTAGCGTCTTCACTAAAGCACGAGAGCTGCATCGGTTTAGCTGCGCTATTGCAGCTTGTAAGCGTAGACCTGCCCCAAATGTTGTCAGAATGCTGATGGCACTGTAACACAAAGCTAATGGTTTCAGGTGCCCTCTGAAAGGGGATGAGACAGAACTCTGTAAAGTCCCTGTCAAAGAGAGCTTTTTGGGTGGACAAGCAGCCATCCAGTGCTGTTCTCTAAATCGCTGAGAAAAAAAACCAAAAAAACCAGCAGACACACAAATGTATCTCCAAGAATCTATGCTTTGATCTGCAACTGTATCACCGCTACCAAAGTGGATTGGTTTAAATCACCTAATGGAAAGTATCAAGTTAAATAATGGATTTTAATCAACTTTGGCATTTGTACGTCAGTTATTTTCTAAAGAATGGTGCATTCTCATTGGTTGATATAGCCATTATGACATGTTGATTTACAAGTACATAGAGCCTTTACACTAGATTTGGTAAATCTTTTTGTTACCTAGGAGGATATACTATAGCTATATACATTTATTTAAGCAATTATATAGTTTAATGTTTTCAGATTCTCATTACTTGTACATTTCAGTATGTCAGAAAATAGTGAATGATATATTGCTTATTTACTAAATAATTAATGTTTTGCTCAAGATTTGTGTCAAGCTGCGTTAGGATAGTAACTTGAATTTAATTAAACATACAAAACAGCATATAAAATGTATTTTTATTAAACAACACAATCTTAAATGTTTTGGATACATAAACTTCTCTTATCAAACCAGGTTTCACATTTACAACTAAATGATTTATTAAACAGTAGGATTAACTGTAGTCAGCGAATTTAACTGATTATTTCAGGTCAGTTGGGGAACATTTTTAAATATTCCTAAATGAAAGTGATCGAAGCTTAAGTTCCTACTAGCCTAAGTCTCTTGACAATAAGAATCTCTTAAGTTAGTTAGACTGACCTACTGGGCCATATTTATAAAGCTTGACCTCAAAATCTAGAATTAGGAGGGGAAATATCTTTCTTTATATAGAAAAGCAGCCTTTAACTCAAAGCTTTTGATAGAGGCTCATGGAGTCAGCATATTTTAAGAAACTGTAATAAGTTTAGACCTTACGATATTTTGTATTAAATTCAAATTTCATTTTAAACAGGTTTCTTAAAAAAAAAATTTAAATATCAAACATCTGATTTAAATTAAAAAACTGGATTTTTTTATTTAATTTTTTTAAATCATAGGTATTTATCCACCCTAACCACTACTTTGTGGTCAATGGTATCAAAAGCCTACAGATCTAAGAATCAGCATAAATATTTGGTCTTTCTCCTTTTGGTGATGGAGAAAGAAAAGATAATGCCATATAAGTCTTTAACTTATTGTGAAAAAGCAATATAACTGGTAAAAGTTTGATGAGTCCATAAAATGTACTATGGTTTTGTGCATACGCAATAATTAAAAAAATTAGCTTTAATCATCAGGGTTAATCTGGCCACAAAATAAAATTCGCTAGATTTACCCCCAAAAGGCAACATTTCTAGATGCAAAATGTTAGAAGTTTGTTGCTATGGATACAGTTCATTGGGACTAAGCACATAGTTGCTTGAAGAGTTTCTGCACTGAATTGCTACATAATACTTCATTAAAATGATAATCTGAAAGAAATGGTAGCTCTATATCACTCTTCAATATTGCATACAAGTTCTAGTCCCTTCTGCAGAGCAACATTATACAAGTAAACTGGTCATACTTTAACTCACTCAGGAGTTATAATTAGGGCATATTATCAACAAAGCATTTGTCTTCATGTTTGTGAAGAACTGTGTATTTTGATTACTATGATGTAGTTAACTAAAATGGCCAGCAGAGGGTACCAATTAACCACTGTGCACAGTCGATCATTAAAGTACATTTAGAAAGAGTAAAAGATTGAAAACTAGAAATAAAGGTATGCTAGTTTGGAGATATTCCCATAAATAAGGCCCTACTTAGCTTGCAATATTGAGGATTCCACAATATTAGTCTTCCACTGCAATTTTTACAGGAGGAGCCCTTCTCTGTGTGGAGCTGACAGTGGGAGCCTCAGCCACCCCGGGGACAGAGAGCGGAAGCGCCTGTCTTTAGCCCCGTATTCCCGCTGTCAGCCCCGGGCCCCCACTCTGAGCCCCAGGTGGCCGACAGCAGGAGCCGCCGCTCTTATCCCCAGGTGGTCAACAGCGGAAAATAGCGAAAAAGTAATAATGGACTTTATTACTTTTCTGCAATTTTCCATGGCTTGTCTGCAACTCAGCTGCAATTTTTTGACAATCATCCTGCAATTCAAGTACAGCCTTACCCATAAGGTTTTCCATGCTCTGTTCCTTCACACACATAACCTGATATCTCTGCACATGTTCAATGTAAACTTTTATTGTACAAAACATGCTCATCAGGGTATCCCACACTTACGTCTTGAACTAATGGATAATGCCCATAATATGTTTCAGTAGAGAACAAATTACCTCAATTTACATTTTCTGAAATACCAAACCCAGTAGCTTGAAAGGAGGTTATGAAATGCAGATTTAATGCTCCAGTACAATGAAAAGATCAAGTCTCTATAGGTTTTTGTTTTGGGGGGGAGGCAGGGGAGTTCGATGGGGTGGGGCGCGGCAAGCCATTACTAGATCCAATTTTCTGGGTAAGCCTCCTGATACAACACTAACGATTACCTAAACAGTTTTTATTTTATTTTTTTAAATCACAACCTAGAGCTTGCCATTGAATTCTCAATTTGTAACAAAACACTCGAGATTATTACTGACCATCCTCCTGTTCTGTACGAGACTGGCTCCTCTTTTTGTTTCTGTAGTTCTGTCTTGTAGGCAAGTATGCGAGCATTGCAAACCATCAGGTTTTTAACTGCATGCAGCACTTGGTCTTTTTGGGTGCTCACTGCAAGCAGTTTACAGATTCCCTCTCGCATGCGGATTTCAAAGTCAATCTTTTCTTGAATGCTGCATTCCTAGATATCAAGATACATACAAGATTGTCAAGAGAGCAAACGTTGTAGAAATATAATAAAATCCAAATTAATAACAGTACAGAAATCGTATTAAGTTTTTTTTTTAGAAGAACTAAGTATTTACCTATCATTGAAAGCATGTGGTACCCTAGGTCTTTAATCACTACACAGTCAGTAAGACTACTATTTGAAATGAGTATCCTTTTTTCCTACATAAAAGAGAATACTGGAATGAACTGGTGCATACTGGATTGTGCATTCAACAAGAAGATTAGGGTGAGCTCTAATTCAGATACTGACATTGACTCACTGTATGACCTGAAAGTCACTTAACATACATGCTTCAGTCATCCCGTTTGTAAAATAATGATTTTTCTCTACATCATATAGATGTTGTGAGGCCTAATTAAACAATGCTTACAGAGTATAAAGCTTTTCAACATTCCACTGAAAAACATTTATTTAAGTGGAGCATCTGTGTATTAAGGGGAACAGAGTACAACTAAAAGAGAGGGAAAGATTTCAAATAAATTATATATATATATATATTTTAGATATCCTTCTTTGCTCATCTTGAAGGGGATATAATCAATAGCGATGTGCACTTTTTGGTAAATGTAGTTAAAGAATTCAGATACACCTGAATATGTAAAAAGGTAGACTGCAGGATGCTACTGTCCTTTGTTCAAATAGGATATAAATTTAATGCTTATTAAAGTGAACTAAAAATCAGACTTCAACGACCTTGTAATAGTTTAAAGATTAACCTACAAAGAGTGCATTCTCTCTGACAGAGGAATTAATATTTATAAAGCACTTTTCTTCCAGAAGGAAGCTACATATATATTATAAAATATTATCTCACCACTGAAATACAGCATGAAATATATTACCTTGCTACTTGGGGAGGTGGGGAAATATTATCTGTGCATTATACTTAAGATCTTGTGGGAAATATGAATTTTAGTTAACTTTCCATATTACCTTCCAAAAAATTGAAAATCTGCAAAGGTTACTTGCACTATATCATCATCTTGGTTTGCAAATTAAAATCTGTCAACAATTCATATTAATACAGACGAGAAGTTATTTTAAAGGAAGCCAGGTCTCGCAGCTAGCACCATGTTGGGGAGCAAGGAAATAGGATGGTGTGTAACACACAGCAGATTGCCATTTGCAGTTCGCCCCCCATCAGCCTGTCCTCTCATTAAATGGGCTACCACTAGATAATGCCAAAGCGGCAAAGAGTCCTGTGGCACCTTATAGACTAACAGATGTACTGGAGCATAAGCTTTCGTGGGTGAATACCCACTTTGTCGGATACATGTAGTGGAAATTTCCAGAGGCAGGTATAATGCCAGTGCTCCTAAGCATTAGCACTGGTCAGAAGATGGCTGTTTGTAAAAGGCAGCACTGATCAGAATCGGGTCTCTTTCTTCCCTCCAACTGCTACAGACCATCACAGTTCCTTTTTCTTTCGGTTACTGGTTGTTTTGGCTATCAATTTGCTATCGCAGTGAAGGAGGTTGTATCATGCTTCAGGTTAGAGCAGTGATACTCAGATTGAGGCTAGCAAGCTGTAAGCAGCTCTTTAATGTGTCTCCTGCAGCTATTTGTAGCACATGACATTGAAACTCTGATTTAATTATTATCCAATCAGGATGTTTTTACTATGTTATTAACCAATTGTCTTTGATAAAATAATAATACTTGGTCAGCCATTTTGCTGTGAGGAAAATAAATAAAATAAATAAATATATAATAGTAAATAAAACAATCAATTGAACATTACTGTGGCTCTTTTGGGTAATGTTGATTGCTAATTTGGCTCCTGAACCACTGAGGTCAGAGTATCACTGGATTAGAGCAGTGTGTCTTGATCTCAATCAATGGTGGGGGCATAATTACTTCTAGACTATGAAGCAATGGGGCAGGTTTGTATTGAATGGGTGTGTTTGTACTAGAAGCAACTGCCTGGTGCCCTGTGGAATAAACAAACTATGTTAGCAAATAATTGAGGTTTTGAGGTACAATTAACTTGTCTTGTTTAAAAGACTGAAAACCTTAAGATGCCTGCTCCTGGCAGCAAGCAATGGATTCCCCTCAAAAAGGGTAGAATTAAAGGGTGCACCAGCTGCTTCTCGCAACCCTGCAGAGATTGGGAGTTTGGAGAAATTTCCTTTTTCAGTAAGTTAGACAACAGCCCACCTTTGATGCAGAAAAAAAAAAAGCAGGTTTCTCCCATTCCCTTCTCCTTACTCTATCCCCTCCATCACTCACTATCCTCCCTCCCCGATTCATTCCATATCCCACATTCATCATCATCTCCTCCTCCCACTCATGATCTCCCTGTTCTGCTCTCTCTCACACATGGGAGAGAAAGAGAAGTAGGGAGCCCCAGAGCCTACTGCCCTCCAGCTAGGCGGAGTAAAAATGGCAAGGAGAGAGGAGGGTGAGCCCCAGAACCCTTACTTCTAGCCAAGAACATCAGCTGAAATGGGGAAGAAGGGCCTCCTCCCAGATATCTCCTAATTCAGGAAGCAAACATGCAGTTTAGGGTAAACTTGCTTGGCAACCACTACCATGCCCCACCTTTTTTTGCAGAGCTCTTTTGTTGCTTCTGGCCCAGCTTTTCTTCTGCTGTACAGAAGGCTCTCAATCTTCCAGCTGGCCTCCTCTCACACCTCTACACTCCAGAAGACCCACTTTCCCTATTTTTAAAGGGATCAGCAGCTCAGAGTCTCTATCTCCAACCTCCCAGCTTTAAAAAAGGGAGCAGCTCTCATTACTCTTTTCCTCTGTCTCCAGTCCTGATAACAGAGCAGTGGTGCACAGACCACTATACTCCTTTCCCATCCCATTCTAAAGAGTCAGTAGCTTCCTAACCAGTCAGTCCACTTGCTCAGGCAAAATTTCTCCTTCTCTCAGAGCGTGGGTTTTCCAAGCCCTGTTGTAGAATGCCCTGAACTTGTGTCTGCTTGGGCAAGTCAGTGAAGAGGGGCAGAAGGAAAGACAGAAATTGATAAGATATTTTGAGGCAAATTCTGTTGAAAAAAATCTTTGTGATAGGGTACTAAGGACTCAGAACAGTTGTGGTAATTGCTTATGCTATGCAGTTCTTCAGCTTCATTCTAATGTTCACAAAAGACTCTTGGCCTCTCTCACAATATCTAGTTTTGAAAGCAAGTGTGCTGGTTGGAAGTGCTCCTCATGTTCAGTTGAGCTTGGGATCTTCCCCATGAGTGGAATAGCCATACATTACTTACATCTATCCCCATGCTACTGTGTAAAAATTTTGCCCAAGAACTTCCTATCATTGCCAGCTTCAGTGTAACTGTGGAACAGGCAAAGTGCAAGCACCTACCGTGCTTTCAGAGTAGCCCTAGATGACAGGATGACTAAAGAGAGGCAACTAATTGATTAGAGGAGTGATTTAGTGGCTTAATTTGGGAATCACTTGGGTTCCTCGTATCAGCAAAGGATTACTTGATTTTTTCTAAACCTTACAGAGCTTCCCTCTGAAAGTGATAGCATGCCATTGAGAGGACCGGCAGACCATCATTTTATCAAAGGCTGAGTTTACCAGTACATTAGTCTTTTTATACCAACAGGTTTCCCCAATTGTTAATTTCACCAATTCAGTTATACCACTGGTAGCAATAGCATGGACAGGGCTCCAGACAGTCACTGCCATTTTAAGCATGGTTTCAGAGTAACAGCCGTGTTAGTCTGTATTCGTAAAAAGAAAAAAGAAAAGGAGTACTTGTGGCACCTTAGAGACTAACCAGTTTATTTGAGCATGAGCTTTCGTGAGCTACAGCTCACTTCATCGGATTCATAGCATATCGTGGAAACTGCAGAAGACATTCTATACACACAGAGACCATGAAACAAAACTTCCTCCCACCCCACTCTCCTGCTGGTAACAGCTTATCTAAAGTGACCATCAAGTAGGGCCATTTCCAGCACAAATCCAGGTTTTCTCACCCTTCCCCCCCCCCCCCCCCACATACAAACTCACTCTATTACCAGCAGGAGAGTGAGTTTGTATGTGGGGGGGGGGGGGGGGGAAGGGTGAGAAAACCTGGATTTGTGCTGGAAATGGCCCTACTTGATGGTCACTTTAGATAAGCTGTTACCAGCAGGAGAGTGGGGTGGGAGGAAGTTTTGTTTCATGGTCTCTGTGTGTATAGAATGTCTTCTGCAGTTTCCACGATATGCTATGAATCCGATGAAGTGAGCTGTAGCTCACAAAAGCTCATGCTCAAATAAACTGGTTAGTCTCTAAGGTGCCACAAGTACTCCTTTTCTTTTTTCTTTTTTCATTTTAAGCATGCTATTCTAAAGGATTGTCTATAGGTGGAATAGCCCACAATGGGTGGTCTGCAATAGCTTCCCTGTGGACACTTATTTCACACTAAGAGTGCTTGTGTGAGGTTTAGCTTAATCCACTTTACAAGTGAATTAAACTAAACTGTACACATGCATTTAATGCAGAAATATCCATGTGGGAAGCTATTATAGCATAACTACTGCACTTTAAATTCACACCCTTGCTTATTTCACCATAGCTTCTCCCTGTAGACAAGATCTAACTCGTCTCAAAGCAGGTTTTCCTTTGCAGGTTACACTTAAGATGCCACAAGTTCCCAGAGTCTTATCCCCATTAGTGGTTTCTTAGCATTCCTACTTTTGGTGCAAAATTCTAGAAAGTTTCCCGGTGTTGATGGGGCCAGGGAGTCTCACCAAAGCAAAAGCAGCTATGGAGTATAAAATATAAATTGACTATATTTATAAAGAATGTCCAAGTCACTCTGAGCTACAGAACTGCTATCACAATGTTCTTGGAGCATTTCAGGGCTAAAGCGTTGGGCTTTTTTTCCTTCATTGTGAGAAAGACTTTTAAACGTTACATTTATAATCATTCCTGGAAAAAAAGCCATAGAAATCAGTTAAGATGGAGAAATTAATTTAGTAAGCTTTTAGTGGACAAAAAAAGCATCTATTCCACAATAGCTATTATATATCCTATACTGTAAATAAATGGGTTCTCGGTATTTCAACTTTTGGTCTAAGCCAGAGTACAAGTGCTGTTTACATCAGCAAATCATTTATTAAAAATTCATATGTTCCACAATTTAGAAGCAAATAATTTTCAAAAATGTATGCAGTTCATTGCAATGGCTTTTCATGCACTTCAGCATATCTCTTCTACAGAATTTTGCAATAAAATAATAAAACATGTTTACTCTAGATGATAGCACTATAATAATTTCTTACGGACAAGTAGTTTCTTGCTGTGACGCTTTTGTACTGATGTGCTAAATGTTTCTATCATGACAAAATGCAACATCATGGCTCTTAAAAGAGACATGATTACCATGTTCTGATTACCCTTTTGCTTCCTCCATGCACAGAATCTTAGTGGTCCAATAATCGTACCTTGCACCTACATAGTGTTTTTCATCTGTATCTCACAAAGCACTTTAGAAGTGAGTAAAAGTATGGGCCCCATTTTACAGATAGGGAAAATGAGAGAAAGTGCAAATCAAATCAAGGGCACAACTGACAACAAAACCCAAGCCTCTTGATGTCAACTCCTGTAATCTAACCATTAGATCAGACTGCCACCCCATCTGAGAGAATTCTTGAAGTACATAGTATTAGAAAAATGGGATTCCTGCCAGTCTGCAACTCATAAAAGTACTCGTGTTTAGCTCCAACAGCAAATTGATCTTTACTATATTTAGATTTATGTTCAAAAATAAGGGACACTTATCCAACACTCTGTACACACACCCTGCCATAATTTACAAAAATAAAATTAAAACTCCTCTCCATCTCCACATTCTCAACCCTTATCAAAACCCACCCGCAGTGGCAACCCACACTGAATGTTTAGGGCACATAGCTTTTCTTTCAGCATTTCTAAGCAGACGTCTCTCTTCACGTTCACTTTTCTATCATCAGTCTCTCCCAGGACCTCCAATTAATCTCAAATAAACACCTCGGACACACAGGTAACAACAAGCTATATGCGCGAAAGAGAAAAAGAATTCATCAGAAAAAAGACTGGTAATCTCTAGAAATGGCATTGAGAAAGTGAGAAAAACTGACCTATATTCAAGCAAATATAATGAATATTATAGGTTTTAATAGCCTACAAATCATATATGCACATAGTTTGAAATACCTTGCTCACCAAGTACTCAAAATATTTTGATATATATATGCATATCCTCCTTCATTTCTCTCAAAACCCTCCATGTATCCTTTCGTCAGCACTCTCTGATATTTACTGTGGAGCTTCCCGAAACTGATGGAGGGAAGCCAACACAAATTTATCCTCCCCAAGAGCCACTCGACCCAAGTCCATAAGACGATCACCTGCAAACTCAATCATGTGAAGTATGGATAGAGCATGAAGCAGAAAGCGGTGTGCGCACTAAAATTCACAATAGTATGTATGTACAGATCAAAAGAAGAAAGAACACACTAACACTTAAGAAAACGAAGAAAAACCAGGCACAAAGGTCCTATACAACTGAGCGTGCTGGATCGTAAACAAAAGATGGCGGCCTTCCGGCTATTACCAGCCAAGGGAGACGCTATACATAATGACAGGTTTCAGAGTAATAGCCGTGTTAGTCTATATTCACAAAAAGAAAAGGAGTACCTGTGGCACCTTAGAGACTAACCAATTTATTTGAGCATAAGCTTTCGTGAGCTACAGCTCACTTCATCGGATGTCACTCCTAGGATGAGTCCCATACAAGTATGAGCTTGGCAGGATTGCTTCACGACACTGCCGTCTCCAACCTCACATTCTTCCCAGATTCTATCGGCAGTGAGATTATTTATTTAAATAAGTTATGAAGGCATGGTCAGAATTTTACCAGTAGCAGCTGTCCAAAAAAATGCTGCCTTAGGAGATTGAAGCAGACGTACTCAAAGAAATACTAATATTACAAGCGCAATTATCGTTTTTTTCTCAGCTCTGGCCTCCCGCCTGTCAATAATGAACAATTAAGGGCAGGGTAAGAGTATTTCTGTAGCCAGATGTGTATATTTTTGTCATATTTTAATGAAAATGTCTATATTTAGAGAGAATCTTCTTTTTCCTCCCCATCTCCTTTATTTATCAACCGATTTTGATAACATTTGAAATGAAGTCAGTTTTTCCTTTTTTAGAGGCCACTCATAGTGCGAGGGCCTAAACTGTAGCTTAGTTGGTTTATGCCTTGATCCGGCCCGGGGTTATAATTTGTGATGGATGGGGGTCTATCATTCTAAGTGCTAAGAGTACGTAAAATAGCATTTTTAAAAGTAAATAATTTAAAGGAGCAAAACTACATTTACAGTGGATTACAAGAAAAAGGCAGTCCAATTCTGGCAGTGAAAAGAGCAGCTGAGACAAATTTGTAAAAGGCTATGAGGCTTTATGCAGACATATAAATGAATAAGGAATTATTTTAAAACTTTAAAATAAGTAAAACAATTATAATTTTGGAAGGCGGTGGGGGAGGGTGCATGTGAAATATTTCACTGGATCAGATCTGCTTTAGCAGCTCAATGCATTATACCAGATGGGGAAGCGCTGCTGGGTCGAGGCACTGGGAGGCACCACGCCTCTAAGAACACAGCCCTGGGAAGCGGGAGCTGAGCGGCACCGTCCTGAGGGGGGGCGAAGCCCCGCTGCCCCCACCCCTTATTTTTTGTAGCCCCTACAGAAGGCTCACCCCGGCTGGATAACTCCCCCTGGGACCCTCCCTAGCTCGGCGGGAGCTCCCCTCGGACTGTATCTGGCAGCGCCCCTACCCCCGGCCCTGACTGAGCCCCTCACGCCCCCTCCCTCGCAGCCAGTCAGCCCCCGCACAGGCTGTACCGCTGTAAACAGCAGGGAGCAGCCTGCAATCCCCAGGGAGGGCAGCTTCAGGGCGGCGGCTTCAGCGGACGTTACTGAGCATGCTCCGTTCGTAAGCGCACGGTCAATTACAGCTCCGGCCCTGCCTCACTCCCACGCCGGGTGCTGGCCCGTGGGTGCCGGCCTGCTCCTCACACACTTGCCGGAGGGAAGCGGGCCGGGGCCCGGCTCGACAGGCTCCAAGCACCGGGCAGCCTCGCGGAACAACGCGCGGGGGTGGCGGGGAGCTGCTCACCGGCTCCTCCTGCTCCGGGCGGGTGGCCCAGGGTCCCCGGCAGCGCTGCATCTCTAGCCGCCCGCACCAGTGTTCAAAACTCCCGCTCCCAGCCTCCCGTCCGGCCCAACGGCAGCCGCGGCCCCGCCCCCAAAGGGAGAGCTCGGCCCCAGCCCCGCCCCCACGCACAGCGTTCAGCGGGCCCCTCCCCCACGGCGACTTCCCGTCTTAGCCAGTCCAGCGAGCCGTGTTCGGTGGTACCCGCCGCAGGCCCGAGTCCGTTGCCGTCACACCCGTCAGAACGTGCGGCATGGCTGGAACTGAGCATGCGCAGTGATATCCAGAGACGCCGCTGCCCTGGCGAGGGCTAGGGACTCGGGTGACAGTTACCCGGCCAGGGCAGGGTGAGCTGTCTCCAGAGGCTGCAAAAATAGGGGATGGGGGCAACGGGGCTTTCCCCACCCTCCCGGCAGACCGGTGCCGCTCAGCTCCCGCTTCCCAGGGCTGTGTTCTTAGAGGCGTGGTGCCTCCCAGTGCCTCGACCCAGCAGCGCTTCCCCATCTGGGCTGAGGTATGGCGCTGCTAAAGGAAACTTGGAAGTTTCCCCCCACTCATCTGTCACAATTTGCTCCCCCTGCTGGACGGGAGCCTGGTGAACGGCAGAGGCAGCACAGCAGCACACCCACCGATGTCCGTAACTGCAATCTGTGACGGTGGCAGTTTGCAAAATTACACTGGCTCTTGCTCCCACTGAAGTTAATAAAATCTCCCCCCTGTGTTTTCCGCTGCATGCATCCGATGAAGTGAGCTGTAGCTCACGAAAGCTTATGCTCAAATAAATTAGTTAGTCTCTAAGGTGCCACAAGTCCTCCTTTTCTTTTTACTGAAGTTAATGGGAGTTTTAACAGTGACTGCAGTGCGAGCAGGATTGGGTCCGTGGTGCATAAACTCATCAAAGTAAGGACTTTGGCTTTTATTCCTTTGGAGGAGCTACATGCATAGTTATGGCTCATAAATAACAAGGTTTTATAAAAAGCTGTGATGGAACAGTGTGAACATGATTTGGGGCTACAAGAAAAAGTTAAAGATCTTTTTGTTTCTCAATGTTGGTCTACATGTCCTAAGGTCCTTTCTGAATGTGTGCCTGGATTCTGCTACAAGAGTGTCAGAAAAATTAAAATAATACAAATTCTTCTTGTTTTTTTGTGTTTTAAGTTATCTGTTCTAGGCATCTCTTGAAAAATGGTGAGTGCGGAATCCAGTGGTTGTTAAGGGGTCAGTCTCTTCTGAACAACAGTGAATCTGAAGCTTCACTTCAGAATGAATTTTTGTAGGTGAATTACAAATCCTTGGACACCTAGTCTTAGAATGAAATGCTAATAAAGTTATGTGAAGGGGTGGAGGTAATAGAAATTGAAAGGATGCCAATATTTTGCATCATTTATCAATTACAACAATTTATAAATGACAACAAAATTTATACCTTACTACAGTTAATATTTGTGGTGTTTGCAATAAAGTTCTGCATTTTCAGATTTTTAGCGAGTATATTCATCAAGAATATAATCATGCATCATTAAAATGCATTATTTTGAATACTTGGATAATATTATTGAAACATTTATTATTTTCATAATGTCTAACGAGGAAAATCAATCAAAGTTGAATAATGACCTGTTTCAAGAGATTAATTTTCTTGACACTTATTTTCTTTACGATTCATTATCTTATTTTTTTCTAAAATAGGTCAATACCAGTTCTTTCAGATTAATATTCTTTAAACAGACTGAAACAGACAACTGTTCCTGAGCTTTTAACTATAGGAGGGCCATATGTAGTCAGAGTTCAAATTGAAGTAATACGTCAATTTTTAACTGTATTTTTGGGGTGTCAATTTTCTTTTTAATTATGCAATATTAATGTGATGATACTTCAGTAATTGTGTTAGTTCTGCTAGTTATATGTATTGTGAAAAATTATACATGTAATTATTCATCACATTTAACATAATAAGAATGGAAGCCATCTCTGTCTTCTGTGGTTTTGCAGAGGCGGGTTTCCTTTACCAACTCTAATCTTGCTCAAAAGCTTGTTTAGTTGGACTTCTAAGTACTACCTCTTTCTCTCATTTGTTAGACCTTGGTTTTTCCCTTTAAGCCTTTCCTTAGATAATAATTCCCATTTACTCTCATGAAACCACATTTCTTCAGAAAATATAAGTTAGCATTTGTGACACAACTGAATGCTGTTGGCTGGAGTGGGATAAATCCAGAACTCTAATGGATGGAACAATATGTTAATATAAAGTATTATGAGATTTAGAGAATCTAAAACTCCATTGCTTCATCAGGGTTACACATGCGTTTGAGAGTAAAAATTGTCCCATGGCATTTACAGTCTAAGCAGAAAGGTACAGTGCTTGCTTTCTGCACAGCAGGTAACACAACCCTGAATCAACTGGCATGAAGAGCCCATATGGGATGGAATTCACACCTCCCCACAAGAAGTCTGTGTAACTGTTTGGGGAACTAAGTGGGAGCAGATAGTATGGTATTCAGTCCCAACATGCAATGGGCTCCAGGCTACAACATAGCTCCTCCATTGCTGATATCCCAGTGTCCCAGTGTATGGACTAGAATAGTGACTGCACATTCTGCGGGTGGGGAGTTGACACCCTAGATTATATAGCCATAGGTGGCATGGCTCAAGCCCCCAAAATCCCATTTGTGCTGAACCATTTGTAACTAGCCTCAGTGCTGGAATATTTGAATTCATTGGAGAAACCCACTCAGGATGCAGAAGGCCGTATGTTAGGCCACAGCACAGCCCATTTATACAGCCCAACTGCGGAGTTTATGTAGTGCAGAGGGCCTTATGCTGGACTGAATTTCATCCAATGTGAGAGGCCACCTCTTCCCAAAATTTAAAATCATCTTTACTGTAATGTGTCAGGGCTCTACTGGCCTGGCAAAAAAGATCCATTTACTAAACTTGCATCCCCTACATATTTTAATACTAACCCACAGACTTGGCAGAATATTTTGGGGGACATTTCCATAAGTATGAATGACTTCTAAGAATTGCTTTGAAAATTGATGCACAAGGCTAGCAGTTCTTAGTCCCGATCCAAACATAAACAGACAGAGTATGTTATGATACTGCATAACCCGTAACATGATTCCAATGAATAGAACATGCTAATTATTACTTATTTGTCTTTTGGTAGCACCTAGAGGCCATGACCCCATTGTGCCAGTGTAACCCACACACCTCCTGGGTGTGGTGTTCTGTCCCATCTAGTGGCACCGAGACCAATTAGATTGTATCTGCTCTACAGCTGTAGCTAATAGCCAGTAGAGGCTCATGCTTTAAGCCACAGAGGCCCCAGCTTTGATCCTGCCTGCCGACGACCAGGGTCTCTTGGCATTACAAGTGGGGGCTCGTCTGGGATTTCAACTGGGAAGTCTCTGAAGCTCAGGACGCGCTTCCTTAGCTAGGGGACGTATGTAACCCACACACCTCCTCCTGAGTGTGGTGTTCTGTCCCATCTGGTGGCACCAAGACCAGTTAGAGCAGAGGTGGGCAAACTACGGCCTGCGGGCCACATCCGGCCCGCAGGACCGTCGTGCCTGACCTCTGAGCTCCCAGCCGGGGAGGCTAGCCCCCGGCCCCTCCCCCGCAGTGACGATGACGCGCTGCTAGCGCTCTGGCCTGCTGGGCAGCACGGGCGGCATGGCTGGCTCCAGCAGGGCTGTGAGCTCCTGCCACTCTGAGCAGCTTGGTAAGGGGATGGGGAGGGGGGGTTGGGTAAGGGGCAAGGGATCCTGAGGGGCAGTCAGGGGACAGGGAGCAGGGGGCGGTTGGATGGGGCGGAGGTTCTGGGGGGGAATGGTCAGGGGATGGGAAACGGGGAGGGATTGGATAGGCGTGGGAGTACTGGGGGGGTGGTTAGGGGGTGGGGGTATGGATAGAATCATAGAATATCAGGGTTGGAAGGGACCTCAGGAGGTCATCTAGTCCAACCCCCTGCTCAAAGCAGGACCGATCCCCAATTAAATCATCCCAGCCAGGGCTTTGTCAAGCCTGACCTTAAAAACTTCTAAGGAAGGAGATTCCACCACCTCCTTAGGTAACGCATTCCAGTGTTTCACCACCCTCCTCGTGAAAAAGTTTCCTAATATCCAACCTAAACCTCCCCCACTGCAACTTGAGACCATTACTCCTTGTTCTGTCATCTGCTACCACTGAGAACAGTCTAGAGCCATCCTCTTTGGAACCCCCTTTCAGGTAGTTGAAAGCAGCTATCAAATCCCCCCTCATTCTTCTCTTCTGCAGACTAAACAATCCCAGTTCCCTCAGCCTCTCCTCATAAGTCATGTGTTCCAGACCCCTAACCATTTTTGTTGCCCTTCGCTGGACTCTCTCCAATTTATCCACATCCTTCTTGTAGTGTGGGGCCCAAAACTGGACACAGTACTCCAGATGAGGCCTCACCAATGTCAAATAGAGGGGAATGATCACGTCCCTCGATCTGCTGGCTATGCCCCTACTTATACATCCCAAAATGCCATTGGCCTTCTTGACAACAAGGGCACACTGCTGACTCATGTCCAGCTTCTCATCCACTGTAACCCCTAGGTCCTTTTCCGCAGAACTGCTGCCTAGCCATTCGGTCCCTAGTCTGTAGCTGTGCATTGGGTTCTTCCGTCCTAAGTGCAGGACCCTGCACTTATCCTTATTGAACCTCATAAGATTTCTTTTGGCCCAATCCTCCAATTTGTCTAGGTCCCTCTGTATCCTATCCCTGCCCTCCAGCGTATCTACCACTCCTCCTAGTTCCAATAGGGGGCGGGGCAGTCAGGGGATGGGGAGTAGGAGAGGGTTGGATAGGCGTGGGAGTCCCAGGGGGGCTGTCAGGGGACGGGGGTGTGGACAGGGGGCGGGGCAGTCAAGGACAGGGAGCAGGGGGATTTGGATAGGGGGTGGAGTCCCGGGGGGCAGTTAGGGGCAGGGGTCCCGGGAGCCAAGGGGGTGGTCAGGGGACAAGGAGCAGGGAAGGTTGGATGGGTCGGAGGTTCTGAGGGGGGGCAGCCAGGGGGCAGGAAGTGGGAGGGGGCGGATGAGGGCGGGGGCCAAGCTGTTTGGGGAGGCACAGCCTTCCCTACCCGGCCCTCCATACAGTTTCACAACCCCGATGTGGCTCTCGGGCCAAAAAGTTTACCCACCCCTGAATTAGAGAAAGAGATTGAGTCAGCGCTACAGCCTTAGCTAACAACCAGTTGGCTCATGCTTTAAGCTTCAGAGGCCCCAGGTTCGATCCTGTCTGTTGGCATCACACTAGGTACTTGCAATGCAGATACAACACCATGCATCTGCAACCCAATAGTTGCTCCAGGTATTTCACAACTTAGCTAATTCTTCCAATCAACCATTATTCAAGTTTCCTATGAGCACTCGCTTCCAGAAATACTACGGAGTTTAACAGGATGGAAGTCTCAAGAGTGCACCAAAATGGTTCTGCCAAAAACAGTGTGGGTGTGTGGCTGTGATCAATCGTTGCAAGGACAAGTGAGGCCAGTCACCATTAACTACTCTTTTAACATCTCTGAAAGAGGTTTTTTTTCCCCCTTGTAGTAAAGACAACCAATGGGATTCTGTGGGAGCCTTTCTAGAATTTTACATTGCTAATTAGAATGCTTGTGAAGCACACTTTGTCAAATCCATCTTAATGGGCCTCACAATGTCATTCTATTAATAGCATAAAGGGGGTCATGCCTGCAGCCCTTACACATTTAACAGACATTGACTTGAATTGGAACCAAGAAGAAATCAATGAAAGTTGTGTGTGTATAATCACAGTGTGATTGGGTCCAAATGAATGTGAGTATTTATTACTCTCCTTGAGTCCATTTTTTCCCCAGCTGGTTCAAACATCATTTTATTTTATACTAGAAACATTTTAATTCAAAATTTAGTCTTTCATTCAGTTTCATCTCCATTTGCTTTGGTTGTAATTTGTGTTTATTTACAACGGCCCTAGTTTTGCTATAAAATCAGGGTTTATATTCATTTGAGCTGAAAGATGTTTAAGTTTAAAAATAAAACATGTCAAAAGAGGGTTTCCAACAAAAGTGTTATTCCTTTTCTCTTAAATAAATGTGGGATTGATGTTTTTACATTGCATTTTTAGAAGGAGTGAGTTGTTTCTGTTTTTGCAGGCCAGACTTGATTAACTCTGACTAGGTTGACCTGCTATGGAGATACAGGCAGATATTCTGAACTGGGGATGAGGTGGGCTTTATGCCACCTTTGCAGTCAAGTGTCATAAAGCTACTATGCTGGCCCTATGCCACAAGTGGAGTACCTAGATAGTCGGTAAAACCAGCCTCTGACTCCTTTATTCTGCTGAAGATGGAGCAGCACAAAACAGCAGAAGGAGGCTGGAATTAGGCCCAGGATCCATATCCTGGCTTTGGTGATCTACAGACAGAAGATTTTTTCAGAAGAATCAGCCCCTCAAGCCATCCTTTTATTCACCACCTGTTGTACATCACAGCAGTTAAATAATTAAAAGATTTAGCTTTCTTTTAGCAGAAGAGAAGTTGGGTAGTAGAAGAAACATCACTATCTATCTAAATTACTGCTTTGCTTGAGTGTTGCGTCAGCAAATTATTCTAAATGTAAGGCTTTTCTTTTTAGTTTAGTGGGAATAAAATGTCTACACTTACTCTTGACAGCATTGCAATATTTTTCTTAATTTCTTGGTTCCCACAGCTTGTTACACCTACTCTTTGAATATCAAACATTTCTGGCAGAAATGTGTTCAACACATACTGTACTCTATTTAGATATTCTCCTGAGTGGAAATATGTCACATATAAATCTTGTATAGGCAAGTATTTGCAAGGCTTTATAGCATTTGATTTCTCAGAGTTTAATTTTAAATTGAAAAAGGAAGCATTACTAAGGATTACCATCACATACCACCATTTTAGATGCAGCTAATGGCACAGATTTGTCACCAAAGGAATTTAGTTCAACTTTGATCTTCTTCTGCTTCTTATTAAAGTAAAGTTAGTGCTAATTTAAAGAGACAGGTGTTAGCCCTAGCAACAAACATCTTTTATTTGAGCCTGATCCAACAACAGTTGAAGTCAACGAGAGTCCTTCCGTAGACCTAAATGGTCAGTAGATCAAGCTTTTTGTCCATAAAACAGACTGAACAGAGAAAGCTTCCTTCCATGTGTGTGCCTCAGTCTTGACCTGGATGGATATCCTTTATGAGGGTGAATCCTTTGGATGAGAGACAGCTGGCTAAAACCTAATTCAAACAAGATGGAAATGATGGATGAAGAAAGGACGTTGAGGGTTTGATGAGTAATAGTTTGCCCACCTTTTGTTTGAGAGTTTTACAATTTTGGAGTGCTCTGCTAGTTGCTTCTGGAATTCCAGATGGCAATGGAAATTAAATTAATTCTTTAAATTAAGAAAGTGCTTTTCTACAGTATTTATGGAAATATCAGAGATTTACCAGATCAATAAAATATGTCAGTAATATCTGTAGTTTGTAATATTTCTAGCAGAAATATTAAAAGACCAAAACAGTATAAGGCTAATAATTATTAGCATGTGCTTTTCTCCTATCATATAGAATCCAGAAATTGGGACTACTCAGCATGCTTAATGTTAAGAATAATGCTTACATGCTTTGCAGGACTAGGACTAGATAGCTCAGCCTCTTGCAAATGTCTTTATTTTGGATAACTGCAGTCAGAATATATTTTGTAATAGAAATATACAGTTACAAAAAATCTTCCCATGTAAATTTGGAAAGCAGTTTTGAGTTGGTCAAACAATTACATTAATAATCAAGGCAACTACATCTCTAGTCCTGAACTTCAATTTGACATCGCTTTAGATACTAAAATTGCTCATACAAAGTTTCTAACCCCATTGTCACTGTGGGTTTTTGTTTTTGAGAAGTGTTGTGCACACAGATTCCACTTCTGTTGCACATGCGCCCCATGCACGAGATCAAATTCTTTTGGCCAGCAGTGTCTACTGGGGCAGCACTCTGCAGCACCCTAGATGCTCTCATGCCTTACCTCCCCAGATTTTTTTCTGCACTACCTTTACAGGGATTTCAATAGTAACTGTCATTCAGAGCTGAAGTTCTTGAAATGTCTCATAATCACCTGGCTGATTAGAAGTAGTGGGCACAACTGCATCACCTGGGGAGGATGAGGAGATAGCTGCTGGAATTAGTTGTTCCTTAGTTTGCAGGTGTTCATCTTCACTTCCCTGTTCTTCTTGCTGAAGAGTGTGAGGAGTGAGCGCCACCTATGCCTCTTGAATAACCCTGTGGGACTTTCCAGGGGATGGAGATCTAGCTTTAGAGGAGGAAGTAGAGCTCGGTTTCCTTGCTGGCTGCATGTCACAGGCCCTCAGTAGGGCCAGGATCTAACATTATCTAACAGGGGTCAGGGTCTAGTTGCAATGCAGATGGATACCATGGTGAGTGCGCTTTCCTAGATCCCTTATGGTTATAGTAATGGTCCTAGACTTGCTGTCTGACCAATAAGGGTCAAGTGAATGGGGCTGAGGTGAGTGGGTAGTGGATGCTCTAAAGTGGAGGAAGAACAGGTGTACTCCTCCTCTAGCAGCAGGGCTACCCTCACAGGGGTTCCAGGGTGAGCTAAGTCTACCTTTTGTTGGCACTGAAGAAGTGTTTAGCACCATCATGGTGTCATTAGTCAGTACTGTACAAGGCACTCTCACAGACACAGACAATAATGGTGACAGGCTGTGCAGTCCTTTTGGTACAGAGTGATCTGAGAAATAGTTTGGTACTCTCAGTGGTGAGAGCAACTGTTTTGTGATGGCTAGCACCTTGGTTGCAGGTGCCAGGGCTGTCAGCATTAGGTGTGCTGATGTAGGTTCCAAGCAATTGGTACCAGGTGAAGTACTGAGGTTCACTCAAAACGGTAGTGTTGTTTGGAGACTGGGCTCTGTCAGGGTGTCAGAGGAACCCAATTTTGGCAGTGAACCCTTTGAGCAGCCTGAAGTGATGTATGCCTTTTATTTTTACTTGGTCCTGGAGAGGGTGAAGAATCAGTTTTCCTTTCTACCCCCTTTCATATGACAGCTGGAGGAGGACTTAGCTGCTATACCAGTCTCAATAGATGATGCCTTCTCTGGTGAATGAGCCCAGGAGCTCGGGGTTAAACCACAACTCACAGGAGCGCTCAGGGATGAAGCCTGTTCAGGTCTGTTAGAGTTGTGATTGCCAAACCTTTCACTAAAGTGACCCACCAACTTCATTTTCTCTTTTTTTTTCTACCCACAATTAAATATCTACCCCGGCACCGCAACCCTAATCACAGCCCAGTGTGGAAGGAAGCCCTGGGAAGGGGATTGGAGACAGAGACAGACCCACACTCATGACTCCCCCACAGCAGCAGCTCCTGTCCCACAGGGCTGTGCCCGGCTTCCTGCTCTTAAGTGTTGCAAGCCTAGTCTCACATGAAAGGAGCTGCCAGTCCAGGGTGAGTGCAGGGCAGGCTTACTCTCCATACCCAGCCTCCTCTTTCTGGGCCTCCTCTCCTCACAATGCTAAGAGAAACATACGTTTGCTTTGGGTGCCACAACCCATCTAGAACTTTCCCGCAACCCACTAGTGGGTCAGGACATAAGAACGGCCATACTGAGTCAGACCAAAGGTCCATCTAGTCCAGTATCCTGTCTTCCAACAGTAGCCAATGCCAGGTGCCTGAGAGGGAATGAACAGACCAGGTAATCATCAAGTGATCCATCCCTTGTTGTCCATTCCCAGCTTCTGGCAAACAGAGGCTAGGGACACCACCACTGTCCATCCTTGTTAATAGCCATTGATGGACCTATCCTCCATGGACTTACCTAGTTCTTTTTGGAAGGACCCACCACTTAGGAAACATTGTGTTACAGCCTTTTTCCTCTAGATCTGAGAAGGCTCTCATCGAACACTCCAGGAGAAATAATTTAAGGTGGGACTCTCTCACTGTTTGAGTCCTCTTTGAAAATGAAAGACAAACTGAATACATATTGAGCATATGCCTGTCCCCAAGGCAAAAGTCATTTTGAGTGCCCATTTTTCAGTGGAATAGTCGCATTCACAAGAGGGAAATGTTTTGAAGCATGAGGACTTTGCTTCAGTCATGGAGGCTAAATCCCAGTGTTTGAGTAGTTCCTAACACTAACAAAGTTGTTCTGTTTTTTTACAGCCAACAGAGAGAAAAAATATAATCAGAACAAACTAACTATATTATCTATGCTAATATACTAATTAACTATATATACAAAAAGGATTTGAGTTGCACAATCTGCACGAGAAGCGGACATGGATTCTCTCTTACGAACACGTCAGTAAGAAGGAACCGAGGGATGGTTGGGCCTGCTCCACCCTTTGTGCCCTTGGATAGAGGTGTGTGTGTGAGAGAGCATCCAGGGTGCAGACACGGTTCCAAGAAACATTGCTGGTCAAAAGAACCAATGTCATGTGCATGGGGCAAATGCACACCAGAAGTGGAATCCATGTGGGCAATCACTTGAAGAAGAATATATATGGTAATAGCTCTATTGATTGAAAAAAAAAAAAGTGCCCCTGAGAAAGCACTTTCTGAGTTGACAGTTCAATTATTAACACAGATAACAGATGGAAGAAACAGCACCTGTTTGGTATGTGTAGTGAAAAAATGAACAGGAGCAAATACTATTTGTTCACCTCATCATTTAGAGTCTTCTACATCGTTGTCATACAGTTTGTGAATTAGAGGGGCACTGGCGTAGGATTATTTAATCATGTGCAAAAGCATCACTCTGACTGCAGAAATGTTTCTACTCTGTAAGCAATTAATTTGCCTCATTAGCTATCTTAGTTATACTTAGGGGTCTAAGATATCTATATTTCTAGTGAATTTGTTTGATCTGCATATACAAATTTTATAAATATGCTGTCTAGTCACAAGGCTATAATTTTTGTTAGCTTCTTCTAAGTTACAAATTGGCTGTGAACTGCATAGATGAGCTTCTGTCATTTTGGTGTAGGGTGACCAGATGTCCCAATTTTATAGGGACAGTCCTGATATTTGGGTTTTTTGTTTGTTTTTTTTAATATGAGCTTCTATTACCCCACCACCCCATCCCGATTTTTCACACTTGCTATCTGGGTCACCCTATTTTGGTGGGATGAAAGGAAAGAGAGGAGATATAGAAAGGATTAAGGTAAAATGTTACATTGGAGTATGAAAGTAAATTCCCAATGAGAAGTAATAAATCATTACTAAATAATGTGGTTTTTTTTTTTTAAATCAGCACGGTAACCATTTGTGGTTGGAGATTTATTTATGGTCTTACTCTTGCAGGCCTTACTCAGGTAAAACTTCCAAAGCTATCAGTTCTGTGCTTTCCCAAGGGTGTATATATCAAGAAATTACAGAGTAGTTCAATCAGGGTTTTTATTTCTAAAGACATAACACCAGTCAGCAAAAATAGTTTTTAAAATTTGGGGCTGACTGTTAGTTTTCCATTTGGAAGGTTTCCAGCTTCTACTTTTCTACCATTTGTTCCTGCTAAGTTAGAACTCGACTGTCCTTCTCTCTATCCTACATTATTAGAGGTAAAGCTGTACTCTTTGAACAGTAGTGTTCATTGCAGTGTTATGAAGCCATATGAAATGTGAGGATGGAATGTGGGTTGTTTGAGGTTTTTGCTTTGTCTTCTGTATGAGAGTTTAGAGAGATTTACTTATTTATTTAGAGTGAAAGATACACGTGAAGATTTTGCCCCTATGAAATATTCCCACGAGGAATCCACACTGAAATAAGAACAATCTGGTGAGTCATCCTTAGGCTTGGAAGGATTAGATTTTTATGGGCAAATGTCAGTAACTGTTGATTTTACTGCACGCACACTAACACAAAAAAAATATTTTCTTTTGATAATAATCAAAATTTGCAGATATGCGAAGTCAGACAAGCAATGCTTGAGAACTTAGAGTTTGATTTAAGGATATTGACTTGGTATATTTTGACATATGATGTTGTTAACTTGTGGCTAACGGCAACAAACTTAATTTTTTTAATCTCAACATCTACTGTCATTAAATAATTGTCTGCCCCATCCCCCATTTCTCCCAACTTCGAAAATTTAAATAGATAAAAATAAATGCTTAAAAATAAACAGGTATTATCTGTTGAATATATTAAAAAAAACCAAAAATTGCATTCTGCCAAATCTAGTCATATTGATATCAAATGCTTGCACGTGCTATAGAGCTGAAGTAGTATTTTTGCTGAGTCACTCTGAGGTTAGATCGATTTTTGTCTGCTCCGATAGAAGAGGGGTTAGAATGTGTGTCTCTCCGGCAGATGGATCTAGGGGCAGAGAGATCCAGACAAGAAAATTCTATGATGAAATCCTGACTCTACAACAGTTAGACTGCTGCTGTGCTGAGACCTCTGCCTATCCTGCTGACCAATATTGTTTCATTGTTTCCTTGTACTCCCCCGTATGTCTGTATCCACCTTGTTTTCCACAGAGATTGTAAGCTCCTTGGGGCAGGACCCATCTTTTTTTATTCTATGTTTGTGCAGCACCTAGCACAGTGGGGTCCTGATCCATGACCAGGGCTCCTAAGTACTACTGTAATACAAATAATAAAATAATAATCAGAATAATAAGTCAATAGAGCCAGGATTTCATGCTAGGCACAACCAAGCTATCTTTTGCTGTTGTTTAATTTAACATTAAGGTCAAACCCCAGGAAGAGGATAAGTTTCCACTCTAGCCAAGATGTGTATATGCTCTGCTTAGTGCAAGGTGCTAATTATACTATTTTTGCCTCTGAGGAAGAACTATTTTATTCACAGTTATTATAAAGCTGAGGTTTAATAGTGAGCACATTTTACCTGTGGTTGGGTTGTCAGCTATTTCTATAGTCCTTCTAACTGTTTCATGATCTGCTATATGAGCAGAGACAACATCCTATTTCATTTTTATTGTTTTCGGTTATAAATAATAGCAATAATAAATAGTATCTTACATTTTTATAGCCCATTTCATCCTGAAGAATAAAAAAGAACCAGTGTCGCACGCGTGTGTGTGAGTAGAGAGAGAGAGAGAGAGAGACACACACACACAAGTCTATCCATATTTGGTTGCATAGATTTTCTAGACTTTGAATATAGTCATCATAATTATGTAAATAAAGTTATTTTAAAAACAAACTAGAATGCTAGAGCACTGTCTCTACTCTTCCCAGCCACTATTTCAACCTGGGGTAAAAAAAGCCATTTAACAAATTAAGAAATGTTTTAGGTTCTCCCCCCCACCCCGCCACCCTTGAATAACTATATAATATTTTTTAACTTTAAAAAATGGGGGAATATTTCACACTCCTAAATATTTTTCCAAAACAGGTAATGTGTGTTCAACAAAACAATTAGTCACTTAATTTGGGGATGGATATGGGAGCAAAGCATATTTTGATGTGGGCAATTTGTTCTTGTTCTGTAGGTCCAAATTATATTGAGCTATCAGGCATCTGCCTGCAACAAAATATGAAAGAAAGACATCAGCGTTTTCCTTTGGGTAAGCCACATTCTTTCAATTTTCAGTCTCAAATTTAGCCAGATGTGGCTAATCATACATGCCTTCAAGACTGTATCCAGCATATTGCATGGAAGAAGGAACCTGAGACTGTTTATTTTGCATGTGAAGAATCTTGCTGCACATGGGCTTGATTCTTCAAGATGATGAACACCCTTGGCTTTCGTTGCACCATCAGACCACATGTTTGTTTAGTAATGTCCGGTGATTGATGTTTTTTGTAACTGTCTGCAATAGTGCTTAGCACAGAGTTTTTTGAAAAGGTCTTGGATGTTATTTGAAGTCTTCAGTATTTCATTTTAGTCCACCTAAATGAGAACATCTCCAATTCCTGAAACTTCTTTGTGCACAAAATCACTTGCCCATGCCAGTGACTTAAATTGCTGACATTTTTTTGGTACGAGTCTTATAAATAGTAAGTATGTGTCAAGGTTCCTTCCCCACTCTGAACTCTAGGGTACAGATGTGGGGACCTGCATGAAAACCTCCTAAGCTTACTTTTACCAGCTTAGGTTAAAACTTCCCCAAGGTACAAACTATTTTACCCTTTGCCCTTGGACTTCCACTGCCACCATCAAACGTTTATCTGGGTTTATTTTTATTAGGAAAGCGTCGTTTGGAAACGTCTTTCCCCCCCAAAATCCTCCCAACCCTTGCACCCCACTTCCTGGGGAAGGTTTGGTAAAAATCCTCACCAATTTGCATAGGTGACCACAGACCCAAACGCTTGGATCTTAAGAACAATGAAAAAGCATTCAGTTTTCTTACAAGAAAACTTTTAATAGAAGTAAAAAAGAATCACCTCTATAAAATCGGGATGGTAAATACCTTACAGGGTAATTAGATTCAAAACATAAAGAATCCCTCTAGGCAAAACCTTAAGTTACAAAAAAGACACACAGACAGGAATATTCATTCTATTCAGCACAGCTATTTTCTCAGCCATTTAAAGAAATCATAATCTAACACATACCTAGCTAGATTACTTACTAAGTTCTAAGACTCCATTCCTGTTCTGTCCCCGACAAAAGCATCACACAGACAGACACAGACCCTTTGTTTTTCTCCCTCCTCCCAGCTTTTGAAAGTATCTTGTCTTCTCATTGGTCATTTTGGTCAGGTGCCAGCGAGGTTACCTTTAGCTTCTTAACCCTTTACAGGTGAAAGGATTTTTCCTCTGGCCAGGAGGGATTTTAAAGGTGATTACCCTTCCCTTTATATTTATGACAGTATGAAATAAGATAATACCACCAGCTTGTTTTTACCAAAACATATCTAAGAATTCTAATGGGTAAAATTAATCAAAACCAATACATTAAAATGCATTTAAATTGCAGTGTTAACTTCATCACCCTTGTGTGTAATGTTGTACTATTTGGGCATTATTTTGAGGCAAAAGGCAAAGGTAACTAAAAGGCGCAGTCCTGCAATAAGTTCTGTGCGGGCATACCCTGTCACTCAGATAGATCTCACTGCAGGATTGGGGCCAATCCAGCAGACCTTACTCATGCAAGAAGTTCCACTGAATTTAGTGGGACTGTTTCCCTAAGGATTGCTCACACGGGAAAAGGTTACAGGGACAAGTCCTAGAAACAGCAATGTTTTAAATAGATAACTGGCTGAAATTTACTCCAGTACAGAAGGTCAACGCAAGCTCTATGCAGCACTAAGATCAAAATAGGGCCTGCCTTAAATGATGTATAGTCCTCATGCTGTCCCTCTGCACTAAGGTGAATTTCACCCTAAGTGCCTATCAGATTGTTCTTATTCTTCACATCATTATGTCTCCATCATTAATATAAGCAATCTTTTATGGAAGAGGAAAAGAACTTCTAATTGGCTGTACTGCTGTGCTTTATTCTGTCTTGGCTTGACTTGTCACTTGGTTACAGCATGAATATTGAACACTAATGTCAATCCACGCTCTAATACCTGAGAGCACCAAGCACTTTCATCTCATGGATGTTTAGGAGCTAATAAGCACTCTATACTTTCCTTTTAAATCCACCCTTTTATTGCCTTCCTTTTCTTCATCCTATAGGAAGCCCATTGGTTTGACTGAGCCTTTTTGAAGATGTTATTGTAAAGAAATGGCCTTTCTCTAGTTAACTTGTAGTTTAAAAGGTTCATTAACGCCATTCATTTAGTGCACGTTTCAGGTGCAGCAACTTTGATCTGCAAGCCTTTCTTCTGGTGGAGCAATGTCCTTCACACCAGTCCTTCACACCAAATGCAAAATAGAAACTACAAATACCAACAACACAGAAGAGACGGAAACAAGGAAGGAAAGGTGGGGTGAGAGGGTCTGAAGGAGGGGAGGTTTGGAAACATCTTACTCCTTATTTCCCCCAGGCAGCCAGTAAAACCACTATTATTTTAGATGGGTTTGAAGACACAGGGCTTGATTGTCTCCAGTGCCAGATCGCTGGTTGGCAAAGGTAGTGGGCAGGGGGAAGTGCCTTATAGCTCCCTGAGTCCAAGGGCCATTCCTACTCAGAGCTATTTCCAGGCAGAGATGTACCTCACTCGTACAGGGTCCTTAATGGACCTTATGTCAGTACAGCAGTGCTCTCTTATACTCTATCCCTGACATGCCCTCTCTCTTCCTCAACATGCCCTGAAACCCTGAAGATAAGGAAGAGAAACAGGGACTTGCTTTGGTGCAGATGTGCCAGTAGGGAATTCCCTTCCAACAGTGGCTGCTGAGTGCCATATAAACCTGGTTGAGACTCTGGCCCTTTATGTTGTCAAGAAGAGGCCTTCCCATGTTCCCTTATAGCCTGTCAAATACTCCCATCTTCTGCAATGACTTCTTCAAGAGCCACAAATTTCTGTGGGGTTGGTGCGGGGCACAAAGTGTGTTCACCACAGATCCTACCCTTGCTTACCCCCTCTTCCTTCCTGTCTGGACCTACAGACAGCCATGTACAGCATCCACAGAAGAGAGCAATGATGCTGTGGAGACATCTGGTTCCCACTTCCCTCTAAGAAGAGATTAACACAAAGATGAGGGTCTCCTCTGCATACAAATCAGATCTCAGGGAGGTGGGATTGGGGGGAACAGGGGAAACAGACTCAGACGGTTTACATCATGCTTAGTGGAGGCTGCGCACCACATTCCCTGATATGGAGGTGGACAGTCACCACAGGTTTGGGGTTTTTTTTGAGCTGGGGGGGACGGCAGACTTGCTCTTTTTACATTATTCTATTGCATTTCTAATTTTAGAAACTTAGCTTCTGTGATTTAGATACAAACACAAACTAATTAGTTGCAGATGCTAACTCTCAGTTCCTTTTTACACAGCCTTCTTCAAAATAAGAAAGCCAGATTTCTTTCACTAGGGAAATCAGTGTGATTTATTTAACATTTAGTTCCTGCATATGCAGAAGACATTTGGTATGAAACCTTTAAAGGGATGTGTTCCTCACCCTCCAATCTCAATTAGAGAGGCACACTATCAGAATGAAACTGCTCAAGATTCTGCTTTGATGGTGTGCTTTGTTCATTTCTTTCTCTTTTGCAGAAAATGTCTATATTTTAATAAGTCCCAATGAGAAAAATGCTTTGCTGTAGGGAGAAATCTTTCTTTAAGATATTGTGATATGCCTTATTGCTTTCTTTCATTCTCTTTTTTCCTTTTCTGTGTGGGGCAGCTTTTTTTTTTTCAAAAACAAGATCCTATTCTGTTAAGCAGATCTCCATCTCATTTTGAAAGAACTCTGGCAGCAATGGCCATTCTTTATGTGAATTATACTCCTCTGCTTTGCTCTTTCATCTTTTGGGGCACGTACTTTTAGCTAGTTGTACAATAGGTAACTGAACTGTTTGTAATTCAACTTGCTGGACTGATTTAAGCAAAAACTGTTCATTGCATACACTCTAGCCATACTGTTTTAGTTTAAGAACAGTTACAGGTTTGTCCTGCATCCATACTACAGCTATTCTAAACCTTTTCAAGTTACAATGCCCTCTAGGTATGTGTCTGTTACATACCAGGGCACAATTCAGACCAGTGGGGGGCTGCGTCACCTCTGCCCTGCAACCTTGGGTGCCTTACAATGCCTGGCTGAAGTAGCTCCCACCTGGGCCACTCACTGCCTTCCAGCATGCAGTGAGTGTTTGTGTGTAACTTCAGCCTGCCAGTTACACCCTGGCCCTCACCAGCCTTAGTTATACTTAAGGGTGACCCCCAACACGCCTCCACTCCCGGATTTAACCCCAGAAATGTATGTCCTGTACTGCCCTCTCCTGGACAGTAGATATATTTTAAATCCATTACTCGTTTAAGGGAATAATATACCATTTTATTATCTTAAATAGAGTTATCCAGACACTTCAACTTGAACACATTGGATTAGATAAAACAGTGAAACAAGCTTATTAACTATAAAGAGAAATTTTAAGTGAGTACAAGTAATGAGGCATAAAAGTCAGAAATGGTTACAAGAAAAATAAAGACACAATGCTTACTAGTGCCTAACTTAACAAACTATATTAGATTCAAGTAAAATTCCTCACCATATGCTTCCAGCACGGTTACTGACCTAACTCTTCAGGGCCAAATTCCAATGGCTGTTTCCTTTTGTTTTCTCAGGTGCAGAGAATGCAATGGGCAGGGAGAGAGGGGGGGTGTCTTGGGGTGTTTGCTCCTTTTTATAGTCTCCTCTTCCTCTTTGAAAAGGATTTCCAGCTGGGAACTAGCAGATGAAGAGTCTATGTGGAAGGAAGTTCCCTGCTGACTTTTTTCACCTGTTTTGAGCATCCTTTGTTTTCCCTTCCTGCTTGATAACTCTGTTTACTGCTTAAATGCAAATTAAGGCAAGCACACATATCTTCCTTTATTTAGGACAGACCTGACTTCTGCCTGGGCAGGGCTTTGGGGTTTCAAATGTGTTAATATCATACAGGAAAATCATATAACTCACAAGCAATGTTGCCACATATATTTTATCAGGACAATACTGACCAGCAAATTATGCATTTTAAAATGATACCTTACAAGGCATTCCTTGTGCAAAGTTTATTAAAATAGTGTGTAGGGTGTGAATACAGGAGTGCATTCTGTCACAATGTCCTACAGTTTCCAAAAGCAGTGTGTTCTGGGAGATTTCAATAGGCCATCAGTGCACTGGAAGACAGCAGTGGGAGGACAAGGTGAACTGTTTTGGCTTTTTCATGTCCACACTGGCACTGAAATGGTTTAGATTGAACCAGTCCCAGGCCTGTTAAATGCACTGTCTATTCTAAACAGTTCTCTAACTGGTTTAGTTCTACACACTTTTGTATGTGGATGAGAAGCACTTCAGAGAGTACCCTAAAGCAGTGGTTCTCAACCAGGGGTCTGGGGCCATCTTGGGGGCCACGAGCAGGTTTCAGGGGGTCCTCCTAGCAGGGCTAGTGTTAGACTCACTGGGACCCAGGGCAGAAAGCTAAAGCCCCACCGCATGGGGCTGAAGCCTGGAGCCCTGAGCCCCACCACCCAGGGCTGAAGCCAAAGCCTGAGCAACTTAGCTTCACAGTTCCCCTTGTGGCACAGGGCCCTGCGCAATTGCCCTGCTTATATCCCTGAATGCTGGCCCTGGCTTTTATATGCAGAAAATCAATTGTTGTGGCACAGCTGGGCCGTGGAGTTTTTATAGCATGGGGGGCGGGGCGCACGGCTCAGTGAGAAAAAAGTTGAGAACCTCTGCCCTAAAGCACTTCATAAAGTAGTTTATGTAAAGCTAATATAGCTTAGTAGATAAGTCACTAGACAAGCTGTTAGACAACCTGGGTTCAAGCCCTGGTTCTTCCTCCTAAGTGAGCTTGGGCAAGTCATTTTCTTCCCCGTGCCTCAGTTTCCCATCTGTAAAATGGGAAGAATGCTACTAATCACCTTTGTAAAGCACTTTAAGCTCTAATTATGAAAAGAGCTAGGTATTATCATCTCCATTTTACAGGGGAAACCGAGGCACAAATAATTTAAGTAACTTGCTCGAGGTCAGGCAGAGAGTCAGTCACACAGTCTGGAATGGAATCCTGCTCTCCTAATACTGTACTCGGTCCACTAGGCTACAGGTGTTTGCACCATGCTTGCATGCTTAAGGTACTTGCACCCACTTTTTCCCTTAGATTGAGCACAGCGTAAAACAACAAAATTGCACCCTCCCTACTTTTACTTTTAATTCCTGAGCAAGATAGGGGGAAGTATCTCTTCGGCTTTTCTTGAGAAAGTTCTCTCCCAGGGATTTTCTGTGTCCTGGATGAAAGGTGTTCAGTGGGAGGGATTTTTTCCTCTTGACATATTTGACTATTTTGCCTCAGCACTAGTTCATTTGAGAAAAATCAAGAACCTCAAAATGCAAAGCCCAGTCATTATTGACACCTCTTTTCTCCTTTTTGTCCCTATTTTATCTCTTGTTAGTAATTCTACAGCCTTCTTTCAACATTTGAGCCATTAACATTGTGGCTTCTTGAAAATCATCCACTATGGGACACACTGCTCATAACATCTAGTAAGAAAATGGCTCATTCCTTTTCTTATTCAGAAAAGCATGAAACAGTAATTGCTCGGAGGAGGAAAACTAGTCCCAGTCAGCTCCATAAAGGGACTACCTATGAGAGTAGTAATCACTTCTCAGAATCCACAGATGGGCTGGACACTGCTGATGTACTTGACCTGACAAAATGCTACAGCAGGGGTAGGCAACCTCTGGCACGCATGCCAAAGACGGCACACGAGCTGATTTTCAGTGGCACTCACACTGCCCAGGTCCTGGCCACCGGTCCGAGGGGGCTCTGCATTTTAATTTAATTTTAAATGAAGCTTCTTAAACATTTTAAAAACCTTATTTACTTTACATACAACAATAGTTTAGTTATATATTATAGACTTATAGAAAGAGACCTTCTAAAAAACGTTAAAATGTATTACTGGCAAGCGAAACCTTAAATTAGAGTGAATAAAGGAAGACTCGGCACACCACTTCTGAAAGGTTGCCGACCCCTGTGCTACAGGATTCGTCGTATTCTTGCTATCTGCAGCCCCTTTGTTGCCTTGACAACAAAACTCATTTGAAATAGAAAGAGATTTCTTTTATTTTTAGTAAATTGGCTTTAAATGACCAAAACTCAGGTTTTTAATAATTAACTTAAATGCACAACCTATACCTCCCCTAAAAACAGCCTGCACTTGGCTAAACAGCAACATGGAGCCAGTACGTACAATAATATTGTCTCATCTTCAGTTCTTCAGATACAAGGCAACCTTTTCTTCAACTATTGTGGCAGAAAGATACTGGGAAAATTATTTATCCTTTCAAGTCGGTATATTTCATGTAACAAAATGCACAACAGTTCATTTTATTTATCTATAATACAGTGTCTATGCACACAAAGCTAGCATGGGGAACTGATGCTAGGTATTACTGTAATACAAGTAATTAATAATTGCTAAAAATTCCATGGGTAAAACCCTTAAGTCTTCACTGGGATTTTAATTCATCAGTACTCAGGCAAATGCCCATTCCACACACTAAGGATGGACTCAGTAATGAACTCAGGATTTGGCCCAGTATCAGTAACAGATAGGGATCAGTACTACAAATTAGCATGTGTATTTGTGACAGTGATTACTTCTCATTAACACTAAAAAGAAAAATACTGCACTTTCCTGTTCATAGTACAGGTGAAAAAAATACACCATTGCTGACAGATACAAGCATACACCTATATGTAAATGATATGCAGTAAGTACTTGGCCAGATTCTTAGTTCACTTACCCTGGTATTAATCAGGAATAGCTACTGAATTCAGTGTAGTTACACTAATATAAAACTGATGTGAGATCAATGCTGGGTCCCTTGACCAGGATTTGAGCGTACAGTGAAAATCTATTGCTCAGTTTAAAAAAAAAATCAATACTGTAGCATAATATTTTAAAAATCACAGCAAACTCAAGTCTACCTGACTGTACCTAGAAAATAACTGGGGCCCTGAGTAGCACAGCGAAGGCCTTGGTAAAAATCTGAAAATTCTGTCATTCAGCCCCATCTTCTGGCCCCTTTAAAAAAAAAAAAAAAAAAAACAGGAAGGGCAATGTCCGTGAATGCAAGCTAAAGAGATCATAATGAATCTGAATCTACCACTAGGAAAATAAAATAAAAGCAGCAACATCAACAACATTTCACTTTGCAGCTCAAAGACTGTGGCACTGTGAACCTGACAGCTGAAGTGACTATAAACAAAAGTGAAACTGACATGTCCAGACTGAAATAAATTTAAAAAGGAAACAAAAAACATAAACAGAGATAGGTACATTATATTTGTAAAATTATTTGTTTCAGTAATCTGCAGTAAATGCTGAGCACCCTTAACTTCTAGTTCTCCCCCTCACATACATCTCCCTATGTGTTGGCACTCTAAACCATTGTGTGACTTTCACCTTTTTGGAAATCTTAAAGTGCTTGGAAAGATCCTGACTAAAACCTGTGCATACAAATAACCTGAAAAATACCCTCCCATCTCTTGGCAAGATTTCAAACATGACTCATATACTGTAGCTGTGTGAATTTGGGCTTTGCGTAATTTAGGTGTTAGTGCTAAATTCTGCCAATTTCTGATTTAAATTACAGTAGATTAAACTCAGATGAAGAGAATGAAGTATATTCTCTCTGCAAAAATGCACACAACTCCTACTTGCATATGAAGGGGAGGCTACTCGCCAATACTGTTAACTTTAGGAATAGAAAACTAAACAGATGCATACTAAGGACATGATCCATCAAAACACTTTTGCATATACTTCACTCTAAGCATGTCAGTAGCCCCTGTGAAGTCAGGGAAGAGGAAAGGAGTAGGAGGAGTTGGAGAGCTACAGGACCCTAGATCCAACCTTGCTGTTGCAGGTAAACTGACAAGTGGCTCCTTGTAAGCCACTCATTTTCCCTTCCTAATTCCATGGTGGTCCCTGTTGTAGCCAACTTTAAGAGCAGCTCCCGTGTACACAGATGGAGGCTCGTGTAGCACCCTGACAGCCCAAGTTAAAGCCTGGTACACCTGTGACACTCAGTCCAGCCTCTGAGTGGCATAATTGAATGCTCCTGCCTCCCATTGTGGAGCAGCATGTGGGGGGGGGAGGGAGGGAGGACAAATAACAGAGCAGTAAAGGGGAACACAAGAGAGAGTAGGGACAGTATCAGGTCACTAATACTTCCAAAGTTAACCTCCCACAAAAAAACAAAAAGATTACGGTTGTAATTCATGGCTTTGGAGCTTTTCCTGGTTCAACATTCTCTTGGCGCCTTCCTTTTGTCGGTAACACTTGGTCAGAGCAGAAGGTCAGACTGCCACTTTTTTGACAACATAATGGAGGACAAATAACTCCTACAAAAAGTTTCAGTCTGGCTAGTACACACACTTTAGGGATTAGAAGATGATGCTCTGAGTTTCAACAGGAATAACTTCCTCTGCGGTACTGTTCTGGTGAATCATTTAGCCTTAATCACCTCAAAGGCATTTGTCAGTGTACCCCTATTTTCCAATGTCTAGAGCTCTGTCAATATACTTCACTTATTAAAGAAATGTACTATATCAATGCTAAACATTTCTCTCTCCCACATTAAAAAACAACCCATAAACACGTGACATGGGGTATCATTAAACTATTAAAAGCCATACTCATCCTGAAAGAAACCTTTCCCGAATCCCCTCTTCTGGCCTTCAAACAACCCCCCAGTCTCACCAAGCTCATCATCAGAAGCAAGCTCCCCACAGACCAGGACCAACCAACTCAAAGCAGCACCAGACCCTGCAACAACAACAGATGTAAAACCAGTGGACATAGCTCCACTACTACCAGGATCAGTACCCCCACCACACACCTTTCAAGATCCATGGATCCTACACATGCCTATCACAACATGTAGATTTATGATTTACTACAACAATCTGTAATCCACTAACCTCCATTTTGTGTCCTCTGACTGCAGAGCTGCTAACGGGCCACTTCACCTTGACCAGTCTCTTAGACTATGTGTTAACTTCTTATGCTAAACAATCTGTTCCATCTTGTATTTAGCTGTGACAACGAGCTCTGTGTAAGCTCAAAATCTTGTCTCTTTCACCAACAGAATTTGGTCCAATAAAAGACATTATCTCACCAACCCATAACATTTGACAATAATGGTCTCAAACACTACATTTTAGAACAGTGATTCTTCACTATAATTCCAAGAGACTTATACTTCCTAGCCAGCCTTAATATAGTCTCCCAAAATTTGCAAAAGTATGTTCAATGGTCAAGATTATAAATGATTAAAAATCTCATTTTCTAGTCAAGGGATCAATGTCTAATCTATTATTGTAGCTGAGGCCTGGCCCGACATGAGTAATTAATACATGGAGGGATGGCTCATTTTTTGGAAAATAGAATTAGGGATATAAATGAATCATCAGGTTGAAAACAGAATGTTTGTGCTAAATAAGATAAGTAAATACATCAGTAGGCTAAAAAGACAGAATGTCTGAGCCAACTAAGAGAAGAGGGAGAACACCCAGAGAACTATTTATTATGAGCTAGATAACAAGGGACATAATAAGTTAGGAATATAGAGATCAGGTAAAGAGGAAGTCGAAGTATGGGCAGTGCACGGACAGCACATGCTGCACAGGGATTGGTTCCTGTGAAGTAGCCAATCCAATCAATAAATTATACAACGTATAGTGAATGCAATGAGATATGTAATGTATATAAAGGGAGAGGGTTTCTGTGTAACTTTGGAGATGTGATGTATCCTGCATTCATCTCCCCCATCTCCCCCGTGTTTGAATCTAATCAGCAGAGCACTGCTGTGTGCCGAATAAGGATACCTGAGTGACGAAAGCTGGAACTGAGTTCTTGGGAAGCCGAGTGGAAGAGGTCTCAGAAGTCATCCCGCCATTAGTGGTGCTGTGACTCAACCAGGATCCATGCATCTGGAACAGGTAATGTGTAATTTATTATACGTGTAGCTTTTCGGTCAAGGTTCACAACCCAGAAGCTTAGCAATGTCATTAGAAGTGTTCAAATTTGAAGACGTTTACAGGGCACCGGAGGGGTGAATTGAATCCAAAGGAGGCCCCTGTGGACTCCCCACAGATGTATTTGGGGGATACTAGGACAGACTGGAAAATGAACTCCAACAGATAATGCTGGGTAAGAAATGCAAAAAGGACAAGCAAAAGGCAATGTTGTTACAAGGCTTAATATTGGGAATATGAGTTTGACTCAGCAAATAAAGGACTTAAAGATCATGGTCCACAAATCAGAAAAAGAAAAGAAAGAAAAGGGTGGAGGAGCTAAAGGAGATCTATAAAGGTACAAACAATACAATCCCGTCCTTCGGTGGAATCTGTTAGGCTATGTCTGCACTACATCTTATGTCGGCATAAATTATGTTGCTCGGGAGTGAAGTAGTTACTGCCACTCACGGGGGCTGGAATAAAGCTGATGGGAGAGCTTTCTCCCTTCAGCTTAGAGCAGCTACATTACAGAGCTTACAGTGGCACACTAAACTCTCTAGTGTAGCCAGGCCCCATGCCTGCAAATGGCAGCCAAACAAACAGGTGTCTACCTGCATGGATTGGGGCCTTAGTTACCTCTGTTACTTGCAACTTAGCCCTGGTCTACAGCTAAAAGTTAGACCGACCTAGCTACATTGCTCAGGACTGTGAAAACTGTCACGTCCTGTGCAATATAGTGAGGTGAGCCTACCCATTCTCCCACTGTAGACGTAGCTAGGCCAATGGAAGAATTCTTCCCTCAAGCTAGCTACCACTTCTCGAGAAGATGGATTTACTGTAGCAGTAGAAAAACCCCTTCTGTAGCAAGTGGCTACATTACACTTACTGCAGCGCTGCAGCTGTGCTGCTGGAGCGCTTGCAGCACAGACATACCCTTACTATAATTCAAAATACAAACTTGCAAACCCTACTACACTTACATCAGCCTACGCTGCCATATAATCAACACGTCAGTGACAGTAAGATGTGTCTACAATGGCAAAAGTCCCGTCAACCGCAGCAGAACCAGGATTTTACCCAATATGTCCTACTGGCTCAGTATTGCTCTTGCCTTGCAAAATGCTTAGTTCCCTCCTCCGTATCATTACTTGTCATTAAATTGTTTGTGTCTGGTTTGCACTTGTTTGCTCCTATATTAAATGATCAGATGACGTGTTGAGACTTAGACGCTGATTTCTCTTGCTCTCTCTCCTTTCCCTCTCTCATCGTCTCTGTTTCCAGTTGCTTTATGCAGGCTGTTTTCTGCTCCTTCTATGCTGGCCTGAAGTGGATTTTGCTTTGTGCTCTGCCTGAGCTCTCCGCTTTAGCCCAGCCCCCTCCTTTATCCAGATGCTCCTCCCCGCTCACTGCTCAGCTCTATGGGTTGGTGTGAATGAATGAGAGAGGGGGGTGTGAATAAGTGTGACTGTGCTGGGCTCAGCGTGATTTACGGCTCTGCTGAAAACTGCTTTCCCTGCAGCTTCAGCACCACCAGCAGCAGCAACAAGTCAGGTAAGTGCCTGCTCTCTGCACCACAGAGCCTGGAGGCGGGGGGAGAAAGAGAAAAGATGTGCTTGCTGCAATCAGTGCATGTGTTTGTCAGTGCAGGGAGGAATGGGGTTTAGGGGTGTGCCTGAGGGAACTGGACTGAGCTCAGAGCCCTCGGAGAACTGGGTCTAGGGAATCCAGGGAGGCAGCATCAGGCACCGTACACACTGGAGGAGATGGGTCGCCTAACAAACACACACAGGCAGTAGAGAGAGGTTGGAGCTCTGCCTAATCTTCCCCAGCCCATGCAGAAATAGTGACCTTGTCTTATTTAATCCACTGTACCTTAAACATCTTTGTGCCCTCCACATGCACACTGCACAGCCCCCCTCTTTTGCACTCCTCTGCATGTAAGTAGCCTCTCTTTGCCCCCTTCTGCTTGAAGTCCTCTTCTTGCATCCCTCTGCCACCCCCCTTCAGCTTTTCTGTGTGTAAGCTACCCAGCCCCCATTTGTCCCCATTTGCTGAGTTCATGTCACCACCAGTACTTTCACCTATCTGCATGTATATATATGCACAGGTACAATTTTAGATTTGTCATATTAACGGAAACAGTTATCAGGTCTTATTGCTTACTAGTCAACATAATGAATATAAAAATCCTTGTTATTGGCCTTTATCTGTGAGTAAGGAATAATAATGAATGTATGAAAAAGCATAGTAAGCTATTTAGTTTCTGAGCATGCTACGCTACAGACTAACGTACAACAGGCTAGCTTTTCATATATATGTAGTCTGACTGTTAAATGCTACAGAGTCAGTTGCTCTCACTATCATGATGTTTCCGTTTAAATGAGAGCCTAATGAGGCCTTTGAGGCCGCTAAAAATGTTACAAATTAATTTGTTGACTTTATTCTGCTGTGTGATGTGCTGCCATTCGAATGAGATGGTTGAATTTGCTTTCCCAGGAACCAGTTTGAAAAATCAGTCTGAAAGTTTGTTCTTACTTCTTGGTTTGTATTAGCAAAATATGAGCGTCTTTTTGAACAAACCTGAAAATTAGTTGGTCATTTCTTTCCTTCCAGGATTGAGAGAGTAATGCAACAGCACACTTTTGAAGAAAGCAGACACCCCTGGCAGGAGTCATTTGAAAATGTCAGCATCTGCATGCCATTTCGTTGCCCACGATGTGGTGACCACACTAGATTCAGAAGCCTTTCTTCTCTGAGGGCACATCTGGAGTATAATCATAGGTATGAAGAAAGAAGCCTTCTGACAAAATGCAACCTCTTTTCTTCCCTCAAAGATACAGACGTGCTCTCTTCCTCAGAGACCATGACTCAAGGAAAACTGGGGAACACCAGCAATGCAATAAAACAAAAACCATCCTACATAAATTTTTGTGACACCTCACATGAGAACCCAAAGAACAGAAAATCACTGGAGATGGAAGCTGAAAGGCCTGTCTCTTTTGTGGCAAATTACGGGTCAGCAGACTTCACAGATGAGCAGATTTCTAAACCGCGGGTTCCAATAACAGACTCCAAAGCCTCTTTTGAGGCACATGTACGAGAAAAGTTTAATAGGATGGTAGACGCTGTAGATAAAACAATAGAGAAGAGAATTGACAAGCTTACCAAAGAGCTGGCCCAAAAAACGGCTGAGCTGTTGGAAGTTCGGGCCGCTTTTGCGCAGCTGTCTCAGAAGAAACAGGAAGTTCAGAGGCGAGAGAGGGACCTGAACAGACAGGTGGACGTTGCAGTTGAGATGATTGCTCTACTGAAGCAACGTCTTACAGAGTCTGAGGAAGAACTTCACAGGAAAGAAGAGTAAGTGGAAGGGCAATAGAAGCACAGTGTTGATGGCTTTGTATGTGCTTGGAGAACATGTGCAGTATTAAAGTAGATTTACACACACACACACACACACACACACACGTACGTTCTCGTAACATGAAACCCACGGTAAGATATTGGTGGTAACTGCAATACAATAGATAATGCCAGTGTGGTGGAGGTTACTACTCTGGAAACAAACTGTAGAAGCAAAAGAATACCAGATACACCGCCTTTATGCCCTCATGTTCAGTTAACAGTAGTGCCCAAAATACCTTGGTCACCACTAAACAGTGAAATTGCAGCTTAGGCAGCACTACACCAAATGTTACCCTCTGTTATGCAAGTGTAATTCCTTTGACTTCAGTGGAGTGGCACAGATGTCACTGAGACTAAACTTTGACTTAATAAACAAATTGACATGCATGCTGCATACCATTTTTTAAAAGTGAGGTTTAATAAGGGCCAGACTGTGGTGCCCTTATCACTCTGACTAGTAGCTTACTCTGAGCAGTCCTATCCTAGAGGAAGTTATTCTCAGCGTGAGTAAGGGTATCACGATCTGGCTCTAGCAGAGGGCCAATGCCTGCCCTGTGTTGTATGGGTGCAGCATGAGGTAGCGGTAAAAGGAATTTCTTCTCCCCTATGGAGCAGCAAGGCATGGCTGCAAGCAAGTGCTCAAGAGAGCATTTCTAGAAAAACCTGGGATGGGGTTTGGGGGATGGGAAGTAGATCTATAAAAACAGAATTTTGTGTATCACTGGAATCACAAGCAGATTCCAGACTCATTTTGGCAAGCCATCCATCTAAAAATATGTTCATGATGCACCCATTAAAAATGTACCAATGTTTGTAACATTATTTATGGATGAACTACTTACAGTATTTAGCATTCTCAGAAACCCTTTCAGACAGTTTGCAACAACAACTTACTTTAGTTAAATGCATGTTCTTTAAAATGTGATGCTCCTAAACTGGTTCATTAGTTACCAAAAAGAACTATGAGGAACACTAGTAGATATGACAGTGATTTAAAACAGATCTAAGTTTCCAAAATAATAGATCTTCTACTGCAGCGTTTTTTCATGCGGGCCGGATCCAGCTCCCACTGAAGTCAAAGGGGGTATTGCCAGGGACTTCAGTGGGGCCAACATTTTGCATTCTTTCAATTACATGAGAAGTCTTATTAATGCCAGTCAGAGCAGTGGTCAGACAGGGAAAAAAAAAAAGTGCTGGTACTCTCCAAAGCTGTGCCCAGATGTGAGGTCAAAGTGAGATGCATTAAATAGATTGTGCAAATCTTTGTAATAAGATCACACTTCCCCCTTTTGTGTGAGTGCTTCGATCAACAGACACACTTTAAATGACGACATAGTTAGGCCTCGGAGTTATCATCCCACTGTGCTCCATGGCAGCAGTTTACATCTCTTAGAAATAGTCTAAGAGATGTAAACTCTTACAGACTAACACGGATACAGACTAACACGGCTGCTACTCTGAAACCCACCAAGAATTTGACTCCTGAAAGCACCTGCTCATGCATTGTGTGAGTAAGAGTGAGGGGAGGCTCCTCACCCTAGGAAACCTAGGGGCCCTGCAGCAGGTGAGGGGAAAGCAGGAACCAGAATATGGTCCTTGTGGGAAGAGGCAGTAGGGTTGCCAATTTTGGTTGGATGTATTCCTGGAGGTTTCATCACATGACAGTCTTTAATTAAAGATTAATCTTTAATTCCTGGAGACTCCAGGAGAATCCAAATGTTACCCTCCGTTATGCAAGTGTAATTCCTTTGACTTCAATGGAGTGGCACAGATGTCACTGAGACTAAACTTTGACTTAATAAACAAATTGACATGCATGCTGCATATCATTTTTAAAAAGTGAGGTTTAATAAGGGTTAGCAAACCTAAGGGGCAGGGACTGGAATTTACTCTTCCCCACCCCACCCCACCCCCAGAAATATTTAAATTGGTGCCACTACCTTACTGGAATAACCATACCAGTATAAAGTATCCTTGTACTGCTATAACTGTGTCTAGACTAGGAGGGCTGGACTGCTTTAACTATACTGATATAGTTAAAGTGGCACAACTGGTGTGTGTATATGAGCCCTCAGGCAGACACATGAAGTGGAGCACCCACTGGGACATCACACAAAGAAGAAGGGCCAGAGATTTCTGTTTCTATTTTGTAAAAGAGTGTTTAATATTCTAGAACACTAGATACAGTCACCAAAGATAACTCAGGTCACTGAGCCACCTCAATCTGACCCATGACTAAGACCACACAGATGAGTAAAGGTTGTGGATTGAGTGGAGCCCTTGAGCAAATTTCAGAGTTAATTGGAAAATGTGGACAGAAAGGAAATACTCAATGTTTGATGAAGGAGAGCAAGAGTCAGCGTGAATACCGTGAGCTTCAGAATACCACGGAAACCTGCACAAAGGGAATACATTTTAAGCTTCCAATTAGATCACTGAAGCTAAGAGCAATTATGAGTTCAAGAGGGCCTCTAGAGGCTTGTTTCTGGAAAATAAGGGGATTTATTGGTATGGTGGGGAAAACAAACAAGCAAAAGGGGTTTGATTTTAATAAACCTAAACAGAGTAAGCATGCAAGGCAAGGGGACATTTGTGCATCCCTAAATTTTAGTATGTGAGAAACATTTAAAAGATTAGAGACCTGGGCCTAAGTAGTTCTCTCTGCCTTGATCATTGTTATGACTAAGGACAATAAGTAGACAGCAGGAACTCTCCCTTTACAGAAAAACACAGTGCTGATTTTAATCCAAAATCCAGAATTTCTACTGGCATTTTCTTTTTGTTTTGTCTATTTGGTCTTTCTATGTTCTCTGGCTTTAATATAAGAACAAGACATAAGGGCACTTATTAAGGACCAAACTTTCAGTACTTAGACAAAACTTCCATTGGTTTCCCTCTGTCACCCACCTTCCATATTGTTAGTTTCTTACTCTCAAAGTGGAGTCATTATGCTGGAATAAAAGTCACCTTAATTCTAGAAGACTGTGTCCACATAGGGAGCTGTTGTGGAACAGTTTATTCCACAATAGCTATGCTAATCAACTTCCACATGAAGAGTAGGCCTTGGAGCCAAATTGTGACTTGTTTTTCCATGGCAGTTCACAGAGCTGTTCCCTTATGCCCCTAAGTAGCAAACTGACACAGCTGTGGTCAGTGGCTCTCTGGAGCACATATCCTATTCCTTCTGTGCATCTCTTGGGATGCCCGTAGGGGAAAGGGAAGGAGCAGAGCCATGGCTACATCCACTTGCACAGAGAACAGAAAGGGGATTCAGAATACTGGAGGTCATCAACTCAAGCCATTTGTGTCAAATTTCACAGAAACTTGAAAGAGGAGTTGGGCTCCCCTTTGAAAGTCAGTGGGAATTGGGTGCCTACCTTTCCTTGGAACCTTTGAAAAATCTCCTTCAGTTAGTTAATGCTTATCACTGGTGTACATTTAGGGTCACTTAGGATGTGGAAACTATTGAGGCATTGCCTTGCTATCTACAGCAAAGAAAATTTTTGCCCATATCCTCTTAAACCGATTACTTCCCCTTGTTGAGGAAATATTGGCCGAATCTCAGTGCAGTTTTAGACCATCCCACGGGACAGCTGACATGATTTTTGTTGCATGCAAAATCCAGGAAAAATTTTGGGAGCAAAATCAGGACCTGTACATGGCTTTCCTTGATTTGACAAAGGCCTTTGACTCTGTCAATCACAAAGCCCTGTGGAAGGTGCTGGCCAGATCTGTCTTCCCTCCAAAATTTATTAAGGTCCTAAGGCTTCTCCATGATCAGATGACTGCCACAGTTTTCTGCAATGGCCTTGAGATGGAACCTTTCGTCAGAAAAATGGGGTTAAGCAAGGATGCGTTGTGGCCCCAACCCTGTTTTCCCTCTACTTAACAGTCATTTTGGTCCTTGTTAAAGTTCATCACCTCCCCAATGGAGTTGACATTCAATATAGAATGGATGGGCGGCTCTTTAATCTTTGACGTCTCTTCTCAAGGTCTAAAGTCTTCAGGGTGTCCATTACTGATATTTAGTATGCTGATGATTCTGTCATCCTCGGGCACACTGAGAATGACCATACTGGATTTTCTTGCACAAGCTTACCAAAGCCTAGTACTCTCACTCAATATTGAGAAGACTAAAGTGCTCTATCAACCTGCTTCAAGATTAAACTCAATAAGTTTATGGAGGAGATGATATGATGGGATAACATGATTTTGGTAATTAATTGATCTTTAAATATTCATGGTAAATAGGCGTAATGGTCTGTGATGGGAAGTTAGATGGGGTGGAATCTGAGTTACTACAGAAAATTATTTCCTGGGTATCTGGCTGGTGAATATTGCCATATGCTCAGGGTTTAGCTGATCACCATATTTGGGGTCGGGAAGGAATTTTCTTCCAAGGCAGATTGGAAGAGGCCCTGGAGGTTTTTCGCCTTCCCCTGTAGCATGGGGCACGGGTCACTTGCTGGAGGATTCTCTGCTCCTTGAAGTCTTTAAACCACGATTTGAGGACTTCAATAGCTCAGACATAGGTGAGAGGTTTTTTGCAGGAGTGGGTGGTTGAGATTCTGTGGCCTGCGTTGTGCAGGAAGTTGGACTAGATGATCATAATGGTCCCTTCTGACCTTAGTATCTATGAATCTATGAATCTATGCTTCAGGCCTTGCACATGACCCACCACAAATCACCATCGACAGTCAGACTTTGGAGACAGTTGAGCACTTTTGCTACCTCGGTAGCAAACTTTCTCAAAATGTAAAACTCGACAGTGAGATCCAACACAGGATCCAGTGCACAAGCGTTTCCTTTGAGAAATTGTTCTGACACGTTTTCATGGACCATGACCTATGGCAGGATACCAAGATCCAGGTCTATAAGACAATCGTTGTTCCTACACTCCTCTATGGATGTGAAACCTGGGTGACCTATCAACAGCACCTCAAGAGTCTGGAGAGGTACCACAAACGATGCCTCTGGAAGATCCTTTGCGTCAAGTGGCAAGATCCCTGCACTAACGCCAGCATCCTTGCTGAAGCCAATGTCACCAGCATTGAAGCAATGATCCTCGTGCACCAGCTACGTTGGACTGGACATTATGTGCAGATGCCAGATTTTTAGCTCCCTCTACTCTCAGCTCACCCATTGTCAGAGATCCTGTGGTGGTCAGAGGAAATGCTACAAAAACACACTGAAAATGTATCTTAAGAAAACTGACGTGGACATCACAAGCTGGGAAGAGCAAGCTACCAACCAACCCCAATGGTGCCATATCCTCCACCAGGCAGTGGCCCACTTCCAGGAGAAGTGCCTTGCCCTTGAAGCTGAAAAGAGAGAAAGGAGGAAAGCAAAAGAAATAACTTTCTCCCAGCAGGCTGCTGGCCTGCCACAAAATGTCTGTATCTCCGCAGGCAGATTTGCAGTTCCAGGGTCGGACTCCTGAGTCATCTCAGGACCCATATGGAAATCCGTGGTAGAAATCATCCTCGAATCAAGGGATCACCAATCGATCATTTAGGGTCACAGAAGAGGTTTTTTTGTGAATGGGTGACACACCTTAGGGCCAAATTGAGAACGATCTGACTCATCCTAGTGAGTCAATGGAACTACTCATGGAAATAACTACTCATCAATGGGAATATGAGGTTCACAATCGGACAGAGACCAGCGCAACTCATGCTTTTTTTTAAAGTACACAGTGGAATGTGCTTCTGATTATTTTCAGCAAAGGCAAAGACAAAGACAGTCTTTGCATTGCCTGTAAGTACAGTAATTGGTAGAGCCAACCAGCCTTAAGGTGATAATACTTACTGGGCTGATTAAATTCTATCAAGACAGCAACCTTAATTTCTAACCAGACCTCAATATTTATGTGGTACATTACCAACCAAAGAACTAAAAAATAAAGCTTGCTGTATGATAAATTAGCAACATTCCATGTCTTAAAGCAACTTTAAGGGGGGGAGGTTTGGACAAAGTTGTTCAAAACTGTAATTATTTTAAGGGTTATTATTTAGGGATTTGACCCCAAATCTTAGTAACTATCTTAGTATTTTTGTCCATTGAAAAAGTTTGCTGGAGGAGAGGATACTGTTGCAATTGACTGTAATCTCAGAATTCTCAGAATCTGTTCATATAATCATATTCTCAGAATCTGTTCAATCCAGATGGCTGACAGAATCTATTATCCCTTCCTGTGCATAGTTTTTAAGTAATGAGAAATATCTTCACCCTTAGAGTTACACCCAAACCCCACCTCTGTGTCTACAAAAGTATATAATTACTTACAAATTGAAAATATTTTAGACACTCAAGGTATCTACAAATGTCCATAATCTTAACACCAAGAAGGCTCAAGGAAACAAGAAACCAAAGTGTTGGTTCAAATGATCTTGCAGGACCAGTGTGAAATCCAGAGGCTAAATAAAGTCAGAAGAGTGAATCTCACCTATTCCCGTCTATGTTTTGTGATTCCTTGCTTATCAGGCCTTATGGGGGTTTGGAGGGACCAGCCTCTGTGAATAAATCCACAGAGATTCTGAGCTCCACCGAATAAAGCCATCACTGCTTAGAAAGTGTCCAAGCAGGGCTCAGGATTTTATGGCCTACATATTTTAAGGCATTATTTTAAGTGATAGCAGATAAATGAGGTATTTTTGAAGAAACAAAGGGTAGGAATCTTCAGGCTAAATGACTATGGAAAGGAGAGCCAACAGATTACATTTGGGGAAGGTGAGGAAGAAGATAATGTTGAAAATGGAGGGGTTCAGGCGGGTTTAATAACCATAGAGAGCCTGTTTAGAAATATTAGAGGAGTACACAGGGTGCAGCATAGCTAGCATGACCTAAAGTAGTTCTTTTGAAGGTACAGTGCCCCAGCTTTGAAGCAGCCCTTATCAAATGTTTTCCACTTAGCCTCTTCAGCAGACTAAGGGTGATTTTGTGATAACACTGGTCCCAACTGTCTTGCCTTGGTATATTGTGTGTATTCTCCATTCCGTCCCTCTAAACAGAGGGCCCCAAAATGGGGAGGATGACACTGACTTCATTAGGAGCAGCATCTGACCATACCATAGTGAGTGTCAGTTTTTCTGTGAAGCAAAGGAGTGAAAAATAGCAAAATGGGGAAATTCAGCATAGGTAATATTAACAAAATCCAAATTAGCTAGCATAGGCAAGGTGTGAAAGGGAAATAAAGAGAAAAAATAAAGAGCACATAGCTATTAGTAATATATATATTAAAAATAGATCTGAAGCAAGAAAGTCATATATAAGCCTGTGAGTAAGACCATGCAAACTGCCTGGAGCGAAGGAGGCAATTAAAAAGACAATGTAGCTGTGGTGAAGTTAAATGAGTTTGTTGAATTAGTCTTCTCTAGTATGGATGATGAGGGAAAAAATTCCCCAGTGAACAACTTCTAGGTAATCAAGGCATAGCAATGGCAGAGAGAAAGATGTCTCCAAGGAAGAGGGTTGGAACAACTGAAGAAACTTAATAGCAGTAAATCCTCAGGGCTTGATGTTGTTCTTAAAGGAAGTAAAAAATATAATAATTATAAGATAGGAGAGCTACTAACAAGTATGTCATGCACCTTAACAGAACAGGAGCTGTGCCTGAGGATCAGAGGGTTGCTACTGTGGTGCCTATCTTTAAAAAGAGAGTAAAACTCACCCTGGGAGTTATAGAGTGGGGAGGCTCACTTCTGTAGGGAGAAAATTAGTTGATAGTAAAATCATTAAAGGCACATTAATAAACTGCATGGATGAATCTACACTAAAAAGCACAGGATTTACCATCCTCAATCAGACCATTTGCCCATCTAGCTTGGTGTCCTGCCTTTGACAGTGATCTCAATCTTCCAAAGAAAATCAATCCCTTACATAATATATCTGGCCAACTATGGATGTGGAGGAAGGGGAAATTACTTCCTGCCCTCTGCAGGCGATCCAGTCACACCCTAGAAAAGGAGATTAGGTCTCCTTTTAATGATCTTTCCTGATATCATTAGTATTCATGAAATTATCCAGCCCATTTTACAGCAACTGCCAATTATTCAACACTTGATGAGCTGTCACAGTGAATCTCATCAGGATGACTATGTACTTCAGCAAGTAGTAGCTTCTCATTGCTCTACATTGGCTGGTTCAGTAGCTGATCCTCCTGCTGCTTCTGGGGGGAAGGGAAACCAACTATCTGCCCCTCTCCCCTGCCAAGAGTAATGGATTGTTACCCACAAAAAAATCCAGGGCAGTCCACCTATACCCTACTGAGGGCTCAAGGCATGACCCAATCAATTTAGGCCCCCTCAGCCTTTCCCTTCTGAGGACTCAGGGCGTAAGGCACCTATCCTTACTTATGGGGCTCTGGAAGAAACTGGGTCAGTTTAAGTACCTGCCCTTTCCCTCGGGGCTCAGGGCTTTACGGGTCTGCGGGGACCTTTTCCTAGTGAGAGAGCCTTACACAGCTGTGCTCTAAACATCTGTTTATTAGCAACACGCAGAATACATATACCAACCAAATCTCTTATGCTCACCACTCCCAATATACAGACAAAATTCACCTGATGGCCAGTCAGGATCCTCTCCTCTGGGGTTCCGGCTATGCCTCTGCACATTACAGTTGTGCAGAGGGGTCAGAGTTCTAGCAGCTTGATGTTAAATTCCAATCCGGAGATGGTTCCCAAAGAGCATTTTTTTTATTACATCATACAGGTAAAACTAGCTACCTTCTTTAACTTTACTAAACCTATCACATTATTCAGTACCCCTAGGTAACAAAATTTAACCAATCACACACTGGCACCTACATTTTCTCCTCCCTCCTCAACTCTTTTTATATTTTATCTCTCATGCCCAAATTGTAACTTATGACCTTCTTTGTTTGTGCAGATGGGCAGCATAAATTCACTGGTCAGAGCTTACCTTATCTATTTTACCAACTCTTGGGGTCTTTCTGTTTCCTCCCTAAACTTCCCAGCACCTGGGTGTCTCTACTTTACAACCGTTGGTGTTATAACTCTTGTTAGGGGCATGCCTGAGTTGGGGGCACCTTAGCAGCAGTGGAGCATTTTCCCCCCTTACTTTTAGTGGTGAAATCCCAGAGTTTCACCCAAGGCTGGTTTAGTATGGGGTGAGTTAAGTCGCAGGCCTACGGTATAACAAACTGCATCTTTCCATGTCTTTGAGTTTCCTGTCTCCTACTAAACAGTAGGGCATGTAGGAAATGAAACGGCAATTTGTTTGTTAATGCAAATTCATTATTATTTTCTGTAAAGTTTGTTGCAAAACCTTGTGTTGTGTAATCTATGCAATAACGTGGGCAGACATATTCATCTGATCATTTCTGGAGGAGTAACACTAAGACAGATTTTTTTTTGTAAATAAAGTAAAAAATTTCCTCAGTCTGACACATACAGGGCCTTTTGATTTGCTGTCCAGGTAAGTGTAAGATTCCAAAGGCCTCTATTTGCTCTCGCACCAGTATAAATCCAGAATAACTTCATGGAAGTCAAAGGAGTTACAATGATGTAAGTGAGTTAGTGAGAGGAGAGTCAAGTGCTAAAATTCATCTTGGTTTTAGTGTTAGCATTATCCTAAACTCTGCTCTGTGCCTTTTACCTGATTATAGAAAACCTCATTTTATTCTGGAGCAAGCTGTAGTGACAGAAACCATACATAGCCATAAAGCAGGCATTACCCAGTAGACAGTTTGAAAAATAAGTTCCCATTATCTCATTCTTGCTTGTCACTAGCAAAATCTGGAGTATGTGTAAGTAAATATCCTAAAAGGAGCTGGGATGAAAGACAAAGCCTTTGTGTATGCCTTGAAACAACCATTCCTGGAGAACCTTCCACTTCCACTCCTGCTAGTTCAGAGAGCATTTTAGTGCATTCTGGCATAGGCACCGACTTCCCCTCTGTCCGGTGGATGCTCGACCCAGGCCTCCCAGTCCCACCTCACCCCACCCCTGCACCGCCCTCACCCCACCCCTAAAGACCCCGCCCCTTTTCCGCCTCCTCCTCTGAGCACGCCCTGTCCCTGCTCCTCCCCCTCCTTCCGGGAAAGTCCTAAGTGCAGCCAAATAGCTGTTAGGCGGCGGGGGATGGGGGGAGGAAGCGCTGGGAGGAGCGGGAACTCAGCATGCTTGGGAGCGGGGGAGGAGGCAGCGAGGCGGGGGCAGGGGGAGTTTGGCTGCCTGTGGGTGCAGAGCACCTCTAATTTTTCCCCATGGGAGCTCCAGCCCTGGAGCACCCACGGAGTCGGGGCCTATGCATTCTGGTATTGTTTACAGCAAAATCCAGAGGTAAATCAAATTCTGCATGTAAAGATTCCATAGTCATTTGCTTGTGCCTGACACTGCTCATGAGACAGATTCAGTTCATGGTTTGCTGGGCAGAAAAACTGTAAGGAAGCTATTATCTACAACTATGTGGAATTAAAACAGTTTTTTAGATAAACTTAAATACGAAGAGAAACTTCTGCGTACTGATGAAGAAACAGGACTTTAGAAAGTCATTACCAGTATAATGTTTTTCTTTTTAGCCACTGTTTATAGTGTTCTCATCTCAGACTACATTTTTCTCTGGCCAGTTTTGCCCTTTTTTATTTACCAAATACTGATTTCCCCCCTCCCATATTCTGTGTTTTGAAGTAAGCTAAAACATTTGCATATCAGTAACCTCAGTTTATCTAGCACTTTGTGATTAGGGGCAAATCTGACATGCTCAGAATTGCACTTAACCAGCTCACTCTTCACCCTGCCCCTTTCCTTACCATGGCAGTGTAGAGGGATTATGCCTCAGGCTATCTTACTTAGCCTTGCTCACACTTTGTCTGGAGCACAACGGTCTTTTTCTGCCCTAATGTGCCCTTTGTAAGGATCAAGGCCAAAATGCAATTTAATGGGCATGCCAACAGTGGCTCTGTTGAATAATGAAGGGCTGATGTTTTAAAATAAAGCTATTTGGGAATCATAAAATTGTTTTATTTCATTTAATTAACAGGATAGGTGAGAAGTTTTAGGTTTCTTTTAATTTCATGTCATATTTCAGGGTTAAGTGTCGAACTGGTGTATATGTAAACAGGGAAAAGGGCACCACATTTGCAATTGAACATTAAGGAAGTGTCAATCTTGGAAGGTACTAAATGTTGCTTTTACAAAATATCTCCAGCCACCACAGTTGGTGATGAAGGTTATTTCTGAGATTATATGGGAGATCCTCATCTACCATTTGTTGGCCCTTCATATTGCTCATTATGAGTGCAAGTCTCTTCCCTGGATGTAATAAACACAGGAGTGTTTTTAGTGCTGTTGGCAAGGAGTTTACGAGATGAACTTGTCAAGAGCTTCTGAGGTGGAATTTCCATTTAAGGAAGGAAATTGCCTGAATTACATTTTGCTAAATCTATCCCATATTTGCATGTTTTTATTTTAAGACACAGCTCTGAGCAGGGGACATTCTGTGCGCCATCCTGGCCCAGAAGGAGCTCCAGGAGGCCACTGTGCTTTAGTAAGTTCCTGGGAAGCACAGCAGCTGTGCCACCCCTTAAGGAGTGCACGGGGGTATGTGGCATAGCAGGGCAGCCTTCCTACCCATTGTGGGGTGGCCTGCACCTTCAGGACTGCTAGCAGGAAAACAAGGAATTTCTTGGAGAGTCTTTCCTAATCGTATAGATATTCCAAGTCTGTCTATTTTCCTTATTTCCAATCACAACCAGAAAAAAGATAAATATGGCAGTAAACACAAAGGCATTGGTAGGAGATTTCTACAATACAGGTGAGAATCCCCTTTCCACTGCTGTTTCTTAGCAACAATTACAACAACAAAAAAGCCAGGACTCTTTCCAGTACTTCGATGTTGCTGTATTTCAAACACTTTTGTCTTACAGAGAGGTTGTTACTTTTAACCACTTCCTGGAAGAGGCAGCTGAGAAAGAGGTCCGTGGGAAAGCCAGGCTCCAACACTTCATTGAGAATCTATTGCAGCGGGTTGATCTGGCAGAAAGACAACTAGAATATTATCAAAATCAACAGATAATGTGCAATTACAATGATGTCAATGAACATATGGTAAGCACACAAGACTGTCATCTAATGCAGATGTTCTCAAACTGTGGGTCAGGACCCCAAAGTAGGTCATAACCCTGTTTTAATGGGGTCACCAGGGCTGGTGTTAGACTTGTGGGACCTGGAGCCAAAGCTCAAACGTCACCGCTTGGGGCTGAAGCCAAACCAAAGGCTTCACCCCTGGGCAGCGGTGGGGCTCAGGTTACAGCATAACCTCCTCCCCACCCTCCACCGCCGCCGCCCAAAAATGTATTTTTGGGCAAATTTACTATTTGCGGAAAAAAGTCACTTATCTCTACCTAGCAGTGAAAAACTCACCTATGACTTGGGCTGATGTATCCATAAATGTAGCTGTACTGTACATATATTTATGGAGAGAATTAAGAATTTCACTTTTTTTTTTTTAAAGATTTCAATGCCATGCAGTGGTGTGGCTGGGGGAGCAACACATACAGAAGCTCAGTTGATCCGAACCCCATTCCTTCCCTACCACTCAGCCAGACTGCATTTTCTTTTCAGTAAATGATGGCAATCTTAGAGAAGAGTGGAAAAGGACTGCAGTAGCCAAAGGTGGGAAGGAGAAAGTGAGGAATAATGAAGTGTCCATCTGCCCTTTTGCTAAAAGGTCTTGCCTTTGGGACAAATAGCCGATATAATTTTTTCCATTAATAACCACTACTATCACTTTGAGTCAGTAATTTCCCTCTAATATATTACATTTGTGTGGCAAACTTCATCCACAAGAATTCCAAAGGCCTTTTGACACTTAAATGGATACAGAGTACAAGCTGTACCTAGAATAGACTTCATCCATCGTGGAAATGCAGCCACGTTAGGTGAAAAAAGCAACTACTGGTTGACTGCACACAGTGCTTAACAGCAGTTTAAGGGTAGAAAGCAAAGGTCACCTTAACTTGACATAGTAAGTACTGAAAGAGTAGAAATTTGGTATGGAAATCAAGGCTGATATCTCAGAAAGTGCTGTGAGATCTTTAAAGAGGACTATGGGTAAGAACCTTTGTTTTAAATTGCATCTGAAAGAGTACTCCCAATAGCAGAGTTGCCTTTTAACAGCATACTGAGCCATTGTCTCATGGGGGGAGCACTGCCTTCTGAATCAGCTGCACTACCAAACGCTGACCATCCTGACCTTCCTGAGCTCACAAAGTTACCACAGAAACCAACATGGTGTGACTACAGGCATGCTCAGCCTAATAGGCTGAAAAGACAATGGAAATCAGATCAGAACTCCAACAGAAAAATTTACAAAAAATACAGGGGTAGGGGAAGGATTTACTGGACCAATAATTATTTTTAAATGCTGAATTTGGGAGACAAATTTATTTCAGGATCAAACTTTCAGCTGTGGGCACTAGGTTTTTTGTGTCTATATTAGACAATTAGAAATCTAAACACCCACTACAAATGTGCTAATAGTTGTGCAGGAGACACAAAATTTATTGTGTAAGTTTACAAGTTGTGTCAACAGTAAATGCCTTCAAAGTCACTTGTCCTCTTGATTCTAAGAGCATTATTTTCTTTTTGAAACCTGTGTTGTCCAAAAGTTGTTACTATCTGATGGCTTTTGGCCATAGCTGGTGTCCTATGTGAAATGATTATTTGGTGTGTTAGTCCACTTCTCAGTGAAGAACAGTGATTAGTGACAGGTTTCAGAGGGGTAGCCGTGTTAGTCTGTATCAGTAAAAACAACGAGGAGTCCTTGTGACAACTTAGAGGCTAACAATTTTATTTGGGCATAAGCTTTTGTGGGATGTAACCCACTGCATCAGATGCATGGAGTGAAAAATACAGTAAGCAGGTATAAATATAGAGCACATGAAAAGATGGGAGTTGTCTTACCAAGTTGGGGGTCAGTGCTAATGAGGCCAATTCAGTTAGGATGGATGTGGCCCATTCTCAACAGTTGACAAGAAGGGGTGAATATCAACAGAGGGAAAATTAGACCCTACTACAGAATAGACTCCTTGGGGAGTTCCAGCCCGGCTGTTTGGAGCACACCTGAGGCGGCTCTTACTGTGCCAGAGGTTGACAGGCCTCAGTTGGTCCTGGGATTGGGGGTGGGGAGAGAAAAAGGGGTATAAAGCTACCATTATGCCCCTGCCCCCTCAAGTGAATGCTAGCTGAGAATCAAGCTTAGAGATTTTTAGTTGTTTTTGTAGAATAAATATGATTTGGCAAAATTAAAGTTTGCGAGGGAAAATGTATTTAATCCAGTTTAATGGGGAACAATGTCTTATTAATTATCTTCAACACAATAATTACTTCTCATTGTATCTACACTGTATAATCAAATGTGAAGTACCTACAGTCAGCCCTTGCTATTCTTCTTTAGCAATTTACTTTGATTATAGTTACAAAAAAAAAATTGTAAATACCTGCTGGTAAATGAACTAACAATGCATACATAATTACAAGATTTAAGATTATTTATTAAGTTGGAAGAGTTGTTAGTAGGAAAAGAAACTTAAAGAAAAAATTCTTTGTTTAAAATGTTCCTAGTAGTGAAAGAAGGGAAAGATGGAAATATGATTCTGCATACTGAATATACAGAATTGTTTTTGTAACTAGAATAGTTTAAAAATATTCCATTATTGCACTTCAATCATTTAAAATTTGGCTTTAAATTTTAAATGAGTTAAAAATATGAGCAACTGGACTAAAAATATACAGCTGGAAGATAATTTCATAGCCTTTGATTGCATGGCCTCAAAATGAGAAAACAACAGTGGCTTAACTGGAGAGATAAGATGGGTGAGGTAATATCTTTTATTGAACCAACTTCTGTTGGTGAGAGAGAAGCTTTCAAGCCACACGGAGCTCTGCTTCAGGTTTGCAAATTACACCTATAGTTGCAGTGTACACATAACTAAAGTGACCAGATGACCCAAAATACGGGCTTTGCATTTAAAAAGAAATCCCTTTATCTGTTTCCAAACAAACTGTTGCTAAGCTATGACAAACCTCTTCAAAGTCTCTGGGATCTGAATTACTACTTATTTTCTTCCACTACAAATACTGGGCTACGTGCTAACAATATTTAGAATTTAGTGCATGGGGGTTAGGAAGCACTGCAAGTTTGCATCTGTTGAATTTCATAACTTTGCGGAAGACAGAACGAAGCTTTCTTCTATCCCCTCAACCTCTAGAACAGGCAGTGAGTTCTACCTCTTAAACATACTGATGTCCTGAAATCTGTGTAGATCTCGGGGTGCCCCTAACTGAGATTAAAGTTAAAACACATGTGTAGATCTTTGCAGGATCAGGGCCTTAGATACACATTGGTTTTTGTAGATATAAAATGATTTAAATGACAGAAGACCACTGTGCATAGGCGGCATATGAGTTTTTCGTTTGGGGAGGCTACACCCAGGAGCGCCAGAAGCTCCCTAGAAGTGTGGGGGGGGGCCCACGGGTGCCCAGACAGTGTCCCCTGCTTCCCCGCTCTGCCCCTCTCCCTGAGGCCCCACCCCTGCTGCTCACTCCTCCTCCCCCCCACCACCTGTCAATCGCCCTTAAGGCAGGAAAAAAGTGGGAAGGCTTTTGTATGTCATTTCATTTTGCTATTATCTTCATTTATCTATATGACCTCCCATTTTTTTCCTGCCTTCCGGCCGAGTGACAGACTGGAGGGGGAAGAAAGGAGCTAGCAGCAGGCAGGGCCTCAGGAGAAGAGGAGGAGCCGGGGAGGGAAGGGGTGGAGCAGCACGGAGCAGCGCCCCTCGACACACTGCTGCCACTACTAGTGAGCTCCCAGGGCAAAAAGGTGGCGGGCAGGCATGCCTCCAAAGGGAGGTGATCCACCTCCATCATTTGCCCCCTACATGGCCAGTCTTTTTTATTTTAGGGAGACTTAGCCTCCCCAAGCCTCTTATATGTGCCACTCATGCCACTGTGATATTTGCTCATAATATGAACATTTTTCTGTTTTTTTTTCCAGTTTACAGACCTCTCATCAAATAAGAAACCCAGATGCCTGTATGTATGTCATTTCATTTTTCTATCATTTAAACATGCTTACATTTTTGCATATTCTGTATAACCCTGATCCTAAGTCCATTACATTGGACTTCCATGGGCTTTGGAGCAGGTCCTATATTTGATGATATATATGCATTTTGCATAATAAAGGAAAAACAGGTGTTTTGCTAAATTAAAAATAAAATATAATTTTATTCAAGAAAAAATAGAATCCTTTTGTGCCAATACATTACTGCTTCCTGTTTGACCATATGAGGTTTTTGCAAAGTTTGAATCTATTAAATGAATACATACTAAGTTTCAGATGAAAATGTCTTTAACATTCTGTCATGGCCATTCTTGAATACCATATGTAGGAGATTTATACTTGCCACTGTCAGATTTTTTAAAGGGGACACAACTTAAAAATACCATATTATAAACAAACAAATGTCCTGACCTACAGTATGACTAAAACAGTTTCAATTTTTAAAATCAAATTTAAAAATGCAACTTTTCACTTTGTTAATTTTTTAATTTCTTAGCTTGGACAATGGAAATTATTGGAATCAGTTTCACTTTTGCTGATAGGGTAGGAATTATTAATTAACAGTGCAGGAGTTGGTGATTTTTGTGTTTGTTTTTTTCACAATTTATTCCATTAGAAATTTTTTTTAAAAATCATGAAACATTTCTTTACTAACCTAAAACCAGTAGAAACAAGCTTTTTTCCAAAAACCTAAACTTTGGCCTATACTTGAGCTGACAGTGTCTCTAAATTTCAGACCCCTATCACTGTTTATATGATTGGAAGGAGTGGGAGAGTGTGTGAAATGAAACATGACGTGACAAATTCACCTAAGTGGGTATAACTCCGCTAGAGACCATGGAGTTGCACCCACTTATGTCAACATTGTAGAAATAAGACATATCAGGCCAAGTTCAATCAAACTTATGTATTGAAATCAGATGTGGGTAAGTGACATGGACATGGATAATTGAGGGGGTTGGTAACAGCATATACAAGTTTATATGGTTTAAAGCAGCACAGTTTAGTAGAATCCAGTAGTTGACACCATCTGCTGGGATTTCAGTGGCCTATATGAAATAACTTGCAGGTCTCCATCCAGCCACTGATAAACAGTTGTCCTTATGAAAAACACCAATAGAACGGGCACTAATTAGCAACCCAGCAATCTCAGCAGATACACCAAGGACTGAATCAGCAGATGGACTGAAATTACCTGCTGCTTTATAGAGATGGTTACCACAAACAGAGCTGAGGCAGTATGGGGAAGCTTCTGTTGCTGCTATGCCTGTTCTGTGGATGAAGAGATAACGTCAGTTTCCATAACTGTCAAGCCAGCTGGTTTTGAGATCACATTACAAATTAAATTAAAGGTTAAAGAGTTAAGCAAGCATTATATGCATCAGTTGATTTCACATATTGTACCTCTATAGTTTACTTTCCGTAACACAAATATATTGGCAATTTGATGAAGCTTCAACTAAAAGAGAATTTTCCTACAATATTTTTATTTTAAAAAAGTAGCATTGTGGGTCACTGGTTGTTCAAGCAAGAGAACCAGGTTTGAGTCCCACCAACACTCTGGGAGGAGAATCCTCAGTTGGTATAAGCAGTTATAGACCCACTGGGCCTATAACACTTCACATCAGTGTCCTACCGCCTTATGTCAGAATGTACTAATAATCAGAGGTGAAACAGAGGATAGGACAATTGTCAGAGCCAACTGTCAAAAGGTGTCAAATCCATCTATTCTGTAATAACTCAGTAACTCTCACTGTACACTATCTCATCATCTAGCAACATAGACTAGTTCATAACTGGTTGGTGTGATCTTTTACCATTATGATCTGTTTTAATGATATAATAAGTATTTTTAAATACATTGAGGTTTTTTAAAGTTAATTTGCCTTCCACATGCACTGATGTTTATAACTATGAGGACTGTAAATCATTTGTGTCTGTAACGGTGTAGCACCCACCTCTCACGAGACTCCCTTCTGGTCCAATGTGTCTGCAGTCATTAGCCAGTCCTGGCCCTGGTTTTGAGGCGTGCCCCCAAGACTTCCTCGCTGGAGGCACTGGTTTTACCTTCTCTGGTCTCTTCTGTCCCCAGCTTTCCAGATGGGACTCTTAACAGTTCAGATACCCTTCTGGGGATTTATCACTGTCCAATTATAGGCCACTGCCCCAGTCGTCTGGGGCAGGGGGACCCAGGCCCACCCACTATATCTGATCCCAGCCACATGTCCTTTTAATGAAACTGCCTTCAGTTCCCTAGGCCACTTCCCCATGGTCTCAGCTTTCCCCAGTGTTCCACCCTTAGCTCAGGATTTTTCTGCATTGAGGCCCAGCAGTCAGCCAAGTGTGCTTTCTCACTCCCTCCCCCAATCCCTGCCCACACTGAGCTGTCCATGGTACTACAGTTTCTTTTGGACAGCCAGCAGCACCATGTACACTCCTCTGGTTCCTGCAAGGAACTGACTGTGGTGTGCACTGCAGCTCCTTTTCATATGGCCCCCCTGGGCCCTGATAGGCTGCTCTCTACAGCCTCCCCCCTGATTGGCTGCTTTCTGTGCAGTCTCTCCAGGCAGTTTGGAGGACTTCGTTCAACTGCTCCTTTCCTGGGAGGAGTGTGGTAGGACCCTGAGACCTCCAGCAGGGGGCCTCTGGGCCTAATCCACCCCATCACAGTGTCATATTAATTTTGGTTGCAATTTTCAAAGTAGCCTAAGAGAATTAAGCACCCAAATGCCCTGTGACCAGCACCACCACTAACTCCAGCAGCAAAGCCCAAGCTGGTGTCGGTTGACATTAAGGGAACTATGCTAATTTACACCAGCTGAGGATCTGTCCCTGCTCTCCTCATTGGTTCTTCAGCTTCTCCTCAATGTCTCCCGTTTGCCTGCCAAAATCTGATAGCAACTTAACTTGCTGGTGGCAGCCACCTCTCATGTCCGTGCTGCTTGAGATTAGGGTTGGGGGGGGATCAACATTCCAAAAACTCTTTATCTTTCAGCACCTCTCCTTTGAGGTTATGGGGTTCTTTTCTCTGTGTGGTTATGTTCATGAAATTACCTCTACAGTAGTAATCTTAACAAAAACAAGAGTTAAGTTAAAGGAGAGAAAATGGAATTAAATTAGCAAACAGTTTTTCTTTTATCTAAATTTGCACTTCTTATAACTTAAACTAGCTAATGCAGTGTTGTTGTAGCCATGTCAGTCCCAGAATATTAGAGAGACAAGGTGAATGAAGTAATATATTTTATTGAACCAACTTCTGCTGGTGAAAGAGTCAAGCTTTTGAGCCATACAGAGCTCTTCTTCAGGACTGGAAAAATGTATTCCTAGTGTCACAGCAAAATGCAAGGTGGAACAGATTGTTTAGCATAAGTAGTTAGCACATACTGTGGTCCTCCATGATCCTTTACGATATGTACTAACTACTAATGCCCTCTTCCACCTTGTATTTTGCTGTGAAGCTGGGAGTACCTTTCCCAGACCTGAAGCAGAGCTCCGTGTGGCTCAAAATCTTGCCTCTCTCACCAACAGAAGTTGGTCCAATAAAAGACATTACCTTACCCACCTGGTCTCTTTAAACTAGCTAAGGCATTTTCAGTATAGTTACAGAGGAAGCAGAAAAATAAATTGTTTTCAAGATGTAAACTATCTCCTCCCTTTGACTATTTTTGTCATCTTTCCTTGCTGATTAGATACTCTCCACTGTGAACAGAAATTTCTCTCTTATCAAGCCCTCCATCTGGATCTGTTTGTATCCCAGACATATCACCTTAGATCCAAGCCTAGTTCCCTGCTTTCTAAACCAGGTTTCTTCAGCTACCTACACTCACAGTGGGGATTGGGTCACTGCTTTCTCCAGTAAATGGTCTATTAAAGGTACAAAGGCATTTGCTGATGCTTAATAGCAACCCAGAATAGCTTTCTAACAGGCAGATTGGCATTTTCCTCAATTCCAAGCCCCTCTTTTCTGTTGTTATAAACTGTGAATTAGAGACATAGGTCCGGTCTGTGTCACATTGCTATTTAATTTCTATGACGTTTGGACACCTAACTCCCTTTAAAAATATCACCCTTGATATATTTTATTTTGAAGAACATTACTGAGTACAGTAATAATGTGACTGAAATTATACATTGGGATAGGTCTATAATCTGCCTCCTCCTTGAGAACAAATGAATCAGCTTCACGATGTTATATTTGACAAATACAAACCGCCGTGTCTTTCAACATCAGCCAATTAATTGGTCCAACATACAGTTCCACGAATGCAATGTCTTAAAGCAAAAGCCACAGTGACATCTGTAACAATTTTCTGTTCCTATGGACAAGATTTCACACTGGGCTACATTTGAAGGAAAAGATTATTTATAGAAAATTTATTTTGCCAGTAGTTTTCTGTACTCTTCCTGCTATTACTGAATCGTTTAAGTTGGACCCAATCCTCCAGTCATTCGCTGAGCAGAACTCTCACATTGAACAAAGTATTAGGCCATGCTACAGTGTCAAAATGTTTATGACTAGAGTTCTAAAATTGAAGTTCAAAAATAAAGAATATAGCCTGCAACATGGAACTCTGATTAAGTTGGCAGTGCAGCTTGGAATTCTATGAATATGGGGTTTGAATTGCATGCATTTGACCAATTGCACCTTTTTCTAGAAAGGTCTATCAAATGTGCAGTACAGTTTAACATTCTGAAGTAGCTCTGGTCAAGTCAATTTACTTCAATAAAGTCACATTAGGCATGAACTAGGACAAACAAAAGAAGGGGAGGTTGGCTTGTTTTTAGGCTTAAATTCTTATTCTCTTCCCCACACCAATTACTTATTATTACTATTGATCCACACACCCCAAAAATTCAGAATTAAGGTTAACTCAACAAGCATGATTTAAAAACTAAAACTTCCTCAACTGGTCAGCCAACCAGAGGCTTCAGACTTGAATTTGCAATACTGACTCTCAGCTTGTTTACAAATAAAAGGCAGATATCTGCCCACGGGGATTTGCCAGCACCACAGCAACCAAAGATCCAGCTGAGTTCCCACCACTGAGAAGTCACAAGAGTCCCACTCCCCTCTCTCCACTGCCACTATGGTATATGTCAATATTATTATTTAAAAATCAGGGTGAAATTCATCCACTGCAGAGGGCTAGCATGAGTCCTGTGCACCACTTAAGTCCCTTAAATCCCTTTAAGATGTCAAAGTAGGGCATGTATGCCTTGTGCTAGCCAGCAGCACATGGACAAATTTCACTCTAAATGAACATGTACTAAAAGTGCATCCCATGATACACATAGAGTGTTCCAGTAAGAAATAAATGCGCATGTCTATATTTCCTTGGAGTAAAGGGAAACTACTACATGCTCGTCTCAACTCTTACATAACGCTCTCCAAAGCAAAAGAACAATTTACAGTTATTCTAAAAATGCTATTTTTACCATGCAATACCCCCGGTAGCCGCAAGTGCCCAGCACCTTTAAAAATCAGACCATTTGCCACCTTTGCAAAATCTGACTTTTTTTTAAATTTCAGAAGCCGAGGAAATCAGCATGGTTCATATAATATACCTGATGCAAAACCTCATTCCCTTCAAAAAGATAGAATGTTCCTAAAGAAAAACAAGGATGACAAGAACAGCATCCAGCCAGTTACATTCTTCTATGAGCCTGTCGACTGCTCAAGAGAGCTATGGAGGCCACAGAAAAGAGGTGAACCAGTGAGTGCTGCCCGAAAGGTGAATTCAAAATCCAAGCAGGGTAAAAAAGGCAAATAGCTACAGTAACAGATTATATCATATAACAACACACAGGAGCTACTGGCACAAGGCTTCAACAAAACAGATATTGAATCATGTCTATTAGCTAAGCATTGTACATTTCCTATTCATTTGTTACGCCATAAAATATTAAATATAAATATATAATATATACAGTATGAAAGAATATTTTTATTATTTAGGAATTTTGTTTCTCTTTTGGGGTCTATAAGCGAAGTAACATTTATTTATGTCAGTTTACATTTGATTTTTCTATTTATTTAATGCTAGAGCCTATTGAAAATGATCCCAGTATCTTGCTGTATACTATTGTGGCCATATGTTTTATAACCAGAGATTTTAGTGACACCATGTGGTTTACTAATCTAATTTCCATCTATGTCGTTGCGTCAGTTCAGAAGAATCCATTTAATTGGCATCCTGATACTCAGTCTTTGCGCTTAATTGGTGTGATTGCCAGGAAACATGTTCAATGACTAAACACTACATACACCAGGTTTCAGAGTAGCAGCCGTGTTAGTCTGTATTCGCAAAAAGAAAAGGAGTACTTGCAGCACCTTAGAGACTAACAAATTTATTTGAGCATAAGCTTTCGTGAGCTACAGTTACTGTACTCCTTTTCTTTTTACATATACCAGCACACTTAGTTGTGAGAAGTGCATTTTAGTGTAATCCTACAGTGCTGTCTTCAAAGCTGTTCATAGCAGCAGATTGGTATTTGCAATCCTGAATTTTCTCTGTGCAGCCTTGCATGTTCATTTCATGCTCCTTCCCTGCTTTACTATAGCTGCTAAACAAATTGATTTTACCTAGGGCCAAATTCCAAGCTGGTGTAAATTGACACAGCTCAATTAACTTCAGTGTTTGCTTTGAAAATGCTATATGCTTTGTATTTTCAGTACTGTTATAACTCCTGCCATTGTTGATCAGCAGGAATTGAACTGGGGAGCTCAGGCCTACAATCAGAAGCTACTTTGTCCATGTCTACACTGCAGTTAGACACCTGCAGCTGGTCCATGGCAGCTGACTCGGGCTCACGCCAGGGCTCAGGCTGAGGGGCTGTTTAACTGCAATGTAAATGTTTGGACTCAGGCTACAGCCCGAGCTCTGGGACTCTCCCACTTCATAGGGTCTTAGAGCTCAGACTTCAGCCCAAGCCTAAACGTCTACACCTCAATTAAACAGCTCCTTAGCCCAACTCCTTAGGGTCAGCTGGCACAGACCAGCCTCGGGTGTCTAACTGCAGAGTAGACATACCCTTTGATTAACTCCATTACCAACTAGCAGTCGTTTCTTTCCCTCCATAGATCAGCAGCTAGAGGGAAAGATAAGGTACACTATGTGCCAGCGTGTTCCACTGTATTATGTGTTTTTAGGCAATTAATGAATATTTACCAGCACAGTGTGTTACATGATCCTCTCTTAATTGGGATGATAATTTAGGTCCCAATCCTGCAAATTTTCATCTGTATGAATACTCCTTTCACACACTAATACTTCCATTGATTTCAAATAAACACATATGAGTAAGGATGTTAGAAAGGATTGGAACCTTAACTGGAATGTCTCTACTTCCACTGGTTTGTGCCAATTAAAAGGATTCTACTTGATCATCGTGTTCTTCAGAATTAATTGTGTGTTTATATTTTTGGTAGCATTAATCCTTATGACAAGTTTATAAATATTAGCATCCTGTTGAGATTACTGGCAAGAATTGTTTTCTCGAGAAGAAAATGAATAGCTGAGTCAAGTCTCTGTTTAATTTATTTTTTAAACACTCTTAACAGATGCAAATTGTCTTTGTGGAAGCTGTTTTTTAAAGTACATATATAAAGATGTGCAGAAAATGTTACTTGTTTTTTATAATTACGACTGTAAGCCTAACAGTGAGAAGAAGCAGAAGAAAACATATCACCATGACTATTGCTGCAATAAACTCTAGATTTGCAATATATTTGATATAGAAGATAACTAATATGCTAAAATGCAGGAAACAACAAATGTCACACATTTTTCATTGTATATAATTCCCAGAATGTACCATAGTGAAGAATGAAACGATTGAGTTCTCACTTTTATTTAAGATAATGTAAATGGAACTATCATGCGCGTGTTTAAACTTTCACAACACTGTTTCAACTGAAAGTCACAGTGTAAAAAATTCAGGTATTTAAATTGTTGACATTTTAATATTTGTTTAGATATCTCATTGTCAAATTTATCATTATGTCATGTTATATGTCATGTGCTGGTAAAAAAAAATTTGTTAATTGTATTGCATGCTGTTTTTTGTCCGGTAGTATCTGATGAGAACCATCTTGTGCAATCCATGCAGCCAAAAATTCTTTTAAACTTTTCTACTGCTTCCCACGTTATCAGCTTTCTTTGAAAAAAATTGCAGATCTCTTTATGAAGCTAATAAAGGGGGATGTTTAGAAAGGACTTAAGTAAAACCCATTAGCCTGTTTCTTTATTTAGTCAAGAGTAAAAGCCATTTTTTTTATTTTTCAATACCTTGTTTACTTTTTTTGGATGATAAGTCACCAAAGTTAAGCACAACTATTCGTATGTCATGCATGAGATGCTTATTTTATTATTTGTCGTCAGTTGAAATCTTTACTATAAGTTGCCCTTTTAAAAAAAGAAAGTTGCATGTTCTTTAACTTTCTAAATCCTAAACTGGTAAAGACACCATTTGCTGACTCAATGCCAAACCAGTCAGTTGCAAAGAAATTGAAATATTCTGTAACCCCCAGAAAAAATTTTTAGAATATAAAAATTCTAATAACAAAGATGTATTTCTCAGTTATTGTGTTTATGAACTATGTAATAGTACAGTGCATGTTTGTGCAATGATGGCAGATAGGGGCACGAATACAAAAGAAAAACCTCCCCCCCCCCCCATGGCACTCTTCATTAGTTAGTTGCTTGTTACATAACGTGAGACAAGGTGGATAAGGTAGTATCTTTTATTGGACCAGCTCTGTGGGTGAGAGAGAGAAGCTTTTGAGAACAACTCTGAAGAAGAGCTCTGTGGAGCTCAAAAGCTTGTCTCTTTCACCAACAGAATTTGGTCCAATAAAAGCTATTCCCTCATTTGCCTTGTCTCCCTCATATCCTGGGACCAGCACAGGTACACCATCACATTATATTAAGTGGCAGTTTACATAACTGTAAGTTTATTGGGCCCCAATCCTGCAAAGATGTACAAATGAATTTGAAACAAACGTCATGAAAATAAAATGCCTTTTTCTGAAAAGATTTAATTGCTTTTTGAGGAAGAAAACTTCTGTAGAAACAAAAGCTGTGGGAAGAAGTGGTATTAAGACATTGTAAAAGAAGATGAAAAACCTTGAAAGGATATCTTTGAGTCTGAATATTATTAATTAGTTACTCCGTAGGCCAAAATGGCTCCTGCATGGAAATATCTTGCAATTCTGTAGACATGTTTTTAAGTGAATATCTGATCTTCAGCTGAACATAATTGCTCCACCAACACTACAAAGTATCAATCATGTCCATTATTTTATGGCACAGATAATATTAATATTTAAAATAGCGGGAAAAAATCTATATATGTGTTAGGGGGCTTATTCCTTCACCCACTTACTTCCCTGGTCCTTCTCGCATGAACAGAGAACAACAATACCCGAAGTCCAAAGGTACAAACAATTCGATGTTTATTGAGGTGAACTTCCAGCAAGCATGATTCCAGTTTCCTTCCTTAGTGTCCCCCTTCCCAGCTCTGACACCACAGAGCCTTACACCTGTGTCCCTGTTCCCATTTCCCCCTTTAGCAAAACATGATTCCAATTTCCCCACCCCATTCCCTGTTCCCATTTCCCTCCCACACATCCACCCCTCCACTTCCTGATTGACTGCAGACTATATAGTAAAACTTGAGTTCCGCTTAGCTATATCTTAACCAATCATTTTACTGAAATTTAACTAACCAATCCTAACATACTGTAACATGATTATGTAATCAATTATATCCCACCACCTTAATTAGTTTACACCCAGCAAAAATTAATTATACAGCAGACAGAAACAATCACAGAACCAGACAAAGATTATACAGACAAACAATAGCAAAGTGGGAACTATAATGACAAAACAATACAGAAGTGAGGATTTCACATCCCAGCTATTGATAAGTGAGTTCTTGCCAGACAGGATGCTATCAAACTAAGTTTCCTTTTACATTTTCTAGGCACTTTCCTTTCTCTGGAGGAGACAGGCATTATCAGGACAGGACCGTACTCCTAACAGCCCAAAAGCACCTTATTTCAATGTGACTAGGTTGGAATGTGAGGATGTGACCGGTCGCTTCCCAGCTTATGGCTGCCTCTGTTGCTTAGGCAAAGGCCTTAGCCTAAGCACAGGGCCTCAGACTGTCACAATAAGAGAAGGACCTTACACTGGCAGACAGTGATTTTGATTCTTTCTTTTATACCTCTATAACTAGCCAAGTGATAAGAATACACCTAAATTCTTAGAGTATAGGCCTTTACAGACAGGCCTGAATATCTATATGCTAACACTATGCAGTACATTTAATGTAACATTTTTTGTTTAGGTGCGGGTTTTTGCCTATTCTACATTTTGGAATATAAAAATGTTCATTTAAAATTACAAAGCTTTTTCTTTTTAAAATTAAAATAGAAATACAAATATCTGAAGCCAAGAACTATTAGGCTGGTATCTTCAAAGGGGCCTAAGCAAGTTAGGAAGCTGAATCCAATGGAAAGTGAATAAGAGTTGGGTGCCTAGTTCCTTTTCGATTGCTTTGAAAATTGCAGCTTCAAGTCCTACATCTTCTATCCCTTTACAATGATTCAATGGATGTTGAAATCTCAAAACAGCGTCCACTCATTTAGCCCTTATGAGTCAGCTTTTATCTTAAAACAAAATGTTCTAACAGCCTTGTAACATTTCAGTGCTGGAAAATAGGAGACTCTAATGGAAATCCTGACAGACCCTTAATTACAGTAGTGCAGAGAAGTACCACTGCCATTCTGATGTGCTCCTGCCAGTTGAAGAAATAGCCTGTTTTTAAAGCACTTGAAGGCATTTGATCCCTCATTATCTTAACAATACAGGGAATTTCAGGCTATTTGAGGCACTCTAAATAAGGTCTTTTGTTTCCAGAAGAGTTACTGGAAATATTCAAATATTCATATTCAAGGGAATGGGCACCAATAACAACATCACCTATGTCTACCAAATTACCACTTCTGCTGTTCCTAATAATGCACTACAATGGCAGTCAACTCCTTGAGCGAAATCCTGTCCCTTTATTCTGCATCACCAAATGGTTACTGCGGTTTCTTCTTGCATCATCCTACTGTTGATTATTTCCAGAGATCCTGTCTGAAGTGTTTGGAGTAGACTATTTTAGTGTTTTGTGTACAAGCAGTAGTTCTCTTTATTCCAGAAGTGATTTTACTGGATAAAACATTCAATAGACTCTTATAAATAGAACCTGGTGTTGTGAACAAAATGTCCATTCTCATTTCATTGCTAATGCCACATTCTATTTAGCTTCAATGTTTTGCAGTTTGGTTCTTCCCTCTGGGATGTGAGATATAAACAAACAATGACCTTGAAATTCATTTGGTGGTTTGGCAAACTCATTTTATCTTTCTTAAAGCAGGCATAGTTTCAACATTGGCTTAAATGCTGTATAAAATAATTAGTAAAAACACATACTTTATATTGTTTCAATGAAACTAGAATGTAAAGGTAGAAAGGCCTGTATAGAATTGACAAATGGAAATCAATACTCAACTTGTGTGAGGAGTAACTTTCAAAAAAGCAAAAATAACAGGCCCACAAACAAATTCCAGACTATTCTGGCACTTTTGTTGATGAATTAAGTTCTCATTTTAAGCAGCAATGGCAGCAGAAACTTCAGGTGTTTATTTATGATGCATATTCCCAAAAGCAATGCATTACAATTTCACTGCATGCTAGGTGTTTTTAGCCCTCTCTGATGCTACATGTTGCCTAGTTCCCAAAATGTAACTCTAAGTGGTAGCCAACCTGTCATGCTAATACCCTAAATCACTGTTTGAAAAGACAGCAGGGAGGCTAAGAATTAATTTCACAAAAGTAGATTTTAGGTCCAAGTTTTTAAGGAAGTCCTCTGAGTTCCACACAACCATTTACAGGAGTCAAATGGGCAATTTTGTTTTTAGAATGTTGCCATAGTCTTCAATGGGCTTTGGCTCAGGCCAATAAATAGCTTTTAAAATCATATGTTCTGGATTTGCTCTGTTATAGCTTCTCACACATAGCAGAACTGTTCTGAGTGGCATGTAGCCTGGCTAATCTGTGGTACCTCCACTCATTTATGGTCAAGTTTTTCCTCACTGTGAGGACTTTTCATGTTGCTTTGCAGACAGTACTTTGTGCTTCATAGTTTCAGAGCAAGATCCTGAAGGAATAAATGCAAGGTCTTCTCTGCTTCAGGCTACAAGCTGTAAACTGGAGCTATGTCCATCCTGGCTAGTCAAGGCAAAGAGAGAGACGTGATGTCTGTTTTGGAGGAGACTGTCAATGCTTCCAGTGTTGTATGCAGTCTTATTGGAGCCATCTTGGTCCCAGGATATTAGAGAGACATGGTGGGGGAGGTAATAGCTTTTATTAGTCCAACTTCCGTTGGTGAGAGAGACAAGCTTTCAAGCTAGACTGAGCTCTTCTTCAGATCTGTGAAAGGTATTCAGAGTGTCACAGTTACATACAAGATGGAACAGATTGTTTTGAATAGATACCACATATTCTAAGGGGCCATTCAAGGTGGATTGGCCTGTTAACACCTCTGCAGACATAGGAAAAAAAGGGGGGAGAGAAGGAGCAATGTGATGCTCAGAGTACCTTTCCCAGACCTGATAAAGAGCTCCGTATAGCTTGAAAGCTTGTCTCTCATCAACAGAAATTGGTCCAATAAAAGATGTTACCTCACGCACCTTGCCTCTCTAATGCTTCCAACAACAGCTAAATAAATAAATGTCTACATACTGTTTTAGGGCCAAATCCTTCCCTCAGATATACAAGTGCAATTCATATTGACTTCAGTGGGCACTGCACATGGGTCAGGGCTGGCTCTAGGATTTTTGCTGCCCCAAGCAAAAAAATTTTGGGCCGCCCCCGCTTTTTTTTCATGCCACCCCGCCCCAACTCCGCCCCTTCCCAACCCCTTCCCCAAATCCCCGGCTCCTCCTCCTCCCCCGGGCGTGCCGCATTTCCCCTCCCCCCCATTGCTTCCTGCGGCTCCCCCCAGCAACCCTCCGCCTTAACTCACCTCCGCTCCACCTGCTCCCCTGAACACACCACCACTCCACTTCTCCCCCCTCCCTCTCAGGCGAGGGAGAGGCAGCGCGTTCAGGCAGAGCAGGCGGAGCAGAGGTGAGCGAGGGGGGGAGTGCAGGAAGTAACGGGGGGGGGCATAGAGGAACCACTCCCCGCCCCAGCTCACCTCTGCTCCACCACCGCCGCCTCCCCCGATTGCGCCACCGCTCGGCTTTTCCTCCCTCCCTCCCCGGCTTGCCGCGCCAAACAGCTGTTTCGAGCGCGGCAAGCCTGGGAGGGAGCGGGGAGAAGCGGCGCAGTGGCAGCGCGCTCAGGGGTGCAGGTGGAGGCGGAGCGGAGGAGAGCTGGGGCGGCGGGGGCCCATTTCTAGGGGCACCATGGCCGGCGCCGGAATGTCGCCCCTAGAAGTGTGCCACCCCAAGCACCTGCTTGTTTTGCTGGGGCCTAGAGCCGGCCCTGACATGGGTACATGAAACCAGAATTTAGCCCTTTGGGTCTGCACTTTCAGGAGAGAGATCTCCCAGATGACACCAATTTATTTATGTAAATTTATCAAGAATTTATGCAAACCTGCAGGCAATGCTACATATTTAATAAAACATATACAGATAAACCAATGGATTCATTTCCTTAAAATGCCCCAACCCCCAAAAGTTCTCCTCCTCTCAATACGTACAAAACCTTTCCCTCTTACTGCAAACAAATTTCTTCTTCCTCAGCCTGCTAATGCCATATACTACATTATTCAGATAAAGTTACAAATAGTCTTCCTTAACTGACCTCCAACAATTTTAGAGACTTTTGCCTAAACACAGCTACTCTGAAAACTTCCCCATCACCTTCTGATTTAAGATACACAAAGTAAATAGAATTCTACATATTACATTGGAAATATAAAATATTGGCATTTCACTATCTTTTACGGGCTTCTAACAATCGTAACATACAGCTTATCAAAATAAGAGCCTTGACAGTATTTAAAGAGGAGAAATACAATCAGATTGAACTCATCTGAAATGCTTTCTCTGAGAAGTTACCATTAGTAAATAACTTGGAAATTCTGAAAATTAAAAAAAGCAAGTCTGAGGTACAACAGTATATTATATAACATTACAGGTGAGTGCAGTAATTTAAAAAAGAAAAGTGAAGACAAACTGTTCAAAATCATGGTAAACACTTTGTAGACTAGGTCCAAAACCCAGTGAAGCTTTTGAGAGGCTTGCCTTTGACTTCAATGAGCCTTGGATCAGGCCAGGAATGAATGAATACATGTCTAGTCAGTAGGGACTGTGAATAACCCACAAGTGTAACTTATCCAACTAAGCAGCTAAAAAGCTTCTTTAGCAGTCAAAAAGATTGATTTTTCCCTCTTCTATACATATAGTTATTATGTGTGGGTCCTTAAGACAGTCTCTAGAGTTTCATGTCAAGAAGATATGTGAGGCTATTTCAATTCAGATTTAGTTTGTCCATGATCCACATATACTAGTGGATTCATATTCTTAGAAATCAGATTACAACATTAAGGCCATGATTCTACAGACATGAGCTCCCATGAGACTGCTCACATGATTAAAGCTAAGTGTATGTATAAGTGAAGGTACAGAATCGGGGCCTTACTGTAAGAAATAAATTGCTACCTCATTATTTTATATCATTAGGAGAAAAAGAAATGGTCACTCTTGCCACTGTTGTCCTTCAAGATATATTGTATATGTTCATTACACTAGGTGTGCGTGTGCCTCATCCACCAGTGATGGAGAGTTTTCCCTAGTGGTACCTATAGGGCAGCATTACCCCGAGGGATTAGGGAAGGAGTGTGGGTCACATACTGGATATATGCAACATATCTTGAAGTACAACAGTTACAAGAGGTAAGTGTTTCTTCTTCAAGTGCTTGCATATGTCCATTACACTCGGTGATTCCCAAGCAGTTTCCAATGGAGGTGGGGAGTGTCATTGGAAAAGGGGCTCCAGGACTGCCTTCCCCATACTCATATCATTCCCTTGCTGCAGTAGAAATTTCATAATGAAGACCATGTTGCTGCTCTGCAGATGTGCACAATAGGGACATTTTCCATAAATGCCCTAGAGGCTGAGCGTCCTCTGACTGAATGCGCAGACAGTTCTTCAGGAGGCATGATGCCTTTGATCTTGTAGCATGTGATAATACAGCTGGTGATTCACTTGGACAGTTTGTTGCCCTGTTACAGGATGCCCTCTCATTCATTCTGTGCAGATGAATAGCTGTGAAGAGACCTGAAAGGTCTCTGTTTTATCCAGATAAAAGGCCAGTTCTTGGTGAATATCCAAAATGTGGAGCTTTTGTTCATCTTCAGGAGCATGTGGCTTTGGACAAAATGCTGATAAATATATTGATTTCTTGAGGTGAAAAATCAGACACTACTTTGGAGAGAAACTTGGGTGTGGGCTTTCCTGTACCTTGCCTTGTAAAAAACACAATGTATGGAGGATCTGTTTATAGGGCACATAACTCTCCTACTTTCCTCACTGAGGTGATGGCTGTTAGAAAGGGTACCTTTGCTGAGAGGTGTAATAATGAACAGGTGGCTTTCATTTTGAAAGGGGGACACATAAGGACTGATAACACTGAGGCTTGTTCTACACTAACAACTTATGTCGGTATAACTATGTTATTGAAGGATATAGAAAATCCACACTCCTGAGCAACACAGTTATGCATGCCTGACTCCTAGTGTAGACAGACCCATAGTCAATGGCAGGGCTTCTCCCATTGACATAGCATCTCTTCTGAGGGAGGTAGAGTCCCTATACTGATGGGAGAAGCCCTCCCATTGTCATAGGTAGCATCTACACTGAATCACTTCAGTGGCACCGCTGCAGCATTTTAAGTGTAGACAAGCCCTAAATTTAAATCCTTCTGTGGAGTAGAGGATCTGATAGAAAGATTGTTCCCACCTAAGCCTTTTAGGAACCTAGTAGTCACAGGATTAGAGAATACAGCCCCACCTGTAATATGGGGATAAAATGCTCAGATTGCAGCCAGGTGCATTTTAATGGAGCTGACTGCCAAAAAACCTGACTCAGTAGTCCAAAATCTTTTGAATTATGGATTGTGTAGGAGACACATTGTGGCTAGCCATCCAGACAGAGAAACACTTCCACTTACAAAGGAAAACAGCAATGGGTGGCCTGCATGAAGATGTACCTAAAATGCTCCTCAGTTTGCATCTTAGTTCTCATCTTGAAGCCCCAGAAAATCGGACTGCCTGTCCCTGATGTGACCCTCACCCAAGCCCTTGAGACAGTGAGATTGAGGGCTGCTCTCGGGCAACAGCTTGTGATACTGGAGCAGGGTTTGAACCCGGGTGACCTTGGCATAAACTCCTCTGGTACAAGGCAGAGCCCACTGACTACTAACCAGACATGCCAAACCCGTGAAAAAAAGGCAGAAATTGGCCTTGGTTTTGGCTTAATTGGCTTGTGAGTTGCTTGTTGGCTAGTTTTTGGTTTGTTGCTTGTTGTAGCTTGTTTTTCTTTTCCTTTAAAAAAATCGGCTCCTGGCAAGGGCAGGGGGCAAAGGGGGGGGAAGAGAGTTGGGGGTGCACAGTGGGCCCACCGCAGTCCCAGACTGCATGCCGGAGGGATCTAGTCACATAGAGTGTTAGGGTACTTAGGGATTGGCTTGTTTTGAAATGGGATTAGCTTGATTTTTGGCTTATTGGAAAAGTTGCCAAAATTTACCATGTGAAAGTTGGCAACTGTGTTATTAACAGCAGAACAAATAGTAGAAGCAAGACAGAAAAGAAAGAAGAGAGGGGTCCAAGGGACCCCAAAACAATAGTACCATTAACTACTAACTATAGTGGCCTGTTCACAGAAGGAACATGCTGACAGCACACTATGACCACCTTCATAAGAAGGAACTGAAAGATGGACAGGGAGACTTTGCCCATTTGTATTCTCAGCTCTGAGCACCAGGCATGTCAGAGCACAGCTGTGGCCACCTCTACGAGAACCGCAACTCTCCGGCACCAGTGCACGAGACGCACACACGACCAGTGTAACAACCATATGCACCCATTCAAAGAACTACTGTCATTCCCTTTTTTCAGACTTTACAGGTTATAACACAGACATTATGCTTTTAACACCAGATGTCTATTTCATATCTAAAAAGGAATTAAGAGCTAATAGTCTTTTCAACAAATTATCAGTTCACATTCTGCTAGCCCAAAGCCTGGGAAATGAATTCCTTATCTGAATTTGCAAAAAGAAAAGGAGTACTTGTGGCACCTTAGAGATTAACAAATTTATTTGAGCATAAGCTTTCGTGAGCTACAGCTTGATTCTCTCCAGCTGCAGTGCATCTCACTGAGAGAGACAGCTATTTATGTGTGTGTGTGGGGGGGGTGGGGGGTTAAGTTGTAGTGCCTCTAATGTATTGACTTTATATCATCTGCACAGTGTGTCAAGTCCATCTTCTGTAATTAATTTTGCTCATGTCTATTTGTAAATAGAATAATACTCTACCTAAAAGGTAGATGATGTGCATTTGTTTGATGGCATTGACACATCTTCAATGCATCAGTTAGGTGCTAGAAAATGAAAGTAATCTTGACTGAACTTTTACTCTCTGGAATTATTTTCACAGGAATAATATAAATGTGGTTATTTCTCTTCTTTTAAGTTATGTCAGGAGTTATGGCCCTTCACTTCTTAAGGTACATGCAAAAATCCTGGACTGCATCAGTGTTGTGATTATTTTGGGGGAGGAAAGGATGAAGTTAAGGTAATTCAAACATTAAATATGTATATTCACCTGGGGAGATATCCCAGGGAAGTTAGAGAGAGGAGTATTCAGTTTTTCATCACACTCCACATTTCAGGATTAAGATTTGATAACTACTTGATCCCAGAATACTGCATACAAATGGAAAAATGGATTTTAAAAATAAAGTTAAATAAGCTAGTCATTGTAATGTGTACAAAATATACATTTCCATCCAAAATCAATTAAAACTGCAGAATATACATCTGAAATCATCTTTAAAGACTTTTCCAAACTGCACAAAAACAAATAGGAAAAATTGGCATGTTGTATCATAGACCAGCATTGCCCAAAGTCTGTAGTTCATATGCTGAAACCCTATCAGAACAGTAAAATATTCTGCATGTGTATTGCAATTCACAAAATTCCAGATTTAGGATTTTAGGGTGGAACCAATCAATCAATTTCACATCTCAGATTCCTCTCCCCATCAAGCATCCTTGAGCATATAATTGAATGTGGTACAAATCATGTGGTTTTACCATGTTACTCAATGTCATTTTAGCGGAATTATTTGCTTAAAAGGAACATGAATCAGTTACTGGCTTTGCTTGCACTCTGTACACCCTAGAATGTTTACGCTACATTGTCAGGTGTCCACTTACTTGCAAAATGCACCCACAGGAAAGTGGGAACAGAGATCTGTGTGAAGTGCAGGAGAATGTACTGAGTGCAAACTAAAGCCTCCATATTGTGACAAGTACAGTTTATACTTTAAAGGAATCAAATTCATTTCCATAAACACAACTCTTGTACAACTGCTCCTGCTGCAATCTAAGTAATTTAGGCACATATTTTTAAAGGTATTTAGGCATCTAAAGATGCAGATAAGCACCTACTGTGGTCTTTCAAAAGTGCCTGTGCATCTCACTAGGTGCCTATCTTTAGATGCCTAAATACCTTTAAAAATCTGGATCTGAGAAGTCTAAATCACATTGACTAAGACACTTTTGAAAATGGGACTCCTAAATCACTTAGGTGCTTTTAAAAATTGTATCCGCTAACAAGTAATGAAATTACAATCAGAGGGGAAAATAAAGAGCTATAAGTATTTATGACATGGAGACCACACTGAGAGCTAAACAAAGTTTTGTTGTAGATTTTTTTAAGAGGGCACCCAGAAACTACCAAATGGTTTCACTCAAGTAAGGGCAACATGAAGAAATGGTCACACTGAAAAAAAATAAATCTAGATCCAAACATCACCAGACTTTCATGAGTTTTGGATATGGATCTCAACTCAATGGCCAGCATTTATTCCTATGATAGTTCAGACCAAAACCTCAGTGCCACACTATCCTGAATTTGGATCCAACCTCATTTTCACAGTCAGTTCCTATAATGAACATCATTAACATCTGGATGTTTATAAAATTGTGGTGTTCATCTTTATCAGGTGTCACCAGCTCCTGGTGTGGTCTTTCGAGGGGGTCTCTGCTGCTCCTGACTGGCCCTCTTTAGTTTGCCCTCCATTGAGGCAGTTCTTGCACTCTCACCTCTAATTAAGTCTAGCAGTCTGCTTCAGTCTCTTTGACTGTGTTCATGGAGACAGCCTGGCTTTGGGGATGTCACCCCTTTGCTGCCCCAGGCCTTTTTGTCCCCATTTCCCTTTCTGTTCTCTCCCTGTTATAGCAGACTTTGTTTCCTCTGCTGACTAAAGCTGTAGATTCCTGCCTCCATGATTGGCAGCTCTGGCAGCTGCATGGGGGTGTGGTCAAGACACTTGCCTGTAAACAGGAGAAGCACTCCTCCCGTTCTGTCTATGCTCAGTTTGGGATTTGTCGACCCCATTATACCAGGGTATTTACAGTACTTCTTGTACATACCTACCATGAGTACAATGCTTATTGGTGGTTGCTTGGGACTCTGTTTGTGCTAGTGCTCTCACAGTTGAAAATTTTAAGAGGGGGAAAAAACCTAATGTAGGACACACAACCAAACAGTCTCTCTCCTCATGTTTTCTGGTGTATTTTCTAGCAATTAAATGCTCTAGATTCTTCAGGTATTTTCAAAACATCCCTGTTGCTATCACATGACAAGTACAAATGCCCTAGTTTATAATCCTTGAGTCCATAAGATCATCTTGTTTTGAAAAGTGAACTAATCATTGTAAGTCTTCCCAAACTGAGGTTATGTTAACCTAGTTCTGGGCACTTTATCTCTAATTGAAGCATGAACATGGATAATAAATATGCGCCTCTTTTGATCTCCATATGTTGTAGATATACACAAATGACCTCAAAACATTTGAAATTGACAATGTTGATGTGGGTGAAGATGGCAACATAGCAGAATCCATATATTAACATTCTCCATGCTTATAGCCATACAAATTATGTCCAAATTAATCTCATTTTTAGGCTCCAGGGGGGTCTGTTCTAAAAGAAACCAACTGGCATTTTTAGTCCGTTCCATGCATGTTAACAAGAGGAAGAGAATATAACATCTATATTGTTATTGATACAGTTCTGAAGCTTTCTCTTTTTTCATCTGTCCTGCAGGAATGGAGTTAGTTGTTTTTAGGTTTATATTTTAAAAATTACAGGAACTCAATGAAATTCAGTGGAATGCACAATGTTTAGCAGGGAATCTGCCAAAAGACAGGTGGAACTTTCAGCTTCCAGGACTGTATCTCATGGAAATACAATGAAAAGGCAAAAACAGCAAATACCAGATTAGCATAGTATATATTCATATAGAAGGGAATAACACAGCATCCCGTATATTGTAGTCTATGAACATAATGATGTGTCAATTTTATTAAAGATCCCAGTGACCATTCAGGGGCAAAGACAAGAATTGTACAGAAAGGAAGAGAATAGAAATCCACTCCCAAAATACCATATTTCTGTGTATGGACCCTATGCCTTTCTGATTCAGGATTGGTCCTTAAAAGAAAAAAAAAATCCAAAGGTTTCTATACATGTGTGTATATTATCCAACTATTTACTTTCCTAGGAGTTAAGTAAGAGTTACCGCTCAGCCTGACTAAAATGAGATGTATATATGGAAATTAATTTGTCACATGCTTTGCTGACGAGGGAGAGAGGGGAGTTATTCCTCAAAGTGTGTTTGAGCTATAGCCCATAAAAGCCATATAAAAAAATGGTTTACTAGATCCCCACTTGTTTTAGGATCAGGCTTGTGACCTTTTTATATAAGCAGAGAAAAGCCCAAGCCATAACATTTAAATTTTTGTTAGAAATTTCTATGTGTTTCTGTAATGGGCTAGAGGAGTGGATTACATCTGAAGTTGGGTTTTGGTTCAAGACCATCTTTCTCTCAATCTGTTTATCACATGCAGCATATGCACAAGAATAAAACCAGCCCTGGTAAACTTAAGTTTAATCAATGCATATGCTTCATATCTAATAGATAACAGGCCTGATTCTGATCTCATTTAAACTAGTGTAAAATAGAAGTTGCTCCACTGAAACAAACAAATAAAGCTACATTATTGTAAAAGCCAGTGTGAGTTCAGAATCAGGCCTGAGAAATGGTAACCAAATGTAAAGATTTTATCTACTATTGACCTGATCTGAACATTTGTGTTATTAAAAATCTCTATATAAAAATAGAGGTTGGCAAATTTATGTAGCTTGACTCCTTTTGCCACTAGGTGGTGATAGCTGATAATGAACTGATACAGAATTTAGACAATCATTCTATCAATCTTCATTTAAGAGTACTTTTGAATTTTTGCTCTACTCTGGTATTTTTTATGCCTTTTATTTTATTTTGTTTAAAAGGGAGTAAAAAATATGTTCCATTGTCGTCAGCTGCCCTACATAACATCTAACTTCTGTTTCAGCTGAAAAACATTTGAAGTTATCAAAATTAATTCCAGGATTTCTCTGATTACTTGAATAACTAGAAATGGCATTCAACCAGAAGGAGAATTAGAAGCTAAATAGAGGAGAGAGAGTAATAATGGCAGTATTACTGTTGATCATTCATGGCAGCAGGATGTTAGTAATAAAATCCAATAGCAGTAGTTTAGTCAACCTCAGACTCACAAATGGAATGGAAATGTTCAATATTTCTTTTCTTGATATAGTGCCGGATCTTGCAAACACTAATGGGCATAGTCTATAAGTAACAAAGAGATGTTGCAAGATGAGGCCTATACATCATTAGTAACTTGTTGTTATCACCATAACACCCCATGGTAAAAGCACTGCAGATGGAATGGGCCAGATCCTCCTTCCCTCCACTCAGACAATTTCCTTTGTGCTTTCTCAACTGGTGCACAATCCCCATACTCAGCTGGCATAAATGAGAACAGCACCTAGGCTGCTCTAACTCATGCCAGTGCCAGGAAGAGCACAGATCAGCCCAACCAGTCCCCGGAAAGCTCTACCCTCCACTCACTCTCCTGGGGGCCCAACAGCTACTGCTCTTCTGATTAAATAAATTGATGGGGATTTGGGTCCGCCCTAATCCTAATAAAAGGCTGTTGTTAACATTATAGCAATTATATCTACCTGGAAAAGAATGGCAATTTTCTCTTACAAAATTATTCATTTTTTAAAAAAATGAAAAAGGTCTAATTCCCTGTGGAAGGCTTAAAGACCTAACTGCAAATGGCATTTTGCTTTTCCTGTTTACCTAGCGACATCTTAACTCTCCATCATGATAGTCACATCTGCCTCTTTTAAAGAATGATTGTGGATGGTTTGTAAAGATAATTTTAAAATACAGATTGCAAAAGAGAAGTGCCTTCCCTACAGGGACTCCTTAAGCCTGCAGTCCTGCAAGGGTTCCCCATAAGTGGGAGGGGGCTGATACCAGAGAGAGATTGGAATGACAGCGAGAGGTGGTGGGAGGAGGCTGGGATATATGGAGGAGGGGGATGGAAGAGAAACAGCAGTAGTAGGCTCTGATTTGCACCAGCAATTATGAGAAAGGGAGAAGCACCACTCAGTGCCCTGAAGCAGGGTCAGAAGGCAGTGGGGGTACAATGTCCCCTCCCTTCTCTCCACCGTCTATGCTGAGTCATCATCAGAGATGGCTCTGCACGGTGTGTGGGAAGGGAGCAGTACCTCATAACTCTTCAATTTCACCTAGTTATTTGGCAGCTATGGAATATCAAAATTTTGACCACAATTTGACTGAATACCCGTATTAGAAGCCAAATATCCATCCAGCCCTAATCATCGCTGTCAAATTTGGGCAAGCGCTTCTGGAGACACTTCTCGCAAATATGAGTGAAGTAAATGAGCTTTGCTGAGAGCCCAGGGACTTGTCCCTCTGGGGAAATGTTGTTGGTTTGCTCCCCTCATACTACTGTGTTCTCTTTGATTATGCTACTCCCAACTCCCCTCACCCTAACCGTGTTCCTCCAGCTGTAATCCCCCATTCCCCAGTTTGCATCTCTCCAATTCCCTTTGTAGAAAATGCAGAACGGCTACTGTTATGACTACGCCCATCTGGGTAAGTTATAAATATTAGAGATTGGAGGAAGAACCATGTGCGTATTAGTTACAAGACTGCTTGTGACTGATGTCTATGTACTGTATCCATTTAATACCGACCAAGCCTGAAAAAGAGCTGCTTACCCCCAGGTAAAACACGTTGCTAAGATATAAGGTTGCAAATATATATCAGTTGCTGCCCTTATTAGAATGTTGCAGTTTTCAGGGAAGGGGGGAGATAAAAAGAAAGCATGGAATGGCCTAGAAAACAAAATGTTTAAAATGTCCTAAAAATTCCTGTTGGCCTAGGTTTGAGTTGCTTCTGCTCTTTCCCACAGGAAACCAAAACCCATGCTTGTTCTCATTTTTAAGGGTACATTCATCTAGTCTGGGAGCAGCACTGTCTGACTAAGATGACCAATCACTTAGGGTAATAAATAATAATGAACAGCAAATACATCTACAGTGTTTGATGCACTGAGTGCAATCCATAGGTTGACTTTTTTTGCATGAAACATTAGTTAACTAACGAAGTAAAGAGCAAATTAGTATAAATCAAAGTAATCAAATAAATTTCTTGCTGTGAATTGCTGGTTCAGTTATAAACCTGGCACAAAATCTCACCTATAAAATCTCAGGCAGATTGGTCAAGCTTGGGCGAAAAGAAGAGAAAGTCATGTCAAAATGGGCCTTATATTTAAGGCTTCTGTCATAAATATAAAGGGAAGGGTAAATCCCTTTAAAATCCCTCCTGGCCAGAGGAAAACTCCTCTCACCTGTAAAGGGTTAAGAAGCTAAAGGTAACCTCGCTGGCACCTGACCAAAATGACCAATGAGGAGACAAGATACTTTCAAAAGCTGGGAGGCGGGAGAGAAACAAAGGGTCTCTGTCTGTCTATATGCTGCTTTTGTCGGGGATAGAACAGGAATGGAGTCTTAGAACTTTTAGTAAGTAATCTAGCTAGGTATGCGTTAGATTATGATTTCTTTAAATGGCTGAGAAAAGAATTGTGCTGAATAGAATAACTATTTCTGTCTGTGTATCTTTTTTGTAACTTAAGGTTTTGCCTAGAGGGATTCTCTATGTTTTGAATCTAATTACCCTGTAAGGTATCTATCATCCTGATTTTACAGAGGGGATTTCTTTACTTCTATTTACTCCTATTTCTATTAAAAGTCTTTTTGTAAGAAAACTGAATGCTTTTTCATTGTTCTCAGATCCAAGGGTTTGGGTCTGTGGTCACCTATGCAAATTGGTGAGGCTTTTTACCAAACCTTGTCCAGGAAGTGGGGTGCAAAGTTTTGGGAAGTATTTGGGGGGAAAGACGTTTCCAAACAGCTCTTCCCCAGTAACCAGTATTTGTTTGGTGGTGGTAGCGGCCAATCCAAGGACAAAGGGTGGAATATTTTGTACCTTGGGGAAGTTTTGACCTAAGCTGGTAAAGATAAGCTTAGGAGGTTTTCATGCAGGTCCCCACATCTGTACCCTAGCGTTCAGAGTGGGGAAGGAACCTTGACAGCTTCTTTCAAACTTAACTAAAAAAAATTTTAAAAAATTAGTTTTTTATTCTTAAACTGGTAGAATAAAAATTACTAAAATCTTTCTTAGACACCCTGTGTAGATTGTTTGTACTTTGGTTTCCCATTGAAGTAAGGTATGTTGACATTCACAACTTGAGCCTGTCCTTTGAGCACTGCACTATGAGTGTGGAGAGTACTTCTCACTTTGCTGGGAAACCTTTAAATAGCAAAGAGTAGCAACTCAGTGCTTCACAAAGAGCTACTTGAAGGCCTTGTTCCCCATGACAACAGCACTGCTTACGTATGGACAGCATGGTGCAGAATTAAACAGAAAAACAAACAGTTTATGCTAGAAAGGTGAGCATTTCAAAGACTAAAAAACAAAGAATCCCACATATGAATTACATCTTGATTAGCCCGGACATCTACTAAATCACTGAAACTAGGGGCCAAATTCTATTTTGAGAACTGACTCACATAACTATGCCATGTTGTGAATGTCTGTTAAGCACAGGTAGGTTGTCCCAGTGTTTCAGAAGATGTGATTGTTCATGGAAAAATTACACATTATATTCTTGGGACCTTGCAAATCCAATGGAAGAAGAATCCAGATGCACATCACAAGATGGCCACAACTCAAACAAGCATGTGAACTAGTCCCAAGCCAACTCTAACCCAAGTCAGCAAAGAAGACCCAACCCCAAACCTCACCCTTGCCCAGAATCCAAACTCTGCCACCCTTCAACTACAGCCAGACAAAGACTTTGACTTGGTCCAAACCCTAACCCTATCCTGTGAATTGGCACTGACTCTAACCTAAGCATGAAAGCATGAGTCAGTCCCAGCATTAAGCCTAGTCTGGGCCTACAAACAGATGCCAACCCAAACACTAGCCAAGCCTACAAATTGATACTGATACCAAACCTAGCCCAGGTTCACAAGCCTAGGGTGTAACTGCAACCAACTCTTACCAGAGCCTATAAATTGGTGCCAACCCTAATTCTAGCTTGGTTCTATGAACTGGACCCAACAAAACCTTTGCACTTTCAAATCATCCCTAACACTAACTCTATCTATGAATTTACTCCAACCTCAACCTTAGCTAGGGCCCATTCCACAAACCTGTCCCAGACCTATACCAAGGCCAAGCCCTCAAACTTGCCCTAAACTTCTCCTACCACAATCCATGAAATGACACCAAATCTGCTCCTACCCTGAAATCACAAGCCAGCTGCAAAACTAACCACATTTAAACCAGGTTTAAACAAAAGGAAGTATTTCTTCACACAAAGCACAGTCAACCTATGGAATTCTTTGGCAGAGGATGTTGTAAAGGCCAAGATTGTAACAGGTTTCAAAAAGAACTAGATAAATTCATAGCTATTAAATTCAATGGCTATTAGCCAGGATGGGCAGGTATGGTGTCCCTAGCCTCTGTTTGCTAGAAGCTGGGAATGGGCAACAGGGAATGGATCACTTGATGATTACCTGTTCTGTTCATTCCCTTTGAAGCACCTGGCATTGGCCACTGTTGGAAGACAGCATACCGGGCTAGATGGACCTTTGATATGACCCAGTATGGTCGTTCTAACGTTCACAGTTTGGGCCCACAAACTGGTCCCAACCCTACGTTGAGCTACACTTACTCCTACACTGAACCAATTAACTGGTCCCAAACTCAACTCCAATCTCAACTCTAAATTGGGCCTGCAAACTTGCGTTGCACCAACAAGCAATTGTCTGAGTGGACAAGCCAGCACCCACCCTAACTCCATGCCTTGCAAAAAATCCAGCTTCAGCCATATGTCTGGGGTGGGGATTACAAACTGGCATAAAATGTTCTTTTAGCCCACTCACAATGAAGAATTAATCCAAACGCTAATATGAGGCTTTGATCATCTGTAAAATATATACTGTAGGTAGAAGAATTTGTAATGATATACAAAAGGAGGACCAAGAGCTAAAATCGTCTTTTGTGCTAGCAAAATGGTATGTCTGTGTTTGTGAGTGTATAATCTCTAGTTTGTAATGATTTTAAGGGAAGGAATCTAAGTGGACAGTTCCAAGGTAACAACAAAAGAAGAACTATAGTGTAAGATAGAGTTATAATATTCAGTATTACTGTGAGTATTAACATCATAATTCTGGTGTTAATTGTTTCTCAGGATGAACAATGGCTATGGGGTGCTTGCCCAGCTACGTATTTTTAAATAAATGCCATTATTAGTAGGAGTCTCAGCAGCTGAAATATGAAAAACAGCGTGAGCTACCACAGCTTTATGGCAAAGAAAGAATTATCTATAGTTTTCCAAAGATTAGGTTGGCTTCCAAATTTTTGTATAGGTGTTCACGCAAAGCATTAATCATTTTACATCCCCTTGTATCCAGCTTCAGAAAAAAACACAGATGTTTTGTTAGAGGTGCTTAAGCTAACCTGCATGTGTACTAGGTTTTAATTGTGTGGAAGAGAAAGATGTTCGCATTTTGCTTAAAAGGAGAGAAAATTTAGATTTATAAGGAGAGAGAGAGAGAGAGAGAGAGGATGGCATTTGAGCAACTGTGTTATGCAGAAGCATAACCTTTTGCCAGATTGTAGCCTTATACTGTATGAAAGTTATTCTATAATAATTGCCAAAGATTCATTCATATGTAATACTTATCAGTTAAAGATGTTAAAGCACTTTACAAACATTAATTAGTTAAGCCTCACTCCACTTCTGCAAAGTACTGTAGATAAGTATTATGTCCAACTTACAGATGGATACATTGATCCACAGAAGAGTTCATTCAAAATTACATAATGAGTCAGTGGCAGAAGGGGAAAGAGAATATAGCACTCATTCTTAACTGCCTACTCCAACCATTATAAACCACCCTGGGTGTGTGGGGGACCATCTTTACAACTGCCTTCTGTTTTAAATGCAAGCCACTCACTAACTCTATAGACATCTATGAGATTCATTTACTGACCTTTGTGAATATTTGCAACTTTAAAAACATATTAATTCCAGTAATTCACCACTGAAGTAGATTGTTGCTTTTGCTAAAGAGGCTAAAACATGGAGATATGGTGCCTGATTCTCTTCTCAATGACACTGGTATAAATCAGAAGTAATGCCACTGAGGTCATTAAAGTTACAACGGTGTAAAGGAAGGAATGTTGAAGGAGAATTGGGCCCCTATAGTTTAACTTGCACATCTTTACAGGGATGTGTGTATTCCGGAACTAGTGAAAACTTTTAAATGACAGTAAAGATTTTCGCTAGAAATGTCACATTACATTTCTGCGATCTTAGCTGCTGTGCATAATTGTAATTAAGACACATTCAGATTTCTTTAATAGTTATCCAAAGGGTGGTTTGCAATCTGTAAAATAATATGCCCTAACAAGAGATCCTCTAAAACCTCTTATGCTGAAATAGGAAAAAATGGCTTTTAGGTTTTGCTGGTTTTTAAAGGACAGAAGTCTATGGTATATAATTTCTGATGATTGATGGTTCAACCATTATCCAGCCAGTGCACTGAGGCAATAGAGTTTATACACACACACACACACACACACAGAGTATATATGCTGTTACAGACCCAGACCAGTGGGGTGCAGGAGTCTGGTCCTGTTGGGATCCAGGAAGTGGGCAGGCGGGCTTTGCCTAAGAGGGGAATCCACAGGACCTGGAAACCAAATGATTACGGGGGACAACTAATGAAATAACAGGGACAGGAGTGCAGTCAAAGGGTCAGACGAAGGGAACCAGACGAGGACACCAAGCAGAGAACCTCAGACAGTACCCACTGCTCCTCAAAGGCGTCAAGGAAGTCAGTGGACGCGGCTCAGAGGAACTCTGCCCAGATACGTGAATGGACGGAGGATCGGAAATAGGCCCCACAAGTCACAGAAGACTCCATCGGCCAACCTCCTCACGCTGGTTTTATAGATGGCCATTTTAGCCAGGACAGGAAGAGGTTGACCAGGAGGTCCCGTGACTTTGTGGGGCCACGGATAGGGAGTACATAAATAAAAAGGTGAGGGGAAAAATGCAACCAAAATCTTAACAAAATGTCTAATAGGAGCCAGAATAGGGGCTGCAGCCTGGCACGCTCTAAGTAAATGTGCGCCAGGGTTTCCCTCATGCCGCAAAAGGGGCAGGTGTCCGGGATAGGGGTAAACCGTGCCAAGTACACACCTGTGCTCACAGCCCCGTGAAGGAGCCACCAACTTATATCCCCAGTGGGCCTCGGGACCAGGGTGGAGTATAGGCTGGCCCAGCGGGGTTCTAACCCTCTAGAGGTGGCAGGAGGTCCCGCCACTTTGTGTCAGGGTGGGACGCGAGGGTGAGGACGTGAAGGGTGTAGAGCATGAGCGTGTATAAATGTTTCCTTGGCACGGTGTGGAAGCGGACCAGCTGCAGATTGTGCAGCCAGCTCATGGTGAAGGGGCGGGGGCGGAGAAGTGTCAGTCGGGTCCATGGGGCAGGGGCCTTGTCATAAAAATAAAGGGAAGGGTAACCACCTTTCTGTATACAGTGCTATAAAATCCCTCCTGACCAGAGGCAAAACCCTTTCACCTGTAAAGGGTTAAGAAGCTAAGATAACCTCACTGGCGCCTGGCCAAAATGACCAATGAGGAGACAAGATATTTTCAAAGCTGGAGGGGGGGAAAACAAAGGGTACGTCTGTCTGTGTGATGCTTTTGCTGGGAACAGATCAGTAATGCAGTCTCAGAACTTCTGTTAGTAAGTAATCTAGCTAGAAATGCGTTAGATTTCCTTTTGTTTAATGGCTGGTAAAATAAGCTGTGCTGGATGCAATGTATATTCCTGGTTTTGTGTCTTTTTGTAACTTAAGGTTTGCCTAGAGGGATTCTCTATGTTTTGAATCTGATTATCCTGTAAGGTATTTACCATCCTGATTTTACAGAAGTGATTCTTTTACCTTTTCTTTAATGAAAATTCTTCTTTAAGAACCGGATTGATTTTTCATTGTTCTTAAGTTCCAAGGGTTTGGGTCTGTGTTCACCTGTACAAATTGGTGAGGAATTTTATCAAGCCTTCCCAGGAAAGGGGGTGTAGGGCTTCGGGGGATATTTTGGGGGAAGACGTCTCCAAGTGGGCTCTTTCCCTGTTCCTTGTTTAACACGCTTGGTGGTGGCAGCATAGGGTTCAAGGACAAGGCAAAGTTTGTACCTTGGGGAAGTTTATAACCTAAGCTGGTAAGAATAAGCTTAGGGGGTCTTTCATGCAGGTATCCACATCTGTACCCTAGAGTTCAGAGTGGGGAAGGAACTTTGACAGGCCCAATGAAAAGGTCCTGAGGGTCTGGGGTGGAGGGTGGGCGGGGTGTGCCCTCTCACAGGATCCGGTCGAGGTAAACCCGAGCAGCGGGCGGCAAAGCGGCCCTCACCTCCTGAAGTATGCGCTAGGGAGTATGAGACCTGGAGAGCCACATGCGCTGAGCAAGTGTCAGGGGATCCAGCCAGTCTCCCAGGTTGTAGTTCAGGAGGTCTCCGACTCTTGTGACTTCTGCCAGGACCAACCTCTGGCACACCGAGTGGGACTCTGCCACCTGCACACGGAGCTGGGCGTTGTGTAGCAGGGGTTCCGCGAGGAGATCTGCCCCCACGGTTGCTGTGACAGACCTGGTCGCTGAGAACAGTTTCCAGGTCCGGAGGAGGTCCTGGGAGAAGACCGGCAGCCTGGAGAGGTCTCATGGAAGACCTCTTGGATGGAGATAAAGGAGCTGCCAGTCATATTGGAGCCCTTGGAAGCGGCGCAGGAAGGCGTGTGCCAGTATGCTCCATGCCGGACTACCTGCACCATAAAGGAGCCTCTGCAAGGCTTGGAGGTGGAAGATGTGGACCTGAGTGTGTAGACACTTCAGGCCCTGCCCTCCCTCCTCCAGGGGTAGATGGAGAACTCCTACAGAGACCCAGTGCAGTCCTGACCAGAAGAACTCCAGAATCGATGTCTGGAGGTGGGCCAGGAAACCCGGGGCCAGGACCAAGGTGTTGAGCCAGTACCAGAGCATGGACAGGACTAGTTGATTAAGCACCAGTGCTCTCCCTCGAAGGGAGAGGCACCGGAGTAATCCTGTCCATTTCCGGAGCTGCTCTGTCACCCTGCCCTCTAAACCATGCCAGTTCTCTGGCAGAGACGGATGCGTGGCAGAAAGGTAAACGCTGAGATAGAGCAGCGGACCCGTGCTCCACCGGATGGCCTGAAGCTCACCTGCCACCCATCCCCGACCACCAGGCCAGAGCTCTTGACCCAGTTGACCCGGGCGGAGGAGGCTGCTGAAAAGATGGCCTGGCAAGCCTCCACCTGCACCAAGTCACCCGGGTCCTGGACCACGAGGAGCACATTGTCGGCGTACGCTGACAGGACCAGCTGCAGCTCCGGCAGCACCAACCCCATCAACTTCCTACAGAGGAGACAGAGGAAGGGCTTGATTGCCAGAGCATACAGCTGGCCCGAGAGGGGGCACCCCTGCCATACTCCTTGCCCGAAGCTGACTGGCTCGGTCAGGGTCCTGTTGAGCTTGACCAGACACTCTGCGGAGGCTTACAGCTCCTGGAGAAAACCCACAAACTGGGGTCCGAAGCCAAACGCTCGCAGAGTGCTCAGGAGATACTCGTGGTCCACCCTGTCAAAGCCTTCTCCTGGTCCAGGGACAGGAGGTGAACGACAGACCATCCCTACACCCAAGCTCCAAGAGGTCCCAGACCAGATACAGGTTGTCAAAGATGGTGTGGCCCGGGATGATGGAGGTCTGGTCTAGGGGGACCAGTCCGCCAACATGGACTCTAGCCGTAGCGAGATGGCTTTCACTACGACTTTGTAGTCCGTGCTGAGGAGCGACATGGGACGCCAATTTTGTAAATCGTGGAGGTCCCCCTTCTTCGGCAATAAGGTGAGAACGGCTCACCTGCATGAAAGAGGGAGGACCCCGCTTTGCAAGGACTTGGCCCAGACGGTGACTAGGTCTGGGACGAGGACGTCCCAGAACACGCGGTAGAACTCCATGGTCAGCCTGTCCATGCCCGGAGATTTATTGGTGGGCATGCGGCGAAGGGCTTCCAAGAACTTGGCCAGAGTGAGAGGCAGCTCAAGCCGGTCTCGGTCACCTGTGCTGACCAGAGAGAGTTCGTCCCAGAGCACTCTGCAAGCATTAGGATTGGTCGGATCCGGGGAGAAAAGGCCTGCGTAGAAGGCCCTGGCCCTCCCGCACATCTCCGCCGGATCCGTGAGGGGGGTGCTGTCCTCTGCCAGAAGGCAGGTGATGTGTTTCTTAGCCTCGCTCCTTTTCTCCAGGGTGTAGAAGAAGCGGGAGCCGCAATCCATCTCCCGAAGGAGATGGATGTGGGATCGAACAAAGGCGCCCCGGACCTGATGGTCTTCGAGTGTCCAGAGCTACTCCTGCTTCTCCCGGCATGCTCCGCAGAGGGATGGATCCTCGGGGCTGATGGCCAGACGCCTCTCCAGCTCTAAGACCTCCCGTTCCAACTGCTCTATCGCTGCATTCCTCCGTCGGCTGGTGCCCCGGGTGTAGTCACTGCAGAAGAGCCAGGCACGCACCCTCCCCAGGTCCCACCACCGCCGCGCCGAGGGAAAGGCACGCCACTGCCCTTGTCAGGCCAGCCAGAACTCCCAGAAGGACACCACGAAGCCCACATCCTCCAACAAGCTGTTGTTGAAATGCCAATAGGCCGGCCCCGGCCTCTCCACCCAGACAGAGGCTGTCACGGTGGCTAAATGATGATCAGAGAACGGGGCCAGCCAGATGCTGGAGGAGTGGGCGTGTGAAAGGTGGAAATGTGATAAATAGATGCAGTCCAACTGGGAGTGGCGCAACCGATGGGCCTCCACCCAGACAAAGGTGAACGTTGAGATGTCATCCAGGTGGTGGTCGCGCCAGACGTCCACCAGGGAGTGATGTTTGACTTTCTGCCGGAGGATGTCCGTGGCAGCTCGGTCCCCAAGCAGTCCTGCTTCTCAAGGGTGTTGTTAAAGTCCCCGCCCAGGACCAGGCACTCGCAAGGATCCAAGGTGCCGAGGAAGGCTGATAGAAACGCAGCTGCTCCAGGCCTGATATCGGGGCATAGACGTTGAAGAGATTGACCATGAGCCCCTCCATGCAGACCCGGAGGTGCAGCAGGCGACCCGGCACAGCCTCGGCAACCCCCAGCACCTCAGGCCATAGGTCAGGGGAGAACAGGGTTGTCACTCCAGCCGTACGAACTGTGAGATGGCTAAAGTAGACCCTGTCCCCCCATTCCAGCCGCCAGCTGTCTTTGGCAGCCAGATCAGTATGGGTCTCCTGCAGGAAAACCACAGAGTACCCCCCCTCCCAGAGGAAGGAGAGCACCTGGCTCCTGTGGAGACCCATTCTACAGCTCCGGGTGTTCAACGTTGTGAAGATGATAGGTGCCATGAGGAGGGCTGGGGGGGATCCTCGCCGGCAGGGTCGCTCATGGCCCCCGTCGGGCCGCGCAACAAACCGTGACCTACTCTGTAGGTGAGTAAGGAGTCACGGAAGAGGCGGACCCACTGGTAGGCCACGGCGGCCTGCTTCCCAGTCCTTTTACCCTCCCCCATGAGGGTCCTCGTGGCCTGGAGGATTTGATGAAAATCTCCTCCCCCCCCCATCACTGGAGAGCGAGCTGCATCTTATTACGGGAGCAGCGGACATCTTCAGGGAACTCCCACAGCTCTTCTCATAGTGTATGGGGGGGCCGGGGTCACATGGCTATCCTCCAGAGGGGCCTCTGACACAGCCCCATGGCCCACCAAGACAGGCAGACAAGGGGCAGATCCCCGGCATGGCACCTGATGGGCCGACACCACGCAGCCCGCCACAAACCCCAGCTCAGTAGGGGGCGGTGGAGGGAAGATAGCAGCTCCTAGTGGGTCGGGACAGGGAAATATGAAGGCCGCTCCTTGGGGGCTATCCTCTGGGAAAGAGGAGGTGATGGCCCCAGGGGCGGCAATGGCATCATGGGAGGTGGAGGGGATAAGGACAGGGTTGGCATCAGGGGCAGGGCAGGGGTCAAGAACAGGGTCGGTGAGAGGCAGGATCCTGGGCCCCAGTAGCTGGGCCACTGAAAGGTGGCCCCTCTCGGTTGGGCTCAGGGGTCTGGGGGGTGAGAAGGGGGCCCTTTGTGATGCCGAGCTCAGGCTCTATGGTGGGTGTGATAGCCACGGCATCAGGAGGTGTACGATCTTCGGTGGGATCCCCACCTGGGAAGGAGGCCGGTTGCACTGCACCAACGAGGGATACCCCTAGTGACCCGGGTCCCGGCCGCAAGGCACTGGCCATCGCCTCAGTAGGCTCGGCGGCTGTCAGCGGGGTGCCATCTGTGGCCGGGCAGATGGAAGAATCCAGGGGACCCTCAGAGGTGGGAGCAGAAGCAGCGGTTAGGGGGAGGGAGCATGGGGAAAAGGGGGTCAGGGTGAGGTCGCCCAGATTGAGGCCCACTGGTCGTCCTCCCCCTGTGTGACCGGGTTCAGATCCAGGGCCTCGATATCCTCATAAATGGAGGGGAGATCACCTTCCACCACCCCTGGGTTCTCCCTGCCAGCGCCCGAAGCAACGCTCGCCTCGGGGCTCACAGGAGCTTCAGCTGTTAACGGGGTGGGAGGGGCTCCATCGGTGCCCTCCATGGGAAGGGACTCCAGTGGAGGGGGGGTGCTTCTCTACGGTGCTGCCACGTCTTCCCCAGCCGGCACCGGTGGATGGAATACACCCGTGGGCAAAGCAGAAGGCTCGGCATCAGTGCCCCCCTTCCTGGTCTTCCAGGGGGGCCTCTGCATCGGTGGGAAGGAGCAGAGCTCGAGCCTTCCACTTGCCCCACTTCCCCTGTACTAGGGCCCAACCCTCCATGGCATCATCTGGGGGCTGGCTAGCAGGAGTTGGGTCAGGGGGGCAGGGGCGATGGCTCAGGGAGGTAACGGTGGGGCAGCAAGAGGGAGGGAAGATTCCCCCGGGGCAGGCCCTCTCCCATGCCTGGCAGTATCCCTGCCGCACCCTCCTCCACAGGCCCTGCCAGATTGCAGGCAGCAGAAGTGGGGCTCTCCCGCTCGTCTGGGCGTACTGGGGGAGGTGTCCCTCGGGCCCAAGCGGGAGCAGTGGTGGGCTGGGAAGGCGGAGGGGTGGCTGTGGGTGCCAGGCAGCCAGGGGAACCAGCGATGATGGGGCCGGAGCCCTGCCAGGGCTTCGGGGTCCCAGACGCTCCTCCTTGCCGGGCCAAAGGGCAGTCCCTCTGGACGTGCCCCATTGCCCGGTAGAGGTAGCACCGGGCCTCCCCTGTGGAATAATGCACCCGGTAGTGGGCCCCCGGTAAGGGACCAGGAAGGACCCCTTGAGCGCCTCTCAGTCATGTGCTGCCGGCGGCAGTTGAAGCTGCACCTGCCGGCGGAACGAGAGGACGTGACAGAGGGCGGGGTCTTTGCAGCCCAATTGAAGAGGGCTGACAACGGAAATGGGTTTCCCCAGGGTAGAGAGGGTGGGTAACAGGGCAGCATTGGAAAGGAAGGGAGGAACAGAGGTCAGAACCACGTGGACGCCCAGGTCCTCTAGTGGCTCCAGGGGGATGAACACGCCCTCCCCCCCCACTACCAGGCCCTTCTCCACCGTCTCCTGGGCGGTGGCCTCCAATGCTAGGAAGAACACGACCTTTCCGTACATTTTGGGGGCCACCACGATGGCCGTGGGCCCCACCACCCTCACCAATGCCCGCACATAGGTCTCCACGTGGGGCAAGGTGGGCACCAGGAGGCAACAGATGCCTTGCTTCCTGGTCAAGGTGGGGAAGGGGCCCCGGCCACTATAGATGGTAGCAGAGGCGGTAGTCAGAGGAGGTGATGGAGGGAGCAGCGGGGAGGGACGCCGTGGCCGGTGGTGGGGCCGCGGCAGTGGGGGCAGCCTCTACCATGGAGGGCCTGGTCTTTTTTGGTGGGGCCCTTTCCCTTCTTCTTGCCCTGGCCCTTCCCGCTGGTTGGGGGGGCTCCCCCAGAATCAGAGGGGGTGAGGGACGTGGCAGAAGTGGAGGTCACCCCGTTGCCAGTGCCCCAGCGGGGGTGGTAGCAGGTGGCTCAGCAGCAGCGGTTGAGGTAGAGGCTAGGGGGAGTGACAGGGGGGCAGGTGGAGGAGGGGTGGTGGGGGCTGCCCGAGGAGTCCTACCCACCTCCTCCCCTGCCATAATAAGGGTGGGGGGGGATAAACACCAGAGGAAGGGGAGAGAAGGGGAACAGGTGGACCATTCCTCCCCGCTAGGCTGCAGGCAGGGGAGGAGGGTACCAGAAGGGGTTGGATAGGGAGGAGGGGGGCGGGTCTGTCACCAACTCAGGATAGGATTCCAGCTCCTCTAGCTTCACTAGGGGAGTGGGGGATATAACAGCATGGGGGGGAGGGGTGCGGTGAACAGGGGCAAACTCAAACAGGGGAGGGGCACAAGCGCAAGGGAGGGGGTATGAGCACACAGAGTGAGGGGCTTATCAGGGCAGGGGGGACCACAGAGGGAGGGGAACAACCAGGTTGGAAGTAGTACAAGGAGACTCAGGGGCTAGCTTCAGAGGCTGGGGTGCGGAAAACAGAGCAGCAGAGGGAAACGGGCGGGGCAGACAAACAAACTGAAGCTAGTGAGGGGGGATGGGGCAAAGGGAAGGGCAAAAGGCTGTGAGGGGCAAATGGGGCAGGTAGCAAGGAGCAAAGCTGGGGGGAGTTAGTCCAAAGGAGGGGCAGGGGAGAAATGTGCGCTTGCAAAAGTCAGTTTGGGCTGGCTGCTGCTTCAGGCCCAAAAGGTGGTGAAAGGGCGTGGCAAGCCAGGTGAGCAGCTCAGTCCCAGAGGCAGGTGGTAAGTGTCCACTGGGGGTGGTGGCGGGGGCAGCGATGGTGGCAGTGGGGGGGGCATACAGATGGACCGGGGGGCAGGCTCCACACCACACCCAGTGTCCCCACAAACACAGTCAAAACCCCCACTACAAGAGCACAGTTCAAAAGTTACTCAGTCTTTGAGGGCCCCACTCCACAGTGACCTATAGAGTCTTTGTGCGCTCCCACAGCAGCAGATGGTCCTCTTTTTCTCCTTCTTGGGGTTCCAGCAGCTCCTCAGCAGCTCCAGCAGGCAGTCTGGTGGTCCAGGCAGGCAGAAAGGACCCCTCTCAGGTGATGGTGGTGTCCACAGCAGCAACGGCCAGGGCCCCTCACTCCCCTCCTCTGGGGAGTGGGCCAGCAGGCCCCCCCCAGGGGGTTGTAGCTGGAGCAGCAGCAACCAAGGGGGCGGGGGTGGTCCAGCAGCTAGCCAGCAACCAGGTAGCAGAGAAGGAGGGGGTGGTGTCTGGCCTAGCCAGGGGAGAAGCTGAAGTAGCAGCAGTGAGAGCCCAGGGCCCAACAGCAGCAGTCTCCCACCTCCCTCCAGACTAGTGGGGTACAGGAGTCTGGTCCTATTGGGATCCAGGAAGTGGGCGAGCAAGCCCACCCACTGCTAAAGGATCCCCCCCCAGCCTAAGGGGGAGATCCACAGGACCTGGAAGCCAAGTAATTACGGGGGACAACTAATGAAGAACAGGGACGGGAGTGTGGTCAAAGGGTCAAAAGAAGGGAACCGGACGGGGACACCGAGCAGAGGACCCCGGACAGCGCCCACCGCTCCTCAAAGGCGTCAAGGGAGTCGGTGGACGCCGCCCAGAGGAACTCCGCCCGGAGGCGTGAATGGATGGAGGATCGGAAATAGGCCCCGCAGTCGCAGGAGACTCCATCGGCCAACCTCCTCACCTTGGTTTTATAGATGGCCACTTTAGCCAGGGCCAAGAGGAGGTTGACCAGGAGGTCCCGCGACTTAGTGGGGCCACGGACAGGGAGTGCGTAAATAAGAAGGTGAGGAGAAAAGTGCAGCCAAAACCTTAACAAAATATTGGTGAGGAGCCGGAATAGGGGCTGCAACCTGGCGCACTCCAGGTAGACGTGCGCCAGGGTTTCCCTCACGCCGCAAAAGGGGCAGGTGTCCGGGATTGGGGTGAACCGCGCCAAGTACACGCCCGTGCTCATGGCCCCGTGTAGGAGCCGCCAACTGATATCCCCGGCGGGCCTCAGGACTAAGGTGGAATAGAGGCTGGCCAACCGGGGCTCCTCACCCTCTAGAGGTGGCAGGAGATCCCGCCACTTTGTGTCAGGGCGGGACGCGAGGGTGAGGACATGAAGGGTGTGGAGCACGAGCGTGTAGAGATGTTGTTTTGGCGCGGTCTGGAACCGGATCGGCTGCAGCTTGTGCTGGGGCGGGGGGGGTCGGTCAGGTCCACGGGGCAGGGGCCCGATGAAAAGGTCCGGAGGGCCTGGGGTGGAGGGTGGGCGGGGCGCGCCCTCTCGCAGGACCCAGTTGAGGTAAACCCGAGCAGCGGGCGGCAAAGCGGCCCTCACCTCCTGAAGTACGCGCAGGGCGGTACGAGGTCTGGAGAGCCCCATGCGCTGAGCGAGCGTCAGGGGATCCAGCCAGTCTCCCCGGTCGTAGTCCAGGAGGTCTCCGACTTTGGCGACTTCTGCCAGGACCAACCTCTGGCGCACTGAGGGGGACTCCGCCGCCTGCACACGGAGGTAGGGGTTGTGTAGCAGGGGCTCCGCGAGGAGATCTTCCCCCACGGAGGCCGCCACGGACCTAGTCGCTGCAAACAGTTTCCAGGTCCGGAGGAGGTCCTGGTAGAAGACCGGCAGCCCGGAGAGGTCTCGCGGAAGACCCCTCGGATGGAGATAAAGGAGCTGCCGGTCATATCGGAGCCCTCGGAGGCGGCGCAGGAAGGCGTGCGCCAATATGCTCCACGCCGGACTACCTGCACCATACAGGAGCCTCTGCAGGGCCTGGAGGCGGAAGACATGGACCTGAGTGCAGAGACACTTCAGGCCCTGCCCTCCCTCCTCCAGGGGCAGATGGAGAACCCCTGCAGAGACCCAGTGCAGTCCTGACCAGAAGAACTCCAGAATCAATTTCCGGAGGTTGGCCAGGAAATCCGGGGCCGGAACCAGGGTGTTGAGCCGGTACCAGAGCATGGACAGGACCAGTTGATTGAGCACCAGTGCCTGCCCTCGAAAGGACAGACACCGGAGCAGTCCTGTCCATCTCCGGAGCCGCTCTACCACCCTGCCCTCTAAACCTTGCTAGTTCTCCGGCGGAGACGGATGCGTGGCAGAAAGGTAAACGCCGAGATAGAGCAGCGGACCTGCGCTCCACCGGATGGCTTGAAGCGCGGGTGGGAGGGAGCTCGCCTGCCGCCAGTCCCCTACCACCAAGCCAGAGCTCTTGACCCAGTTGACCCGGGCGGAGGAGGCTGCCGAGTACACAGCCTGGCAAGCCTCCATCCGCGCCAAGTCGCCCGGGTCCTGGACCACGAGGAGTACATCGTGGCGTATGCTGACAGGACCAGCCGCAGCCCCGGCTCCCGTAGCGCCAACCCCGTCAACCTCCTGCGGAGGAGACAGAGGAAGGGCTCGATCGCCAGAGCGTACAGCTGGCCCGAGAGGGGGCACCCCTGCCGTACTCCTCGCCCGAATCTGACCGGTTCGGTCAGGGTCCAGTTGAGCCTGACCAGACACTCTGCGGAGGCGTACAGCACCCGGAGAAAACCCACAAACTGGGGACCCAAGCCAAACGCTCGCAGAGTGCCCAGGAGATACCCGTGATCCACCCTGTCGAACGCCTTCTCCTGATCCAGGGACAGGAGGGCGAACGACAGACTGTCCCTACACCCGAGTTCCAATAGGTCCCGGACCAGATATAGGTTGTCGAAGATGGTGCGGCCCGGGACAGTGTAGGTCTGGTCTGGGTGGATCACATCCGCCAGCACGGACCCTAGCCGCAGCGAGATGGCTTTCGCCATCTCACCTTGTAGTCCGTGCTGAGGAGCGAGACAGGACGCCAATTTCGTAAATCGCGGAGGTCCCCCTTCTTTGGCAATAAGGCGAGCACGGCTCGCCTGCACGAAAGAGGGAGGACCCCGCTCTGCAAAGACTCGGTCCAGACGGTAACTAAGTCTGGGCCGAGGATGTCCCAGAACGCGCGGTAGAACTCCACGGTCAGCCCGTCCATGCCCGGAGATTTATTGGTGGGCATGTGGCGGAGGGCTTCCGAGAACTCGGCCAGAGTGAGAGGCAGCTCTAGCTGGTCTCGGTCGCCCGCGCTGACCGTCGGGAGTTCGTCCCAGAGCACTCTGCAAGCGTTAGGATCGGTCGGATCCGGGGAGAAAAGGCCTGCATAGAAGGCCCTGGCCCTCCCGCACATCTCCACCGGATCCGTGAGGGGGGTGCCATCCTCTGCGAGGAGGCAGGTGACGTGCTTCTTGGCCCCCCTCTTTTTCTCCAGGGCGTAGAAGAAGCGGGAGCCGCGATCCATCTCCCGAAGGAGGCGGATTAGGGATCGAACAAAAGCACCCCGGGCCCGATGGTCCTCGAGGGCCCGGAGCTCCTCCCGCTTCTCCCGGCACGCTCCGCAGAGGGATGGATCCTCGGGGCTGGCGGCCAGACGCTTCTCCAGCTCTAAGACCTCCCGTTCCAACTGCCCTATCGCCACATCCCTCCGTCTGCTGGCGCCCCAGGTGTAGTCACGGCAGAAGAGCCGGGCGCGCACCTTCCCTAGATCCCACCACCGCCGCGCCGAGGGAAAGGCACGCTGCTGCCCTTGCCAGGCCAACCAGAACTCCCGGAAGGACGCCACGAAGCCCACGTCCTCCAACAAGCTGTTATTAAAGTGCCAATAGGCCGGCCCCGGCCTCTCTGCACAGAGAGAGACCGTCACGGTGGCCAGGTGATGATCGGAGAATGGGGCCGGCCGGATGCTGGAGGAGTGGGCCTGTGAAAGATGGAAACGTGATAAATAGATGCGGTCCAACTGGGAGTAGCGCGACCGACGGGCCTCCACCCGGACAAAGGTGAACGTCGAGGCGTCGTCCGGGTGGTGGTCGCGCCAGACGTCCACCAGGGAGTGATGGTCCACTATCTCCCGGAGGACGTCCGCGGCGGCCGGGCACTGCTCGGTCCCCGAGCGGTCCCGCTCCTCGAGGGTTGTATTGAAGTCCCCGCCCAGGACCAGGCACTCTTGAGGATCCAAAGTGCCGAGGAAGGCGGACGCCTGCTGAAAGAAACGGAGCCGCTCCGGGCCCGATGTCGGGGCATAGATGTTGACAAGATTGACCACGAGCCCCTCCAAATGGACCCGGAGGTGCAGCAGGCGGCCCGGCACAGCCTCGGCGACCCCCAGCACCTCGGACTGTAGGTCGGGGGAGAACAGGGTCGCCACTCCAGCCGTACGAACTGTGAGATGGCTAAAGTAGACCCTGTCCCCCCATTCCAGCCGCCAGCTAGCTTCGGCGGCCGGATCCGTATGGGTCTCCTGCAGGAAAATCACAGAGTACCCCCCTCCCAAAGGAAGGGGAGCACCTGGCACCTGCGGAGACCCATCCTACAGCCCCAGGTGTTTAACGTGACGATGGTAAGAGGTTCCATGAGGAGGGCTGGGGGGGATCCTCACCGGCAGGGACGCTCGCGGTTCTGAACGGGCCGCGCAACAATCCGTGACCTACCCCGTAGGTAATTAGGGAGTCACGGAAGAGGCGGCCCCGCTGGTAAGTTGTGGCAGCCTGCTTCCTGGTCCTTTTACCCTCCCCCATGAGGGCCCTTGCAGCCCGGAGGATGAGATGGAAATCCCCCCATTGCTGCAGGGCGAGCTGCACCTTATTACGGGAGCCCCGGACATCCTCGAGGAACTCCCGCAGCTCCTCCCGCAGCGTATGGGGGGCCGGGGCCACTAGTCCCCGGCTGTCCTCCGGAGGGATTGCCGACACAGCCCCATGGCCCACCGAAACGGGCAGACAAGGGGCAGACCCCCGACGTGGCACCTGATGGGCTGGCGCCATGCAGCCCCCCGCAAACCCTGGCTCGAGTGGGGGCGGCGGGGGGAAGGTAGCAGCCCCTAGTGAGTCGGGACTGGGGAATACAGAAGCCGCTCCCTGGGGGCTATCCTCTAGGAGCGAGGAGATGATGGCCCCAGGGGCAGCAGTAACAGCACGGGAGGTGGGGGGATCAGGAGTGGGGTTGACATCAGGGGCAGGGCAAGGATTCAGAGTAAGGGCAAGGCAGGGGTTGGGTGCAGAGCCAGGAAGAGGGGCAAAGGTAGGATCCTGGCCCCCAGGAGCCAAGCCGGTGGAAAATGGCCCCTCTCGATCAGGCTCTGGGTGGGGGGGGCAGGGGACCCTCTATGATGCTGGGCTCTGGCGCCACGGCCGGCATAATAGTCCCAGCACCGTCAGTGGGGTCCCCGCCCGGGGAGGGGATCGGTCGCCCCACGCCCTCGAGGGGCAACCCGTGGGGCTCGGGTCCCAGCCGCAGTGCACCAGCGGTCGCCTCGGTGGGCTTGGCGGCTAACAGCATGGTGCCACCCACGGCCAGGCAGATGGAGGAGCCCTGGGAACCCTCGGAGGCGGGAGCAAAGGTAGCAGTTAGGGGAAGGGGACATGGGGAAGGCGGGGCTGGGGTGAGGTCGCTCAGATCGAGGCCTGCTAGCAGAGGGTCGTCCTCCCCCTGGGTGACTGGGGTCAGACCCAGGGCCTCGATCTCCTCATATATGGAGGGGAGCTCTCCTTCCGCCACCCCGGAGGTCTCCCCGCTAATGCCCGGAGCGACACTCGCCCCGAGGCTCACAGGGGTTGTGGATGGTAACGGGGCAGGTGGGGCTCCATCAGGGTCCTCGGAGGGAAGGGACTCTAAGGGAGGGACGGTACTGCCCTCCCGTGCTGCCACGTCTTCCCCAGCCGGTACCAGGGGATGGTATATGCCCGCAGGCAAGGCAGAAGGCTCGGTATCGGCGCCCCCCCGTCTGGTCTTCTGTGGGGCTTCCGCATCGGTGGAAAGGAGCTGAGCTCGAGCCTTCCGTTTGCCCCGCTTCCCCTGGACTAGGGCCCAGCCCTCCATGGCATCATCGGGGTCGGGTCAGGGGTCGGGTCAGGGGGCAAGGATGATGGCTCAGGGACCGTGGGAGGCAGCGGTGGGGCAGAATGAGGGAGGGAAGAGTCCCCCTGGGGCAGGCCCTCTCCCACGCTTGGCGGCTTCCCTGCCACACCCTCCTCTGGGGGCCCCGCCAAGTTGCAGGCAGCAGAGGCGGGGCTCTCCCGCTCGTCTGGGCGTGCTGGGGGGAGCGCCCCTTAGGCCCGAGCGGGAGCAGTGATGGACTGGGTGGGAGGAGGGGCGGCTTCGGGCTCCGGGCAGCCGGGGCGCTGGCGATGACGGGGCCAGCGCCTTGCCGGGGCTCGGGGGTCCCGGATGCCTCTCCTTGCCGGGCCAAGGGGCAGTCCCTCCGGATGTGCCCCATCGCCCGGCAGAGGTAGCACCGGGCCTCCCCCGTGGAATAATGCACCCGGTAGTGGGCCCCCTGGTAGGGGATCAAAAAGGACCCCTCAAGTGTCTCTCCGTCACGCGCCGCCGGCTGCAGTTGCAGCTGCACTTGCTGGCGGAACGAGAGGACGTGACAGAGGGCGGGGTCCTTGCAGCCCAAGGGGAGAGGGCTTAGAACCGAGATGGGCTTCCCCAGGGTAGAGAGGGCAGGTAACAGGGCAGCATTAGGAAGGAAGGGAGGGACGGAAGTCAGGACCAGGCGGACGCCCAGGTCATCCAGCGGCTCGAGGGGGACGAACACGCCCCCCACCGCCAGGCCCTTCTCCACCGCCTTCTGGGTGGCGGCCTCCGATGCCAGGAAGAAGACCACCTTCCCATACATTTTGGAGGCTGCCACAATGGCCGTGGGCCCCACCACCCTTGCCAACGCCCGCACGTACGTCTCCACGTGGGGCGAGGCGGGCACCAGGAGGCAACGGACGCCGTGCTTCCTGGTCATGGTGGTAAAGGGGCCCCGGCCGCTATAGCTGGTAGCAGAGGTGGTGGGCGGGAGAGATGATGTAACGGTGGGCGGGGGGGCTGCCGCCACCTGGGCGTACGCCCTGGGGGCCGGGGGAGGGACACCCACAGAGCTGGTGGAAGGAGCAGCGGGGTGGGAGGCCGCGGCCGGTGGCGGGGCCGCGGCAGTGAGGGCAGTCCCTGCCATGGAGGGCCTGGACTTTTTGGCAGGGCCCTTCCCCTTCTTCCTACCCTGGCCCTTCCCGCCGGCTGCGGGGCTCCCCCAGAATCTAAGGGGGGGAGGACGTGGCAGCAACGGAGGTCACCCCGGTGCCCGCCGCTGCCGGCGCCCCGGCGGGGGTGGTGACAGATGGTTTGGCAGCGGCGGCTGAGGTAGAGGCTCGGGGGGGTGATGGAGGGGCAGGTGGGGGAGGGGTATCTGGGGCTGCTGGAGGGGCCCCACCTGACATATCCCCCACCATAATGAGTAGGGAGGGAGGGAAGGACACCGGGAAGAGGAGGGGAAAGGGGAGGCAGGTCAACCACTCCTCCCCGCTAGGCTGTAGGCAGGGGAGGAGGGCGCCAAAGGGGATGGGCTGGATGGGGGGCTTTCAAGGGCTTGTGGGGGACAGTCACCGACTCGGAGTAGAAAACCGGCTCCTCTAGCTGCACTAGGGGAGGGGGGTCATAACAGCATTCGGGGAGTGCAGTGAGATCGGGGCAAACTCAAATGGGGGAAGGGCACAAGCGTATGGAAGGGGACATGGGCGCACTGAATAAGGGGCCAATCGGGGCAGGGCTATCACATGGGGAGGGGGGAGAACCAGGCTGGAGGCAGAACAGGGAACCTAGGGGCTGACTGCAGAGGCAAGGGCGGGGCAGGCAAACAAACTGAGGTCAGTGAGGTGCTGGGGTAAAGGAGAGGGCAGAAAGGCTGCTAGGGGAAAATGGGGCAGGGAGCCAGGGACAAAGCTGGGGGGTGTTGAAGGGGGTCAGTCCAGGATGGGGCGGGGGGCACGTGCACCCACGTGCGCTTGCAAGAAAGAAAAAAAAAGTCAGTGCGGGCTGGCCGCTGCTGCAGGCCCCAAAGGTGGTGAAAGGGGGCAGCAGGCCGAGCAAGCAGCGGAGTCCCAGAAACAGGAGCTTGAGGCAGACGGTGAGTGTCCACTGGGGGTGGTGGAGGGGGCAGTGCCGACGGCGGTGGTGGGGGTTGGTGGGGGGGGACACACTGATGGACTAGGGGGCAGGCTCCACGCCACACCCCCTGTGTCCCCGCAAACACAGTCAGCACCCCCACCACAAGAGCACAGTCCAAAAGTTACTCAGCTTTCTGGCCCCCTCCACAGTGGTCTACAGAGTCCTTGTGCCCTCCCCCAGCAGGGGATGGCCTCGTCTCCTCCTCCTTCAGGGTCCAGCAGCTCTCAGGCAGCAGCAGCTCCAGGCAGCAGCCCGGTGGCCAGGCAGGCAGAAGGGACCCCTCACAGGTGGTGTTGATGGTGGTATTCACAGCAGCGGTAGCGGCAATGGCTGGGGTAGGGATCCCTCACTCCCCCCCCTCTGAGGAGCAGGCCAGCAGCCCCCCCCCAAGGGGCTGTAGTTGGAACAGAAGCAACAGCACCCAAGGGTGGGTGGGTGGGTGGGGGGGGAGGTCCAGCAGCTGGCCAGCAACCAGGTAGGAGAGATGGCGTCCGGCCCAGCCAGGGGAGCAGCTGGAGCAGGGGCAGTGGCGGCAGCAGCAAGGGCCCATGGCCCCGCAGCAGTAGGAGCAGCAGTCTCCCTCCTCCCTCCAGACTAATGTGGTACAGGAGTCTGGTAGATGCAAATATACTGGCCACTGGATGAAGAGTTTTCTGTTCCCTGACTGATCAGAGCAGGGGCTGCACTAGAGCAATCAGGAACCCGCTAGAACCAATTAAGACACCTGAAGCCAATTAAGAACTTACTAGAATCTATTATGGCAGGCAGGCTAATCAGGACACCTGGTTTAAAAAGGACCTCCCATCAGTTAGTGGGGAGTGCACAAGGAGTGAGAAGGTGTGCTTCTGGAGGACTGAAGAGTACAAATGTGATCAGGAGGAAGGTCCTGTGGTGAGGATAAGGAAGGTGCTAGAGGGAGGCCATGGGGAAGTAGCTGTCATGCAGCTGATACAGGAGATGTTGTAGACAGCTGCTATCCATAGGGCCCTGGGCTGGAACCTAGTGTAGAGGGTGGGCCTGGGTTCCCCCCTCCACCCAACTTCCTGTCTGATGCAAGAGGAGTTGACCTGGTTTGTGAGACACACTGGAGGGGAAGGTCTAATTTGGTAAGGATATGGCCTGTCCCTGACCCACTAGGTGGGACAACAGAGACTGTGGAGATTGTTCTCTGTTCCCCCCATGCTGGCCAGTGATGAGGTTTGCTGAGTGAACGGCAGGTTTGAGCCTCTAGCAAAGGCAGCCAAACTGAAGGCTGCCGTGAATCTCTGAGGTGAGCAACTCTGCCAGAAAGCACAGGACCCACCAAGGCAGAGGAGGAACTTTGTCTCAGTGCTCACATACAAACACACAAAAGAAGATTAAACATTTTAATAAGACCATGAATTATTAACAGTGATTGCCAAACGAAAAACAAAACTGGGCTTTTTTGCTTCTTGATAAGGCATAAAGGAGGACTGAACGCTATTTTAAGGATTAATTTATGTGATTTTTTTTTATGTTAGAAATTCAGATCCTGACTAGCTTAGAAGATTCAATGATGACTGGAGAACTAGAGAAATGACATCACAAGATCTGAGAAAAATGAAAGCTGAGCAAGTAAGAGGGAGATGGGAAATGAGAAGGCAAAAACTAAGAGCAACATTTAAGATCAGTCCCAGGGGCCTCTTCTCATCGTAGGGTCTCTCAGCAGATTGTATCCCTGATCTTTGTTCATGATGATTCATGTAACGTCAGTGTCATTAAAATTACTATCTGGTCATCCATGGCCTGAGAAAGGTTAAGGCCTAAGTACAACAAATAGCTGGTTGCATGACACTGCAAGTCAACTGTTAGCCCAGTTGTCTCCAACCAGGTGTTTGAGTCAGCATGAATCAGGAGAGGATTGGGAAGTGGTGAGGGCATGTTTACTTTTGACTTCAAATGTGAGAGGTCTCCCTTGGTAAAGCATGTCTATCCTATGTATGAGTCCTGGGATGGGGTTAAAATGAAAATACTGTTGATGGTGACACTGCCCATACACATCTCAGAACCCTTGCTTGAGTTGATTGATTTCCTGCCCAGGGCAGTATTGGAGTCTCCAAGACTGTTTCAGATGACTTCAGCGTGCACGCAGGTGACTTTTGTAGGTCAGGTCAAGATTTCATGGCCATCACATCACTGTGATGTGTTTACAGGCTGTTTATGGCTCAGCACATACTGCAGGCCACTCTAGATCTGGTTTATGTGCTGTAGCAGAAGGCAAAGGGATGAATATTGTATTCTATATTCCTTTGTTCTGAGGCCAGAGTACATCTTTCCTGTCAGGATGGAGGACTTCATTTGATGATCTACCCCTGGAGGCAGATGGAGTCAGCTGGGTGTCTGAGGGATCTGAAGAAGCATATTGTCTCACTGGCTGACCAGTCGATGCCCTGGTGGGACGCTGTAATGATCTCTTGCCCTTCCCTATCAGTACACTGGCTCTTAAATACCTTCTTTCCTGGCTTTGTCTGCATGGATCCCCAGAGTATTCCTTTAGATGATGTGGGAGGGAAGCCTGCTAACGCACCAGTGGCAGAAATCCCATTCTGAGTCTCACAGATTGCAACATAAGTCTTCTGTAGGTGTGCCAGGGAATCCAGAAACCACTGAGTCATCTAATACAAGTCTACTAAGTAGTATATGAAATCTTATCTTCCCACTACAAGTCTTTCTTGCATGGGGAAAATTAATAGCAATGAATAAAATAAAGGAATACACAAAGGAATTTAAAAATCCCATTTATTGTGTTTGATTTGAACCTGGAGTGTTTCCCAGCTTCAGTCTAGCCACTTGATAATCTCAAGTGGGTAACTCTACATGAATTATTCATTGTTCCCACAAGGGGAGCTGTCAAAGGCTGCTCAAGCCAGTTAATGTTCATTTCCTGTCTTTGTTTTCTCTTTACTGTTAGTTACTATTCATGCTAATAAAATACTACTCAGGATAGTGAAATCAAACAATTTCCCCCCCCACCCCCACATCTGGCATATTATTTTTGATATTAAAATCCTGCACAACACAGTAAAAGCAAGAAGGTGGATTGTGTTTCAGTGACCTGACCATATGACCCTTCCCCCATTGTGAAATGGTCCTATAGCTATAAAATGGGTATCCGTAGTTGCCACTTTTGTTGGCAGTACTGACAAAGTCCCAGGATGGCATGGGCAGGTAGACTGAACTATCTTCTCACCACCCTTAGAGGTGGTTCCAGAAAGGAAAAAAGGTTAGCTAGAATGGAGTTTTGGAAACTTGTACTTACATTAAAATTAGTTAGTTACATGATCATCACAGAGCACTTTAAAACTTGTAGACTGCTATATAAGTGCTAAGTTTTTTTTATACTGCAGCTGTTGTATTTATTCAAAATAGCTTGATAACTTCAGTCTTCAGGTCAGCCAATTTAGTACTTTTCATCACAACGAAATTAACTTTTTAAAAAATCCCTGAGGTTTTCATTGAACAGCATGCTTTTCCCCACCTCTTATCCATTCCTAATGCTGCTTGTATGCTATAGGCCCTCAGATCCAAGTGACCGAGAGCTCTCAGTCTTTTTAAAAGGTATTTTATAGACATGACTCTGGATCAAACACCTGCATTTCAAAGCCATACCCCAGTCTGCATATAGCAAATGATTCCTACCTTTGTAGTTAGACCATAGTAAAATTCTGTCAAGAACCACCCCCAAACGTTGAAATGTACAAGATCTTAACCATAGGGGAATTTTGGCAAGCAGAATATCATTACACAAAAGGCAGTTTGACCAGGAAAACAAGTTAATACACTTACTCAGGCAAAAAGTGCCACAAGAAACAGTGTCAAGATCTCAGTTTGCCCTCTCAATAAAAATAAATAAAAAATTGGCTAGCTCCAAAATCTGGTGCATTGATTCAGTAAGAGTCCTGAATTAGTCATCTATGTAACAACTAACCAATGCATAAATACATCATGCCACATTTTAATAAGGTATATATATTTGTGGTTGAATGCTAATTACAGCAGTACCATTAATACATCATTTGACAATGTTGTAAAAGTAATATTTAACAGTATTAGCTGTAGTTATTGCAAATGATTTATTTATCTAATACTATGTAATCATGCAATTAAGATAGAATTTTTTAAAAGAGGATGTTTCTTAATTTTCCTTGTTTTTCACTAGAAAACAAACCAGGAAATTCAGTAAATGAAACCTGCATGAAAATAATGCGAAATGTAAAGCATCAGAAGATTAATACAGTACTAGGTATTATATGTTGCTCCACCTAATTTTACTTTACTATAAATCTCGTTAAGTTTAACTATTTGGATATTAACATTAAACTGAATTTCCTTTCTTTTCTATCCATATATTTGTATTGCCCCAGTCACCTTCTTACAGTAAATGTGCAAATATCACACTTCCATGATGAAAGAAGTATGTATGAAATTACTGGGCATGATCTTTACTTTAAACCTTGACTAACTGATCCATGTGTGTTCCTTGCATGTTAAGCCTAAATTGATAATATGTATGGGACCAAATACAGAAGTTTTAAACTTCAGCATAGTCACTGTTAAGAGTATGTTCCGTGCTTCACCCTTAATGATTAATTATTTGGGTTTATGGTGTGTATTAAATATACACCTCCCAATTTTTTGCTTGCAGTTGCGATATTAGCACACAGAGATTGGAATCTGTGTGTGTGTGCGCAAACTGGGAAATGCACACTTTACATGCATACCATTTACATATGGAAAAATTAAGAAACTTTTAAAAAGTTTTTATTTGCACATATTGTAGGATGCATTGATTTTCTTATTCCTGTTGTAAAATGTATGTGTTCCCTTTGAATGTGCAAAGGGATACACGACTCACTTTGATCTTAAAAGTCAGTCTGTTTAATTATCTTTATTAGGGATAGGCCTGCTCCACATCCCATTGAAGTCACTGGAAATATTACTATTGGCTTTTTAGTGAGAGTTGGATCAAGTCCTATATTTGCTGCGTATTTCATACTGCTCGGTTTCATCATAAAGTCTTGGCAATACAAGACTCTTTTTCAAATTCCAGCTTTTGTTTCTATTATCTGGAAGTATATAGAAATTAAGTGTTTGAGTAATACTTTTTGAATCTAGTCCTGCTCTGTGTATCAAAGGTTTTTAAAGACTTTTAAAGTGATTTGCCACAGCACATTGAGACATTGCCTGGGTCTTTGAATAAGCTTGATTTGCTAATTTTCAGTAAATCATTTATCTAACACAGAGTATTGTGGTCCCTAATCATTAGTGGTCTGCAGAGAGTTAGGTGGTCATGCGCTGGTAATTCTTTCTCACTTCCAGTTGCTAAATCACATTACAAGACAACTGAAAATATACTAAATATGTCTTTCCTGTAATCTGCACGGGACTGCTAAGGGTGTGTCTACACAGGGTGATTTAGTTTAATCCAAATCTTTTTGATGTGCATCATATAACACAGTACATAAGTCACATAATAGCGTGCAGACAGAATGCCTGTTCCATTTTCAATTCTCATTGTATGAAAATATGGTGGCAGCTTGCTGTGAATAGCAGGCATAACCCATGTTCTTTTGCTTTACTGATGAGTAGCATGAATCCTGGGATGTTTTTGCTGTGACCTGTAGCAAGCTAGGTGGGGTCAATTTTTTTTTTTTTTTTAAATTCCATGTTTCCACTGTGTCTGCCCCATACTTACTTTCTGGGTTGGCTCATTTCATTTTTGAATTTCTGTCAGTCTGCCCCGCACCACGATGATAAGCAAATACACAGAGGCTGCTTAGGCTGTATTACAGCACTCAAAGCCAGATGAATTCGGCTTTGGACTTCATCCGTCGCACCACCAAGCAGATTATGTGGGAGCAGGAGAATATTCTACAGCAGCAGCTCCTCTGGCAGGGGTACAGAAAGGAGTACTATTCCATGACGCTCCATGGACTGGTTGATCACTGTGGCAGGTTTACAGACATAAAGGCAGGGTGCTCTGCCAGGGACCCCAAGGCTAGGATCTTCTGGAACTCAGTTCTATTTAGATTAAAGCACTGTTTTACCCCAGGACCACTGTGGAGATTAATGGTGTGCAGGTTGGTATGGTTATTCTGGGAGACCCGGTTTATTCTCTGATGCCCTGATTAAAGAAGTCATTCAGAGGCAGCTTGGAGAGAAGGAAGGAACATTTTAACTATTACCTGACTAGGTGCAGAATGGTGGTAGAGTAGGTATTTAGCCATTTGAAAGGCAGATGCTGCTGCTTATAGAATAGGGTGGAAGCAGCAGAAAAAAAACAGGCCGACCATTATAACTGCACGTTGTGTCCTGCACAATATTTGTGAGAGCAAGGGGGAGAAAGCCTTAACGATGTGTGGGAGGCTGAGGTGCAGACAGCTGCTTGGTGATTTAAGTAATGGGCAAGACGTCCCACAGAAAATGCTAACACCCAAGGGAATATTGTCAGAGGTGTCTATTGTTTGTATTTTGAGTCTCATGCCTCAACAAGTATGGCTGTTAGCCCATGGATGGGGGTATTGGGATAGATATATTGTGAGCAGTGGGGCATTGCGTATGCGTGATAGATAGAAGTGTAACATTCTATATGTACTTTTGTAAAATCCTATGAATTATTTCATTTTTATTTAAAGGATTTTTAGGAGTTAAATGTAATGATGACTCAATGGATGGACTGTACACAGTTTGTTATGAAAGAACAACAACAAAACCAAAAAGTCTGAATTGAACCAATGGAAAAATATTTTTGTATTTGAAAATACAATTAAAGCAACAGTACCAACAAAACTGAAAGTGAAACAGTACCAACCTTGCAACCCGAAGAAGGAGGATGGATGGGGGGAGGGGAGGGTGCATAAAGTCACAGGTGAATCGATGCCTTCCCTCTGCCTCTTCTTAATCCCAGAGCCCATGTGGACAAGTGCCATGGCTCAAAATTATCAGGGACACAGATGGGCTCCCAGGAGCCAGCGTTCTTGGTGCCCAGAGGTTTGTTCTACGTCTCTTTTAGGCTGCCGTGACTCTCAATGATATGTTGAGGCAGGTGACTAGGAGCAGAGAATTCATAAAGACAAAGGACAGACCAGTGAGTTGCACCAGAATGGTCTCCTAGAAGTGCTGCAGGAGTGCAAGGGGATTTGCAAGCTATACTGGGGGGCATGGGTGTGCAGCTACTCCCTATGATGCGTGAAATGAAATAAAGCTGAGAAATTGCTGTAAATGCTGCTATATCTCCCCTGCAGACGTGGAGAAAGTGCAGAGAAAAACAGACCAGGTCCTGCAGTGATTGTCCGCTACAATACGTGATTCAGGGCATTTGTATCAAGCCTGGGTTGTGGGAAGCCAGACCTAGTGGTCAGAACCAGAATCCAGCATCAGCTGGGTCAGGATACCGGGCAATCAGAAGCAGGAGGCAAACTGGAGATCAGAGCCGCAAGTCAGGAACCAGAAGTCAGGCCAGGTCAGGATACCAGGGGGTCAGAGGCAGGAGACAAACCAGAGATCAGAACAACAGGTCAGGAAGTCATGCTGGAGGAGCAGGAGGCACAAGGTTCACAATAAAGAGCAGGGTGGATCCCAGTTCAGAGAGCTTCCTGTTCCTGTTGCTGACTTAAGTAGGGCCAGAAGGCCAATCAGGTCAGACTCTGTCAATGTGATGTCGGGGCAGAACATCAAACTAGAGCTGGGTTTCATGGGTCCTGTGTTAGAGGCTGCCAAATGGAGGATTGAAGTGTGGCTGCTCCTGTGGACCTGGGTTCGAGGCCCTGTCAGTCGTGACAACTTGTACCTCAAGGGGGAGCAGTACTGTGTGTACCTTTCACCAGCCATGCAGTGTTCATTTCTATCTCATCCAAACTATGAACACTAACCAAACTTCTTGTTTTGTAACCACTGTCTCAAAATGTTGAATTTTGCACAAATGAATGCTTTTGTTATTTGAATCTTCTGTGTGTGGGAGAGAAGGGTGGGTAGAGACTGTGCATGCTGGTGGCTGCATAGAAAGTGGGGTGGGGAGGGGGGCTGTCTACAATGGCTGTGGCCAAGGGGCATCCAGAACTGAAACCAGGATGGCAGTATAGCATAATAATTAATACATTGTAAACATAGATACTTATGTGCTGAAGTTCTCCAGGGAACTGCCTTTTTGGGCCCAGTCTGTATTTCTGGCTGGGACTCACGCTCAGCTGATGCAGAAGTCTGTGGACAGTAGGTGTCTAACAGTGTCTGGGATAGGTTGTAAGATAGATATGTAGAATCCTGTCCAGTTCATCATAAAACAGACAGTGCACATGTCACCTGCTGGATTGCCTCCTTTTGTCCCTCATTTCAAGGTACTTTCTCCTGAGCTGCTTGCTCTTTATCCAGCACTGCTCGGTCTCCTGGTCATGACCCTTTGAGGACATCTACTTTGCAATTTCCACAAAAAGGTCTTTATTCCAGTGGCTGGCCACAATAGCTTCTTGAACTGTCACTTCTCCACAGCTAGCAATGAGATCCAGGGTCTCAGCATGGCTCCAGGTAGTTTTGTGAGGCATATTGTAGGACTTCTGGAGTGCTATCATGGTTGTATCACAAGAATCATAAACTGGGATCCAGGAGCAAATGGGTAAAATCTGGCTCAGCACCAGCATTTATAGGAGGCAGGTATTGTCCTGGGAACTTGACACCAGCGCCAGGGAGGGCACAGAGGTAAATTAATAGGTCAGGAACAATCAACCCGTAAAGCACTGTGGGATAGCTGCAAAAAGTGGTGTGGAGCCACTGCATCCTCATGAACAATAAACCGAATTAATTCAATCTGAGGCAGACTAGTCCACTTTGCAAGAGGACTCTAGAGTTTGTGATAAATATGGCGTTAATGCACAGTGATGGATTGCGTTATGTCCATTTAAAAACTGGATTAACTCAATTCCATCTTTTTAAAAAAAAAAAAAAAAAAAAACCCTGTAGATAAGCCCTAAATGATTACAAATGGGAAGGGAGGTGGTTTGTGCAATAGGCAACTGAAGGGAAGGAGGCTCATTATTATTATTATAATCTTTTTTGCTGTAGCTCCTAGAGGCCTCAACATAGCAAATGACAATGTAAAGTTCTTCAGGTTATGTCTGTCCTGGGAACTAAAGAGTTAAGTTGTAGTACATGTAAAAATGCAGCTCTTGGCTTCCCTTAAGTGCATATGTTAAGTGAATCAGACCCAAGGTGTTTGGTTCAGGCCTATCTCAATGTAATTTCTAACATAAGTAGGCAACAGCCATCCAGATGAATATCAATAAATACACAGAGCTCTTTGTTATACAGGATCTAATTAGACATCTCTTATTTATGTAATTTACATTAATTGCATGGCAACAAGATTTATTTCTTACATATTTGTTTCACAGTGTAGTTTTCTTTATCAATCAATTGATATTTAGTTAAGATAATAACTCTTATTAAAATTAAATTAAATGCTACCCTGATTTAACTTAAAATAAATGCTGGCAATATTAATGAAATGCAAAAACACTTTAGATGATTGTAGTGCTTCATTAAATTCTCCATTGTTGAATGAATGGGTGTGAAGCACAACTGTATTGTCTAGTCAACACAGGACTGGGAGCCAGGTGCTCTTGAGATCTAATCCTGGCTCTGGGAATTAGACTAATTGCTTAACCTCTCTGTACAGAATGGGGATAATTCCTTCCCACCTCACAGAGCTAGCCTGAGGTACAGATTTAGAAACAGAGCCAAAGCCCAATGGGAGTCTCTTCCTTGCCTTCATTGAACTTTGGATCAGGCACTTAAATGAAATTGTTACTACTGTTTTAAACGGAAAATGGTTTTAAATTTTCACTCATTATAAAGTAGGATAAAATAGGGGTAAATGGGAGATGTAATTTTTTGGTTTTTGAATAAAAGTCCCAAAGAAATGAGTGAGATCAGGGGTTCACAAACTTTTTCCATAGTGTGAACTAAAGTTTAATAGAGAGATTACCTCATACCCATTCGGAGCAGGGACTATATGGTTTGTTCATTTCCTAGCATTTCAGGAGTACAAAAACAGTTACTGAGACAATTTCCTTTACTAAGGTTACTGAAGATGTATTTTAGAATAATAGTGTTCACCCATTTATATCCAGCAATGTGTTAATTATAAAATTTTGAACTAGAGTCTCACATTAAATTATTTTCATAGATTTTTAACCTGAGAAGGTACCATTTATGACCATCTAGTCTGATCTCCTGCATAACATAGGTCAAAGAATGTCACTCAGTAATTTCTGCCTCAAGCTCATTACTTCTGTTTAAGCTATAGTATGTCTTTTAAAAAGATATCCAAGGTTGATTTAAAAATTTCAAGTAAGCGAGAATCCAGCACATTCCTAGATAAATTATTCCAATGGCAAATTGTTAAAAATTTGCTCTTTATTTCTAGCGTGAATTTGTCTAGCTTCAACTTCCAACCACTGGATCTGGTTGTCTTTTTCTGTTTGATTAAAGAGCTGACTTCTATAATAAAAAGACAGCTTCAGGATCAATTTCTTAGTTTCTTAAAGTAAAAAACAAATGGAGGGTAAAGTAACCACATTTGACTATGCAGGGGGAAAAACCCCACACTTCATTTCTTTTCAGGTCGTTGTCCTATCTCAGTTCCTAGGGGTTACCACTGCTCAGAACAGTCCATCAGCTTCTGCGTCACTTCATCTGATGCAATGAATACTCTTAGATGAAATATAGGAGCTCTTCCTCTCTCCCTTAGAATGATTTTCTATGGGATGCAACATTAAATCCAGGAAAATAGTAGCCACAGAAAGCCATTTTATTCAAATAAAAACTCACCCCAATGAATTTTTTTCCCTTAAAATTCATTCTAAAACTGACCTCTGCCAGAAATCCCTCCTCTCCTTATCACTAGCAACTGCCAGACTCTGTCTCATGAACAATTGTCCTGTCTTGTCTTAGACCATAGGGCCTCAGGAATAAGCAATGTGTCCCATCTGTGTGTGTTATGCAAATGGTAAGGGTGTATATAAGAAGGTCTAGATCCTGGCTCCCCCTTTAGTGAGCTCTGGCAGCGCAAAGCAGACTTAAAGATGGCCTAAGTGGCCAGATGAGGATTCAGCTAGTAAGCTGAATTCAGTGCAAGGGAAACGCTTGGGTGGTGCAGAACTAGCGTAGCTGGGCCTGCACCACCAACCCTGCAGAGTCCAGTGCACAGGACGTGTTAGGGAGAAGTGTGTGCGCCCAGAGTGAGTCTGTGTTCCAGCAATCCCCATTTGCCACATTAGCCTGGTGGGGACTGCTGCAGCTGGGGTTAAATTACAGCAGAACAGGATCCATGGAAGGCTAAAGGTGGCATACAGCTAGACCCAAGGACTGGGTCCTTAATGTACAGCACAGGTTAATGTGGCTTTTTTTTTTTTTTTTTTTTTAAGAACTGAGCATATCTGGCCATATTGTTAGCTGCTCAGACCAAATGCTTGATGTTTATTTTTGTATACTGTTCTGAGAGCCCTCCCACCTCACTTTTATTACCAATGTGTTTTATTTTTACTCAGACATGCTACAGAATTAATGTTTGATTCTTATCATGAAAGACAAAATTTCTTTTCATAGTGGGTAATACTTGAACTGTACACAATATGGTGACTCAGTAAGATAAATAAATACTATTGGCTGCATTTTCTCACTTCAAAGAAAAACATCTCCTTTGTCACATCAATTAAACATTTGATCAGTAACAGAACTCATGCTACAGAGGATGTTTGAAAGAGTCTAAACAAAACTATAGTAAATGAGAAGTCTGTGATGCAAGTGAAAGCTCTAGGCCAAGATTTTCAATTTTTAGATGCCCAATTAAGAGCACTTTGTGCTAAGTACCAACAAGCTGAAAATCAGGCCCCTTCAAGGTGTCTTAGTGTGGGAACCCAAAAATTTAGACCTCCCAGAATCGCTAGTCACTTTTGGAATCTTGGCTTGAATCTTTAACTTGCACCTGGTTTCAGAGGTACAGTAATCGTAGTACATTGTAAATGAAAATTATTTGGCAAATTCAAGCCACCATTTGGCAAATTTTGGCAAATTTGGCCACCATTTGGTTTAGAGCAAATAAGTAGGGAGCCATGTCAATTTAGCATTATTGGGGCTACTTTCTTACTGTATATCCTTCTCTGTAAGTAAAAGGACATTTAATGCTTTCTCTGGCGATTTCATGGTAGTTATATATCACTATGATTCTCTCACTTCTCCTGTGAAATCTAATACATACATACATACTGCCCTCAGATACACAGTTCCTTTTGCTTTTAGTGAGAGCAGTGCATGCTGTTCTGAAAGCAGGTTGTAATCCATAACAAACAGTGGTGCCATAAATTAACTAAATCCATTAGATAATCTCACTCTTCATAGATATACAACTTAAAAAAAAAACAATCTAAACCAAAATGAAAATCTCTTCCTACGTGGAAATGTTTGTTTTTACTTAGCTACATTTACATGCCTATCCTGAACGGAGCTGCTTATAAATTTGGCATTGAGGCACTACAAGGCACACCACTAAAGTTGAGCTCAGTGTACTTTTCTGCTAATGAGAGGCAGCCTTCTGAAAGGGTCAGCTAATTATCCAAAAGTTACTGGGCAGATTCCCAGCTGGTGCAAATTCACAAAATTCTACTGCAGTCAATGGCACTATGTCAATTTACATCAGCTGGCTTTTAACATCCAACAGTACTTTTTGAGGTTCCCTCCTCTGACCCTGCAGTTCTGTCCCCATTAATCACTCCCACCCTTCTCCGTGACCCTTTTGCATCCTGCTTGCTCACTAATACGGAGCAGTCAGCAAGAGCAAGCAATGATGAAATCAGTGATCATATGCATCCTTAATTACAACAAAACCAGCAAGCTGGATTTGTTGATGTTAGGTTACACAGATTAGGAGCTGCGATTTTAAAGCTTGTGGCACTTGTTTTGGAAGATGATCTATTTGTCATTGTCTAGGGGACATGTAAATTACACTTTTAAGATAGGTTATTTCAGGTCATGTGAACCATGACACATTTTGGAAGTTGCTAACAAAATCTAGAGTCCATACAAGTCAAACCGCATGCTGTTCTTTAAGCCAGTAACCTCATAACCATGATTTTTCAGCTCAGTGAACGCATCAGTAAACCTAATATGCCAAATCAAGAAACAAAAGTATTTTATTTATTCATGGAACTTTCACACGGCAGGATGGGTGTTGGCAGCATGGTATTCATCAAACCTGAAAAACACATGGCTACACCCTGACAGACAGCTGGAGTATGGTAAACCACATAATGAAAAGATATGAAAATATCATTTTCCATACAAAACTAAAACATGACTAGGAAGCAAATTAAGTAAATAAATAGAATATACAACTGACATACTGCAATATAGTCATTGCTGTTTAATACTAATTTCAGTGTAGGGTACCCAGGATATGCAAAAGGCCATACAAAATATTTCAGAACCAGGAAGAGGTTAACAGCCTGGAAATGTTCCAAGTTAATCTCTTGCAGCTGGTGGATGCTTGTATATTTACCCTATGGTAGATCTCAAATGCTTCTCACTTTAGGGCTGTTTTTATATTCGTCAATTCAAAATGCATGTCACCAATGAAATAACCTGTTGCTTTCTGGTATTGGCTAACATCCCAAGCAAAAAGAGGAATGGTATCAAGTGCTGTGAGTTAAAGTGTTATAGTCTGCATTCAGTCAGGAAAAAAAGGAATAAATTGTTAATCTTTCCTAATTAGGCACCACTCACATTTCATTTTTTTTGTCCATTATTTTTAAGACCATCATATCCAAATATTCAGTGATTTAAATACAATATCCATCCAACAATTAGGCTGTGTTGTACCAGCACCATCCATTTAAGGACTCATTTGTCATTTAAGTCCAACTCCCTTTTGATTTACCATTCTTTTAAAAACTTCTAATTAGAAATATTAAAAATAAAGAGAAATATGTCATTTCCACAAAAGAGCCCCTCCAGACTCTGGCCAGCCCTTTAGAGCAACCTAAAAACAGACCACATCTGTAACAGGAGTTCTCAAACTACATTGTGTCTGAGGGTCTCATGAATATCAGCCACTCACTCCCTCATATTTACTATTATGCTACATCTCTTTAGTAACCACAGCAAAAGAAAAAAATCAGTTACTAGCAAATAGAAACTGTTTTGTCCTTTGCAAAGAAAGTTAGCCTGACTAATGTTACTCTTCATTTAAATGCCTCCTGTGTGTTCTGTATCTCCCCCTGCACGTGCTTCTCTGCCATGTGATCAGCATTATTAGTGTTTATGACAGAATAGCACCACACGTGTACTACTGTGCCTGCTTCACAGAAACACAGACAAGACAAACCTCTGCCTCAGCTGGCATAAGCCAGTGTATCTCCTGACTTAGCCCTGACAACCGCTGTGACGGACTGACAGACTAGTGTGGATACAGCACACACACCTGGATTACAGTGAGATAGCATGTTTTTTTCTATTTAGGCAGACCTACATCTTGGTTGTTGAGATGTTGTGATTTATTTACATTTAAACATACACTTTTTGTCAGTGGCACTGTGGATGGCCTTCCTCTTCCACTGCATGTATTGACACTGGTTCCCCCTCCTAGAGAACTGTAGCAGATCGATGACTCAACGGTGTGGCACCTCCTGCTGCTCGTCTTGGGAATTAGCTCAACTCCAGCTCCAGAGCACCCTCTGCTGGCTGGTGTCTTGCCTGTCTCAGGCTCTGTGTCCCTCCTGGACCCTGGTGCCGCTTTACCCCAGGGTTCTGCCCCAGCAGTACCCCCGCTCTCTGGGTCTCCCCTCCCAGGGGAACTCCCAACCCTCTATCCCCACCTTGCCTCAGTGGCTACTGCCAGTCGTCATCTAGCTCCCTTTCACTGGGGCAAACTGCAGTTTGTAAAGGCCACTCATCACTGGCAAGGGGGTCAGACCAGCTGCGTCTGCCTAACCCCGGGCTGCACTTCTGCAACCCCAGTACCTGCTTTGGTCTTTAGCAAGGCCCGCAGCCTGGGAATTTGCCAGGCTGGAGCTCCCCAGCTCCTCTTGCCTTTCCCCAGCCCTGCTCTACTCCCAGCACCCTGAGCTCCTAGGTCCTTTCTCAGTCCAGGACTGGAGTGAGTCTCCTTCTGTCTCCTGGACCCACAGCCCTTTTATCCAGGCCAGCTGTGGCCTGATTAAGCCAGCCACACCTGGGGCCAACTACCTCGCCAGCCTCCCTCAGCTGCTCTTAATCCCTTTTACCTTGGAGTGGGGCAGCGTATACAGGAACATATACCCATCTGAGTGGCTTCCTTCTCCTAGGATTCCCCAGTTATGCTATCCACCCACCTAAGCCCTCTGCTCCTCCTCTTACTTGAATAGGCTGCCTGGTTCACTTCTCCCCTGGATAGTCCTCAGTACTGGAGAGCTCCTGGCTTCTCCCTCAGCAGTGCCTAACAGCTATAGACCATGAGCACAGCTGCTGCTTCCTGTCTTTCTCCTGTGTAGCTGTAACACCTAACAGAAGCACCTAGGTTGGTTCCACCTCCCTATTTCTAGTTGTTTTAACAGATGTCCAAGTTCTTCTTCGTACTGGTGAACCTGGAAGGTTGTAGAATTAACTTGAAGAGGAGAGCCAGCTCCATGGACCACCAACAAGTGCTCTTTGGACCTCAGTTTGAGAATCACTGATCCACAGGTTATTAACTGGGCTCAATGCATGGTGGGACAGAGTGTTGGGAGTGCTGATGCCCTCCCAGCTGTGTTGAATTGTGACAATAGTTACTTTAACATTTACTGTTAACAGGTGATTATACTTAATTTAAAAAGCTCTCAGTAACTTGAAACATTATATTATGACTTAAGAATTATCTTCTGTGTTGAGATTTTCCCATTATGAACAGATTAAAACCCACTTTGTACATCATTTCAGTTTTCAGGTACAGACAGTTTGAAAACTGAGTGTGCAACAATGTTATTGTGAGCTTAGATGTCAAATGAATTAAGTTGATTCATTCTTAAATTTAACTGGCAAGATTTAATGGTTCACATTAGAGCATCAATAGCTATTTTGTTCAATGAATGACTACAGTTTAATGACTCTTGATGTCAGTGTATTTTGCCCAGGGTAAAACTCGATATATGAATTATTCACTGCTGGATGAAATGAATGGAGCCATGTTCATACACTGAATGCTAACTGTGGTTATTTGACACGATGGGGCACAGTTGATGCTGACAAAGGACAATGGTTAATTTACAGCGTGGTACTGGGGCTCAGTCATTCTAGTTAAGATCTTTATAGAAGGCATGGCACTTTTTGTCATGTACTTCACATTAAGATGGATTCTGTGTGCCAAAAAACATTGAAGCATAGCGTCACCTTTAAAAATGTTCACTTTTTTAAAGAAAAAAAACCCACTTTCCTGTCTTTTTGGTTGAAGCATTGCTCCAAAGAAAATGTGTTTAAGGGCAACTTAAAAATAAATAGAGGAATAAGTCTATATATCACTTGAGAGCCTTGTCATAGATGTGATAGCTACTCGGACTTCCTTGATAGGAAAAGATTTGGCAGCCTCTCACACAACAGAATCTTGGACTGGAAATAATGGTGCTTTTACCTAAGCTTCTATTTACAAAGCTCAGAATTAAGGAGACTGGGCAAAGGTTCTGCACTAGAGCATTTACAAGCCGCTAAGATATTTTCCCAGCCTTCTTGAAATGCTGTTGCTTTAATGCGAACCATTTGTAAGCCGAAAAGACACAATGCAATTCAGCTTGATCTGACAAATGAGCCACAACGTTTACTTACACATAATAATGATCCATTCATCTTTACTGTATGTTCTGAACTGCATACTTATTGCAAACATCTGTGATGCAAAAAAGACTGACATCACAACTCATTTTTATGGTTTAAACATAGTGATGGATGAAAACAGTTATTTTCCTTTTTTTTCTTCTAAGTTCATAAGACAATATCCAGAGATTCATTCTCGGTCATTTTGTAGCCCAGTTTCACTTTTCGTGTGTGATTGAATCACTACCCTGGGAACACACAGTCCCTGAATTAGTGTCCAAACTCACCCCACTTCCTGAGGTAAAGCTTTATTGGTGGCTCAGAAAACATCCCCACAAGACAAACCATGCAGGCTTTGGTATTCTGGCAATAATGCATTCATACCACTTACTCAGAAAAAAGCAGCTAAAGAAATTATCCGTAAAGGTGGCTTTCATTTAGAGACTGCTGTTCACTTCTGTGTTGGGTGTCTCAAGTGAAGAGAAAGAGGACTACTGGGCATCACCAGGAGAAGGAAGAAGAGTGTCTGGCAAGAAACAGGACTCCTTCATTGACTATGGAGCATGCCCTTTAATACAGGGATTAAGGAAACAAACTATTATCTGAAGTCACCCAAAGGCAGCATGGAGGCTCAAGCTCTTCCCTAGGAGTCTACCATTACATCATCATCCCCAAATTTCAGCAGCATCATGTCCTGATATCAGTCCCTCCCTGGCCACAAACAGTTATATATTTGAGAAAGCCCAGCAAGAGATGGTCTTTTTATTGCTGAAGTGCAAACTTCTGACCTGACGCAAATCAACAGGTTGATTAAATTCAGGTTGAATCAAGCACCAAGCAGCTTTAAATTGGGTGGGGGTCCTTGCTGGGCTGACTGGAGAAACACTTCTGCAAAGAGTGGCTGTGCCCAGCCCAACCCCTCTCAGGCTACAGAAGACTGGGGACAATGCCATTGAGATGGTACCTGTAGCCCATAGGATTACTTGGCTAGCTATTATATCCTACTAATCCAGCTAGCTGTATCAAATAATATGTTTCTTTTTCTGAATTAATCCATTTCATATATGATTCTTATATTTTATCAGTATTAATTCCTATGCAATTAGGATGTGTTGAGGCATATGATATGTTTCCTAATAATTATACATAGAATAAGTTTTGCTGAAATGCAAGAAGCCTACCTGTATCTGGTAAGATTAGCTAAATAGCTAAAAGTATGATCAGTTAAGAGTAAGTCAGCATAAAGGCTGGCAACCTTGGCACAGATAGAAATGGTCCTTGAACTTTGGGGAACCGAAGAGAGGAACTACACACAACACTGAATAGGTTTATCTGGTGTCTGCAACCAGTTGGTAACCGCAGGGTACACCACAAACCTGGAAGTCGCCAAGAAAGCCTAGGTTTTCAGTTTTTGGAGTGAGACAATCCTTATTAATATGTAGAGAGTAAGTGTCATAATCCACTAACCTATAGGATAACGGTACCCATAAATTTCTTAGGGTACAGAAATAAGATTTAGGTACAGTAGGTTGGGCCTGAATTACATAGCATCAGAATCCTATATACCATGTAAGGATATCTTAGGGAGTTTTTTTCTTTTCTTTGTTTTCTTATAGTCTATAGATTATCTTTTTATCTACCTATCATTCTATCTTCCATTACCCTATCAGCTCAGCTTGTGTAGTATAGTATAACTACTCAGCATTCCTAACTATTGGGGAAGCCAGAATCATCATGTTATCAGGCATGCCAGGAGTAAGGCTGGTCCTTCACCTCCGATTACCGGGTCCTCAAGGAAGGGTGTGAATATGTTAGGTTAAGGTACTTATAATAGGAATGTTACCACCAGGAGTTTTGGAATTCTTTTACTGTTTTGCAGTCATAAATTTCATAGCATTTATTATTCTTTTGTTAATCTCAATAAAGTTTTTATCAATTTGGTATTGTCCTCAGTGTAAGTGTTTTTGCTAAGCACCCCAAGAGTCCTCTACCGATACAGAACTCTGAGTTCTCGGACCCAGTAGTCTGAATTGGACAAGACCCTATAAATCTTCTGGTCGGATGCGATCAGTGGCGAGCCATAACAACTAACACATACAATTCAGGTCAACATACCGCCCCCACCACCAACAACAACCCTTCAGTGGTGCCTCCTGCTTGGATTGGCCAGACTTTCAGCTCCTCTGCCTACGGACAATTTGGCAGAGAGCATGCTGTTCAAATCACCATTAGTGTTCTGTGTGCAAGCGTAAACAGAGACCCAAGAGAGTGCAATATTCAGGCTTTATTCTTTCCTGCACGTACAGTCCATTTTCATCAAGCACTTCCAGAAAGTAAAGTTCTCTAAGTTCCTAGACATGATGCCTATGCATAATCAGGCCATAACACCCCCTATTGGGAAGCTATTGATCATAACATCTCTTTTGTCACATCGATTTGAAATAGCAAAATTAAACATGAATATCATAACTTGCTTATTATTCTATTATATCCCCTGTAAAATCTGTATCATTATACATATGACTTTAAAAAAAAGTTGGTGTTAACTGTTTGTCAATTAAGATATTTTCTGGATTTGGGAGGTTTGTTCTTTCATGCCTTAGTGCTGTACAAAGTATTGTGGTCCTAGTAGGTGTATGTGTCTGGGGGCTTGGTGAAATATATGCCCAGCCACTGTTTATGTTATAAGAATGAGGATTTATCTGGTCAACACATGTAGCTTGCTTCCAAGTGCTTGATTTATCATTAGGAAATAATTTGACCCTGATAGGGTCTCCCAAGTGAAGATGTGGGAGGTCTCACCTTGTTGGTCACAACAGGCTTTGGCCTTTGCATTTCATAGACTCATAGATATTAAGGTCAGAAGGGACTGTTATGATCATCTAGTCTGACCTCCTGCACAATGCAGGCCACAGAGTCTAGCCCACCCACTCCTGCAATAAACCTCTCACCTATGTCTGAGCTATTGAAGTTCTCAAATCATAGTTTAAAGACTTCAAGGTGCAGAGAATCCTCCAGCAAGTGACCCGTGCCCCATGCTGCTGAGGAAGGCGAAAAACCCCCAGGGCCTCTTCCAATCTGCCCTGGAGGAAAATTCCTTCCCGACCCCATATATGGTGATCAGCTGAACCCTGAGCATGTGGGCAAGATTCACCAGCCAGATACCCAGGAAAGAATTCTCTGTAGTAACTCAGATCCTACCCCATCTAACATCCCATCACAGGCCATTGGGCCTATTTACCAGGAATAGTTACAGATCAATTAATTGCCAAAATCATGTTATCCCATCATACCATCTCCTCCTTTATCTTATCAAGTTTAATCTTGAAGCCAGATAGGTATTTTGCTCCCACTGCTTCCCTTGGAAGGCTGTTCCAGAACTTCACTCCTCTGATGGTTAGAAACCTTTGTCTAATTTCAAGTCTAAACTTCCTGATGGCCAGTTTATATCCATTTGTTCTTGTGTCCACATTGGTACTGAGCGTAAATAATTCCTCTCCCTCTCTGGTATTTATCCCTCTGATATATTTATACAGAGCAGTCATATCTCCCCTCTGCCTTCTTTTGGTTAGGCTAAACAAGCCAAGCTCCTTGAGTCTCCTTTCATAAGACAGGTTTTCCATTCCTCGGATCATCCTAGTAGCCCTTCTCTGTACCTGTTCCAGTTTGAATTCATCCTTCTTGAACACGGGAGACCAGAACTGCACACAGCATTCCAGGTGAGGTCTCACCAGTGCCTTGTATAACGGTACTAACACCTCCTTATCTCTACTGGAAATACCTCGCCTGATGCATCCCAAGTCCACATTAGCTTTTTTCACGGCCATATCACGTTGGCGGCTCATAGTCATCCTGTGATCAACCAATACTCCAAGGTCCTTCTCCTCCTCCATTACTTCTAATTGATGCATCCCCAGATTATAACTAAAATTCTTTTACTATCTCTTTCTTCCTTTCTGCCTGTTACTCAAGTGGTAATAATGCTGGGCTACTAGCAGCAAGGTACACAAGTGTCTTGACAAACTGTTGTAACTGGACTGCTCTTAATGCCTTTTATGGGTGTGCTTCTCCATTCAAAAATGGTTTCCCATATATTTTCTTTGCTCTTTGCAGCTTTAATAGTCTTACCAATTTTAACCACCGATTCAGTTTTGCCATTTCACTGGCTGTGGTACAGTAATTATATGATGTGACTGAATTCCCTTTGCCAAGTAAGTTGCACAAACTCACTGAATGTGGGGTCCATGATCTGAAACTGCACAATTTGAGATACCATGCCTGCTGAAGTACTTCATTGAGTGGTCTGTGATGGTCACTGCAGTAGTATCTGACAGTTCATCTAGTTCCCAGAAGTCTCAATAGTAGTCCACAATAATAAGGTCATTTTTGTGGTTTGCAATGAAAAGATCCATACTCTCTTTTCTCCAAGGTCTGTTAGGGATGCTGTGTATTTTCATGATCTCTTTTGGTTGGTTAGTCTGCATTTCCCCACATGTATCACATCTTCTCACTGATAACTTTGATCATGTCTGGCCACTATACAGAGTCTCTGGCTTTCTGGATACAAACTTCTATTCCAGAATGGCTCCGATATATTATTGAGAATTTCTGTTGTGAATGCTCTGGCAATGATGATTCCCCCACCTTATCTAGGATACTATCTTGTATGCTCAACTCATCTTGATAGTTGCAGTATTCTTGAGAGGCAAATGGGACTTCTCCCCTGGTGTCTGGTCATCCTGACAGAATGATGGATGTGAGCACGTCTTAATCTTGGTCTTGTCTAGTTTATTCTCAGGTTCTCTCTGGTCCCTGCCTTGAAAAGTGGCATATAACTGGTTTGGTTGATGCTTTCTATCAGGTTGAGGACCTCTTATTCTTACCATATTTTCATGCTGCAAGGCTGTTCTGGATAGTTAGCTGTGTACATATCAGTCCCTTTCTTGTAATGTACATCTTAGTTGTAGCATTGCAGTTTCACCAGAAAGCTCAGAAAGCATTTGGGGGTCACCAGTAGTGACTTTTTTTAAATGCTTTTGAGTGGTTTATGTTCCCTTTCTACTTGAATGGTTTTCTTCTCCTTGCACATACTGGTTGAACTTTTCACACAGGAATATTATTTCAAGACATTCCTTTTTATTTGGATGTACCTTCATACTGTTAGAGGGGAAGCCGTGTTATTCTGTATCCACAAAAACAACGAGGTGTCCAGTGGCACCTTAAAGACTAACAGATTTAATCGGGCATAAGCTTTCATAGGTAAAAAACCCACTTTTTCAGATGTATGGAGTGAATTTTCACTCCAGGCATCTGAAGAAGTGGGTCTTTTACCCACGAAAGTTTATGCCCAATTAAATCTGTTAGTCTTTAAGGTGCCACCGGACTCCTCATTGTCTTTATACTGTTGGCTATAGTGACCTTGACATGAAAGTTACTGGCTTTCACTTGCCCCATGCCGAGTCTCACTGGTGTCACATTACTTTGTTCAGATCACATTACATCAGGATGAGATAGTTGATTACCAACTCCTTGAGATGTATGATGGCTGGGTCTGGTACTATTCAATATTTCATTTAGGGTGACCAGATGTCCCGATTTTATAGGGACAGTCCCGATTTTTGGGTCTTTTTCTTATATAGTCTCCTATTACTCCCCACCCCGTCCCGATTTTTCACATTTGCTGTCTGGTCACCCTAATCTCATTGGATAATTTTCACTTGGATAATGGAATCGAGGGTATGGTTATAAAATCTGTGGATGACACCAAGCTGAGAGGGGTTGCTAACACTTTGGAGGACAGAATTAGAATTCAAAATGCCCTTGAAAAATTAGAACTTTGGTCTGAAATCAACAAGATGAAATCCATTGAAGACAAGTGCAAAATATGACACCTAGGAAGAAAAAAAATCAAATGCAAGAATAACTGGCTAGGCAGTAGTATTGACGAAAAGGATCTGGGGGTTATAATGGATCACAAATTGAATATGAGTCAACAATGTGATGCAATTGCAAAAAAAGGCTAATATAATTCTGGGGTATATTAACAGGAGTGTTGTAAGTAAGACATGGGAGGTAATTGTCCCACTATACTTGGCACTGAGGAGGCCTCAGCTGGAGTACTGTGTCAGTTCTGGGCACAACTCTTTAAGAAAGAAATGGACAAATTGGAGAGAGTCCACAGGTGAGCAAAAAAAAAATAAAAGATTTAGAAAATCTGACCTATGAGTAGAGTTTTAAAAAAATGGGCATATTTACTCAAGAGAAGAAAACTGAGGGGGGGGACGTGATTACAGCCTTCAAATATGTTAAGGGCTGTTATAAAGAAGACAGTGATCAGTTGTTCTCCATGTGAAGGCAGGACAAAAAGTAAACAGCTTAATCTGCAGCAAGGGAGATTCAGGTTAGATGGTAGGAAAACCTTTCTAACTATAAAGGATTGTCAAGCATGGACTAGGTTTCCAAGGGAGGTTGTGGAATCCCCATTATTGGAGGTTTTTAAGAACAGGTTAGACAAACTCCTATCAGGGATGGTCTTGGTCCTGCCTCAGCAGAGGGCGCTGTCCATGCTGTATCTTTACCAGTAGTTGCTTCTAAGATGTGCACGTCATCTTGTTTTTGCTCCATTTTAGATTTACTTTCCTGGGTCTTTCTAGCAGACAGATGAAATTATGGGCATGATCTGCTGATCCTTTAAGTCTTGTTAGTATATTTTACTGTGGCATAAATATTTTTCCGCTGCAGGTTTGAACCCAAATGGCCTTCTCAATCATCTGTTCCTACCAATTGATGTCCAAAATGTGGAGAGGTTGCTGCTTTCTTTATCCAGTAGTATTCAGCAATATGTGTCTTTGGTATCAAGTGCTGAAGATATTTTTTGCTTTTTCAAGTCAGGTACCATTTCTTCAATTGTAGGTATTTGGTAGTGAGCTCTTTTTAGTGCTTTGCTTACATTGCTTGGGTCTGTGTCACTGTATAATTGTAATTTAGCCTTTGCTTGATTACAACTTCACTTTCTTCTCTTGCATAATGTTGAGGAACTCTTTAGCCTAGCACATTCACCAATCCACGATTGTCTATTTGGTATTCAATTTCCTGTTTGTTTGTCTGCTGCTGCCTTATTTTTGCATCTGGTGCTACTCTGAGCTTTGCAAACTGTTCTTTTTTTTTGCTGGTTTGCACTACATTAATATCATTTACGTGCAAATTTTCATCCTCTGAATCATTGCATGCTTCCTCAATGTGGTGCATTTTTTTCTTTGTTTTTCTTATTTGCAAGCTTTGGAATAATGATTTCTCTAGCCACAGTTATTACAGATGACCCCATAGGAAAATTCTCTATGCCTTTGGATGGGAGCTTGCTCACATGTCCGTAGTTCTGGGTAGAGTTAGCTTGGGTTCTCTGAATATTCTCCTTCAAGCTTCTGCATCTTTCATTCCTAGTACTAATCTTTCACAAATTAATTACTATCTTTTAATATTTGTAATGGCATGAGTCAGTCATTTTGTACAGTTTGGCATTATACTGATCATTGCATCTCCAGATTCTTGATTACACTTGTTGAAACAATAGCTTTGTATATGACAATTTTATCAGGGTTGCAAATGCTTTTGGAGAACTTCTAGGATTTTATGTGGGTCTATCTGGTCTGCTGCTTGCATATCCAGATGCTGCTGGAGTATATGGCACCCTTTGCCCATTACAGCAAATAGTGTGGCTGCTCTTATTTTGTTTTGTTTTTTATCTAACCTTGTTGCAACATCGTTTTCCTATTGTGACCAAAAGAATGTCCAATTGCTAAACACATCCCCTTTCATGTTCATCTGTTTGGGGACAGATACACCCAGCTGCTGAGGTGAGCATTGGGGATGGGGAAAAGGTGGACGGGGAAGGTATCCTGCTGCCAACCCCTGCCTCTTTGAGAGGGAACAGGGACCCTTGTTGTAGACCTGCTGCTGCCAAGGGAAGGGGGGGCCCTGCTTCTCTGGAAGCGGTGGTGGCCTAATTCCACCCTCACTCCTAAACAGAGTGGGCCTACGGTGGAGGGGCAGGGTCATGTGGGTGGTGCCACAGTGGGCCTTGTGTCATGCTGTATTAAGGCCCCCAGATTGTTTTAATCCTGGCCTGTATATGTCATAGTCCAGTGGGGACAGAACTCTGCCCAGAAGTTGTGGCTCATCAGCACAGCCCCTGGCTGCCACATTCCCTTCCACCCTCACACAGGGCAGATGCCTTCAACGATAGGTAAGGGTGACCATAATGACTCTGGAGAGTCATTGTCCCATTTTCTGGCTCCCTCTTGTCTAAGCAACAGGGCAGGATAATGTGCTGCTTATGGAATGCACACTCCCTTCGTGATGAAAGTTGCAGAGAGAGGAAATTGCAGTCAGGTCACGGCATGACAGAGAGATTAAAATGCTGGGTGCTTGAATGTAGCAAAATGGCAGATTTTTGTGGCCAAAACATGTAATTCTCCAGCTATCTGGCAGAATTCCAGATTCTGCTAATATTCATGGAAGGCAGAATCAGAGTACAGGGTTCTGGCTATTACCATTGTATTGCAGTACAACTGTGGGAGGAAAAAGAAGCGGGGGGGAACAAATTATGAATGAAGAATGAATAAGTGGAAATTAAGGTAAAAGTAGAAACACAACCCACTACCATCCCTTGACGTTGATTGGACCTTGTGCTCATCAAAATAAGTCATTGGAGTGGCAAAAGGGGGATGACTGAGTATATTGGAAGACAACTGAATACAATTCAAGAGAAAAAACCCTGCCAAATATAAGCAAATAGCTCCTAGCTGTGTTTCATGAAAGTTCTGTACCTTCTAATGATGAGGAATATGGATGGCATGTGCTCTGCAACCCTGTGCTGTGGCCCACTCTCCTAAAATGTTTGAATTAGGGCAGTTTACTTATCTCGGTTCTTGTATACGTAATGGTGTGATTGTAGGGTGCACAATGAGAACCCAGTCTGCCTTGGCCCTTTAGAAAAAGGTAGTTTGTGACCATATGAAACCTACAGTTGAGATGCTGTCAAGCTTAGGTATGCTGGTGGTCTGTCCCTTGCTCTTTTTCTTTTCACTGCTGAACTTCAGACTGAATAATAGTATGTGAATTTTCTCTGTGACCTGTGCCAGTGAGTTTTGCTTAGCAGACAGTGGTCCAATTTCAAATAATTTCATGTCTGGAATGTTTATAGAATTCAGCATTTGGCAGGGATTACAAGACAAAACTAAGCATTTTCACAAATTGCTTCTTCCTCAATGGTGAGAACATGTTAGGGTTTCATCATTTGAAGGACTTTAAGGTTTAATGCATTTCTAACAAACCTGGGTTTGTGTGTGTTACTGTATCTCTCTCTCTCTCTCTCTCTCATGTAGTTTGTCATAAACACAGAATCTTTTTAGCTGTTAGTCTCACTTCCAGTGGGAGAAAAAAGAGCTACAGAAGTCTCCATGGCTTTCTTTCTAATCCACTTGATTTCAGGTACACAACTCCTGAGTAATAATCTGTCCCAAAATGTCAAAGATTACAATAATTAGGCATATTAAAGATCAGTGATACTGTAGGCTGTTGGATTACTAAGCAGCAATTCAAAGCACCCTCTTGAAGTAGAAGCATGATGATGAACTATGCCATTCCCTGCTGCTTCTGACTCCTACTGATGGTGATAATCATCCTCCTACAAGATGCACTGTTAGATGAAAGGTTGAAAGAATGTAAAACCATGCACTTCACCATGCACATTACTCAAGCACATTACTCTATCTGCTAATAACTCAACAAATAGACCATCTGAGAATGGAAGGGCATGACTATTGTCTTATTTCAAACATGCCAGTCTCCAATAATACAATAGTTATCTAGCCTGGATTGGATTTTTCAATATATACTTTAAAATTGCCTCCATTTTCTTTACTTTTTTTAATTGCACAGGATCAACATCCTCTTAGTTCAAAACTCTTAGTAGAGAGTTCACTTGGATTTAAAGTCAAATTAGATTTCACCCTTTAGAGGTGGGTTGAACAGAATGACTTTGTAGTATCAGTCTCCACCAAAAGAAGCGTGCAGTTTAGACGCACTCAGAGATGTTTACTGGCTGCCTCCCACTAGAGGGTGGCACATATATAAATGATGTCACTAACAGCATGACTGGAGTCTCCCTAATATACTGGTGTATTTTAGTCAAGGCAGGTACTGTTACTGGGCAGTCAGCTCATCTCTAATCATTCTACTGTAAATCTAAGATCAACTATAATCCGTCTGAAACAGTGCAAGCATCCAAACCTTGTGCCAAAATAAGATCTTTTGAGCTTCCTACTTGATGGAAATGTCTGTGAGTAATACAAAGCAATTACACTAATAATCAAGTGCCACTTACTCGCCTCAATGGGTGGAAAAACCTGATGGGACCAGCGATGATTTGGACAGTGGCATTGGCAACATTGGAGGGTTTGGACTCCTGGAAGGTCCAGGGAATTCAGTTGCTATAGGACTTAGGTCTGCTCCAGTGGAAAGTTTACTGGGGTAGATGACAAGTGTAACTAACCCTGTAATCAGACTGAGTTTTTCAGAGATGAAGGAGTAGATTTGTTGGATGCAGGGGCCAACATCTGGCTCTGGAAGGTGAGGGAATGGATCAGGCAAGAGTTATCACACCAGTGGCCAGTTTCCAGTGAAGTTAAAAGGCTAAAAGGACACAAGAGTCCAGGGATTTTGCTGATAGGCTTTGTGTCCACAAGACTGACGAGACATTGTACCCTTCATGGTTTGAGTTCCCCCCTCCCTTTTATATCCTCTGTCCCCCTCATGGGGAATTAGGGGTTGATAGGGCTCAGAAGAGCCCTAGGGGTAGGCTGAGGAGAGTCAACCCTGAGTTACAGGTTGAATGGTAGGACCCCTATAGCCCCCACACTGGAACCACTTAAAATGCCTGATATGTGAGTCTGGGTGGCAGGGCAGGTAGCACCCCTCCCCTGTGTTAAGTTTAACAACATTGCAGCCTAATGCTTAAAATCCATCCCCCGCCCTCTCTCTCTCCTCATTCATCACCATGCCCAGATCAATACTTTTAAATTCCAGTGTCAATGCTCAGCCCTATTCTCCCACAACCTAGCACTGTGCATTTCACCCTCTCTTCACTGAAGTGCCCAAAAAAAGTAAAATAATTATTATTTTAAAAATACATGTGAGTAGCAGTGAGTGAGCAGTAGCCCCTGCCCATCCTCACCCATCCTCTCACGATTGTTTGTTTATCCCCACTCCTTACTTCTTAGTAAAAATTAGGTTGTTAACACCCATGCCTGCCCCCTGTGGGAGGCAGAGACCTTCTTTCTCTTTGTCCTATAAACTCCAAGGCACACTTTGGGGCACACTGAAAATAATCACTTGCTTTGTCTAAGAACAATGCAGAAAAAAATTCCAGAAGTATTTTTTGAAATTTAAAAGCAAGTTTTGAGTTGACAGTGTCTGAAACACTTCAGGCCTTCTTTAGTTGAAAAGGACATGGCCACATTCTTCATTTGCAGGTCACCTTCAACATATGCCATTGTTGTGTAGATTAATAGAGCATTGCAGTTCCCAAGATTAACTCCAATTACTTCACATATGTCTCTATGCACTTTTGTTAACTAGGGGCTTATTTAAAGGTAATGGAAGTCCAGTGACTTCAGTTGGCTTCTAGATATCCAGTATGCATCTTTCATATCCAATATTTAGCTTATGTTTAAAGTACATCTAAAAATACCTTTTTTATTCTTCACACACTTCAGTCCATTTGCAGGCAGTGAATCAAATATGCACCTTCTTGCTTCTTCAGTGGAGCACTGTAGGTTTTGGGGGGAGTTCCCTGTTTCCAGTTCAGTTATGGTATTTTAATTGCAATCATGACTCTTCAAATCTATCCATCCATTTTCACCATTTATAAAAGATTGTTTAAGTGTCAGCCTTGGAAAAACATGTAGCAAGTCAGCCAACTTGTGCTCAAGTTGTTCATTCTCAAGGATAACAATTAAATGTATTTTTCTGCAATGATTTTGTATCACGTAGTCGTGCATATTTTTCTAGCTTATACAGACTCTTGACTGAATATATTTCCTTTTCTCTTAACAAGAAAATCAAACTATATTTTCTTTTACTTGAAATCTATTGTGTAGTGCAATAAGTTGTTTTAAAACGGTCTTTTTGTTTGTTAATGTAGGGGAAAGAATAATTATAGGTAAGCCACCATCTAGAGGAACATAGATGATTTATACAGAACATCATAAAAATAGAACATACAATGCACAGATGAAATATTGGAGACAGGTTTGCAAAGGGAGGCACAATATGTGCACCTTCAAATAAATGTGTGTGCAGTCACTGCACCAGCGCATCTTGTCATTTGCATGCACAGCTAGTATAGTTGTGAGCCCAACTGTCCATTTGTAGAAACACTTACCTGGTATGCTGGCCTGTGACAGTGTTGAGAGCCAGTAGCTGATCCAGCACTCTGATCACTCCCCTGGCTGTGGAGGCTACTTAAAAGCACAGGAAAGATGTGCAAAGGGAGGAGGGACTAGCAGAGCTCAGGCACAGGTAGGTCTCCGGGTGGTAAGATACTTCCTCTTCTACTTGGAGAAAAGGCTGAGGGTTGAAAGACGCTGCCATTGGAAGTGCTGCATAGGGATTGTAACAGGGACTTCTTGGTGGTAACATTTATAAAACTCGGAGGTGTTGACAAGCAAGAGATGTCCAAGATTATTTGTGAGGAACCTCGGGGTGGGAGAGGAGCCTGCCCGCTCAAGCTGCCTACTTGCTTATTTGAGTACACAAGTAAGCTTACATGCATAGCAGGTGTGTGCATATTTTTATGGAAACATCCATTGTGACTTTCTTTGAAAATTTAGTTCTGTTCATTACATTGGAAGCATCATGAAATATAGAAGGTTACCAGATTCCAAGTCATAAAGGACCAACTCCTGCAATTCTTACTCAAGCAAACCTCCCATTTTAGACAACGGAGTTTTGTTTGAGTAAGGTCACAAGATCAGGCCTGAAATGTGGAAAGTAAGAGAGTGAGTAGCATGTGGTTTTGGCTTTTTTTCATACTGTAAGAGAGAATAGGTTAGCTCTTTTCTTGTTTATAAGTAACTTTCTCCTTCTGTGGAATTCTGACAATTTGAAGTTGCTGACTGAATAGTACCTTTTCATTTACTGTGTTTCTGTTTAGGCAAATTTATTAAGGCGACATCTGTTTAGAAGCACTATAGACTTTTAAACATTCGTAAGTTTACTTGTTTTCTCCTGATCACCAGACACGTTGACCCATTTTTCTTTCTAATAAAAGAATATTGGAAAACCTCGGTTTCTTCTTTCAGACATATTTATTTTCCTTATTTGTCCCTGATACTATCACAGCCCTTTGTCTGTCAGTTACCACCCCGATATGTCTCTGTCCCATCTCAGAGCATCTGACTGGAATATAAATGCCAAAACAAAACAAATATTTCTCAGAACATTACAGTACCTATTTTAATGGATGAGTTTTGTCTGGGGGTGAAGCTGCTTGTGGGAAATACAGACAATTTGCACACTTGCAGGAAGCTTATCAAGTGTTGGTATTTTTAGGAATTCAGATTATACATGTTTAAATACATTGAAGAGCCTCTGCTACTGCATAATACAAAACCTGCATTTGTTTAACTTTCACTTTTATATAACACTATAAGAGCAATTTATGTGGCAAAATGAGAAAAAAAAATTCATCTATGCATTATTGTGTTCATGAATACGGATGGCCCTTTTCTTTTGTGGAGCACTTCTGTTCATGTACACAAGGAAAGGTTTTTTTGCTGTTGACATATGAAAAAGCTGTCATTTGTAAACTGAAGCAGATGTATGTGTAACTTTCATACAATACACTCTATGGATACAGTGGTTTAATTAAAAAGCCAATGCCATCTGATTATGATCAAATTCCAGAGTGCTTTACTGTATTTCTTATTTAACAGGACTCATATACAATAATAAGCAATCAATTATAGGAGGTAAGTTTGTGAGTGATGGCAAATGAAACAATGGCGGGAAAGGAAAAAATAGCATTTTGCTTAAAGCATTTGCAAAGTAATTCAATTAAAGAGGATTTCCTCCAGTTTACTGAACACTATGATAGGAGTAGAAGAGATATAGCAGGGAAGATATAGACTGAACTGTGAACCTCAATGGACTTGTGGATTTTGGCTTCTATGGATATAATGTAATGAGTAAATGATTTTCCGACACTCAGGCATTCATTCACAGTAAATACCCACTCATCAAATCACTGTCTAAATGTGGTGATCAGTAAATCTAGTGAGGTTCTTGCAATTCATAATGGTTGGAGTTCACTGCCAAAACAGCATTTGCGTAATGTTATTTATTTCCATACTGCCCCTTCCCAATTTCTGCCAACCCCATTGCAAAATTCTAGATCTGCAATTCTTCTGTATCTTATGCCATATGAAATCCACAGATGGAGATCAACTATCCCCAAAAGCAAAAAAGAAAAGAAAGGCCAAGTCTCCAGAAAATCCAAAAAGAGAGAGAAACAGACAATACTGTTGCCCCCTGGAAAATGGCAAACCTAATATCTATCTTTAAAAAGGGGGAACAAAGAGGACCCAGGGAATTATAGACAGTCAGCCTAATTTCAATAGGTGGAAAGTTACTGGAACAAATTATTAAACAGTCAATTTATAAGCATCTAGTGAATACTAGGGTTACGAGGAAAAGTCATGATGGATTTGTCAAGAACAAATCATGCCAAACCAACCTCATTCCTTCTTTGACAGAGTTACTGACAACAGGATAGAGCAGGGGTCGGCGACCTTTTAGAAGTGGTGTGCCGAGTCTTCATTTATTCACTTTAATTTAAGGTTTCGCGTGCCAGTAATACATTTTAACGTTTTTTAGAAGGTCTCTCTCTATAAGTGTATATATTATATAACTAAACTATTGTCGTACGTAAACAAGGTTTTCAAAATGTTTAAAATTAAATTAAAATGCTGATCTTACACGGCTGGTCCGCTCAGCCCCCTGCCAGCCTGGGGTTCCGTTCACCTAGGCCAGCAGCAGGCTGAGTGGGGCAAGAGGCCGGCAGCCAGAACCCCAGACCGGCAGTGGGCTGAGTGGCTCAGCCCGCTGCTGGTCTGGGGTTCCATCTGCTGGCTCCTGCCAGCCAGGGTCCCGGCTGCCGGCCCCGCTCAGCCTGCTGCCGGTCTGGGGTCCCGGCCCTATCCACACAGAGTAGGTACCTACCTTCTCCCTGGTTCTAGCCATTCTCTTCCTCTCTCTGCACTGAGCACAGGGCTGGGGGTGAAGGAGCAGGCTGGGGGTTGGGGTGCAGGGTCTGGCCAGGAGCTAGAATGAAGGAGGGGGCTCAGGGTTGGGGCAGGAGGTTTGGGTGTGGAGCGCTTACCTGGGCAGCTCCCATTTGGTGTGAGGGGTGCAGGTGGGAATGTGGGTGTGTGTGTGTGCAGGAGCTCCTGTTTGGTGCTCAGGGTGGGGGTGGGGATGTGGGGGGTGCAAGAGTCATGGCATGGGGTGTAGGGGGGCTGGGTATGTGGGGGGGGTGCTGGAGTCAGGGCTGGGGTTGTGGGGGGGGTCAGAGCATGGGGCTGGGGTGTGGGGGGGTGCAGAGGTGAGGGCAGAGTGCTGGGTGTGTGTGTGGGGGCGTGCAGGGGTGAGGGCAGAGGGCTGGGTGTGGGGGGGGGCGTGCAGGGGTGAGGGCAGAGGGCTGGGTGTGCGAGAAGGGTTCAGGGGTCAGGGCACGGGGCTGGGGTGTGGGGGGGGGTGCAGGGGTCAGGGCACGGGGCTGGGGTTGTGGGAGTGCTCCCAGCCCCCTGCCCTGAGTGGCTCACAACAGGGGGCTGGAGGGGATATGCTGATTCCACCCCTTTCCCCAAGGTCCCCAGAGCAGAGAGCATGCTGCGGCTCCACTTTTCCCTCTCCCGCTCCGTAGCAAGGGCCCTCAGCTGATCAGTGGCAGGGAGGGAGAGGAGGAGGGGCAGGAACCCAGCACACTGGGGGAAGAGGCTGGGGGAGGGGGGAGCTTGCCTGCCCTGCAAGAAGAAAGCGGTGGGCAGAGAAGAGCGGGCCGGGCCGGGCCGGATTTTTAATAGCACGCTGCTGTCTGCCGTCCCCGGCAGACAGCAGCGTGCCATTAAAAATTGGCTCGCCTGCCATCTTTGGCACGCGTGCCATAGGTTGCCGACCCCTGGGATAGAGGGAAGACATAAAATATTTTGATTTTAGTAAGGCTTTTGACACAGTCCCATATGACATTCTAATAAAAAAACTAGGGAAATGTGGTCTAGATGAATTTACTATAATGTGGGTATTAGAGAGACAAGGTGGGTAAGGTAATATCTTTTATCAGACCAACTTCTGTTGGTTAAAGAGACAAGCTCTCTAGTAACCTGGCTACAACACTGCAAACTATAAGGTGGTTGCACAACTGGCTGAAAGTCCATATTTTAAGAGAAGTTATGAATGGTTCACTGTCAAACTGGGAGGACGTATCTAGCAGGGTCCCACAGGGGTCAGTCCTGGCTTCAATATTATTCAATAATTTCATTAATGACTTGGAAAGTATGCTTATAAAATTTGCAGATGAAACCAAGATGGGAGGGGTTTCCAGTATTTTTGGAGGACAGGATTATAATTCAAAATGACCTTGACAAATTGAAGAATTGTCCTGAAACCAGTAAGATGAAATTCAATAATGACAAGTGCATAGTACTTCACTTGGGAAAGAAAAATCAAAATCACAACAAGGTGGAAAATAACTGGCTGGTAGTACTGCTGAAATGGATCTGGGGATTACAGCGCATCACAAACTGAATGAGTCAACAATATGATGCAGCTGTGAAAAAAAGACTAATACACTTCTGGGATGTACTAACTGGAGCGCCATATCATGCTGGAAGACATTGGAGGTAATTGTCCCACTCTGCTTGGGTCTGGCAGTGCCTCAGCTGGATTACTGTGTCCATTTTGTGGTGCCACGCTTTCAGAAGAGCTGTGGACAAATTGGAGAGGGTCCAGAGGAGAACAGCAAAAATAATAAAAGGTTTAAAAAAAAACCTGGACATGTTTATTCTTGAGAAAAGAAGGGGAGGGGCAGGCACCTGATAACAGTCTTCAAATATGTTAAGGGTTGTTGTTGTTGTCTATGTCCACTGAAGGTAGGGCAAAAAACTGGCTTAAACTGAAGAAGGGAGATTTAGGACATTAGGAAATCCTTTCGAAGGCTGTGGCTACACTATGAGGCTTTTAGCGACCCGGCTGTGCCGCTACAGCTGTGCTGCTAAAAGGCGCGCAGTGTCGCTGCTATTTGTCAGCAGGAGAGCTCTTTCCTGCCGCCAGAAAACTTCCACCCCCCATGAGCGGCAGCAGCTTTGTCAGCAGAAGAGCACTCCTGCTAACAAAGCGCTGTCCACATCGGTGCTTTTCATTGCTCAAACTTTTGTCATTGCGGGGGGGTCTTTTTAACACCCCTGAACGACAAAAGTTTTGCCAACAAAGTGCCAGTGTAGACAAACCCTAACTATAAAGGATAGTTAACACTGGAATAGGCTTCCAAGGGAGGTTATAGAATCCTCGTCCCTGCAAGTTTTTAAGAACTGGTTGGACAAACATCTGTCAGGGAGGATATATTTGGTCCTGCCTCAGTACTGGGGGACTGGATTAGATGTCCTCTCAAGGTTCCTTCCAGCCCTATGATCCTATGAATATCTGTGGTACAAACAAAAAGATTTAATGTCACAGAGGTAGGATATTTGAGGATGGGTGGGAAAAATATTTCTAAAGGGGGAATTGTTTCAAGGTGGTGTGGGAAATATTTCTATAGGGCGATACAGTCATGGGAAAGGCTAATGTTTTATACGTTTACATGAAGAAAAGTGGCGCAATCCCCCATTTTCATCAGTTTGGAACACATGATGAAGCTTTGGCAGGAAAAGAAGATACACAGCAATATCTATTTGCTATATCAGTTTGGGCATCTAGGCTCAGATCCTACAAACATTTCCACAAATGCTTAATTTTATTCACATGAGTAGTCCCATTGAATTCACATGTGTCAAGCTAAACACATGCATAAGTGTTTGCAGAGACAGGACCCTCGTTATTTGAAAACCACATCAAATTTTGTGCCTGCGTATATGCACATATGAATAAAAAAATTGTATGGGCAGCCTTTATTCTACAACCAGGCCTCAGTCTTATGAAGGCAGCATGTTATTTGAAGCCTGGCTGGCCCAGATTCATGAGGTTTGTTGCCAGGAGATCTATTTGAACAAAAGTGCTTTTAGTAATCTTATTTCTTAAAATTGCAGAACTGATTTACTGCTAAATCTATTTCTCAGATGCTTAAATTTGTCTCTTTATAATGGTGAATTATTATTCATCCGGATACAAATTTGAGTTAGCCCACTGCATACAAAAGGATGAAAGACTAATTTTAATAATTAACTTTTCTGTTATTACAGTTTTGTTCAAATTACTTGAAAAATGTTCCTCTCTACTGCTGAGCTTTTACAACTTATTAACCCCATTCAGTCAAATTTTGGTCTGTTCATTTCATTATCAATGTTCTTGTCAAGGCAATTTATAATAATTTTAGATCTGTGGATTGTTACAAGTATAATGGATTCATTATTATTATTATTTATCATCATTATTATGGCCAGATCCTTGATTTCGTTAATCACAAATGTTTGCTACATTGTGTATGTTCCGCCACTGTGTGTTCTGGACCCCTAATTCTGAAGAAAAGTAAACTTAATCAGGGGTATTCAGATCCCCGTACTGGTCCATTTTTCAGCTACACATTTTTTGGCATTTGTTGCCATTACATTAGTGGTTTAAAGAGTTATTGAATTTGGCAGTTTTACAAACATAGTTTATCAAATAGGGAAGTTAGTGTTAATATGCTAAAATGTCTCAGCTGTAATCCTAAATACATAAAAAAGAGTCAAGTCTATGGCAGGACCCAGATCTTGTTAGCCTCAGACGACTGCCTTACACACAAGAGAAACCCTGCCTAACTTTGGATGCTGGGGTCTACTCATCAGTTACTTTTTCCTCTTTTTAATAAAAAGGAGAAAGATAAAGTTTAGGACTTAAATGCTATTGATGATTTTATTGAACCACAACTAAACAAAAGAGGAAGATTAAAAGAATTCCTGTAAAAGTAAGTGTTTATTAGCCCACAAGACTATTATGAAAAGCATCTGAGGGTTCTAAAGAAACTAATGGAAGAAAATGTAAAGGTTTTACCAGTTAGTTTTGAAAGTTCATGGAGAACGGGTGAGGTTTCAAAGGCTTTGAGAATTACATATAAAGCACTCAATCATGTTTTAAAAAGGGCACCCAAGCATTCACTCAGCTGTTCATTTATCTTCAATAGCAAGCAAAATGTATAAGAAATAATAAGAGTTACTTTAAGAATTTAGAACATGTTAAACATGATCAGGAAATCTCAAAGTTTAAAAACTTGGTTCTGTTCAAAACTAACCATTCATTGAGAAAGTGGTCTGGAAGTCTCATAAGAGGAAACATTGAGTAAAATATTGCACTCAGACACACACACTTCTATGGGATTCCCTATACATTTCTAAGAAAAGAACTTGGCTCTTATTAAGAGATTTTGGGGAATCTTCCTTAATCATAGAATCATAGAATATCAGAGTTGGAAGGGACCTCAGGAGGTCATCTAGTCCAACCCCCTACTCAAAGCAGGACCAATCCCCAACTAAATCATGCTGGCCAGGGCTTTGTCAAGCCTGACCTCAGAAATATCTAAGGTAGGAGATTCTACCACCTCCCTAGGTAACGCATTCCAGTGTTTCACCACCCTCCTAGTGAAAAAGGTTTTCCTAATATCCAACCTAAACCTCCCCCACTGCAACTTGAGACCATTACTCCTTGTTCTGTCATCAGCTACTACTGAGAACAGTCTAGATCCATCCTCTTTGGAACCCCCTTTCGGGTAGTTGAACGCAGCTATCAAATCCCCCCTCATTCTTCTCTTTCGCAGACTAAACAATCCCAGTTCCCTCAGCCTTTCCTCATAAGTCATGTGTTCCAGTCCCCTAATCATTTTTGTTGCCCTCCGCTGGATGTTTTCCAATTTTTCCACATCCTTCTTGTAGTGTGGGGCCCAAAACTGGACACACTACTCCAGATGAGGCCTCACCAATGTTGAATAGAGGGGAACAATCACGTCCCTCGATCTGCTGGCAATGCCCCTATGTATACATCCCAAAATGCCATTGGCCTTCTTGGCAACAATGGCACATTGTTGACTCATATCCAGCTTCTCGTCCACTGTAACCCCTAGGTCCTTTTCTGCAGAACTGCTGCCTAACCATTCGGTCCCTAGTCTATAGCGGTGCATGGGGTTCTTCCATCCTAAGTGCAGGACTCTGCACTTGTCCTTGTTGAACCTCATCTGATTTCTTTTGGCCCAATCCTCTAATTTGTCTAGGGCCCTCTGTATCCTATCTACCTCTCCTCCCAGTTTAGTGTCATCTGCAAACTTGCTGAGGGTGCAATCCGCACCATCCTCCAGATCATTTATGAAGATATTGAACAAAACCGGCCCCAGGACCAACCCTTGGGGCACTCCACTTGATACCAGCTGCCAACTAGACATGGAGCCATTGATCACTACCCGTTGAGCCCGACAATATAGCCAGCTTTCTATCCACCTTATGGTCCATTCATCCAGCCCATACTTCTTTAACTTCCTGGCAAGAATACTGTGGGAGACCGTGCCAAAAGCTTTGCTAAAGTCAAGGAACAACATGTCCACCGCTTTCCCCTCATCCACAGAGCCAGTTATCTCGTCATAGAAGGTAATTAGATTAGTCAGGCATGACTTGCCCTTGGTGAACCCATGCTGACTGTTCCTGATCACTTTCCTCTCCTCTAAGTGCTTCAGAATTGATTCCTTGGGGACCTGCTCATGATTTTTCCAGGGACTGAGGTGAGGCTGACTGGCCTGTAGTTCCCTGGATCCTCCTTCTTCCCTTTTTTGAAGATGGGCTACATTAGCCTTTTTCCAGTCGTCCGGGACTTCCCCAGATCGCCATGAGTTTTCAAAGATAATGGCCAATGGCTCTGCAATCACATCCGCCAACTCCTTTAGCACTCTCGGATGCAGCGCATCCGGCCCCATGGACTTGTGCTTGTCCAGTTTTTCTAAATAGTCCCAAACCACTTCTTTCTCCACAGAGGGCTGGTCACCTCCTCCCCATGCTGTGCTGCCCACTGCAGTAGTCTGGGAGTTGACCTTGTTCATGAAGACAGAGGCAAAAAAAGCATTGAGTACATTAGCTTTTTCCACATCCTCTGTCACTAGGTTGCCTCCCTCATTCAGTAAGGGGCCCACACTTTCCTTGACTTTCTTCTTGGTTGCTAACTTACCTGCAGAAACCCTTCTTGTTACTCTTAACATCTCTTGGTAGCTGCAACTCCAGGTATGATTTGGCCTTCCTGATTTCACTCCTGCATGCCCGAGCAATATTTTTATACTCTTCCCTGGTCATTTGTCCAATCTTCCACTTCTTATAAGCTTCTTTTTTGTGTTCAAGATCAGCAAGGATTTCACTGTTAAGCCAAGCTGGTCGCCTGCCATATTTACTATTCTTTCTACACATCGGGATGGTTTGTCCCTGTAACCTCAATAAAGATTCTTTAAAATACAACCAGCTCTCCTGGACTCCTTTCCCTCTCATGTTATTCTCCCAAGGGATCCTGCCCATCAGTTCCCTGAGGGAGTCAAAGTCTGCTTTTCTGAAGTCCAGGGTCCGTATTCTGCTGCTCTCCTTTCTTCCCTGTGTCAGGATCCTGAACTCAACCATCTCATGGTCACTGCCTCCCAGGTTCCCATCCACTTTAGCTTCCCCTACTAATTCTTCCCGGTTTGTGAGCAGCAGGTCAAGAAGAGCTCTGCCCCTAGTTGGTTCCCCCAGCATTTGCACTAGGAAATTGTCCCCTACTCTTTCCAAAAACTTCTTGGATTGTCTGTGCACTGCTGTATTGCTCTCCCAGCAGATATCAGGGTGATTGAAGTCTCCCATGAGAACCAGGGCCTGCGATCTAGTAACTTCCGTGAGTTGCCAGAAGAAAGTCTTGTCCACTTCATCCCTCTGGTCCGGTGGTCTATAGCAGACTCCCACCACAACATCACCCTTGTTGCTCATACTTCTAAACTTAATCCAGAGACGGATTAATCGGGATGGCAGATAGTTGACTCAGTCCCCCTGAGGAGAGAGTCCCCGACCACCACCACACACCTCCTTCTCTTGGGAGCGGTGGTCGTGGAACCCCCAACCCTAGGACAGTGCATCTCATGCCTTCCAATCGGCGGAGTCTCCTTCTGTTCTCTTCCCTCAGATGTATCATCTAGTCCACTCTCCGCATTAGTACCTGTGGAGAGAACATGAAAACGGTTACTTACCTGTATCTGCGTTGCTGGTACATGGACGCTCCCCTTTCTTCTTCTGGAAGTCACATGCTGCCAAATTTCTTCACTGTCCTCCTGTCCCCGCAGCGCAGCCTGCTCTGAATCTTCAGAACATTGTGCCCGTAGAAGCACAAAACATCTACCCCCATATTAACAATTTCCAGTTACCATCATCAATTATGTAAGTCCTGATGTAAGCAAACACTAGAACTACTCTAGAGGTGATTCAAGAAGCTTCCTTACTATATATTCAGACCCTTTAGAACCTTGTATTTCATGTCACGTCTCGATTTGTTTTGGTTTAATTTGTATTTGCTTTAGGTCCCGTATTGCAACATTAACTCATGACGTTGGAACTTGAGTAATTTGTTGGGCTGTATCCAGCAACACAAGATGAAATTCTGTGTTATGCAGGAAATCAGACCAGATCATCATAATGTTCCTTCTGGCCTTAAAAAAAATCTATTAATTTCCACCACAAATGTATACAAAGAACTGTATACACTAACCATTTTATTTAAGATCTAATGGAAAATCATTAACCCTGATGTGCTGAAAGATGGCATAGGCAGTGGTGAGCTGGAGCCGGTTTGCACTGGTTTGATAGAACCGGTTGTTAAATTTAGAAGCCCTTTTAGAACCGGTTGTCTAAAAGGGCTTCTAAATTTAACAACCAGCCAAAAGTGGCGCCAAAGGCGCCAACTCCGTGGGTGCTCCGGGGCTGGAGTACCAACCCCGGAGCACCCACAGAGTCAGCGCCTAAGGCGCCACTTTTGATGTGATCAGTGTGGGGAGCAGGTGCTCCCCCTGCTCCCCTCCTAGCTACGCTCCCCCACCCCTAGGAGCCAGAGGGACCTGCCGGATTCTTCCTGGGAGCTGCCCCAGGTAAGCACTGCCAGACTCCCCACCTGGCAGGTCCCTCTGGCTCTTAGGGGCAGAGTGGGCACCCACTATGGTGGCCCACGAGCCCCTTCTGCCCAGTTCTGGAGGCAGTCAGGAGACAGGGGAGGAGGGTGGATGGGGCAGGGGTTGGGGGGGGCCATCAGGGAACGCGGGGGGGTTGGATGGGGGAGGAGATCTCGGGGGGTGGGGGCGGGCCACGACTCCCTCGTGGGGTGAGGAGGGAACTGGTTGTTAAGATTTTGGCAGCTCATCACTGGGCATAGGTAATAACTTTTTAAATCTAAAGTTAAATCCTGTTTTATTTTTCTGTTAGTGTACATTCTACAAACTAAGACAAGCCAGAATACCAACAAGAAAATTTTACTTAGTAGTAAATACTTACTGTATTATCTATCCAATACTTTTGTCCATCCAGATACATGGATATCTTCAATTTAAAATGCAAGAGACATGGCATAAGGTAGTCTTAAAAAAAAATAGAAAATGGAAAAGCAGCTTGCTTATCTTTGGACATAGATAGTAACAGCAATAGCCTTACCATGTGAGGAAATTAAGTACAGGCAAGAGCACCAATTACGTGCAACAGCGCTCTTGTTATATGGCATTCTGATTACCTTAAATTATATTTTTAACAGACATCCGTATTTATTTTTGCTTCTAAAATAGGAGAAGTGCCTTTCAAGTATTGACGTCAGCTAGCCTCATCAATTGTTCCTCTTAATGGCTCAACTGCCACTACAGCCCCAAATGCCATAAAAGAGCAAAGTACTCAATACACTATGGGGACTCAGTTTTTGTCATTGCTGAAACATATATGCATGGAGTAGGTCTTGTACAGCAGAGTAATTGATATGGATTTTGTGCAGGAGTGGTCCCCTGCCTCGTTTGCTGGGATTTATGTTTAAAAAGAAAGATAAAGACATCATGATCCACCTGGGAAATGAAATCTATTTCATCATCTTTTTTTTTTTTTTTTTTTTTAAAGTGTAGTGAATTTCAGTGCTCATGAAATGGACTGGATAGGCCTGGAGAATGAAAGTTCGCTCTTCAAAAGATCTGCAGCGTAGGCAGCAGGAGAGCAAGCTTCTCCATTCTGTCCTGCCCTTGCATCTTAACCTTAACCAAACAAGGCCACCTGTAGGGATGACAAAGTCGTTCCGTTGCCACTTCCATTCGGTCCTTTTTCTCCCTGCTGGGACATCATGGTGCCAAGCAGTGCCAGTTGTGTTAGTGGTTCCGTGATGGATGCTGGTCCACTAGAAACCGGATTGAGCACCAGCTCATTTAACAAGCCATCTAATAGCCATCAGTGGTAACAATGTTGCCTGTTGGATGTCTTGGGCCACATCAAATTGGCAGCTTAGGAAGACTCTATATTGTCTGTTTTATCTTGTATAGCTAGTTAATCCTTGTTCTACATTTTTGGTCCGTTCATTATTATTATTAAGGCTACACCTTTGTAATAGCTCTCACAGAAGTCATGGATGCCATTATTTTTCTGGTTTCAAAAATGCCATAACCTGTGATTTTGCCGAGTGGGCGGGAGGATCTGATGGTGAATAGCTGATCATTTCAGCTGAGTGCAGCCAAGTTAAAAACTGGGCACTAAGAGAGACTAATATAAAGGATTACGCCAGTCAACTCTTATGGGTACTTTAATTCCCCTGGGAGTAATGGGGTTATGTCCCTCCCCACAAAGGCAGGGAAAATCTATCAAAAATGTTAAAATGACACAGCAGGCTATTTTGCTGTTTGTGAAACAAGCAAAGAGCTAAGAAGGTTTCCTCGAAGTGCAATTTCATCCTCTAACATTGTGAAAATACTAGAAGCTAGGAATAAACTGGCAACAACTAGCAAAGATTCCGCTAGGAGAAAGTCAATGCGTCATAAATCTCATTGTCGTGTGCTGGCCAGCACACATGCTCCTCACTCTGCTTTGCCATTAGTTTCTGAAAACTTTGCAAAATATTTCTGATAAATTGGACACTGATTCAGGCTGGTTTTTAATCAGATTTCTTGACCTACTGCTTTAGAGGCACTTCAGGATTTTTTTAATCTAACAAAACTTCTTAAGTGGCCACAGATTTTGTTATCACTGACACGTTTTCAAAGTTCTGTTTATTTTACTCATTCATGATGAGTAAGTGTCATATGCAACTACACAGGGATGGACAAATCCAGAGTTCAGGTGAACACTCAAACCCTGTCTGGACTGTCCTTTTTTAAATGTCAAAAAATGAACACAAACCAAAAAACCACGTTCACTTCAAGTTTGATTCCATTTTGCCCTAAGGTTCGGCATTTTTATTTTTAATATAGATCAATTTGCATATCCTTAGACAGAGTACGTGTTCACTTTAATATTGTTTTTTTCTGATTCTAATGCAGACTTGGTAGTGTATGTGCCTCTGAAATTCTAATGCCTTTTGATTCCTATGCAATGCACCTTTACATTTCTAAAACCTGTGCAGAGTTCCGTACAGTTGCTGCAGTGTGCTACACACATTGGACCTGATTCACCCTTGCCTTGCACCTTGTGTAGTCACATACATCAGAGTAAAGTCAGCACAAAGTAAGTATAAGGTGGTGCCAGTCTGATCTGGGAATGTTTTTCTGATCTGGGAGTGTTCCCTTTGTACTGAAATAAATTATAACAGGAAGTGCAGGACTATGGTGAATCAGGCCCACTGGTTTCTCTTAGGATCTGTCTAATTTAAATCAGGATGTTAGCTAAGCTTGACCTAACCTCAACCGTAGCTCCTTGCTAGAGTCTAGACAAAACAGAAGAGACTTTACTTTTGTTCTTTCTTGTTGCTGTTTTCCTTAATTTAAAATAAAAGTAATTTTAGATTAAGAGTGTCTGATTGTTCTTTGTGTATGAAAACATTACAGAGCTTCTGGTAATACTGATGACATAGAGGGTGGTCTTTTGGGGTGAGATGATGTGTGTGCATATAAGATGGTGGAGATACAGAGATTTAATTTCCTACAAACTAATTCTCTACAAGCTGCATAAACTTTCTTTTCTATAAACAAACTCTTTAAAGATAATGTTAGTCGGGTGGGTTTGGGGTTTTTTTTGGGGGGGGGGGGGAAATATGAGATTTTTCTGTCTAGGAGCTTCAGCCAATATTCAAAGGACTGAGATTTTCCTTTTTACCTTTAGCAGTATATTTCCCTCATGTACCCAAGTGTAGAATCAATGTAAATAAACTTGCAAAGAAACAGACTTGCAAGGCCGGATATTACTAAGGATTCTAGGTTTTTAAAAATAGATTGTCCCTGACTTCAAATCATCCCCCACACAAACATAGCAACCTCCTGTCAAAAGTAGGCCACCCCTATGAATCTAATGTGTGTGCCCATTACAGTACTGCGATGTCCGACCGACTAGCATCTCCATTATAAACCCCTCATTTTGGAAGTTTAGAATTCAGATGTAAAAATGTGTTGCGCTAAAATTTTGCAAATGAGAGAAACTCAGCATCACTAATTTGGTGGATTTAATTACTTTGGCAAATTTCAGAACAAGGCATTATAAACAAATAATGTTACAAGGCAGCATTATTGCCCTATTTAAAAGTTTGATAATGCTACTTAAAATTTTCAAAAGTGAATTGTCCCATTATAAAAAAAAATCAATGGGACTCAGGTGTCTGTCACTTGACACTTCTGAAAAGTTTGCCTGAAGTCTTTTAGCAATGATTCTTCGTTATTTGTTTTCCTTCATTGCACTATTTGATGTCATTGCACAGTATGTGTATGTGGACTGTGGGTTGGTTTTTTTTAAAGTTAGAATGACCCTTTTCTAATATTCTAATGCCATATGTCTAAGTATAAAACCATACGATGTCAAAAGAATGGCTTTGTTTATAGCTACGTATATTTCAAAAAATGATCTCCACCAGTAATGACACAAGGAATAGCCACATACTCTCAGTGACTTGTGATGGGGTGTACAAACCCCACACTGGGCAACAAAGGGTTAAGGGATTTTTTGAGCTCAGCCAGCCCCGTCCCACCACACCTGCAGCAAATGATCCATCTTCTGGAGGAATTAAAAGACAGGGAATTAGCTCATTTGGGTGGCAGAGCTGAAGGTGAGCAGACCTGCAGCCCACAGCTCCAGCAGTGCAGAGCAGAGGGAAGCCTAAAGGCTCTGATACAGCTGCCCAAAGGGGCCCGCACTAAGGGAAGGGAGGAACCACCCCAGAGACAACCAGAGAGGGAAGTATCCTTTGGACACTGGTAACCCACTCTTACTTATTTTGGGGTTTGGATTTCCCTACCAGGGGAAAGCCTCAGACTAAGCTGACCTGGGGGGGGGGGGGTCGCAGATGACAAGAAGAGGCCCAGGAAGGACAGCCTTAGGCAGCTTTGATTGCCAGACTACTGGTAGCCCAGAGGACCCTGGGTTGGAGCCTGGTGGAGTGGGCGGGCCTTGGCTCCCTTCTCCTCTCCACAACTCACTTGGCAGTCAGGGGTTGTGGCTGTGATCACTATGCTACGGTCCCCAACCAGACCCCAAGTGAGGATGGTTACAGACTTATTTTAGATTAGAGAAAACAAATAACAAAAGTAATGTCTCCATAAAGGCACAGTGTGTGTGTGTGTGTGTGTGTGTATACCCTCAGAACCTATGCATATCAACCTGGCTGCCAGTCTGCAGTGACTGGAGATCTTACAGATTTAAAGATGCAGTACAAAGAAAACAAAGGCATGAAAGTTACATAGCAAAATACACAACAACTAACCCCATCATGTCTTCTATAAATCATTTTCATTTCTGCTCTCAAAAATTAACTTTGGATTAAATCTCACATTACAAAATCATAGCTCAGGAATTAAATTATTCTATCTTTTTTAAAATTTAAAATATATATATATATATATATATATATATATATATATATATATATATATATATATATATATATATATAGTGTGTATGCCTAAACTTTTTTTGTATTTATATGAGCATTTGTTTTGGAAAAACACATTTGATAAGCAATTAATTATTTGCATGAACTACCTTTCCAAATTTAAATAAAACAAAAGCATTTTAAAGAGCCAAGATTGTGAACTTGGAAATGTTATACTATGTATACTTAATATAAAAGATCAAATCAAATATCACCATTAATGCATTTATTTCTCTCATTAGTGTATCTAACATAATTATACAGGGGATTGTCTCTAATCTATGGCAAATGTTACAACTGGAGCTGTGAGAAATCTGGTAGTTTCAGATCAAAGAAGGTTCATATGAATTTTTTGCTTTGAGTAATTTGGGTTCCCAACTACCCAGATTTTACTTTGAGTTTCAGATTTAAAGTAACCACAAACCTCAAAGCAAATTCTACCTGAAACCACAGAATTTTGCACAGTTTCCACCTGAAACCATAAATGTGTCCGGTTCCCTTAAAACTTGGTCCAGCTCCCTAAAAAGTTTGAGCCTCCGTGAACGTGGAGTTATGCCTGGTTTGGGGGTCTTGCTGGAAAAAAGTTATACTTCGCTCTAATTATAATACAATAATTGCTAAACCAACAGCATTTGCCTGGAACTGAGTTTCTGCTATACGATTCTCATGCTGCAATGTCAAAGCTTGCCTCACCATCAGTTTTTCAACAACACTCCAGGTGTACCAGCAGAATTATGCCATATTGTAAAGCAAACATCATCAGTGAATCTGACAACAAAAAAGCCAGAACTACAAATACCAATAACAGCAGTGTTACAGAGCTATCCATCAAAAATGCAAAAGTGGAGAAAAAGCCAACTTTATAAGGCCAAATGCATGGTATAGAAATCTATATAAAATGTAGATCACAGGCAAGAATCACGGCATGTTTGGTGGGAAAATAAGGTGAACCAGAGGAAGAGATTCTCTTCACAAGCTTACATATTTTATGGCCAAACAGAAGGGGCAGCCAGACAGTTATGTTGGCAGATCATTGGCTGATGCCTGTCAGACCTAACCGGGGACCCGCACACCAACAACCAAGCCTCATTTATGGACCTATTCAAGAGTGATGAGACTGGATGGCTGTCCAGACTTACATGGGCAACCAAATCTGCAGTGGGTTGACTTGAGTGGCCTCAATGAGACGCAACTACCCTTAAGACAGACATCCTTGGTTATATGGGAAGGTCACCCTGCTGATTGATGCAGGTGGGCTCTAAGTCAAACTCACCACCTCCAAGTGAATGCCCAAGCCAGGGCCAGTAGATGGATTTGGGAGAGAAAGAATTGCTATTGCCCAGTTGACAGCATGCATCAAATCGCCTAAAATATCATAGTACAAATATATGAACTACGTGGTATGAAACAAACAAACAAGGAAATTAATGAAGAAATTTTCTTTTTAAAGATATTGTTTCAGGTACATTAACAATTCTAACATGTTATTCATCTTCAGAGAGTGTTTCTCTTCTAGTATAATTGTATCAGTCTCTTGCTTCAAGCTTCTCTCTGGCATTCCTGCTACTTAATTTGTTTTCCTTTGCAGTCATCTATTTAGCCAACTACTGCGCTTTTGCGAGTTGTTGAAATACTGGCAACAAACACATCATACCAAAGTATTTTAGTGAGTCACCTAGGGCTCCCTTTGCAGTTTTTTACTTGCATGGCAAATGCCAAATCTATGTTTAGTTCCCATTTGCTTTAATGATTTCATATTTTTATACTATAAATTGCTGACTACTGAGATAGTAAAGCTGAGGACTTCTATGGTTAAAAGCAGTCATTTGATATTTTTTAGCAAAACCTCTGACACAGACCACTGATATTGCTACTTTGGTATAGGAAGCTCATGCAGAAGGCAGAGGAGTGTTGTCTGGATAATAATACAACAAGGTGGATATAAAACTAGCTGACAGATAGATAGGAAACAATGAGTCATTATCAAGGGTGTTGCAACAAAATGGGGAGAGATCCCAATGGGATCTGCACTGGGATAAATGTTGTTCAGCCTATTTATTTAGTGACACTATTTATTCTACAGGTTTCAGAGTAGCAGCCGCGTTAGTCTGTATTCGCAGAAAGAAAAGGAGTATTTGTGGCACCTTAGAGACTAACAAATGTATTTGAGCATAAGCCTTCGTGAGCTACAAAGTGAGCTGTAGCTCACAAAAGCTTATGCTCAAATAAATTTGTTAGTCTCTAAGGTGCCACAAGTACTCCTTTTTATTTATTCTACATTACTTATTGGGGAATATGTGAATTTGACAGTGATTTGTGAATGACGTGGTGCTCAGAGGTATATCAAACACAGAAGCCATAAATGATAAATACAGATGGTTTAGACAATGTGGAGATTTATCAGAACAAGGCAAGCTGAGATTTAATAAAAAGAAGTGTCAGATACTACGCTTAGGAAAGACTAATACACAGAACATATATAAGCAAGGCTGACTTGTCTGGAACATAAGCAGGAAGAAAGACTAGTAGTCTGATTTTACTGTCACTTACCCAGTTCTGCTCCAGCGTAACTACACCCATATCAGCAGAACAGAATCAGGCTCTTAGGGATAATTATTGATGATAAAGATTCACTCGTGCAGTCTTCTGTCCTTACTCAAGCAAATCTCCCACTATAGTTGACCATGACCAGCTTGCATGTTGTAAAATATAACTATCTTTGTCTACATTGGTACTAAGTGGTGTTTAAAAATGTTTTACCTAATATCCATTAACATATTTTAAACACCTCTCATTCTTCCAGTCTAGACAAGCCCTCTATGCCACGGAGAATGCCTACTTACATTTAATTCTGTTTTAGATCAGAATTGCTAACCTACCTTACCTAGAGCTGATTCCTAAGACAAATAGATGGACTACATTTTCAAAAGTTACTAGTGATTTTGGGGCGCCTCAATATTTCCATGCCCAATTTAAGAAGCCTTAGAAAGGCCTGATTTTCAGAGGGCAAATGCTCACCACATTCTGAAAATCAGGCCCCTTTAAGGTGTCTCAAGTTAAAAACTCAAAGTCACTGGTCACTTTTGAGAATTTAGACCCCTTGGTTCCTCGCTGAAACTGAAGAACTATTATAAACATGTAAGAGACATCATAGAATATAAGGGTTGGAAGGGACCTCAGGAGGTCATCTACTCCAACCCCCTGCTCAAAGAAGGGCCAATCCCCAACTAAATCATTCCAGCCAGGGCTTAGTCAAGCCTGACTTCAAAAACTTCTAAGGAAGAGATTCCACCACCTCCCTAGGTAACGCATACCAGTGTTTCACCACCCTCCTAGTGAAAAAGGTTTTCCTAATATCCAACCTAAACCTCCCCCACTGCAACTTGAGACCATTACTCCTTGTTCTGTCATCTGCTACCACTGAGAACAGTCTAGATCCATCCTCTTTGGAACCCCCTTTCAGGTAGTTGAAAGCACCTATCAAATTCCCCCCCCCCCCGCTCATTCTTCTCTTCTGCAGACTAAACAGTCCCAGTTCCCTCAGCCTCTCCTCATAAGTCATGTGTTCCAGTCCCCTAATCATTTTTGTTGCCCTCCGCTGGACGTTTTCCAATTTTTCCACATCCTTCTTGTAGTGTGGGGCCCAAAACTGGACACACTATTCCAGATGAGGCCTCACCAATGTTGAATAGAGGGGAACAATCACATCCCTCGATCTGCTGGCAATGTCCCTATGTATACATCCCAAAATGCCATTGGCCTTCTTGGCAACAATGGCACACTGTTGACTCATATCCAGCTTCTCGTCCACTGTAACCCCTAGGTCCTTTTCTGCAGAACTGCTGCCTAACTATTCGGTCCCTAGTCTGTAGTGGTGCATGGGATTCTTCCATCCTAAGTGCAGGACTCTGCACTTGTCCTTGTTGAATCTCATCAGATTTCTTTTGGCCCAATCCTCTAATTTGTCTAGGGCCCTCTGTATCCTATCCCTACCCTCCAGCGTATCTACCTTTCCTCCCAGTTTAGTGTCATCTGCAAACTTGCTGAGGGTGCAATCCACGCCATCCTCCAGATCATTAATGAAGATATTGAACAAAACCGGCCCCAGGACCGACCCTTGGGGCACTCCACTTGATACCAGCTGCCAACTAGACATGGAGCCGTTGATCACTACCCGTTGAGCCCGACAATCTAGCCAGCTTTCTATCCACCTTATGGTCCATTCATCCAGCCAATACTTCTTTAACTTGCTGGCAAGAATACTGTGGGAGACCATATCAAAAGCTTTGCTAAAGTCAAGGAATAACACATCCACTGCTTTCCCCTCATCCACAGAGCCAGTTATCTCGTCATAGAAGGCAATTAGATTAGTCAGGCATGACTTGCCCTTGGTGAATCCATGCTGACTGTTCCTGAACACTTTCCTCTGCTCTAAGTGCTTCAGAATTGATTCCTTGAGGACCTGCTCCATTTCCAGGGACTGAGGTGAGGCTGACTGGCCTGTAGTTCCCTGGATCCTCCTTCTTCCCTTTTTTAAAGATGGGCACAACATTAGCCTTTTTCCAGTCATCTGGGACCTCATCTACTTAAGTGCTCTCGGAGTCCTGGGTATCACCAGTGAAGGACAATAGACTTCCTGAAGACCAAGACTATGGTATGTACAAAGCCATCTAAAAGACCGTGCAAGAGTTATTCAAAAGTTAACTGTTCTGGGAAACTAGCAGATGTTGGAGAGAAAAAAATTAAAAATCAAATGTCTAGAAAACATAACCTACGAGAAGATTAGGAAAAAAACCCGCTAGGTTTGTTTAGTCTGGGGAAGAGAAGATTGAGGGGAGAACATAACAGTTTTCATGTACATTAAAGGTTATTATAAGAAGAGGGTGACAAATTGTTCTTACCCACCGAGGACTGGACAAGAAGTGATGGGCGGCTTAAATTGCAGCAAGGGAGATTTAGGTTAGAAATAAGGGAAAATGTCCTACCTGTAAAGGTAGTTAACCACTGGAAAAAATTACGTAGGACGTTGTGGAATACCCACCATTGGAGGTTTTTAATAACAGGTTAGACAAACCCCTGTCAGGGATGGTTTAGGTAATACATAGACCTGCCTCAATGCAGAGGATTGGACTAGATGATCTATCAAGGTCCCTTACAGTCTTACATTTCTATAAAGAAAAAAGAAAAGGAGTACTTGTGGCACCTTAGAGACTAACCAGTTTATTTGAGCATGAGCTTTCGTGAGCTACAGCTCACTTCATCGGATGCATAGCATATTGTGGAAACTGCAGAAGACATTATATACACACAGAGACCATGAAACAAAACTTCCTCCCACCCCACTGTCCTGCTCGTAACAGCTTATCTAAAGTGATCATCAAGGAGGGCCATTTCCAGCACAAATCCAGGTTTTCTCACCCCCCCCCCAGACACACATACAAACTCACTCTCCTGCTGGTAATAGCTCATGCTCAAATAAACTGGTTAGTCTCTAAGGTGCCACAAGTACTCCTTTTCTTTTTTCTTTTTACGAATACAGACTAACACGGCTGTTACTCTGAAACCTTACATTTCTATGCGTCTATGTTAAAGAGAGACCTGGTCACTTGGTCTGAAATGGGAGAACTGTCGTCTGATCGCTCCAATCCACAAGGAGGGGATAGACAAAGGCATCATGAGGAAATGAATTCATCAAAAAAGTACATATAATAATTGAAACAATCCATGGTATTATATAGAGAAAAGAAGGTGGCTGTTTGTTTATTCACAAATGTTATCAAAAGGAGTAGTTGTATTGCACAGTCTGAGATACCAAAATACTTAACCTTGAGGAAAGAATGTCTACAAACAATTAAGCCTTTAATATTTCACATGTGAGTAGTCCCCTGAGTTCATGGAGACTACTCACATTCATTAAGTTACACATGTGAGTTTTTGTGGAATTGGGGCCTTAATCATATTATTACTGAAGCATTGTTCTTTTTTTCCCTAATACCAGCAAGCATAATACAACTGTAAACACTGTAGCTACTTTGAAAATCATAAAATCATTTACAGACTTCAAGGAAATTAAAGGGAAACATAATAAACTTGAACTGTTCCCATTAGTCAGCAATTTTTATTTCACTTCCAGTAACAAACAATATTTAACAAGAAGCTCAAATACATTCAGTAAAATGGTAGTATACGATTTTAAAAATCTCTTAAAATAACATAATTTACTGTAAAATCTTTACCATTCTGCTCACTTATGTCTGGACTCTTTACTTCAAGTCTGTTTTCTCAGCTTACAATACCAAGTCAACAGACTTTAACATCAGTGATTATTATGTCTGGAATTTTTCCGTACCACACTAAACCTCGGGATGGGAACAGTTAGAAGAGCATGCTAAGCCTAGACCGGGATGCAACTTTAGCTGTACTTCCTTCCACCCGGTCCATTGTGAAATTCATGCTTCCCACTGTAACAGGACCAGTCCAGCATTTCACTCTGCCACTGCCTTGGTTTTCCCCTTCTTGGAGTTCTCACACTGCACCCAGACGTTAAAGTCAAATAATATTCTTCCTCAGGGACTGGTTAATTAAAAGCTAATCACAGTTCAAATGTCCTCTTTAAGAATCATCAACAGTCTGCAAAATAACTGCCCAAATGCCTGGAATATGTGACAGTCGGATATGCCAATCCGTTGATATAAAGACATATGACACCTTAATTTTTAAGGTTAAGCATAATGAAGTTGGGATGAATGAGAGTAAGTATGATGAAGCCAGATTGCTTTCAGATTATCTGCTGGAGAAGAAAGTGAAAACCTTATGGAACACTGAAGTGTGTTATCAACAATTCTGTAGGCAACATGAAGGTGGAAAAGAATGCACAAGTCATTCCCCTTAATATCTTATTTCCATTCTTTTCAGTTTTGGGGTGAATGGGTGATGTCCTGTCAGAACCTTATCTGCCATTAAGCATAGCACTTTACATTTATATTAGCAAACAAAAACTAAGCATCATAAAGTAAGAAGTATGAAATGAGTTTAGTTCTAAATATTTTCCATTACTTTGTTGAACAAAAATATGAGTGGATTGTATGTTTAAGAACCTATTTGGAGAACTCAAAAATGGAACAAAAAAAGCTTAACTATTACTCCTAGGATCTGTTAACACACACACACTGTGTGTGTGTGTGAGATATAAAAGTAAAACTGATATAGTTTTGTTTGACTCTTAATAGTAATTCCAGAATTGAATTAACTATACATGTATTAGGTGGATGTGGGAAGGTAAATGGTGTATTGTTACAATTACTTCAAGAAACAGAATTACCTTCTTATAAATTATAAATAATTTACTTTTCTCTAGTCTCTTTGAAATGAACCCCTGTTTATACATTTTACTCTGATGGGACAATGAACACCCCATAATGTCTAGACAAAGCAAACAGCTTTGTCTCTGAATGTATCTTCCTCAGAGATGCACCAATAATTTTGTATGTGAAAGTAAGATTAACTGAAGCCTTCAGGCCTCAAGACTGAATCACTGCAATATGCCCTATTTGGGATATCCTGGAAAACCACCTGGCAATTTCAGCTAGTGTAGAACGCAGCAGGCCTGCATGATTAGTAGACTGAGTCAGCCAAACCACTTTACAAATGTGTACCGCACTAGCTTCCTGTCTGCTTCCAGCTGCAGTTCACTGTGTTGACTTGAATCTATGAAGCCCTGTACGTGTAAGGAACTGGGTCTCTAAGATCGCACCTCCCTCCAGCGATTTCCCTAGACCCACCCTGGGGGGGGTGTACTCCCCCACTGAATTTCCCCTGTGCTTAGCCTGGCTGAATGAGGGGGTCTCCCTCAGAGCTTAATTTGTGCTACTTGCCAGGGCTGAGCCCCAGCACCTCTAGGCTCAGCAGTTAGCAGCCCTGGGACCTCTGGGCTTTTCACGTCAGTTATGAAAGTAACAAACTTGCTTGAGCCCCGGCACCTCTTTCGTTACAAATTAAGCCCTGGTCATCCTCAGCTGAACGGTACTCCCCAAGCAGGAGGTTTGGATGCCATATCCTAGTGAAGAGAGCGAGGGTGGGGCACAGGTGTTTTGCTTGGTGGTGTGGGCTCTGCCTAAGAGTCACAGGCACTATTTGACCTGCCCTGCTCTCCTGTTTAGAGAGAGAGCTGATTAGGCTTCATAAGTGACCGCTAGAGCTGAAATCAGTGATAATAATCAGGTCTAAGTGCTCAGACCTGCTGTGGGACAGTGTTTCTGTGGAAGAGTCAGCCCAGCCTGCACTAGCAGCGCGGTTCCCCCACTGAGAGCTGAAATTACTGAGAGCTGGGTGGAACTGCGAGAGACTGACTTGCAGAGGTCACAGTGGTAGGTGGCCGCAGAGGGTGACAGTGCAGGGCCATTGGGGATGGAGTGGTAGCATGACAAACAACAGCGGCCAGAGCATTGGACTATGTTTTCGTGACTTCATATAGAATGTTAGATTTGTGACTGGAAAACATATATAAATACGTTTCCTAGTAGGCCAAGATTTTAAAAATGCATTATTTGCGAAAGGTCATTATCTCACATCATCGCTATCTCAAGAGGTCATTATCTTGGGAGTTTCTGTACTAAACTTTTTTATTATAATTATTTTTATGTAAGAATGGCTATATTGGGTCAGACTAATGGTCCATCTATCCCAGTATCCTGTCTTTCTACAGTGACTATTCCAGGTGCTTCAGAGGGAATGAACAGAACAGGGAATCATCGAATGATCCATCCCCTGTCGTCCACTCCCAGCTTCTGGCAAACAGAAACTAGGGACACTCAGAGCATGGTGTTGCATCCCTGCCCATCCTGGTGAATAGCCATTGATGGACCTAACCTCCATGAACTTATCAAGTTCTTTTTTGAACCCTGTTATAATTTTGGCCTTCACAACATCCCTGGCAAAAAGTTCCACCGGTGACTGTGCATTGTGCGAAGAAATACTTCCTTTTGTTTGTTTTAAACTTGCTGCCTATTAATTTCATTGGGTGACCCCTGGTTCTTGTGTTAAGTAAATGACACTTCCTTATTCCTTTTCTCCACCCCAGTCAAGATTTTATAAGCCTTTATCATATCCCCTCTGAGTCATCTCTTTTCCAAGCTGAAAAGTCCCAGTCTTTTTAATCTCCCCTCATATGGAATCTGTTCCCCTAATCGTTTTTGTTGCCCTTCTCTGTACCTTTTCGAATTCCAATATATCTTTTTTGAGAAGGGGGGGACCAGAAATGCATGCAGTATTCAAGATGTGGGCATATCATGGATTTATATAGTAAACGTGGAGGAGCTTGGTTTGCCAGACTGATCAGCTAAGCCAATACTGACAACCTATATGAAAAGGCTGCAAAACACCATGCCTCTGGACTGCATCAACATGCAGAAAACCTTATGAGCCAGTCACTGTCAAAGCCAATTTTAGAATAACTTAATGAGGCTGTTAAGAATGCTGGAGACATAACTCAGTTTATGTGAACCAACATGGCTGTTGTACCGTACTTTCTATTTAAGTAAGAGATGCCACACACTACAAACTAGAGGCCAACATTAAGTGCATTGATACTTGTTAATCCTGAAGTTGGACACTGGTTTCAAACAAGACTGGCAAATGCTCACTTTCTTCCTGAAAAAACTCAGCTGACTCTCTAGAAGCATGCGGTGCAACAGTGAAAGACTCAGCAGCTGAAAAAGTGAAGAACTCTCTCACCATATTCAAAAAATGTGCATACATGGCTGATGAAGCACCAACGCAAATAGGGTTCAAGTATTAAGTCATTGCGTATGGTATCTTAATGTCCATGGTTGGCCAGTAGATGCATTCTAGATGTTCAGGTTATAGAAGACACATCAGCTGTATCTGTGACATCTTAGAAGAGTTAAATGCTTGTAAATTGAACCCCAAACAGATGGCTGCTTGTGCATTTGATGAAGCTGCAAACTTCTCTGGAGTACAAGCTTTGCTCAGAAAAAAGTGTAACCCTAATCTCTCCTATACACACTGCAGAGGCCATCTACTCCAGCTGGCATTAGTACAAGCTGCAGAATCTTAAAAAGACATTAAAAAGCCACAACTTTAATGGCTTTTTTAAACTCTTTTTTTCAGTAAGAGTCCAAAAGGACTGAACATCTTGGAAACAAATAGAAGATACACTGGGATTGAAGTTCAAATTAGTCCAACCTGGGAAAACCTGCTGGCTTTCTTATGAGCGATTCTTGGCTGTTGTCTTAAAATTACTGCAACCGTTATTACTGGCTTTGGAAAGTATCCACCAAGATAGGACAAATCTAAGTAGTGAGGCTGGTGGACTACTTTTGTTACTAAGTTCAGAGAAGACTATCGCCATTCTCTCTCTCTCTCTTGTAAGTCTACTGTTGAAACCGCTTGGGTCATTAAACAATGGCATTCAGGCATCTGCTACAACAGTAGTAGATCTTTGTCCAGCAATAGAAGCTACCCTTGGATCAATCAGAGAGATCCTTTGAAAATGTACTGGAAGAAGCAAAGACTTCAGTCCAGAAGTTGACTAATGAAGGTACTTCTATTGACTCCTTAGGTGAACAGGACAAGAAGTGTTTGTTAAGACAACTGAAAAAATACACAGACTTGATTCTTACAAATCTACAATAGCGATTTCTGGATTCTACTCAACCTCCACATAGCTTTTACAGATGCCTGTCTTATAAAACATCAACAGTTGAGTGGAGTGAGGCACTATCAGCAGTAGGGCTGCTATGTGATCAGGACAGAATAGAGAATTTTGAACACAGAGTGGAATATCATATGACAAACAAAGATTTAGACTTCATCTTCTTTCTCATCACTAGTGGTTCAACCCAATCTTTGTGCTGTTTTCTGGGATGAAAGAAGTAGGAATTCATCTCTTGCTACTCCCAGTCACAACAGCTACAGTTGAGCATAACCTTTTTCCTCATTGAATAGAATTTTGTGTTCTGAAAGAAGTTGCCTTCTGCCTGATCATGAGCATATCTTTAAGGACTGGAAGTAATGAACACACAAGAAGACACCAAAGAGTGCAAAATTACAACAAGAAACCAAGACAGATGTAGATGTAGTGCTTCATAGTAGGCTTTAGTGGCCAACTTTAATTTTTGTTATGATTTTAAAACATGAGTTAAATCTAATAAAATGGTCACGAAACATTTTTCAGTTTTTACTATGGTGCCATACAGCCCATATAGTCTCAACCTTGTCCTCATGGTCTCAACCCTCATCGGCTCTCACCCCACCCCCCGCTCTGAATATTCCAACACCCCACCCTAATTTCAATTCCTGGGGAAAATACTGTCTCTCTCCGTATGTACCATATGACTGTTGAGTAGGGCAGGCTGAAAATTTTCTGTCACAACAGAATCAAATGTTCAACTAAACAAAAATTAGACAGAAAGTGCCTGCTTCCTTTAAAAATTGTCAAGATTTCCTCAGAAAGCTGAAACTGTGAAGCTGAAAAATTTTACCCCAAACCAACAAAAGTCAAAAATTTCAGTGGAATAAAACTCCAATTTCCGGTCAACTGCACGGTTGAGATCAGTTAAGGTGCTGTGTTTCAAACTGAGGCTGTTCTTTTAAAGGGTCCCTAGCTATTGAACACCTCCAGCTTTTTTGTTTGTTGTTTTGTTTTTGTGCTTTAAAAAGGGTGCACTAAATTATTTCTAACTAATATTATTTGTAACTAATACTTCAACCAATTCAATATACAAAATGAAGGAAGAGTATCTGGAGCCTACCTGCTTGGGAATGTTGGTCAAAAGGACATGGAATAAGGAGAACTCTACCATGTGGTGAGTTTTTTGAAGGGTTTACAATCTACAAGCAAACATGAAACCCCTAAGGACTATGGACAAAAACAGAGATTAAAATGGTTGTGGAAGCTCTTTCACTGGAGGTTTTCAAAAGGAGGCTGGATAGCCATCTGTCTTGGATGGCTTAGACACAACAAATCTTGTACCATAGCAGGTTAGACTAGATGACCCTTGCAGTCCCTTCTACCCTAAGTTTCTATAACTGTGGTAAGAAAAGCATTCCCCTTCCCAAGAACAGAAGACTGTAAGAGTCAACAATTGTTGCAAAGGCTTTCCCCTGTATCTCTAGTGCTACATTTGTTATTTTTAGATGGAAAAAGAACAAGTGACAATGGCAAGCAGATGACTTCCACTACCAGCAATCCTCAGCAAGCAGAATGGTTAATTTCAAAATCAACCTCTAATAATTGTGACAGGGTCGGGCCAGATGGCTATAGGAGAGTAATAGAAGACAGATATATTAGCCCCAGGCTAAGTAGGTCCCTTTTCCCTGGGTAAGGTAACAGAGAAGGTTCCAGAACAATCAGGAACCTTCTGGAGACAATTAAGACAGGCTGATTAGAACACCTGCAGCCAATCAAGAAGCTGCTAGAATCAATTAAGGAAGGCTAATCAGGGCACCTGGGTTTTAAAAAGGAGCTCACTTCAGTTTGTGGTGTGCGTGTGAGGAGCTGGGAGCAAGAGGCACTAGGAGCTGAGAGTGAGAACGTGGACTGTTGGAGGACTGAGGTGTACAAGCATCATCAGACACCAGGAGGAAGGTCCTGCGGTGAGGATAGAAGGTGATAGAAGGTGTTGGGAGGAGGTCATGGGGAAGTAGCCCAGGGAGTTGTAGCTGTCACACAGCTGTTCCAGAAGGCACTCTAGACAGCTGCATTCCACAGGGCCCTGGGCTGGAACCCAGAGTAGAGGGTGGGCCTGGGTTCCCCCCAAATCCTCCCAACTCCTGGTCAGACACAGGAGGAGTCGACCTGGACTGTGGATTCAGAAAAACGGCCAAGCTGAGGGCTGCCGTGAAGCTCCAAGGAGAGCAAATCCGCCAATAAGCGCAAGACCCACCAACGTAGAGCAGGAACTTTGTCACATAATCTACAAAGTTACATTAACTTCATAGAATCATAAAATATCAGGGTTGGAAGGGACCTCAGGAGGTCATCTAGTCCAACCCCCTGCTCAAAGAAGGGCCAATCCCCAACTAAATCATCCCAGCCAGGGCTTTGTCAAGCCTGACTTTAAAAACTTCTAAGGAAGAGATTCCACCACCTCCCTAGGTAACACATTCCAGTGTTTCACCACCCTCCTAGTAAAAAAGTTGTTCCTAATATCCAACCTAAACCTCCCCCACTGCAACTCCTCGTTCTGTCATTACTCCTCGTTCTGTCATCTGCTACCACTGAGAACAGTCTAGATCCATCCTCTTTGGAACGCCCTTTCAGGTAGTTGAAAGCACCTATCAAATTCCCCCTCATTCTTCTCTTCCACAGACTAAATAATCCCAGGTCGCTCAGCCTCTTCTCATAAGTCATGTGTTCCAGGCCCCTAATCATTTGTGTTGCCCTCCGCTGGACATTTTCCAATTTTTCCACATCCTTCTTGTAGTGTGGGGCCCAAAACTGGATACACTACTCCAGATGAGGCCTCACCAATGTCGAATAGAGGGGAATGATCACGTCCCTCGATCTGCTGGCAATGCCCCTACTTATACAGTCCAAAATGCCATTGGCCTTTTTGGCAACAACGGCACACTGACTCATATCCAGCTTCTTGTCCACTGTAACCCCTAGGTCCTTTTCTGTAGAACTGCTGCCTAGCCATTCGGCCCCTAGTCTGTATCGGTGCATGGGATTCTTCCGTCCTAAGTGCAGGACTCTGCACTTGTCCTTGTTGAATCTCATCAGATTTCTTTTGGCCCAATCCTCTAATTTGTCTAGGGCCCTCTGTATCCTATCCCTACCCTCCAGCGTATCTACCTCTCCTACCAGTTTGGATTGCACCCTCAGCAAGTTTGCAGATGACACTACACCATCCACCAGATCATTAATGAAGATATTGAAAAAACCGGCCCCAGGACCGACCCTTGAGGCACTCCACTTGATACCAGCTGCCAACTAGACATGAAGCCATTGATCACTACCCATTAAGCCCAACGATCTAGCCAACTTTCTATCCACCTTATGGTCCATTCATCCAGCCCATACTTCTTTAACTTCCTGGCAAGAATACTGTGGGAGACCGTGCCAAAAGCTTTGCTAAAGTCAAGGAACAACATGTCCACCGCTTTCCCCTCATCCACAGAGCCAGTTATCTCGTCATAGAAGGTAATTAGATTAGTCAGGCATGACTTGCCCTTGGTGAACCCATGCTGACTGTTCCTGATCACTTTCCTCTCCTCTAAGTGCTTCAGAATTGATTCCTTGGGGACCTGCTCATGATTTTTCCAGGGACTGAGGTGAGGCTGACTGGCCTGTAGTTCCCTGGATCCTCCTTCTTCCCTTTTTTGAAGATGGGCTACATTAGCCTTTTTCCAGTCGTCCGGGACTTCCCCAGATCGCCATGAGTTTTCAAAGATAATGGCCAATGGCTCTGCAATCACATCCGCCAACTCCTTTAGCACTCTCGGATGCAGCGCATCCGGCCCCATGGACTTGTGCTTGTCCAGTTTTTCTAAATAGTCCCAAACCACTTCTTTCTCCACAGAGGGCTGGTCACCTCCTCCCCATGCTGTGCTGCCCACTGCAGTAGTCTGGGAGTTGACCTTGTTCATGAAGACAGAGGCAAAAAAAGCATTGAGTACATTAGCTTTTTCCACATCCTCTGTCACTAGGTTGCCTCCGTCATTCAGTAAGGGGCCCACACTTTCCTTGACTTTCTTCTTGTTGCTAACATACCTGAAGAAACCCTTCTTGTTACTCTTAAAATCTCTTGGTAGCTTCAACTCTAGGTGTTATTTGGCCTTCCTGATTTCACTCCTGCATGCCCGAGCAATATTTTTATACTCTTCCCTGGTCATTTGTCCAGTCTTCCACTTCTTGTAAGCTTCTTTTTTGTGTTTAAGATCAGCAAGGATTTCACTGTCAAGCCAAGCTGGTAGCCTGCCATATTTACTATTCCTTCTACACATTGGGATGGTTTGTCCCTGTAACCTCAATAAGGATTCTTTAAAATACAGCCAGCTCTCCTGGATTCCTTTCCCCCTCATGTTGTTCTCCCAGGGGATCCTGCCCATCAGTTCCCTGAGGGAGTCAAAGTCTGCTTTTCTGAAGTCCAGGGTCCATATTCTGCTGCTCTCTTTTCTTCCTTGTGTCAGGATCTTGAACTCGACCATCTCATGGTCACTGCCTTCCAGGTTCCCATCCACTTTTGCTTCCCCTACTAATTCTTCCCGGTTTATGAGCAGCAGGTCAAGAAGAGTTCTGCCCCTAGTTGGTTCCTCCAGCACTTGCACCAGGAAATTGTCCCCTACACTTTCCAAAAACTTAAGTACTCAGTAATTAATGTCCCCCAAAGGAACTTGCACATGAGGAAAACATGGTCCTAAAGCCACTAGAAATCCTAATTATTTAGCTGCTGTAATTATTGAAGAGGAAACTGAGTTGTTGTTTTTTTTCAACATTTATCAGTTGAAATAATTGATAATGGACATTAATTGTCATAGCTTAGAGTTTTCCACCTCAAATCCAAAACCATGTAAGTAGCTATTCTCCCTGCCCCCAAACCCTTACCATAAATTCTAATATTGGTAGAACCCAGTGCATTTCATTTTGTACAAGATCTACCCAATGGCATTAAACTAAACCATGGAATAACTTTCTTCTACTGATTAGAGGGAGTTGACTAATCCATGAGCTCTCAACTGTGGGTCACTGACAGGTATCAGAAGGTTGTAACTACTTTGCCCTTCCCATACTGTAAAGGGGGAATGGTTAGCTGGGAGAAGACTCCAAATATGGAAAATATAATGAGAGGGTGTGCTAGTATGCAAAAGAGTGAGAGCCTCTAATCTAACTAATTTCTTGCAGACTAGTCATTTGTGACTCAGTGGCAGCCTTTTATACTTAGCTTCAGTCTCTTCCAGTTAGAAGTGCAACTGACTGTAGCTTCCAGTAATTATAGTGATCTTTATAGAATAGGTTCTCTCAAAGAAATTCTTGGCTGAAATTATTTAGGAACAGACTATTGCTCAACATTCTTCTTTCCTATTTCAACAACTATGTCCTGTAATCTAACAAATGTTATTTTGAACTCCTATCTATATTTTAGCAGTGTCTTCACATAGATTTTCACTGTTGTTTTTCCTCTGAAAAAAAATCCACAGCTTTTTCCAAACCACTATGTCACCATGTGCTGGGTTCCTTCCAGTATGAACTGTCTGATAGCCTCTGAGTCAGCTTCGACCAGTGAGCCACAGCTGTCTTGGCACCAACACAGAAACGTCTCCCCTACATTTACTTGAACAATATGATTTAAAGAACCAGCCCAATCTGATTTGTTTCTTGCATCAGCTTAAGGAAACTATACTTCACTCATGAAGTCTTGAGTTAGGGAAACATTGTAAGGTCAGCCTCCAAAACCAATTCAGACAGCAATCCAAATAAACACCAATTAGAAAAACAGACATGTAGTCAGGAAAACCCCTTCTGTGACTAGACGTTCACTTTCAGTAGCATCAGTCTCAGGAATTTAAGGCTCCTTTATTGCTATGAAAAAATATAAAAGCCAACATCTCATCAAGGCATGAATTCTTATTCTATTGTATAAAATTTTCCTTCATGTAAATTTATTAACTCACTGGTTAAAAACTGATTAAAAAAAGATTCAAGATGAACTTGAGTTAATAAATTCATTTCCTAAGATTAACAGTTCTAGAGTACTTGGAAGTCAGTTGTGGTAGTGATAGTATAAAAAAGAAACCCACTAAACTATTTGATTTATTTCCATTTCATCCTAACAAATATCGGATGCATACGATAATTGTTGTGCAATAACTTTTGCTCTTTATGCAACAACAAGAATGAAAATGCCACACAGGCAAGTTGGGTCCCAAATAACTGCATTTATTAACTGTGCACAAACTTGCAAAGATATACTGCACACATATTGCTTCTTCAGAGAAGCAAGCAAAATCTTGTCTACTCTTCAGTTTTGTGACTTTCAAAAGGAAAACATACATTTCAACCACTGGACTTGCAAGATTTTTATCCATCGCCAAAAGATGCAGCATTTTGTAACACCCGTCGCATTTTGAAAAATACTAATTATCACATCATCATCAAAAATGGCCACAAACTGTAAAATACTAAGCGTGATGCACATTTACAAAATTTGATGATACTTGGTGTGATGGGTTGCTGCTACTTCCCTTGCCTGAAAGAAGCAAACAGAAAATAACGATCTGGTAACCACTTTGTCTGTTCTCCAGCCAACTCACTTAAAATCACCACCAGTGTCTCAGAGCAATAAGCTGTGCAGATTACTCTGCTCGCTGCGCTACTGTGATGTTTGCCCCTCATCCCGGGGTGCTAGCTGATGTACTGGGGTACCACTGAGCTCGCCTGTTCCACCTGCCTGGTCTCCCTAATTTGTGCTGTTAAGCCAGGCCCTCAAGCCTCCTCTAGCACACACACAGGTAGAGACTTACCCAGCTGCAGAAAGACAGACACTGAAATCAGTACTGCATGGGAAAGCTTTCAGCTAAGGAATTGCCCAGCACTCAAGTGCATTCCCACTCTGGAGAGTAAACCCAAAATTATATTGTCTTGCGCTGCACTGAGAATTGTACAGCGTAAGCTAATTGAAATTTGCCCTCTCCCTCAGTGTGGAAAGAGATATGCACCGCTTTTTGCACCCCCTCCCCCAGTTATGAATTGCACAAACTGTGTTTAAAACAAAACCAAGTCTATTAAACTACAAAAGATAGATTTTAAGTGATAAGGGATAGCCAACCGATCAAAGCAGATTACCTTAGTAAATAAACAAAAATGGCAAACTGAGTTTAACACACTAGATAGGTAGGATATAAATTAGCAAATTCTCACCCTGGGTGATAAACAGGCTGGCAGACTCTTAAAGCACAATTTTGCCATGGCTTTCCCAGATTTTCATACACAGGCTGAAAATCCCTGTAGCCCGGGACCAACACTTCCCACAGTTCAATCCTTGCCCCTCAGGTGTTTCCAGGTGTGTTGTTTCAGGGAGAGTGAGGTCCCCTCATGATGTCATTGTCCCCCTTTTATGCCTTCTTCCCACTTGCTGGAAAGCTCTTTTGATGTGACTTGGGTCAAACAGTTCCCAATGTGTAGTGCTGTCTCTGAGAGGTTTCTATTGTACATAGTTCCTAGGGCAATCCTTGTGCTTGTGCGCATTTCCTCAATAAGCCATTAACTTTGTTTGGCCTATTTACTGTTGTGCCTGAAAGGCTGCTTGTGGGTGTTTTCAACCTCACAACATGTTTCAGTAACACATACATAGCCAAATTTCATAATTTCACATATGATAACACATACAATCCAATGAGATATTAATGTCTAGCAGATCAAGACTTTTAGAATGATACCTCACAACACATATTTTACACAAAACATCCTAATTACATGACAGCAGTGAATATTGGGGTGTCAGCGTCTCACAAGTGGCTCAAAGCTCTTTGGGACACAGGCTGACTCTTCCTATATTTCTCCACAGTCCCTGGCCTTTTTGGAGCCCTACTATACTATTTATGCTACAGGGATACCCTTTAAGATACATTCATATGTAAAGTGTGCATAAAAAATGCACCCTGCACTAAATCCTTTTTATCTGTTTACAATATATACATATATAGCAAACAAAACAAAAACAGAATAAGGGGCAGGGCATGCATCCCATCAGCTCTGTAACATTTGCACAGTCATGTTGTAGATACATATGTATGTCCTAAAAAGCAGAGTGCAGCATTTAGTTAATAAAAAAGACACAGTAATATTAGCCTCATATTATCGGTCTTGAAAACCCAGACATGATGATGTTTGTGCCAGAATGCTGAGGGCCCATCTTTGCACCAAGAGATATGGGGCCATACCATTTATTGCTGTGTGACTGCATTGCACCAAACCATTGGCAGATGTTGTCCCTAAAGCTTTTGCAAGTGGCTATGGGAGGATCTCTCCAGTGTAAGGGGACACACCCCCTCCCTTGCCATGGTACAAAGTTGAAATAACATCCCCTATGTAACCTCTCCCCTAAGGATCATGGCCCAGGTGTCTATTTTTTTCCTGACCTCTAGCTTTCCATGTTGGCCCCATTAGCTATTGACAGCCACCATAATTTAGATAGAGAAGCCGTCAGACTGCTCAAGTTACATCGGGGAATCAGCCTAGAACACAGACAGCCCAGAATTGGAGAGATGCAAGGGTCAACTTGCACCACCTTTTTGTGAGCAGTGCTGTGCACCCTTCTGCCATTAACTTGCTTGTAAGATCTCTTTACAGCACCCGAAAGAGTGGAAAAACCTAAGGTAATGAGGTAAGGCTACCAACAGTCGGCTTACGCAGGAGCTAAGAATTAAACTGGACTTTGATGGGATGACATCAGAGATGAAAGAGTTTGGCCCTAAGGATTTAAATCTGGGAACTCCACAAAGACAACTTTGCTGGTAACAAGAGAAAGTGAATGAAAGGTAGCAGCAAATCAACTTATCTGGCAGCCTCAAAAAAAAGGCAGATTTCATACCTGGGTGGAGAGCACTTTTTTGAGTCTGACTGGGCCTCTTATTTGCTTCAAGATTGTCCTAACAGTCAACGGTGTGAGAAACCTTTACCTGTGCATGAGTCTGCTATTGGGTGACTTTGCCAGATCACACAGGCTTCTAACGCAGTAACAAACACTTCATTTCCTACTCAGTCTATCCAAAAATAGTTACAGTAAATATATTCCCTTAGCCATGAATGGAAAGTGCTCTCATTTTTGAAATCCATAATTTAAGGGAGGTAGCCAAATCTACCTTTCACTGAAAATTGTTCTGTGAGCATAGCCAACTTGATAAAATTTCCACACAGGTTGACAGTAAATGGAGAGAAGGCACTTGAAAAGAAAGAAGTGCTAATTAGCCTTCCAATGAATCAAAGCAGTTGCTAGCTGCAACCATCCAGGCAGCAGCATGCATGAAAGTACCTTGTTCACATAGAGAGCATATTGTAAAAAATCAAAGCTCTCACATGATGTAAATGAAATACAAAATCTTACATTCTCTTCCTCATTAGCACAGCAGGAAGATAATATCAGAGGTGTTAACTGGTAGGTGTAGCCTTAGATAATCACTGTTGCCTGCTGTACAGTACAGCAAAGAACAAAATATTTCCAGGTTCAAAGCCGTCATGCTTAAGGTCTCCTTTCATTCACATTGTGTTCTCTGCACTTAATGTTTAACATGGATAATAGGTTACAGTTCTCTAATGCTGAAAAGGTTTTTTTCATTGATTTTTAACCCTCTCAGGTGCAAGGTGATTTTTATTGCTTGGGTTTAGTCAAACTAAGGGACAGAACTTGCAAGATGGCAAGCACCTCCTTCAAAGTGTTCTCTCTCAATGGCCGCTGAGAGTTTGGCCCACCTTGCTGCTCTGCCCCTTGAAGGATCAGGCCCTAACTATGCCACAGCAATCTGTCACAGTGGTAGAAAGGCCTGACTTTCAAACTCATGTTCTTTCTATGGTGTGAGACCAGCTAGTATCTCTGGACTGGATTGAAAAATCTACCAGATCAGGCATATGCTGGAGATGTCATGTCCCAAAGTCCAAGGGGCAGATGTGGTGTGGGGAATAGGGTCCCCAAAGAGTTGTTGTAACTTTATGCTCTTTCAACCTAACTCTCCAAGGGCTCCAACAGAACTCGGGGGAGCCACACAGCCCTCATTAGACAGTAGTTGCAATGCTGCTCTAAATGCACTCAAGTAATCTACCTCAAGAACTGACCTGTTTGTTTAGCTCAAGGATGAATCTCCTCCTCAGACAGAAAATCAGGTGGGAATCTATTGTGTTTACCCGTGCAACAAAACTAGAGCTTGGCAATTTAATTGAGTAACTAGATGGTAACAAGTTCAGCTGATCATCCGTGATAGTAACCAGTTCAGTTGGTTGAGGCTTTTTTATATATGGATTTAAACAAAACAACTCCTTGTAATAAACAATAACCTGGTAGTTAAGTGTTTCCCGGATCAGGGTCTTTATTTTTAATTATTTTCTGTAGGTCTAAGTTGGTGTTTTGGTTTGGTTTGGTATGGTATGGGTGGGGACAGGGATTGGTTGGCTGTTTTTTCTTTAAAGGAGCGGGGTCCACATAATCCAATACACTCTTTGGGTGAATCAATCTATTCCAATGGAGTCAAACGATGTGCTTTCTCACTAAAATGGGTAGAAAGAACATAACCTAAATACCTGTTTAAGTAGTAGTCTATGTTATAGGACATGCTTAAGAACATGACATAAAAAATAGTCATTGTTGATTACAATGAACCAGACCCTTAGCTGGTATAAATCTGAGTACATGCATCTGGTCCAAGATCTTTATAAAACAAAGAACAAAACAAAAAAGGAAAAGGTAAGTTATGTATTGATTTGATCTGATCTGCTGCTGCTCACTTTGAGCCTGATCTTAGTCTAACTGAAGTCACTGAGATTTTGATCAGTGACCTCAGTAAAGCAGAATTGGGCCCTTTGCTCTCTGCATCCCATTCTAACTGAGCAAAGGATGTTTTCAATCAGGGCAGGATGGGAAAAATTAAGAACCTTTTAGGAAAGGCGTATCCTGAGTTTCCAAAAGCTGTCTAGGTCAGCCCAAAGTCTAGCCGGATTGTGCACTCATCTCTAGTATTTACTTTGACAGTGGAAACAAGTCTGAAACAGCTGCAAATGATTACACTTATGACCCTTTCATAGTGAAGTACTATAATGAAGCACATTGCAACAGCTAATGCTCACTTCCATATGAAAACATACATACTAAATTTATTTCATTGTGACTAATTTATATTAATTAAATTGAACTATTTTAAAAGATGTCCCTTCCAGTATCTGTCATCTGGATTGGTTTTTCCACCTCTGACAGTTTCCTTCACCAGGTGGAAATATCTCTTTTGTATGCAATAGTATGCATACTGATTTTTGCTTTTTCTACACTGCATACATATTGGAAAGTGTTAGAATAGCACAGAACCCATATGAACACAATGGGCCAGATCCTGGCCCCTGTACACTGGCTCTCTGGCTGTGCAAAGGCTCTAGAAAGCTGCTCTAATCACTCCATCAGCTTGGATGAATGCTGTAGAATTGGGGCGATGCCAACATATCCCAGCAATCCTGGAGCAAGGGCATATTAGGGGTGTTTCAGGAACAGAAATGGGTTAGTCCAGTGCACAGTATAGTCCAGAAGTCACCGGCTAGCGTAACTAAGATTCAGACCACAAGTCCTTTCATAGTTACACGAGGAGAGGTTCAGCACCGGACATGGTGAGTGAGTTCTTTGAGATAGTGTGCCTGTGGGTGCTCCACTTTAGATGCCCCTGCACCTTTAATCAGAGATTTATGGCAGTGGTTCCAGTTCAGCCTGCGCACATGCACCATGCATCTTCATGGCCCATGCAGAGGCTATTTGGGGCTGTGCAGGCAAACCAGCCTCAGTTCCCTTTCCACCACAAAGTCTCCCAAGGGAGACTCTGGAGCAGAAGGGAAGGAAGATGGGTAGTGGAGCACCCACAAGGACACACATCTAGAAGAACTCCAGTTACTGCACAAGGTGAGTAACCTCTCCTCCTTTTTCAAATAGTATCCCTGTGGGTGAGCCAAAAGGCAGCTGTAAAACCTTGTCAATTTGGTTGAGACTCTCAACCAATCCATCAAAACTGTCACTTGGGGGATGCAGATGACTGAGAAGATGTAGCTGAAGGAGGTTTCTTTTTAGAGTATCTTAGCCTCTTGGACATGGGCTCAGATAGTCTACGATAAGTAGAATATAGGCTGAGCGTGCTTTCTGAGACCTGCTAAATCTCCTCATATTTACAGGAGTATAAATCCCTAGGGATCACAGTGTGGTTTTCAAATCCTCTAAAGTGTGGAGAAATGTATTGTCAAGTCAGTGAAGAGCTAGCGACTAGTAAAAGGGAGGTCTTTAATGGTGCTCCAAACATCTCTTAGAAAGCCCAAGAGCTGCAACCAAGACACTCTTCTCATGACCACTACCATAAATATAGATTGTGCTGCAGTAACGGAAACATCCAAGGAGCCCTGGAGCGAAGTCTTTGCTAGGAGCTTAATCATCTCTTGCTTAATCATCTTCAGTTGGTCACAGTGTTCCTGTGGCAGGTGCTCAATAAAAAGGAATTAAATTAGTTGTTATTCAAATATTCATATTTGGCCGTGAGTGCCTGATGGTTTGCCATTCTGAACTGAATTGTAGCTGAAGCATAGGATTTGTGACCAAAAAGAACAAACCTCCTGTGGCCCTTACTGTATGGGGTGGACTTTGAGCTATGATGTCTGCCTCATTCATTAACGGCCTCCACTACTAGGGAATTAGAGATTGGTGAGAAAATAGAAACTCTGATCCTCTGATCTATCTGCTCTTTGCAGGTAAGCAGTGTGGTAGATGGGGTTACCAAACAGTCTTGGCATGCTCCATAAGAGCTTCATTGACCAGAATGGCAATCTTCATAGATGTGGAGGTGTGTAAAATATCTAGAAGATTATGGTGGGACTCCTGAACCTTCTCTATGAGAATCTGTAGCATGTCAGCAATCCACTTCATTTCCTGAAACTGCCTCAAGTCATCCACCATAGAAGGTGGTGGAGACATCACTGCTTCATCAGATGATGAGGAAATAGTAGTAAGAGGTGCCATTTCTTTATCTTGCCTTGCTTCTTGCTCCTCAAAGGACTCCTCCTCTGGCATAGGTGGTGGTAGAAGAGGTTGAGGAGTGTCAGCCCTTCTCTGAAGGGACCCAAATGGCATAGGTGGAGACATCCATCTGTGTTCCTGCCATGTGGGTGTAATTTGAGGTCTATCCTCCTGTAATACATCAGTGTAGGAGGGACAGCGATGTAGAATAGACAGGGGAACCCTTGCCTGATATTTGAGAATCTGTGGAGTCTTCTTCCACATACTCCAAGGGCGGAGGATAGCTGTTCTGGTTATAAAGTAGATGAGGGTGAGAATTTCTCAGCTGTGTCTCTGCCACTTTAGGTATAGGCACCCAACGTCAGTACTGAGTCTGTCATAGACATCTGACTCCTTTTCACCATTGCGGTACCGGCATCCCTCAGGGCCTGCATGGAACTCCCTTTGGAACTGGAGATGTCCATAGTCTTCTTGTGAATTGGTGACCAAGATAGTCTTAGAGATTTACTCCTTACTCCTTCTGCTTAGAGGCAGATATCGAGGCTGCAGTCTTCAGAACCATAGACGTACTCAGTGCTGTGGTACTGCCTACCTATCTAGTAGTCTCTGGTGACCAACATCTTGATGTGGACAAGACACTACTGGTACTCTGAGGTCTATGTACAGTGAGTCCTCTGCCCCCTCAGATCCAAAGCTAATCATAAAGCTTGCTCCATCAGGAATTTAAACTTGATCTCCCTATTTTTTCAGGATCTACCCTTGAAGGAAGTTTCACTTACTTTTATCCCCAGTAAGTGAAAGATCAGTATCGTCCAAACAGCAGGGGCACTGAGAATGCCTGTCAGTGACTGGAATAGCCTCATGGGCCAGAGACGCATCTTTCGAATCCCAGGGAGCCAAACATTTCCATTATTCCTTGGGTATAATGGAAAGACTCAATGTCTCAGAACATTGCAGCAGCATAAACTGTCTCCTGTTTTGTTTTGTTTGGGGTGTTGTTTTTTTTTTGTGGATGGGGTTCTTTGTATGGACTCAAACAACATAGGGCTAAATTCTGCTGCACAGAGCAAAGCCTAAAACATACAAGATTTGCTTTGCATACAAAAAAAATGGAGCTAAACAGGACTATCATTGGATTCTGACAGAGAGATTGGACAATTTAAAACTTGTTGTGTTCTTTCATGTGCTGAGTATAAGGAATATACATTTACACAACATCCTTTAATTATTACAATGCTTGGGATGGAGACTTTAATAAAGAAAATGGAAATAACACAAGCTAACTCCAGTTACTCTGACTACTGAATAAGTTTTGCTCCAGGGGAGTTAATAATTGAGAAAGCAGATTAGTAGAAAGTGGCATAAAATATTAAAGTAAGCACTTTGAGAACAGAGAATGTATTATATCGAATAATATAAGAAACAGGAAAAGACTTTTTAAATTTCCCTTTGTACTTATATTTCCAGTTATGTAGTTTTGCCACAGAAAAAAAATGAAAGCGAAATAACTCATAGAATAAGTGATAGAGACAGACAATTTTATCTAAGTGGAAAAGATGGAATATATAAAAAGTTTTAAAACTTAGAATTTTAATAAATTCACAGAATAAACTATAAAGACAGGTTCAGAAAAGGAAGAATGAAATGCGATAATAATGTACCTTGACAAGAGTCACTGCCTGCAACTTGATGGATAAGTATAGAGCATAAATTGTTACTCTCCTACAAGACTGTGGTCCATTAAATTACAGGCACATGAGGCATGAATGTAAAATTACAATGGGCAAGGGATCTTAGATCATTTGGCCTCCAATCTTGCAAAGATATACACATATGCTTATCTTTAAACACTGAGTACTCATGTGCATAAAGTTAAGCACACATGATCTTCTGTGGGATCGGGGCCACACTTTGGTATTGCCTAAATATATGGAATTATTGTCAACATTTATAAATGCTATCAAATATATAACTGGAAATACAAAATATTAAAGTCTCCAACAAAACAGTTTATTTTACCAAAAAAGTTTACAAAAATGCTGATCTAGCAGGGAAACATACTATCATCAGAGCTTGGAAATCTGAGTCTCCCCATCTTATAAGGCCCAATGGTGTGCCCAACAAGTTAATCACAAAACTCCAATGGGAACAGCATCAAGACATAATGACTGGTTATGCAGTACATGGCATATGGCAGAAATGGAATGTTGGACTTTTTTATTCCAGTACAAATGGAAGAATTTTAAAGCTGTACAAATTCCTTTCATAAATTACTGGGCAGACATTCCTCAAGCCCTGAAGGTGAACAGAAGAGTGATAAATGGAGTAGTGGACAATTTAAAATAAAATTGGACAAATTTAATTCAACTTGTTGAAAAGAGTAAAGGACTTGAGAGTGTCACATGTCTTGTTCAGTGAATGATTCTTCTTTAACTGTATGTTTGATTCCTAATGTGCATGTCCAGTCTGGGTATTGGTGATACAGATTATGATTTGTTATTTAATTTTCTAGTGTCTTCTTTATTTGGCATTCTGGTTACCAATTTCAGCTCCATCTGACAAATACAGATACAGGTGTTATGACAAAAGAAAAATTAGAGGTCCCAGAGTAATGCACAAGCTGGATGTAACCTGGAAATGTTAGTTTGATTTGTGTAAGATTTATGGAAATGACTAATTATAAGCCGCACACATGTGTATGCACACAAAGTTGTTGAGCTATAGAATGGAACTGTCAGGCCCAACCAGCCAGACTACCTATGCATCTACCTATGCACACCCACTATAGGACATGGAAACACGTCACCCTGTGGGACCTATAAGACATGGAAACAAATAGCAAGCAGTAGTCCATCCTACCCGTTCCACAGGACTTCAGGCCAGTAAGTCTGCATAATGCACAGACACACAACTAGTCACACCTTCCACCCACCCACCCACCCACCCACCATCCTTCACCTCTTCACACTCCAACATAGAGAATCTCTGAATATTAGGAAATCCCTTGACACAGGCTATCTGCAGCCTGCTCCCTACACAGCAGACACACATTTCTATGCAGTTAACTCTCCTGAAGACAGGTAGGCTGGCCAGTGCTGGCTTCTTTGCTTTTAGACAGCAAACACAGTTTTAACTCAAAGAGCAGCATTGTTCCTGTTTAGTTGCCTCCCCAGTTCTCCATTTCCAGAACAGGGTTTTTAGCCACAGATCTCTGAGCATTCTTTTCATCACTCAGAATTTGGACATGATCCAGCACTGCTTACACATACAAATCAGACTCTCAGAAATCTCCCAACTAAAATGCAATGGGAATTTTGGTTGTGCTAGGAATGCAGGTTCAGACCCATAGCTGCTTCTGGTTCCTTGTATACTTCTTCCAGCGGAATTGTCATCTGGCCCACCTTAATTATGGAGTATTTTATTATATTCCAGCCTCCTTCCACACTCCTGGATGTTAATATTTCCTCCCATTATACCATGTTCACTAGAATGTCTTAATTCTTTCTAGTGCAGAAAAGTGGGGTTACCTACCTTTTTCACATAGCTTTCACATGCCTTTTTCACAATGTGCATCACATTTAAACATAGCAACTTTCTCACAGACCTCCCATTCACAAACAGACTCAACACACCTCTTTTCTATTCACAAACGTAGAACTTCTCCATGGCAAACAGCAATTGGAGAAGTAACATTAGGATAGTATTTAATACATTTCAATGGTCTTTAAAAGTCTTCAGCAGTTGGAAAAGAAGAGGAGCCAGCATTAGATGACCAGCAAACTCCATGGGCCAGAGTTTGGGAACCTCTGAATTAGAGTATATTTCAAATATCATGAAAATTAACCCATTTGGTTTTTATTTTAAATATTGCTAAAAAGATGAGCACTACATTTAAAGAAAGCATCACTTGCCTAAATAGGACTCAGCATTTATCATATCCTTAACACAAGACATTGGGAAATATCCCCAAAAGTAGGCAAAAATATTTATTTACTAATGGAAGATCATTAAACTGAGGTCTAGCATTTCTTTTTGAAGGAGCAGCAGATTACTCCTTCATTGTTTGTGGTGTGCTGGTGTCACGTGCAAGAACCACTGTGACATAAAATATTAACGCAGTATGGAAGAGATATTATTTAGCTTTCGGAATTGCTTTTTCTATACAAGTTTGCACAGAATATCCCCAAACATGAATTAACCACAGATGTTCTGCAACTGCAGTTTGTTTGTTTGTTTTTTCATATATTATATAAAGATTGAACATTTTCCAAAGCGGTCTACTTTTTAAAAGTGCAGTTACAGCTTTGTATTTGCCAGCAGCATAAATTCACTCTAGTTTCATTCATATTTAGTTCCGTAGCACTTGTAGCATGAATCATCTACATAATTCCTTTAACAGAGAGTAAAATTAAGTAACAATGAAAACAATGATTGTGCTAAATTCATTATCTTGCATAACTCCCTTTATTGCAGTATATCTTCATGTTATGCTGGAAACAGGTGGGAGCTGAATCACAACTTCTCATGTTATTATGCTTTCCACACTAGAATTTTTTGTTCATAAGCACTTCATTTTTCTATAGATTGAACTCAGGAAATTAATAACTATTGAATTCCCGCCCTGCTCCAGCCTGGGCTGGCGGTGGGAGTGAGGACAAGGACAATGGAACACTTCTGGGCCCTTCTCCCATGAATGATCTTCTAGACATATGGTACACAAACACAGCCATCACAGTGGCAACCTTTAAAGTGCTCTATGGATTCTAGAATGTTAAGTATATGGGGAAAGGCCATTTGAACAGCTGTGTAGGCAAATCACTAGTTTCATTTTAAATTCATCAAGCCAGACTCACCAGTATGTGCTGTTTGTGACATAAATGAGCTTTCAACCCAGCCTAGTTATTTTAGGGGTACAGCTACTTTGCATTACCAAATCCATGCAAAGCAGCCAGAGCATAAGGGCAAATCTGGTCCACCAGGTTTGTTAATCTGGCTTGTCTTTATTAATAGTTCAATCTATAATAGCACTTCATTCAAACCACTTCTTACAGAAGAATGTCCATAACAATACAATTCATTTATAAAAATGCATATCTACAAAGGGCCATTTTGTAACTGCAATAAAATACTTCAGCATGTGTGGTATTTGGCATGTTAACATCACGTTCCAGGTATGCATTCTACTAGATTATCCTATTGCTTCATCTTTATGCACCTTCCCAGTTAATAACAATCTTCTTTAGTATGCTGCTGACATATTGTCTCTTCTGTCCCCTGTGGCTTTTTAAACTCATCTGATCTGGAGCTCATTTGAGCAATATATCTATATCTATCTTTCACAGAAAAAAAATAAGATATGGAAAGCTTCTCTCTGGAACTCAGAGAATTAATTGGGTTCAGATATGGATTAGAATGAGAAGAATTTCAAGAGCACAGTTACTCAAGTCAGAGGTGTTAGGGTCACGGGCTACTCTTTGAGACCCCACCAGTGGCTCTTTTGGATTCCACAAGGCTAATAAGAACTCCTCACACTCTGCCTGACCTCAGGAAAGAAAATGAAGCAGGCAGGTGTTCTTCTGATATTTCCTGAGCCACACAAGGCAATGGGGGCAGCACTGAACAACTGGATTGGAGCAGCCGGTATCCTTCTTGTTTCTTCAAGCATCTAGAAATGGGCTAGGGATAAAAGAGGTTTTGCATGACATGGAGTTAGAAGGCCACTATACAGTCATGATGGATGGCCCTGAAGTTGCATGGCAATATTTTACTGCAGATGAGATGAACCATAAAAAATGAGCTGGGAGCTGGATCCTGAACAATCCAAAGCTTAGGGGTGTCAGAGTTCCTAGGTTTTGGTTTGACTGGTTATAGATATATTAGCTACTTGCTAAGTTTCAACTGAGATCCAACCAAAAATGTTGGACCTGTTCAAATTCAGTGCTATGCTTCAGACCAGGGCTATCTGGAGAAGGAAGAGATGGTGGGGAGGGGCAGTTTGCCCCAGGGCCCCCCATTTGATAGGGCTCCCAAACCCATGGACTTGGAACAAGTAGCATTGCAGCATCACTCATTCAAATTTGGTCTGGACACCGCTCTGACACTACAGAAGGGTGCTGGGCCAAATTTCAGTGAGTGGTACTGTGACCCTGTGTGCCAAGTCACAAGGTCTGGAGCAGGGAGCCAGGCCCAGTCCTGCCAGACAAGAGCAACTGCTGCAGGGAGAGTGCAGGGCCGGCTCACTCTCCAGCCCCCTCTTTCATCTCCATGGTAATTTTTGGAGGGGGGGGGGGCTCAGTTTCCAATTTTACCCCACGCCCCCAAAAAACGTGTTTGGCCCTGCTTCAGACCTGTCTCATTTGTGTTGAGGCACCTCACAGCTCTTTTTGGAAAGTGGATCTCCGGCTCTTCAAGGCTAGGTATCACAGCCCTCACAGTAAATCATCTGGAGATCATACCAAATGTGATATAAAGCTGCCTAACACATTCAGCAGAACCCATCCTGAGCTTTCTAACGAATACTGGAGCAAATGACGACACTGAGTTTTAGGCATATTTGGTGGAGGTAGACCCAAAGGTCCAACAATTTTGGCATTCAGTATGTGATGTGGACATATGCATTTTACTGAAATTAATAAAAATGTGCAAAGCCTATTAACCTCTGGGGACTCGATTCAGAAATTGAGAAAAGTAGTAGAGTCTTCACAAAGCTGTTAAGATTTTTGCTTGTAGCAACCCGTCTTATAATATCAACAGAGTGATCTAGTTGTAAAGTCTGTCACTAGGTTACATACCGTATGTGCCAGACCAGTCCTACCAATCAGTACTGGACTGATATTTTGATATATTTACAACAACCTTCCTTCCCTCGTCATTAGAAATTCAACTGGAAATTGCAAGGCGCATTTCTTGGACCTTGCCTTTTATAACAAATCCACTGCAAGATATATATTTAAAAAAAAAAACAAAACACCACACCTTAGAAGACTACCCAAACAGGATACCCCACAGCACACACTTATCCCCCCGAGAAGAGGATACAAGAACATGACAGATGTGTAGTCACATTGCTCAATGCGCTACTGGAAGGCGCTCAGACAATACAGTAATGAGTGGGTATAAGAAACTGAACAGAATAGAATAAAAAAATTCAACATCTCTCATCTCCAGACTTCTGCATCCTTGTTATGTTCCAACTTCACTGACAGGCAATCACATCCTTAGAACAGACCAAAGGGTGGGTCATCCCTCATTCAGTAGACAAAGAAGCAGAGAAAAACCTGGTGAAGATCAGTTGGTGTAAGGCTCAGCAACTCCCAACCCTGTCTATCTACTCTGTGGGAAAGGGGGAGAAAAGAGAACTTCAGGTCTCCTGAGTTGTTTTCTTCCAGAACTAATTTCCATTTCCTGCCAGTCTCAGGACAGCATTGATATACTCAACTGAAAATGCCCCTGTTTGCCAAAAGATAGTAGGTAATTTGGGAAACTGATTTGCCCCAGGACAGAAGTAGTGCACAAGTAGCTTAAATCCCTATCTGGAGAATGAAAGCATCCAGAGAATCAGCACTGCCACACTGAAGCACTTATTGGATATTTGCCAGGAGAAGCTGATGGAAAAATGTAGTCCTTGTTATTTGTTTTCTACCCGGTTTAAAACCAAAACACCCCATACTCATTAGATTATTCCAAATTCTGCTCTCCAGTTAAACTGTGAAATAACATTTACTAGTAGATTTCTCATTTACCTGCATGGAAACCAGCGACTGAATGTGGACTCAGTTACACATGATGAAAAGCCTGAATACCAAAACAAATATGTTACCCTCCCTCCAGCACCATCACCAAGTACCAAAGAGCTCTTGTTCTGTTCTCAGGCCATTACAAAAAGAAACTACACGACAGAATTTTGAACTTAATCCTCTGCTGCAGTTGAGCTCTGCTCAGCTGTGGGGAGTTGGCTCGAAGCCACTTCTGTGGGTCACAGATTTTGGGGCCATCTGAGGAATGGTTTAATGCCCAACCTCAGGGCTTCTATAGTCCTCAAAGAGCCATTATGACAGCAAAAGATAATTGAAACTCAAGGTACTCCATCATCACCCCTATATTGGGGTCTGGTCATGTGTGGGGGTGATGTAGAACCACATACACTGGGGATTCCTCAGTGATAGAGGAATCCTTAGCTGTCTTATCAAATCAGCTTTATGCCCCCTCTATGCAATTGGAGTGGTAGAGAGGGCCTGTAATTATAGGCAGGTTCTGGCTCTATGCGAACAATAAAAGCTACTAAGGAAATATTTTATACCATAATAAATATAGTTTAAAAAAAACAGTGAAACGGTAGAATTTCAGTTTAACGTTCATCTGTGAATCTGCTATAATGATAAGGCACTATATAAAATGCAAAATATCATCAATCCTTACTGATGTTCTAACATTCTTACCCTACAGTCTTCCTCTGCCCACTAATAAATTACAGCGTTTAAAAAGACACTCTTAAGAGTATCTTTTTAAAGAATAAGCCTAGAATCTGCCATACTGGATCAGACAGTGGTCTGCCAAGTCCAGAATTCCACCTCTGGCACAGGCAGCATGTGACTACTATAAGTAAAGCTGGACAGGAACTTTTTAGTTTTAGACTCCCACCTCCCCCTCCCCCAAAAAAAAGACCTTCAGAACTTTTGTTTTCACAAGCTACATATTGACTGGAAGCTTCTGTTATTACCTACATAAAATGCAATACAAAAGAAGAAGCTAGGAGTCTGTGAAAGGCTGGTGTTCACGTTTTTCCTCTCTTCACTTTCAATGCTTTTTCTTCCTATAATACAGAAAACTTTAGCCTTAGGATTTTTTCCCCCATCCTCCAAATGATCAAACAGCGTATAGTGTGTTAACAATAGGGTGCAGAAATTTTTTTTTCAGATCAGGACATCAGATAGAGCCATCAAGGTCTGAACTACACAAGAAAATTAAGTCATTTAATTACATCGGTCAGGCATGTGAAAAACCCACATCCCTGAGCAGCATCATTAAGCAACCTAAGTCCCTGTGTAGACAGCACTAGATCCACGGAGGAATTTTTCTGTCAACCTAGCTACCACCCCTTCGGGAGGTGGATTACCTATGCTGCTGGGAGAACCCCTCTCATCAGCTAGGTAGTGTCGACACCAAAGCGGTACAGCAGTGCAGCTGTGCCATTGTAGCATTTTAAGTGTAGACAAGCCCTTAGGCTGGAAACATTGCTGCAGTACTTCTGTGAATAAACAAAGGATTTTATAACATTAGTAGCATCTCTCCTCCTCCTGGCACTCCTTTGTGATCTGAGGTGGCTTTAGTACTGTAATATACTACTGATCTGGACAACGGACAGTTTATTTCTGAGTACAAAGTGTTCAATTTCAGGTGTATGCATCTTGTAAATAATAGGAGCACCCCTCTGAGCACTGGGATTGTTTATGGGCTAGCCAGTGTCTAGGGAAGTATAATAGTATATATAATTAGAATCAGATTCTTTCCCCCCTTTTACATGTTTCAAGAGAGCTATGAAAATCAAGATGTTGACGAGGGCCAGGGGACATAGCCCATTTAGACTAAAAGCAACCAGACAGAGCAGGGAGGAGCTGACTGATTTCCATTTCCTTGAAATTCCCTAGCTATCAGCACTGGGATTTATTGTATTCAAAAAGCCTGCAACAAATACAAACTCATACAGTCTCAGTTACCCTTCATTGTCATACTGAAAATAAAATATCATCAGGAAAAAATAGGAAATAGAAAGTGAAACCTAATTCTAATCAGAAACATTAAAGATTTCTCATTCAAATTCCATAAGTCATTACAATTAAGAACATGAAGACGGTAGCTTATCTCTGTAACGCCTTGAGATCAGATAATTCTGAAAATACGACAAACACACAATCCCAGCTATACTATCAAGTGTTAGCTAGTATTCAGGGACGTAGGCAACACACACACACACACACAAAACCCCCCCACACCACAAGGCCATAAAAGAGGTAGCTTGCAGAGGAGAATTCAGGTCCAATTTAACACAATCTTTGTTCACTTTCAAAATTTGACATTTTTTCCAACAATTGTGTTGGATTCCCCATCAAGTCATCTAGTTTTAAATTAATTTTGGAGGCCATGGATTTTCAGCAGAACACTAATGATGCTTATAATAAAAATTATGACCCATAGTGAGAGACAGACAGACATGAGCACAGAAGGAACAAGGCTAGGGTTCTCAAAGGAAAACTCCACATCTACAGATTGTGGGGTTCTTACACATTCCTCTGAAGGATTTGGTATTGTCCCCTCAGAGACAGGACGCTGGACTAGATGGGCTTTGGGTCTGATCCAGCATGGCAGCACCTATGTTCCTAACTGAATTAGGTGCCCATCTCCCTCTGAAATCCAATTGGAGCTAGACACCTAATTCCCCTGATGCGCCTTTGAAAATCCCAGGTAAATGCCCATGCTACCTCCACAATTGGGCTCCCTTTGTAGTCCTAGGCAAGTTACTTAGGCCTACTAATTTTGGGTTGGATACCCAAAAACTGAAGGATCCAAAATGAGTGGCCCATTTAGGGCTCTTTTTTTTCCTCCACAAAATGAAGATAAAACTTACTTTTCCCATTGGGCTGTTGTGAAACTTAGGACCAGATTCTGCTCCAGCTGAAATTCACAGGAGTTTTGCCACAGATTTAAATGAGAACAGGCTCAGCCCCTAATATTTGTAAAGTACTTTGAAGCTAAAAGCGATACGTATTATAATAGTCCTATAATGCAGGGGTTCTCAAATGTAATTGCACCGCATCCCCCTTCTGACAACAAAGTTAGTACATGGTCCGGGGCGGGGCAGAGCCCGAGACCTGTTGCCCCAGGTGGGGGGAGAAGGGGCCGCAGCCCGAGCCCCATCACCCTGGGTGGGGGTGCAGCTTGGGCTTCAGTTTCAGCCCTGGTTCCCAGCAAGTCTAAGGCTGGCCCTGGTGACCCCATTAAAATGGAGTTGGGAACCCACCCGACCCACAGTTTGAGCCCCACTGCTAATGTAGTGTAATGCTGAGCTAGTGAGACATAGAGATAGTCAAAATAAGCAAGATAGCTAATGCTAATGACTAGTTTCAGAGTAGCAGCCGTGTTAGTCTGTATTCGCAAAAAGAAAAGGGGTACTAGTGGCACCTTAGAGACTAACCAATTTATTTGAGCATAAGCTTTCGTGAGCTACAGCTCACTTCATCGGATACATGTAGTGGACTGTATTTTCCACTGCATGCATCCGATGAAGTGAGCTGTAGCTGATGAAAGCTTATGCTCAAATAAATTGGTTAGTCTCTAAGGTGCCACTAGTACCCCTTTTCTTTTTACTAATGACTAGGAAGCCTGTTCTGTATTTGTAAGACTGAACAAGACACATTGGTAGGTAGAAATTCACATACAAAAAAATCCTCAAACTGTGTGTCATATCTATTTGATCTTGGTAACAAAATATCAGTGCGGATATTCTAAAAAATCTCTAGGGTTGCCATCCTTTTACTTTTCTGAGTTGGGGAGACAGTGCATAAACAAGCTTCCTAAGAAGAGCAGATCAGAAAGAGGAAGGAACAGTCTAATCACTTTTATCTCTTCTTTTTAGTGCAGTCATTTTTGGGTTAGACTATATTAAAAAAAAAAAAGAAAAAAAAACCTTCTTGGTTCAGTACAGGTTCTACCTGAATTGTAGTTGTTTGCAGCCAAATAGAGGTTAGTCTTTCAATTTACCAAAAGAGGGTGCTGTTCCCTTAAAATGTTGGTATAGTACAATGCATAGCATACATTAGAGCCTGGGGGTTTGCAGCACAGAGCTTTCTTAAGGGCTGAAGTTCAAATTGTAGGTGCAGGAGCAGCAGGAAGTCTTGTTGAACGAATTGCTAAACCATATTTGTCATAAAATTAACCCACTTGTTTGGTTAACCATTTGTGGAGACACTAGCAATAGGAACAGAAGAAATTACTTCTGTCCTCTTGCATAGTTAAAAATATCCTCAGAAGCCTACATTTCTCATAGTTTTCATGCCATATGCTTACAATATAAGTAGGCAGGGCCGTCCCGTCCATAGGACGGACTGGGGCAACCACCCCTGACCACGTGTTTTTGGGGGGGCCCATGGGGGGGATGCGGGGTCCAGGGCAGCCTGGGGACTTAATGGGAGGCCTGGTACTGGCAGCAGCGAGCAACCCAGCCCCAGCCTGCCTCGCTGGCTCTCGGCGTCACTCGGGGGAGGGGAAGGAAGCTAGAAAGAGGCAGGGCAGGGGCGGGGACTTGGGGGAAGGGGTGGAATGGGGGCAGGACCTAGGGCGGAGTGGGGGGTTGTCCCGGGCCCCATACCCTCCTAGGGACGGCCCTGTAAGCAGGTTTGGAAAGATTAACTTGTTATTGGTAAATGCAGATAAACATCGATTTCACCACACACACACACACACACACACACACACACACACACACACACACTATTTCCATCGATAATAGTAGAAATTTTCAGACAGGCAAATTTTCAGACAAAGAAAGAAAAATGCTGCTTGAGAACTCAGTGTTTGAGTGAAGGATATTAATTTTGTATATTTTGACCTGTGATGGTGACCGTTCATGTTTTAACAGTTATGAAGCTTTATCTTTTTGAACCTCATTATCTACTGTCATTAAATAATTATCTGGCCTCTCCATATTTTCTCACAATTGTGAAAATTGAAATAGATAAAAATAAAAAATGCTTAAATATAGACATTAATAGAATTTGTCAAAGTCATTAAAAAAAATTAAATCAAGAACCAAAGAGATGGATACCTCACAAGCCGTTGCTGTTTAATCTTGAATCAGTGACTTGGTATGCTTCCCTCTCAAATCACATGTGCCAACTGGATGCAACAATGAAGAGAGATCAGTCAAAGCAAACCACAAGAGGAAAAACAAGTCACATATTTGAATTCAACATGTGTTCTCTCAGCGCACAAGATGTCTGAGGTCAGGCGTGTTTACATTTCATATTTTTAATGTGGAAAAAGTGATTTATGTGGAAAGAGGATGGGAAAGTGGATGTTTGAGGGTTTAATTGGTTTATTTATTAATTATATGTATACACAAGCATTTCAAAGCTTTAAAGCACCACGTTCTCACAGGAAACTGCAAGAATTGTAATTTAAAACCTCAGTAAACATACAGGATGAATAGAAAAATGGAGTTTTCATAGCTAAGTAGATTGCAATTTCTTTACACCTAGTATGGAGATACTGGAAACAATTTTGAGACTCTTCTTTCTCTTTTGCCTAGTCTGGTCTCCTGGAACTGGAGACCACTTGGTCCACTTTTGTTTTCTCCTGTTAGCTCTAGGCTTCCCCTTCTCGCTAAGGGCCTGATTCAGAGAATGCTTACATAAGTAGTCCCATTGACACTGGATAAAGCAGGCATCTATTGTTAGGCAATACATGGAAACTAGTACATGGAATCAAAGTGGCTCTATTCATATTTATTAAGGAAATTCTCTAAACTGAAGAAGAGAGGGAGGTCTCAAGCAGTTATTTACCAGGTATCATATTTGGCATCTTCATTGTTGCCTCTTTTTAGAAACCATCTCAACAGAAATTACAGGTCTTAGCTGTTTGTTCACCATCATCAAAACAATAGATACCCATCTCCAACAGCCATATGATCAGGTGGGAATCTGTAGGGAATGTGTCCAGAAGGGGTGTAGGCAATTTTATTTTAGGAAGGCTCAAGTTATCTCCATAGAGCTCTGAGTCAGCACAAAGCAACTTGTACTCCCAATGAGGGGAAAGGGCGAGAAGCACTGTATTGGAGCCTAAGCAGTAAACATCTCCCTAACATTTCAACTTGTACCTGGTTCAGGGGAGCTCCAGTGACCAAACCCAGGTTTGGGCAGCAAAGTGTGAACCAAACAAGCAAAGACGGAGAGACAAACTCAGAAACTGAAAATAACATTAATTGAGACGAAAGCAGGAAGACCAAGGGAAGGGAACAGAGAGAGTGAGAAGATGGACTTAAGACACCTACGTAAAAGCTACAGAGAGGTTAAAGGGAAAAAAATTGGGTGAAATCCTGGCCTCATTGAAGTAATTGGCAAAAGTCTCGCTGACTTCAGTGGGGCCAGGATTTCATTCCATTGTATGCAAAGAAAAACCCAGATTTCCTAAATTTCATGATGCTTCACTCCCTCCCCTAAGCAGGCAGCAGCCCAGCCCAGGGACATCCTTTTTTCTCCTGTTTGCTTGGTTGAGAAGTGTTTCTGATGATTTCATTACTATTCTGGACATATGCCCTGCGTTCCTGAAGGGAGCACTTCAAATACACCTCAATACACAAAGAAATAAATCATCATGTGAGACTGACCATACGCAGTACTTTCTATTCTATTCTGTAGGGTCTGTGGATGGTTCTACTTCTGATGCAACTCAAGCTGAAAATGACCAAGTTAGTAAGGAAAAGAAAACAGGCTGATTAGAGGTTTAAAATATAATGTTCTGTGGGAAACATATTTCAAAGGAATTGTGCGGGGAAGAACCATGACAATATTTAAACCAGGTCCGGTCATTTCCAAGCACTCCAGGGGACAACTGATCAACCTTGAGACCCTGTTTTAAATGAAAATGAATACATGAAAAGGGATCTTAAATTTCAAAGATGCTTTCAATGCTTCATTTTACATGTCTTGGCATTTCTTCTAGGGGATTGGAAGGTAAGACATCAGCAGAAGGAGGAGCTACGGAAACAGGTCTGATCTGGAGAGCAGAAGGGAAAACACTAAAGAGGTGGGAGGACACTGTTGGGAACAGTAGAGGTTAGTGATTGATTTCACATATTTCTAAACCTGTCCCCACATTATCTGTAGAGCTGGCACTACCTGGAGGAGCAGGAGGGGAAGTAACTGCAACAGTAGAGGGTCAAGGACAGAACCGATTGCAAAAGAACATTTGGGAAAAGGGAGCTGGTGGACAAGGCGATTGGTGGGACAAGGACAGGAAAGATAAGAACATAAGAATGGCCATACATCTAGCCCAGTATCCTGTCTTCTGACAGAGGCCAATGCCAGGTGCCTCAGAGGGAATGAACAAGAACAGGTAATCATCAAGTGATCCATCCCCCATTCCCAGCTTCTGGCAAACAGAGGCTAGGGACAGCATCCCTGCCCATTCTGGCTAATAGCTATTGATGGACCTATCCTCCGTGAATGTATCTAGGTTTTTTTTTTTAACCTGGTTGTAGTCTTGGCCTTCACAACATCCTCTGGCAAGGAGTTCCACAGGTTGACTGTGCGTTGTGTGAACAAAATACTTCCTTTTGTTTTAAACCTGCTGCCTATTAATTTCATTTGGCAGCCCCTAGTTCTTGTGTTATGAGAAGGAGTAAATAATACTTCCTTATGTACTTTCTCCACACCAGTCATGATTTTATAGACATCTATTATATCCCCCCATAGTCATCTCTTTTCCAGGTTGAAAAGTCCCAGTCTTCTTAATCTCTCCTCATACGGCAGCCATTCCATACCCCTAATCATTTTTGTTGCCCTTTTCTGAACCTTTTCCAATTCCAATATAACAGCAGGGGAGGGACGATTAGCAAAACGTAAGGGGAGCAGGGGGAAAGTCAGTAGCAGGGATTGTGTCTGGCCCTTAACTCTCACCCACCCACCTTAAAAGCTTCAAAAGAGGCTCAGAGCAAGAGCCTTACTGGTATTAGTAGTGTTCCAATCCCTGAGTCACTCAGAAAACTACTGATATTAATAAACGGGTATAATGAGGTCAGAAACTTTTTGGGTTCTGACATCCATAGTTGGCAGAGGAGCAAACAGTCACTGGTGAGGATATTTCAGGGTTTCTGCTGTTACCATCAAATTGTTACATTTAAACTGGGTCTCTGGCCACCTCACCACAGATGACCTGGCTTTATGTATATTGTTGCTGAATATTAAAGACTTTCCCCCCTACATCTTTCTTTGTTTTCATTGCCTCTTGCTACTGCAGTAGAGTCTTGTCCTGGTTTTTAAAAAGAGTTGCAGCCTGTTGTTCGGGGTATATAATTAAGAGAAAAGAGAAGGCTAAATTTCTCCGTGCTCTTGATGGGTGTTGGGATTTGGTAGCTGCCCAGCAATTATAAGTAAGGATATGATTTGGTCACGGATTCTGTGACTTTAATGGACCTCAGTGACTTCCACCCCTGCCACAGTGGTGGGGCTGGAGGGGGGTGAGCAGTCAGCCCCCATGGCAGGAGCAGTGGTGGGGCTGGAGATCGGCCGGCAGTCAGCCGCCGGGAGTGGTGCTCTAAGTGTTAGTCTTCCCTCTCCCTGGTATTTTTAGTAAACTTCAGGGACAGGTCACAGGCTTCCATTAATTTTTGCTTATTGCCCACGACCTGTCCCTGACATTTACAAAAAAATACCCATGATAAAATCTTAAGGTTAATTATAAGAGATACAGAGGCCAAAGAAATACTTAAAAATAAATAATTAGTATTATCATCATCATAATAGCCTTCTTGATTCCAACTAGTCTGTCATTTTCAATGGTCACACCTGTGTGCCCTGTTCAGAATTAGTCAAAGTTAGATTCTTCAGTGTAGCATACAGTTGATGGATGGAATTATTTGGTACAGCACTTCCAGCTCCACCTTGTACATCATCACAACAAAGAAAAGACTGAGGAGGAGAGGGAGGCAGATTTGTCATCTTCACTGTAGAGAGTTAAGATTGGCTGAGCCTTGCTGCCTGTGGGCTTCCCAAGAGTGCTAGCACAGCATCCTAACACTGCCTGCACTCTGTAAACGCATCTACCACAGCACTGCAACAAGCTATCACAAATAAATGCTGCAATAGACCAGGAAGGCAAAGAGAATCTCACCCAACCTTTTCATTTCAGTTTAATGGAACCTTTTGCATGTGCTGTGTATCTCGGTGAACGCTCATCGTCACACCTACAATACTCTACTAGTCAAACAACTTTCCACCTCAGTCATGTTAAATAGAGGTGCGGGTTACCTCCTACATTCTCTGGAAGTGTATCTGGCTCATCTGAGTCACAGAAGTATGCTCCCCCTTTTGCTGCTGCTCAGACCAGTTCATCAGAAAGACACTCTCAATATCAGTAATGTCTGCCAAATCAAGAAAGCCAGTCATGCTAATGAAGGACACTAATGGTGACTCTTGCAGCCTCTCACCTCTTCCTCCACTGACATGTCAAAGAGCCAAGGAAACTGCCAGGCATGTTGCACATAGCAGCGTCCTAGTCATAAACCAGTGATGCATGGAATCCTGTGCACTCTTATCCCTAGAAATTGAATATTCTGCGAAATTCTCTAAACTGGAAGTTTAAAGACTGAAAGGGACACAAAAGAAAGATTGTGCCAAGCCAGGGGAAAGAACAAACATTTGCACTTGATGTTGACAAAACAACTGAATAATCGTCATTATAACTGATGTGCTGAACTCCTCTAGATTTCCCTGACAGAAGTTCAAGGCTACTTAATAGAGTTGCAATAAAAGAAATAAGTTGCGACACCCCTGCAACGTATTACAAACATTGCTGTCACTTTAATATGCTTTTGGCTGACTCCTGGTGAAAACCAATCCTAGAAGAGATCATCATCAAGCAAGAACCTTTTCCTTCCTGTCCACTGAAAGCTATGATAATAATGATTTCCAGCAGGGGCTGATGGACGGTGTTGAAGAAGATGATAATTTCCAGTGGGGGTGCAATCTGTGACTTCCTGTTCCCAGACCAAAACCAGCTATGAGAAAGGGTGAAGCATACCGTGAGTCAGTGTCACAGGGAGGAGAGTAATTAGCAGCAGCTCAGCCTCATGCAATGGGTCTTTGTCAGAAAGAGGATTTTATAAAGAAATAGGTCTTGATCAATTGCAGTGGTTTCCAAAACAAACATTAACGCACAAACCAAAAAACCTGCACTTCAAATGGGTGCCACTGCTGAATGATCTGGAATACCGTCAGTGTTCCATTAGTCAGATAGGCTAGAAGAAAGATCCTGTAGAAATCAAGAATCCAGTGCACCGCTAGGAAACATTTGTATCACACAGTGGCTTGATGAGTTATTTCAACTCAATGATAAACGGTAAGTAAAATACTGAAAACAGAATACCTGTGGGGACACCATCCCTTCACTCAATGCAAAAATAAACTAGAAGACGTTTTCAGCAACTGCTTCTTCTGGACATAAGGAGACTATGCTCATGAGGTACTAAGCAATCAAATACTTGGTCTTTTACATGTGTAAAGCACTATATCTACTTTATCTAATTAATCTTCACAATGCCTCTGTGAGATGAGTGCATAAAATTCACCTTGTCATAAAACCCAAGTATGCAGCTTCCAGTGATGTGGGAAGTGCCTAGACAGTCTGCCCCATTTTACAGCTGATCTAGGTGATCTTCCCAAGGTGATTCATGCATCAGCAGTAGAACTGGGACTAGAACTCAAGCCTCTCAGTTCTCCTCTCTGTTCTTAACCCGCTTCATCACATTGCCTCTCAAGAAGACAAAGCCATTGCTTAGCGGAGGTAGTTTAAACATGATCCACAAAAACCCATGGATTTTTTTAAAAACCTAAAACAGTGAATAAATTATTGAATTGCTCATTTAGACCAATCTACAGTAAGAGAGTTTAAACAGCTATAAGTTATTAGTTATGCAGGGTTGACAAAAGACTCTGGGTGTGTGAATTTCAAACATTTTCTATTGCAGAGGATGATATTCAGTTTTCTCTCCTTTCATATTTTTGCTCTTAATCCACTTTGAAATTGCCACTCTAGGTCTGCATCTTATTCTCGACTCCAACAGCCCACTGAAGTTAAGTAAAGCACTTGGGGTGGGATTGCTACTTGTATGGAATAGGGGAGGATCCACACAGGACTGCTCAACAGGTATATGCATCAGCATCCTGCCCCCTTGGTACCTCTACAGGCTCCCCCATGATGCTCATACCATGCCAGACAGAGCCTCAGGATCTGTCAGACCATGGCAAGATCCCTGTGCAGCAGTAAGGATCTAATGCAATTCCCATGATTTGGGACTTTATTCAATAACAGCAGCAAACTAAGATCTATACAGATCCAAGAAGCTTAGAATCTAAACTGATGAATCACAATTCAGAAACTATTAAAGATGTTGCTGAGCACCCTCAAATTACATGGATGTGAGCTGAAAGGCTGGGCCCCATGTCATTTTTATTGAGTTTTTGGGGAGATTTTGTGTCTGAATGGAACTTATGGTTTCAAAACTTTTTCTTCCAGTTAGGAGTGCATCAGAGGCAGGAAGAAGAAATAGTTGGGTGGGAGGTGGGTTTTGTTTAGTTATATAGAGCAGATTTTTTATTATTATGTCTAGAGAAGAAGGATGGGCCTGTGGTTAGGGTGCTAACTTGGGAGGCCAGAGTTCAGTTCCCTCACTCTGTCACAGACTTCCTGTGTGACAATAGGCAATCCACTTAGAGTCTCTCTCTGTCTGAGTTCCCATTTGAAAATCGGGGCTAATGGGTCTTCCCTAACTCACCGGTATGTTGATAGGGTTTATTCATTAAAGGTGTTCAGATACCACAGCAACGGGAGCCATATAAAAGACTATAGACAGCTTTTTATTTTTTTATGAAGATGAGTAGGCATCTGCCCTTTAAAATATTTTTGAAAGATTACAACAACTCTCTCATTATTTTGTGTCCAGAACTTTGACAACTAAATCTGATTTAGGCCACCCACTCAACCCATGCTTAGTTTTAAACTATATAATGAATTTACCACAATTATGAGGCGCTGTAGCTCTTTCTCATCTATCTAAATAGTCATTACAGCATTTCCGTTAGCCACCAAATCTTTCAGAATTTTTGCATCCTATGTATCATTCTCTTAGACAACAGACTGATTGATTTTCTGTTTCTTTTGCTTCTTTGCTTTTGGGGTTCTTTCTTAACCGTACATGTCTGTAGCTTCATCCAATGGATACAAATATTTCACTAATATAGTCTGTAATTTTCAAAACCACTGAAGTGATTTAGGAGCATAAGGCTAATTGAAAATCAGTGGGACTTGTGATCCTAAGTCACTTGTGCTCTTTTGAAAATCCAATCCATAAAGGTCATTTCTTGAACAATTATCCATCCCCTTATAGTTATGAAGTCCTTCTGTTTAATTCAAGACTGCCAAAATTTCACAGTATACATTATGATAAAGATCATTGTGCAAAATTACCATACGAGTATTTACCTCCATGTCTTCAACATTTGTCTTAGCCTGTTCCCTGAAGGCTCAACCCTGTTAGCTAGTTTTCCAACCTTCTCACCCTTTGGACTACATCTCAATAGAGAGATTTGCTTTGTGGACACTTTCCCTCATTCTCAAATTGCTCCGCATTCTTGTGACAGCTATAGACCTTGCTTATGTGGAAAAGCAGTACTAGAAAAGTATCATAATACTTTTAGCTCTCTTTTAATATCATTTATCAGCAGAAAACAAAAAGAAGACCTGGTGTCATGTGACCTCACAGCTCTCTCTGGACCACCAGCAAGTGTCCCACAAACCACTACTGGGATACAAACTTCAGTCTGGAAACCTCGGAGCTAGTCTGCCTTATTTGCACGAGTGCTACATGAGCAGGTATAAATTGAAATCAATAGACATGATGAGCCTGCAAATACAAACTGCACCTATTTCTATAAGACAAATTCACCAAAGTTTAAAGTACTGCAATGTTAACCCAAAGCTTTCAGATTTTTCACTTCCTTCAGCCAATGAAGCCCAATAATTTTCTTGTATGTGCTGGCGTATCCAAAAAAATCTACCAAAAGAGTGCTAAAGAAAAATCAGCACATAAAGGTTGGCACAGCTATTGCTCAGAACTGTCTGGTTCTGACTGAGGACCCACCAGGTGATAGTCAGACACTCTCTATTTCTCAGCCTCTCCTGTTAGAGCTGTTCCACTTTGTATAAATAATGAAATATTCATTGGGCCAGAGAGAGAGACACATACACAGACTGACTCTATAGCCTAGTAGTTAAGGCACTCATCTGGGATGTGGGAGACCCAGATCCCTAGTCCTAAGAAATGTTCCTGATGAAAGTTTTGTTGAAACAGATACATTTCAATCAATCATCTTCATTTCCCAACAAAAATATGTCAAAAAATCCCCATCACTTCTTCTTTGCAGCATCTTTATGCCAGCGTGAAGTAGCTGCCAGGCACTGATTTGGGCCCTAGTTGATCAAGGAAATTAGTAACTGTGAGCTCTATTATTACAGCCATATTAGTAGATTTAGTGTCACAATAGGAGTTTTTGTTCTGGCATTTGAATCTTATGGTTTGACAATGACCATAAGAAAATACCAACATAGAGGCCAACTGGATATTTTTTGCCTAAACCACACCCTTCCAATTACATTTCTAAAGGTCACAGTCATATGAGATACTAGTCAATCACGCCAACAGATAAAAAAAACCCACAGTGGGATATGGTGATAGACACTTGTTTCAAAACATGACGGTTTGTTAAATGACTAATGTTAATGTGATCTCAAAACAAGTTTAAAAAAATTGATCATGATATTTATTGTGAGCAGGAAGTTGTATACAAAAACTTTTAACCAATTCATTGGTCCTTTTCCTGTTCTCTCATTAGAAATTTGTATTAGGCTTATAAAATGGTCAGTTTTTTTTTATATTTTAGGCAAACTGATAATGCTCGACATTTTTATAAATTACATGTTTATTGTTTAAAGTTTAAAGAGCTCTCTTCAAACAGCGTGGGTCACATTTTCAGAAGGATATATGCTAAATTCAGACACAAACAAGCTGGGAGCATACAAGTCACCTGAGATATATTTTTGAAAATATGTCCCTCCACCTTAAAAGAAAGAAGTTTTTATTCTAAGTTAGCCAACATTTCAAACTATTTTCACAATGGTATCCGCAGCTGAACTGTTGTAATGTCAGTCCCCTCCCTACACAGAAGGAGAGAGAAGTGACAGCAAAGACTGCGGTCTAAGAACAAACAAAAAGCCCCAGTGAGGATTGCAGCATTTTGTGGCATACTTGTCACAGGGCAGGGAAATTTATTCTATGTATCAGAAAATGCTACACCCTCCATAGAAGTGTTTCCTATTCTGTTGTCTTTTCATCACTGTTTGGAGTAATTTAAAACTAGACAGGACATGAGAAGAAGGATGGTTCAGTGCTTAAGGCACTATCCCAGGACTTGGGAGACCTTCTGGGTGACCACAGCCACAGACTTTCTGGGGGACCTTGGGGAAAAAATCACAGTCTTTTTGGGCCTCAAGGCCTCATCTGTAGAATAATCGCAGTTCCCTACCACACAGGGATGTTGTGAGAATAAATATTTTTAAAAGTTGTGAGGTGCTCAGATACTACTGTAATGGAGCCCAGGTAAGCAGCCAAGATAAATGGACAAAGCACTTGAGAATATACTTTAGAAACTGATCCTGGTAGGGAGACAGATTGAAGAGATGACTTGACTTAGGTCTTTTTATCTCCAATTTCTATCATTGCATTGCAAGTCTATGACTTGGTTTTCTGACACAATTAAATGAAATAAAGAACTATTACACGTTTATATTCTCTCCATGATCATAAGCACAAATGAAAAAGCAAGATATCTGGATGCGTGTAATAGACTGAAAGGTCCCTGAGTGTAAAACAGAGCCATACCAGGTACCTGGAGTGCTGGACTTTGTATTTGGATCTTTACTTTAGTTCAATTGTGTGTAAAATTATATGTAGCCAGACAGCGCCCAATTAAATAAACATCTGAGAAGGTTTATTTTAATTGCTTATTCCATCAGGCTCACAAAGACAAGGGGAGAGCACATGACTGGGGATTTTTCCATTCCCATGGTGCTCTAAGGCATATATTGCAGGCTACTTTTTTAAACTTTAAAGGGGAAGAGCAGTGTGATCCAGTGGAGGAGTTGGGCAGGAAGGTATCCTGCTTTTCAAGAATGAACGAGAGGCATAACTGGTCACTCCCAGTAGTTGGTACTTAAGTAGAATGGCTCCCTACAAAGGCCAGATCAGGAACATCAATTCACTCCCTGAAGAGCAAGCTGCAAAGCTAGAAGAGACTACTGTTTGGAATAGTAACCTAGGGGCAGTGGCAGACTTCTCTGGCCAAAGCCCTGTGTACTTTTATTTAGGCTGCCTGCCTAGTGTAGTGCCCTACCACTACCTGCATGGTTAGTGTCTTTAGATGGAATGAAATAAAATTTTAGCTGAATATGTTCACGGTATCACAAATTGCAGTTAATCATTGAAATCATTGCAATTTATCCCTTGCACTCCCATAAAGGCAAGCAACTTGTCTCAGATGTTTTCTGAGATGCATTACGTGCAAAGACATTGGTATGTGGGGATGCTAAGGTTCAGTAGGAGAACAAGGTATCAGAGCCAACGGGCTGAACTCTATCTAACAGCCCACTATCATCCAAGAGGTGAGGTCTGAGAAGGAAAGCAATGTGTTTCTATCCATTTATGTTGTATACCATTTGTTGTGACTCTGTTTCACTTGCGGGAGCTACAAGGTTTCTTTACTATTGGCTGCTTTCATGAAACAAAATGCGCTTCTGATGACAAATAAAATATACAACCCAGCACCATGTATGTCATTCATCCACTACAGAAAAGCTTTCAGTGCAGGAGGAAAGGGTCATTTTATGAATGTTACAGAGTCCATGAACAGATAAAGGTTACATTCAGCTCCTAAGTGCTAAGAAACACACCTGAAACTGAGACCTCCCACAAGGATAGCAGAAAGGTGAAAATAGAACAAGTGAAAGCAGACAGACATGGAGACACAGGCAAACGTTTCTTCAAATCTCCTCAGAGTAGGGCTGTTTTCCAGCACACCCTCCATACTGTACATTTACCAGCAGTCTATTTTGGCAAGCATTTGTCTAACGCCCTTCTGCTCTGTTTTAGAGAGTCTCTTGGTCTGGTGGACAATTGGCAACAGGAGCATAAGTGAAGCCTGATGTTGGAAGGGATTCTGCCTGAAACACGTGGTAGACTCTTCCCTTCACCAGATTAATGTACAAGGGAGCTAGCCTCCTTTCACACATCAAGTTACAGAAGCACTCATTTAGCTTGCAGGGAGATTTGTTCAGTGAGCCTGTTAAAAATAGTAACATATGTCATGGCTAAATACTTATGTATTAAAATGTTGGCCACTTCAGCGCATACATAACACTAACATGAATTCAGAAACTAACATCGCACAAAATGTTACTCCAATACACACACTTCTGTGTGAACACATAGATCACTGGTGACGCTTATGATTTTGTTGAAATGTGTGTGCAGTCTTTAAGCTCTAAACCCCCAATTTCAGTCTTACTTTATTGCTCTGCATTAGACCTAGGACTTTCTAGGCCTTATGTGCCTGAGTGGGAAGTAATAATTATTCACTGGGAACTCACACCCTTTGGGATGCCCATATATCTTCTCTCACTCCTTTCCTGAAGACTATTTGCTTGGCCTTCCCTGGTAGACTAGTGGGTCATGGTTTGACATATTAACGAGTTAATGAACACACACAAAGACTCATCATCCCATATCCACTTCCCACACCCACTCTGAGCTCCTCCAGAAACTTCAAAAAAGTCACAGGTTTCCAATTCTGCAGGACTACTTTACCAATTGGTTTGGAATTTTTTCATAATAGTTTTGGCCAGCCTCAAACCATTTGTTTGATTCATGCAGTCACAACATGCATTTATAACAGAAAACGCTATTACCTGTACTAGATGATACGAATTGCCTATAAAGTTATTTTAAAATAACTTTATAGGCAATTCGTATCATGCCTATAAAATGCCTATAAAAATTATTTTATAGAAGATCTAAAATAAATGCATCTAAAAAAAATAATCTAAAAATGCATCTAAAAAATACCTGCCTCTGGGACTTTCCACTACATGCATCTGACGAAGTGGGTATTCACCCACGAAAGCTTTTGCTCCAATACGTCTGTTAGTCTATAAGATGCCACAGGACTCTTTGCCGCTTTTAAAATACATGCAGTTATATCTATTATTAATTTTGTAAAATTCTTTTGTATTCCCATTACAGTACAAGTTCTGTTAGTACTAAGTATGGACCTGCTAGAAGGAAAGGGAAAATTACTTGATGTATGAATCTGGATATTTGCCATGATTTCACAGCCATGGGAGCTGCCACAAAATTGTGCTCCAGAATCTAAGCTATCATTAAAACAGAGGAAAAAGTGTGGGGGGGGGGAGGGGTTGTAACCCTTACGGCAGGAAATAACCTTCAAAATGTGGACTGAGTATAAATCAATGGACTGTCTTCGTGGGGCAGCAGCCAGTAATAATAGCTTTTAGAGGTGTAAACTACATTCTTCATCTCAAAGGGGGTGTTCACTCTGAAAACTAATGATAATTTAAATGTCAGTTCTGATAAATATTTCATTATTGATCATTTTAGCAGACACATCCATCTTATGTGCTTATTCAAAGTTATTGGATTCATTGCAAATATTGGAAGTGGGCAGCCAACTGCTGTCAGGAATTGTGGAGCTGAGAAATTAGTAGTTGAAGCCCCGCAAAATATTCCAAGTCCCACATGTTCCAGACAACAAAAGGGAAGGAAAATGAGGAGATACCAAAAGTCTCCATTGCCACTCAGGTTCCAGAATCTTAAACCATATCCAGTACCTTCCCAGATGTCCCAGATTCCCTTTACCCGGCTCTCTCTCCAAAATTCCAGCAATTATGCAGAGTCAATTCACAACTCTCTGAAGCACAGTGAAAACACTAGATTTGGAGGCAGCATAAAACTGAATTTATTATCAAATAAATAACACAAGGAGCAACAAACTGGATGCATTATCATTACCAGCTTTCATTCGATAAAAGCCTTAATTTCTGAGATTACCTGAAGCAGCCATAGAATTTCCAGGTTGCTACAGAATTCACAGCTGGACAGCTGCAGAAGCCAGCAGGCTTGGCCACAGAATTTAGGTTCGATTTACCACAGATTACTCAGAGCTTTGCAAATACCCACAGTGGTTTTTCGGCTCATAACTATTTCTTTGCAGTGAGGCTCTCTTCGTGTTGGAACCAAGCCAAAAATGAAGAAGGTGGTTTGTGGGAGTTTGTTGCACACACACTTCCCCATAATTTGGTTAAGGAGCCATTAAGACCAGAGTGATGGGGAAGAGGGGCACTAAAGAAACTTTAAAACATCTATATGATGCCATGATCCCATTTGTCCACTCCTCTGCTTAAGTCAGAGCAGCCTGAAGGGGCCATTCTGGCAACTCGAGATCACAAGAATATAGGGCTTATTGGCCAGGCCTCATTACTCTGGGGGCAAGGAGGGAGCAAGGAATAGGAGTTACTGCAGAAGCTATAGGCCACCAGAAGATTTCCCTAAGCAGGGGGAATCCTCAAGAGCTGGGGTGACTGGCCCACTGCTGGAGTGGATATATTTGTAATGATATCAGTGTAGAGAATACCTGATCTACCATGACTTACAGTCAATGCACAAGACATAGAAAGAACATTTTAAGGCTATCTGTAAAAGAAAAGCCATTACTTATGCTTTTCTTTTGGCGGTAACTTCTTTATGATGTCAAATACAGTCCCAAAATGTATGGTTCTTGGTTACTTTTTGTTTTGTTTTATTTTTACATTAGAAATAACACTTGTTTTTTGCTGACAGACTGTATGGAAAACCAATGAACTAATGCTATTATGGCATCACATGGATTAGACTGCTGCTCCCACATGATTCACAATGCAGGATCAGGGCCTAAAATCTGAGCAACTGAGAGGGGAGAGTATTTTAACCATACTATTGAAATTTATTTTGCTATCCCATGTTTAACTCAAGTGCCCAACACACACTTGGGGAAAAGCTCTTTTTATTCATGATTCACACACCTCTACCCTATTAACTGAGAGCTGAAAAAGCTTCCACACAAATCCTCTACAGTCTAGCCCACCAGTGACTCTCACAAATATTTTGAAGGTAAAGAAACGAAGCAGAACTATCCCCCCCAAACCTTTTTTCATGTATCACGCACACATAAAAAATCCCTCTGAAGGTGACCTTTAATAAACAGCATGCAAGCATACTTTTTTTGTGGGGCCAATATTAGATCTGCTCAGCTCAGCAACTTTTTCCAATAACAGCTTTAAAAAAGAGTGTATTAAGGAAAGTTGGGATTAAAGAAAACTAGATACTCCATCCCAGAGAACTCCAAGTAACATTTTGGGGTTTTTTCCTTTCCCTTTCTATTTTGAGGGATGATTAAAGCTGGACAAAGGACATACATTGCTCCAGTGTTTGCTCTTGCATCCCATTTTGTCTCTTCATTTCTTTCCATCCTTTTTTTAGATGAAAATATTCAAGAGTCTGGCTGTTCTGCTGCACTACAAGCTGCATTATGTCTCAAAGATGAATTCAAAATGGAGCATTGGCTATTTATACAAATCAGTTCCTTCCACAGGTGGGGTTAGGCCAATAGTGTTGTAGGGGTGGAGCTAGGCTATACTTTGTAAATGTAGGTGGGGTTTTATTACCTTTCATCTTTTGCACTCTGTGTGATCTAGTAATACGCACAATGAGTGAGGCAAGGCTCAAGAGAAGTCATGACTCATTCAATGATCAAATTTGCCCAATTAGGCAAAGGATCCTTAGGATATTATTGAACATCATGCTCATTCCCTGCACACTGGACAGTCTGCAGTGTTCAATGAGGCAAAGATCCAGCAAAAGGGTATGTGATCAAAAGGAGACAGGGTTAAGGATGCATAGGAAACTTTAACTTTGGCACATCCTGACTTCCAAGTGCTTCACTTTGCAATCTTATCATTTTTTTAACAGTGCTATTTTAATTGAATAGTACAGTAACAGACGTTCTTGTCAACTGCTGGAAATGGCCCACTTGATTATCACTACAAAAGGTCCCCCCGCCCCCTGCTCTCCTGCTGGTAATAGCTCACCTTAAGTGATCACTCTCATTACAGTGTGTATAGTAACACCCATTGTTTCATGTTCTCTGTGTATATAAATCTCCCCACTGTATTTTCCACTGAATGCATCCGATGAAGTCAGCTGCAACTGACGAAAGCTTATGCTCAAATAAATTTGTTAGTCTAAGGTGCCACTAGTCCTCCTTTTCTTTTTGCAAATACAGACTAACACGGCTGCTCCTCTGAAACCAGACAGACGTAGTTCCATATACTGATGGATGAACCACAAAAGGTTGGTTTGAGCTAGTTTCACATGCAGAAATTGGGATGTTTATCTGGACCTCTTTGGTCTGGAAGAAGAGCTGGTTAAAAAATGAAAAACTAGTTTTCAAAGGGTTTGAAGAGGCCCTGTTTGTTTGTTTTTTTAATATTTTCAAAAAAAATCTCAAAATGATTGCTTACAAAAAAATTAATTAACCAAAAACCAGGTTTTTGCTACATGAAAAGTTCCAATATTATTTTGATGTTTTCTGTACACTGTTTGAAAAACAATCAATTAAGAAAAGTAATGAAATTTTTCATTAAAAAAACTTCGGAAAATTTTTTTTTTTGTTTAAAAAAATCCAACCAGCTCTAGATGAAAGTCTCTGAAGAATGGAGAAAATTACAAAGACCAAAATAAAAATTAACAAAATCACACAGGCTTAAGTGTCTGATCCAAAACCCATTGACTTCAATGGCCATTATGTGTAGATTTTTTAAAAATTGAGTTGCGTATAAACTCAAAGAGATTCCTCATAGGCTCTGTTTTCTATTACTGTCTGCTAAGAAGCCAATGTTTCTTGAATGGAGTGAGAAGTTAAATCAGGTCACAGCATAGTTCTCGTGTCTGAGAGACCATGTGGAGAAATAGTAGCAGGCAAGATAAACTGTCAATAAGGATATATTTGGCTATTACTGGTAAAGCCACTGTGAAGTTGCAGAAAATATTGATGAGAAAGGGGAACTGAAAATCTTGAAAGAGGTTTGGAAAGTTTCTCTAAAACTGACATCCAACCAGTAGTGACAGACAAAGAGCTCAAACATGCCTCTCCAAGTAGCTCCCCAATTGTTTGTCATGATTAAAAATATAAAGAAATGCCTAAGCCCAACGTGGTCATAATGGATATTAATTAAGATTAGACATTGGACCCAATATAGAACCTTGGATCAACCTCCTCTTTCTGTCATATTCAGGTGAAAGTCCAAAGTTTTTGCCTAAGTCCAGATCCAAATTTCACAGCTCAGGCCCACCTCTTAACGGGGCTGAACTAGAACCCCAGCTGAACATCAATATGAAACTCAGATAGCTTTATGACTTTGACAGGAGAGAGAATAACAGCCAAGATACAAATATCAAATGTATCTTATCTCTATGGATACAACAAGAATGCTAGACATTCTGTGTAGGCAGAGCAGGAGTCTGTGAGCAGGAAAAGAGAAAAGAACAGAGTAGTGAAGGGTCTTAAGGGAAAGTACAAGGCTCTTTTTAACTCTGTGCAGAAAGGGGGAGCCAGGAAGTACATGGAGAGATAGGCTACCTAGTGCAAATGTCTGCCAAATTTCAGCCCAGAAAGAGAATTTTACCATAAAGCTATAAATATACATGCATACATTGAGAATATGTTAATTAGCCAGAACCTTTGTTCATATCTCAAACTGAACTAGATGCTGCTAAACCTATCTTAAATTTCATAATATCTGTTCAGAAAAGTGTGCCCTCTTTCCTCAGACCCAGACATGCCTCTCACCTTCACTTAAATTCATCTTGGGGTCTCAACAGGTCTGGAAATCTCTGCTGTATTGGTTGCTATCTTTAAATATGTAATCCCAGGGCTTTCCTGGAGGCCATGTATCCTGGGGCACCCCCAACACAGATAGGTCTCAGTCTGTGAGGTTTTAATTCAGGAGCTTTCTTGAGCCTAGCAAAAAAGAGCACTAGTGTAAACTGAGACCCTTTCTCTAGCACTGACTGAACAACATCAAATGCAGGGCCTACTGAGAATCACTGATTGGGGATATTTTCCTTTCAGAATGGGAACTAGGAGGCCATCTTAAAATGAGAGAAGATTAGCTAAGTAGTTAGGGGAATGAAAGGATGGGATTAGATTACCTAGGGATACCAGGTTACCTATGGTCCAGGTTGTGGAATCCCTGTCATTGGAGGTTTTTAAAAACAGATTAGACAAATACATGTAAGGGATGGTCTAGGTGTACTTAACCCTGCCTTAGCATGGAGGGATGGACTAGATGACCCCTCAAGGTCCCTTCCAGCACAATATTTCTATGATTAGGAGGAACATGGAGAAGGGGACAGAAGCAATGAAGACCTCAAAAGATTCATCCTAATCAATTGGAGTTAGGTGCCGATGTGCTTCTGAAAAATCCCACTATCACCTATCTGCATCTTTGGGCACATAAATACCTTTGAAAACCTGGCCCTTGGTCCTATAGCTCAAGCTGTAGAGACTCATGCTCTTAGTGCTGGTGGCCCTCATTGCAGCCCCCAATCATGACCAAGACGGCAATCACCACACATTACTTCTGGAGGAATTCTGTGTCAAAAATTAAAAATTCTGCACACAATAATATTTTAAAACTCTGCAAAATTCTTCAGATTTTATTTGTCAAAATAACACTACATAATCACATCCGTTTCAATTTTGGTAATTTATTTCAACTACCTGTCAGCAAGTACGTCTGTAACAATACAGACACACACAAAAATTCCCCCAGGAGCAGAGTTAAAGAAACACCTATGATAACCCAGTTCCTGTTTCTCTGCCCTCTTCCCCCCCATAACCCAGCTGGGGGACCAGACAGTCACACACACACACACACAGCGCCCAGGTATCCAGAGGGAGAAACAGCCTGATGCTGGGCCCAGGCTTGCATGGAGTTTCCTGCACATGGTCTTCTTCTGTTAGGGCATGCTGGGAACTGCAACTGCGGGATTCCTCCAGCTCCTCCTCCCACTCCAGCAGTGTCTTCTACTGGTGAGCTGGGCTCTGCTGGGTCCAGCAGCCCCTAGTGGCGGCCAGCAGCACTGCAGCCCATTTCTGTGGCGGAGATAGGAAATTCTGCATGCACAACATTAATTTCGGCAAAATTCTGCATTTGCAGTGGTGCAGAATTCCCCCAGGAGTAACTCATGCTGTTAGTTATTATTCAGATTATTGTAGTGCCCAAAGGTTCTGTTCAGGATCAGAGACCTGTTATATGAGGAGATGTTCAAACACAAGCAGGCCGGCTCAGTGCCCTAAAGAACTTATAGTCGGGAAAGACGAGCAATCTAAAAGTGTGGCGGTTGACAAAGAATCAAATATATTTGGTCTTTGTTTTATAATTCCATAAATAAATATCAATTTTGCCCAAATGCCCCTCAGCTTAGCAATTAAATATTGGCTGTTTTTTGTTAATGCTGTTCTTTTATAATAACAAACTGTTCCCAAAGCCTCATATATACAGAGGAAGACAATCCAAGTACTGTGTGAGATTTTCCATGACATTCATTCATTTAGTTGCAATTAAAATAATACAATTCAAAGCCTTGTGCATTTCCCCACAAAAAACAAAACTTCAGTTGTTACTATTAATATATACAATCTACTGGAAAGAGTTAACATAGCTGCTTTGTTCTCCTCATTGTGGTAGAGTAGTTTGCTTATCCCTTTCTGTAGATGTCCTGGCAGTCATCAATATTTCTTTTGATAATGTTCCTCAAAAACACTCACACTCTTTATTCATCTGTGCAATAAAGCAAGGAATTCGGTGGGTCAGATTCATTCACTGGAGTTACACCCTGGATAAATGTATGTGGCGATTCTTGACTGCTGATTTTAACAAGAGGAAAATTAAACATATTCGTAAGAGAGGGAGTCCCCATTTTAACAAGTGGCATTCAGAGTTCTGTTTGGATTTTAAATGAATACTGTATTTGGGATATTTACTGAAAACCAGCACCTTAAATACTGAATCATGTTAACATCTATATGTCCAGTTCTGCATAAACAATAAAAAAAAAATTATACTTAGCGAAGTTATAGCCCCTTCTTGTCCACTAAATCAGAATGTTTTACAGACATCCATTAATGAAGTATGGCATTGTCCCCATTTCACAGAAGAGGAAACTGTGGCATAAAGAGAATAGACACTAGATCCTGTCCCATATTATTAAGCCATTTCAACAAAGCTTCTTGCAATTCCTCCCCTTTTGGGGATTCCCCAGATGGTGGAAAGCTGGTGTAACTAGCTTACACCATCCCTTCCTGGGCTCCCAACTGCCATAGGGAGAATGCTGGAGTTGGACCAGGGATGGGAGCTTGACCAAAGTGCATTACACTGCCACAATTCTTTCTAACATTAAAGCACCTTGGAAGACATTACAAGTTGGCACAAATTAGAGCAGTCTCAAAGCTGCTCAAGCTTGCATCAGGCCCCCCAGGAGCCTCAGCAGTCAGATGGGAGGTTGAGATAAAGTGGTTTTCAGCCAGCTTTCCCTGTCCCAACCCTCCAGGCTCCTACACTGCTCAGAGCTTGGGCAGATCCATGGAACTTGGCCCTCATGACATGCTCATTGTGATGCAGTGCGCCAGTTGCAGGGTTGGGACTAGGACTCAGAAGTTCTGACTTTTAGTCCTTTGTCTGGACCACTACACAACAGTTCCTACCATACTCAAATACAGACATACAATAATGGTCTGCTTTTCAAATAAAAATGAACAGATGGCTTCCCATTTAAATGGCTTTCCAGTCCATAATAGAGGTCCATTTGCTGAGTAGGCCTCTATTGCAACAGCTCTTTTGCTGTTGATCCTCCACTCTAGTGTGTGCTGCTCCTGAACACATGGGCATATCTACACAAATCAAGATTCTGCTACGAGTTCACACTTGGAACAGCTAGCCCACGCTACTGCTGGCCACTGCCCATGCTACACTACAATTTTTAGGGTGCTAACTCGATGAGAACTAGCGCAAGCAACTTGGGAATCAAACCCCTAGCTCCAAGAGTTGACAGCCAAAGCAGCACTGGTGTGACCTATACTTAAGAAACCATCACTTGCTGTCAGTGATCTGGCCGCCTATTGTCCTGTGTGTCTATTCTGTGTGGAGCATGTGGGGGCGGAGGGGGGGAGGGAAGTAATTTGTAGCCATCTACTCCCCACACCGGGGAAGTAAGTCTGCCCCAGGGGTAGGAAAGTGAGATGTTCTTTATAAGGGGAGAAAAAGATATCCTGTAGCTTTTGTATAACTATTTTCACATTCATCATGTAATTCCAGCTAAGAAAATTAAAGAACTCTGGGCCTTGCTCCTGCTCCTACTGAAATCGACAGGAACAGTGGGTGCTCAGCACCTCTGAGAATCAGGCCATATATTTAGGAGACTATATATGGGTGCAGATGGAATTTTAAGCATCCAGGCTGGAAAAAGTTGGCCTGAGTCTCCAAAGAAAAGGGTTTCAGAATATGATACACTTCCAAATACAAATTAAACTAGAGCCTTTAATATCATCTCTAATAACCAATGCTTTTTTCTCTGAAAGATTTCCAAAAGACCCAAACTATACAAGCAATGAAGAACACTCTAGGAAGTTGACACTGTTTGTCTTGAACAGCTTTTGGTAAGAATGGCAAAGTGTTTGAATCAAGCTACCTATAACAAGAGAAGGAAAAAGAGTGGAAGAGTCCATGAAATCCATTAGGAACCTCACCAGTCAGGTCTAACTTACCTGGGACGTTTTCGCGTACTATGGTTATTGGTTCTATTTAACCCCTAAAATAAATGAAATAATAACAAAACATCAGCAGCTAAGAAAATGTAACTGACTGAACCAGCTGATTGTATTCATAGTGAATAGTATAAAGTTCTCCCTTGTGAGCCCAGGGGAGAAGCGGAGGGGGAGAGGAAAGGGGGGCAATATGGACCTAAAGCTGGGAAAGCAATGAGGGCAGGGCCTGGAGTGAGCTGTGCAAGTTTTGTGGTTTGGTTCTGGAGGCTGCGGCCAGGCCCCAGTCCCCTACCACAAACCACCAGAGACTCCTCTGCCTTAAACAAAAGGAAAGCTCTTTCTCAGAAAGGTTTCATTAGGTTTAAATAACAGCCAGTAAAGGGCCGTTAGACACATACGCCCTGACACATGCCTATGGCCTGGCTATTCAAACCAAACAATATATACAGCAAATAAAAAGAATCTACAGTGTGAGGCTAAAGATACAGCTTAGCCCAAGAACAAATGGAGAATCCCTCTGGCAGCCTCGTTTCCCCACAGGCTGCACTGTCTCGCTGGCCTCCACTGTTAGGAATTAGGAACTGTTAGGAATGCAGCTCAACAGCCCTCACTGAATCGGGCTCCAAAGATTTAGTTTATTTACTATTATTTGTATTACCTTAACATCTAAGAGCCCTATTCACAGATCAGAACCCCACTGTGTTAGGCAATGTACAAACACGGAACAAAAAGATGCTCTTTGCCCAAAAAAGCTTACAAGACAAGAGACAACAGATGGCTACAGACAGATGGCTGGGGGAGCATGATAGGCAGTGGTATCTTGGTGATGTCTTTCAACCAAGCTACATGAGGATGCACCTGGGTCCTAGATTGATTCCCCTGGAGCCTCCTATCCCACTGTCTAAACAAATGTCACCCCCCTATGAAAGGGAAACTTGAAACGTGCATCAAAACCCCAGAGATTCCCTTTGGGGCTCCTGTGGATCTTCCCCACCCTTCACAGATGCATTATCATGCTCAGTATCTGCATGCAGAGGAGAATACACAGCTAAGCAATCCATGTATTTTGTGTTTCTATGCATAGGAAACTCTGCCAAGGTCATAATGGGCCCAGTCTTGCAGCCTTTACTCATATGAGAAGTCCCACTGTCATCAGTGGCTACCCACATGAGTAAGGACTGACAGATTTGGTTCAATGTTCCATACATTCTGGACTACAAAGAGATCAATAGGGAACTTCCACTTCTCTCTCTCTACCTCTTGGACTTCTACTGCCATCATCAACATAATATCTGGACTCCAGTGGCCAAAAACATTTTGGGCCACTTGAATCAGGTCGTCACACCGTTCTGAATAACATTCATCAATGGAACAGGTGAAAATATTCAAAAAAGAAGAACTTTTGGGCAAAAGGAGATGAGGAATCCCCTATGATTTCTGTTATCACTTATCATACTTGTCCCCTGTAAACCTGTTATTTGGGGCATAGACGACACATAAGCACCAGGAGAACCACAGAAACTGCAGCCATTCCGAGGGGAGGAAGGGCAGAGCTGAGACAGCATGATGTCTAAAGAGAAGGAGTATTAGACATACTTGAAATCACTTTGATTTAACGGATTTGTAAAGCACTTCACTGTGGGTACCCTATAGTTGAGTAAATTATTAAGTTTTCAGAAGGAGTGAAGAAACTACCACTCCACTTTTCAATAATGAAAATGCTAAAAAAAACATACATTTAACAGCTCTAAAACTGCAGCAACTCACCCACCAACACCCACTCCTCTTGTCAGCGAGCTTTTTTCAGCTTTGCCCATTTTATTTGTATAACACCAGAGCTATTTAATGTTAGCTGGGTTTATCCATTCAACTGACTCTCTTTAAAGAGCACCCAGGGTTACAATATATACATGTGCCACTGACCTCTTTATCAGCAGCATTTTCATCTAAAAAACAAAAAAAAACAATCCCAAAATACTCCGGAGATTTCAAACTGATCTGAATTCTGATTGCATAGCTGTAATAGTCTACTTTATGATTAATCTCAAATTTATTCATGCCTAAGGCTTTACCATGGCATATTATATATGCCATTTTATATTTAAATTAACAGTGAGATCCCAGTTCTCCAGAAAATTAAGGCGCAAGAGGCCAGTGTAAATGAAATGTTGTGTTTTCCAACCTGTTCTGCTCATATGTTGGGGAGACCTTTTCAAAAGGATTGAGGCTCAACTCATTTATTTGTGGTCCACTTGTGCATGAATTTTTGCCCCCACAAAATGAATTGTGGATGCAAATCTGAGTATTTCCAGTTCTGTCTGATCTGTTGCCACAATTAACTGGAGGGTGCAAAAAAATGTGAACTCCAAATTTTGTGGTGCAAATTACACTCCCGGAAAGGGAGCTTGTCCTCTGTGTGATTCCATTTGCCACCAGTTTTGAAGCAGCAGCCTTCCCATTACTCACACAGTAGTTTGTATTTTGAATCACACATCTAACTTTAAAATATGCTCATTTAAAATGAGTTTTTGATATTTCACTTAATCCATTGGAAAAGAATATAGACGTAAACACTTCTTTTTGAATTTGGTAATATGAGGACAAATTTAAGGCCATTCTCTTTAACTTTAACAAAGAATAAGAAAAGTCGCTTTAAATAGTGCCTTTGCTCTTTGTCAATTAGGGATATTGCACCGCTGTCAACTCACACTCCTCCTTTAGCTCCAGCTCTTCACCATCCCACGCAGATCCATACAAATCAACGGCCTTTTCCAAACATGCAGTAACCACCGGAAAGTAAAATTAATAAAGTGATAGAAAAGCTGCTTATAAGGCTGAGACTCCTATGCCACTCCAGGTATTCTCCCCTCCAGCAAGTCATTTGAGGTTGGAAAGCAAATTGGTATAAGATTATCAAGTTGCAAACTGTCATTCCTGACAAACATGCATCTCAATGTTAGAAGGAATTTTAGGTTTAAACTAAAACGCCACCACAAAGGGTTCCTTGGCACCTGTCAGTATCTGCACCTTGGATGGAAAGCTACCACTGAGGGTAGTGTGTCCAACATACAGAACCTGCCACAAAATGAAGTTCTTCATAAGAAAGCTTATCTCAGTCTTGGTCACTAACAATAACAAGGAGACAAGATGAGACCATCAGTCTCAATTGTTAAGACAAAGTTTTCCTCCCATATTATTCTGTCTGTCATGTACCCTTCAGGTTCCAAAGGAATCCCTGTCTCATACATCATTATTTTCCACAAAGGTTGAAAGCTCCCAGAGGGGTTCCTTCCTGCCCACTGTGCCACCCTTGATGTGTGAGTACCTTCAGACACAGTGACAGAAGCAACTCCCGGCTACAAGGGGGATATCTGCATACCAATTCAACCTCCAAGCACTGAAGAGTTGAAAGGAAAAAAAAAAACAACCCACCCCCCCCCAAAAAAGGCAAGTCAATCTGAGCCAAGCTCTAATTAATGCCTTAGGCTCTGATTCACCAAAGCATTTAAGAATGCAGTTAACTTTAAGCACATGGGTCACTCATCTCACAAGGTAGGGTCTACGGGGCAAACTGTATTAGCACGATTTAATACCCTGTGGAGTAGTTAATCAGCCACAAAAACAACAACGAGTTTGAATGGTCACCTTTAGTTTTGTTAATGCAGTATTTCCAGATTACAATATCTCAGTACTACTTTAATAAATTTAATAAAATGTTTAGTTGTTATGGGCTTAATTCTGCAAGGTGCTAGGTACTCGGCCTCAGTCCAGCATGTTTAACTTTAAACAGACAAGGAATGCCATTGAACATGACATGCTATCTCAGCAGTTGCAGGCTCAAGCCCTCTATGCATCACAAGCTAATGGTTCTTTATAATCTATAGTATGGTAGTAATCTCTGCCCAATCAGGAATAGGGGCCCATTGTGCTAGATACTGTACACACACAAAATCCAGTCCTTGTCCTGAGGATTTTATAACATGAAAAACCAAAAACCAGAGTAGGCCAGGCAGCTACCCGCCAGCAAAGCCACCAGGCTGATGAAGGGCACACAACGTGTTAGAGACACATTTCTTTTCCTTTAATATATTCCTTTATTTCTATTTATTATTTTATTTTCATTACGGGGCAGAGTTTGCAGCGAAGGACAGGAGGAGGGAAGGAAACAGAAGCAAGTGTGGGAAAGAAAGGAAGTGGAAGAGGGTCACTAAAGAAATTGGGATATGAAAGAAGGGGTGAGGCCAGCAGCAGAGAAGCTCTCAGTCAAGATATGGGAGGGGTTTCAGGGCAAACTAGCAGCAAACAGATAAGAGTCTGCCCTAGCTCCCATTGACATCAATGACAAAACTCTCCTTGACTTCACTAAGGCCAGACTGAGCCCACAGAAAAGAACTAGAGTTCACCTTCTTAAAAGCATGTTCTTGACATTCCTGACAACCAGGGACTGGGAAAATCGGGAGGGCCCCAACTGAGCCTCACCCTGCCCATTGCTGCAGGGGAAGTCTCCGATGCCTCCGGGGTCTGGCGCCGCATGTTAAGGACAATACTGGGAATGTACAATGAAGAAATAAACAGCAGCACAGTGCTGTGCCAATGTTTCCTGACTGAGGTTTGGTCTCTGTGGACCCAATATCACCACGTGCTGAGCATTCTCAACGCCCATTGACTTCATAAAGAGTTAGGCATGCTTAGCACCTACCAGGATCAGGCTGTAAGGAAAGAAGCTGGCATTTGTCAGCAATTGTGAATCTTCTTGTTAGCCTTTGCAGAACAGTTAAACCACACACAGTTATCTGAAGTATCATTAAGGCTGTACATGAACCCATAAAAGCAAGTAAATTTAGAGCAGCAACATAAAGTCCTGGCTGACAGTACATCTTTATCTCATCCAAAGTTATAAAAAAACAAGTGACAATGCAATGAGTGTAAGACTCAGTATCAGCACGGATTTTTAGATTAACTCTGAATTTCCTTGCTTTCATTGGTTTAAGAGCCTTATTGTTACTTTGTTGTTTTTTTAATTGTAGATATTAAAAAATCTTTTATCTTTCAAAGTCCTAAAGTCTGTTATATAAATACGTAATTATGGCCTCTTTCAACTGGGTATAATTTACTTGATAGTTTATAACAGCTGCACTGGAGCTATTACAGTTTATCATTTAAAAGCCTAATTAGGGGCTTTTTAATTAGTGGATCCTTCAGTCACTAGATTATAAAAGATCCTTGGCAGCCATTGCATGCACAAATTTGCATGAAATGTTTGCCTGAAAACAGGATATGCCCAAATCAACTGTCATTTAGGGCCTCCAAAAACACATCCATTCTCTCTGTGGCTGAACCCATCTGTACATGCAAATGCCAGCATTCAAGTCTATAGGATGATAATTCTCCCATGCATGCCTACAGTTTGCCTACTCAAGTTCTACATGTTCTTTTCATGAATGTTGCAAAAAATTACATGCACATTTTTGGAGATCATTTGAAAATTTAGACTTTTAGCCAAACTGAGAGGTGACCTACACAGCAGGGTAAGTTATATGTTGGGGAACTGGCATGAGGGCATATAGGCTGCAGTTGCCGGGAGCCCCAAATAGGGTGGGGCTCCTACAGTAGGAAAGGGGAGAGAGAAAGAGACTCTTCCGCACAGGATCAGCTCAGCCCTTCACTCTTCCTCCCGATACTTTATTAAGAGTGATCTGCTGAGGACTGTGCAGCTAAAATCTGCTAGGCCTGGTCAAGAAGGTGTGCCCCCACCTCCCCTCCCCCCACCCCCACATTATCTCCTAGTGAGACGGGAAAGGAACGGGCTGTTGGGAAGTAGGTGGGTGCGGGGCAATGTCCTCCTTTGCTCCCTTTAGGTCTCCCTCTGCCGCTGCCCCTAGTGGGGCTTCTTCAGTGGTTCCCTCCTCCACTGCTGTTGCCCACTATTAGTGCTGTCTCCACCACTCAGATAGTAAATGCTACTTCCAAGTGAGGCTTGTTCCTTCCTCTCAGCAGCAAATACAAGCCCCGCCTGCCTGCCTCGATAGTTTTAATAATAAGTGGGGATGTCAAGAGAATGAATTATTACAGGGGTGGCCAACCTGAGCATGAGAAGGAGCCAGAATTTACCAATGTACATTGCCAAAGAGCCACAGTAATATATCAGCGGCCCCCCCCAGGAGCGCCACACTCAGCTCCCAGCGCCTTCTGCTCACCGGCAGGTCTGCCGATCAGTGCCTCCCCATGCCTCCTGATCAGCTGTTTCGTGGTGTGCAGGAGGCTCTGGAGGGAGAGCGGGGAGGAGCAAGGGCACAGCAGGCTCAGGTGAGGTGGTGGGAATGGGAGAAGTGGGGTCAGAGCTAGGGGTTGAGCAGTGAGCACCCCCTGGCACATTGGAGAGTTGGTGCTTGTAGCTCCAGCCCCGGAGCCGGTGCCTATACAAGGAGCTGCAAATTAACTTCTGAAGAGCCGCATGTGGCTCCAGAGCCACAGGTTGGCCACCCCTGAAATTACATGGGGGTTCGGTGTGAGCACGTCTGTCAAGCAGGCCTTCCGGGGGGTCTTGAAATGTCAGAACCAGCCTCGAGTGGTAGATTGTATGAGTCCTAAACTCATTTCTAACTGAGGGTGCTTCCATGGTGACAGGCCCAAATTTTCTCTACAACTAAAACTTTTTCTTCCTTCATATCCCCCTCAATTTCTTCTATATCAGTCTCCAACACAAGAGCATCAGTCTTAACATGAGGTGATAACATTCGCAAACCTACGGCGCAGGGTTTTGGGATCACAGATACGGGCGTGTGACATAGCAGAGCTCATGAAGTACATACACATTTGCCCCACTTCCATGCCAGGTCCCAAAAAGGATGGCAGCAGGCCAGCAGAGAAGCAGTGGAACCTAGACATGTGTTCTTGCATCATGGCACGTGCAGAGCCACAAACCCACATCTGCTGGGAGGTTTGCATTCATCAGCTGAGATGTTAAAGGCAGCTGCTGTCTAGGGCAATGGACTCTTAACTTCTTTATCCCTCACTCCTAAACCAGATGGGGCACAGAACACCAGGCTTATCACCTTGCATTACTGCCTAGCAACCTTTCTAACCAACTCAGGGCTTGGAAGAGCCCTAAGGGCAGTAAGAAAGGAGAGGAGGGAAGGACTTCAAGCCCTCCCATTGGTCTGATACTTTGTTAGATGTTCATCTGATAGCAACTACATTACCGGGATTAAAATTTGGGGCCTGTCAGCCTCAATGGCATTGTTTTAAATGATAGTGTGACACAGTAGTGAGTTTCTATTTACTTCAGAATAATATAGTTACTGAAAATCTGTATCATTAATGCTGTTGCCTTCCACTGGTAGACAGCTGCGATAATGGATTGGCCTCTCCATCTCATCTTTCCACTGGACACAACCTATACAGTGCTGATCAATAATCTTATCCGGGTTACTTATAAGGGTGTCAGATGTAAGTATCTCCCTCTCACAGAGGTGTAGGGACCAGATATTTTTGCAAAATTTAGGTCAGGCATTAAATGGTCTTGGATGAATTATTATTGTAGCCCAAGGCAGTATAACTAGATCTATCCACAGAGTTACAAGAATGATTTAAATCGAGAGTTATTATACACACACATTTTTCTGGGTCATTTGTTTAAAATAGTTAATTCCTCAAATACAATTTTCTTAGCAAATGGAGAAAAAATGAATTGAAAGGTTTTTCTTGCAATATCCAGTGTTGTGAGGAACATTTCTGCATTTGGCAGGGAATGGACTATATCACCTAACAATTTTCCAACTCTAATCTCTGCTGCTGAAATTCTGGCCCCACTGAAGTCAACGGCAAAACTCCCATTTACTTCAATGGGGCCAAGATTTCACCTTGTGATTTTACAACATATTAGGCTCTGTTTAATTAGTGCTGCCAAACCTTAAGCCACCAGCAGACCACAGATCACTGGTTGCACTATGTCAGGGCCCTCTTGAGATGTTCAAGGACTTGTCTACACATAAAAATTGTATCACTCTAGCTATACTGGTATAGCTGAAGCAGTACAACCCCCATAGTGTGGATGCAGTTATATCAGTACAAAGGTGCTTATAGGGAAACCTTATAAGGTGGTTAAAGGGGAACTGAGGCACAGAGAGGTTATATCACTACCCAAGGAAATCCATGGCAAAACCTGGAATTGAATCCAATTCTGAGCCCTAGTCCAGTGCCTTAACCCCAAGATCATCCTCTATAGGAGAACACATAAAATACAGGTCAAAAGGTAAGGTGTCAAACATTAAATCTTAGGGCCCGTGGACTTGGGTTCAGTTAGCCCAGGAGACCTCACTTCTGTTTGAGCTAGCCCTGATATCAACTATTCATATAAACTCCATACAGTCTTAGCAGAATAGTTCCTTTTACAAACTTAAGTCCTTATCCTGCAACATGTAGCACACAGATGGACTGCTACTGAAGTTAAGGAAGCTGGTGGAAGCAGTAGTTTGCCCATATGCTATACCTTGAAGAATCAGGGCCTGAGTAATAGGTTTGTTTGGCGGCATCTAAGTAATTTTACAGATTCCCATCTTATCTCACATTGGCTTTTGCGAAACAAACAGGAGTAACTTCTCCTAATATCACTTATAAAATGAGAACGTTCCCTCATACAGCATACTCATCCCTTGGGAGAGGAAGGACTTCACCAATCATTCTACATTGACTGGATCAGCTATGAAACAAGTTCCATCTAGTCCTCTTTTAGAAGGCTGTGGTGACCACGTTGACCAAACTGAACCAGAGTCCCATAATGCTTTACAGCTAGGCCGAAGGTGAAGTAGAAAAGTACTGCTTGTGAAGCTACAGTTATACGTTGTGCCGATGTGACAGTGGTAGTTTTCCCATACAAGGAATGACATTGTACTAAAGACTGAGAAACCCGCTCTCCCAAACTGATGTCATCACCAAAAATAGGTAAATTGCTTTATTGTTGTAATGACGAGTTTATCCAGTCAAAGTGTGTAGTGCAATTCAGATAAAGTAGCTGGTAGTGAACAAGCAGGTTGTACCATGTATTTTCAGAGTGGTTTGTATTCATGCTAAGTTGTATAATTATGAATTGTATTCATGGTAAGGTTTCCCCAGAATGCTTTTATTTATGCAAAGTTGTTTAACTGAGGGGAAATGTGAAGTGTTGTAACTTCAGTGTTAGGTGCAGAAATTACCAGAAAGACAGGATAAGATAGATGATCTTAATGATTTATAAACATGCATTCTGTACCAAGGTACAGCTCTTGCAAGTGTATCAAAGCTTTGCTTGCTTCTGGTATGCGATGCTCAAGACAAGACAAGAAACCCTTGTGGCAGTGGAGAATAGTGCTTCAGAATCCCTGGCCTTCTTAGTATGGCAATTTGAGCTTATGCAAGCTTAAGTACGGGCTGCACTGCCACTCCTGAAGGTGCTCAGGAGAAGAGTTCATTTACAATATCTCTTCAGCTCCCTACCAGCTCTGCAAAGTGTGAACATGTTGTATAATAAGGTTGGTTGTGGAGAGGAGTTTTGTTTAATTATTTGTCCCTCTACCTTTCTCCTGAAAAGCTTTGCTGCCCACAGACCCCTTCATCCTTAGGAGCTTGAATGATCCAGTGGGCTGCGGGTGTATTTAGCTGGAAAGGCCCCAAAAAGAAACAAGCAAGAGACTGATCGTTCTCACAAACAAGAGATCCTTTTTCTTTTGTTCTTCAACATGGTATCATGGTTCTGAAATACATTTTTGTATATTCCACTTCTGTTCTGCTCCCATTTTCTTTTTTGATAAATGAGAAAACACCAGACCAACGTAGTGGTTTTTTAACAAAACTTATTTATTTCACTAACTTATTCCTACTTCCATTACAACTCTTTCCCTGTCAGCTACTCTACCTTCTGCCTGTGTTCATGTTCAAATTCATTGGCTGAAGGTATGAACACTGAACCTCTCTTAAAGAAATAGGCAAACGTTTCACAGAATATGACACAACTTCCACTTGCATGCAAAAGAAAAAAAATGCATGAGTGCGTTCAAATTGACATGAGCAAAACTTGCTACTGTATGTACAAATTGTATTTTGCAGAGGTGTGGGAACAGAGGCGTGCATGTTCTTTCGAATGAGGACTTCTGCCTTAATTTAAAAGTAATTTGGTGATTTACGTTTGATGAAGATCATCACTACATAAGCTTTTTGTTTGCTTTTTTAAAATGCCTATAGCATATTAGAGAAAGAGATGCATGGGATAAACACAGGACCAAGAGCTAGGAACTCATGGGTTTTACTTCTATCTCTGACACTGACCCCTCTTTGGCCTTGGGAAGCCAGTTAGGACTAAATTTTCAAAAGCCAATTTTGATTGTCTCAATTTTTGGGTGCCCAACTTGAGTCAATAGAATTTACAGGTGCTCAAGCTGGTACACAAAATCAGTGGTCGCTTTTGAAAATGTAGGCCCTCCCCCTCTCATTTTCATCTGTAAAATGAGAACTGTAGCACTTATTGCTAACTATCTCACAGGGATGTGGTGGGCAGTAAATAATTTTCATATAGCATTTTAAAGATGCAAAGTGCTACATAAGTGCTAGATTATAACCACCTCAGGTCAGGGCCTTTGTCTCCCTATTTGGCTCTAAAGCATCACACCCCTATTGTGCAATGTAAATAATAATTGTTAAATGTAGGAAAGGAATATTTAACCATCGTTATCAGAAAGTGCCCACTAAACAGCACTGCATTTTGAGATCTATCTGCTGAGATGACACATGATTTGAGGACTTCAATAGCTCAGACATAGGTGAGAGGTTTTTCACAGGAGTGGGTAGGTGAGATTCTGTGGCCTGCGTGGTGCAGGAGGTCAGACTAGATGATCATAATGGTCCCTTCTGACCTTAATATCTATGAGTCTCTGAGATGCTATAGTCTCATTTTACTTTATTATCATAATTTTACGAGACCATTTGGACAATTCAGTTCCTCTGCTGTTTACCCAGCATTTTAGCTCAATTTGAGATGCTAGAAAGAACAGTAAATGCAGAAGTTAATGGTAACAAAAAATCAAAGCTAAATCCTAGACAAGGAGAAGCAAATTCATAAATGAAAAACTTATTATTTTGTACACACCTACTGTCTTGATTTCTTCATTGTAAGTGAAAATTAACCCTGTCTTTAAGCACTTTGATCAGCTACTACATGAATATCTCATAATGGCATGAAATCTAATGCAGCAGCAATGGAAATGAACAAGTAGAGAAATAATGAAACTCTGGTGCTGCTTCAGAGCTATAGTATGTCAAGTCTCCCAGGGCCAAATTGATCTTTGGAGTAAGACCACATGTGCCAATGCAGTTAAACCAGGGATTATTTGGGCCCTCAGTCCGTAGCGGTTCTAGAAAGTATAATAGCACACTGACATCATTTGATGAACAGTAACATTTGTATACAGATATTTGACAGCTTTATAACTTGGCTATTATAATCTGCTTCAGGCTAAAACTGGACATTACACATTCCCAACCCCTGAAAAAAAAAACTGTTACAAACTGATCACAATTGGTTTGGGTTTGAATTGTTCAGATAAGGAAGAACAGAGGATGTTTGGTGCCGCTGCAAATGCTTGACTGCTTTGCCTTTAAACATTAAAGATTTAAATCTGAGCTATTGTATTGTATTAAACACATAACAGAGATTAGAGTTGGGGTTTTTGGGTTGGTTTGCTTTCTTCATCTACCGCATCTAAAAATGGGGAAATAGTTACTGTGTAAGTGCACTAACGACTTTTCTGCATATAAGGAGACTGAGAGGCCTAGGGAGGTCTGTTCCCACCTCTGCTTCTTACTAACAGCTTCTTCTTGGGTACATCCCTCAACCTTTCTGTGCCTCATTTTCATCTATTTGTATACTGGAGATATCACTGATGGCCATTAGCACCACCTAGTCAGACGACGAGTTCCAGAGAATCAGTGTCAGAACAGATTGATGGTATTCAGCTATTACACATAAATCTGAGTATCAAATAAAGACCCTATAATTTTTTTTGGAAAGTATTCAATTAACTCCATCACTTGTCAGTATTCTCCTGAACTCATCTGGTTAATAGGATTTTTGGTTGTGTATCAAATACAACAGACAGATCATTCCTGGTTATTCACAGAAAAAAGTTTCCAGAACACTCTGGGGACACGCACTGACGTCACTGGCAAAATTCTCATGGACTTCAGTGCAATTTTACCCTTAACAATCCTAAGGAAAGCATTTTGCCTGGAGGAACACTAATGCCAAAACCAGGGACTACTTGTTGCTCCGTGGCTCACAAAATATACTCTAGACTAGAACAGACATTTTTATTGACCCTAAAGCACTGAAATCCAACATCCTTCTGTATTTCTCACAAACCATTCTCCTGTCCTGTCTCTACAATCAACTCCTAGACCTTATACCAAGACATGGCAGAAAACCCCCACCACCACAACTGGAGACAACACAGACAATCTTGGCCCTGGACAGAAACAGCCATACAAAATATTGCAGCCACCCAGAAACTTCCTAGTTTATTTTAGTATCTCATTCTATAAAGCTGCGCATCTACCTGTTACTTATACACACACAACAGCAGCTGTTTACATACACCTCAGTATAACAATGCTCCTCCACAGATCCACAACTCTAAAGCCACCCATTTACATACTTATCATTGTTTGATGTAATAGCACCAGGCCCGCCAACAGGGGGCGGGGGCAAAGGGGGCAATTGCCCACGGGCCCAAGTGATTTAAAAGGGCCCAGGAGCCCTGAGCTCTTTTAAATTTCCCAGGTTGGCCTCAGGGCTCCTAGGTGTGTGCAGCATGGTAGGGGCGGCAGCAAAGGCAGCTGGGAGGGCATGTGGAAGCCCTGGAAGAGCCAGCAGCGGCTGGCTGGTGCCCAGCGAGAGCAGGCGCAGCACCGCACAAATGTGAGCGCCAATGGAAATGGACAAGTAGAGAAACCACATGTGGTCCAGCTCCGCGCCCATGTGGCGATGCCATGCCAGGCAAGCAGCAGCAGTGTTGGGCTCAGCTCCAGCCCACCCTCCACAATGCGCAGCGGCAGTGGCTCCCCGCCCCAGCAACCTGCCCACTGACTGTTCTGCCCTGGGGCCCGGAATTGCTGTCAGTGGGCCTGAATACTAAACCAATATCTGTGTATACACAGACAAATAATGTCACTGTATTAAATATATACTGTACTACCTATTATTTTTGAGACAAGTGATATTTAACAACTCCATACCTGTTATTATTTATTTGCTTAGCAGTCACACTTAGGAGTCCCAGTCATGGATCAGAGCCTCACTCTGCTAGGCACTATATAGACACATAGCAAACATACCTACAACCTGTTTATCATATTTACTTGTGTAGTTTCGTGTATACTTCTTTATATATGCACCAAAATTCCATGATGCACATTTAACTGCACATCTGCCTGAAAACACACATTTAGAATACAAACAAATGGTTAAATATTTATCACATATTTACAAGAACAACCAATCACTAGTTCACAAACTGTTAAAATAAGTTATTGGTTTACAGAACTGTAGTACAAATTTTCAACACAAATACACACCAGCTATAATACCAAGATCAGCAGAGGGAGAGAGCTCCTTGGTGACTGGTTCCTCGCCATTTCAGACAATGGCGCAGTTACTAACAGTGTGTTACTCTAAGGCATCAAAACCTGGAAGTACATTCAGCCCCATATTGAGGCATCTGTTCCCAGACAAGAGATATTGGCCCTATTCAGAAAAATGGTGTGTGACAGGGTGAGACTCACCATGCTAGAGCCTTCTGCTGGTCATCTTACTGATCAGCTCCACAGGTTGGTACACCGACTCTTGGTGGTGTCTCTCCCACTGTCACTTCTGTTCCTGAAAGCATGTCGCTACAAGGACCACGGTGTCCTCTTCAGGACACAGCTCGCTGGCTGTGCCACACTCTGTGCTCCCCCCTTCCCGGGGGACAGTACCACAGTCCAATGGTCCAGCCACTTCCTCAGTGGCAAGTGGGGGTGGAGGTGACCCAGGCCCACCCACTACTCCGGATCCGGCCCAAGGAACCTGCAATTGTAGCTACATGCTGCAGTCCTTCAACCTCTCAGTCTATTTCTCTGGGCCACTTCCCTGTAGCCCCAGTATCTTCTTCTCCCTTATCTCCAGGCCTCAGCCTGGAGCTCCCAGCCACCAACCAGGAGCTCTTCCCTAGCTCCCCTGGTCCATGCTAGCAGCACAGCTCTGTCCATGCTACTGGGTTTCTTCCACCTGCAAGGCAGCCAGTTCTCTCTCCTTGAACTTGAGGGAGCAACTGAATCTGCTCTGCCCTTCAGCTCTTCTTATATGGGCCTGCCAGGCCCTGACTGGCTGCTCCTCACAGTCCCTTTCCTATTGGCTGCTTTCTGCACAGCCTCCCTAGGGCTCCATTAACCCCTTACAAGCCAGTGTAGGGCAGATGCCTCATCACATGGAGTTAACAGCAACTTGTTTGCCTTAGCTGAACTTGGTGTATGACATTAAGCCAAGAGCAATTGAATATCCTCTGACAAGACCTCCTATGTTGCAGCTGTTATGCTTATGTTTTTTACTATACTGCGGAGATTCATGGTAATAAAGCTAATTCAGTATTTCTCTTGACTTTTACTATTTCTGTTTAAATCCAGTTGTTTTAGTACATGAATATATATTTACCTACCCTAAAAACTGCTGTAAATGTACACCTGATATTTCTAGCATAACCAGAATGCCTAATAATTCAGGCTGCAAATGTACATTATACAAATTAACTACCATATCATTACCATTTGACACATTTACAGTATGTCAGCTTCCCTTCTAAAGATAATACACTATTAATAGCAATTTTAGATAACAAGCAGCATAGCAGGAATCGCTCACAGATCCCTTCCCTGAACAATGTGTTAACACATCCACAGATTCACCAAGACAACAGAATCTAATTTGCAAAGTTTTTTCAGTGACTCCCCTCCTCCATGTACCTCTTTGATGATTTAAGGCTTGGTCATGCTCCCATTTAAATCATTGCAAAATTCTGATTTAGCTTATGTCCTACATATAATGCAGAGTACATTAAAGACTAAGACCTTAGGGTACATCTACACAGGGATAAAAGACCAAGGCACAGCCGCAGCTGGCCCTTGTCAACTGACATGAGCTCGCTGGGCTTGGGCTGTGGAGCTAAAAATTGCCGTGTAGACATTTGCGCTCAGGCTCCAGACCCGAGCCCAACAGCTACACACCAATTTTTCAGCACTTGAGCCCAAGCCCAAGCCAGCTGATCTAGGCCACCCAAGGATTTTCTGTAGACATACCCTTATTCAGCAAGGTACTTAAGCATCTGCCTAACTTTAAACAGATGGACAGTCTCATTGAAGTCAATGGCATTGCTCACTTTACAGTTAGGCATATTCCTAAGTACCTTACTGATGACTTGGGGCTGAAATCCTAAGAAATGCTGAGCGTGATGGATTTGGAGCTGCTCTGGAATTTATGAGTACTATATGTTGAGCTAGTTGTTGGGATGTTTACTGTATCAATAAATTGGTTTAGTTAAATAGAGGGCTGTTAGGGAAAAACAAGCAGGAAGGAAAAAGAATGGCTGAAGATAAACCATATCTTGGCAAACTCTTGTGGGTTGTTAAAAGACAGTGCAAGGACCAGAAAAGGCCCTCACACAAAGGATATCAAAAGAACTTTGGAGGGTTTAAAAAGGCCCCCCATGCTGTGGAAATGGGAGTTGTTCAGAGGAACCAGGCTGAGACACAGACACCCACTGGGGTGTCTCAAGAACGTAGGCATGCGCAAGTACCATCCGGGGATGTTAAGCCTGTAGATAAGATACACATTTGTGTAGGCTGTTTGTTGTTTTACAATCATTTTCTTTCTACATGCTTTGTTCCTACTGATAAAATGAGTAACACTTTGTTTGAAGAAGCTGGTCTGATTACTACAAACACCACTGGTCACAGACTTCTGCTGGGAAGAAGAGCTCAGTCGGACCTGGTGGGTAAGAACAATTAATATGTAGGGCACTGCAGACTAGGGCAGGGTCTGGTCTAAGCGTGTGAAAGCTGTGGAATTCCACTCTGGGATGGGTAAAGGTACAAGGCCTGTCATAGAGACCATAGAGGGGACATAGGTGCATTAGCTCTGTAACCGTGACACTCAGCACCTGCGACTTCCATTGACATGAACAGGAGTTGCAGGAGCCCCACACCACTGAGGATTCACCTCCAAGTGAGAAGTTTGTTTGGCTTTATCATTTCTGTGAGTTTGTTGGGGACATGATAAAGAGCATGAGGTGGGCATAGATCCTGAAGGGAGCCTGCATATAGCACTCCTCAGGAGTGTGTGCCACTTGTATGTGCTCCTGTATGAAAGTACATGTATTGTTATGTTTGAGCAACTGAAAACCCGCAGTCTGACAAACAAGATTGATTGTCAGTACATTTCCAATGTTCTGCTCAGTGGACTTGGACTGGCACCCAGGGCTACAGGGAAATTTCCTGTGCAGACCCCCCAAAGAGCCCTTCAAAGCAGTGTAGATGAAGCACAAATCCCATTGATCTATGGACCTAATCCCTGGCTGGAAGGGGCCCTGGGTCAAAGAGAACTTAGATCTGTCCAGAGGAGGGGGAAGGCTCCTTGCTGGAAGAATGGACATCCCACAATGCAAACCAGAAGAGCACTCCAAATTAAAATACCTGACAGACGTGACAAATGGCAAGAGGGCAGGCCAAGCCCTGAGATAGCTGGGCGCTTCAGAGAATCAGAGCATGAAGCTGTACCAGCAGCACTTCTTAATCCCATATTTGAAGGAACAAAAGTCTACTCTGTCTTCCTGGGTGCTAAAAGTACTGGTGGTGCCCAGACCACACTCAGTGGCCCTAGTGTCCCCAATCTGACACTGCTCCTCAGCTCCAAAGATCCAGTAGGTTTGCAGAACTCAAATGCCAGAAACAGTGACAAGAGAAACTTCTCTTCCCCGTTTTTCTTGCATGTGCATTTTGGGGGCTGAGTAGCAAAGAATTCAGGAGGCAGGATATTAACACTTCAGAGGCCTGACTTCCTGCATTACACACGCTGTCCTTATTTCTTCCTGTGACAAGTGCAGTATGCTATACTTGACTGCTCCAGCTCAAATCCATATCTGCAGAGGTGCCTCCTTGATTTTGTGCTTTGTGCATGAAGGTGCATAGTTTGCTCCTCTAAAAAGGTTTACAGACTCAGGGGCCTGATTATCCCCTTACTGCTGAGTTACACCAGGGACTCTCAACTGAAGTCTGTGGAGTTACACTGCTGTGAAACCGGGAGGAGATTCAGATGGAGGGACTGCTGATTGTTGACTAAAAGGAGTACTTAATGACACATTGGAGGTAGCTTATCAAAGGAAAGACAAGAGGAAGAGGCTAACATTTCTGACTGCTACTGCTTCTCTCCACTTTCTTTTGCTGCATAGAAACCTCCTCCATCCAGGACATCAGCCTCAAGCTGAGCTATGCAAACAATGACTGGTTGATGCAAAATTACTTCCTCTGTTTGCTAGCAATATAGGGTGAAATCTTGGTGTAAATTGGCATAGTTCCCTTGAATTCAATGATGTGACACTAATTTACACCAGCTGAGAATTTGGCCCATTTTGTTTATTGTCCTGGAATGGCCCCAAGCCACTATCTCACATATGTGGCATTACCTGTTCTGATTAGCACAAGTACCTCTGCTTGGAGAAAAGAGCCAATAAAAAGTGAGCTGTCATTAAACTGTTTGTTCCCCGGGGTGTAAAAATGGTTTGTACTTTGTCTATTTCATTCTTAATTTTGGAGCCTGCAGAGGCTGATGCTGGTGCGGAGTAGGAATTTGTAATCCTGACTGACACAGAGGATATAAAAGGGGAAGCATCTCTGAAAAAGAAGTGAATACCGACAAAATCCATCCATTATACCTGTTGGATCATATTAAAGAAGTTCTGTATTAAAATCACAAAGGAGCTTGATTCCCCATAGTTTAAATTCCAAGGTATTACTAATTAAGAGGTCTCTTGGTTTTTGGTCTCTTGTTTTTACTGTTTCTCTCCCTCTCTGTGTGAAACTTGCAAGCTGCTAATTGTGTTAGTACATCCTAAGATAGAGTCTGTTCTCAAAGAAATACTTTGTAACAACAGAAACAGCACACAGAGACTCCCCACCCTTTTGTTGTATTTATCTCGTTTTGTTAACAATTGTGATTAAAATAGAGATAAAGGATGTATGTGGATGGATGCTTGGTGTGGATAATAAATGAATGATCAGGGAGGTGCGAGCCTAAGAATCCAGTGTCCATCGGCTGAAGAAGGTGTCAAGTGGAAACAACCAGAGGACCCTCTGAGGGCAGACTGAAATCCACCCAACAGCCTCAAGGAAGGGAGAACTGAAGAACAAGATAACATCTGGCAGCATGGAGCCGTCAGGAATGTGCCATCTGCTGATTGATTCAGCAACAGCATGATGAAGCAATTCCCATAGACTGGCACAGGAAGAAATTCCTATAAAAATGGACTCTAGAAACTGAGAACTTTGGGGTCTGATTCTGCAAACCAACTTCCAGGAGCATCAGATGAGCATCTGACAAGGCCCTGCTCCCTCCTCGTGTCCAGGCCACATGGCCAGTGGCTTGGCACGATCAACTCTAAGGCTGGTAACTATGATAACAACCTTGCAGAACCAGTGTGTGTGTGTGTATGAATGAATGTGTGAATAAATATGAAATTGAATGGAATGTTATAGCTATAACTAACTGCTTACTATGATTCTTTCTGTATTCACAATAAATGTGGCATTTTGCCTTATTCCCTTTAATAAGATCCTACTGGTTTTTATTTTATTGGTATAACATACACAGATTCATAGATACTAAGGTCAGAAGGGACCATTATGATCATCTAGTCTGATCTCCTGCACAACGCAGGCCACAGAATCTCACCCACCCACTCCTGCGAAAAACCTCTCACCTATGTCTGAGCCATTGAAGTCCTCAAATCGTGGTTTAAAGACTTCAAGGAGCAGAGAATCATCCAGCAAGTGACCCGTGCCCCATGCTACAGAGGAAGGCGAAAAACCTCCAGGGCCTCTTCCAATCTGCTCTGGAGGAAAATTCCTTCCCGACCCCAAATATGGCGATCAGCTAAACTCTGAGCACATGGGCAAGATTCACCAGCCAGATACTACAGAAAATTCTTTCCTGGGTAACTCAGATCCCACCCCTTTATTCGCAGTTGTCTTTTTGAACAGAATCCTCAGAGATCAGACTCTTGAAATCATATTAGATTAATGTTGAAGTTTTAATTATATATGTCTGTTAGGGTGTGATCTTTCCTCATAATCAATTTATATATTTTTGAGACTCAAATACAAATCAAATGATATAACTATACTAATGCAGTCATGGAGAACAGACAAAGTGTTAGAGATAACACTTGAACAATTACTAAAGGCTGACAACAATCAAGATACAAATGAGTGTAGAACAGATCAGTGTGGTGTACAATACAATAAAATAGGTGAATAACCTGCTTCTGACTCAGATTTGCCATGATTAGGAAAGGGTAGCTGCATATCCAGAGATTGATATTGGTCACTTTGAAGATGTTTCATGATAGTAAGTTTTTCCCTGACCAGAATGTCCCATAATTTAAAGCACCAGTTTCCCAAATTGAAATGAAGTGGCTATGCCATTGGACTGCAATAAGAAGTCTGGTGGTATAGACATAATGATTATCCAGATATAATTCTAGCAATCTAACTGCCTAATTAATGCATAGCACATTAGTTGTCTAAAAATACTCTGTTCTTTGCAATGTTGTAGCTGTGTTGGTCCCAGGCTATGAAAGATGGGTGAGGTAACATCTTTTACTGGACCACCTTCTGTTGGTCAGTGAGACAAGCTTTCGAGGTGACCTGAAGAAGAGCTCTGTGTAAGCTCGAAAGCTTTTCTCTCTTAACACCAGAAGTTGGTCCAATAAAAGATATTACCTCACCCAGCTTGTCTCTCTAAAAATACCCTGTCCTTGCCAGCTATAACATCATAATTTTTTTTTAAATCATTACAACTTGTTGCTTTTATTTTATAATAGTAATAACAGCCTGCATGGGGAGTATTTAGTGGGGATTAGTGACTGACTGGGTTTAAAGGCCCTCAGCTGCACCGCTATGAACCCCTCACAACTTGTTATTCAGTAATTTCTGCACTTCAACAGTTACTATATAAGGGTCCAATCCTGCAAAGTGCTGAGTGGCTCTTTTGAGGTTTGGAGCACTCTTAATTCCTATTATGGTCCAGGAACATTATGGGTGCTTTACATCTCACAAGAGGCACTTTGCATCTCGGAGGATCAAGCTATATATGAATTACACAACAAAGTCAATTTACAACTGCTTCCAGTTGTGCATCCCTTGTGATTGGCTTTGCATTACTTAAAAATAAACCTTTGGCTTGTAAACCTGGAGTTCAAAAGTTTCAGAAGGTGGTAAATTCTGTCTATAGTCACTGCTTTTCATAATGATCTTTCAGGACTCCCAGGCTTGGTCTCTGTCCACATTCTCTCAGAGTGGGAACTATGCTCCAGTTGCTTGCACAATACATCTTCCCTTGTAGCCATTACTGAAGAAGCTCCTTAACCTTCTGTCTCCTTCACAGTACTAGTGCAGGGGGCATGTATGCCAGGTCATCTTGTATGATATTTTCTCATTTGCTAAATAGTTTAATGCTCTGGAAGTTCATAAAAGTTGGTGCAAGTTCTCTGAAAAGCAAATTAAGAGAAAAGCAACGGGGGGGCTGGGGGGGAATAGCAATAACCAAAACCAGAACAGCAACAATTTGTGTAGATAAAGCATAACCTAGGTCCCAAGTACTCTGGGGCAAGTTGAGCCTGAGGTCTGTGGCAAGACTCCCTGAGTTTTGTGGCATTCTAGTGCTGCAGATTGACCATTCTGCAGCAGTTTCATTGATGTTCAAATTTGATTGATGTTCAGATTTGGATTGCATAAAATATGACAATGAAAAACACAATCCGTACAGCAGCAGCTGTGTTATCTGTTTTATATCCAAATCGACAGAATTTACACTGTCCCTGCCTTTTGAGTTTTCATTGTGTTGCAAGTTTATGTATGGAGAACGTTTAACTGTACTGAGGATGACGGGAGAAACTTGAGGTTTTGGCATTGGGTAGGGGGCATTTGGGGCTTTTGCTATTTGAGAAGTTGAAAAGGGCAGGTTAGAATAATGGTATAAGTGCAGTATCTGGATGTTCTAAAATGATCAATGGTAATACAATTGATAATGTTGATATTTTTGTTTCAGAGAGTCAACACCCAATTGAAATGAATGAGGCAGCTCACATGCCTCACGGCTAATTTTTTTTCAGGCTGCCTGCAGACTCAGGCTTGATCTACACTTGGAAGTTATATTGGCCTAGTTACACCCATGACAAATGTAGTTATGCAGACATAGCCCCCCAGTGCAAATGCAGCTAAATCGATGGAAGAGCACTTCTGTCAATGCAGCTAACATCAGTCAGAAAAACTCCTTCTGTCAGTATAGGCTACATCTATATCACACATAGCTATGCCAACATAGCTATGCTGGTACAGTCTTCATAGTGTAAACATACCCTCAGACAAACATCTCTGCATTGGCTTATACTTGATGTTTTTAAGGTTTTCTTTGTAACCATTATGGCTAGAAAAATATTTTTTAATGAAAGCATAGGCTATACCTACACTCTGGACTCTGTGCTAGCATAGCCTGTAGTGTAGCTGCAGCCTAAACTGACATAAGTTTTTCCATCATTGTAGGAAAACCTCCTTCCCAAAGGACATTAGTTACATTGACAGAAGCACTCTTCCATCAGCATAGCTGTCTGCACTGGAGGGGCAGGTTTCAGTATAAATATGTGGGTGTATTGTTTCACACCCCTGACTGACATAACTATGCCAATATAACATTTAAATGTAGACCAAGCCTCAAACTCTGGAGCACAACTCTGCAGCAAGGGGAGAATTCTTAGTAAATTCTGTGACTGCGGAATACAGGAGCACTGGCCCATATCTCTGTCCATCTGGGTACTCAATGGCCCCCATCACCAGGGTCTCTGAACATGCATCCCCAATGTTTATAAATGCCTTTCTCTCTGTATGAGTAATGGAAGGAGGAGGAATGTTTATAAATGCTTCCCCCTGTCAATGATCATCATCAAAAACAAATTTAATAGCATTTTTGTAAGGATGATGGAATTACTAGAAGTCTCTCTGCATTACATCACAATAAAACAATAGGGAATCACCTAGGGGAAGAAGATTATAAATTTTACCCAAAGCTCAAGAGATTTCCCCTGCCAACTGATCCTATATTGTATGGATAGTGGATTAACTAATATTTCAATTTAGGTGATCTGAGAACCACAGGCAAGTTCTAGAACTGAAGTGACTCATTTCTGAGTGACCAAGTCTGATAGCGTAGCCAGTGCCAAGGCCATCCTTTCTAATTTCATGGACCTCTTAAATAAAGTTCCACTCCAGAAGCCAAGCATGAAAGGATAGGAATGAAAACTCTTTGACGGATAAGATAGTGCAAGAGACTGTCAGAATCTCAGTAGGAGAATGAAATAACACCCGATACTGTCATGGAAAACAATCATGAAAGAGTACACCATTTTCTTAACTGAAGTACCATCAAATCTACGGTTCTGACACACAACATATTTTTCCTCCAAAGATGCCAATTTCAAGCTGTGACTATTGATCTCTATCTAACCCTCAAAATGAAGTGCCCCACCGAGGAAAAGTGGCACCAAATCTTTTGAGAACATCAAACAGTAAAAAGCCAGTGGGGTCAAATCAAGGTCAGAATTTGATGAGTAGGGTGTCATAAATTTCATCCATTTTGTCTAACATAACATATAGAGTCAGGGTTGGTTTTTTCTTCTGCAATTTTTTTTATAAAACTAGCTTCTCTCAGAAGCATCACAGAGCCAGACGTCAACTTTTTCATGAACATTTTCCCATGACTGGAGAATAGATTGAATGGACTGAAATGCAGATGGTAATTATGCCTGTGTTTATTTCCTAATGAGTCAGAGGATTCTTTTTTGCTTTCTGCCACATCATTTCAGAATACAGAAAACGTATCTTTAGGGCAGCCTGAGGAACAAAATGAGTGCTGTTAAAAGCCCCACTCCAGCAATACACTGCAGCACACATGTAACCAATGTTCCCTCTAATTTTTGACAGGCCGTGTGCACAAAAAATTTCTTCTGTGCAAATTTTTGACAGGCCGTGTGCGCAAAAAATGTCTTCTGTGCAAATTTTTGTGCTTCTGTGCAAATTCTTGTGTGCGTGGCTTTTCACCGTGCGCGTGGGGTTTAGGATCTGTGTGCACGCGCACATGTGCACAGCTTAGAGGGAACAGTGCATGTAACCATAACCATGTCAGAAATCCCATTGAATTCCACTGAAATCCAATCATGACTGATCAAGGATTACCACCAGTTGGCAAATGTTTGGTCTCAGGGTAAAATTTTCAGAAGTGCTTAAGTGACTTAGGAGTCTAAGTCTCATTGAAAGTTAATGGGAAATAGGCTCTAGACTCACTTCTGAAATGGGATTTAGGCTTGCTTTTGAAAATTTTACCCTTAGTCTAGTTCCAACGGATAATGAGCCACATAAAAAATTGATTTATATTGCGCTACAGCGGTGCATGGCCTTTCCAGACAAAACCGACAGCTCCCAAGGAGCAGGCCCAGATTAACCAAGGTACACTTGGTGCACTTGCACAGGGCCTTCATCTCAGGGTGGTGGCTTTGCAACAATCCAAACTTGAGTGGCATTGTGACCCCCGTGCACCAGTCGCAACTCCACTCACTCAATTTTGGTACACTCCTCCCCTCTTCATGAGTAGGGAGGGTTGTGTGTGTGAGGTGTGTGTGTGTGAGAGAGAGAGTGACTGATGTTGCACTTCGGTGATTGGCCCTATAGAGAGGACAAGGCCCTGCTACTGCAGTCAGCTCAAGTAGTTCTCCTTTTGCTCAATAGTTAGAGACCCGGGTTTTTGGAGCTGAAGAATCATGGTTTCATAACAAGTGGCTTCTCAGGACTGTGCCATTTATGTAGTAATTGTGCCTACATAGGACACGGTTCACATCAGTAATTTGTCAACTAAAAAAATGCATATCGAAAACTGTAAAGCCTGTTCTGGAATTACTAAAATGCAATGGATTACAAATCAGTCTGGCTGAAATTTGTTGAACTGTTTTTCTATGAAAAATTGGGCTTTCAATAAAAATGTTTTGTTTTGTTTTTTACACACCCCTTCCCCGTGTCTGCTTTCTGTGGAAAATATTGACTTTGCTTTTTGAAAAACCAAACACCCTGAAAACCGAAATGTTTTTAGCCAAAAAAACTAAAAATTGTATGTGAAAAATGCTGCTGTGATACCCCACAAGAGCTGTAATTCAGGTGTCTCCGACCCCCCTTTTCCTCTCTGAGCTATGCTCCGCCGCTGGGTTTCATTTTCTGTAATGCACTACAGCCAGGGCTTCCCCTGATGAATGACAGGGGAGACCATGGTGCACCCTAGAAGGTGTCCAACCACGGAACACAGCCCATAAAGAGGACTAGGCGCACGAAGTACTCCATTGACATCTCTCATAGGGCATGGCCATGACCTTTCTGATGAGAAGGGGTTTCCGTTCATATCTGTTCATGAACATTTTAAATTTTCCACATGGAAGGGGAAATAATTTCCAACCAGCTCTAATTACAAATGTAATTTCCCCCCCCCCGTTTTTTTTAAAGGTGTCACAATACACATGTACATGACAGATCAAAATGACTCCAAAGTTACAGAAGAAACACTTTCAAAAGTCAACAAGCATTTTTTTTTTCAATGAACCTGCACCAGTCTATTAGGTAGAGCACACAAAATCTGTCTATCTTGCAGGGAATAACACTACATTTTAAACTTTTTCCTTTGCTTGTGACATACATATCAGGTGAGGTATTTTATTAAACCCTTCCAGGAATGAAGCCTTGTGCCAGCAAATTAAAGAATTCTCCAGTAAGTACATAAAATGGACTGGTCTCTGCTGCTATTTTGAACTTCATGTACAGACAGGTAAATAAAGCAAGGGAAACTTCTTAACTAGAAAGGAGGTAAATACAAGTAAATACATGTTAGATTTTAGAAATTAAAGATTTGGTTTATTGTTTATTTGGTTTATTCTTGTACATTTACAAAATTCCAACAAATCTACAACTAAACCATGAATTAGTCTGCCTTCAATTATGAATATAGTGATCACTTAGGGACAAGATTTTTTTTTTAAATAAGAGCTTAACATAATGCTCCTAAATTAGTGTCCTGGTCTTCAGAAGTGCTGGGCATCGAGCAGCTCCCATTGACTTCAATGGGAAATGTTTTTGGAAATCTAGACAGCAATTTAGAAGTCTAACCTCTTTTTAAAAATCTTGACCTAAGTATCTAGTGAGGTAGAGGGTCATAGATTAAATCTAAAACCTCACTACAAAGCTTAGAAAAATTATCTTTGGAGTGACATGCAGCACAAATTTTCAGAGCCTAACAGTTCAGGAAGAGTTTTACTCCAATCAAATACATCAGGGTTGCCCAAAAGGGTTCTCTGTTGTTTGTCTGTTTTTGTTTTTTTAGATAAAACAAAACACTTCCTCCCCACCCCCACCTCACTGAATTCTCAAATTTTGTACAAATATGCAGATTGATATTGCTTCCATATATGTAGTATAAAGGTTAGAGATATATTAATATTACCTTCTACACAATGCTATGTGTTTTCAATCATGTTCACGCCCACATTAATTTCCATATCAAGATACTTGCTCTTCTTAGTCCTTGCCAAATGATGGCCCCTCTCAGGAAGCTGAAGGCTGACATGTTACTGTTTTGAGTAAACAGCCTAAAGGTTATTCTAGCTGTTACCTCTGACACTCACAGTTAAATATTGATAGTCATCACCAATAAATTCAAGATAATATATTGTAGGTTCTCTACTGTATAAACAGCTTCTCAATGGGGCCAGCCACCACAGAGCAAACTACCAGAGGGCACTTGGAGTGTGGGGAGGAAAACCCCATGAGATTCCCTCAGAGTTTCTTCCACCAGAACAAACAGAGGGCCCCCCAAATACTGCTGGTCTGGGCCTGAGGTCTTTTCAGATCATGGGAGATCCATCAGACATCAAGGTCATCCACTTTGAGTTCCTGTCCCTCCACACAAGCACCAAGACCCTTTCTGGTAGCACGCCTCAGCAGACCCACAACGGAGTGTTTCACAATCAGAGGAAGACTGTAGAAGAGACCCGGTGTGGGCAATACTGTTTAACAGAAATTGTGTTCATCAGTCTGTGAGCTAGAGAGCCAGGAAGATGCTGGATCAGTGTGTGCCCAGCAGCCTCAGCAAAGAATCCCTTTTGTATTTACTGCTACTACTGCTCTCTATAGTGAAGGTCGTTACACCATTTCGACACCAGCCACCTCCCCACTCCCTTCCACCTTTCACCATCAAAGTGGGAAGATCCGTGCAATCAGGCCTAATGAGACGATCAAACTGTCACAAGAAGAAATTTTGCATTCCTGAGCACTAAGGGTGAAATTCACTGCTTTGCAAAGGGCTAGCACAAAATCAATACATTCTCAGAGCTTAAATATTAAACAAGCTTGAGCAGGAGTGAATGTCCCCATAACATACCAAAGCTCCACCTATTGGGGCATCATAACACAACAGGGAAGTTTACCCAACGGAGTTTCACAAGAAGATATCTGGCACAGATCTTTCGAGTCACTTCTCATAAATAAAGGTCTTTTCCCCCACCCCCACCCTCCCAAAAAAATAGGTGCCTAACTTTAAGCTATTAAGCTTAAAGGGTGGAAAGTTCAAAAGCACCCGAGTTTCTTAGGAGCACAAGTTCCACCAAAGTCAATGGAAGCTGTGTGTGCATAATGACTACAGCATCAGGCTCCAAGGGATCTCTTCTGATCTGGCCCTGTTACATACTCTCTAGACCCTCACCAGCAAGGGAACAGTCTAGAAGCAGAGCAGCTGGAGATACTGAACCCATCCTTCAGTAAATAAAAGAGGCCAGGCCCCTTCTAGATCTCACCCTGTCTATTCCTCATCAGGTAAAGGAGCACAGCACTGCCAAGAAAGAGTGACATCATAGTAGCTGAATTTCCACGTTTTCACACAGGGAAAATGATATTATACAACTTCTGCGTTAGTCCCTCTGCTTCACATTAGACTCTCCCCTCCAGGTCACTATGTCCACTGCTGGTATCAGAGGGAACTAGTCAAGTCAGGTTTCAGGTTATGCTGATAAGTGACCTCCACTTGTCCTTGGAAAAGGGGTATGGATCCACATTCATACTGCTGGATATCTCCACAACTTTTGATACCATTCATATTGAAAAGCTACTATCCCACATTAGGGATGTAGCAGGAATTAAAGGGATAGACTAAGATAGCTCCAGTCCTTTTCCTTAGGCCAAATCCAGAATGCTATCATGAGCAACTACTTCTTAGAGCTGTCTCCTATGGGACCCTGTAGGGATCCATCCTTTCTTCTACCTTGGTTAACATCCACATGAAGCTGCTAGGGGAGAGTGTCAGATGAAATGGCCTCAAATGTCAGCTATACATGGGTGACAAAACCCTTTACATCAAGCATGTCTTGTATCATTTCCCAGCTCTCCAAATGACTCAAATAGCAGCACCTTGAGGAAGAGTAACTGGGACAGGCTGAAAGGAATAGGTATACACTTCAAAGGGCTTGTCTCCATCACAACAGTGCCCTCTATCATGACCATCTGTCCTCAGATCGTCCAGCCAGTCCACTGTCTCCACATTGCTTCAGGATATAGATAGCTGTGGCTACAAAAAAAATACTCTTCCATCATCACTCACCCTGTTGGATTCACAGGTAGTCATAGTGATCCACTATCCACTCATAATCTCCAGGCTGAATCATTGCTCTGTACCTAGAAATGAAAAAACTGACATTCAGAGAGCTCTAATTGGTTCAGAATGCAGCTACTTGTTTAGGCAGTGAAACAGAGCACTGAGAGTACATCACAGCAGTGCACTTCTTCCTTCACTCCACCACTCCATTAAAGAGGGGCAACTTTGAGGCTTCATTCCTGATCTTCAAAGACCTCTACAGGAGCAGCCAAACCTAGCTGAAGAACAGCCTCATTTCCATGCTTATGACTGACTACGCCACCGAATTTAGAACAGCATTCATAAACAACAGTGATGAGCACAATATACACCCCTAAACAGACAAATCTTTCAATTTTGAACCACGTAAGCAAATGTAATGCCCACATGACTCTAGACAGAATACAGTGAATATAATTGAGAATCATCATTTTCTGGAGTTGGCTTTATTGGTAACTCAGAAAACAAACAACTCTAAGCTTTCTCCCCAAGTTTGGCTGTTCCTAGGATTTTCCCTGGTAAACTTGTGTCCCAGACCCTAGTTCAACCCACCCAGAGCTAGACACTCCAACTGCTGCCCTTTACATCCTGGTGGTAGCTAACAAGAGCCATCTGTTAGTATGACTCAACAGTTATTAAATTGGACCTTCCTGTAGGGTTCAAGAACCTCACATCAGGATGACTTAGCAGAAGAACACTGCATCCTGTGCAGGACCCTAGAGCCCACATGGGTCATGGATACTGCTATAATCTGATATGTGCGTATTGCCCAGGCTATGCCTCTAGGTTGGATTTAGATCCCGCCATATTTTTCTAGTCAGATCATTATTGCTATGGGAAACACTGGCTATATTTAAGAAATAATACATATGAGAATTTCCTAGCAATGACAAGGTGTTGAAAGAATGAGTTTTGCGTCAAGCCCTTACCCCAGCCAGTCAATAACTGCCTGGAAATACCTGACTTAGAAATCATAATTGCTATTCTAAGCTGTAAAATGTAAAAGTGTTTTTTAAAATATACCTTTTAATGTGCTTCAAAGTTAAACACTGACTTGCAAGTTGCCATGGATATAATGTTGTGTTTACAGGGCTAATCTTTCCTGGCAATTAAAGGCCAGAATGGGAACCAAGAGGAGAGCTGGGTTACATCTGGCATTCCATTACATTTAGCAAGCTTTTGATTTCACTAGATTATCTCTGGTAGCAAAGTTCATCTCTCATTTGCACTAAACACAAAATGCCTGATCCTGCAGCTCTTACTTATGTGAGTAGCCTACTGAGACAAATGACTGATGATTCATGTGCTTAAGGGCTGTAGTATCAGTCCCTGACTTTTCTACACATTTTGCCGTGGCTAACATGAAAAGCATATTTTACAAGAAAGACATGTTTTAGCTCTAGCTGATGTGGAATATGCCCACTCCGCTTAAGATACTGAGGTGGAGGTAGGCCTCATTTTTATTGACAGCAAGTTAAATTCTCCTTAGACAAAGCAAAGTGATCTTAGATCTCAGAGAGTGTTTTAAAAAAGAGGAAATTTTGTTTGTTGGGAGCCCATTTCTCAAATCCTTATCTCAAATCTCCCATTGTAGTTGCCAAGGTTCATTCATGTCAAAATAATGTGAACTAGCTTTGAAACTGATTGCATTCAAAGAGTAAGGCTAAAAACAAAATCCAGTTGTTAGAAAGACAGATGTTACTTTTTAGAACACCAGATATCTCCTTCAAACTCTAGAGAAGGTCAAATCCAAACCCAAACTTTGTCAGTTGGGCCCATCTCTAATTATTTAAAAACTTAGATGAAATCCTGGCCCCACTGAAGACAATGGCAAAACTTCCATTGTCTCCAATGGGACCGAGATTTCAGCCATGCAATATTATGGAAACATGCCCAAAGAAATAGCTTCTGACCACCAATTCCAAACATGTAGCGTTAGCAGAACTATATTACAATAAAATAGATAAACTGAACACAAGAGTAGCTGTTAATGAAAGACATTTTTGTACTCTCAAAATGAGTTTCAGTTACATTGATAAACCTGGGGAAAACTTTGCAATAAAGTGTTCTTTCAAATTCACATTGGATGTTTAGCTATGTCCATATTGCCTCCTGTATAAAGAGTTCAGTATTTGGCCAAGCATCATATACATTTCAGACCGGCTTGACTTCAGCTTTTGAAGTGGATGGTGAACACTACGCCTAGTTCCTGCACTGAAAGCTGCAACAGAATTAGAGTCTACTTACAATTAACATACCTTTACTACTTCTGCTGTATTCTGACTTTAGAAAAAAATTCATCTCACTGGGCAAAGGAACCACAGACATTAAGACGGTGTTTCTCCATTCTGTGGGATGTCTTCACACCCCTCCCACACAGTGAAAATGATATGACTCAGACAAAACTGCACTATATTTAGGGGACTGGTATTCTGTGTCTTACGCTGATGTTCACACAAGTACCTCTTACAAAACAGTAAATTTCTAAATAAAGCACTCAGTCAGCCCCTCTGTGCTGGATCTGCCATCAGTACATAGTTATACTAAAGAGGGGCTGAGGAAGTGGTGTTTGGATCATGATTCTGATTAGGTTTGGGCTAGGGCTGAGTTAAAGACTGAATCAGGTCTAAGTTTAAGTTCACCTTCAGACATACCTAGTGAGCTGGTATTGTGATATTTCAGCCCCAAGTGGTAGAAATCTTGCAAGATGAACTGTCCTTGTGAAACTCCCCTCATCTCAGGCCTCTGTCTTCAGTAGGATTGGTCAGGTGAGTAAATGCTGAGCAATGAGAGTAAGGGTAACACTGTCAGGTCCCTACTGTGTCTCTCCAAAGGCAAGAAAAGTAGTCAGATCCTCAATAGGTGCATAGGTGCTGAAACTAGGGGTGCTACCGCACCCCATCTTGAAGTGGTTCCCATTATATACAGGGTTTACAGTTTGGTTCAATGGCTCTCAGCACCCCAGAGCAGGTATAAATCAGTGCAACTCCATAGACTTTTATGACAATTTACACCAGCCGAGTATCAGACCCATTGTATCCAGAGAATTTAACAGTTTTAATAAAGGTTCATACACTTAAGGTGGGGTTTTCAAATGCACTTAGCATTGGCCTAAGTCTGCTCTCACTGAAGTCAATACAGTTAGGTAACGTAGAGTGCTTTTGAAAATCCCTCCCTATCAGAGCTCAGTCCTGAATTTTTTGTGCATTGAAAATTTCGATTGACCTAGTGGGAGTTTGGGGTATGGCAGTCTATGCAGGATCAAGCCGATGAGGCCAAACTCTTTCCTCATGTAAGCACACAGTGAAATTCCCACTGAAATGTGCAGCAGTTGCATATGTGTATCTGAGGGCTAGAGACGGGCAAAGAAGTAATTAACTACTTATTAGAGTAACCTCTTTTTCCGTTCACCAATTGCCTATGAACAGAGCATGATTTTCTTGAATACATTTGTTATTTATAATTGTTTGCTGAATAATCTCCACAAATATAATTAACGACCTGTTTACAAACAGTTCATTGATAACAGAAATTTCAGCTGATTTCAGTAAAAACATGTAGATCACATGGCCTGTTTCTGATTCCCCAGTTGCATGAGCATAACTCTTAGAATCAGGTTTCTGCAAATAATTTTCACAAATATTCTGCCATATTCACTTAAAATGAGTATATCTGTCTGATGTGTAACATTTTAGCCTTCCAAGGTGTGTCTCTCTGGAAATTATTAGAATAAAGTTCTATGTAGCTAAATGAAAAGTTCCCCAAAATTTTGTTTCACATGTGTTGCATGTTTTGTTTCAACAGTTTCTGTCAAAATAAAATGTTTCAACATACCTAAATCCATATGTTTCATTCCAGGGTATTGAGCCAAATCAGTATGTTCTATTTGGAGTCAGTCCCACATTCTACCTATGGTGCCATCATGCCTCATGAGAATTGTAGTTCAGGTATCACATGCCTTTATTTCTTCCTAAGGGTTGGGCTCCCTGGCCAGACTTCATCTCCCATGATGCACTGTAGCCACGTGACTCCCATAATGCATCACATCGGTTGTTCAGAGGGGAAGCCGCACTGTATCATGGGAAATGGAGCCCAGCCAAGGAGCCTGGCTCGTAGGAGAGAACAAAGGCATGAAGTACCCACACAGCAACTACCATGAAGCACTGTGGTAGCTCAGGCAGATGCAGTTTAATATCCAGCTAACTCAAAACAAAATATTTCAGTTCAGTTCAACAAACCAAAATGTTTCAATTTGGGTCAAACTAACCTGAAACTAAATATTTTAGATTTTTCTGACGAATAATAATAATAAAAATATTCAGAAGATTGAAACTTTCCTTTGGAAAATTTTGATTTTGTGGAAACTTACTTACTTACTTTTTTGTAGGAACAGAAAATCCCCAAACAATTCTGGTACATACGACCATTATGACAGAATAATTCAGTGTTCTACCTTTTTGCTGTGAATGCAAAAACATGGGTGCAGAAGAAACAGAAAATATATCTTAGTATTACAATGAGTTCTAGAAAGAATGGATGTCACAAAACTTGATAGTTTTCAGTAAACCATCTGCTACAAGCATCTTACTTTTTTAAAAAAGCCTATTTAATATAGTTAATTTAACAAAATAAATCTGTTGTCCTAACATATTGCAGAGAGAGATCAAAATACTGATATGAACTTCTACTGGATCGCTTAAGCAATATGTGTGCTTTATGCCTACTTCATAGAACATAACGGAAGGAAACCTAATGTAAAATCATTATATGCAAGCAAATACTTTGCTGATAATTTCATGGTTTGCACATGATGGGAAGTGAGAACTAATCATGAGAACTAGCAGAACGCTCTGCTGAGCCAATTGGATGGCACCAAGTCACACTGACATTAGTCAACTGCTACAGCATTTGAGGAGAAGGAACCAAGACTACTGGGCATCCATTCGTGAGGCTGTAACAGGAATGAGTGGTGTGTACCATTTCCCACTTCTCACTAAAATCATCATCCCACGAAGTAACTCAAGCTCCTATTTTTTGCTCTGGTTACAAGAGAAGGGTGGTTAATATTCTTGTGCATTCTGTGAAAGACATAATGTTCTATAGTTTGATTGTTTGATCCTCCCTCTTCACAGGGTCAATTAAGAGGAAGAAAAGGCATGACCAGGAAATGATATTCAGAGAGCTAAAAAGTTTAATAATATAGCATGATCTCACTATCCACCACAGTTTACAGTGGGCAGAGTAACTATGATATTTCTTTCAAGTGAGAAAGATTGCAACAAGAAAACGATCATAAAATATGACCCATATTCATGACAGTGATAGTGAGAAGGGTGGGAAACATCTGAAATGCCATCTATTTAGAGCTGTCTCCTTGTACGTCTCCCTAAGTGCCATAAACTACCTTTTTTAACTTGACATAACCATGCAAACCTTTCAAATCTGGATCTCTAGCTGCCTATTTAGACACCTAATTAGAAACCATCTGATTTTCTAATTGCTGAGCATCCATAGCTCCCACTGAATTCATTAGCGGGGAGATTTCCAGACCTAACTGTAAGTTAAGTGCTTAGTTCCCATTAAGAGCCTGTTATCCCTACCCACATAGCAGGATAATAAAGTGGAGGGGAGAATGCTAATGGAGGGCCACTACTTTTTCCATGAACAGAGGATATCCTCCATAGTTTGAGCCTCTGAGGCCACCTTCTCCATGAAGGACTCCTCCCCCAATTTTCATACAAATAGCAGCACCCCAAAATTTGAAACAGAGACATTCTTGCAAAAAATAATTCTCTATACTATTGCCACCCTTTCACCCACCTGCACATATGCTTGGCCAGATTCATTGAAGCTGGTGAGGTAAAGTGAGAATTCAGCTCAAAGAGCGGATCCCTTCAACCCAAAATACCGCTTCCATGAAGAACAGTTCCCTGCCAATTCTGAGACCCTAAATGAAATCAATGGAGTTATGACACACCTTATACCAACCAAGGATCTACACCTCTGAGTTCTCCCAGAAAGAGAAGTTCCATTTGTTTAAAGAACCAAATTTTACACACCCCCAAAAATAGTTTCCCTATATCTGACAGAAAAGTATCTCCCTTTTGAGACACCCAGCCTCCCATTTCCTCTACTAATCAGCCTCCTGCTGCAGTCTTTGGGTACAGAACAAGTTAGCACTCCTTAGTTCACTGTGCTGATGGAGTCTCCCTCTCCTGCATTAAGAGTCTCATCCTCCTCTTCAAAGGAAAGAATTTAGATTTAACAAAAAATTTATTTTGAATGAATAAGAAAACAATTTGGATTCCATTTCCCAACTACAGCATTAAGACTGTAAGAAAGAAAATATCCTGTGACCAAATTGTTGCCTTCTGTGGAAAATCCCACAGAACCAGAAGGAGTTAATCAAAAGGTGTGTGTTCAACCACTGATAGATTTTACATGGTTAGGAGCCCCAAATGTGGGCTCTGTATGGTCACTCCCCTCCCTTTCTTCCACAAATTTGGTATCATTTCTATGTCACTACTGCACCCTTTCTCTCCTCCACACCATGGAGAAAGCATAGCGCTCATGGTTTTTATTTTTTAAAAGGATTTTCTTGAGTCTCAGTAGAAGAACACAAAGAAAGGAATGTTGAAGATCAAATAAATGTACCAAGAGCATAATGATCACTCGATCTGACTTATCGCACAGCAGAGCTAACATGTTCTGTGGGCAGGGTTTATTCATAGCAAGAAAATCAGAAATAGCAAAGAAGTTTGAAACAAATTTTATCACTATTCAGATGAACGGTAGGGTACAAAATCCATTTGTCACAAAGATTAATGTTGTTTCTTTACATTTGCCATCTTGCCTCTGGTTGTGCTTGTGCCCCGCAGAAACAGCTTTGACCAAAGTTCCGAATACATGGAGCTAATTAAATTATAATGAAATATATAAAGTGAGCAGAGTGGATGTTAACTTTTTGTACCTGAAAATGAGCTTCAGATGCATTCATATATCTGGAAGGATTATAATGTAAAACAGGCCCCTTTAAAAACTGAGAGGTCTCCTGAGCATTTTGTGTAATTATACAGCATTGCAGTTAGCCTTAGATCATCCGTAGAGCAGGAATCAGCTTATTAATTTGAAGGACAGCTATATAAACTAGTTAAAGTGTGCTTGAATTTTGATAAATCAGATAATTTAAAGACGATAACATTTTGATAGAAGTACAAGGAGCAGACCCACATAGAATAATAATTAGGTAATAATAATAATTGCAGCCAACGGGGAGTTGATAAACCCTACCCTTCAGTCTACAGCTGAGTCGAAGATCCTTTCATTCTTTTCAAAAGATGTCACCTTTAACTTCCTGAGGCTGCTTTCAAATCTCTGACTAGAAACAACTTGGCCTGGACAGGACATGACACAGATCTTGAGAAAAAGCATCCCACACATGCTCAAAGGGCAATGTTTACACTCTGCTACCGATGCTCATCTACACTAAGGCCACTTTACACCATTCTGGCTGTGTAAAAGGGTATAAAAGTGAGGGCTGGTCTACACACAAATGTTGTATTATGTTAAAATTACTAGTATAGTTTAAGTGGCACAATCTACCTATTGTGGATGCATTATATTGGTATAAAGGCGCTTTATACAGGCAGAGCTATTCCTGTGTGAGGCAGGGTTGTAAGCTATGCCAGCACAAGCCACCTTTATTCGGATATAACCGTATCCATGCTCAGAATGGTGCCTGTATAACTATTTCATTAAAAAAGTCAGGCCACTAACCAAAGCAGTTATAGTGCTACAAAAACAGCATGTAGACTAGGCATGAGTGCCCATTACACTTAACCCCTTTTAAGGCCGGAGTGATGTGAAGGGGCCCGTGAGGCCTGTCCACATCAAGAAAAAAGGTGTTTTATTACAAACATGATAACTAACCTGTTTTAAAATCCTAACATCGATATGGCAAGCTGCAGTTTTAACCTGTTAGTTGGTCGAGATTAACCTCAGTCTCCCTTTAAAACATTAGTTATCACACACTAGCTACCATGTTTTGAAGTGTGGACAAGCTCTTCATGTAAATGAGAATTAGGCATGTCAATACAGTAAGGGACACCACTGCAATGCAAATAGTAAATAATAATAACTTGGACTAGAAATATCATGTGCCATACCTTTGATCCATTAAGACCAACTCTCACTGATGTCAGTAAAAGTTCTACATATAAAATAAGTGTAGACCATGCCCCCCTGAACAGGGGGCCAATAATTTTTTATACACACACACCTGGGGGCGGGTGGGGAGAAGAGTGCCCAAAATGTGCTAAGCACTTTTCAAACAGAACAAGACATAGTCTGGGGCCAAAGGCAGTTGAACAAAAAACGTATGATTTGTACTGAGTATGATTTTGTATCCTGAATAAAACTTTATATAGTGCTGCCACTGAAAGTTAAAATGAGCCCTGTCTTTTTCATACAGTTATCATTTATTTCCTTGAATCTTAGGAAGTCACCCTACCTTCATGGCATTTTCCCCCTCTGCAGGAATTCTGCTAGGATTTGGGCTGCATAAGTGGGGAAGCAGCAGGTGGAACCAAGTCCCTATTACCATTAATGTACCTGGACTCCCCCTCTGCAGGTTAAAAACATCTCCTGGAGGTATTTTCCAGGGGTAGCAAGTAGAATGGGGGTCCTTGGCAGAAGCAGTATTGTCCGGAAGCAGAAGCAAATGGGGGAAGCCAAAGCCCAGTGCAGAGGCACAGGACTTCCAAGCAGATGACCTGTGCCTCTAACAATCTCAGGGGAGCTGCTGGTTTCAGAGGTGGAACCTTCCGCAATTCCCTTTAGGGACACAAAGAGTCCCCAGTGAAAGAATTCCAAGAAACTGTGCAAATCCAAATATCCCTGCCACTCTACAGAAGTAGCCCACTGAGGGGCATGAAAGGGCCTTTTATGTCCTTTATGGGATAAGTGGTTTACTTCATTGTTAGCCTTAACTACTAAAGCAGGTAACCACTAATGATGAGAGACAGAATAAACCTCAGCCAGCTACTGAAACTGTCCACTACTGCTGGCTCTGTGTGAGGTATGAAAGACATATTGTCCTTAATTTATGGCCACATGCTTGACTCATCAATTATTCTCCTTCAGAAAGAATTCTAACTATTCTCTTTAAAATATGCTTTGACCAGATTAAACACAAACCTTTTAAATATTGATTCCTCTTAGTAAAGTGAAATAAAGATCTGATTAGGCTTGTAACTGTACTGTGGCTTGTGCCAAAATAGGCCATGAGTGAAGGTTTTTAGTTCCAGTCACAGTTGAGTGCATCAGACAGTTAGGGTTTGGAATTTACCCTTCAACTTCACTCCAGCAATCTAAGTTCAGGAAAATATCACTATCTGTACAGAGTTAAAAAGGGAATCAATTACTTTTAAAATTGTGTCGTGAGATATGCTGATCGTTTATTACTAGTATAGGTGGAGCTGGTTAGAGGCACCTATAGTTAAGGCTGCCTGACACTTCCCATTATATGATCCTGTTTTCAGTTGCTTACAGATTTGCTAAACTTTAACTGCTTGGCCTGAATTTTGTGTGTGTAGTGCACTAGCATGCACAGGCTTCAGCCAGGAGAAGGACCCCATCATGCCAGTCGCTGCACAATCTCACACCAGTGGGAGGACACAGTTTCTACCCTAAAAATATTACAATCAAAGACAAAAAGTACCATAGGAGAAGTGAATAAAATAAAATGTTTATTACAATTCTATTACCAACTTATTTTTTAACATGGCCCAAATTTTACCTGACACCCTTTAAGTAGCAGGAAATGTAACAAAGAAGTAAGGCTTTGAATCTGATGTCATCTTTCCAGTGGAACATTTCTTTTGAAAATATACCCCCATAATTTAAAGTGAACCAAACCATAATACTGAACCCCAGCTATTTCATATCCTGTACATGTAATATTAGGAGGGCAGGGAAGCAAAAACATTAGTATATTTGATGCCTATATATATATGGTTATGGATAGAATAAGTCAAAGTTTAACCACACAGCCTGGACAGTGAAACTAGCTAAGTGGATGTTGATTCCTTTTTGTATTTTATTTGTTTCTAAACTTAGTAAACAGGGGATTTTTTGATTGCATTAAAAAGGAAATCAAGCAAATACAATACTACATTTTCTGTAGAACAGGGAAGCATAAGAATTGCTCAAGATACCACAGAACAGTGTTTTTCAAAGATCGGGTCATGAGCCAGTACTGGGTTGTGGCATGTAAGGCACTGGGTCGCCTTGCTCAGCACCCAGAGACCCTCGCGGCTCTGGTCAGCACCGCCGACTGGGACATTAAAAGTCCCGTCGGCGGTGCTGCCCAGCTAAGGCAGGCTAGAGCCTACCTGTTCCAACAAAGCGCTGTGCCCTGGAAGTGGCCAGCAAGGGGCCTGGCTTCTAGGCAGGGGGGCCTAGGGTCTCCGTGCGCTGCCCCCACCCTGAGCCCTGACCCCCTCCCATACCCTAACTCCCTGCCCCAGCCCTGAGCTCTCCAAACCCAGAGCCCCTCCTGCACCCCAATTCCTCATCCCAGGCCCCACCCCAGAGCCTGCACCCCCAACCCAGAGCCCTGACCCCGTCCCGCACCCCAACCTCCTGCCCCAGCCCAGAGCCCCCTTCCACACCCTGAACCCTCATTCCCAGCCCCACCCCACAGCCCTCACCCCCCGCACCCCAACCCTCTGCCCCAGCCCTGAGCCCCTCCCACACCCGAAACCCCTCATCCCCGGCTCCATTGGGTCGCGGACATCAACAATTTTCTTCAACTGGGTCCCCAGAAAAAAAGTTTGAAAGCCACTGCCATAGAACATGCTAAAGCAACCTTGTGCCCACAAATCAGGTAACTAGGGTTTCAGCCTCTTTAAAAATCAGGATCTACATTATTGTATTCAAGATAATAACTTTACAGTAAGAGAATAGAAATGAGTTTGTCATTTATAACATAACTTTATAATTTTACAACTCCTTCTCTTTCAGCAACTTAAATCTGCATTTTACTAATGCCCTGCTAATAAAGAATAGCCCAACTAAACAAAAGCAATGTACAGTAGCAATAGTGTATTCCATTTGTCCTTCTCCTCAGAAATATATGTGGACATTTTATATACCAAGTTCTAAATACATGAGGAATCTTGCTATATCAAAGTACACAGTGTCTCAGCATAGTTTGTACATTTAGTAATTATGTCTGTCTGGTTGGCCTGCACTAATCTAATAAAAGAGAATCAAACTGCAAATTGATGGGCACGGACCGTGGTTTTTACACTTAAGCCACAGTTCATGAAAGGAGATTTCCTTATCACTGAAATGCAGGGATGGCTGGTTACAATTTTGGTGCTTCCAGTCAGATAGTAAATAAAATATTATTTAAATGGCACAATCCAGACAATTCTCACTGTACAACTCTCTAAAAACTGTATCACTGCCACAAAGTTTCCATGTTTGCTATTTAGACTGAACTTCAATATTAATGCTGTGTATAGAATTCTATGGTTACTTAATAGAACCGTTAAACACAGCCACAGACTAAATAACATTCCTCATCTTACAACAAGTTCATTAAACATGTAACAAGTATTAGCACTATCTTGGTACATTCAGATGAGAATACAATCCTTCATATGCTTCTTAGTCATATAAAGTATTGTCATTTCTGTATACAACATTACTCTAATGAACAGAAAGAGATACTAATAGGACCTCTATTATGTCATTCATAACAACTTCAGTAAATAATAAAAGATGAACACATGCAAGTCAGCAGGGCTCATATGGGATATTTTAGATATTAGATCTGTGTACCGGTCAAGACTCTGGTCTCAGAAACACATGCATTTCTCACCAAGTTCTAAGAAAGGGGAAGAAGTTTTATAAATACAAGCATAGATACACTAGTTTACTGTTAAGAGCCAGGGGACTAGGCAGTGCACTACATTAACACAGTACTTACCGAAGAATAATTAAGTGCAATAGAACCTGCCTTAGGTCACAGGTGACATGAGTTTTGTGATCTCACTGTAAACCTTCCTGGACATTTACCCAAATTAAAAAAAAAAAAAAAACTCATGTTCCTGAAGTAAAGCCCTTTGGGCTGAATTCCCTCAATTAAAGCAAAAGGCCAAATTCAAACCTGGTACAAGTGGGCGCATCTCCATTTCAGTCAAGATGAATTGACCAACAACAGAACTGAATTTCCCAGTGAGAAGTGTATGTGTGTAGTATTTGAATTCAGACTGACTACACTAAAGGAACATACTTGCTTAATACACAATCCTACTTAGTTGCCTTATTTAGGATTTGAGGGGTGGGGGGTTGTTCAGTTTTTTTGTAATCTTTAATGTAGAGATTCTGGTGACTCTTGTCAGTTTCCATTGATTAATTACATGATTGTAACTTTGTTAAAAGATGAATACATATTAATCACACACACTAAATTAAGAAATAATTTCTTCCTCTTTTTTTCTGCAAAGAATATTACAAAACCTTTTATATTTTTAGAATGAGACTGGTCCAGAACATAATTACTGAAACCTCAGGCGAAGAGTTCATTTCCTTCTCCTTCTCATGCTGGAGAGGAAACTTTCTATGAGTTTACTGTAATGGTGCATGTTTGTCTGTATTAGAAGCAGATTGACCTTCTGCAGCCACAAGATGAAATACAAGCAGCCCACTCAGTCACTAGTTCACTATTAGGAAATTACATGGGAGGAAAGACACAACAAAAAATTCACAGGGGAAAAAAAAACATCAGAAGTGGTGGGAGTGAGTGTGCATGCTTTATTGTGAAGTTAGAAAGGAAGGAAATGCACCCATACCAATAGATTAAACCAAATTTATTTTCAGACTATGTGCCAGAACCTCAGCTAGTGTAAATCAGAATAGTTCTTCTGACTTCTCTCTATATATGCATATATACAAACAGAAGTTAAGACACATTTTCAGAAGCAACTGCTCATTTTGAGTGCCCAGTCTGAGATACAGACTGAATCTGGCATCAGACCATGGAGGCACCCAAAATGAGTGGATGCTTTCAAAAAGGTAGAGCCAAAGGTTATTTTAACACGGTCTCTTAAGGAAAAAACCTTGCATGTATGTGTGGGAGGAACAGATACCTGGGAAGGAGTGGTAGAGGGCGGTTACACACGTCATAGCTTCTATAAGCAGAGTTCATTGCACACACCAGGAGCTCCTTGAATTCCTTGAAGCTCCCTGTGTATCAGCTTCCTCTATTTCAGGAACTCCCCGCAACTCCCCAACCACCTCTCCCACACATGCCAGGGTCTCTGTGTCCCCCATGTCCTCCTCCCCCATACCAATATTCTCCATTCTCCCCCTTTCAGGGCCGGGACTCTGTGTTTCCCTCCATTCCTCTTATAGTCACCCCATGCCAGGGGCTCTGTGTGTTCCCCCATTTCCTCCTCTGTCACATGCTGGGGGTCTCTGTGTCCTCCATGTCTACCTTCCCCACACCATTCCTCTCCAATCTCCTCCCCCAAGCCAGGGGCTCTCTATGCCTCCGCATTTTCCCCTTACCTGGTTCCCCCATTCTCCCCCAATACCAGGGCCTCTGTGTGCCGCCCTCCCGCCACCATTCCTCTATGCTTCTCTCACAGTTATTATTTCTTTTCTTTCTGCCTGGAAGATAAGTCATTCAGTGTGTCCATATGTTAAACTCGACTAGGAAGATGGGCAAGCTCAGATGGGGGATATTGTTGTGCTGGAAGGTGTTAATGGCTGCCATCAACTGGTGCTTTGATCTATGGACAATTCCATACCTGACTGAAGTTGCTGGATCTGCTAACCAGTTACCATGATCTCCGTGTGTTCTAACTTCCTGCTGGCTCTTGGCTTTCCAATTTTCACCAACATTAGGAGGGGCCTGGCCATTGATGCCTAGAACATTCCTGGAAATTTTGGAATTGGTTGGATGAAGTGTTCAAAAGTTACCGCGTGACATCCAAACAGAGAAATGCCACCAAGCTGAGGGTGGCTCCTCAGTACATGTGGGTGGGATACCAGCCTATCATGCCCTTTGGTAGGAGGCTGAGGAAGCAGCTACAGTGAATAGATGCCTCCATGGCCCCCAAGTGTGCATAGCCTCCAGCATGTATGCTGCAAGTATGCTGCAATCGTCAGCTTGCACTGTGGAAGGGGCATGCTATTCCTATTTGCAGCAGCACCAAGGAGGATTCAATTCAGCAAAGCACTTCTGCACATTCCTAACTTTGATGAGAACTCCCATTTACTTCAGTGGAACTTATGTGCCTAAAGTTAAGGACATGCTTACGTGCTTTGCTAAATTGGGCCTTAACTCCTATAGAGGAAGTTCCCTCAGCCACCTGAGCCATCCTGCTGTGTAAAGCAGGCTGCCTCTGAGGCTCACTGTACTATCCTCAGCACCACCACCTGCTTCCCCTACATTTGTGCCCCTCCAACTCATAAGGACCAGTATTTTACCATTAATATTTTGATTACAGGTAGTATTCTTTTCAGGCAGTCAGTACAATAATATCTCATGTGTAACTGATTTGGGCTCACCTCAACAATCATGAACTAAAGCAGCCTGGAGTGGCTCTTTAAAGAAATCCTTGACTTTGCAAGATGGGAAGAGAAACACAGTTAGTCTTAGAAATTTAAACCTGGCTCAGTGAGGGAAGTAGAGAAGTGTGAAAACGTTTATCCTAGGGTACAAACAGGTGGGGACCAGCCACAATGAATAATTATCAAATACAAACAGTATTCTACTCTCTCCTTATCTGCTCCAGCAGGTAAAAGAACTGTAAATGGCAGGAAACAGTTTGCTAGCAATACAGGGTGGAAGAAATTATTCAAAATTTCAGACCAGAGATCCTGGCATCAACCATATAAGGCTATTTTATCCTCTATCTTTCTGTACTATTCTTATTGACATCAATGAGCATTCTGATCACAGAATGAAGATAGAGCATGGCCGAGTATTTAAGAACATAAGAATGGCCATACTAGGTCAGACCAATGGTCCATCTAGGCCAGTATCCTGTCTGCCGACAGTGGCCAGTGCCAGATGCTTCCAAAGGAATGAACAGAATAGAGCAACTGATCCATCCCCAGCCGTCCAGTCCCAGCATCTGGCAGTCGGAGACTTCGGAACACCCAAAACATGGGGTTGGCATCCCTGATCATCCTAGCTAAGAGCCATTGATGGACCTATCCTCCATGAACTTATCCAATTCTTTTTTTAACCCAGTTATACTTTTGGCCTTCACAACATCCTCTGGCAAGAAGTTCCACAGGTTGGTTGTGCATTGTGTGAAGGACTTTCTTTTGTTTTAAATCTGCTGCCTATTAATTTCAGTGACCCCTGATTCTTGTGTTATGTGATGAGGTAAATAACACTTCCTTATTCACTTTCTCCATGCCAACCATGATTTTATAGACCTCTAAAATGTCCCCCTTTCGTTTTCTCTTTTCCAAGCTGAACAGTCCCAATCTTTTTAATTGCTCCTTATATGGAAGCTGTTCCTTAATTATTTTTGTTGCCTTTCTCTGTACCTTTTCCATTTCTAATATATCTTTTTGGAGATGGGATGACCAGAACTGCATGCAGTATTCAAGGTGTGGGCGTACCAGGGATTTATATAGTGGTATTATGATATTTACTGTCTTATTATGTATCCTTTTCCTAACGGGTCTTAAAGTTCTGTTAGCTTATTTGACTGCTGTTGCACATTGAGTGGATATTTTCAGAGAACCATCCATGATGACCCCCAGTAACTTTAAAAGCTAAGCAAAAAAACTATAAACAATTTTCTACATTCCATTTTTAATGAATTAGCTTACCCCATCTTTTTTCCCTTTTCATTTACACTATCTATAAACATTTGTGCAATTTAGATGAAGCAGCATGAATGTTTGCAGAAAGCAAATTTCAAAGTTACACACTTGAGTTTTCAGGAACTGTAGATTTGCTCATGAGTATTTGTTCTGGAAGTGACTGCGCTTTCATACAATCAGGAAACAGAGACAATACCATATTACTTATATGACCATTCAAAACTAACCAAACACAGTGCGAGTACTGATTGCTTGCAGCAAATAGTTCACAATCAATCCAAAGAATTTAAAAAAAATAGTTGATTACTTTTGAGTAAGTAAATGTTGGGAAATTGTGATCTGTTCACAGATATTCTACAAGCAGAAAGAGAGGCTAGATTCAATGGATAAATTATTCATGTAATGTGAATTATTCACTCAGCTCAAATAATTACTCTTTTCTTTTCATCTCACCCTATCAGCAAGGACAGAGAGGCTATATATGAAGGAATAAATCTTGTAGAATTCTGAGGAAGCAGTTTGCTAAGGGTGTAGGTTTTGGAGAAAATAAACAATTGATTATTGTTTGTTTAGTCTGAGATAACTGAAAAGTCCCTTAGAAGCTGCTTGTAAAAAGTAAGCTGATCCCATGTAATCTGGCACAGTAGTGAGAATCATATGCTACTATTAAGTGAATTTTTCAGAGAAACTAAATAGATACCAGTGTTTTATAACTAGTCAAGTTGGGACAAGAGAATGAGAGTGAAGTGTGTACATTTTACAGGGATCTGGATTAAGCTGAACAACTAGGGCCTGATTCTCATGTATAGCAAAACACCTTTACACCACTCAGACAGTGCAAATGGAAACTTAAAGTGGGTGTAAATGTAATTTCTCCTGCTATGTAAACTCTCAAATCCAATATAATGCACAGTATTTAGTTTACTGAGATGTTGTGACAGTTTGGGGAATATGTCTATGTAAATTGACCATTTCTTTTTTGCTTTATGAATAGCATTTATGTTTGCAGCTTTCAGTGTGGATTAGAAGTTCCATATTATGGCAGGAACAGACCATGTCTGTGAATCTGAAACAGCTCCATCATCTTTCAGTGAATCCCCTATGAGAACAATGGGTTTGCTAAAAAGAAGGATCAGGCTAAAGGAGCTGGTTCTACCAGTTTGCTTCCAGGGGACTGGGACTTTAGCCATTTGACAAGAGCTTTGAAGCCAGTTAGCAAGTCACCTGACAGAGGGGTCTGAAACCAGGGTCTGCTCCAGTCTTGCTTTCTCACTGGCTGAACATTGCCAGGAAGCAGAAGAGCTGCAGGAAGAAGAGGGATGGAAGGCCTACCCACTTCACACACAAATTGGGCCTAAGGACTCAGAGAAGAGGTAAGCATAGGCTCAAGAGGAGACCAAATAGGTGTTTGTTGGTTTTATATAGATCTGCATATCTCTACTGTCTAAGAATAACATGTGTGTGAGTGAGAGAGAGAGAGAGTGTGTGTTCCTTACTTTATCTGCTACATGTCTCTGAAGAGTTACGCTACACACAGGGGTGCGCATGAGAATAGCTCTTGAGTAGTGTGCATAAGCTATAGGGGGAGACTTGGGAGATCAGCACTGATCTTGGGGCCTAGGCAGCTAGAGCCTGGGATACTCCATTGAAAGAAGGGGTTGCCGGACAAGGAGAGTGCACCCCAGGAGTGTACCTAATAGGCCAGACTCAGAGACAGTGTCTGGAAGCTGCTCAGACCCAGTGGGCTTGCACTTGTATGTGGGATCCAAAGGTTGGGTCCAATACAGCAGGCTGGCGACCATCCACAAGGGGGACTTAGCCAAGGCTGGAACAGACGTAATTTGAACTCTTCTTGTCTTCAGTGCTGTAGTTCTTGTGTGGGTTTCTGGACTTTTTGATTTCTTATCAAGACTTATTCAGATTCTTATTTCATTTTTGTAACAAAGAAACAACAAATCCCACCAAACAGTGGGGCATTACAAATTGTTAAGCCAACTACAGTGCCCCAATCTACCAAAAGAACATCCAGTCCTGGGTAACCAAGGGATACACAGAATTACTTTTTGATGACCAGCAAGCCAGGAATAAACAAAAAGTTGACTCTCTAATGACTAAAAAGTCAATATCATTATAACCATTTTCACAAAAGGACTGAATCTCCAATAGATATGATTCAACACTCAGCTATGAAAGGAATAATTGTCAGCATGGAGAGAGCCCATCTTGAAGAATTCAAGTGCCAAATAAAAAGCGCAGCAAGGCAAATGACAAAAGACAAAAAATATCTTCCTCTGAAATCATACCCTATCTATTATCTATAGTCAAGTAACTTGAAAGAAATCTAAACAAGCTACTTATGCAGTCACAGGTATGTTGTCCCACAGAACGTTTCAGACAGGGCATATTTCTCAAACAGAAATCAGACTACTCATTAAACCTCAAAGGAAATTCCACATAAATATACAACTACAGTCTGAAAGCATGCAAACATTCTTTCTTAGCTTCAGTCAAAAATCTGTAATTTGTCCAGCAAGATTCCTCTAACAGCTCTATTTCAGTTTTTAAGAATGTAAGAATGGCCATACTGGGTCAGACCAATGGTCCATGTAGCCCAGTATCCTGTCTTCCAATAGTGACTGCTGCCAGATGCTTCAGAGGGAATGAACAGAACAGGGAAATTTAATGAGTGATCCACCTCCTGTCTTCCAGCCCCAGCTTCTAGCAACCAGAAGTTTAGGGACATCCGGAGCATGGGGTTGCATCCCTGACCATTGATGGACCTATCGTCCATGAATTATCAAATTCTTTTTTAACCCAGTTATACTTTTGGCTTTCACATCCCCTGTCAATGAGTTAACAGGTTGACCATGCATTGTGTGAACAAGTACTTTCTTATGTTTGTTTAAAACATGATGCCTATTAATATCATTGGTTGACCCCTGGTTCTTGTGCTCTGTGAAGGGGCAAATAACACTTCCTTATTCATTTTCTCCACACCATTCATAAATTTATAGACTTCCGTCATATCTCTCCTCAGTCACCTCTTTTCCAAGCTGAACAGTCCCAATCTTTTTAATCTCTTCTCATCTGGATGCCCTTCCATACACCTAATCATTTTTGTTGCCCTACTCTGTACTTTTTCCTATTCTAATTTTTTTTTTTAGATGAGATGACCAGAACTGCACCCAGCATTCAAGTTGGTAGGCGTACTGTAGATTTATGTAATGGCATTATGATATTTTCTGTCTTATTATCTATCCCTTTCCTAATGGTTCCTAATAGCTTTTTTCGACTGCTGCTGCACACTGAGTGGAAGTTTTCAGAGAACTGTCGCTTTGTTGAGTGGTAACAGCTAATTTAGACCCCCATCATTTTGTATGTATAGTTGGGATTATGTTTTTCAATGTGCATTACTTTGCATTTATCAATACTGAATTTAATTTTGTTGCCCAGTCACCTAGTTTTGTAAGAACCCTTTGTAGCTCTTTGCAGTCTACTTTGGACTTACCTATCTTGAGTAATTTTGTATCATCTGCAGACTTTGCCACCTTACTGTTTACCCTGTTTTCCAGATCATGTATGAATATGTTCAACAGCACCAGGCCCTTTACTGAGCCTTGGGGGAACCTACTTTTTGCCTCTGTCTACTGTGAAAACTGACCATTTATTCCCACCCTTTGTTTTCTGTCTTTTAACCAGTCACTGATCCATGAAAGGACCTTCCCTCTTATCCCATGACTCCTTACTTTGCTTAAGAGCTTTTGGTGCGGGACCCTGTCAAAGGCTTTCTGAAAGTCCAAATACACTATACCCATTGGATCACCCTTCTCCACGTTTGTTGATCCCCCTCAAAGAATTCTAATAGATTGGTGAGGCATGATTTCCCTTTACAAAAGCCATGTTGATTCTTCCCCAACATCTCATGTTCACCTACGTGTCTGGTCATTTTTTTCTTTACTATAGTTTCAACCAATTTGCCTACATACTGGAATTAGGCTTCCAGGTTTGTAATTGCCAGGATCACCTCTGGAGCTTTTTTTAAAAATCAGCATCACAATAACTATTCACCAGTCATCTGATACAGAGGCTGATTTAAACAATAGGTTACATACCACAGTAGTAGTTCTGCAATTTCATATTTGAGTTCCTTCAGAACTCTTGGGTGAATATCATTGGGTCCTGGTGACTTGCTACTGTTTAATCTATCAGTTTGTTCCAAAACCTCCTCTATTGACACCTCAATCAGAAAGTTCCTTAGATTTGTCACCTAAAAAGAATGGCTCAGGTGTGGGAATCTGTGATATTCCCAGAAATGAGAATATGAGGGAATTTAAGAAACAAGGAATATTGTTCTTTGAGACAACTAACCAGTAAAAACGGCATAATTATATTCCTTAAGCTTCTACACATCAAGAAGGCCTATAAACATTTTTTTAAAATAATTAAAAAACAAAACCAGAAAACAAGCTTGGATATGATCCACACAGTCCACGTTGGCTGAATCATCATGAGGTAAAACCATCAGGTCTACAGATGAAGAGCCCAGAACTATCTGGTGTCTAAAAGAAAAAGCATATACCACTAATTTGGTTTTGACTTTTGCTGGTAAATTCCCCAACACATGAAACATGGGCAATATCTACGTATTAATTTTGTGCATCAACTTTTTTCTCCTGATCTATCTCGAAGCACATCTAGTCTATTTCACTTTCATCATGGCATTTTCCTTCTGGAGGGTGTAATAAGAGATCTTTTGACGTTCTAGTCAAAAACCAATGTGTTGAGAAAGTTGAGGAGCAGCGATGCTGGCACCTCCCTTCACAAACCTGCACCTTCTCTTACCCCCTCCAGACCATGTACATTAGTTATTCAACATGCCCAGTTTCCATCAAGAGCTTCCTTCAGTAGTCTCTGAGTTGCTTTTTGCTGTGTGATTACTTCAGAGGAGTTATACCAGCTGAGAATATAGCCCACTGTTCTTGTATAAACAAGTACAACAAGCAGATCATCCAGCAGTGGCACACAATCATTTCAAAAGAGGCTGGGAATTTCTTTGATATGATTGTTAAGATTTATCTGAACAAATGGTAATGAAATTTAGTAAAATACATTTGTATTCTGCTTATGAACTGTAGCAAGCTTCAGAAGCCAAACTCTTTTGTATGCTCGTGGCTTGTAGGAAAGGTAATAACTGCTATTGACAAGATCTGGTTTTGCATAATTTTTTGCCATGATAATTTTCAAACTACAGTACACTCACCCAAGCAAACAATATTCTAGGAATGTAATCCTTTCTTTTACTAAATTAATCATTATATATACACCAATTATTTGATATATTACTGTCAACTATCATAGGAAGATTTTCTGCTGACCCTTGCACTCAGCTGATCTCTATGTCTGCTACGGTTCATACTAATGCTTGACGATACACTCCACTTATTAAGGCTCTCAGTTGTAACTCTTTTGCAGATACACTGTAAAGTAAACTACCAGAGGAAAGGCCGGATAGTCCCATGATTAGAGTGCTAGGATGGGACTCAGGACACCCAGGTTCAGTTCCCTGCTCTGCCACAGATTTCCTGTGTGACCCTAGGCAAGTCATTTAGTCTCTCTATGCCTCAGTTTCCTATCTCTAAAATGAAACTTCCCTACCTCACAGGGGCATTCTGAGATTAAAGAATAAGTTAGCCAGACACTATGGTGATAGGGGTCATATAAGGACTGTAGATTCTCCCAGCTCCATTGTAATTACCTATTACAGACAACAAATTGCTAGTGTTCAATAAATATTTCTATTCCGTATGGGGTGGGGGGAGAACGGATGATGCAGATCATAGGACAACACTCTTTCCATTCCACTAGTAGCTCAGGAGAATGTTAAACAGCAGCTTCTAAAGTTTGACATTTTAAAATCAGGAAGTCCGGATAACTTGCATCCAAGAATTTTAGAATAGCTGGCTGAGAAGCTCACTGGACTGTTAATGTTGATTTTCAATAAGCCTTGGAACACAAGGGAAGTTCCAGAAGACTGGAAGAAAGCTAATGTTGTGCCAATATTTTAAAAGAGTAAACAAAATAACCCAGGTAATTACAGGCCTCCCAGTCTGACATCAATACTCAGCAAGATAATGGAGCAGCTGATAAGGGTTTCGATTAATAAAGAATTAAAGAAGGGTAATATAATTAATGCCAATCAACATGGGTTAGTGGAAAATAGATCCTGTCATACTAACTTTTTTCCCATGAGATTATAAGTTTGGTTGATAAAGGTAAAAGTGTTTCTGCAGTATACTTAGATTTCTGACAGGCATTTGACTTGGCAGCCGCATGACATTTTGATTTAAAGAATTTGCAAGATATAAAATTAACAAAGCAAATATTAAATGGATTAAAAGACAGCTAACTAATAGGTCTCAAAATGTAACTGTAAACAGGGATTCACTGTTGAATGAGTGTGCTTCTAATGGGATCCCACAGGGACCAGTTCTTGGCCCTACATCATTTGACATTTTTATCAATGTCCTGGAAATCATCACTGATAAAGTTTGCAGATGACACAAAGATCAGGAGAGTGATACATAAAAAAGAGGACAGAGTGACCTGGTACAGCGCAACCTGGATCGCCTGGTAAGCTGGTGCAAGCGAACAATATGCATTTTAATACATCAATGTAAATGTGTACATATAGGAACACAGAATACAGGTCATACTTACACAGTGGGGACGCTGTCCTGGGAAGCAGTGACTCTGAAAAGGATCTGGGGGTCGTGGTGGATAATCAGCCGAGCATGAGCTCCCAGTCCGACACTGTGACCAAAAGGTCTAATGTCATCCTTGAATGCGTAAACAGAGGAATCTCAAGTAGGAGTAGAGGGGTTATTTTATCTCTGTATTTGGCACCGGTGCAACTGCTGCTGAAATACTGTGTCCAGTTCTGGTGCCCACTATTCAAGAAGGATATTGATAAATTGGAGAGAGTTCAGAGAAGAGCATGAGAATGATTAAAGGATCAGAAAACGTGATTTACAGATATAAACTCTAGAAGTTAATCTATTTATCTTAACAAAGAGAAGATTAAGAGTCTATAAATCACAGTCTGTACGTACCTACATGGAGAACAAATACTTAATAATGAGCTCTTCAATCTAGCAGAGAAAGATATAACGTGCTCCAACGGCTGGAAGATGAATCTAGACAAATTCAGGCTGGAAATAAGACATAGACTTTTAACAGTGAAAGTAATTAACCATTGGAACAACTTACCAAGCGTGGTGGTGGATTCTTCATCCCTGACAAATTTTTAAATCACAATTGGCTGTTTTTTCTAAAAAATAAGGTCTAAGAATTATTTTGGGGAAATTTTTTGGCATGTGCTATGCAGAAGGTCAGACTAGATGACCACAATGGTTCTTTCTGGCCTTGGACTCCATAAAACTCAACATGTTTGACTCCTAAGGTGGATGTCACAGTGAAGACTACTCACAAAGCTCGGAATGAGCAATACAATTTCTTCATAAATCATCTATCTGAATTAAGTTCAGCTTTATAAACACGAACTTTAAAGGCCTCATTTATTACGGAAACCTAATTTTCAGGATATTCTTTCAAAACCATAATCAGTTATCTATTGCATTAGCTGACAACAGGGCGGTAGTGTTTTATCTTAACACTGAGCAGTACGAACTGAGCAGGCCTTTTAAAGCACTGTAACATGTGCCAGTATTGCCTGGTCCAAGAAAAGGCTAGGAAATCACACAGGTTTGTCTTGTGTGCTTCTCAAGAACTCGGAGCCTTTGGGCTGTCAGCTTCAATGGGATTGCCTGGACTGCATATCAGGACAGAATCTGGCCTTAAATGTTTAGTTACATTTATCTTTAGCCAGGTACCAACTTTTCGTAGGGGTTTTAATCCTTAGCAGGATGCAGACACTGCATGTCTCTAACTAGCTGAACTGTCATTGTCTCCTTCGTTTAAAAAAGTATAAAAATCACATCCCCTTTATGTTCCCTGTTAAGCTCACCTATGTCAACTATTCTGTAAGACAGAGGTGGGCAAACAACGACCCGTGGGCCACATCCGGCCCGCGGGACCGTCCTGCCCGGCCCCTGAGGCAGGGGAGGCTGTCCCCTGGGAGACCCTCCCCACTCCCCCGCAGCCACGCCGCTGCACAGCACAATGCTCTGGGTGGCGGGGCTGCAGAGCCTGGCCTGACCCGGTGCTCTGTGCTGCACGGCGCGGCTGCCTGTCCTGGTGCAGCCGCGCTGCCAGCCACCGGCGCTCCAGGCAGCGCAATAAGGGGGCAGGGAGCAGTGGGGGGTTGGATAGAGGGCAGGGGAGTTTGGGGGATGGTCAGTGGCGTGTATAGGGGTTGGGGCAGTCAGAGGGCAGGGAACGGGGGTTGAATGGTGGCCTGGGGGGGGCGGGGGCAGTCAGGAAGGAAAGGAAAGGTTGGATGGGATGGCGGGGGGTGGTCAGGGGACAGGGAGCGGGGGGAGTGGATGGGGCAGGGAGTTCCAGGGGGCGCAGTCAGGAAGGAGAGGGGGGGCTGAATGGATTGGTGGGGGGCAGTTAGGGGCGGGGGCAGTTAGGGGCTAGGGGGCAGTCAGGGAGAATCATAGAATATCAGGGTTGGAAGGAACCTGAGGAGGTCATCTAGTCCAACTCCCTGCTCAAAGCAGGACCAATCCCCAATTAAATCATCCCAGCCAGGGCTTTGTCAAGCCTGACCTTAAAAACTTCTAAGGAAGGAGATTCCACCACCTCCCCAGGTAACGCATTCCAGTGTTTCACCACCCTCCTAGTGAAAAAGGTTTTCCTAATATCCAACCAAAACCTCCCCCACTGCAACTTGAGACCATTACTCCTCGTTCTGTCGTCTGCTACCACCGAGAACAGTCTAGAGCCATCCTCTTTGGAACCCCCTTTCAGGTAGTTGAAAGCACCTATCAAATCCCCCCTCCGTCTTCTCTTCCGTAGACTAAATATCCCCACTTCCCTCAGCCTCTCCTCATAAGTCATGTGTTCCAGTCCCCTAATCATTTTTGTTGCCCTCCACTGGACATTTTCCAATTTTTCCACATCCTTCTTGTAGTGTGGGGCCCAAAACTGGACACACTACTCCAGATGAGGCCTCACCAGTGTCAAATAGAGGGGAACGATCACGTCCCTCGATCTGCTGGCAATGCCCATACTTATACATCCCAAAATGCCATTGGCCTTCTTGGCAACAAGGGCACACTGTTGACTCATACCCAGCTTCTCGTCCACTGTAACCCCTAGGTCCTTTTCTGCAGAACTGCTGCCTAGCCATTCGGCCCCTAGTCTGTAGCAGTGCATGGGATTCTTCTGTCCTAAGTGCAGGACTCTGCACTTGTCCTTGTTGAACCTCATCAGATTTCTTTTGGCCCAATCCTCCAAATTGTCTAGGTCCTTCTGTATCCTATTCCTACCCTCCAGTGTATCTATCTCTCCTCCCAGTTTAGTGTCATCTGCAAACTTGCTGAGGGTGCAATCCACACCATCCTCCAGATCATTTATGAAGATATTGAACAAAACCGACCCTTGGGGCACTCCACTTGATACTGGCTGCCAACTAGACATGGAGCCATTGATCACTACCCGTTGAGCCCGACAATCTAGCCAGCTTTCTATCCACCTTATAGTCCATTCATCCAGCCCATACTTCTTTAACTTGATGGCAAGAATACTGTGGGAGACTGTGTCAAAAGCTTTGCTAAAGTCAAGGAACAACAAGTCCACTGCTTTCCCTTCATCCACAGAGCCAGTTATCTCGTCATAGAAGGCAATTAGAAGGGGTGGTTGGATGGGGCAGGAGTACTGGGGGGGCAGTCAGGAAGGAGGGGGGAGTTAGATGGGGCGGTGGGGGACAGTTAGGGGCGAGGGCTCCGGGGGTGGTCAGAGGACCGAGAGCGGGGGGGGGGGGGGGGGATGGGGCAGTGGTCCCCGGGGGGCTTTCAGGGAACAGGGGGGGTTGAATGGGGCAGGAGTCCTGGGGGGGGCCATCAGAGGGCAAGAAGTGGGGGGGTCAGATAGGGGGCAGGGGCCGCGTCATACCTGGCTGTTTGCCACAGCCAGCAAGTTAAAGAAGTATGGGCTCGATGAATGGACTATAAGGTGGATAGAAAGTTGGCTAGATTGTCGGGCTCAACGGGGTAGTGATCAATGGCTCCATGTCCAGTTGGCAGCCGGTATCAAGTGGAGTGCCCCAAGGGTCGGTTTTGTTCAATATCTTCATAAATGATCTGGAGGATGGTGTAGATTGCACCCTCAGCAAGTTTGCAGATGACACTAAACTGGGAGGAGAGGTAGATACGCTGGAGGGTAGGGATAGGATACAGAGGGACCTAGACAAATTAGAGGATTGGGCCAAAAGAAATCTGATGAGGTTCAACAAGGACAAGTGCAGAGTCCTGCACTTAGGACAGAAGAATCCCATGCACCGCTACAGACTAGGGGCCAAAGGGCTAGGCAGCAGTTCTGCAGAAAAGGGGTTACAGTGGACAAGAAGCTGGATATGAGTCAACAGTGTGCCCTTGTTGCCAAGAAGGCCAATGGCATTTTGGGATGTATAAGTAGGGGCATTGCCAGCAGATCGAGGGATGTGATCGTTCCCCTCTATTCGACACTGGTGAGGCCTCATCTGGAGTAGTGTGTCCAGTTTTGGGCCCCACACTACAAGAAGGATGTGGAAAAATTGGAAAGAGTCCAGTGGAGGGCAACAAAAATGATTAGGGGACTGGAACACATGACTTATGAGGAGAGGCTGAGGGAACTGGGATTGTTTAGTCTGCGGAGGAGAAGAATGAGGGGGGATTTGATAGGTGCTTTCAACTACCTGAAAGGGGGTTCCAAAGAGGATGGCTCTAGACTGTTCTCGGTGGTAGCAGATGACAGAACGAGGAGGAATGGTCTCAAGTTGCAGTGGGGGAGGTTTAGGTTGGATGTTAGGAAAAACTTTTTCACTAGGAGGGTGGTGAAACACTGGAATGCGTTACCTAGGGAGGTGGTGGAATCTCCTTCCTTAGAAGTTTTAGTTGGGAATTGGTCCTGCTTTGAGCAGGGGGTTGGACTAGATGACCTCCTGAGGTCCCTTCCAACCCTGATATTCTATGATTCTAACCGGCCCTCCATACAATTTCAGAAACCCGATGTGACCCTCAGGCCAAAACGTTTGCCCGCCCCTGCTGTAAGACAAAATCATCCCTTAATTGTCCCTATGAAGCTTCCTCCACCCAATGTTCTAAATCAGTCCTTGCTACCTCCCCCTCTTTTGTACTCCGTCTAGGCAAGGTGGCCCTGACAAAACCTCCTAAAAAATCCCTGACCAACCATGTTGATTTCTCTCCTTCTACATATGAGAAAAACAAAGTTACTATATTGTCAGCTCTGCATGACCTAACTTCACTTCTTGTAAGTCTTACTTCAACTATTTGCAGACCAGTTAGCTCCCAACAGCTGTTTGTTCTGCTGCCACTTCTCAAAACCTCACCCTAAACCTGCCTTTGCTGCTAGATAGGAGGCAGCCAATATGCCAAAGCTATCATCAGCTCAGTATTAGCATTCACTGCTGCTTTATCTGATTTGTAAAGTATAGGGACAGCGTCTGGTTACAAATCAGAAATTCTTCTTTTAAAAAATAATTCCCTTACACGGCCTTGCAGCAACAACATTCGTTATTCTCCTTCAGCCACAGACTATGTGATGCTTTCTCTGCACCACTTCTCCTTATGACCTCTTTGCCCATCGTATTCCTTTTGGTTTCCACTTCTCTCAATTCTAAGGCCTGCTCTACGCTAGAAAATTAAGTCAGTTTGACTACGTTGCTCCGGGAGTGAAAAATCCACACCCAGGAGCAGTGTAGTTAACCCAACCTAACCCCAGTGCAGACAGCAGTAGGTCAAGACTCAAGGGCTACAATAGGGCAGCTGCGATGCTGTAGCAGTGTAAGTGTAGACATACCCTATGTGCTGCTTGCATCTTTAGTAGGACTGAGTAAGACAATCTAGGTGAACTCCTGCATTCTAACCACTTCCCACCCAGGCTTCTTAGAGTCCCAGATGTTTGCTCTTTAAAAGAAAGTTTACTGAACCCATCTTACTCAGCACTAGAGATTGAAACCCTGTCTAGGGAGAAGCATTTTACAGGCTGTAAATTGTATATCTGAGATGAAAAAGTCTGTTCTGAGCCTCCTGCTGTCAGTTACCAATCCTGCCAAAGAGACATTTATGATGTGAGCAGTATGGGACCCCAGCAAACTTATCATCACCTTCTTTAGGTTTAACAGACATACAAAGAACTTTCACAAAGTTAAACCTTTCCTTCTAAAGCAGCTTGAGAACTGATTTTAAGACTTATTTGGGCACTCATACTGCCAGTGTCACAAACATAACTTTCCAGTCCAAGTTCCAGATGCACGCTTGTAATTAAACTTTTGTTTCAAACACAACATAGTATGTTCATGATAAGAAACACATTTTAAAATGTCAGACAATTATTTATTGAGCCTGTCAATAATCATTTAGATCCCTGCCTGCATTCTCACATTCAATTTACTTAAACACTTCTTCCCTTTATTACTGCCTTTCTCCCCTCTCAATTCTCTTCCTTCTGTTCTTTTAAAGATTTTTGCTTTTGTTTTATTTTGTGATTTAAATTACTACTAAACTTTGGGGACACAGTTATACCAAAATAAAACTGGAGTAACTCCACTGACTTCAGTGTATCTGACAACAGACTTTGGCATTTAACATTGAAATAAAAGAGAAAATTTTATAATAAGCGTCCAGTTGCAATACAGCTTGCCTTATTCTCTGTGAGCCCAATCCAATATCCAGTGAAGTCAATGGAAAGACTCCCATTGACTTCAATGGATATTGATTTTGGTGCTAAATTTGTTAATGAAATTGTTCGAACACTGATACTATTCACAGGCTACATTTTAATGTTAAACTTTGTGACTGTATTGCATTCACTATTAACTATGTAAGCACTGTATCTTTTGTGATTACATGTTTTTCAGTTATGCAACATGGAAAAATACTGGTTTTGGTTTCATGTAATCCAAAGAATCAAATTTAAATATGAAACCTTTTAGAAAACCGAGACCCACCTCTAAATGCAAAGAACAAACATTTGCATTACCTATTTGTATTAAAATATGCAGAAATTTCCATAGTACTCAGCCAACTTATAAATTTTTATAACTTCTTAAAATTGTTAACATTTTTTAACACACAGCATTATTTCAGCTCTGTGAAGAGCTCAATAACAATCTTTCTGGTCTGGAAAAAAGGAAAGAACATTAAAATAAAGAATGCAGAATAAATAAAAACAAAACAGTACTAGCCGTACATCCACACATACAAAGACAACTTTCATGGTGAGCTCTAAACAATTATAACAACACAATGTGCTGCATGTTGATTTCACCAGTGAAAAGAATTTCTCTAGTTATTGAAGACTTTCCTGGCAGAGTTTCAGAAAAAAATTCTGACATTCTCCAAATCTGACTTCTGTGCAATGCAAGTCATGCACATTTTAAACACTGATGAATAATGCTGCCATTCTTCTATGAACTGTTAACAGCTGTAGAAACTATTATAGCCTGCTTAAAAACATGTCTCTGTAGTCAATAGTCTCCAGACACTTAGCAATACTAAAGCTATTCCTGGGGCTAAAAACTAGATTTGAAATGTGAATACAAAGTTTGATTTATGTTGGAAATGAAACAACAAACATCTGATCTTTCCCTTTTTTAATAGCTATTCATACAAACATGAGCATCAGCTGCATAACTAGAAAGTGATGTACCAAATTTACTGAAATTAGAAAAAAGGGAGACCACCCACAGGTTCTTTCAAGAAGAAAAGATTTGTCAGGGATTAAAGGTCTCTGGAGACGATGGCTGGTACTGTCATGACTGCCTAGTATTCCACGCCGCCCCATGGAGAGCATGCGTCTCTGTAATGCAAGGTTGCCCAAATCAAATTTTCCAGTAGTGTGAAGAATAGAAAAGTGATCATCAGTTCCACACCATATCAGGAGCTGTGGATTTCTGACTGATCACAGATTCAATGGATAAATCAGACTCATCCAAGGGGAATGCATGAATCTTGTGCAGTGGTGCTGTTCCCCCACACACTGAAGCAAAAGTGGGAGCAAAAGGGATGCTTGGGCTTTCTCTGATGATTCTTGGATAATGACTTGGAAAAGCTGGGAAGAGACCTGGATGGGGCGGCAGGAAGAAGTAAGACGTCTGAAGTTTCTAATACGTTCTATCAATTCCCATACTTCATTAAACTAGTACAGAAACAGCATGCAGAGAGTCCAGGCTTGACTCTTCACTCAGGTAAACTCCCGCTGAAGTTCTTTCCTTTCTTCCTGTGTCCATGGCTGACTTCTGAAACTCAAGAAATTAAAATAAAATAATAATAATAATAATCTTGAATTTCTGAAAGATCTGGGGAAAAAATAATTAGATCTTTACAACAGTAGTGACATAGCTAACAAATCACAGCTACCATGCTTCCTAAAGCAAAAATGCACACAACCCAAAAACCAGTTGGGGCTACAAGTAAAATGAGCACCTGAAGCTCATGGTGACTTTATTATGGGTGCTTAGTAGTTCTGAGTGAACAGGAAGGATGGTCTCATTGATGAGTCACTGAACTGGGCTTCTAAGATCTGGGTTAAATTCCCAGCACTGCTTCAGATTCCCTTCTCAGCCTCTCTATGCCTCATCTCTAAACTGTGGATGATAGTTCCTTTCTTCCACCTATTGTCCCTCTATCTTTTCTGTTTAAATTGGAAGCTCTTCGGAGAAAGAACTCTTACTCTGTGTTTGTGCAGTGCCTACACAATGGGGTCCTAATCTCAGCTGGGGCCTCCAGGTGCTACTATATTGTAAACAAACATTAAGAATGATGAGGTAAATCAGTCCCTTAGAACTGGTGAGCCAAACATAGAGCCCATTCCTGAAGTTGTGCTCACTCAGACAAAACACCTAGCACATTATAAGACTAGTAACTGTTAAGTCCAAATCCCTCTGAGGAGGTGGACCAGCCTAGCCATCCTCCTGTCACATATGAGGTAGCTGTATTTAGCAGAGAGATCTGTCTTAGGCCCTACTTCAGGAAAGTAGTTAATCACGTGCTTAAATCTAACACTAATCAGGAATCTCTTACGTACATGCTCAGCTGTTTTCCAGACTAGCAATGCTTTCCTGAATCCAGGACATAGTGAGTCCCTATTTTGGAACATCACTTGAGTATTTTAGTTTTAATGTTTTTATCAGCTAATGAACTATGTGTTTTTTAATCTTTCAGGGCTGAAAGACTGATCCTCAAAATGCTCCCAAACAATTATATTGGAAAGTGGCTTCTTCCTACACACTTTTTATTCCTCAGCAGCTAATTCTAATTAATTTCTGGAGCTGTGAATCTCTTTTTAACCAGTAGCTGTTAGAGTGATTGTAAGGTCATGTCTAATTTCTGTGTGATTTTGGGAGGCCGCCATGGCTAGGAGAAGTGAGCTGTAGCTCACGAAAGCCTATGCTCAAATAAATTGGTTAGTCTCTAAGGTGCCACAAGTACTCCTTTTCTTTTTGCGAATACAGACTAATACGGCTGTTACTCTGAAAGAAGTTATTGTTACTGCTGCTGCCAGTCCTAGGTTTTGTTTTGTAAATTAATTTTTTTTAAAGCATCACGCTGGAGTTTTCTTAGCAGGTGCAATTTGATTAGTGAATTTCCAATGTGTCTCTTTTTCCCCATTATGTGCAAGACACTCCTCAAATTTATCCGGCAGAGCTGCAAGCAGCTGAGTAATCGGTTTGTCTGCCTTCAGGACTGCTTAAATGTTGTCAAGCAGAGCTCTCGATACACATTCCGAGTGCTTGGCTGGGGAAAAAGCTGTGACCTCGTCCCACCCATAGCAAAGTCTGGGCAGGCCCGCTGGGAGCCATCAAAATTAACCTTATGCTGCCCCCAGTGAAAGGTTAGGACGGGGATAAACTCTAGCAGAAGGACTGAATATTTATTGAGTGCACCAGCTGACCTCAGGGAAAATCTTGCTCCCTTGATTGCCCCCCATTAAAACTGTGCAGGACCTGCAGTTGTCCAGTGTCGGGAGCTCTGGCTAACACTAACATTGCCGACAGCTGCTCTCATGTGATCAGTAGCTCCCTCAGAACACTGATGACCCATGGATTTGGTGGAACCTCAGGACCCTGAGACAAAAGAAGGCAACTATTTCATATATGGTCCCAATTGTAGCACAGACATATTGTAGCTCCTACTCTTTATAGCAGGGGTGGCCAACCTGTGGCTCCGGAGCCACATGCGGCTCTTCAGAAGTTAATATGCGGCTCCTTGTATAGGCACCGACTCCGGGGCTGGAGCTACAGGCGCCAACTTTCCAATGTACCGGGGGGTGCTCATTGCTCAACCTCTGGCTCTGCCACAGGCCCTACCCCCACTCCACCCCTTCCTGCCCCCTCCTCTGAGCCTGCCGTGCCCTCGCTCCTCCCACTTCCCTCCCTCAGAGAGCCTCCTGCACACCACAAAACAGCTGATTGGGAGGTGTGGGGAGGGAGGGGGAGACACTGATCGGCAGGGCTGCCAGTGGGCGGGAGGCGCTGGGAGCGGTGTGGGAGAGCTGATGGGGGGCTGCTGACATATTACTGTGGCTCTTTGGTAATGTACATTGCTAAATTCTGGCTCCTTCTCAGGCTCAGGTTAGCCACCCCTGCTTTATAGCATCAAATTCAAGCTCTTACAGCCTGATACAGAGCCCACTGTGTCAGTGGGAAAAGTTCCATTGACTTCAATAGGCTTTGGATCAGTCATCTACAAGACCATACATAATCCTGCTCTTACCTACATCTTTGCTTTCATTTCCCCCTACTCACACTCCAGCTCCCTCTGCTCTTCCTTTTTACCAGCTGCTCCTTTTGTCTCTGTTTCCCATCCTCAGCTATGTGCCATATATATGACGCTGCCCTCTATGCCCAGAACACTATTCCTGGACCTTATTCAGATCTCACATCACTGAAAATCTGGAATAACATCTCTGTCAATGAAGCTATTTGGATGTAAAATTGAATCAGGTCCTGGTCTTATTTGCCAAGCATCCTCTCTCTCCTCCTATCTCTTCAGGCAACCTCTCCCTGCCTTTTGCTCATAATTAGTAACTACCAGACCCCCAACTCCTTAGCCATTACTGGTTATTTTGTCTTGTGTTTGTTATTCTTGCCTTATCTAGACTGTACATTTTTCAGAGTATGGGGCTTTTTTGTGTTTGTAAATGCTGTGATAAACTACTGTGCTATATAAACTATTGTTGGTAATAACAGAAAGAGATGATTAGATGGAGATTAAAGCACTGACAGCAGAAAAAAAAGAACAATATTAACCTGCAGGTTTCTCCCCCAGGATGGTAGGAGTTGTGGCAGACAGAGAGCGAGAGTGAGTGTTTTTTGGGGCGTGGGGGTCACACACTGGTTCTTGCAGCTTTAATGGACACCTGAAAAATAGTGTAGATATTCAGAAACCATAACTACCTTCACATTAGAGATAGATTAAATTATAGAAAAGGCAAGGGGAAAAAAACACAGCAAGCTTAATAGAAGCCTGTTCTGGGGGTTATTTAGTCAATTTCAGTTATGCTTTTGAGTACAACACAAACATAATGCAACATTGCTATTAAAATTCTCAGAGTGTTTGCAAGTGAAAAAGAAACAATCAACTCAACACATTTCCACAGTCATTCATTTGCAATTGGGATGTGGGGTACCAAATAGTCCCAGAGTAATTACAAAATAAAGGCCAACAGTTCCAAACAGTAAACTCTCACAGGCGTTTGTTCCCTTAACAGCAACCTGATTTGAAGCTTGAGTACATGTACAGAATCTGAGCTGTAGTGTGTCAGGTTAAACTAAGTGAGAAAAAAGATCAGTTTGGAGACTTGCAGAGTTTATACCAGGAGGCTGACCCTGGACCAAGTGAATTATTAGCAGTTAAGCACTGAATGTAATACTTATGATTTAAAAGGGAATATCAGGAAGAGCAAGAGGGGTCCTATGTAAAATAAATAATATGGGATCATATAATTAACGCTGTTATCATAATGCATACGCACCAGGGGCACTGGCATGGGCAATATTCATTCAGTCATTTCCTAATTTGAGAGTGTTTGACTATGCAACCTTTTAATCCTTTTAAATCCTTAACTTTGTATTTCCTAATTTTTCATTGTTTAATTTATAGATCAGAGAAACCTTAACTAGTGTTAAATGTAGCTTTTTGTTTGTGGATTTCCTTAGTTTTTAAAAGAAAGAAAATCTTTTTATATAATAAAGCACTTATACATTTGTTGTCTTCAGTGTGTAATTTGTTGCCATTGTTATCTTTGTGAAGTTTCATATTTCACCACTGAGTACCATTTTGACTAATCTATTGAAAGCAATGAAACTATATTCAAACAAAACGTTGTTTAAAAATGTAATGTCAGTTTTACTGCAACTTCTAAATGACATTTTGTTTTAACTGTGTAAGAGAAAGTGGAGTAGGGACTCACAACTAGGATACCTACCTTTAAAAAAGTGGGTATTTAGAAAGCTGGAGCCCCCAATTTGTAAGAAGCAGATAAGCTATATCCATGAAAAGGAGCTGGAATTTTGTATCTTATTTTTCATATAATCCTTTTGAGGAAAGTAACACACAATGACCCTTTGTACGGTGTTACTTACCCAGTACAAACCCAGAGGAGCACAGCAGGCGCTTAGCCAAACTCAGCCTGCTTTCCTTATAGTCCCTCCTGTAATCATGTTCTGGGAAGTCAGAGGTAAATCAATTATCAAAGGCAGCCATTGCCAAGGCAACCAGGCCAATAGTGACTCTCCCCAGGTGGGCAAATGAAGTGATGGGAGTGAGTGCGGAGTGGCTGATTATCTCTGATGTCACAATAATACTGCTCAGACAACAGCAGGGTCAGCAAATGTGCACTGTGTAGAAAAATCAGGCTTTTTCAGTGTTCCAGTTTTCCCAAATGTCCTAAAAAACCAACACCACAAAATACACAGTGGAGATCATTCCATACACGTATTAATTAGTGACTGAAATTTGGTTCAAATTCCCCATGGCGTGTGTACAAAAATGCGTTCTAAAATAAAGGTGCAACACTGAGTTACAGACCTAGTTAAAAAAAATTGGATGCAATCTGAACTATGGTCTCGCTATACGAGACCATAATGTATCTGTGTAGGTATTCCTACTGCATTCATCACTGTATTAAAGAGTTATGCATATGCACATAAGGTTCATAACACGACCAACACTTCCCAGTCTGACTAGCAATATCATATTATTACAGCCCTCTGTCTTCCATGAGTAGACACTGCTATTTGTGACAAACTGTCCAATAATTCTGGGAGCAATAATCTCTGAAATCTTATATTGACAATGTTACACATGGTACATCACTCTCAGGAAACAGTCATTATAAGAAACTTAATTCTAAAATATCTACTTTCCAATGATAAATCTATTAACTAATAATATTTCACATTTTACTGTAAGCCTTAAAAAGAAAATATTAGTTACTAAAATCAAGATACACAAATTATAGCTTGAAACACACTCCACATATCAGAATTAAGGGCTGTTGTGTTTGATGAAATATGTGTTTCTTTATGGTTGATAACAGTAGTGGCCTGGATCCACAGCTGAGGAAGCAGATGGGCAAAGGCCATTCTAAGCCTCCTTTGTATCTCCTTGACCCTGAGACTGGCTAAAGGCTGGTGATGGTGGAAAGCAACCCTGGGTTTTCTCTAAGTTACACCCTGCTGCCCACAAGAGGTCAGTCCAGCTCTGGTCATCATCAGGGCATAAAGGTGCGCTGGCCACACAATACCCTCTTACCCCAAAAATGCCCCTTGTACTGGATTTCAACGAGTCATTACACCGGCTCCACGGCACCTGAAGACTTCCCTTTACACCATGGAAATCCTCCGGGAGCCAGTTAATCCAACTTTCTGGCTGCTGCGCACTATTGGAATGCACAAGGCAGCTGGAGGAGAATTGAGCTCTGAGTATTTATGTTCATGTTTATTATGTGGATAGTGTAAGATGTCCTTAACTATTCACTTGCCTGCTTACTCGGTGCTTGGATTTAGTAAATTGTATGACAGATGATCGCATCGTTGTCTCTTAGCAACATTAACAAGTTTCTGAAATTATGATTTTGGGTTTTAGAATTTGTACTAAGACCTCTACAGTAGTTAGTACCAAAGAGGTGATTCATCCCCCTCTTTCTCCCTCCACCCCAGTTATGAAGTGATATCATCAGTTTGCATTTCCATAAAAACAGCAGAGGAAAACCACTGTTTCACTGAACAGTATAATTTTGTATGCCACTTCCATGTCCAAATGAAAGTATTAGATCTACAGGGGGTCATTACAAGCTAAAGGGGCAAATTTCCAGTGCTATGGGTAGTACATTGGATCTGCAGCATTCACGGACACTCCAGCTCGGAGAGTATAAAGATATTCTCAAGTATTAATAAGCAGTGGTGGAGAAATCTCAAACATTTCAGCTCTGATTTAGGGGTAAACCCCAAAGTCTGGATACTTACTACAACTGTCTCCACTCAATCAGATTCTCCCTCCCTCACCCCCATCTGTCTAGCCCAATATGATCCACAATCGCTTTTCTCTTTCCCTCCAACTCAGGGGCTGTGGGACACAATTTAAAGTGGGTGGACTGTGGGGTGACTCACCAGAGGCCAGGTCCTGCCCAGATGGGAGACCCTGGAGGAGGAGGGGTTGGAGAGTGAGCCCGCACTGCACTTATCCCACAGCAGTTCCTGTCCCTTAGGGCTGGCCTGCTCCAGCCCATTCGCTCTCACCACCGCATGCAGACAGGGCCCTTCCCACATAACATCCTGCTCCTTTTCTGGCCCTGGTGCCACTGGATTGCTTGCCCTGACTGGGCTGTGGCAGGTCAAAAAGTAGTTGGGCCATGCCCTGGGTGACCCCTTCTCGCCCTGGCTCTGCAGCCTACTCTCCCAACTACAATCAGTAGATTATCCCACCATCCTAAGATCAGCTGGACCCATTGCTCAGCGACATCCATTGCTCAGTGTTGCCCCACTAACACACACCATTTTCCTAGGTCAGCCCTCTCATCTCCCGGATCCACAATAGTGTCCCCTCAGCCCAAAACAGGCCCCCAATCTTCCCAGAAATTGTTGATCACCAGGTTCTCTGGCAGTCTCAACTAGACTCACAGCTGTTACTGTATTCACACTATGCGCGCTCAAGGGCTTCCCCACGGCAGAAGTGCACAGGATTGTTTTGCATCCCGCTGACATGGGAAATCCCCACAGCACTTGAGATTTGAAAACGGCATTTAATTTAATACCGGAAATTAAATTACCCAAAAGCTAAATAAGTATGAGAGACAGACAAAGAGAGAGAAAATTATTAGGTTTCCATGTACACATCAACTGCTCTCTTTGAGGCTGACATTTTGGGTAACAGTTCTTATTAGTTTTTAAAGCCGTATGTAGGGCTGGGTACCACACTGCTTTTGCAGTCATTCTGGGTGATGTCAGCCTGTCATCACCCGTGATCCCTAAGTATACTGCAGTTTGCCATGCCTTGTAATTAATGATCTTCCCTCTGCAAAGCAGACAGCAATATATGTACTGCTGAATAGCTACTGTATCAATGATGACAGGCAGACATTGCCCAGAGTGACTGCGATTTTCTTTCAGTAAAACTTCTTATTCCTTCTTTGTAGCTTTTCCTTGGGTGCCTATTTATCTCTCTGATCCCATGTGCAGAGATGCTAAGGTAATGACATATAATCCTATAGGTTCATCTATTTGCACAACTCATGCCTAGTTCACACACTTTCCCTACCAGCTCTCATGCCGACACAATATCTTATGTCAGCATTGTTAGTGTTAAAACACACAAGGGAAAATAACCCTGCCCTCCCCCATGGCTGCCAGTGCCTGGTCTGTCACCAGAGGTGAGCGAGGGGCAGGATTTGGGGAAACCTCACAAGAACGTCTGCTCCGCCCATGCTCCACCAACTTCTGCAAGGACACCCTTGCATAACTCTGAGCACCAGGGCCTGGGGGATAGACCGAGCCAAGGCAGGGGTGGGCCAGGAGAGGAATGGAAGCAGGGGCTGATGGATCTGCTGCTACACAAATCCAGTGGCCACTATCCCAAAACTCATGAAGCACAAGAGCAGGTGGTGTAAAAGTAGGTTTAATCTACCTCTTCACCCATTACTCCTGAGCTGAGCTAAGATCTGGCCCATTTAGTGAAACTATTAATTTTATATTTGGCATCTAGATTTCCTGATGATCGATGCTTTAGAAATACACAGATCAGATTGACGAACAATGGATCTAGAATTGGTGTTTTAGATGTTTCTGATATCTCAGTGTGTGTCATCTGGTGCCAGACACAGGGAATTAGAACTTCTCATGAGAACTGTCCATGTTATCAATTTCACCTACTGAAGCAAGTTTAGCCACTAAGCTATCCTTTCAGTTCAATACCTGACTACAGATCCAAAGAAAAGTCAGTAATTATTATTTGTATTACAGTAGCACCCAGTGACCTGGTTGTGCTAGGTGCTGTACAAACACATGGTAAGAGACAGAGCCCGTGACCCAAAAAGCTTATAATCTAAAAAGACAAGACCACCAAAGGGTAGGAAACTGTGCTCCTCAAACACTCATTTGGGGAACTGAGACACAGGCTAATTAAGTGACTTGCAAAAGTCACACAGGAAGTCTCTGTAGCAGAACCAGGAACTGAAGCCAGATCTCCTGAATTCCAGTGCAGTATCTTAACCACAAGATCATCCTTCCCCCTCATCCTGGTCATCACTACCTCTATATATTGTATGTGATCAAAAAGGAACTCAGTCACAAGTGTAAAGTGAAACTGAACCTTACTCTGGCTACAATATATATGTTCTCTCAATAAAAAGCTAAGAGCCTGAATTGTCACAAAAAGAAAAGGAGGACTTGTGGCACCTTAGAGACTAACAAATTTATTTGAGCATAAGCTTTCACGGCTGCTACTATGAAACCTGAATTGTTACACACTCACATCCATTTAATACCAATGTAACTCGGTTCACTTCAACAGAGTTATTCCTGATGTACACTTTGAGAGGGTGCTGTGAGTATCTATAAATTGAGCCCTTTGGAAGCCAGCAGCCTGGTCACTTAGAACACTCAGGGCACTGGGTGTTGTTAGAGTAGGAGGGACTCAGGTAGTTTGGGTTTGGAAGAGGTGAAGGGATGACTTGTACCTCCAGGGAGCCTGATGAGCTAATGGAGGTAATTAGCTCACCAGCTGGATAGCCCTGAGAAGACAGCAAGCAGTATAAAAGGCCACATAACTGCTCCTATGTGGTGACATACCTAGAGCATAAACCACAATGACACTTGATGAAGGTTCTACAGTGGACTGTGTATACTGGTTAACTCACTCAGACGGCTTATCCGGGTTTCCAGAAGCTGAAGGGGGAACCCGTTCACATACATAAATATACATGAGAGGAAAATCAGATCCATATCTTGGTTTAGAAAAAAGATAGTTATGTCTCAAGTTGATAAACATAGGTCTTGCAAGTAGGCAAAATTCACAGAGAATATTTCATCCTGATGAAACAACTGTCCAGTACTTTTGCTCAAGTTATTTCTATTATCTAATGCTGATAATGCTAGTTAGGCCTGGGTAGTAGCAAGCATAACACCTGTTTTTAAAAGAAAATTGTACAAGTTTTTGTTCAGATATTATTGCCCTATATTTTCTTCCCAAATCCTTCCCTCTTGTTGAACACCTGATGCTTTCCTGTTACATACAGTAATAGATGACTGTTCCAGTTTGTACAAATTATATTCTATGGGAGGATACTATAATGTCAATTACACAGAAAAGTGCATTGTTCAGTTATTCCACATAACCTGAAACCTCAGCTCACACAGAAGCAGAACCCTAAAAGCCACAGACTACTGTTTTATATGTGCACTTTCCAATGGGGCCACTAGGATTGGTGCTTCTGGCTCAAGGACAGAACACGCTCTGCACATTTTCAAACATACCCTGTCAGTTTGGACTTGCATATCTGTGGAGGCAAAAATCTGGATCTGTCTGCACTAACATTATTTTGTCTAACTACTAGTTTTGCATGTAAAAATTCTGTTTGCAAAAGTAGAAAATATCCTTGTCAAACTCTGGAAAGAAGTTTTAGAGGTTGAAAGCATTTTGAAAATTTGACCTTAAGTGCCAAATTCACTCTTGTGTAACTTCCCTGTCCCCAAATTATTTAAGCCAGGGATGAATAAATTTCTAATGTCCTCCAAACGGATCATCCATTTTTCTTCTGCGGTGATGGTCAAAATATGTTATGGGAAAAGATGGTCATAAAGGAATAGAGTTATGAAGGAATTATGGAATAGAAACTCTATTATGAAGGAATAGAGTTTAATATAGCTAGGCTTCTAATAAAATTTTCAGCTTCTGCCCATAAATACTAAAGAATTCTATAATTTTAGTTACATTAAGATATGTTTGTGACATAAATGAGCAATTTTTTCTTTTAGTCAACTCCCTTTTCCCTTTGTGGTTACAACTCATCACCGTTGCAGTTTTATATGAAAAAATAAAAAATCCACATTACAAAGTAGGTAACTATCTGAGGCTGCTCTAACTCACAACTGGACCCTGGCCAGACTAGAGAATATGTACCAAACGACCTGTATTAACACCAATCAAACATTAAATTCACCTTTTATAAATCATACATATATATAAAAGCTGATTTCAGTCCCAATACACGCAGGCCAAGAAGGAACTATTGTCAATGGATTGGATTCTGATCTCATTTGCTCTGGTTTAAATATAAAGCAATCCCACTGAAGTCAACAAAGATACTTTGGATCTACACCAGAGCAATGAGAGCATAATCTGGTCCAGTAATTTTTTCACCAAAATAAATAGTGTTGGCAGTTACTGGTTCTGTGAGTAACAAGTGTGGATTGAAGGGTTTGCTTGCTGATTTATATGCTGCCAGCTCCACTCACTTTTGTTATAACTCTTGCAAACAGAGTTCCACGGTATCCCTCCAAGGCCTTAATTTAAAATGGATCCTGTTTCAGCGGCAGACCAAAACAGGTTACTTATCCCCATTAGTTCATTTTTCTAACAAGCAGCACTCCGACTAGGGAAGACAGAACAAAAGAGAAATGTGTTCAAACCAGTATTTACACACAACAAAATGAAAAGAATCCAATAGCAGACAAACAAAATGTACTAAATATGTCCTAGTATTAAAAACAAAGAATAGAATCCCTTTCTTCAGTCCTCCCAATGCCAATAGATAGAGGCTTGTGTAATAAATAACCTGGTCTCTCCAGCAATTACTCTGTCCTCAAAACTTCAAGCCACGTTTTCTCCAAGATATTTACCTCAGTGGCGCTCATAGGATCTGGGGGATTCACAGATCTCTAATACTCTTTCTTCAGAGCTCACTCTCTGAGCTAAAAGCAAAATCCACCTTTAGCTCTAGCACCTGGCCAATTTAACCTGCCACCAACCAGCTCCCAATTCTAGAACTCAAAGGCATATATGAATGCAAGCCAAGAGTTTCCATGGCAACTCCCAATGTCACCTCTGTATATATTACTTCAGTGGACACAGACTCCAGTCATATGACAGGAATATTAACCTCTGTGATATTGGCCCAAGTCAAGTGATTGATGACAGAAAATAAAGATGAGTCTCTAACCAGCACTCCTGTGTGTCACTCATTTATTACAAAAGTAATGACCTTGTGAGTGTAGCATTCATTACTGGGCACTGTGTTACCCTCCATATCAACATCCAGCCAGTAGAGGGTTCCTCTAATCCTCAGTGTCCAGGAAAAGAAAAGGTGTCCCGAGAGAGCTGACAGCTAGGTGAGAGCAAGAACAGCAGACTGCAGGTTGCCGCAGCAGCATGAGAGCTAAAGGGCTAAGAAAGCACAACAGGAGAATCCAGGGCAGTGGCCTGCAGGCAGGACGCCAGCATGAGACAGGTTCCAAGAGACAAAACTCTTGCCTTGAGACCCCAGGATTGAGCTGCCCACAGGGGCTGGGTTAGGAACGATTGTTTTGGTCATTGATTGTAACTGCGCATAGGGTATGTGCGCCTTTTATTTCTGGCAGCCCTAAGAGAGCAACCCCCTTACAGAAAAAAAAATGGTGCAACTGTTTAAGGGAACCCAGCGAGAGCTACGGCAGGTAGAGCTGAGTACTTGAAGTACCTACAGTGCTGGCCTCCAAACTCATGATGCACCCAGTGTGCTGGCAGACTAACGGCCCACAACGCTCACAGCAATCCCCTGCAGTGGGATCAGTTGCAGAACTTCCAGTGTCACATTCTGTATTGCCTTGCACCTTATGTAGTTGTATTTACACCTGCACAAAAGGAGGGTAACATTTGACCGTTCTGATTTAGCAGCATTTTACACTGTATAACGTAAACTAGGCAAATGACTCTACACAGCGCAAGGCAGTAGAGAATCCAGACCCTTGAATGCTGTAGAGTACCAGCTCTCCTACAAAGGGCCCAATTGTACCATTCTTACACCAAATAATAACTGATTTTCAGAGAAAAACTTGCCACCTTGCAATGCAGTGCTTCCTGAAGAGAATTCATACATCTTTCTACTAGAATTTGTGCCGTTATTTTCCCTAAACAGGAGATTCTGGTTCCTAAGAGGCATATTTTCAAAGCTTTAAGTGAAAGATGTATGTACCAACTACAGTACAAATGCGGTCATGATACTCTGGGACATGGGATAAATGAGGCCCAGGGCCTGATTCGCTTCTAGTGTCAATCTCAAGTACCTCAAATGAAGTCCGTGGAGTTTCACCAGTGTGACTCTGGTGTGAGTAAGGAGAATCTGATCACTATTTTTAAAGCAGGGAATTCTCACTTGAATAAAGGAATAGGATAATACCTTTATTTAAATCCTACAACTACTAGGTGACACAGCAGAAGCAATGGGAGCCCTGCACTTAAACTTTTCATGAACCAAGAATAAATGTAAAAACCTACAGGCCTGATCCTATGCCACTGAAATCCATTGCAAAACTCCCGTTGACGTCAACGGGAGTAGAATCATGACCTACAGTAACACAAATGTATTTCTATATTGCAGGTCTCTGAAAGCAAGCAAAGTACTGTATACGCTCTCTTCCTGACATGAGTGTTAATGGGAGTAACATACATGGACTGTGAGACAAATATAAAAGTCAGACTGTAAATGTTGGCAGTTGATGACAATTATGAAGCAAATCCTAGTGAGTGTACAATGGCTCCTTTCCTTGGACACTGAGAGCAAAATCTTGTCCAGTCATTTGAAGGTGAGATGTGGGGGAGAGGGCAGAGAGCTGCTTTTCCCCCAGCTCACTCACGGGGCAATGCTTTCTTATTAGCATCTGATTCTGCACCATCAAAGCCAACTGGAGTTTGCCCATTGATTTTAATGGGTGCAAGATTGGGAAGTACGTGAGGGACCCACAAAATAAAGCTGCTGAATGAAATTGTCAGCTCTAAGGAGGCCTGGCTTAGAAACCTGCAGATGTGGCCAGCCTCTCAGCCCATTTGTAGGGCTGCTGTTCACAGATCTCATGCTGCTTCTTCCTTTTTGAAGCAGCGGTTAGCACCACTGCGGAACACATTGTACTCAGTCAGCCTCACTGACCCATCCTACCTCCACAGCCTGGATAAACCCCGATGCTAAAAAGGTGTCATTACTGTATATATATCACCAGGATTTGCGTTAAGAGCTTTTGTACATAAAATCTATTTATGTAAATGACTCCTCTACATTACATTACTTTTGAATGCATCTATGTAAACTCAATATCATCTGGTTTAAACGCAGCCAGCGATAAAGAGACACAAGGGAAAAATCAAAAGCCGACATAGTACTTTTTTTTTTTATTATTAATTGTGTCTTTACTACTGGCAATTAAAAGACTAAAAAAGTGTCTCTCATTATTATGGTGTGCAGTACATTGCAAGACGATCCAACTTAATTAGATGAATTCCCATTTGTTTCTGATTACATTCTTCAAAAACCAGTATCTGGACACATTCCTGTTGATATTTTTTTATTTAGATGATTATGCGGTAGTAAGGAAAGAGGAGAATATAGCTTTTTATGGCCTCAAAGATTCATGCAAATTTCTCTAATTTTGATAGTTTCCGAACTCCTTGACTGTATCTGAACACCCAGTAAAATGAATGTCAACTAAAGGAACACTTTATTAACTCCATGGATGCATGCCACAGGCTTAGGCTGCAAGATTCAAAATGAAACTTACTCAATGTTCACAGATCTTGGAAGAACTAATAAATCCTTAACTAAGCATCCAAACCTCTGACTAGATACATATCTGCTCCCGGCTGTATCTTCGGGGCTGTGTACGTTTCATAGCAAATTTCTTTCCATATTTTCCTAGCATTGTTATTATGGCTTTCCCAGGTCACAGGACTTTTAATGTGTGCCAGAGAAAACCTCTGCATTAGTTCTGTTCTGCTCTGATTTCAACAGAACATTGATTCCTCATCAGGGTGATATATTGATATTAACTGTGTGAGATTAAAATCCACTAAATATCGAGTTTCTGGATGTGCAGACATCCATTTCACACAAAATAGAAGCATTTCTTTAACTTCATTTTAGATTTTTACTGTGCTGTAACAAGCTAACCATGTTGGGCCTGATTTTCAAAAGAAATCAGCTCCCATACAGGCACCGAAGTAAGGGCCAGATTTTCAAGGATGGTCAGCTCTCAGCAGCTCCCACTGTGACACTTGCAGACAGATTTTCAAAAGAAATAAGGACCCAATGCGCTGAGCACTCTTGAAAACATGGTTTATTTTGGTGCCTAAATGCGATCTGAGCTCTTTTGAAAATATAGCCCACGGGGACTGACCCTGCAACCTTTACTCATGAAAGCAGTCCTTACTCATGTGAGAAGTCCTGTTGAAATAAAGGTCCACTAAGTTACAGGGATACTCACGTGAGTAAAGATTAGACAGTCTTTTCCCAGGAAGTAGTTCTTGGGCATATAATGGTAGTGCTGTGAAAGATTGTTGAACTACAGAGTTGAGTTCATCTTTACAGCAGTGATGGGGGCAAAGTGACTCCTATTTCTAGAAGTCCTCTGAAATATCTTGTTGAACAATGCAACAATATTCTCCAGGCCCCAAGTTTTATATCTAAACACCTCATATTTATGATCACCTATGTAATCTGCCCATCTTTAAATAAAAAAGGACACTGCGCAACCCTTTGAAAGTGACAGCACTTCACCTAAAAGTTCTTTCCCTAAAGAAAGAGGGGTATTTCCCCCCCTTTCTCTCATATGTTTTCTCTTTTCATTGTCTCATTCAGATAAGGCATTACCTCGTAAAGCTTAAGCATCAAATTGTGTCAGCACCGCTGCAGCACTTGTGGACAGACACCACACCCGCTGTTATGGCTGGAGACCTTCTTCCTGCAAGCAGAACACCTGCAGGATCTATGAGGCAGGTGCAGCAATGGCTAAATACTTTCAAAGGAGCATGCACTTCCCTGGACAGTCACAGTGCAGAAGGTGGGGCAGGACCTCAATTGCCTTATTGTATATCACAGGAGTCGAACACTGTTCTCTGATGTAATCAGAGATACTACGCCTGATTCTGATCTGACTTTCTCCAGTGAAATCAATGGATCCAAGCTTATCTGAGATCACAATGGGACCCATTCTCTCTCTTAACTCATGCACTAAGGACCATCCAGCTGCACTCACCTTCCTCCTCTAAATCACAACTCCTGCTGTAGGCTGTTCAGTAACAAGCTGTCAACATAGCTCTCACTACTGATGTGTTTTATATAGAAGTTAGTTGTGCCTTTGATAATTCAGAGGTCACAACAAATGATGAGCATAACAAAGTGTGAATGATGTGGCTAATGATATGCAGGATGTATATCAGTGAGGCAGTGGAAGAGGCGTGTGGGAATCTTGATATTTATGTAAAATCTGTCTGAAGTCTGATTTATGAACCAAATTCATGGCTTTTGATTTCAGTGCAGTTAGATCAGGGATAAATATGTCCCCTGGTTAATTTTCTCTGTGTTTCCAGTGCAATGTACATTTTCCTAAAAATAACTGATTCATAGATACTAAGGTCAGAAGGACCATTATGATCATCTAGTCTGACCTCCTGCACAACGCAGGCCACAGAATCTCACCCACCCACTCCTGCGAAAAACCTCTCACCTATGTCTGAGCTACTGAAGTCCTCAAATCATGATTTAAAGACTTCAAGGAGCAGAGAATCCTCCAGCAAGTGACCTGGGCCCCATGCTACAGAGGAAGGCGAAAAACCTCCAGGGCCTCTGCCAATCTGCTCTGGAGGAAAACTCCTTCCCAACCCCAAATATGGCGATCAGCTAAACCCTGAGCATATGAGCAAGATTCAGCAGCCAGATAACTGACTTTCTTTTATTCTGATATACAGATTGGGTGAGGTAATATCTTTTATTGGACCAACTTCTGTTGGTGAGCGAGACAAGCTTTCCAGCTACAAAGCTACAAGCTTCTCTGTAAGCTGCTACTGGAGAGACAGCAAATATTATGGAAATGTTGTTGGCTCTCTCTCTTTTTAGTCTTGATCTCCTAATCTGAAGCATAGTTGGCTAGTGTTCATAGTAATCCATTCGACTGGTGGTTGCTATTTTTAAAAACTTGTGTTTCCTTACAAATTCATTGACAGTAATATTGCTAAAAAAGCTCAGCTTTCTAAACAGATATCACTTTGCTGTGTATAAATCTGCAATCCTCAACAATGTGAAAAATTGTCTAATTTAAATTATTTATCCAGTGATTTAATGTCTTGTGAGATGGTCCAACGTTGTTGACATTTCATTAACCATAGCTAACAACTGATATTATTCATGGTCGTTAATCTACCTGACCATTACCCATATCTATAACTTCTATGAGCTGATTACACCCTTAGCAGTTAATCAGTGTCAGAACAAGTTAACAGGAACTGGGAAGGTGGTCCTAGAAAACAGTAGCAGTCGGTGAGTGATGCTTTAGGAACACAGGGGAAGTTCTAGAAGAAGGTGGCAGTTTGGAAAAGAGAATTTGAGAGAGAAAAACTGGCAGTCTTTGGGACGGGCTTTGAAGAAATAGAGGAAGAATGGCAGAAAGAGGATGGGAAAATGCAGAAAAAGGACGATGACAGCCATAAAAGCATGCAATGCACGTCTAAGCATGATCTATGTCTCATGGAGGAAGAACAGAGCAGGAAACCAAGACTGGTGCCTGAGTCTGACGTGACCCACACTGGTTTTACAGATCCTGGCCATCACATTGACAATGCAAAGCAGCCTTAAGTGCCCTGGGCATTCCATAAAAGTAGGCTTCAAAGTCTCTCTTTTCCCCCCACATTCAAGGTGGGTGAGGACAGGTGAAGAAATCAGCTTTGAAGCAGAAAGTGGGATTTGTTTATTCCATTGGTTTAGCTGAATGGCTTGATTTTGTTATGGGTTGGACTTTTATATTAATGTTCTGAAAATGTGTATGTGATATATTTTATTTGATGTACATGCACATTCCAATAAACTATTGGAAAGGCACTGCATGGCTTTGTTAGAAACTGAAATAAATATATAAATAAAAATATTAAGCATCAAGATGTGGTCAATTGTAGAAAGTAAAATTTATCATCAATATGGCCTGGGAATCCAATACAACTGCTGCTGCAAAGATGAGGCATTATAAAATGGTAACAATAATAAACTAATATTAAATAATAATAATAATATACACTTCTGTAGTGTCTTTCATCCAAAGAGCTCAGAGAAATTTACAAACATCACTTAAGGTTCACAACCTCTCTGTAAAGTAGGTGTGACCCATTGACCACTTGATGCCAAATTAATTTGGCAGAGGACACAGAAGGTGCATAGGGTTTTACAAGGATTCCATGGGTTGGATATTTGCACAATAGTTCACCAAAAGGGGGCATGCCACGTCTCTACCAAGAGCCAAGATCCCGCTGGTCATCATAATCATTATGAAATGTATGCATAGATAATATTTAAGAAGTAATGTATCTATATTGAAAATTATGGTCTTACGGTCTTGGAGTTAAGGCAGGTCACCAGGAGGTGACATACCTCTGAAATGTTCCTTTCAGGCAGAAGGTAACTGACACCCATCTCCCTGTCTGGCCATTTGTGTACTGTGTGCCTCACACTACATGCCTATTCGTATACGCAGCCAGGTGTGGACTGAGTGAATGTGAAATCTACACGAAGAAATCTACAGGAACAAACAAACAACAAGGGGCTGTCCTGTATATTAATAAAGACAAAGGACATGTCTGCTGTTTCTTGGAGTGCAGTAAGACACAATGAATTCTTCACTTAGAAGGCAAACCAACAGCAAGTTTGTCTCAGGAAAGGAGAATCACAGCCAGCCTAACTGAAAAGCGCTCCAAGAATTTTGGGTGAGCAACATTCTACAAGCCATGAGAGTATCTGGTTAATTAAGTGTAGGCTCCAGAATGCATACTTCTACTTGCTACACTTGATTCTCTATGCTCTGTTAAATAAACTGAGGCTTGATTTCACTATAAATAGATCTAAGTGCTGTGTGTAAAGCAGAGCAGTGATCTGAGGTGCAAGTGGTAAGCTGAGGTGTATTGTTTCATTGGAAGAAGTGAATCTGTGAATACTGTGAGCATCCAGTGGACCAGGGGCTGGACACTCCAGAGGTTCAGAGGGCTTGAGGGTTGGAATGTGCCCATCACTAACCTGTGGAGTGATAGTAGGGCCTGTGAGACCTAGAGGGAAGTGCTTGTGTTGCCTGTGGACAGTGGAGTTGTGGAGCTGACCCATGGCAGACACAGGACAAGGCTTCCTTGCGCTAAGGGCAGGGGTAGCAAGGTGCCTCACAGCCTTAGGTACCCCTGGGAAGCATCACAGTAGGCAAGTATTATACACAGGTTTACAGACTGATAAAGTGAGGTACAGAAAAGTTAAATCAGTAGCAGAGCTGAGATTAGAACCCAGGGGTCCTGGATCCTGGTCGTCTGTGCTAACCAATTCCTTCCTTATACCAGACACATTACACAGACTTCTAAAATGACCCTACGAACTTGGCATCTCTACTCCAGTGAAACTGTTTCACCTGGCCACACACAATAGGAACTAGCGGGTAGAAGAGTAAGCATTCAAGCAATTATCTGTGAGCATAAAATGTGATCGCTGAGAGCGTAAATGTCCAAACAAATGTTTGTCCTGAGTTAGCATGTCTATGACTGAAAGGATCTGTCATTAATACTGTGCTCTTGGTTGGAGTAACTGCTAATAGTAATTGCTTTTACACCTCCATAATTGTTTGGTCCTGCAGAATAGAGCTGAGTAGGAGGGGGGCTTCAGTATGGCACGCACTGACCCTTTTGGCTTCTAGCAGAGTTCCATATGCCAACCAACTTTCTGATGAATGGATTGTCTGCTTGCTAAACCACATACTAGGAATACAGACAGAAAGGATCCAGCGCCTCTAATGCCTGCCATCACGCATCTCCTAAACACAAAGAAAGAAAGATGACTGTTCATGGGCTGTAGGCACTCTGGCGGATATTTAAACTCACAATCCATAACAGCAATTCAAGCACCAACAAACAAACTAGTGACCACTTTTCCCCCTCCCCAACAACAAAACAACCTATCAGTAAATTCATAAGTAAAACATCCCATCTCGATTCCCACAAAGCACTCAACTTCAGTTGAAATCCCAAAGCCCACCAAACTCAGATTCCTCAGCCCGCCCCAGAGCCTAATTCAGAAAAAAGGGCTTTGCAACATGACCTGTAAGACATGAGCAAACTCCAAAGTCGAGCAGCTTTCTGCAGAATATCCTGTCAGCAGCTCCTTCTCTTCTAAATGGAAAGATGTGGAATATGCCCACCTGATCTCCATCCAGTGCCTCAAACAGCACTTACTTGACATTGGTGAGAAGAGTAGTATGTTCAAAACTCACTCACATTATCTGGTTAAGAAACACCTTGGAATCAGAGTATTTCTAAACTTTAGGTGAGTTGCTGTGAATAAAAAAATACACTTTAAAATCTCTCACACCCTAGACGTGAAGGACAGACGAGAAAGGAGAGGGGAGGGCAAACACTGCTAGTTACGAAAAATGAAGCTGTCAGAACATTAACTAAGAAAGTAAAGGATTTAATATCTCATTAACTTTGGGCAAGTATTTTTAGCTGTATAATAAACTGAATTACTTAAGGAAAAATAAAATTGTGGTTTTGATGGAATTTTTTAACACAATGATTTGTGTGCACACAACAGTATCTTACCTTTCTTTGGGTCATTGCAAGCCTGCAATATTTGGCCTTCAGACTTGTACCTAACATTACACCATACACAATGCAATACCCCAGGCAGGACAGATATCATATAACTTATTGCTAAAATCATATCTCATTGTGTAAGTGTATCATTCCCCCACAAAACATGTTGTTCATTTTTAAATTAAATAGTTGAATTTGACAAGCTGTATCCACTGGGTTCTTATTCAATGTAATAATGACTCTTAAAAACAAACTTTGTATTTGTGGATAATCTAAGCACCATACCCAGATGTACAGACACTCTTTCCCCAACCTATGTATTATATAATTTTTTTAACATTAACTTTCATAAAATTTTTACCATTCAGCCAATCTTTGCAGCAAATCAAAATCAGCTTGTCTTCTTTATTATATTCTAAACATAAAAATAATCTTTTTTTAAAGTTCAAAAGCATTCAAAGAACTTTACAATATTCTCTAGGCAGAAGATATATTCTCCTGTGCACGTGTAATGCTAAGAAGGTAATAAAACAAATATTAGTGTAAATGCGTTCACTGAAAACACATATACTTTATGCCTGTTACCAAGTTGTGCAATACAATTACAACAACTTTGTCAGGGGCTGAGCAAGAAAAGCACTGTCAACACAGGAGTTGTCTCTTATCCTATATGAGAATATACAGGCTGTAATTAATATTTCATAGAAAATAATTATATGTCATGTGCCAGCAAGGTGGATGCAGTACCTGTTTTACAACAGTTTGTGAGACAGTCCCACTTCTGTACCACCATGCCATGACTGGGTAAAAGGATTGCCACTCATCCCCATTCGACAATATTCAGAATCTTCAAAGGTCATCATTTGGAACCGATGCTCTTGATGATTAGCTTCTGTTAATGACAGGCAAACAATTTAACCAATCAGACATAAAAAAGAGGGTAGCGACACCCATGAAGAGAAAAGAAAGAAAAAATGCTTGCAGTTGCCAGCTAGCTGTACTAAGCAGACAATCAGATTCTCTAAAAGAAGACAAACTGTGTTAGATTTTTTAAAAAGCAACAAACCTGAAGTTCTTAGCAATAAAGCTCATAGAATAAAATAGTTTAGTTATAACAAAGGAATAGGGACTAATAATAATATCTACTTAGTGGTTTGCAGAATCACAGCAATTTGCAAACATTAAATGACATATAACTTTAAGTCATTAAATTTCAAAAATGAATTAAAAAGTAGTTTCAGGGACTGCGTCTTCTCCTAAGCCCTTTGCCAATTTTTTCTAGATTTACAATTACATTTTCTTATGTTTAAAAAGAATACTCTCCCCCATTGTTTTGAGAAAGAACGACATAAACAAAAGGGGGAAGTAACTAAGGGACCAGTCCTGCAAAAACTTATTCACCTGAATAAATTGTTTTAAAATTTATCAAGTTTTCATCTGCATATTTGTTTGGACTCTTGATCCTACATTGTGATCAACAAAGGGAGTCTGCTATTAGAAAAACTGATCACAATGCAGGACTGGTGACAGACTATGCAGAGGAAACAGTGCAAGTGACTGTACATAAAGTGTTGTGCATTGCACAGAGTACATAAACTGAAAAGACAGAATATTTGTTCTGTTGTATCTTTCATTTGTAGTCAATTTAGGTGTTACCTATAACAACATCAGGTAAAAAAAGTTCAGACATATGTGATTTTTAAGTTGTTGTTGTCTCTTTAATGAAGTAGGCCCTGATCTTATAAGTAACTGCACAAGAAGATCTCTGACTTGAAGTCAATAGGACTCTGCACAGGTACAGTTGCACACAAGAACTTGCAAGACTGAGAATTTAAGCCTCATAACACCACTGTGAAATAGATAAATACTGTTTCCCCATTTTATATTTCGGAAAAATGAGAAAAACAGTTTACTGCCAAAAATTTTAAATAAAGATCACTAATTTTGGGTGCTTATCTCGAGATATTTAGGGCCTGAACAATAAAAATCAGGCCTTTGGGTGTCTCAAATATTAAGCATTTGAAAAAAATGCAGAATTCCTAACTGGGAGAACAGAGAGCTGCTCACAGAAAAACACAGCTTTAGTAAGAGCATGTATATGTATATACAGTATTGTAAGTATTTATGCATGTCCAATAATCCCTGACTTTGCCATCACCTGACTGACAGAACAGGTCCAGGCATTGCAACTTTAGGATTGTAGAGCTCCCGGGGCTATTGAAAAAAACTGAACCACGTCTCTCCTCCTGAGCTTTTGAAGTTATTTATGTCTGCATATGTTTCAGGCTGCAACACATCAAGAGAAAGGGCGTACCGCGCACTCGGCCAGCTTTAGAGCTTTTCTTTACGGTGGAACCTTTGCTGTGCTGTGCAGCACGTGTCCTGCTCTGCACCCCCAGCTCTGCCGTGTCCCGATTGCAACAGCTGGGAACACAGGCGGCCGCACTCCTGGCTAAGCGCTCGCATTGCTAGTTCTTTCAGCGCTTCAATGCCTGGTGCCTTTTAGGCCCCTGAGGACCATGAGCTCCATAGCCCTCTTTCTGCAGCAGGAAACGCACCGGCCCAGTCCCCTGGGAGATGTAGTTTTCTCTTCCACCCTGAAAGCCTCCATACCTGGCAGTGCCTACGTCTGCGAACGCGGGCAGCTCAGCAGGGCCAGGCAGTTCCCGGCCTACAGCCCCCAGCCCTAGCCACGCGTTGCCCCTCCTGCAGGGACAGGATTGGGTACTGGGCAGAGCCTACTGGGCGGGGGAAGACTACAAGCCCCAGGATGCAAGGGGCCGTGCGCGCCGGCGCAGCCCTGCCCTGGAGCGCGGCGGAGAGCAGTGGCCAGGCGGGCAGTGCCGAGCGTGATTACCTAGGCGGGACCATGCCTCGGGACAACATGGCCTCCCTGATCCAGCGGGTAGCCAAACAGGCCCGCATCACCTTCCGGGGCCCGGCGCCGGGCCCCGGCTTCGGCGAGAACCTGCACCGGCTGCAGCAGCTGCTGAATGAGGTGCAGGCCGAGGACCTGCACCTCGCCCCGCGGGGCCCGGCGGCCGTGCCGGGGGCGGGCTGCTCGCGGGCCGGGGCCGGAGCCGGGGCGGTGCCGCCGGTGAGCTACATGCACATCTGCGAGACGGAGAGCTTCAGCATGGGCGTGTTCCTGCTGCGGAGCGGGGCCTGCATCCCGCTGCACGACCACCCGGGCATGAACGGCATGCTCAAGGTGCTCTACGGCAGCCTGCGCATCGCCTGCCTGGACCAGCTGCCCCCCGCCGCGCCGCCCGGCGCCCGCCGCCGCGCCCTGCTCCGCTCGCGCCAGCTCTACACGCCCGCCTCGCCGCCCTGCCTGCTCTCGCCGCACACCGACAACCTGCACCAGATCGACGCCGTGGAGGGGCCCGCCGCCTTCCTCGACATCCTGGCGCCCCCCTACGACCCCGAGAACGGCCGGGACTGCCACTACTACCGCCTGCTGGAGGCGCCCGCCGGCCCCGCCGCCGATCCCCACGCCCTGCCCCGGGAGGTGTGGCTGCTGGAGACCCCGCAGGCGGCGGATTTCTGGTGCGGCGGAGAGCCCTACCCCGGGCCCAAGGTCTCCCCTTGAAGCCGGCGCGGCCCCCCCTCGGGGCGAGGCTGCGCCAGAGCCCTCTGAGGGCGGACCGTCCCCCCTCCCCCTTCTTCCCCTGCAGGGATCGTGTGGGGCCCGCTGGAGTAGGGTCCCCACCCCCACCCCCCCAGCGGAAGGTCAAAGAGCCGCCAGCAGCGGGACTGGAGGATCTGGCTTGTGCCGTGGCTCACTCGAGATGTCGCAGCGGCTACATTCGCTGTACAAAAGCCATAGCTACGATTCCCTTCCCAGCCGTCTTTGAAGTAATGCTAGTCACTACAGCAGGCCCAGCTCCTAGTCTCGGGGTGCGGAAAGCCACTCCCCAGCCTCCCCCGGATGCTTTGGGAGAGTATTTGTTTGCATGTCTTGGGCTGTCGTTTTCTTGGTTCAGAGCATCAGTTCTGACAAAGAAGCATCTATCTGCTGGGGCCATGGGCTGCACTCTTTTAGGGTACTGCTTCTCTACCAATGGATAATTGCAGTAGAAACAACTTTTTATACACAGACTCTGCCCCAGAGGAGCTGATTGTCGCTAAACTAAGGGTGGAAAAATCTTTTGTGTGTTTCTGCCAATGATGCACACAGGAGAGCAATTTCTGGGGCAGATTAGGTACCACTTCCCTGTCCAAATCATCAGAAAGACAGCAGCCAATTAACTCTCACACAAGGAACCCAAATCATAACCCTGAGTGATTTGGTGTGCTTGATCAGGGCAGTTATACAGACTTTATGGTGGCTGAGCATCTACTTCTCCTGGCTAACAAGAATAGCAATATCCAGCCAGAACTACTGCTGTTAATGACATAGACTGTATTTGCAGGAAAGCTACAAAACTAAGACCTCTCTGTGCTTACTGCCAAGCTTTTTGAGTTGAGGGCACTAAACAATCAAGTGGTTTTTTTTTTTTCTCCTTTTGACTGATGTGAAGACATGGAAGAGTAGTGCTGTTTAAACTTCCACACAACTGAATGTTAAAGTAAATACCAGTATTCTGTCTAACCACTTAGGACCACTGTTCAGTTTTTGACTCCCCTCTTTTATCCCCCCTCCTTCCTAAAGTTAAGAGAATAAATGTAATAAACACTTCACTCTTCTATAAGGCACGTTTGTAAGTGCTCTGAAAACTCATGAGGTGGTATTTCCAGCCTGTCTAGTCCCACTGACAGTGTCTCCTCAAATGCAGCTTGTGGGTAGGAATGGGGAGTCTATCCCCACAACCCAAGGTAATAAACAAATGGGGAATCTTCCATGTCTGTTGGGGATTGTCCCTGAAATGAGCGTCAAGAAGATCTATATGGAACTAGCAAGACACGGAACATTGGGCCAGGAAATGCTCCTAGAGTTAACACTAGCCATTTCTAGGCTTACAGTTAATTATAAATTAAGGTTTGTCACATTATAAAGGGACACTGTCAGATAAACTACTTTAAACTTTTCTTAAGTTACATAAAACATAAAACTAAAACTGAAAACTTGGAAAATTCTTTATGTTTATACATTTCTTTGATTAATGAAAATAGAATAGTCAACTTCTAATCAATTTCACTTTAAAACGCACAGCCATGTGTTAGGTGGAAACACTGCACAGAATTTGTTGTTGTTTTAAAACTTCATTGCTATTTAAATGTTTTGTGGGAATTACTCTAGTGGTCTTAGAGCTGTATATAAATAAACACAATCCTTTAAATTTGGGGCTAGATTTGACCTGAGGCCATCCCTTGAAAGTGAGGCCTACATTTTGATACATAACAGAACATTACAGGCTTTATAAGCCTTGTTTTCCCTCTTTATACTATTTATAAAAATTGCTTTTTCTTAAGGTTTTCATAAACATAGTGTAAAGAAAACAGTGAATTTTACTTTGCTTTGGTGTAAGCAATCTTGAGGTTTAATTTGCCTATGGTAGAGGGTATGACCCTTCTAACAATGGAGATACTTTTTCTATTAGTGAAATATTCTGTTTATATGACAGGGAAAGATTTTATGTGCCTGCATATCTTAATACACACTTTATACCAGAGACCCAAACTTGGGTAGCCTTGACTCTCCTCGTCTTGTAGTAGTGACTTGAACAGAAAAAATATTGACTTAACCACTTCATAATTGATATACCAACCTGTTCTGGAAGTTTTCCCTTGACTCTTTCTTCTTTGCTTTGTGCATTTTAAAAGCAGATTTGTTTTTCCTGTATAGTTGCTTGTGTGTGAGTTTTAAAATAATCCTTTTGTGGCTCTGTGTTTAACAATACTTCAAGGAGCTTGTTCTTGCCTGCAGAAGATTGGATATGAAGTACACACACTACATTTTCAAATCTCAGTTTTCTGAAAAATGGAAGAAGTTATTTCATGCAGTTTACATTTATTTTTTGGCACTTCAAAGTGCCTGATTTCTACAGCTGCCATACCTGCTTCTCCTGGAATTCCACTACAGCTCAGCTTTAAATAAATAATTATGCAGTGAGATCACATGTTCTCTATTATATTTAGTTGTAATGCAGTTCTTTAATATCTGAGTCTAATTCTGTCTGTAACACTAATGAAGACCTTTTTTTTTCAGAATTCCTTATGGAAAACAGCGTGTAGGATGCAAGCAGCTCTACTGGAAATACAAACTGCTTCAAAGAGAATTTTTATTTAACCTGTTTTAGTCTTTCTGCTCTCTCTTTTTGCTGTCAGTTTTACACCATATGTAAAAACTAGTCAAGATGTTTAATGGGATGTGACTTTAATGCATCTTTAATGGTAGTGGTCCCTTACATTGTAGGATGTTCTGGCAACAATTACAGAAAAATCTTTAATAAAGTGGAGCTAAAAGGACCAGTATTAAAACAAGTCCTACTACAAGGAGAAAACAAACTAAGATGCATTAAAGAAAAGCCTTTTTGTTTAACAGTTTTTGCTTGAACTTTCATATACTTAGTCATTAGAATTTACTATCTTTAAACAAAAGGCTCAAGTCTGTATTGCTGTTCTTTCTCACTGCAGCCTGGGTATTGTGTTTTCATAACAGGAAAATTACTGCTGTTGATGAACTATAGAATAAATACAGGATATTTCACAGTTGGCCTCTGATTATTTTCCCTTGTAAGTGTAAAAGTCTTATGAACCCAGTTGGGTGAAAACAAATTTTTTTTTCTTTTGTAGTCACACAAAGGCCTGTTATGAATTATTTTTAAATTAATTCCTGTATAGTTTATATATAAACAGGAAAGACTCCTCCTTATGTCAGTGAAAATGCCAGGGCACTGTGACATTAATCTAGCTGTATCTGTGGCTTCCTTTCATAAACCTTCTACACTCCCCACATAGTCAAAGTGCTGTCCAGTCTCAGTATTTTGACATTTGAAGACAGATGTAAATCTAAGTCAAAGACATGGACTTAAGAATGTAGTGTCAGCTGTCTTAAAGTTTCTATTGTAGCCACATTGATTCATCTGTAGTTTTCTTAAATCAACCTATTTAATTATGCATCCTTTTTCTGTCAGGTTTATGCCTCTCTTCTTTTAACTAGGAATGTAATTTTTTAACATGTTAAATTGTTCTGACTCAGAGTTTATAATTTTACACTAATACATCTGCAGTTAGATCTGTGGTACATTTTGGACAAACTAGCCATTGCTGAGCTGCAGTCATAGTAGGAGAGCTGCCCTGCCATGACCATGAATCAATGGGACTTTGGAACTTTAGCACATTGAAAGAACCAGATAACTGACCATTTCTAATACAGTGAGCTACTGATGCTAAACAAGAAAGCTTCGTTTCCCATACGGCGCCATTCAACATCCATACAGATCTTGGAGCTCCTATGTTAAATCAGTCACTAAACAGTCTTTTGGAAACCACCTGGATATGGTAAAAGATAGCAATGCTGAAGTATACTGAGAGCCATGGAGCAATGAAAAATGAATTCCCTCTTGTGTACCTATGATCTGGTACCTAATTAATGGTGGCAGCTATGTTTTCTTACAGCTGTGTAGTTGTTCTCAGTTATTAGCAAATAGAGAACTGATTGTAAGTAGTCAAAGCTGAAAACTGAACATGAAATAAGTTTGATTTTGTTAATTCACACACAAAGAGGTCCTGGTCTTTCAGGTGCATGGTGTGAGCTGCTAAGGAAAAGACCAGTCTCAGGAGAAAAGGAAACATCTTTCAATGTTCAGCTCTGTTCTAGTGGAGATCGGCAGCCTTTTTATTCTGGGATATGTTGAGCAGTTTACAGTGTCAAAAAGCTGCATTGAGCTGAAAGTTGCATACATCTGTCTTGTGGTAGAGCCTTTTAAGCAAGGTTTTTTTAAAAAAACCAATTATACAGTTATCTATTCTGTTACCCACCTCCTGAAGTATTGGAGTGTAAAACAATTAGTGGTCCTGTTTCTTCCCACCCGCGCTTTAAACTCTTAATATACTTCAAGCAAATAAGTGAAGTTGGTAGGCCTGGCTATAATGTGTTCTGTTAACTTTTGTAGAATTACTGCATCTTTGGCAGCTTTTACAAATCTATATCTCACTGAATCAGAGAAAATACATAGCAGCAACACATTTCATAAAAAGATATGTTTTGTGTATTATGCATGTTACTTGATCACCTGAACCCAGTGCACCCAGTTCAGCACTTCCCACTGTGGCTAACTCCCATATAAAATTAATGAGGGGTTTGCCAGCATAAAGAGCTGAATTAGGACCTCATAGTATATGCCAAAGGAACTCAGTTCCACCTAAGTATGCATCCAACATATGGAGGCAGTCACACAGAACCTTGGGTTAGGGAAATTAAAGATGGCTAAAGTAAATGGGAGATGTGGGTAGTCAGCATCTCTTAAGATCAGCCTCAACAAGCATATAGTATAACCTAACATATCTGTACAACAGAAGAAAAACTACATAGTAGCCTTAAATGTTATGTGATTTTCCTTCTGCAAAGATCTACATCTAGATTTTCACTATCATACACATGAATACACATACAGCTAAGAGTTACTTTCAGGAGCAGTTTGCTGCCTCTGACAGCAAAAGGCTCAATTCTGATTGAACAATATCAGCTTGGTTTTGAAATTTGAGTCACCTGAATTAATTCAAATAAGTACTAGACATGTTTTCAGGTAATCTAAAGAAAGCACATACACACTTGTCATATTATTTGCTATTTCACAAGAAGGGTTTCTGCATACATTTCCCATGTGATACATGTATTTCATGTAAGTGGGTGTACACAGTGAATGTGCAAACAATCTGTACAGCATGAAAGAGTGCCAGATTTTCTGTACAACTGACAAAGTAATTCCTGAACCCAGGAAGAAACTCCCAGTAATGTGTGAGATATATTCACAGACTGAAATACAGTATAATGCAGGTCAGGTGAGCAGTGTTGTTGCTACAGCTAGTAAAGTTTTTACCTTCAATTTTTGTTTTTAGGCTTGCCTGGTGTATGAAGTTGTGTGAGTCTTTGGCAATTATTTGAGTAAATACTGGGGAGAACCATCACACGTCTTTGATTCTGTAGCCACACTCTACCCAGCAGTATGGCAAGAGAATTTAAGAAACACTTATGTGACCATTGGATAGGGGACTTGCAGGTTGGCTGTGTTTGGTGAACGTAGCCCACAGATGGACTGTACCAGTGATGGGTGCCACAAATCCACCGAAATAGGTGATCTCTAAGCCGTCAGTATCTATAAGCTCTGCCCTGGTGCAATTTCACTTTCAATGACTTTACACCCAGGGTGAACTTGGCAAGTGTTTAACAGTGGTACTTACAACTAATCTTTGCAGGTTTGTTATTATTCAGGCCTGTCGTAGCTGATATCAGCGCACTTTGTTCTAAACAAATGCTACTCGGTTGCCGCACTTGTTTGTGGAAACTGAAAGCTCTTTACACCGTGACCGCTCTTCAGCACTTTCCACAAAGCCGCACACATCTTGACTCCGATCTCAGCTCTGAGAGTAGCTTTCTCCGAGTGGGCACTGAGATGATGGTATTTATTTTCCAGAGCCCACTTTGGGAGTTTTAATTAGCCTGCTTTAAATCACGGAACAATAATGAGTCAAAATACAGCTCACCGGTTTAGATTAGCATTTCTATTTATTCCTAGGGGAAGTCCCCACCGCTCTACCAGTTGCTTGTTTGTACACTGGGGACGGGGGAGTGTTTGCATTTCCGTAGGGGATAGTCTGCACAGTGCAAAAAAAGTGGGGGGGGGGGGGCGGCGGTTTGTACTGGCGAGTCTCCCTAATCGGAAATAGCGTCTATTATTTGAGCCGACTCCAGGAAACTCACAATCAGTACAAAGTGTACGTACCCAAACCACTCGTCCCGTGCTCTTTTGAAGAAGGAGAGCTACAGACATACAGGGTGAAATCCTGGCTTCACTGGAATCACGGGGGGGAGCTGTCATTGGCTTCAATTGGGCCAGTATTTCACCCAAAATCTAAAATACAGATGAGTGGTTGATGTATTTTACAATAGGACTGTACTGTGGGTCACCTAAAATAAATGTTATATACCTATTGGAGGTGACTAACCAGTGCTTTGGTCTAAAGAAACAGTTTTCAACTTAGCATAATTAAGATATTTCTCTTCTTTTATAAACGATTTAAGCACCGAACCTATTGTTGGAAAAGTATTTATTTACAGAATACTCATAAAGAAACCATCTCTCCTTTGAGCTCTGGTTAGTGGTTGTGCATTATTAGACTATACCATTTCTATTTCAGCTATTGTTCCGAACGGACAATTGATGTGCCAGCTCTAGCAAGACTATTTACATCCTCATCTGAAATCTGACTACAAATGTAACACTTTTAAGTCACAAAAAACAGTGCGTACAAAAATATAGTTTCTAAAAAATCCAAATATTAATGGGCAGAAATGTACAGCCATACTAAGATCAGGGACTGAACACGTTTCTGTCGTAATTAATAAGGCAACCCATTTACATGCAGACACTGAAACATTGTCTACATCACACAAGGCACCAAGGACACTTCAACACGTTTGCATGCATCCTAACAGCAGAGAATATACGTACATCCCACCTTCAATAAATTAACTTCTCTGACGCTCGTTTTGATGGATCACATAAATGCTTTGCCTCCCCCTTCCCCAAAGGCTGAGAACTCAACAGTGCACATCAAAAAATACACAAAATCGGAGTGAATATACGCTGAAAAATAGCCATTTAAAACTCTGGAAACCACCTGTCCATTGGCCCGTCCCATCAGATTGCACTTCTGTGCTCCACGTTAGTTGCACTGATATTGCTGAAAGGATTTAGGCTGACACACGACCGCTTGGACTACTAGTCAAGGGCCCCAGAGCGTGTGCCCGTCCCCGCTTCCTCCTCACGGCCCCAGAGCAGCCAACGAAGCTATAAAGTGCACAGCGGCTCAGCCAGCCGAGCACACACGGTACTCGCCGCGCTGGCCAGGCCGCGCTCTGCAGAGCCAGTCCCCAGCCCCTCTTTGCCCCGCTCCGGCGGCAGGGTCCGGAGGTGTGAGGGCCGGGCCGGGCCGCGCTCGGCGCTAGTCCGTGGCGCCAGGGGAGCAGGCGGCAGTGCGCGCGCAGGGGGGCTGCCTCAGGGCGTCCTGGTCCTGGAGGCGCAGGCAGCCAGGCTCCCGGCGCCGGCGGCGCTGCTGCCGCCGCACGCGGCGCCCGGCGGGGGCGCGGCCGGGGCGCTGGCCCCGCTGGAGGAGGAGGGGGTGGCCGCGCCCTTCCTCTCCTTCTGGCGCAGGTGGATCTTGGTGTGGCGCTTCCTCTCGTCGCTGCGGGCGAACTTCCGGCCGCAGAAGTCGCAGGCGAAGGGCTTCTCGCCGGTGTGCGTGCGGATGTGGGTGGTGAGGTGGTCGCTGCGGCTGAAGTTGCGCATGCAGATGCGGCACTGGAAGGGCTTGTGGCCGGTGTGGATGCGGATGTGCCGCGTCAGCTCGTCCGAGCGGGAGAAGCGGCGGTCGCAGCCCTCGGCCGGGCACGGGTAGGGCCGCTCGTGCACCGGCGTCTTGCTGGGCCGGTTCGGGTACTTGCGGGGCCGCAGGATGGGCCGCAGGGGCAGGTTGTGCGGGCTGTAGGCGCTGGCGGGCAGCCGGCCGCCTTCCCCGCCTCCGCCCGCCGGCCCGGCCCCCGGCCCGCCCAGGGTGAAGTTGCGGATGGTGGAGAGCGGCGTGAGCGGCGGCGGGACCCTGAGGGAGTCCAGGGGGCACGGGAAGGGCTTGCGCTCGGGCGCGGCGTGCAGCTCCCGCTGGCACTGGGCGGGCGGGAAGAAGCCCGGGTAATCCGGGATCATGGAGAAGATCCCGCCGTCCGCGGCCGCTTTGGGGGAAGGGTAGGACGGGGGCGGGTGGTAGGGCAGAGAGCCCCCGGCCGAGGCGGGCAGGAAAGCAGAGGCGGGGTCCTGCTGGTAGAGCTCCCCGCAGCCCGAGTAGGGAGGCGGAGGTGAGTACAGGTGCTCCAGGTCCCCGGGCTGGTTCTGAGCCATGCTGCAGCTCAGGGCGCTGCTGGCCAGCGGGTTGGGGGAGGCACAAGATGCCGTGGAGGAAGAAGTGGCCGATGAAGAGGGGGTGCTGACCCCCTGCAAGATCCCAGCGCTCACGATGTTAATGATCCCTTCCGGATAGCAGCCGGCTCCTGGGTACTGAGGGTCGATGGAAAATTTGCCCATGTAGGTAAAAGTCTGATTGCGGGAAGCAGAAACTGCTGGGGCAAAACTGCTGGCATAAGGCAGATCCAGGGACCTCTTGTCACTCATGTCAACATTGATCATTCCATCTGGGAATTAAAGAAAGGCGATCGGTCAGTGCACGGCCACCCTCTACTCCCAAGGACACCTGGCTGCTTTCAGGACTAGGCTTCACCAAGTTCTTCGCCCTACTAAGAAGCATGTTATCAACATGGCCAAATACTGTCATGTAGTTCACTTCCCAGTGTCCACCTGCCTATATGGGGCAGGGGTTCTCTCTCTCTCTGGACGCTTTAATTTACAAATATTGCACTAATTTCAAGGCTCGCCAGTCTCAACTTTATCTTCGTTTAGTGCACACACAAAATGAATACAGGATGCTTTAGAGTGGCGTGCCCCTAACTAGCCTAACCACATTGCAGCGGACAACTTGCTGTAGTCCCTTTACACTGTTATCTCTCAGCATTCAGACATTAATCAAATTAGAAACAAGCACTCAGATTTATGTATACATTAACACATGTTACCATTGTCCAAATCAGAAAATTCCTTTCTAGTTTTCTTTCTGTTTCGCTGAAATGTGATCAGCAATGTGCAATCGGACCGCAAGTCAGACAAGTAAACACCCTGCACATGCACAGGTTAAAAAGTGATGCTTACCTCCTGTCACACTGCTCATCTGGTCATACGGTCCTCCTAAGTCAGCATTGGGGAAAATTGTGACCGAAGTTGGCAATGTGGTAGCGATGTCATCCACAGGATAAATGTTTTCAGATAGCTGATGCACAAAACCACTGAGAGTTACTGGAATTTTGTCTACGGTCTTGGCAGTCATCATTTGGTCAACAAACAACCTTGAAAACAACTTTCACTGCTTGTAGTGTTAATACTGTATAGGGTGAGGGTTATTTGTTTCTTCCACTCTAAAAAAAAAATCAAGTAAGTTTATACTTAAACTCTGTCACTGCCTCTGTGTTGCTCTGTAAAAGCCCAGTAGTTGCTGTAGTGTTATTGTAACAGTCAGTGTCCCTTGCAGAGCTGTTAATCACTTGCAGCTCTCAGTAGATGGAAAGTGTTGCAGTAAGTATTTATGGGGAGGCCCTGAATGCCCAGGACGTCACTGCCCATATAAGGACTGAGGAACAGGGACGGGCGAGCCGGGCGGAATCATCACATGGAAGATTAGCATGCGGTCCCTCTGTAGTCGCATCCGCGCCCGCTGCAGCTGCTCCTCTCACAGGCAGGCTGGTGCTTGGCCGCGGATTTTCGGCAACGGACCGTAACTTTTTATAAAGATAGTAATAGATCCAGTGCACGCAAAGTGGGAAAGCCTGTGGGAGGTGCTTGTCTCGCTTGCAGAGCACGAAGCACCGAACGAGGGATATTCCGGTTTCTCAGGCTCTTGCCTAAAAAGGCGAGGATCCGGTCCCTGAGGGTTCCGCCTCTCCATGCCTTTTTAGGAGTCGTTCCGGAAAATTAAACTTCGGAAAGAAAACGAGCGGAGCCGAGACAGTACAGTCAAACCCCTACTCACTTTCTTAGCAGCTTTTAACCGCAAGCGACGAATCAGAAAATAGCTACATTCACGGAATCTGACTTCTTTTTTCTGAATTGCTGGTGGAAAGAGACACTGATAAGAGTGAATGTGGTATTGCTTTTTTGGAAAGTGTGTGATCTATTTATACTGTAGCGAAAACGGAACTTTTTCTTGTTGTTGTTGTGGCTGCCACTGAAGGAGAGTAACAGAATAACAACAAGGCTGAGCTTAATGTAGTTTTGTCCCAGCAGAAAGAGCGGAGGCCTCTTAACCAAACCGTGCAATTCTAGGATCCCTGTATTTCCAATGAATCTGGCTCCTGTCCTAGATAGGGGTGTTCAGTTTCTTTAGGAGATGGACCATAACCACTCCAACTCTGGGTCATTCTCCGGAATGATCTCCTCCAAACGTCCTCTGAAGTCATAGATTTCTCTTAGATGTAACTAGTTGAGAAGCCTTCGCACTGTTATAAATCTGTATACTTCTCTGGTAACTGCAGTTGCGAAACACATGCTACATAAAACACTTTTCGTGCACCTCTTGATGGAAAACCTAGTTTCTATCGTATTTTTAGAAATTAGTTATTGTATTGAATTATTTTTTAAATAAAACTGCCGATGGGGATAACTTTTTCCTTAATGATGCATAATCAGTGATCATTTTACAGGGTTACTTCGACCAATGCAGTTTATTTTCATTAGATATAGATGATCAAGTTCTGCACTGCCTTACACAGCCCATTAATACCCCATACAGGATGCAAAGTATCACAGATTTGGGCCTACGATTTGGATAGGGACCTGATAATGGCTGCTTCCTTAATCTAAACATAACTTGATACCGGCAAATCTGAAAGTAGAACATTCATCTGCAGAGGATTATTGTAGCACTCTTACTCCTAGAGAGAAATATAGCTAGTAGGGACAAAACAAAGGGACTTTTATGGTCCTGAAATCTATGTTTCCAATTATTTTATTTTGCCAAATAGTTTAGTACCTTCTATCTCTCCAACTTATTCTGAAGAGAAAACGTTTCTTTCCAATAACGGCATCTCAGAACACAGTTTAAAAGGACGAGCTGGGTTTTTATTGAAGAAGAAGAAGAAGAAAAACAGAAGAGAACAAGTTAGATATTTCAATTTTCAGCGTGTGGTAACTAGCGTGTAAAACTTGCAACCGCACCGCTGACATTCTCCACTGGAAAGATCTCCTATCCGTAAAACTTCCTGCTCAAGCGCCACGCTGTGGAAAAGGTGTCAACTGCAGGTTAAAGGCACTATCACCCGCCTTGATTGCACTACGGAAAGCTAAGCACACCACAAAACCACTTTCTGATAACGTGCATGCACATAGGGCTCCCCAGTTTTCCGGAGAGATTTCGTATCAGTTCTTTGCTTAGCTCGATGACTCCTTCTCAGATATTAAATAATTATCCACACAGTAGGGCTTTATTTGGTCCCTAGGTAAACGTTTATATAAAGAGTTATTGAATTGTGCAGTTAATTTTCAAAGGCACAGTGGGAATTTAGGCAGCCAACTCCCATTGACTTTCAGTCAGAGTTGAGCATCTGAAAATGTCCCCTTTTGGGTCTTGTAATCCCCTTAACATTTTGAATAGTATTTGTTAAACGTCTATACCTCTGTAAACGGGGAGACATCTTACCAAGCACGATCAGCTTCAGGTGATAAGGCATCGTGTCAAGAAAGCATAGCCATCCTGTGCCGGCAGTTGAGGGAGACCACACGCCCAGTAGACACCAAAGGCAAGAGTGAGAATGGAAGCAGATTCCTATTTCCCTCCTTGATGAACATTTAAAATTATGCAAACACCCCCTAACAATGCTGGGCTGGCATTACTGCAGGGATATGGTGCAAACCCGGACTGGTTGGCTTCCACAGAACCATATTCACATGGTTCCCCGCCCCCTCCCACAGACTATTTAGACGGGTTTTAGACTACTGCAGCATCTGTTGTGGCTTTTCCTCAACGCAGATCTCTTCGGGATTGTTTATAAAGTCAAGAATCGTAGTAAGGGACTAACTTGCAAGATCTTCACTAACCGTTTCAGGGTTACATTTAGCGAGGACGTGACTATACAATAAAATGAAATCTGATCTTTTACCTTTCTTTCATCTCTGGGTAGTTCAAAGACACTATATTTCAGCTAACTAGAATGGCAAGCAAGCTGAGACTGAGGCAAGTCTATAAAGAGTAGGGCGTGCCACGGCTAGCTGTGTGTTCTAAGAGCCACGAGATTACCATTGGCACTCCCCTTCCCAGTAAATTAAACAATTCCTAAATGTGCCTCTTTGAACAAACACTGAGTGACCATGTAAATCCGGCTACACAAGAGCAGTTGCTTCATGATGTTTAATACATTAAAATAACATTGGGAACACGTGTTGCTCATTTCCACTCGAATTGGAGGGCTTTCTGCGGCAGCCAGTGTTCACACACGTGGGCGGGCAGGTAGGTGCTTTGATTTTTGTTCTTTTAGTTGTACCTGCATCGTTCTTTCCACAGCCTGAGGGCAGGAGGGGAGATTAGGATTGGAAGAACTAGGCTGTAAAGCAAGCAGGAGCTTTCGGCTTGCTGATGAACTCCCAGCTCCCCCTACTTCAGTTACAGGCACTGGGAGGTGCCCCCTACGGCCGGGGGGACTCTGCGGATGAAATTCTGGCCCCAGCAAAGTCCGTGGCAAAATCCCCAGTGACTTCAGTGCGGCCAGGATGTCACCCTGCCTCGTGTAAAGATGCCCCGAGCCTGGGGCAGGGAGCTCAGCCTGCGCAGTGCCCCTCGGACTGGCACTCTCCAGCCAGCGGATGCTGCAGCAAGGCTAGTCCCCTCCAGGCTTTAGGGGAGGGATGGGGACGCAGCTCTCCATAATCCCCCCGCCCCCACGGGCTACTCGGAAAGCTCCCGTAAAAACATGGCTCCTTCAATCCCGCATCTCACCCAAGAGCGGGGGAAGCTAGTGCAGCTGCTGCCCGAGCTCACCGCTCCAGAGAGCGGCTGTGCCCCTCAGAGCTCGAGTTCCCTTCGCCAGGTGACCCGAACTCGTGCCCGCCGCTGTGAACGCTAGCGGGGTTAGCGCCTGAAGCATGCGGCTGCAGCTGCACGCACACCCCCCAGAGCCCAGGGTGGGGGAGAGGAGGAGGAGCCGCCCCACAGACCTTACGAAAGTGACGCTTTAAGCACTGACTTGCTCTTTCACCATTAGCGTAGAAGTTTGCAGAGCTGGATATGTGGGGAGGAAAAAGAAGGCGGAGGCCGGTGTCAAGATACTCAAGACCATCATCTAAACCTTTTAACCTATGCGTCCAGTCCCAGGCCTGTCCTCTGTAGGATACTCAGATCAGGCGTTGTGGGAGCTGAGCAGAAATGGGGGTGGGAGTCCTTTGCATAATGTACAAAAGAGTGACCCATAGCTTTTGGCTAGAAATTCTCTCACTTTTGAAAACAGAGAAATCCATAGTGCAGAAGAGTATGGGTGATAGAATCACAGACATATAGGCCTGGAATGAACCTTGAGAAATCATCCCATCAAGCCCCCTACTCTGAGGCAGGAACAAGTAAACCTAGATCATCCCTGACAGGGATTTAGCCAACCTGCTCTTTAAAACCTCCAATGATAGGGATTCCACAACCTCTCTTGGTATCCTATTCCAGTGCTTAACCACCCTTAATAGTTGGAAAGTTTTTCCTAATATCTAACCTAAATAACCCTTGCTACAGATAAAGCCAATTATTTTTTATCTTACCATCAGTGAGCATAGAGAACAATTGGTCACTGTCCTCTCTGTAACCACCCTTAACATAGTTGAAGACTATCAGATCTGACCTCAGTCGTCTTTTCTCAAGACTTGAACGTGCCTAGGTTTTTTTTGTTTTTTGTTTTTTTTAAGGCCTCTAAACCGTGTATTATTTTTGTTGCTCTCTTTGGGGCTCTCTCCAATTCGCCCACATCTTTCTTAAAGTGTGGCACCCAGAACTGGACACAGTACTCCAGCTGAGGCCTCACCTGTGTGAGTAGAGCAAGACAATTACCTTTTACAGATGACACTCCTGTTAATAGACCAGAGAATGACATTAGCCTTTTTTGTATCTGCATTACTTTGTTGACTTATATTCAACTTGTGATCCGCTATAACCCTCAACAGTACTGCCACCTCGCCAGTTATCCCCCAATGTGTGATTGTACATTTGATTTTTTTCTTCCTCAATGTAGTACTTTGCACTTGTCTTTACTGAATTTCATCTTGTTAATTTCAAACCAATTTGCCAAGGTCATTTTGAATTCTAATCCTGCCCTCCAAAGTACTAGTAAGATCTCGCATCTTGGTATCATCCACAAATTTTATAAGCATACGCTGCACTCCGTTATTAAAATCCTTAATGAAAATATTCCATAGTAGTGGGCCCAGGACAGGCCCCACTACAAACAGCCTTCCAGTTTGACAGAAAACCATTGACATCTACTCTTTCAGTATGTGCAAAACTGGTTGAAAGACCACACACCCCCATAATAATTTAATCTAGACCAAATTTCCCTAGTTTGCTTATGAGGAGGTCATGTGGGACTATGCCAAAAGCCTTACCAAAAATTAAGATATATCATATCTACCCCCTCCCCCCATCAACTAAGCCATGAATTCTGTCAAAGAAGGAAATTAGGTTGGTTTGGCATGATTGGTTCTTGACAAATCCATACTGGCTACTTCTAGGTGCTTACAATTGACTAAGTAATCATTTGTTCCAGTATCTTTCCCAGTATCTACATTGGGCTGACTGGTCTATAATTTCCTAGATCATCTTTGTTCCCCTTTCTAAAGATAGGTACTGTGTTTGCCCTTCTCAGTCCTCTAGGACCTCACCCATCTTTCAGGAGTTCAGAGATCATTACTAACTGTTCATAGAATCATAGAATAGAATCATAGAATATCAGGGTTGGAAGGGACCTCAGGAGGTCATCTAGTCCAACCCCCTGCTCAAAGCAGGACCAATCCCCAATTAAATCATCCCAGCCAGGGCTTTGTCAAGCCTGACCTTAAAAACTTCTAAGCAAGGAGATTCCACCACCTCCCCAGGTAACGCATTCCAGTGTTTCACCACCCTCCTAGTGAAAAAGGTTTTCCTAATATCCAACCTAAATCTCCCCCACTGCAACTTGAGACCATTACTCCTTGTTCTGTCATCTGCTACCACTGAGAACAGTCTAGAGCCATCCTCTTTGGAACCCACTTTCAGGAAGTTGAAAGCAGCTATCAAATCCCCCCTCATTCTTCTCTTCCGTAGACTAAACATCCCCAGTTCCCCTCAGCCTCTCCTCATAACTCATGTGTTCCAGTCCCCTAATCATTTTTATCGCCCTCCACTGGACTCTTTCCAATTTTTCCACATCCTTCTTGTAGTGTGGGGCCCAAAACTGGACACACTACTCCAGATGAGGCCTCACCAGTGTCGAATAGAGGGGAACAATCACGTCCCTCGATCTGCTGGCAATGCCCCTATGTATACATCCCAAAATCCCATTGGCCTTCTTGGCAAAAAGGGCACACTGTTGACTCATATCCAGCTTCTCGTCCACTGTAACCCCTAGGTCCTTTTCTGCAGAACTGCTGCCGAGCCATTCGGTCCCTAGTCAGTAGCGGTGCATTGGATTCTTCCGTCCTAAGTGCAGGACTCTGCACTTGTCCTTGTTGAGCCTCATCAGATTTCTTTTGGCCCAATCCTCCAATTTGTCTAGGTCCCTCTGTATCCTATCCCTACCCTCCAGCATATTTACCTCTCCTCCCAGTTTAGTGTCATCTGCAAACTTGTTGAGGGTGCAATCCACACCATCCTCCAGATCATTTATGAAGATATTGAACAAAACCGGCCCCAGGACCGACCCTTGGGGCACTCCACTTGATACCCGCTGCCAACTAGACATGGAGCCATTGATCACTACCCATTGAGCCCGACAATCTAGCCAGGTTTCTATCCACCTTATAGTCCATTCATCCAGCCCATACTTCTTTAACTTGCTGGCAAGAATACTGTGGGAGACCGTGTCAAAAGCTTTGCTAAAGTCAAGGAACAACATGTCCACCGCTTTCACCTCATCCACAGAGCCAGTTACCTCATCATAGAAGGCAATTAGATTAGTCAGGCATCACTTGCCCTTGGTGAATCCATGCTGACTGTTCCTGATCACTTTCCTCTCCTCTAAGTGCTTCAGAATTGATTCCTTGAGGACCTGCTCCATGATTTTTCCAGGGACTGAGGTGAGGCTGACTGGCCTGTAGTTCCCAGGATCCTCCTTCTTCCCTTTTTAAAAGATGGGCACTACATTAGCCTTTTTCCAGTCGTCCGGGACCTCCCCCGATCGCCATGAGTTTTCAAAGATAATGGCCAATGGCTCTGCAATCACATCCGCCAACTCCTTTAGCACTCTCGGATGCAACGCATCCGGCCCCATGGACTTGTGCCACAATTGTTCCACAATTCCTTCATGGAATTCCTTAAGTATTTTAGGATGATTTCATCAGGCCTTGAAGCATTGAATACATCTAATTTATCTAAATATTCTTTAACCTATTCTTTCCTAGTTTGCCTTGCATTTCTTCCCTCTTGTTTAATATTAATGTGATGTGTCTATTAAGGACAATATGGCAATCCAAGTTTTATGAAGATACCCCCTTATTATTTATTTGGGAATTTCTGTGGATAATTATAGGTCTCTTATTATGGTATCCATATATTTGTTCTCGAGAATTATTTGTTTGCCCAGAATAAGAAACTAATAACAGTTAACTCCAGGTTTCTGTATAGCAGATTAAATCTATTGTACTGTTAAAGCCCAGCTGTTACCTCTTCGATTCAGCAGAGAAGTCACCTCGCTTTTCCACAAACTAGAGCCGCTATCCAGCAGAAAGGAGGGTAATCAGAGGGACTGGAGAAGAGTCAGGCAACAGCAGTTTGACCACACATGTTGTCTTCTGAAAGGGCCCAATGAAGTAAAGGAAGCCACTGTGCAGCCAGTGCCAGGTGAGGCTCCTACAGACACAGCTCTGTCTAAGGGTATGTCTACACTGCAATTTGACATCTGCAGCTGCCCTGTGCCAGCTGACTCGGCCTTGTGGGACTTGGCCTGTGGGGCTGTTGAATTGCAGTGTAGACCTTCAGGTTCGGCTGGATCCTGGGCTCAGAGATCCTATGAGATGGGAGGGTCTCAGAGCTTGGGCTGCAGCCTGAGCCCAAATGCCACCACCAGAATTAAACAATAGCCTCACGATCTTGAGTCAGCTGACACAGGCCAGCTAACAGTTTTTCATGGCAATTTAGACATACCCTCAGAGCCCTGATCTGTGGAGTTGAGCTCCTGGCTGTAACCCCTTGCCCTTTGGCATTAGAAATAGTCCTATTCTGAGTAGGTGTGGATATAATGCTGCAGGGGCTTCTCCAGTTACACAACAATATAGACTGATATTCCAAGTTCCATGGATTTTTACACTTAAAGGAGAAGAGGTAACAATTGGGTATAAAAAATAACATTCCTAGGTGACTGCTCCCTGTGGGGTGGAGCATCTAGTTCACTGTCCCATACATGTGAATTTGATAACCACTCTTAAGAAACCATGGACTGGCCTTCTGTTTACAAAGAAGGATACATTGACATGTAAAGAGTCTTTCCAGCCCCTTCACCTCATCTCTCCATGGCTGAGACACTGTTTTCTCTTGCTTTCTAGCTGTAATCCCTAAACACCTTCTCCTCTTGGCTACTCACCTCACTGGCCCCTATTAAATAACTCCTCAGTCTTTCATTCCCCTTTGGCCTGTTCCCCTCAAAATACAGCCATGCCCTGACCTCCTCCATCCTCTGAAAACTCTTGAGCCCCCCTGCCTCCTTTCCATTCTTCCCTTCACCTCTAACAGGAACAGGCCCTGGACAGCCATTGCCTCCAATTGTATCTTTCCAACTCAACCCTGGATCCCTTCCAGTGCAGCTTTCACATAGCCCTACTGGACTGAATGCAATCAATCTCATCTGATCTCAGAAGCTAAACTATCCTGGGCTGGACTAGTACTTGGAGGCCACCTGGGAATCCCAGCTGCTGTAGACAACTTTCACACTCACTACTCCCAGAAATTGCTCTCACTACAATATATATCAACCTTTTCCTGCCCAAATCTCAGAGCCCATATTCCATCCTCATCCTCTCTGCTGCTTTTCATTGTCCATTATACACTCCTTGCAACTGTGTTCTTGGTTTTCACAACTTTGTTCTGTCCTGGTTCTTACCCTGCCTCATGGATCTTTCAATGTCTATTTTAGTAGGTCCTTCTTCTCTCCCTCCATCAAGCTTGGAGAGAGCTATTGGACTCCTTCCTTGGCCTTTCCCTTTATACCCAGTTTTTGGTGATCTCAGCTCCATGAACCTCTCCATTTGCCTTTCATTGTACATTCTCTTTCTCATCATAAGGTAATCAAAAGTGAGCTCATTATTCAAGTTCCAGTCCTTTTTATAGTACTAAAAGTAACTTCACTTTACACTATAAATTGATCATTCATAAACTGCTCCTGCACACTGTGCCAAAGTTTACAGCTTCTGTATCTTTCCATTGATGGAAATGTATTATTTCTGAGAGCATGTTTTCCCTTACTATGTTTTTGGTACTAATCTTACTGCTTTATAATTTTTTGCCCCATGAACTGTTTAGCCAGGTTCTTAAAAAGCAACTCTCAAACCATGATTTGTAGTCCATGCAGCCTGCTCTAGTGGTCTTCAGAATGAAATGCTGAAAACCAAGCAGCAGATGATTCATCTATGAGGCAGGGAAATGCTTCATAAGAGTATATTCCTCTCCCAAAGTAGTCCTAGAAGTAAAATTGACAAATCACTGTCCTCCATCTAATTTCTCTTCCTGCCCATTTGACTGCAATCCAGTTTTTAACATACAAATTTTATTGCTTTACAATGTATCTTGTCTCAGGTCACTGATTTTAAGAAGTAAACAAAAGTGAAACCACCAGCAATCCCTGTGGTACTCCTTGTTAGCTCTAGCCATCCAGAAATAATTGTCGTCACTAGCATTATCCAGATTGTCTCCAAGCCAGTTCTTTATCCACATAGAACTTTAAACAGTCTGACTTAAAAAAAAACTCTCTCTCAATTGCTCAGCTTTCACTGTTCTTAGTTTTTGTGATGTCATAATTTCAATAGTTCTCCGGTCATCACAGAATCTTCCAGACTAAATGGATTTTAATAATGGATGATTAAAAGACCCTCCCAAAAATTCCAGGCATTCTTTATACCTCATAAGGAAGCATAGCAAGACACAAGCCTAAGTTTTTTTCTTTACTGACTGGTAGAATTACTATACAATAATTACATTTCCTGTAAAGATGTAATTCTTTGAAGTATGCTATGATATTATCAGTTTTGTAGAGTACATAATATATAGTCAATATTGCTTTACATAAGAGACTTAGTTAAGAAAATATAACATGTACAATTTTTAGTAGCGGTCTAGTTCTTTAGATTTTAAAAATTCAGTTTGGTTTAAAAGTTAGTAAGTTGTAACACTTGTAACGCTACAGAGAAAACATTGAGAAATTTGAATGAGAAGCAGCATTTTCAATTATATAAAAAGTATAACAAGATAAAGATAAAAGGAATGCTAATACTAATTATCACTTAAAGAAAAAAAATGACAATGAGTTGTATGTTTTTAAAGTTGTTGGGAAAAAATCATGTTATGGAAATTTGAGAAATCGCATGCGACTTTTTCTCTCTCATGCGTGGTATCACCCGTACGACAAGATGCCACTACTGTGTACCTTAGATTTTAGAGAAATACTGTACAAAATTGTGTTGTACTAGAGAAATAGTATGTGACCAGTAATAAAACACTGAGTAATAATGCATACACAAGAGGGTAAAATTAAAGGTTCACAATCAGTAGTAACGTCACTATTTCCTGCTTTGAGTGTTTCAATGACCTTTAATGTTCTTTTAATATAGTTTCTTGTAGGAAATATTAACAATACCAAATTAAACCTCTCTAGGTGGCTAATATAACTTACAAAAATAGATGAAATCAGCTGAGTCCATAAGTTAATCTAAAGACTCTTCTTAAAGATGGGGTAAATTCTATCTACTGACATAGCTGGTAGACAGCAATCAAGTCACTCTTCTTTTCTCTGAGGGAGTTTGGCCTAAATAAGGGATGCAGGATCTAGCCCAGGGAAAGTTGTGGATAATTTACATTAGTCTTCAGGAAGATTTTGATAGATGCAACACAAAAAGCATTTAGTGTCATTATGGTTATTGCTGCTTCAGTGTTATGTTTGTGTTTCATGCCGTTAATTCCTCTTTTATTATATTAATTTGCAAGGGCTAGATTACACCTTTACTCACACGGATGAACCTTATACACTAATAGCTGCCTCCACTGACAAGAGCCACCTCTGGCACCATGCACACCGGCCCCACATCTCCAGAGGCCAGAGGCGCTGCCCAGACACCCCAGGGAGGCTGCATGGTGCAGGGTACCGATCCCTGCTGGCAGCACCACCACAAACAAACACCAAGGCAGAGCATCCTGCTGCTCTTGGTAACAGCTATTCAGGAGCAACTGCTGGGTGCTGCAGGGAGAGGTTGCTGCTTTGTCCCCCCCAAAACTCTGTTATACCAAAAAAATAAAAACCAGCAGGATCTTATTAAAGGGGATAAGACAAAATGTCACATTTATTATGAATACAAAAAGAATCATAGTAGGCAGTCAGTTATAGCTATAACATTTCATTCAGTTTCACATTCATTCACACGTTCATTCACACACACACACATACACACACACATACACAGGTTCTGCAGCTGCTGTATAGTTACCAGTCCTGAATGTAGCTTGAGTTCGTGGCTTGGGTTCGTAGCTTGTGACGGCTAGCCAGCCAGGAAAGCCAGGCACAAGGAAGAGCTGGGTCTCTGTTGGGCATGCACCAATGCTGTTCCGTGTTGGCAGCAGAATGTTACCCTTCAAAGTCTTCCATCTCACCCGTCCTTTTTGTAGACTTTAGTTTGAATCCAGAGTCTATAGGTCTTGCTGTGTCACGCTGCCTCTGGGTTCAATGTGACTGATCACCCTTCAATTGCAGACATGACATTCAGCCTAGGACCTGGCTTTGATGTTTCTTCAATTGTACTTTTGTTCTTTTCTTTTGAGGGCTGGATCTTCAGCCCTTGGGTGTTTACACTTTATTTCATCAGGACAGGCTGGGGCTGGAGGTTGATTCCGTCATCCATACATACCTCATTCACACATCTAAACTAATAAGATTACAGCAGGGTTTTGCAAAAATGAAGGTTGCAGCAAGCTTTTACAAAACGGAGTGAGCATTTTAAAATGGAGTTTGGGACAAGTTAAAATGGAGTTTGAGTTACAATATGGATAAGTATAACGCATGCCAAACAGTGAACAGAAGTCACAATGTTGAAACAGTGTAAGTTTCAGTGATTTAAGCAGCAATTGGATTGAAAGTGAAACTCAATTAGCCAGTTATTGGGGTAACCGGCTTTATGAATGAATGTTGTTTCATTCATAAAACTTTGCTTATGAAGTTATATTAATAAAGTGAACAGTTAAAAACAATTTCATTGATCAGTTCTACAACTCCACCCATACTTTGGAGTCTGTCAGGGCCACACACAAAAATCCACTGATGGCCATGGTGGCCATATTTGAGAAACACAGCCCTAGAACATAGCAAATATTCCTTACTCCATGTATATTGGGTAATTTAACATTATCAGCTTCTCACAGTTATAAAGAGGTTTTTACCTTTTATTAAAAAGGTTTTACATGCTAACCGTATGCTATCAAGTCTGAAAGGAATGCACCACGAGCTGAACAAGAACAAAGACAATCACAAGAATCAATTCCTTTCCCCCCTCTTTTAAAATGGGCCCTTTCATTTCTTGTTTTATATTCTAAGAGGTGATATCTAATGTTTAGATATCTAATTGGGTTTGTTTTTATGCATCTGTACAACACCACAGCACTTTAGCCAAAAGCTATGAAAATAAGATTATTCTCATCTCCATAACTCCATGCATAAGAGCAATTGAAGAAGAAAAGGTTGTCCAGGAGTTGGTAACCCTAAGCCAGTTTAGTGTCTCAGAAAGCAGCAGAATACTAAGTAGTCTTAGGTGGCAGGATTTTGTTTCACACTTTGATCCTCTGGAAAGGGTTGAAACAAAAGCCTCCTCTGTTATCATGGCATTATACAGACCAGTCTGTCTATGCTGTTTCAGCACAACAGGCCCCCTAAAGTGTTACCCAAACAGGGGGATCTACCTGAAACATTCCCATTCCCTCCTGGTATTAAGTAAGCTAGTTCCTGTCCTCAAGGAAGAGCAAATAAAGTCAGTCACCAGGCGGGTTTGTTTAAAACATACCCTCACACCCACCCACTCCCTCCCTTTCTGGTTGACTGCAGGTTTTGGCCCTTTCCCAGCCAGGGTAGAGGGAGGTTCTGTATCTCCTCACTGGAAGCAAAAACAAAACCCAACGACCCAACCCCTTTTCTTTTATCCCTGCTCCGTCAGGACCACTGGCTATATAGCCCTGTCTACATAACTGGCAGCTGAGCTAAGCAGCTTCTCAGGGGAGGATAACCTGTCTTTCCCTCATGTTCCTCACCAGGATTTTAACCCTTTACTTGCCTACCTGTGTACACATTACTTATACCCTAATACACATCTAAGTAGATCTAAAATATACTCATTCCTAAAACAGAGTTGGTCAAATCTGGTCACATTCTAAAGGAAATGACATAGTTAAATAATGGGGGAAGGAGAGGAAGGGGGAAAAAATCACATTCTGCCATTAATTATAGAACCTTAAAACCGCACACAGTTTTTCATCTAAGGCTGCATGTTGTTTTAGGATGAATGCCTTTAAATTTGAAATAAGTAAGACTTATTGCAAGGATTTGGCTCAGAAGAGCCATAATGGTATCCTGTGGGGTTATTTAAATGTCAATAACCTTTTCTAATTCAGGCTATAGAAATTAAACAGCCCCTTGTGCAATCAAGAAGCTACTAATTTAAATTTGTATGACTGTAGACAAAAGTATAATGAAGAAAACTTTCAGTAAAATTAATGCAATCAGAAAATTATAACTCTTTGCATTAAACCGAATTTTTAATAAAAACACGTAATAGGTGATTATTAAATGCATATAGCATACTTTCTTGATATTTTAGTACATTATTTCTACCATAAATATTTAAGTTGAAATCATGACACTTTTGCTTAGTTTCTGAAAAATAATTATCCCATGGAACACATGTACAAATATTTTCAGTAAGTCACCAGTGCTGTAATGAACTGGCTAGTCTGTATGTGTACTATTGCCCTCTACTGGATGAAATCAGAACTGTGCCATACAGTGGCATAGGACATATACTGTTATTCATTACAGTGGAATCTTTTGTAGCTCAAATGGGAGGGGCATATAGAACACAAAGGAAGGGTGGTTATGATTTACTGCAAAATGGCAACCATAAAGCTGTTGGTGGTGACAAATTCATTACAATATTTGGAAAGCAGTAGTCTTTCCATACAAATAGCCTTAATGGACAGCAGAATCCATCCAATAGAGCAGGGGTGGCCAAACTGTGGCTCGCAAGCCACATGTGGCTCTTTTACCATTAAAGTGCGGCTCGCAGAGCTCCCCATGCTTCCCCATTCTTCATCTACTAGACTGGGAGCGGGGGGAAGAGCTCAGGACCTCTGCCTTGCAGCATGGTGGTAGGGTAGGGGCTTCTGACCAGCATGGAAGGGGTCTCAGGGTTTCTGCCCAGCGGGGTGGGGGTCCTGGGGCTTCAGCCCTGCGGGGTGCATCTGCCAGGGATCAGAGCTTCAGCAGGAGCGAGGCTGAAGCCCCAACCTCCAGCTCCCAGCAGGTGTGCCCCTGCTCTCAAACTTCTCAAGATTGTTGGATGTGGCAGATAGCCAGTAAGTTTGGCCACCCCTGCAATAGAGTCTGAATTGGCTGAAAAACATATGGGCTCTGCATAAGTCAGAGTAAGAAAATACAGACACATTTTTACCCCTCCTACAATGGGGGGAAATATAGAATAAAAAAACCTCACCAAAACTGCAACAATAATTCCAACATAAAGCAATAAAGGACCTTATCTCCAAACAGTGATACATTCAGTATCCACATCTGGCTTGCAGTCCCTTCCCCCGCTGCCGGTTCCCACTCCTCTCCCACAAGGTTCCTGTTTTAATTAGCTTCTTGTGTCTCAAGTGAGTACCTGTTTGTCAGGTTGCTACACCCATGCCTGAAGCAGAGCTTTATTACTTTTTCCCCCCTTAAGATATAGACACTCCTGGCATCTCTTCTAGTAATGCAAGTGGGCATCTCCCTTGGTGGCCTGAAGTTGTTTTAAAAATTAGTGACTATTTTCCAACAGGTGCTCCTCTCAGTCTCATTACTTAGTATTTGAATACATAAGACGGAAACACCTCCAACGAGGGCTTCCTTGGAGGCCATCTGGAATGTCCATCCAGTGGGTTGCCAGGTGTCCTGTTTTCAACCAGAATACCTGGTCAAAAAGGGACCCGGCCCAGCGCAGTGAAAATGAGCAAGTGAATGAGGGTGGGGGAGAGCGAGCAATGGGGGGGGGAGATGGAGTGAGTGGGGTGGGACCTTGGAGAAGGGTGTTGAGTTTTGTGTGACTAGAAAGTTGGCAATAACATAATGTTATTCAGTTTATAGGAAATAAGCAAAGGTTTAGGGGTCCAGATAAGCCTTTTTGTCTGGAATTGAGGGGGTGAGATACACATATAACATCTCTTCCCCTAAAAGATCCTTGATAAATCAGCATAGAAAGCACATTGTTTTTCAAGAGTGTAAAGGAAAACAGGACACCTTCCTTTGGTGTTTCCCAGAAATTCCCATACCTTCAGGTGCACAGAAGTTCACCAGTGGACTCTCTGAATTGCCAAGAACTCATTGTACTTGCTCTGGCCATCAGGTTTTACTCAGAATTTATTTCTCTTTATCACTTCCTCCCCATTGGGCTTAACCAGTTTGTCCTAGACTTTGAAAGCTATAATCAAAGTGATCCTCTCTGATTTGCAGGCTGTGGTCAGTTCTGACCTTTCCACAGTTCTCATAAGAATCTGTTTTTCTGCTCTCTGTGGTATATGTGGAGATCCACATCTTAGCAAAAGTCTATTCTGCTTCTGGAGAGCAGAGGCAGGGGGTGCTCAGTTTCTTTGCCAGAAGATTTATTCTATGAACTGGCATTTTTAGTTCAACATACAGCTATCTGACACTAGCAAACATTTCTTTGATACTGATAAAACAACTACTAAATTGAAAGAGATAAAACACACCCTATTACTAGTTTTAAAACTTCTGACGCTAGATCCTCAGCTGGTATAAATTGGTGTAGTTCCACTGAAGTCAATGGAGCTATGCTGATTCACAGCAGCTGAGGTTCTAGCTCCTCCTTTCATTCAATGTAAGCTGAATTTAGATATGGTCAGGTGGGTTTAATTTTACAAGGAAAAAACTTAAACCACTCCTGTGTTTTGTTTAAGAATCCTGCTCTCCAAGAACATGGGACCATTTTACATGTTTCAGATTTCTTCTGCTCTACAACTATCCTCTCCTTTTCCTCCTTTAAGTAATAGTCTTTGTCCTTTAAGGACTACAAAGGAAATAAAATAAGAGCATGCATAGAACCATACATTAAACCAATCCCCAATATTGCAAACATTTAAATAGAGTACTCAGGAAAAACTGCCAAAATTCGTATGATAGCATGGTACAAGATGGATTTAATGTGCATTCTTGCTGTGATGGGGCCAATTGCATGCCTTTATGGCAAAAACACATACTAAACCAGATGTAATGTAGCAAAAATACACACAAGAGAACACCAGCTTCCCCAGGTTCTGCCTTTTGTAAACAAGAAGGGAGCAATGGGGGTGGAGGCCCCCTCCCATTGGGCAGGGTATACCTGGGCACAGGATTTTCCCTACCTGTATTTGGTAGGACTTTCCCTAATCCCTGAAAAATCCTGCTCATTGAATTCAGCCATATCCTCTCTCTGTAAACATGTTCCTTTTTTATTTTGCATTTAAGTTGTTTTCATGCCTTCATTCTCTGTCAATTTAGCCTGTTTCCTTTATTTCTATTTTTGCTTTGTTTTTTCTGTGTCTATTGAATGTCTCTTTCCCTTCCCATCCATCTCCCTATCTTCTCTCTCTCTTCTCTTCCATGGTAATTTCCTTCCCTTTCCCCCTTATATTTGCTCCTCCTGCCAGCTGGCTGCATTTGAAATAATGTGGGAACAAGCTGTCCCTGTGATTTTTCTTTGAAAAAACTAGAGCAGAATCTCTCAGACTGTTTTCCACTAGTAAGTACAAATCAAGGAGAAGGTAGGCTTGTAACACCAAATGGCAGTATTTACGGAATAGCCTATTTAACAAACATCATCTCTGTTCCAAGAATGAGTAAATTCTCAGGATGGCTTAATTAACTATTAGTTTTGTTTGTTTTTTTAATTCTCCTTGTTTGTGGACATTCTGGTCGACAACTTGGCCGCCTATCTTTCTGGGGTTCCAATTTGGCAGACTAGACCATCGCTGCAATGTGGGTTTGGTGCTCACATGCCATGGGGATGAGTGCAATAGGAAAACTAAGACGATAGAATCATCCAAGACAGATGTATATTTGTTCAGCACCATAAACTAAATGAGGTTGCATCTTCTGGCTCAGTCGTAGGCTGCTGCAGGCACACATCTGTTGTTGTTTGATATGGCTGTAAAGTTCACTCGTCTGGGCAAGTATAGAAAAAGGTTGGGAAGAATAATTTCACCGAATAACTTGATTTTTCCAAGTCTTCTGATACCAACCCGGACATGCCACCACATGTTGCTGTGCTGTGGAGTTTCTGTAGTGGGTTTTTAGTTAGCTATACTGGATAGAGTTATAACTTCCTGACTAAAAAAGTTCTCTGACAATGACGTATTAGGCTGGGGCATTTAAAACGAGAGGACAAAATTCTAGTAAATGTACAGTAGAGACCAATGCTACATGGCAGGGAGATGGAGTGTAAATAGCCTCAGAAGGTCTTTTCCATCTCTTATTTCTAGGATCATGTGATTAATTTCCAGCTTGGTAAACCAAGCAAGGAATGAGATCAAAGGGGAAAGACATAACGGCTTTGAATTTTTACCGTGTGCTGCTAGAAGAAACAAACCTACTTGGCTGGTCTTATATGAGAAGGTTCTGTTGAAATCCTATCTTTGATGCGTGATCAAATATTAAATTGCATTTTATAAGAAATTATGCTTGGAAGGATCTATGCCAAAGACAACAAAAAGTGAGATTGTTACAGAAAAACTGTACTGCTAACTGCCAAACAGGCTATAAAGAATAGTAACAATGCTGGGCCATCGTTACTGGATTGGTTACATACACTAATGACTACATTCAGTTTTATAAAGTAGCCCACACAAAAGGTCACTTTTTTATAGGGTTTCCTTTGTTGTGTCCACATTAGTTTGCAAAAGCAAAATTTCACATTTATGTACAAATATCAGACACTTGTATGGCTGCCGATCTACAGGTATGCACAAATACGAGGCTAATCCGAAAATAAATAGTACAGAAGCAAATAAGTCAAAACCAGAAATTTGCCAAAACCTTACAGAGACTGCCAAATGTTTGTCTGGACAGCTTCCAGTCTGAGCGCATGTCTGCTGGGGGCAACTTTGTGTGTTCTGTAAATACAAAATATAGTGTATTAAATACACTATGAAATATTATAAAGAATGAGCATATTTCATCATTAAAAGATTAGTTGTTGCTATTTATTACCACCACAGAAACAGCTATTGCTTGGCTATGATAAGGGCCCATGTTTTGAAGACTGCTTGCAGCACTTGATAGCCATGTGTAAATCAAGGATTTTCACATGCACCTACTGTACCCATGTATATGCAGAACCCATTACTTGTGAATGTATATCAGAGAAGTAAGTAAACAGAGTGCAAAGACATGCAAATTTGAGCTTGAGTGTCAAAGATTCTTGCATGCTTGAACAAATTTTTTAAAAATATTAAAAAAGTTTACATGACTGTTGCGCTCTCTGCTCCTTATATACTCCAAACATCTCCCTCTTGCTATTAATGATTGTTTTCACTTAGAGTCTGTCTTCTAATTTTGCTTAACCATATAGTGAAGTCATAATCCTGTACTTGCAACATCAGTGTGTTGTCATAGAAATTATTGTGATGTCACAAATTCAGCATTATAATTGCAAGTGCAGGATCAAACAGCAGGTGGGCTGTGCATTTAAACAAGGGTTGCATCAGCTTTGTTACTATTAATAGTAATTAATGTTTTCTATGTATTAGTTTAGGGTAGAATCCACGATGTGCTGGGAATTTTACAGACATTCAAAAAGAGATTAAACCTTGCACTGAAACTTCACAATTGAAGGAAAGAGACAGAAGTAAGGCAGAAGAATAGCAAATCAGAATGTTTATACAAATCTATTAGAAACATGGTAAGAATAATTATTGAACATTTTTATCTCCTGCTATTTGAAGGCCTCTCTTTAAAAGTAACCTTTATGTCATAAAATCTGTCAGAAAATACAGGTTAATCAAAATACTAAAGCTTATACTCTTGACACTGTTTGTTATAGAATATCAGTAATATAAGCAGAGTGGCAGAATGCGCAGTGAAGTTGACCAGTGTTTAGAAGTGCAGATAATGTGTTTTTGATCAGCACTGTCTTTATAATGCAATTTAAAGTTGACAACTTATTCTAAAATAAACTTAATGTTGCAGAAGGATTAAAATGCTGCTTTCTTCCTCACTCCCCCATCCTTATTACAGAGTGGGGGCGAAATAATGCACGGAGAATAATACTGTAGCATCTAAAGAGTTTTTTCTGGTTTCTAAATCTAGTAAGGAGTCATTGTGTGTTTTGACAGAAGAATGAATCAAAATAATAAAGTGAATACAAAATTATATTGCTGTCAATTTAATTTACACAAAATAGCATTGTGACAAGGTAATTGTTATATATGATGCATCAGTCAATATAATATTTGGAGAACGCATTATGGAAAGTCAACATTTAACTACTAAAATCAACGTACATAATCAAAACTGTCAAAGAATCTTTATAGTTTTATATTAATTTGAATTTAATTTACTATCAAGGTGTCATTCATAGAGCTACTTACAATAGTTAATGATCTCTGCATTTCCATTATAAAATTCTGTTTTCAGAGGTTTATAACTTGGCCTTAAGAACTCTCAGCTCTGAAGCATATTTTGTTTTTCTTTAAAAACCTACTTTAGACATCTCTTAAACTTTTAAACTCTGCATGGAAAGTGTAGTTTCTCTTCCATGCTGATTCTGTGGATTTGCATTAGTTGCTTGGAACAGTGGGACTTCAGTAAAAGAATGGGATTTTTTCAGTAAGTTTACCATGCCAACATGAAGCCTCATTCTAGTAAAGCAGCCAATTTTGAAGCTGACTTTTGTCTTCTCTTCTCCTCTCCTCTCCAGGGTGTTATACTGACCTCATCACTGTTGTATCAATGGAAGGTGCTCAGATATAACTATCAACTGTCATATGTTGTATTTGTTACTCTCTCTCAACCTCCTCCCCCGCCCCCATGAGAAGATTGTGTGGAAAGCATAGCATTGTGCCTTGATAGGGTTTTTGGTGTTTGTTTTTTAAATGTACATGCTTCTCTGTGTTTATGTTAGAGAAAAAAGGGTCAAAGAAGTGCATCTTGTACATGGAGAGTAAGGTGGTGAGGTTTTGTGTTGGGCCTTAGTTCCTGAGAGTTTGTACTACTAGTTGTAGCTGGCCCCTCAGAAAGCTCTGTCTCCTGCACAGATGAGCTGTACTCTTATGGCAGAAAATTCCCTGGTGCCTGAGCAGCAGAATTGTCAGTCACAGTCCTCATACTGGAGCTTTAGGTGATCTTTTAGATATGCTTGGGCCAGGCCATTGAGTGCTTTGAAGATAAGGACCAAGCCCTTGAACTTGATTTGATATTCTATGCAAAGGCAGCGTGTAGAATGAAGAATGGGAGCACATACAGTAGCCTGTATTGCTAAGGAGACATGCTGAAGCATTCTTTACTAGTTCAAAGGGCTGATAGCTTCATGTCCAGGTATTTCCCATGAATGTAGCCCAGATGAATGGGAAATATATATATATCACTGAGGTCAGGTCATCCTCCATCAGGATGGGATGGAGCCTCCTAGCCAACTGAAGATGGTAGAAATTGATACTTGCAGATGCTGCTACGTTAATGTCAGCAAGAAATCCAGAAGCATTCCCTAAATCTTTTTTTAGTTAGTAGTCTACAGGATGACAAGAAGATGGGCAGTTTTGTCTAATGAAAACATTTACTGTAAGGCTGAAATCCTTTTAACAGACAACTTTTTTTGGACGAGAAGTTTGCCATCTAAGATACCAGACTTTTGGAAGTGGAAGAGAAAACAATTATTTTGGAAGCATCTGCAAGGAGGCATGCTGTTCTGAGGATCATTTATATACAAAAAGGTAATTAGATTTATAACGGATAAACTGTTGACAGACTTATTCAACAATATCAGATTTGTGGCGCGGCTAAACTATGTGGCCAAGACTGATAATACTGAGATGGCTGATTCAGTCTCTATAGGAGAACGTCGGAACCCCATTTTTTCCCCCTGAGGATATTCCGTTGGAGTCAAGCAAGACTGATGTCTGAATAAATTATATTCTCAAACAACATTCAGCATACCTCTGAACACCCGCACCAGAACAGCTGTTTTGTTGTTTTTTGTAAAACAAGACTGTGGCTGCAAAGACGACTAAGTTCAAACTTTCAAAACATTTACATTTGTTTCACGACTGTACTATGTATAAAGGGGAGAGAGCAGAAGATGAAGATGTAAAGACATTTAAAACTAATCTAAGCGTAGGCACATCTTTTCCCCACTAGAATGAAAATGGTGTGGCTTTTGAAATGTTCTTTTGTACTGGGAGTGAGTTCTTGTACTTTACATTGTTCTCTCATGGAAAAATCAGTTAGACCAACTTATCTCTATTCAATATTTTCCTGCTTCTGTCTGACCTGATCAGTTTTGCCTCTCATACAGGTAACTCTATTACACGATCTCCAAGGTTCACGCCCACTTCATTCAACAGCATTCCAAGCGCTGCAGTGATGTCAGTATCTATTGGCTCACAGCCAGCATCCCACACATTTCCTCTGCACCAAAAAATGCCTTAATTCTTACCCATTGCCTTTCAAGTAGATAGTGAATAAATCAGTCACAGAGAGCTTAGTTTTTAACTTTATTTTGCCTTCATAAAGATTTGAAACAAATGGGAACTCATTCCGACACTTTTTTTTGAAGGTCCACTACTAGCAATGAACAAGAATAAGGTCTTGTACTGCTGTAGGGGCGTGTAACACAAAGGGAAAATGCTGACTTTCAGATACCTGTTACATATTCACGTAAAGAAAGTTTGTGTGCATTCTAACTACAGAATGGGTGTGCCTCCTTTTTCTTTACTCATGCAGGCAATTTTGTCAAACACTTCTCCTCTCTGTACTTAATTTGCTTTGAATTATTTCATTTGTCACACATTTTTAAAACACTGCATTTTTCAGCATGTACACTGAAGTACAATCTGGAAGGCAAGAAATAACTCTGCTTCTGATGGAAGTTTTCCATCTGAAAAATTAACAATTGAACAGAACATTTAGTGGAATGTTGATGTAACCCGATAAGCAGGTCAGTGTGTTCCACTCCTAATGTGGCGTGAACAAGAAGTAAGAGTTCCATTTTGGAAACCTGATAGTGGAATAGGGCCTGATTCGGCCACCCCTACTAAGCCTGAGTAGTACATTACTATGCAATACACATACCTATTCATCCTTACAAAACCCAAATACAGGTAAAGGACACAAGGACCAACATATATTGAAGACAGTATGGACCAAATCTATCCCTTGCGTAACTGCATTAGAAAACATTGGAGTTACACCAGGGATGAATTTGACCCTATATCTGTTAATGTAGCAAAGCAGGAGTGAAAAGAAGTACAATGATCATGCATGAGCAAACTGGGGGGTCTCAAAATTAGGACTTGATGCAGCAAAGAGCCAATTATGTGTCATAGGCCAGGGAGAAAAAAATGGGTCTTAATACAGGATATGAAAAGGATCAATAAGCCATTTAGATAAAGACTTTTTCCCCCCTAGATGGTGAAGTCAGTATGGAAGGAGGATAAACCATCCTCTGAAATATCAAATTAATGCAGAAAAGAGTGCAATATTTGAGGAGAATAGGGAACAGAACTAAGTGAAAGATACACAGGAAGCAAGAGCCCAAAAGATACTAAAGACTTGGAGAGCAGTTCTGTGAGGTATTCGAGAATAAATGACAAGCTACTAAACAATGCTGTGGAGGGAGCATAATCCTGTTTCCTGGTACAGGTGGAAAGATAAGCTACTTTATCCTGAATAGAAGAGACATTTAAAAGGACTTGAAAGTCTGGAGGACTATAAAACTATAAATGATGATGACAGTAAAATGAGAAGAGATGCCATCTTGAATCAGAAATTCAGCAAAGAAGCAGTCAATAGCAACCTTGTACAGGTAGTGTTTCAGAAAAGACAGTGCATTTGCAAGTCTAGGAAATGTACCAGACAGGCGTTCAGGGACCAGTACAAAACTGGGGCTCCCGACAGCAAGGATAAATGTGAGATAAATGTGTGGAGAATAGACGGAGTTGGTAGAGTTTGGTCTAACTGTGATCTTGTTAAAATTACATGGAAATCATTTTTAGATACACTGAGTTAAAGAGAACTATGACAGAGTTGATAGGTGATGAGGTTGAGGAAGACAGAAAATGAGGAAAAGGCCAAAACAGTGAAGAGGCTATAGATTTAGGTCTCCGATGTATACTAGCAAAACAGAATGATTTCAGAAAGAAAGAAGGGGTAAGGTGGATAAGACAGAGTACAGGTTGGGGCCCATCAATGTCACTAGTATCTGTATAAAATCACTGTTCCAAATGCAGAACCCAATTTGGGAAAAGGTAAGGAGCAGCATATTCTTTTCATGGAAAAAGAAAAGGCTTCTTTCTTTTGCTAGTTCCTTGAGCCAATAGCAGTTTATGGGGCTGCCAATTACGGCACATAAATTGAAAAGCCCAATAGTTTTCTAAAGCATCTACCTTCCTTAGGGAAAGATTTTTAAGTTGACTGTGTACAATCCAGCTGCTACTTTTAATCTTTCAGTGACAACAAGTGGTGTTCTATTACTTTGACAGTCGTTTTTAGTCCATGAATAGTACCATAGTCTTTGTAAAATAGGAAATTTCTTTTGATCTACAATTTCATAAGGTTTAGCAATGGACAAAAGAGTTTTATGGTATATTTGATCATACACTTGCTGGTCCTTAGGTTTAGAGCCAATATGAAAGCAGTGAGCTACCCATTCACAGAAATGCACAAAAATTCCTTTTTGATGGTCAGTGGCTGCTGGAAAAAATAATGAATCCATTTATTAGACAAATACCATCTTTAAATAGAAAATGTATTGTAACAATAAAGTTATTTTTAAAATAACTTTAATGATGATACATTACCAATATCACTTTCCTACGAGAACACTCTCTTGTAACATAGTATATGAACTAAGAAGTAGAAAATATGAACCGAGATACACATTTGCATTGGTGTTTGAAATTAAGGGCTAAAAACAAACATACTTCAGAGACACAGCTCCTTCAAAAGTAATTACAAGAAATAGAAAAAAGGCGCTTCAATAGGCATGAAACAACATTTTCAAATATAATGGGCTATTTTATTTCATTCGCAGATATGGAGTTGCATGTTGTGTTTTGTCTTCAATACTGTCCATGCTATACAATAAAACATACTTAAAGGAAGATATGGAGTTACTCTTCAAACCACACAGTGATAACTGTAGTGACATTAGAATTAAAAGGACACATTTTCAAAGAGTGGCCATCAATTTTGCACACTTAGGCCCTGATTTCAGCAAAGCACATACCTAACTTTAAATATGTAAGTTGTATGTAAGTACTTTGCTGAATCAGGGCCTTATTTTTCAAGCACTAACTTCTAAAAGCAGGTGCAGATGGTAGAATTTACATGTGTAAAACCCATCAACTATATACACAACTATATATGGCAGTGTTTGAACTGATGAAGTCTGTTTGAGTCTTCTTTGAAAGCTTGGCCTTAGGTCTTCTATTGCTAATCCTTCAGGATTTTCATTTGTAAAAATTCACAATAGACTTACATTTAGAATAGATAGTAAAGGAGCACTTCTGTATTTAGAGCTGAACATACTAAGAAATCCCTTCTCATGCAATAATCGTACTTAAAAATAGTTTTCAAGTTCCTCTAGAATGAGATTAAAGGGTCACCTGTCAAGAAGATGAGTAGAACACAAACTCTAACGCCTGTTGTATTTGCATGATTAGTCACAAATCTGAAGTATTTCTTTAAACATTTGAATAGTCTACTTCAGAACATAAAAACTTAGGTTTAGCTTCTACCATTGCCATCCAATCTCCTGAAAATGTCACTGAACACATTCTAGGTCATACTTTATGCCAAACACATCAGTCTTGCCCCCTGCAAGTTCTCACATGCACAGCATAGATTTTTGCCGTTGTACTTTAAGAGAAAACAAAAGCTGGCAGTTTAACAGATTATTTCCTGAAAAATACAGAAATAGTGTTGCACAATTGTTAAAAAAGAAATCCCTGTAACCAAACAGTTAAAACTGAACTCAGTATCATCAAATGAGGTAGCTTCTTTTAACAGACGTCCCCATTTCTTCTTCCTCCAGTCCCCAAAAGAGGAGCAGTCTGTTTTTCCAGAGAATGACCACACTTCTCTTGGATGTTACACTGGAATCTGCGATACCTGATACATTACAAGGGTACCATGGAGGACAGTCATATTATCCAAACTCATGCAGCTACCGTCTAATCTGAAAATCCCAGAAACCACCAGTTTTAGCAGCTGAAACACTAGGTTTTTTACTTCACTTACTGCTTTTCTGTTATTCAATGATTCAAGAACAATTAAAATTGTTCTCGGTAGGGCAGACCCAACAGATATTCCACCATGTACACACCATATGCGTGTGAGTGGTTTTAGCAGTGGGAATAGGCATGACAGGATCCCAGTCTCTCCACTTTACTAAATTCTTTTAATCACCATCCAAAATTATCTTTCCAGGTCCACTATTGTGTGGTAATCCACACATGCAGTCTCTCTACAAGTAAGATTTCTAGGCAGATATTCATTCTCCAGATTCTGAATCCCTAAGGAAAAGGCTTCCAATTTGTTGTTATAGTTTGCTCAGAGATTCCTTCAGGGAGTCAAGTCTTGTGGATCAAATTCACGCTTTGGAACATGGCCAGCTGAAGATCCAGGAACCTGAGGTGTTTACTGTGCCAACATTAGCTCCAAGAGATTTTTCCACTGTAGGCTTCAGTACTATGGGGGAGAGACAAGTGCCCTGCGCAGGAAAAAGAACTTTGCTTTTCTGCGTTCTCACTGCCAATTGCTTGCAGAGTCTCTAAGACAAATTGCATAATAAGCACAAATGAGAGCTTAAAAACATAAGAAGAGTTGAGCTCTGAAACAGCATCTGACCTGCAGTTTACACATGTGCCCCCTTCTTCAGTCTTTTATATAAGAACCAGATGTACTCTGTTTCTTCTGTAATTCAGCCTAGGCTTCGGAGTGTTTAAAATACCCCCACAACAGCAGCATCCTATTATCTCAAATAGTATTTATTAAACTGATAATTTGTGTGCGCAAAAGCATCAGCTTCTCAGCAAATTATTAATCAGATGACTAGCTCCATGTTACCATCTGCTCACTCACAATGTTGGCTTTCATAATATTTCACCTAATAAGTCTGAAGTAGTTATGAATAAACAAATACAGTGCTAAACTAGGCTGTATTAAGTTACAGCATGTTAAAAGTCCATGCAACATAACTAAGCTACTAAGAGATGAGTTTGCAGAGGCAAAAGGACACCGTTTGCATTATGAGCAACCTCACCTTACTTTGTGTTACTAGTATTATTTTCTGTTTGGGGTTTTAATTTTTTTATTATTGATCAATCATATCCTGTGAATTAATCATATGACATTTGCAGTTCCAGAAACGGATAAAACTGCAGTATGTTTTTGCTGGGAGCAGCACAGTGACACTACTTTGGCTGACAATTAACTGAATCCTCTCTCATGATATTTTCTGATGTCATATGATAGCTCTCCCAGCTCAACATGCTTTAAGCATACATGAATGCAATTAGAGGCATCATCTGATATGCGGCAAGAAGCGACAGCTCCCCCCCAGACCTTGGTTAGCCTCCCCAGATTGTTCATAGGTCTGTGTGTTCCATTATGTCTTCCACTTTTTACAGCACTCAGACTTTGCAGGGTATAATATAACCACATACAATGTTCTAGGTGCTCACACAACTTTACCCGCGCTTTGTGACTGCCATAATATTTATAACTGCAAAGATTCAGCACGCCTGGAAAATGTGTGTATAGGAAGAACCCCTTAGCTAGCACCCTGTCATCTAACTTCCATATCCAGAAGTATTATAACCGAGAGAACCCTAGCCTTGTAGGGTCCGAGTAGGCTTCTGTTAAGACCAGACACTGCCTACGACACTGTACTAGAACTATGAACATTCCCTTGCAAAAGTAAAACTACCATAACATTATAACATCTATACATATATTTTATAGTATTAAATATTTCTGAGCCTCACATTCACAAAATGGAAATGCTGTAACCAATTTATAAATGTAGCAAAGGGTCAATGTTTTAAGTAATTTTCAATCAATAATTTTAATAAGCAGCTTTATGTATCCCTGATAAATTTAGTAGTAGTATGAACTATAAAAAATACAACTGTTATTACTTTCAATACATGATGTAGTATTGTAATAAATATTAGGACCTTTTAGAAAGGGAGACAGTGTGTGTTAACTGAATTTTACATTTCTAAATTAGTTTTTGAGGGGCTTTATTATATTATTATTATTATTTTATTAACCTATGAAGCTTTGCCCCTGAAATTGTTAACCAGTGAGATTTCTTCATAGCTCATTTAAGTTTCATTTCACAGTTCTCTCCTGGAAATAAGGTTTTTAAAAGCAATGAAATAGCCTGCATTCCAAGTACGGATTGCAAATGTAGCCTGTATTTAATATTGCTTTTGTAAAGGGTAGGGGGAGGGAACACCTCAATAAATAGACCCCATGGCCATTTGTGACAGAAGCTTGTGTCTGGAGCACAAGCTATATTTTTTACACTAACAGTACAAATCTGAATAAATATTCTCGCCATTTGTGTGACAGTCCTTTGACAAAGCAGAATTGGCCTGGTTGATTAGGAATGTGTGTCAGCCAAAGATAATGGGGGAATCCCTTTTAACAGTGTCATACAAGCTGAACAGCCATTATGAGACAAATGGAAAGAGCCTTCTGTTTTACAAGCAATATTAATTGCAGTCCTGTCACAGAAGGCACAATTCAAGATAAAAATAGGTAAAATGTAGGGGAATTGGATTTCATTCCATTTTATTACCCACCCTTCCCCAACCCGCTCCAATTACAAATTTGCTTGCAGGATCCTGGCTCTGCCCACTGCAGATCTACGTACTCCAGGTGGGTAACACAGTAGATTTGAAGAACAATATGTAGTGTTATATAAGCAGCTGAACACCAGAAGAATTTCAGGATTTTTGCTATGGCTCTCACCAATTCTGGTTTTCATTTTAAATTCTACATCACCTAGCAAATATTTTATTTGTAAAATGCAAAGGGAACCTGCCTGAAAAAGGAGTTAGCATTCTTATGCATCTACACATAGTTTTGTAAAATGTACTGTTTCATGATCTCCTTACCAATGATCCTATAAACACACTTATGCATTTGCTAACTTTACATATTACTTCAGTCAGACTATTCACATGCGTAAGAACATGCTTAGCTGTACGTAAGTGTTTTGATGGGTTGGAACTGGGAGTTGGGCAGCTCAGGGAGCCACCTAGCCCAGGAGTCTGGAAATCCTAAGGCATATGGTAAGGCTGCCCCCAGCTGCAGACCATGGAAACCCATCCCAGGACCTCAGCTCCTCACCAGTAAGCCTGGAAGTCTTGGGAGACCTGGCTGCAGAACTCAGAGCCCTGCTGTAAGAGCCAGGGCTCCTGGCTCCATGGCACAGAGCCTAGAAACCCTACATAGCAGGGCTGGAGCCATGGATCCTAAAAGCCCTTTCCAGGACCCAACTCTGCGGAAGGGAGTCTGGAAACGTTGACAGCCCCCAGACAGTTTCCAGGCTCCCAATTCCCTGTTGATGAGTCAGGAGCCAAGCCCCAGTTAGAGCTGGGGCCCCCAGGTCTTTCAGGTGCCTCGGTTTACAGCAGGGAAAGTGGAAACCTGGAAGTCATGATATGGTGGGGTTGCCCTGGAGCTGTGGACCTTGAAAGCTGTGGGGTTCCTGGCCCCGGCCCCAGCACAGTCCACATGGCAAGTCTTCCCCCAGAGCCACAGACCCTGAAAGCCTGGGCCTGATAGGTAAGCTGGCAAGGAACTGGGCAGGGTTCTGTTGAATCCTGCCTGTGATTAGACAAAAGTTTATCAAAGCTGACTGACATTTTGGGTTCAATTAACTGGTATTTTTCATCAGAAAGCTTCTGACTAGCTCTATTTGGGAGCTTGTCTCCATTATGCTTTGCAACATCAGTGTGCACTGTCTCAGAAGCTGCATAATAGGGACTTGCCTATGTACTTCCTAGTCCTTCTGCCTCTCCTTCAGCATGCACTCTTTCTGCTCCCTTGTTTCATGGACCCCAGATTCTAAGCTCCCAAAGCTGTGTTCTTCCTTGACCATTTCTTCTTCCTTCTGATTAAGGTCAGTTTTTTTAAGCAGGCATGGAATGGGGCATCTCTCAAAGGATACCCCAGCTAATGTCACTGATTTTGTTAGATTTATAAGCTTAGTGGACAGGAAAAGGTGCCAGAAAACTCCGTACAAAGTTCCCATATTAATAAAAGTATGAAATGGGTCAGACTTTCTTCGTGGCCATGCTTTAGGATAGGTTTCAGAGTAACAGCCGTGTTAGTCTGTATTCGCAAAAAGAAAAGGAGTACTTGTGGCACCTTAGAGACTAACCAATTTATTTGAGCATCAGCTTTCGTGAGCTACAGCTCACTTGATCGGATGCATACTGTGGAAACTGCAGAAGACATTATATACACAGAGACCATGAAACAATACCTCCTCCCACCCCACTCTCCTGCTGGTAATAGCTTATCTAAAGTGATCACTCTCCTTACAATGTGTATGATAATCAAGTTGGGCCATTTCCAGCACAAATCCAGGTTTTCTCACCCTCCGCCCCCCCACACACAAACTCACTCTCCTTCTGGTAATAGCCCATCCAAAGTGACCACTCTCTTTACAATGTGTATGATAATCAAGTTGGGCCATTTCCAGCACAAATCCAGGTTTTCTCACCCCCCTCCCCCTTTTTTTTTTTTTTTTTTTTCAAATAAATTGGTTAGTCTCTAAGGTGCCACAAGTACTCATATGCTTTAGGATAGTTCAGCAGCTCCCAGCATGGTGAGTATATGGGCACTTTTCAAAACCTCTAGCTGTGAAAATTGGGGGAGGAGTAAGGGGACTGATGACAGGCTGGTCTGAATATATTCTTTCATTCTGAGACTGTGACAATAAGCTTTTCAAGAGTATCATATTGTCTTAATTTGTCCATAAAGCACCACATATATTTGGGGTACTCTTGAAATTAAGTAAATAAATATAGTTCTCTAACAGGTCTCTTCATACCTTGACCTTGAAAGGTTCCTATAAAATATTCTTAGTCCAGTGAAATATTTTTTAATTTCTGAAGTACATTCATTCCCATTAACTACAAGGGTTTACAAATAAAGTGCAAATATATTCACCACATTTTGATCTCCTCATAAGCCGAAGAAGTTCTGACAGTGAACAGAAGTAGCATCTCTTCACTTCTGTCACACCAATCACTTACCAACCCTGCCAGGAAGCACAGTTTCCCCCCAGCTTTGTGAATTCTGCATGCTGCACCCACACTTACGAACACATACTGAAGAGCATCCTTTTATCTTGTTGACTCTGATCACATACTAGCAAAGAATTCTGCTACATTACAATTAATCAAGTAACCTGCTTCTAGCTTTGATGTGCAGTTCAGTGGACAGGATAAACAGAAGACGTGCTGGCACACTACTTATTCCCTGTCTGTAGTGTTCAGTGGGAGAAATATCCGCATATGCTTTGGAATTTTTACACCCTATGTTCCAGTCAATACTCACAACTAGTCAAATTTAGGCAAACTCCCAGGAGAAACTGCCAATCAGAGAAGAATGGTGCCTTTAGACTAAAACTCAACCCTAACAAAATAAATAAAAAAACAAAGGTAATATGCCTTTTAGTTTACTGTCAAACTAAGGGTCCGATCCTGCACACAAATCTATGTGGCAGATGCTGTAAACCCATTTCATATTTTGGCTAAGAAATGTGGTCTAATGCATTGTGTTGTGGATTATGGTATTTTTAAATATATTCACTATTTTGTTTTTCCAGGAAGTATAAAATGCCTTGACATTTGACAATCCTATGGACATCTGATACAGAAATATCTCTTACTTTAACATTTCAAAATTCCAAAGCATCCCAGGACCTTGGAACTGCAAGAAGCACGATTCTGTCTGTCACAAATGACTAAATCTATTCCCCTGTTATGAACCTCAAGTCTTCTATGCAATGTCCCAGAGCCACATGTTAGGCCCAATCCTCCATTCCTTAATTAAGTTAATGGTAGATTTGCCTACATAAGCACGGCAAGATTGGGTCTATTCTCCTTGAATTCTAGATTTTACTTTGAATTTTAAATCAGCCTGAAAGTGTGTGTGAAACATGTCATCTAGCCCCTTCTAAGCTAACTGAGGAAGCTGTGTGTCATTCCAGCTAAAGACAGAATAATTTATGCTCATGAAATTATCTAAAGGTAAGACTACTCCAACAGAAAGACAGGAATAAGGTACAGTATCTCCTAACTTAACGACGTCTCGGTTAACGTTGTTTCGTTGTTACGTTGCTGATCAATTAGGGAACATGCTCGTTTAAAGTTGTGCGATGCTCCCTTATAATGTCGTTTGGCAGCCGCATGCTTTGTCCACTGCTTGCAGGAAGAGCAGCCCATTGCAGCTAGCTGGTGGGGGCTCTGAACCAGGGTGGACCGGCAGCTCCCCTATCAGCTCCCCTAAGTTCCCTGTGTGGCAGCCACCCAGCAGGCTATCAATTGCCGGCAGTTCAGCTGTCCTTCCCCCCACTGCCATGTGCCGCTCCTGCCCTCTGCCTTGGAGCTGCTCCCGGGAGCCTCCTGCTTGCTGTTCAGGGGGTAGGGAGAAGAGGGGGGCTAATGTCAGGGTGTCCCCCTCTCCACACTCCTGCTTCTGTACCACATCTCCACAGAGCAGGGGGGGACACGACAGGGCTCAGGACAGAGGGAGCTTGCTGGCAGCAGTTGCTGTCTCAACTTGCTGATCTACTTAAAAAGGCAATGTAGTTAGAGTGGGGTCAGAGTACTTAAAGGGGCAATGTGCTTCTCTCTCTCACGCATGGTGTGTGTGTGTCTTTCTCTCTCACACACACACACATGCACGGTATGTGTCTCTGTCTCTCTCTGCCACGCTGTGTTTCCTCCCTCCATTTGTGCTGAATTATAGAGTGTGAGGCTACATTAACAATGTGTTAACCCTTGAGGGCTCAGCTGAGTGCTAGTTCATCATTTATCAATAAGGCATTCCCTGGGAAATATCCCACCCTCTTCCACCCTCTGACTCCACCAACTCAACAAAGCTTCACAATCATCATTGCTGTGTACAGTATTAAATTGTTGTGTACATATAAAATATAGTATTTTGTCTGGTGAAAAAAATTTCTCTGGAACCTAACCCCCCCCCATCCCAAGTACATTAATTCTTATGGGGAAATTGGATTCACTTAATGTGGTTTCAGTTAAAGTAACATTTTTCAGGAACATAACTGCAACGTTAAGCGAGGAGTTACTGTAGTAGCTTTCCAGACCCCAGCCTCAAAAAGACAGACAAAAGAAAGAAAAGAAAAAGAGAAAGAAAGACCGACCGACCATCTGGAGCCCAGCATTTCTTACTAGATGGCAAAAGAGCCCGATATTATGTAAAGAACTTACACAAAACTACTCTTCAGAGATCCCTAGAGTGTATCCACAAGCAAAATTTTAGTCCTAATCCTGTGTATTTGAATTGTAATAGATGTTCAGTGCAGTCTCCATTTGCAGTGTCACAGAATGAGGATATAGGTGACTGTATTTTTAAGAAATGGGAGTATTTTACATTGATATACGCACCATCTTTAAGACCCATGCCCCAATATTATGATTCAGTATTTTGTTTGTTGTCCTATATTAGGCTATCAGATCATCAGTTTATGAACAGCTGCACCAATTCCACACAGATCTTATGTGCTAACTAACAATGGAACATTACAAAACTACAAAGACTTGTCCTGTCCATTTAACCAGCATGTCACATATGGTAACAAAACATAATGCAGCCCTGTCAAAGGTCCACCCACAACCTTCACTGCATACTATAGAAATAAGCATTTGAGTTGTGTCTTCCTGCTTCCAAGCTCGTTCACACGAAAGCAACTTAAACATTTTAGAGATTATTGGATCAAAAAAAAAAAAAGTTTGACTCTTAAAAAAAAAATCAGATACTGTTAAAAAAAATTAATGATACCCTTCACAGTATCTAGATTTTTCTCTTAGAAATCAGTGTAGTAAAAAAAGAGTATTCAATCTGGTTTAAAATATAGCTTGATACTAAACTATAAAGCAGTGCAGCCTCCTTTCATAAGCAAAGATAAGTTATTCAGATAAAAGATCTAACCAGCACAGATTAAATGAGAGACCTGAATCCTCAGAATATTAAAGCAAGTGTAAAACCCAGCCACTAGGAAAATGTAACTTGCTGAACACTTTAACAAACACTTTTCTGTTTGGAAAAAAGCCCTTCAAAGTTTATGAAACCTTATTTTGAAAGTTTAGTTACATCTATTCTGTCAGCTTTCCCTCATCAAGCATGAAAATATTCACTACACTGGCAATGTATTGTTAACTGGAAAACACATCCCCACACACACCTCTCATCTTGCCACAAGTTGGTAGGACATTCATATACTAGTAACTCCAACAGCTGGAGGATAAAGGAACAACTAAAATTAAAGGTAATTTTCAGAACAAGATCTCTTCAGCTCTGTCTTATTTGGAAAAAGATGTCATTATATAGTTACTGGGGTGTGTGACATGACCCCAAGGCCAGAGTGGTGCCCAAGCAGAAATGCGGGAATGTTGAATAAGCCTTAAAACCACTCTTTGAAGAGGCTGAATTTCCCTTCCCACACTCCCAAAGTGAGTAAGTAGAAATGACAGTGGCAAATAGAGGAGTGTGGCTTGAGCAAGAAATGTTCCTGAAACAAGTCCCGTACCATAAATAACGGTGAGCAAAACTAAATAGGAAGCATTCATTCTACAACTCCCAAATAGCTATTTTAAGTACTTAATTAAACTCACTTCACACTGGGGAACATTACAAATTTGGAACAAGTTTTCTTAAAGGAAAACAATGGAGCCAGCAGCTGAGTTTTCCCAACCCTGTTCACCTTCTTACCTTTGCGAATTCATAGGCAAACTATTACACAAATAACTCTGTTCTATAGTTTCTTGGAATTAGGAATCCACAAGCATTTATATTAGTTTTTACAATCTCTTTTAAATGGACACTTTTCCTCCTGCAGAGTAAGGGCGGGTAAATTGTTTTACCACTAAATCATGTACAAAGAGCAACCTAAAAATGAAGGGCCTGATCCTGTGAATCACCTAGTTACTTCACCTCCCAATTAAGTTAATAGCAGTTGTGAGCACACAGGAAACACTCAGCACCCTGGAGGATCAGGCCTTCAAAACAAAATCAAAGGACCCAACCCTGAAGTCTTTGGGAGTTTTGCCGGAGTAGAAAATTTCCTGATTGTTAGTCTAAGAATGATTATTTAAGAGAAGCATGTTAACAAAAACACCAAGTAAAAACAAACAATAAATCAAACATTTGATCATTTTCATCAACAATCTAGACAAAGTTGACTTGAGCCTGATCCCACTGTCCTTACTCTGGGCTGGATTCTGCCACCCATACTTATGCTGGGATGTCTTTTGGAGTAAGGGCCCTGTTCCTTTGACTTCAAAAGTGATTTTTGCGTGACTAAAGACTGCAGGATTTGGCCCCATGTGTCACTCCAAGCTACAAATGAACTGAAGTCACTTTAACTATTTTATAATTAAACTAAAGTATTAAGGACCAACTCACATCCATATGAGCACAATGAAGCCTATGGAGACAAATCCTAAACAGATGTAAGTAAAGACAGGATTTGGCACTCAGTAAAGGAGGCAAGAGATCCTCCAGTCAGCATAGTCAAAACCTTCCTGCCAATAAAACAGTAAAGAGATCCTATAAAATTTCAGTTGCATGGCCTTTAAAGTTAGTGAGTAGTATTGAAGCAAGAAGCTTACCAAGACACTGTTGAAAAATTAAGGCAAAAGATTTTGATGTTAGCTGGATAAGTAAAATTGTTGTTGCAGTTTTAGAAACTTTTTCATTAAAAAAAAAAAAATCCCATGGCAGTCAGCACAGAGAAATAGTTTCTTCAAGACTGGATGATCCACACAGTTCCAGAGGAGATGACATTTCTCTTCATCCATGATGTTACGAAACTACCTTGCAAATAAGAACTCTCCCCTTTTATTACAATGGGTCTTGACATTGACATTGTCATGTTAATTGGCTGAATTCAACCAACTGTTTGAATTGAGGCTGTGAAGAGGTGTCAATGTTGACCACAGCTAACTCTACTAAATTCAAAAACCAACTCTAAAAACAATTAACCATACCAAGCCCCTAAGAATTTATGTACTATCATCAAAACTAATCTGACTCAGTGTTCCCCAAAAATGTGCTATTTTTTTCTCTTCAGCAAAGCTAAAGATTGGATCTGTTAAAAAAAAATGTAAATAATGACAGTCAACTTTTTGTTCAGAAGAAAGCTTACAAAGTAGAATTTGAAAAAATCACAGTATAATTTGAAAGATCAAGACCCTCAAAGTAGTAAAGAAAAAAGAATGCAGTTATACTTTTGTTACAGCTGCAATAAGCTGGCAGAGTTTTTCAACAATAACAGGTTTCAGAATGCATCTGATGAAGTGAGCTGTAGCTCATGAAAGCTTATGCTCAAATAAATTTGTTAGTCTCTAAGGTGCCACAAGTCCTCCTTTTCTTCTTTCAACAATAACAGAAGTTTATGAGCTTTAGTTTGTAAGTTTACTGCTATATCCTGTATGGTCCAAATAATTACAGTCCCAAGATAGCAAAGTGCTTCAGATCATGCTTAACTTTAAGTGCATTAATAGTTTCACTGAAGTTCTCAACCAGGGCTCCAGGGCCCCCTGAGGGGGGGCTGCGAGTAGGTTTCAGGAAGTCCACAAAGCATGACTGGTGTTAGACTCACTAGGGCCCAGGGCAGAAAACCTAAGCCCCATCACCCAGGACTGTGTGGGTTCCTGAGCATTAGCCCTGCTTGCTACCCCCTAATACTGGCCCTGGCTTTTATATGCAGAAAAAATGTCATTGTGGCTCAGCTGGGTGAGTTTTTAATAACATGGGGAAGGTTGGGGAACCTCAGAAAGAAAAGGGGTTGATAGCCCCTGGTCTAGGACTCTTCATGGTGCTTAAAGTTATGCCTGGGTTTAGGTGCTGGACTGGGAACTATAGGTATTTGGAAACATCATTATGGTCATTTGGCGTTTTTTTTACCTATAGCCTTTATACAGAAACCAGACTCTGTAGATGCACCTGATGCTGCGCAGTTCTTATGTGCACAGAGCTGCTTCACCAACTCAGTCTTCCTTCATGCAAGAAAGTGTTTGCCAGATCAGTGACAAATTCATGAAGCATTTTATTTCCTCTAAAGATACAATGTGCATGTATTTATTCATATGATTCTTATTAATATAAATCCCTGCCCATTCCCAGGACTGGAGACAACAAGGCCATGAAGTCCATGGTGATGCAGCGCACATACACACTCTCATATTATATTCATACTTCAGTCTATGACCCCAGCAAACAGCATCCTGGCTTGATTTGTTGCTTTAAGAACATAAAAACATAACGACCATACTGGGTCATAACAAGGGTCCATCTAACCCCATATCCTGTCTCCTGACCGTGGCCAATGCCAGGTGCTTCAGAGGGAATGAACAGAACAGGTAAACATCACGTGATCCGTCCCGTCCCCATTCCCAGCTTCTGGAAAACAGTTAGAGACACATCAGAGCGTGGTTTTGTACCCCTGCCCAACCTGGCTAATAGCAATTGATGGACCTATCCTCCATGAACTTATCTAGTTCTTTTTTGAATCCTGTTATAGTCTTGGCCTTCACAACATCCTCTGGCAAAGAGTTCCACAGGTTGACTGTGCAACGTGTGAAGAAATACTTCCTTTTGTTTGTTTTAAACCTGCTGCCTATTAATCTGGTGACCCCCTAGTTCATGTTTTATGAGGAGTAAATAATACTTCGGTATTTACTGTCTCCAAACCAGTCAGGATTTTATAGACGTCTATCATATTCCCCCCCCCCTTAGTTGCCTCTTTTCCAAGTTGAAAATTAATCTTATTAATCTCTCTTCATAGTGAAGCTGTTCCACATCCCTAATCTTTTTTCTTGCCCTTTTCTGTACCCTTTCCAATATATCTTTTTTGAGAAGGGGTGACCAGATCTTCATGCAGCATTCAAGTTGCAGGCATATCATGGATTTATATATAGGCAATGTGATATTTTCTGTTTTATTATCTATCCCTTTCCTAATGATTCCCAATATTCTGTTAGCTTTTTTGACTGCCACTGCATAGTGAGTGGATGTTTCCAGATAACTATCTACAATGACACCAAGATCTCTTTCTTGAGTGGTAACAGCAAATTTAGACCCCGTCATTTTATATGCATAGTTGGGATTATGTTTTCCAATGTGCATTACTGTGCGTTTATCAACATTGAATTTCATCTACCATTTTGTTGCCCAGTCACCCAGTTTTGAGAGATCCCTTTGTAACTCTTGGCAATCTGCTTTGGACTTAATTATCTTGAATAGTTTTGTATCATCTGCAAATATTGCCACCTCACTGTTTAGTTCTTTTTCCAGATCATTTATGAATATGTTGAACAGTACTTGTCCTAGTACAGATCCCTGGGGGACACCACTATTTACCCATCTCCATTCTGAAAACTGACGATTTAGTCCCACCCTTTGTTTCTTAATTTTTAACCAGCTACTGATCCAGGAGAGGACCTTCCCTTCCAACTTTTCTCCCAAGTTACCACCAAGAACAATTCCAGTCATAATAGTGGATGGCTGGTGGGATTTTTCCATGCCCCCAGTGGGACAGCCTAGGTTATTATTGTGGGGAGGGCCGCACAGTGACAGTGTCCCTTTAAAGACGTATGTGCTCAGAATAGCATTATTGATTCTCAAAGACCTCGCTGCATGGATATTAACTGCTTGATTGATAAATTTCCATGTCTTTATAGTAGGTAAAGAAGAGAGCAATCTATGTAGAATAGTTATGCTGTACAGCCAATTTAAGATGCCTTTTTTGCTTTTTTGTCTGTGATAGGGAAGCCTGGATCCTTGAAGTTGGGCTCTTTCTTGCCAGCAGAACAGGAATTTTCAGCTCCCCAGCACAGTATGTGGAAATAGTGTCCTGGACCAAGTAGTGGTCACAGGGCTTTCATCCACCTCTTCATTTGCAGCCATAGTTTCCCCCCTAATATTGTCATCATCCTACTCGCATAGCATAGTCTCACCTGCTCAAAAAACATGTTGCAGGAAGATCCAAGCATAAATATATAACAATAGCTTATGAACAGTGTCAGCTTTTGAACTCCCATGCTAGTTTGTGTCAGAGTCTTTAAATTATTTAAACATGGCACGGTGTGCTCTAATGTCTATCAGTACAGCTCATGATGGTGACCTTCAACCAGAGGTGTGCCTGGATTATGCTACTAGATGCTACTAGCAACTCTAGACTGGTTTTCAAAGAATGCATAATATTATTACTCTCCCACCATATTTTCTGGGAGCAGAGACTTCATTAGGGACAGACTGATTATGAAGAGTGTGAGAGCCAGGCATTGTACATAGTTACACAAATTACATATTATCTGAAGCATAATACAAAGCATTGGCTTAATTATAAGCACCATTATTCAAAAGAAAACAGATTGGGACCAGGTGGGGAAGGAAGATGGGTTGATGCTAGCCAACTAATAAAATAGAATTTAGCATCACCTTGCACCTTTGTGTTTTTTCATAAATAAATGGTTCTAGAAGGTGACGTTTTTTGTATTGAAAGTAAAGTCATGCTGTTCATGATACATGCATCAAAAATCTAAATGCAACTTGTAAAAAGAATGACACGTGTTGTTAATGTCTTATAGGGTCACTGATGAACTGCTGGGAACCTTACAGAAATGTGATACAGTTCAGCTGATGTAAAAGAGCTCTCTTAATCTCTTTTTCACATGCATAAGTAACTCCACACTGCATGTAAATGTCGTATATCTATAGTAAACAGATCATTTAAAATTATTTATGTATGGCACAATATGTATTTTAATGGTATTTTTTGTAAAGGTCAGATAATGCAAAGGAAAACAGGTAAAAGAGAAACCAAACAGCTCACATAGATGATAGTGCATTCAAGTTACTTACAAGCATCTTACATATCATAATACATTGGTAGTAAGGAAGGAAACTATTTTTCAATGTTGTATGAGAAAATGCTAATCATGAAAACCCTTTGAATACAAAGAACACTGCTACTGAAACAAAGCAACATACCACCAGCAAAACAAATTCAGGCGCACACATACACGGCTGTAGTTTGTGAGCTGGTATGGGGGAAATCTCAGAAACTCCACTTTTGACATTCAGTCATCATCCAAAAACCAGAGATGCGATACTGGTGATAAAATGCTCATGCAGATTTCTGCATTATTCCTTTTTCGCATAGCTCATGAACTAAGGACAAAGGTCAGGTTTACATTTGAAACTTTGCAGATACAGTAATTTCTAATAAGGGAATAAGTTTTTTGCAACATTTCTATACCACCAAAAGCCCTAGTTTAGACCCAGTTTTACTGGCATTTTGCTGGTGTAGCTTTGCAGAACCAACATAAACTATACTGACAAAAGCATTTTTTTGCCAAAATAAACTGTGTCTACTTCTATTCCCATGGTTAGCTCAGCAGCAATGATGAAGTCTTTCCACCACTGTGTCTTGTACCAGCTTCATGGTTTTATTCATCTTTAAACCTTTTTCCTCTATGTCATTCTTCATTGTGTCTATCCAGCACATCTTTGATCTTCCTCTATTTCTAGTTCCTTGCACTCCGGTATTCTTTCTGGGTCCATTCTCAACACATGTCCAAACCATTGCAGTCACATTCCTTGGATCTTTTGTAACAGCATTATTTCTTGCCCTAGCTATTTTCTTATCCCTTCATTTTTTTTTCCCGGTATTGAAACTCAGAATTCCCTTCAGCCAGTTATTTCTGCAGTCAATATTTTTTGTTCATCAGCTTTCCTCGTATTCCAACATTCCAATTTGTACATCAGTATTGGCCTAACAATTTTCTCATATGCGGATTTTTATCAGAATGTCTTTAGCCTTCCAGATCTTAGAGTTTTCTGAATGCAGTAGCAGTTAGCCTGGAGTCCTCTTTTTATGTCACCTTCACAATTTCCATTCTTCAATACTAGCCCTCTGAGGAACAGAAATTTTTCCACTTTTCTAGTTTATTTTCCTTGAGTTTTATCCTTACATCTTCCAATTGCGATAATTTTTGCTTTTTCCGTGCTGATCTTCAATCCAAAATTTTCTGCTCACAGCGTACCTTATCAGTTATTCTCCCTAGTCAATACTATGAGATCAATATCTGTGAATTTAAGGATATTCACTGTCCTCCTGCATAACATGCATTCTTGTCTCTCTCCTAGGTTCATTTAGAACCATTCCATTATCTTCCCGTCTACTTTCACTGCACTCATCGACTTGCTGTAGATGTTGTCTATCAGTTTGATCAATCTCTCGGGGATGCCATGCATTCTCAAGACTTGTCATACCCTGTAGCAATGAGTTGACTCACCAGTGAGGTGCCTTCTGCCGGTCATCTTGGGAATTAGCTCTTTCAGCACTCGGAGCGCCCTCTGCTGGCCGGTGCCTTGCCTGCCTCAGGCCCTGAGTCCCTTCCAGACCCCGGTGCCCCTTTACCTCAGGGTTCTGCCCCACTCTGGATCTCCCCTCCCAGGGGAATCCCCAGCCCTCTATGCCCACCTTGCCTCAGTGGCTACTGCCAGTCATCATCTAGCCCCCTTTCCCTGGGGCAGACTGCAGTCTATAATGGCCACTCATCATTGGCAAGGGGGTAGGACCAGCTGCCTCTGCAACCCCAGTACCTGCTTTGGCCTTTACCAAGGCCCGCAGCCTGGGGATTTGCTGGGCTGGAGCTCCTCTTGCCTTTCCCCAGCCATGCTCTACTCCCGGTACCCTGAGCTCCCAGGCAGCCAGGTCCTTCTCTCTCCATAGCTAGAGAGAAACTGTCCTGCTTTCTGGCCCTGCAGCTCTTTTATAGAGCCCAGTCTGGCCCTGATTGACTGCCTCCAAGCCTTTTCCTATTGGCTCCCTGGGGCAGCCCTTTCCCAGGGCTGTTTTTAACCCCTTTATGGCCAGAGTGGGGTGACCGCACCGATACATAACCCTTTCTGCCAAATGCTATCTATAGCAGGGCTGGCCTTACCATGAGGTGAACTGAGGCAGCCACCTCAGGTGCCAGACTGTGGGGGGAAGGGCACCACTAGGACCCAGAGTGTAGAAAATTGAGTCTGCTGCTGGTACACATGTATTCTCTCTGCTCCAGATGCGCAGAGATGGTGGAGTGCTGTGCAGGAGAAAGGAGGGCACAAGAGACATAACAGGCAGGCAGGCGAAAAGGTGAGAGGGAATAACAGAAAGCAGCAGGAGCTGCAGGGAGAGAGAGGAGGAGAAGCTTCTTATGTACCTCTCTAGCATCCCCAGGAGCCTGGACTGATTAACACCAGCTTCTCAAGGAGCTTCCTGTTTCCTGCTGCTTCTCTGAACCTACTTGAGGAGAACAGGCAGTCAACTGAAGTAGTAGGAGCCAGTTAGGCCCTTAAGAGGCTGATATCTTCCCTCACTCAGGCCCTGCTACCAGCCTGCTTGTTTGTCCCCTTCAATTGAGTCTTGAGAGCCACTATAGCTGGCACAGAACAGCAGTCATGAGTGAAAGAAGAAAACGCTCCTCTGGGGCAGCATTCAGAAAAAGAAAGAAAGCAAAGGAAGCTTTTCTATCTAAGCAGGAAGGAGCTCTCCTGAGATACATAGACACAAATGTTCACGGTGAGCCTTCCAGCCCCAGTGAGGATGGGAGTGGTGAGGAGATGCCTGATCTTCCAGTTCGTCAGAGTGCAGGTGACCTGGCAGCTACTGCAGCATCCATATCTCCATCTCAAATGGATGTAACCATGCACATTCCTGAAGAAAAGTGTAGGTCAGAGAAGAGTGTGGTGGAGGTGCAAGAAACGGCTGCTGCTGAGTTTAGTTCCTTAAGTCTAGATGATCCAGGACTGTGGACCCACTTGAGCAGTAGACTGAGGGACTTCCTTGTACTGCATGGGCCACAGCAAGTGAAAAACTTCATGTTCCCCAAAGACAATCAAACGAGAAGTTCCCATCCAACACATTACTGGCGTGAAATCCCCAATGGTGACAAAGTGGAGAGGACATGGCTTATGTGCTCAAAAACCCAGAATGCTGCATACTGTTTTTGTTGCAAACTCTTCCAGTCTAATGTTCCAGCCACATTGGGTTCTACAGGAACAAAGGACTGGAAAAATCTTGCTAGAAATCTGGCATGCCATGAGAAGGCAGCAAATCACCAGAGAGCATTCCATAGGTGGAAAGAACTTGAGATGAGACTGAGGTTAAAGGCCATCATAGATGATCAGTATCACAAGAAGATTGCATGAGAGTCTCTTTAGTGGCAAAATGTTCTGAAAAGGCTCAGTGCCATTGTGAGAATGCTTGCTACCCAAAACCTAGCACTGCGTGGCACTTCAGATCAGCTGTATGTGCCAAACAATGGAAACTTCCTTAAAATTGTGGAGCTGATGGCTGAGTTTGATGCTGTACTCCAGGAGCATCTAAGAAGAGTCACCACCCAAGAAATATACACACACCACTATCTTGGAAAAACAATTCAGAATGAGATCATACAGTTCATAGGCACCGACTTTATCCAGCGCCAGTGGGTACTCGCGTTCCCCCGCCCCAACTCCGCCCCCACCCCCATTCCAACCCCTTCCCCAAATCCCTGCCCCCGCCTCCTCCCCGGGGTGTGCCGCATTTCCCCTCCACCCCCGGCCTCCCAGACTTGTGCGGCAAGCCTGGGAGAGGGGAGAAGATCATGAGATCATACAATTACTGGCAACAAAAGTCAAACAGAAGATTGTGGCAGATCTGAAGTCAGCAAGATATTACTCTTATTCTGGACTGCACACCTGACATCAGCCATATGGAACAAATGACTTTAATTGTGCATTTTGTAACAACAACAGAACCTAGTGAAAATGTCCCTGCAATGGTGACTGTCAGAGAACATTTTCTAGAATTTATTGACATTGATGATACCAGTTCCTGTAGTATGACAAATGTGCTTCTTAAAAAGCTGGAAGATACGGGAATTGCGATAGCTGACATGAGAGGTCAGGGCTACAATAATGGTGCCAACATGAGAGGAAAGAACAGAGGAGTGCAGACACGGATCCGACAGTTAAACCCTCAAGCTTTTTTTGTCCCATGCAGTTCTCATTCATTGAACTTGGTGGTCAGTGATGCAGCATCAGCTTCAAGTGAGGCTGCTGAATTTTTTAATGTAATTCAAAGCGTCTATGTATTCTTCTCTGCATCAACTCATTGACGGCAAATTTTGAAGTAGCATCTGGGAACCTCCTCTCTGACACTGAAACCACTGAGTGCCACACGATGGGAAAGTCGAGTGGAGGCGATAAAGCCTATCGAACACCAAATTGGGAAGGTAGATGATGCCATAGTTGCCATTATGGAGGATAATGCTATGACAGGAACTGTTTGTGGGAGAACAGTGGCAGAGGGAAATGGAATCACCAGAAACAAACATAACTTCAAATTTCTGTGTGGCTTAGTGTTGTGGCATGAAATACTGTTTGAAATAAATGTTGTAAGCAAGAGACTCCAAGGTGTTGACCGTGATCTATCTGGAGGAATGGAACAACTGGACAAAGCAAAGTCATAACTACAGTTTTATCAGTCAGATGAGGGATTTCAAAATGTTCTAAAGAGTGCACAGAAGCTATTTTCCCATCCATTCAAGAATACAAGAGTCACCGAAAAAGACGACATTTTGATTACGAGGCACGGGATAATCCCATAAGAGACCCCAAACAACAATTCAAAGTTGAATTCTTTATCCAGGTGCTAGATTGTGCAATACAGTCAGTTGAAGAATGTTTCATGCAGCTCAAGGAACATGGCAGTATATTTGGGATGTTGTATGGTATTCCAAAACTCCTCACTATACCTGAAGACGACCTACACCAGCAATGCAGGGCACTAGAGATGGTGCTGACACATGATGACATGCGCAATATTGATGCGAGTGATTTAGGTGATGAACTGAAAGCCCTTTCAAGATACATTTCAGCAGGATCAACTCCAAAGGCTGTTCTGGAATATATGTGCACAAATAAGATGACCACCCTCTTTCCAAATGCTTTTATTGCTCTGCACATACTTCTAAGTGTTAGACTATAGATATTCAGGCCTGTCTGTAAAGGCCTATACTCTATGAATTTAGGTGTATTCTTATCACTTGGCTAGTTATAGAGGTATAAAAGAAAGAATCAAAGTCATTGTCTGCTGGTGTAAGGGCCTTCTCTTACTGTGACAGTCTGAGGCCCTGTGCTTAGGCTAAGGCCTTTGGCTAAGCAATAAAGGCAGCCATAAGCTGGGAAGGGAACGGTCACATCCTCACATTCCAAACTAGTCACATTGAAATCAGGTGCCATTGGGCTGTTAGGAATACAATCCTGTCCTGATAATGCCTATCACCTCCAGAGAAAGGGAAGTGCCATCTAGAAGATGTAAAAGGAAACTTAGTTTGATAGTATCCTGTCTGGCAAGAACTCACTTATCAATAGCTGGGATGTGAAATCCTCATTTCTGTGTTGTTCTATCACTGTAGTCCCCATTTCCCTATTATTTGTCTCTATAAACTCTGTCTGGTTTTGTGATTGTTTCTGTCTGCTGTATAATTTATTTTGCTGGGTGTAAATTAATTAAGGTGGTGGGATATAATTGGTTACATAATCATGTTACAATATGTTAGGATTGGTTAGTTAAATTTCAGGAAAATGATTGGTTAAGGTATAGCTAAGCAGAACTCAAGTTTTACTATATAATCTGCAGTCAGTCAGGGAGTGAGTGAGTGGGTGGGTGTGTGGGGGGGGAGGATGGGAATGGGGGTGGGGAAATTGGAATCATGTTTTGCTAAAGGGGGAAATGGGAACAGGGAATGGGGGTGGGGATATTGGAATCATGTTTGGCTAAGGGCAGGAATGGGAACAGGGAAACAGGTGTAAGGCTCTGTGGTGTCAGAGCTGGGAAGGGGGACACTAAGGAAGGAAACTGGAACCATGCTTGCTGGACGTTCACCCCAATAAACATCTAATTGTTTGCACCTTTGGACTTGGGGTATTGTTGCTCTCTGTTCATGCGAGAAGGACCAGGGAAGTAAGTGGGTGAAGGAATAAGCCCCCTAAAACACTTCCTGTAAAGGTTGCCAGTGGAGAACGCAGCTTCCCCAAGCAGAAGTTAATAAAAACACATCTACGCTCCACAATGACACAGGAGAAGCTGGTTGGCCTTGCAACCATCTCAATAGAGCATGAGCTGGCCCAGACTGTGGACCTTCAGCAGGAAGCAGTTCAAATCTTTGCAACCAAGAAGGCATGGAAAACACCACTTTGATTATTCAAACAGATAAGAAAAGTTACATTTGCTGTTTAGGTGTTTGAAAGTTAAGTGTTACTTAAAATTTTTGAACAAGGCATTTTAAGTTGTTAGTTCTCCTTTATTGGGGTAGGTAGCAGAGCAGTATCATGAAAGGAGTAGAACAGGAAGAAGGCAGAATTGAGACCTTTCAAAGTTTTGGCCCAAGCCAGGAGGCATGGGGCATCATTTGAGCTCCCCGCCTCAGGTGCCAAAATGTTGTGGGCTGGCCCTGATCAAAAGCCTATCTGAAGTCTATAAAGTAGTTGAAAAACAGGTTTGGTTGTGTTCTATGTACTTCTCAGATAGCTGTTTTATCACAAATAACTGATCTGTTGTACTTCATCCCGGTCTAAATCAAATCAAGCTTGTTCCTCTGCAAGGACTGCTTCCACATCTCGCTTTACTTTCCTCTGCAACATTTTCATGAATGCTTTTCCCAGCATGATCAATAAGCTGATTCCCCTGTGGTTCTTGCACTCGCTCTTATAAACTTCTTTATAGATTGGTAGATTATAGATTTTGCCCATTCACTTAGCGCTTGCTCTTGTTTGTAAATCTTGTTATTATAGCTTGTGCATCACCTTTCCTGGGTGATTGTCACCAGCTTGCAGCAGTTCTGCAGTTATGTTGTCATTTCCTGGCACCTTTTCTTTTCCAAATTGGCTCTTGAGATTTTTACTACTTCTAAGAATTCCAGCATCTCTTGTACTAGGAAGCTTCTCCTGAACCATTTCATCTACTCTGTTTTGTATGTTGCATAGGTCTTCAAAATATTCTTTCCGTTGCTTATTCTTTGCTTGTTCATCCTCAATTATTTGCTCACACTTGTCTTTCAGCACTGACATCTTCAACTTACATGTCCCACACAGTTCTGTTATCTTGCAATAAAACCCCTGCATTGCACTTTGTGTATCCTTCTGCTTTTTAACCTTGGTCATTTATCCAGTTGTTTCTATCTCTCTGGTCAACCTGTTGTAGGTGGCTCTTGCAATTGCACCTACCTTTTATTTTCCTTCAGCTTCCCAAAGCTTGTCACTCAACTGCAGTATTTCATCTGTTATCCACCTTAGTTTCTTCATTTGGAACCAATACTTATTCAGTAGTTCTCATAATCCCATTTTTATGCTATTCCACGTCTCTTCAACATTTATTTCTTCTTTCTGCACAGCTTCTTTGTATTCTCTCTTGATATCTAGCTCTTTCGATTTGTCCACATCATACATCCTAATTCCTGGCATTTTTTCAGGTTTTTTTCATAGATTCATAGATATTAAGGTCAGAAGGGACCATTATGATCATCTAGTCTGACCTCCTGCACAATGCAGGCCACCGAGTCTCACCCACCCACTCCTGCTCTCAGCCTCAACCTCATTGATGCTAGCATTAATTTATGATCCAATCCAATATGGCCACAAACTATTTTCACAACAACCCATTTGGTTTCCATCTGCAATTCGGAAGTACAAAGTCTATCATGTTCTTTGTTTGCCCATCAGGTGATGTTGTTTCACTTATGCAGCTTTCTCTGTAGAAAAAGAGAGGGTTTGTTATCATAAAGTTGTTGCTTAGGCAAAAATTTAGTAGCCTCTGTTCTTTTTGGTTTTCTTCACGGAGTCTGACTCTACCTCCAGCCCAGGAATTCCAGTCTGATTCTACTTTTGCATTAAGATCTCCCATCATCAAAAATACATCTGGTCATGAAACTTCTTTTTTAGGGTTGCCTTGTCCTGGAGTCTCCAGGAATTAAAGATTAATCTTTAATTAAAGATTATATAATGTGATGAAATATCCAGGAATACATCCAGCCAAAACTGGCAATCCTATTTGTATTACTTTCTGCAAATCATTATAAAATTCATCAGTTTAATTCTTGGGAACTGCTGAGGTCAGCACATTGTGACATTTCCCAGAGTGCGACCTGAACTGCTGTCTCCCCTTAGCTCTGTAGCCTGCGATGCCTTTTACACTACTTTGCTAGTGAACAGCAAATCCCTCCAGGCTCTGCTTACTCACAGCCACCAGCATGCAAAGTCACTCCAAGCTGAATTCATGAATGCTATACCCCACCATCCATGAATAGATACAGGGTGACACCTGCATATCCCTCAGCCCCAGCCTTGCCCCATAGAAATGTGCATCTTGTACTGTTCAGTAGCCCACTGGATGGCACAAACTCATGTTTAATCGATCATTCCAAGAATGGGTAATGAATATGTACCAGCCCTGTTGACTCGAGTAGAGAACCCACAAACACTTCAAACACACACACACTGGTTTAGATAAAACAATAAACAAATTTATTAACTAGAGAAAGATAGATTTTAAGTGATAAGGCATATCAAAGTCAGAGTTGGTTATAAAAGAAATAAAAATAAACATGCAAGTTAATTCCTAAACTTTACCAAGGCTAACAGGTTTAAAAGCAAAAATATTTCTCACCCAAAAGCTTTCAGCAGTCTGTAACTGGCTGGAAAACCTGCAGGCCATCACCACTCGCACACAGTTCAATGATGCACCTTTGTCTATCAAGCAATCTCGCTGCCATGAGTAGAGATGGGGGAAAGACAGGTAATTTGTGTGTTCTGAGTTCTCCATTCTCATACCTTTGCCCCATCTTTGAGGATTAGCCCCAGCTGGGGTGTAGACAAAACAGTCCACTGTATACGTGAGATTTGAAATGTCTTTTAGGTGAATTATAAGTTTCTTGCTTACACCTTCTGTGTATGTGAAGTTTGAACTGTCTCATAGAGGACATGTAAATTTTTATTATAATTTCTCCCGAGGGCAAATGGTTGTTTCAGCAGTTAATAGTTTTCCCAACACCTGTGGTCAGTCTTATGTTGTTTCTGAGAAGTTAGTGTGTGGGGGTTTCCCAGAACAAACATACAGCAAAATATCATAATTTCAATGTTACACACATTTCAACAGGATAATAATATTCAGAAGATTATGAGTTTTCAAATGACAGCTCACAAGACATTTTGTACAAAATATAACAACCATATAAAAGGGGTAAACATGGGGTACAGTATGTCACACTCATATATTGTATTGTGGCTGCATCAGATTTGATTTTGAATCTCACCTTCAGCATCTGAGGAGAGGATGGGTTAAATGCCTTTGGGTTACCTTTGGCTTTAGTACCAAGCCTGCATCTACACTAGGAAGGATTTGCTGGTGTAGCTATGCTGGCAAACTTTGTAAGTGTAGAATGGGCCAAAAACAAAACAAGCCTTCTTTCAAGATTCCTTTGACTCTTCAATGAATAAGCATAATTGTATTCAACTATCTAATCTCAAAAGTTGTGCCTTGGTATTAAGTCAGAGCTCCCACTTGGGACATGATGAGCAATCCTTTGCTGAGCCTCCCCATCAAGTCCATTGACTGACATAGGACCTTATTGGACAGATGTTAATGAGAGTCTGGAGTAACTCCAGAACAGAACCAGGGTATATTTCTAGGAGTTTTCTTAATAAAAGTTTTCTTGTTGTTGCAGCTGGAGTGCTATAATGAAAATCTGTCTAAGACAGTCTTGACACTTATCTGTAGCTGTGGAATTAGCAGTCCCTCTTTTCTCTTGTGTTGCCCAAACTGGCTGAACAGTTTATAAAGCACATGAGCAGGGAAGAAAAAGGTCCCTGAGGTCTTAATGCCTGGATGAAGTAAATCTGTTAGCAGAAGTCTTGGGAGCATTGTTAATTGGGAACACATATTACAATGATTTTAAACCACCATTACATCCATATAGATTGTCAATGTCCCCCAAAATCAGAAGGAGAAAAAAACTACTACTTAGCACTTATTTTCTGCTTGATGTCAAAGCATGTGTACAAATATCAATTAAGCATTACAATAGCCCTGGGATGTAGATGAGTGATCCACATTTCAAATATGTATAAAACTGAGACAAAGAGATTATATGGTGTCCCCTAGAATCAGATCATACAGACAGTCAGTAGCAGGGCCAGGATTATAATTCAGGAAATTCCTGGCTTCTAGTTTTGTGTACTATTGTTAGGCAATATCTTGGAACCCCACTTAAATGTAGTCTTGTTTACAGAAACAATAACATTCACTTTCTAGTAGAGAAGGGCCAAAGCCACAGGATTTGGATCCGGATCTGAATTTCAAACACCCCACAGTTTGGGAGCATTCACATCCTGGGTTTTAGTTAGACCAGTTAGTTAGAGATAAAATAGGGACCAGCTATGAAATTCAGATCCCAGCTTCCTCTCCCTTCAGAGCTGTTCAAACCAAGGTTTCAGTTCAGACCTACTTCCATTTTCTAGCTTTCCAGACAAAGATTCCCCTTGGCTTTAATGGGTCAGATATTGCCATTGAACAAGGACAAGCTGCTCCTTTTGGTATAAATGGGACAGATTCTGGTGTTGCATGCACATATGTGGATTTCATTGCCTTAAATGACCCACATTTTGCCAACAAACACTTACAGTTTCATCTTCACTGACTGGTAGTAAATGGAATATGCACACACAAGGACAAAATTTAGCTCCTGGTGTGTGAGTGAACAGTGCCTAGCCCATAGTAGGTGCTACTAGAATACAGATAGTAAAACTGCCAATTGGTGAATCCGCAAGAATAAGAATAGCATCCAACTGCCACCAGTTATACCCATTTAATATATACATAGATGTGGGGGTGTTTCTGATTTTGGTATCTTTTAAGTTGAATTTTGCATCTACCTTATATTTCTCAACATGTTTCTGATCTACATTCCAGAGTTAATTTCAAAACAATCCAAGATGTTCTCCCTCTCTAGAAGAAACAGCCAGATGTGCTAAATAATAGTGTGTGCTTATTAATGAGATAGTGGTTTCTCAAGCAGCAATAACCATAATAAAGCTGTCAGAACTTCCTTCTCACTTCTCATATGACATTTTAAGTGTCCCTACTATCTGAACTTATTGTAGTGGGCAGGAGAGAGTTACAGTGAATAGCTACTATAATTATCAGCATCTTCATGCATCAGCAGATACAGTTTTCCCCTAGATTTCCAAAAATATTCCCTGGGAGTTGAGTTTTAAAAAATAAACCAAATACTTTAACTGAAAAAGTCCACATTGCCTCTTTGCAGTTCACAGAGTTTTGAAATAAAAGCAGATTTTGTAACTTTTTGTTTCTATTCCTGGAGCTAAATTCTGCACTCAGGGTCAGATCACAGGAAAACTCTCGAAGATTGACTATGTAGAGTTTCCTATGGAACATTCCTCTCAAGGGGGAGGAGAGGGAGTCTTGGGAGAGAGGCCTTCCAACCTCACAGATCTCAAAATGGATCATCTAGATCTAGGGAGGCGTCACTCATCCTGCAGTGATTGCTGCTCATCCCTGCAATTATAGGGGCCATCATCCCATCTGGCAGAGCAGCTGTGCAGATATTGCTCAAGTCATCCTGCAACTTATTGGAGCCTTCTTGGAGACCGTTGGTGGAGGATGCCAGATGTGCTGAAACAATTCGTCCCCCAGCTGCCCTGGCCATGTCCCCTCCCCAGGCAGGGCTATATGCTGTTGGCTACACTGGCTCCCCTGCATAGGTAGCAGAGGGTAAGCTGTGGCCAACTTCTGCAGTCATAAATTCCCCAACCTGGCCAATTTTCTGCCACCAGGACACCCTACCAGGTGTTCCTGGACAAAATGTAACCCTTTGGCCAATACATTTTTCTGCTCTTTAAGCTATAGTTGAGACAACTGCGTTAATTTCGTAACAAGTTCAATATTTGCTCTTACACAAAAAACTCATTAATTTGCTGCTCAGCCAAATTCTCCGCTGATATAAATTCACATATCTTTGGAGTCAAGAGCTTCATCAGTTTATACCAGCTGAGAATTCTCTTTAGCTTGTATTTCTGTGGCAGAGGCCCTCGCAAGGCATGCCGTGCAGAGCAGGTTCTCTTCCTTGCCTTTACTCCAACTCAGCAGATACTTGGGCAACCCCAGTACTCTGTACAATTCGTTGTACAGATTTGGGGATGGTTTGTGCCAGAACTTGAACACACCTTTCATTTGGGGACAGTATTGTGCCTGTCTTGAACCTCCTCCCTAATGTACAGTTCATAAAAATCTTATTTTTTAGAGGTAAAAAAAAAAAGACACAGACTAGATGCTCCGATCAGTCTCTCGGCCAGTGCAGAATTGTTCTCTAGTTCTAGTATACATTTACTTGTGTAACATCCAGTCGAGTTTTAAAAATCCCAAGTGAAGGAGTTTCCACCACTTCGCTTGGGAGATTATTCTTCAAGCCTAATTTGGTGGGCACCATTATAAACTTTTTGCCATTCTGCAGCAACTAATACACCACTTATTGATTCTAAGTATAGGAAGATATCCGGGTTAGTGCAGATAGTTGGAGTGGCGAATGCTCTAGAGATGTTTTGTTTTTCCCTTTGCAACACATTCTGCAAATTTTCAGTAACTCAGCTTTTCCAGCAATCACTCTACTATCTTCCAAGCCACCAAACTGTGAAATTTAGTCTTGTAGTACCTGCAAATGGAAAGATTTTTGGCCAAGATATGTACCTTACTAATAATTTAGATCTCATATATAGACTAAAATGGCATTAGAAATAGTCTTTATTTTATTGGGTTATTTTTATTGTGTTTTCAGACATAATATTGAAGGAGAGGCTTTACTTGATTTGTAAGAATTAATGTATGACATGCTGTAGAAATACACCCAAAACACATACAGCACATAAGTGAAGACATATGAATAACTTTACTCATATGAGCAGTCCCACTGAACTCCGTCAGACTTCTCAGATGCCCAGGTTACTCAAGTGTATGTCTGCAGAATCAGGGCTATATTATGATTGAAAATAGTAATTAAGACCTGGATCCTGCAAAGACTTACACAGGTAAGTAGTCAATGGCACTATTCACATGGGTAAGATTAAGCATGGGTGTTAAGTCTTAAAACTAGAATGATTTTTAATAGTAGAATCATCGAAACCACAGAAATTAAAGGTAACAAAGGCCTGTTAGTCATCTAGTCCCCTTTATAAAAATCCTTTTTCTTAGTACAAACTAATATTACAAGGTAATTTTTATTCATGATGCTGTTATCCAGCTTTATGGTCTTTATGCTCCTTGTTTTTTCTGGTCTCGTGTTGAAAAGAAAAAATAAATTAAAACAAGAAGCTGATTTGTAAACTCACATTATGAAATATGAAGAATCGTGGGACCAACTGACCACTTCAGTGATTATGAACATTGTAAACTATTTAAAGAGAGTATTTTTCACTGTTCTTCATTAGGATCTGATTACCTCAGCCATTAACATTTGGCTCTTATTATTATGATTGTGAAATACTGTTCACACTAATGGACAAAGAAAGTTGACGTGGCTATCTTGATTAACTCATCAATAATCATTTGGAATAATTTTTCTTCATTCACTGGATGAATCACTCACATGTCCTGTAATAATGCACATTGTGGTGCAGTAAATTAACATTAAGATTATCCACCTCTGGGAGCTAGATTCTACTTCAAAGCACGGCTGAAAAGAGATTTCCAATGCAAATTCTACATACAAAAAAGTCTTTGTGTAACTTCACTTTTTTATAACAGTCTGTGCAATGTACTAGGACATGTAACCCTCAGATCATGCATGTGAGCTCCACAATCTTTAAGCCATTGGGTATTAAGGAAAATGCACAAAACTGCTCCCCATACATTTTAAATTTTTCTCCTGAGGTAAATACAATAAAATTTTTGTCTTAAAAACTATGCATAAAATCTGTAATAGATGAGGGGAAATTCTATAAAGAATAAAAACCTATTTATACTCCCTATGCTAACATTGAACTAAGAAGCCCTTAAAAAAAAATTATGGGCCTGATCCTGCAAACCTTCACTCCTTTGAGCATCCATAGTGAAGCCAATGGGACTACTCATGTGAGTAAGTGTTTGCAGGATCAGGCCCCACATCATGTGTCAAATCATTTCTCCCTGCAGAAAGCCCAAGCAAACAGGCTTTGCAACAAGGCTCTTCTCTGTAAGGATGGACTCCTGCCTTCCCACTTTGCTCCCAAGTCTCTCCAAGGTCACCAGTGCAGGTCACGGCCTGCAGTAGTTTTTGCAATTGTGGTGTACACACACCCTAAACAGGTATTATCACAGACCCCTACCTCTCTGCTGCTGCTACCCCAAATGTCTTATCTGCACCACTGCAGATAGAGCCACTAGAGCAGGGGTTCTAAAATTGGGGGTCAGGACCCCTCAAGAGGTCATGAGGTTATTACATGGGGGGTCGTGAGCTATCAACCTCCACCCCAAACCTCGCTTTGCCTCCAGCATTTATAATGGTGTTAAATATATAAGCAGGTGTTTTTAATTTATAAGGGGGAGGCTCACACTCAGACGCTTGCTATGTGAAAGAGGTCACCAATACAATAGTTTGAGAAACACTGCACTAGACAGTACAGCTCTATACCCTGCTGTGGGTAAAGTTCTCTCCTGCATACGTTCTCCACAGCCTGTCCGCACTGGGTATTCAGCCTTCCAGTCTTTAAGTCAGAGTTGCTCCTCCAGGCTTTCACCAGTGTAGCTGAGAACTAAATCTGACCTAGAAGTTTCAAACTTGTCTTGACTTCTATTTCTCAGGGAAGACAGAAAAAACAATCCAAATTTGAACAGAAGTGATTCACTAGTTTATGTAATTTATATTTAAATGCATCAATTGTCCCTGTTATGATGAAGTTTTAGAGTATTCAAGTGTGTGTATGAAAACATGCTTTTAGAGGCACTAAAACTCTAACATGGCTTAGAATTTTGTGGGCACATTGAATCGCTTTTGCTTTAGGTCACTGTGGCAATGTAAGGCTGAGCAAGTGAGCCAAAGTTCACAGGAGACTAGCAATGTACACAGAAAATTTGAACAGGGAGATCCTTGAAGTTTTGCAATGGGCAAATGCATGCATGCAACATTACTTGGATTGAGGATGTCTGAACATTTCACCCATTTTGTTTTAAATAAATCAGTACTTACTGATTCATTGGCAGTCTTACCATTAAATCCTTCCACTCCCATCCCTCCTGACCAAACCTACTTCCCATTCCCAGCACCTGATGGAGGCTACCATACCTGAAAACTATTCCCTCCAGCTGCAGGGAGTGCAGTTGAGCTCTGCACTCTGCAGAGACATGGAATTGGTACTTTCATTCTCCCCCCGCCGCACGCACGCACGCACGCACGCACGCACGCACGCACACACACACACACACACACCAGCAGAGCACCAAAAGTATCTATATGACTGTTTATTTCATTTTCTCCTTTCATCAAAGACTTTTCTTTCAACTCCTTGATTCCTGCTTGTGATGTGTAATATTCTTATTACCAAAAAATATTCCCAACTCCAAAAGGTTCTCAATTAATTAATGCATTCAAAGTAAAATGTTTTTGCAAAGAGGAGGGTACTGTTGGGAACAGAAAAAGGGAAGAACACTTGGTTGGCTGGTAAAGGTTTAATAGTAAAGCAGGCTGCACTACGGACACTTGCAGATTAAAGAACATATTGAAATATTTGAGGTATTTTCTTATAGGTGTACATCTCACTGATGGAGGTGAGAATACATGTTACATGTATATTCAATACTATTTTATAGTTACAATTAGGAATAAGTCTTCCTGTGCTGTACAGCTTAAATAAAATTTACCTGCTCTTCTCTCCCTCCTCTCTACGTAGCAGCTACATAAGCATGGGGAATCCTGACTGCTCAGCGGAGAGGTTAATATTCCTGCTGATGGAATGTTCTCCTACAACAACAGTTCCATCACAGGTATTCTCATCTTCAAATAAGGTTATGGATACAAAATGTAGGAAGTCACCAGCAAAAGCCACGTGATTTGCACTTAATTCATACCTGTCATATGGCACGGCTCATATTTTGCAGCTGTGTTGTTTTATTCACATTGTGAGACATCATTTGACGTGTATGAGAGATTCTCAAAGCACAGAAAGGATGAAATCAGAGAAAAATATTTCATGGTTATACAGACGTTGTAAAATATTCTATAGCATGAGAGAGAGCATTCGAGAGACTACAACCCTTACTCACCTGAGCAGTCCTTATACACACATAGTTCCCTCGATTTTGCTCCTGTTAGGTTGCAGGATCTTGTCTTCATTCTATACAAAGTCAATGCAGGAGTGTGTCTAATTTATGCAGGGGTCTGGACTGGCAGCTGGAGAACTCCAGGTCTGGAAGAACATTAATAAATTTCCTTAACTTATGGAAATTGTAGAGCAGCAAAGTTAGAGTTTCACTTTTCCTTTTGCAGCTATCACTTTTCCAGAGTTGGAGACGTTTTGAAAAGTTACGGGGGGGGAATGAGAAAAAGGGGGGGGGAAGGGAGGGAACAGAGGAAAGAGTGAAAGGAAAAATACACATTTTTGAAATTTAAAACAATGTTTCAGTTTCTGAAAAACAAAATGAAACTTTCCCATTGAAACATAGAACATTTTCATTAAAAAAACAAAACACATTTTCCTGGCCGGGTGGCGGGGGGGAACGTTTGAAAAAAATCCCATTTTTCAGTAGGAAACTTTTTCATTTGAGAAGTTTTGGTTAACTCTGATGGGAATGGAGAGCATGTTCTGTAGGATCTACGTCCATTCTTCCATTACTGGGAACAGAGCATTTTGTGCTCCTTCATTCTGCTCTGAACTGCCCAGTGGAAAAAAGCATTTGATTACAATGCTACTTATTAGTTTTAAACATGACATCTAAATTGTAAGGATAGGGAATGTAAGCTTTGGGATTGCCTGATCTGCTGGTGGTGGGTTATATTGCAGTACCGTAGTTATGGTTAGGTATTAATTTGGTTGTATTTTTATAGGAAGAGCAGCCAGTGCTTGATCCAAAGTCCGTTGATTTTAAATGGGCTTTAGATCATGCTCATAGTGCAGTGGTGGGCAACCTTCAGCAAATGGGAGCTGCGGGCGGCCATTCAAATGTAAACAAACTCTCTGGCAACCCACCATCACATTATTCTAACTGGCCATGTGCAGCCTGTGGGCCGCAGGTTGCCTACCACTGCACTAGAGGTTTCCCTTTCACTCATCACCCAAGAATAGGCAATGGTACCAATGGTGGAGAATGTATAGAAGAGCAACTTTTTTTAAGTCATTAGAAGTAGGACTGTCAGAATGACCAGAGGCTACTGACAGAGCTCTCTTGGCCCATGCTATCACACAAACATGTTCTTGTCTACTACACACAGATGGGAGCTATTTATGTATTGGTGAACCCAAGACAAAATCAATGAGCCCACTTGAGGATTTGAACAGTTACTTTATATGGTCATAAAAGGCATTGTTGGAAACCATGCACATAACTGCAGAGAATAAAGATACACAAAAGCAAGTAAAATATTGATTAATGGAATCAATAAAGCATAATAGGTTTAGATGCTGTGGTTCGTAAAGAACAAAATGTAATAGAAATGTTCACACAAGTATCAAAATAGCAGGTGCCAAAGGTGTGATCAGTAATCACAGTGGCACTGCCCCAAACTCTTCATTAGAAAAAACATCTCCTCCTCACTTAATTGCTGCATATGATTTACCATGTGTTGCTGATCCATCAGGAATCACAGATTCAGCACAGCCACATAAAGTCTCCTCAATAATTTGCAATTTCTTCCACTTTGACTTCAATCACTATTTCCAGAAGAGCAGATCACCATACGGACCATCCTAAATCATCTTGGTGCTTTCTTTTCAACCCTAGGATTTAAAAAACAAAACAAAACAGATTTCAAAAGTGCATTACCATTTTAATATTTGGTTTAATCTTCTTTAAGCATGGAAAAAACAAGCCATTAGGCCATTTTTAAAGTTGCACTAATTAAATATCCCGTCACTCATCAGAGAAAGGACTCACATTCCAAAATCATTAAACTTTCATGTATCTCAGTAAAACTGCAGGCAGTAAATAGCTCCATTTTATAAGATACAAGCTGACCCTGAAAATAACTTGGTTTCAGCAACATTTAATTTAATATCATACCCCACCCTCAGAATGGCCGTCTATGGCTCCTATAAGAGAGGGTCTGTAGAGAGGGCTCTGTGGGTTTTGAGGGACCAGGACTGGGGTGCATATTAATACCTGTAAAAATACTGAGAGACCATCAGCTCATTTCAATCAGCATAGTAGCAGTGAAGTTAGTGGGGCTTCGCTGATTTACCCCAGCTGAGGATCTGGCCCATCGGACTGCACCAAGCACTTTGTCAGCACTAACTAAATAATAAAAAAAAAATAACCCTCCCACTCCACATTTCTCTGGATGTGCACAGATATTCAGGCAGCCCCATAATTTGATGTTTATTGAGATAATTTGCTTTTTTCTAAATTGATATTTGGTACTTACTGTCCAAATCCTTCTCCACTCACTCTCCCTTTGTCTTTGGTTTTAAACATATTTTTCTTTTAATCTGAGCCTTTTAATGTTCTTTTCAATATTGTGCTAAAATATGAGAACAGAATGTAAATTTTCAAATGATTCCTTGCATAATGCACTATCTTGACTCCCACTAGTTTAAAAACAAACCTATCTTTCACTAAAAAAACAAAGCCTAATTTGCATGTAAATCCTGCCAAAGTCCAGCTGGTTTTAGGACTTGATTAGAAGTCATAATAATTTTCTGCAACATTTAACAAATATTAACCTAGTTTTTTTAGAAATAAAAAAGTATTATTGTATGTTAAATGGACCTTAGATTAAAAAAAAAAAAATCAAGCAGGTAAGCAACCTTAAAATGTTTCCTCTTTAAAGAAAAAAAAATCTATGAAGATTGACAAAACTAATAATCAGATTTTCCATTCTTTATAGATTAAGGTATAGGCACCATAATTTATGCCTACTGCACCAACTCCTGGAGTGTTGGAATTACATGTGGATCTCAGCTTTCATTACAAGAAAAGAAAAAAAATGTTTCTAGCACGAAAGGTTACAAAGTAAAGCTTCAAAGTATTAGAACATAAGAATGGTCATACTGGGTCAGACCAAATGTCTATTTAGCCCAGTATCCTGTCTTCCAACAGTGGCCAATACCCAGTGCCCCAGAGGGAACGAACATAACAGGTAATCATCAAGTGATCCAACCCCCATTCCCAGCTTCTGGCAAACAGAGGCTATGGACAACATTCCTGCCCATCCTGGCTAATAGCCATTGATGGACCTATCCTCCATGAATTTATCCAGTTTTTTTGAGCCCTGTTATAGTCTTGGCCTTCACAACATCCTTTGGCAAAGAGTTCCACAGGTTGACTGTGCATTGTGTGAAGAAATACTCCCTTTTGTTTGTTTTAAACCTGCTGCCTATTAATTTCATTTGGTGACCCCTTGTTTTTGTGTTACGTGAAGGGGTAAATAACCCTTTTTCTCCACACCATTCACGATTTTATAGACTCTGTCATAGCTCTTCTTAGTCGTCTCTTTTCCAAGCTGAAAAGTCCCAATCTTATTCATCTCTCCTCATATGGAAGCTGTTCCATACCTCTAATCATTTTTGTTGCCCTATTCTGTATCTTTTCCAATTCCAATATATCTTTGTGATGGGGCAACCAGAACTGCACGCAATATTCACGATGTGAGCATACCATGGATCTAGATAGAGGCAATATGATATTTTCTGACTTATTATCTATCCCTTTCCTAATGATTCTGAACATTCTGTTAAACGAGTAACCAAAGCAACAATCTCTGCCTGAATCTGCAGGCACAGTAAACCAATAGCTTTGAGAGGAGTCAGCTGCCCCAGGCATCTCAATAGGGTTCTGACTCCAAGGTCCTCTGCTCTGAGGAGCCCTGCCAGTATCACTCAGAAGAGTCTGTGGGTATGTCTACACATCAGTAAAATAACAAACCCACAGCACTGAGTCTCAGAGCCCAGGTCAGCTGCCTTGGGCTTATGGGCTCCAGCTGAGGGGCTAAAAATAGTAGTGTAGATGTTTGGGCTTGGGCTCTGAGACCCACTCCCCTCGCATATGGCAAGAAGCAACTACGCAGCAGGCCTATCCCACCTACTCAAGCAGATACATTCCAGCTGCTGCTGAAAGTACTGGGGGCCACCCCAGCTGCCACCTCAGCCTCTCTTTGGAAGCAAGAAAGGGGACTCCTGCCACTCATGAAAGGAAGAGGCCTATGCTGTCACTTTTGTGGGAGAGAAAGGAGCCCCATGGCCCTCCCTCACTACGGCCACTTCACGTGGGGGACTACATGTTGTATTATGCGTAGGGCACCGATTGCCTTAATTTGGCCCTATTTATAAGGAGTTTTTTTAAAAAACCTTTTCAGGAAAGGAAATTGTTTATCATGGTTTGCACCGTTAGTGCTCCTGTGTATTTCAGTTCAACATCAGGAAAGTTAAACAAAAACACAGAGATGGGCACTAACAAATGTTATTCACTTCCTTTAATAATACTTAACTGAATTATTTTAAAAACAAATTATTTCTGGGAACACCTGGTCTTTTTTAGATGTACTGATAGTTATCTTTAGTAGTATATTCTAGAGGAAGTTTATTACCCTGAAAGAACAAAACCTTGATAAGAATGAATCTCCAGAACTCTATTACTGTGCAGGTCTTTCACAGATTTCTAGGTATACAGAGGGAAACTTCTCTAAACAAATAGCTGAAAAGGATTGTGGTAGCTCTATGAAGCAAATAAAGGTCATGTATTCATTGGCAAAATATGATTATCAAGGCTTCTTGCAGCCAGATTTTCAGACTCAATCTCCAAAAGCGGCAGTCCTCTTGTTTGTGTATGCAAACCACCATTTGTGCATATAAATTGGGCAAGTGGGTGGCCAGCTGTCTCCTACACACAGACATATGTGGGTTTTGCACATGTAAAATGGGTTCACACACACATTGCGGGTACAATTACCAGTGTTACCAACTCTTGTGATTTTATTGAAACTCACAATTTTTGGTGTTTTTCTTAAAGGTCTGGCTCCTGGAATCATATGATTTAAAAAAGCTGGGATTCTCAAAGTAATTTTATAGCCAACAATTTTCTCCTGGCTGAGAAAAGTATAAAAGAGAATGGTGGAGGCTCAAAAAAAATTCAGAAGGCAAATAAAAAGAACCCCAAATTTGTTTCAAAATCCATGAATTTTAAGCCAATTTCCTGATATTTTCAAGGACAGACTGATGATTTCTCACAAAACTGAGTGACTGCGCAACAAAATGTTGATAAATGCAAAGTAATGCACATTGGGAAACAATTCCAACTATACGTACAAAATGATGGGATCTAAATTAGCTGTTACCACTCAAGAAAGATCTTGGAGTCACTGTGGATAGTTCTCCGAAAACATCTGTTCAATGTTCAGTGGCAGTCAAAAAAGCTAACAGTGTTAGGAACCATTAGGAAAGGGATAGATAATAAAACAGACAATATCATAATGCTACTATATAAATCCATGGCACACCTACACCTTGAATACTGTATACAGTACTGGTCATTCCATCTCAAAAAAAGATACTAGAATTGGAAAGGTACAGAGAAGGGCAACAAAAATTATTAAGGATATGGAACAGCTTCTGTATGAGGAGAGAGTTAAAAGACTGGGACTTTTCAGCTTGGAAAAGAAATGACTAAGAAGGAATATGACCAAGTTCTTTAAAATCATGAATGGTGTGTAGAAAAAAAGTGTTATTTACCCCTTCACATAACACAAAAACAAGGGGTCACCCAATGAAATTAATAGGCAGCAGATCTAACACAAACATTAGGAAGTACTTCACACAATGCACAGTCAACCTGTGGAACTCATTGCCAGGGGATGCTGTGAAGGCCAAGACTATAACAGGTTCAGAAAAGAACTAGATAAATTTATGGAGGATAGGTTCATCAATGGCGATTAGCTAAAACGCTCAGGGATGCAAGCCCAGGCTCTGGGTGTGCCTACCCTCTGATTGTCAGAAGCTGGGAGTGGATGACAGGGAATGGATCACTCAGTGATTGCCTGTTCTGTTCATTCCCTCTGAAGCACCTGGCATTGACCACTGTCAGAAGACAGGGTACTGGGCTAGATGGACTTTTGGCCTGACCCAGTATATCCGTGTTTATTTTTGAGTACTTGGGGTTGGCCGTACTGAGTCAGTTGTCAGTGCTGTTTGAAAAGCTACAGCTGAAACTTTGCCCTGTACTGGCCTTGCTCCTCCAGCTGGTATAGACATGGGCAAGACCTTAGCCTATTGCTGCCCTATCCTATCCTGCCCCCTATAGAGGGTCTAGCTTTACATTACAGTCATATTTTAGCCTAGATTAGGGACCAGCAACATCAAAATGTTAGGGGCATTGGTGGGGGGGGGGGCGGGAGTGGAGTTAATGGACACCTAGGGAAGTTATTTCTTCATTATCATAGAATAGTGCAGAACTATCTAGGCAGCCTCCTGTCATACTGCCTGCCTAACAGCTTGAGGATAATCAGTAGCATGCAGGCTACTATTTCACTCTCTTTGAAACACCTATGGGTAGTCCTTCCCACTTCCCTCCAAACATCTAGGCGTTAGCTATTACCATTCCAGCACAGGCTCTAATACCAGAGTGCCAGGTACACAGAGCAAAACTCCTCTAAAGCTACACAGCATGCCACACCCATTTCCTTAGCCTGGAATGCTCATCAGACGTCTCTGAATACTTCACAACCCCACTGCACTTTTTAGGGTTTCAGGCAAACTTAGCCTGTTACTCATCAGGCTGTTTTGATGGCACACTACCCACAAGTACCCATCCTGCTGGGTATTTCTATCCTGTCTCATCTTTACTTAGTATGAAGGGTATAATAAATAAGCATGCAATAACAGTGCGTCACTCAGCATTATTACTGTACAAGGACCTTAGATGTCACATTTGCAAATCTGCTTGTCAGGTCACAGCTGCTACAAGTCTACCTGAATGTACTGAGCTTGTCATTTAATGACTTCTGAGGATGTGAATGGCAAACAATTCAAGTACCGCCCTAACGTCATAGCACAGTGACAGCTGTCCTGTGGGAGGGGCTGTAAACCCAAGACAGTCAGCAGCCGTGGTAAACAGCAGGATACCAAAAGTGACCACTGCTTCATCCTCCCACACGTATCTTATTCAGCTACACTTCTTTTGATGACATTAAATGCTGCTGCAGCATAAAGAGAAATGTTAGTCTACAAAAGAAATACAAAAATTAATTTACTGCTTAAAACAACAAAAGAGAATATTAGAACCTGGAACCATGGCATGCGTAATACTTTTATCAAACAACTTCCAAGATGAAAAGCAATATATCCTTTGGTTTGTTAGCATTGAGAAATATATAAATGTGAAGAACATGTTCACTATTTGTAAGAATCTTCATGAGATCAAAAGAGGAGTAAATTAATGCTGCTTTGTTAGATAAGTCTGCTGTTATTTCCTTGCTCATCTGGCATTGTTTTAACTCATATTCAACAAAAACAGACATTTTAGGGAAGAGTAACATTCTCATTTAAGCCGCTTTGCAAAAAAACCCACAAACAACAAAAAAGACACTCACAATCAACACTATTAATCCAATTTAGAAGAGAAGTTAAGAGGTTACAGAGCTGCAAGACACAGATTTAAATATCAACACTCTCCATCTTGGGGACTATTGGAAGTAAAAATATTGATTGTATGGCTTTGGTGAATAGTGAGTGCAAACATGCAAATCAGACTTCAGAGTGAACTACCATATTTGGCAGCTTTTCTTTTTATATGCACAAAATGGATATACAGATAACATTTCTGAATGAATGCTAAATGTTCTGATGCTAAACTTCCAGCTAAGTCAACATGTGACTGTGATGTGGAGAATTTTCCTCCTCCAATGATCTTTATAAATCAAAAGCGGATTCTGCTACTACACCACTGATTTCTCACCACTGTGAGATCAGGATCAGGTCTACAATGAGGTTTATTTTCTACATGCAATCCAGTTAAATTCTGTAAAGGAAAAAACCCACTGACCTTCAGAAAAATGCAAACAAAGCCTCAGCAGCAGGCCATTATTACTTTGACTAATCAGAGAGAAACCACCTGCAGGAATAGCCCCTTTTCTGTTTACTCCCAGCAGAACCTTCCAAATGATGATTAATCACTGAATAAGATGAAGAACTGACAACCACATAATGACAAAGAGAAAGCAGAGATGGGGACTGATCAGTGGATGCATGTGGTCCAAGCATGGGTGGGTGGAAGGGCCGAAGAAGATGGATGACCCTGTAAATGCTTGACACTTAAGTATCTTGTATATAACAGGAGGACTGCTGTAGTAAAGCTACTGCCAAATTCAAGCAAATAATGCTGTATACATCAAATTGACACACTTCCTTGAGTTGTCAAAAAACAAGGTAGAGGGGTGACTTCCTAAGAAATAAACTAATGAGGCTTTTAATTGGAAAGCTATGCCTAGATAATAACAGAAATAAGAGATACTGTAAATGACAGGCTAATCCATTACAGAGAAAGACATTGTGAAGGTTTCGCTGATTATATCCAGATTATTCTAACTATGTCCCTACTAATTTGAAAAACGATGAATCACAGGGTTCAAACAGGGCTCAGATGAGTCAATTATATTAAGCAGTGATATCAAAAGCTCATATTTTCTACACTAAGGAATCAAGCATGTTATGCCCAACAACAAACAGAAATGAACTATATTACACATTCTCAATTGACCAAGTCATTAGCAACATGGAAGAATGTTTCTCTAATTTTTCAATATTTTCCGGATGTTCTTGCCCCCACGGAATCCCTTCTGGCAGACATTTATTAACATGAAAAACATCTGTAGGAAATGAAAAAGTGTCTTGCAGCATTCTGCTGATATTCTCTCTAATTCTAGAGTTACATTAGATGCTTACATTTAATACTGATGGAATAAGAAACTTTGTTAGCAATTGGGCACATTCTCCTGAGTGTCTTTAGTACTCAAATCTGCAACACTCTCCAAGACGCATTCAAGGGACCAGTCCTCCATTCCTTACACACTTAAACCTCTCACTGAAGTCAATTGTAGTTTGGAGTGTGCAAGAAATGCAGGAATAAGCCTTGGGGCCCAATTCAGTGTTCCTTCACATCTTGTGTGGTCATTTACACCAATGCAAAATGGGTGTACAACACTACCGTTCTGATATTTTGCATCCAGCTTGCATTGGTAGAGGGGGAGATTTTCAAAGGTGCACAGCGGAGTTAGGCACCCAATTCTTTTTGAAAAATCACCCCCATAAATGAGTATGCAAGATGCATGACGACAGTGGATGTGAGCTTAATTGCCTCTGCAAGTCACTTTTTAGTGAACAAATATAAAAAGGTTGGCGATTTCATTCTTGCAGTGATTTGCAAAATCCCCATTAATTTCAATGGGAGACAGTTCTTTTTTTCTAGGAATTTAGTAGGGCTAGCCACAAAAATGGGAATGGTCTTCCACAAAATATTTCAAAGCTAAATTAAATATTTTCATTCCATTTTCATTCATTTCAATTTGAAAGAAAAAAGTTGTCAAATAATTGCAAAACCTTTTCATATAGGACCCTGATGCAGTATTGTTTTTCTGAATCTGCCAACAGGAATCCCAAAATAACAAACACAAATCATGACCCCACACACAGCCTGAACAGCTGAGCTGGGGAGTTCCTCTGGAGCCAGAGGGAAGGAATCTTTCCCTAAAGGCCAATCCACCCTAGAGAAGTTGCTTCATAGGCATTTTTTAAAAGCCCACTAGGTGCCTATCTCCATCTGTGCACGCCTGAATGCTTTAGTTTATCTGCATATAAGTACCTAACTCAGTCTTGAAAAATAGAATTTAGGCTCCTATGTCACTTCAGCATGTTTGAAAATTTTACCCATCTGTGGGGGGGGGTGTACTCCCCATGCTAGCCCTGCAAAAGCTGAATTGGTCCAAGTGGGCCCAATCAGCCAATTAGGCTGCAGCGGGGTAGTCTGCAGTCACTCCCTGGGAGAAAGGAGTTGAAAGGCTGGCAAACCCAAAGGAATGGGGAGTGCCAGGAGAAAAGAGGCTCAGGGAAAGGCAGCAAGGTGCAGGAGGGAACCACATCTTGACTACTGTTTAGAGGCTCCCTGAGCCAGAACCCAGAGTAAAGGGAGGGCCCGGATTCCCCTATCAGACACTGAGGGAGTGGCACCTGGATGAATGGGAGGACAGTGAGACCACTGGTGAGCAGGGACTTTGGTACACATCCCCGGAAGGGGAAACCACACAGTGACCTGGCTGGAGGGCCAAGTCACAAAAGAGGCGTTGAAGTTTCTGGCATGAGAGAGAAGCTGCAGATCAAGAGAAAGAGGCAGAGAGGTGGTGTGCAACCGCAATCAGAGGCATTGACCACACAGAGCTAATTCCCAGAATGGCCAGGAGGTACCATCCTGCTGTGAGAATAGCCCCATCACGTCATCTTATTTGACTCTCACTGCTTCCCTTGGGAGACAGTTACACAGCTTTGTACTGCTCCCCATCAGAAAGTTTGTGTGATTTTAAATGGTTATTTTTTGGTAATTTCATCCCATTGCTCCTACCATAGCTTGTACCAGGCTGAACAGCTCCTCAGGATGGCTATCCATTATGTTATAATTCATGTATTCATGCATCTATCATTAGATTTTGCATAATATTTACATTTGTCCCCTAATTAATAGTTCAGATCACTCATAACAGTAGACACTAACTTCTGGTCTAAATCTACTGACTATGAACCATACTCTGGCATATGTGCTGTACAGACTTACTGAAGCCAATGCCAAGTTCTATCCTAAGTTATCCTACTCTCCTACCCCTTTGCTCTCCTTAACCTCTCCAAATGCTCTAATGGTCTTCTCTGACTAGTCACTGCCTTTCCAACAAGAATCAAACTCTTCCAATACGTCTTTATTCTCTTTGGGCCCCAGTGTTCTGTACCTAACCTTGATACCTTCACATGTACAGTACCTCAGTTACTACTTGCTTAAGGACTCAGATTAAATCCACGGTCATCTTTTATTGTGATAAACACAGCATTTCCTGCTGAAAAGAAGTCTAATTTTCAAGATGTCACTGGGCCCAACAGTTCTCTCTCTGTCCACACATTGGTAATCACTACAGATTTGCTAATTATTTGGTCTCCACATCGAGGATGTTCCATTAGAACATAGATGTTGTTTCATACATAGATTTTCAAACAAGCCTCTGATACTCTTCTGTACTGACATTTGATAAATCCTCTAGTATTGTAATACTACCTTTTATATGTGTGTCTTTTACCCTCTACAAAGTTTCCACTGACAACCATGCTGACTTTTTTGTTTTCTTGTTTCTCCCCTCTATTCTGCCTAGGACTCCAGGCTTTTAAGTTCACACTAAAAAAAAAAAAAGAAAAAGAAAGAAAGAGAGAGAGTCTCTTTCAATAGACTCACCAGGAAACAATCCATACTACATGCCAGAGCTAGAGATGTGTGAACTTAATTTCAATGAAATAAGAAATTACCCAACTTTTTCCTCAAATTCCCAGTCTTTTTTGAAGTTTGATTACATAAGCTATTTTATTGGCTTACTTTAATTTTTGTGGCTTTGTATACATTTGGGCTCTAGCCAGGATCAGACTAATTGTTATGAATATTTGCAAAGATCTCTTAGTGGCGTTTGAAATACACAAAATAAGATATCTAGTTTTAAAGTGATCAGAAATAGAGAAGCAAGAGACATATGAAGTTGCAGGGGACACAAGGGATCTCTTACTGTGTTATCTTTTTCTTTAACACCTCATCTCAGAACTCTTATGAAAACAAACATCTCAATGAGTAGTGGAGATATGGAAAAGCACAGGCCTTGCATTTTTCCCTCTAAACATTTAAAACATCTTGAGCTGTTCTTTTGTAAGAAGATTGATGTCTTTTAGGATAATGCTTCAAGGAACTACATTTACAAAAAATACCAGCTCTTTTCAGTTACTTCTCTGCATGTGCCAGGATATTGCTGAAAATCAGCAACCTTAGAGTGTTAATGTTCAACCAGGTACAGTAAAAGGTGCAAAGCCCTGAGCGATAGATCAGCTTGACAGTTCCAACACTCCAGCCTATTTAGTCAGGCATGTACTTTCCTTGTAAGTTGCCTTGTCTAATTAGCTGCTGAGGTGTTCCATCTTCATCCCTAGAGGCCTCGCTGCTGATGGAAAGTAGAAGAAATTGCTGCTATGGACCATGACAGAGCAGCGCTTGATTGTGCTACAAGATGTCCTGTGGATGAAGTCCAGACAGTTTTGACTAATCATCAACTTTGCAGCTCTTAACATCAGTTCTTTTCTTTCAGTAGTGTTAAGAGAGAGACTTTGGAAAAATCTGAAACTCCACATAGAAGATAATGGATTGCTTTATTTGTTTTAAAAAGGGCTGATTACAGCAGGCACCACCACCAGAGCAACTGTAAGACTGAGAAAACCATGTGAAGATGGGATTTAACATCAAAGAGATTTTTAATGTATGTAGGATCAGAACACATTTTTAGAAACATCATACGCCTTTGCAAATGAAGTTTATAGCAATCAGCAAACCCATCCCTCCATGTGCAGCTTAGATTTATAGTTGGATTCATATACCAGAGGACCATTCAGTGAAAAAAGTTTGAGGTGGAATGTGGGGAGAGGAAATATAGCAGATTGCAGAATAAGCCTGAAGTAAGGTGCAACTGATCAGGACACACAAGTTAATGAGGACAGACACAGGGATGAACTTTAAGTGTCAGGTCGCAACTTTATTAAGATTTAACATTGCAGAGGAGCACTATTTGCCCATCTCCCCAGACCAGGCATTTAGGTAGATCCAGTACACAGTTTACAAGGCCTTATATAGCCCATCACACAGTGTAGACTCTCCACTGCCTATCCCAAGGCTTCAGGTTGCTCTGCTGAATCCTCTGACCTTTCTCCCATGAAAGGGACAGAAGATACCAAAGATGGACTCTGGTCTGCAAGGACTTCATGTCTCCCTTTTTCCAGGCCTGGGGTTCACCAGCAAAATCCGCATCTCATTTTCTGTTTACTGGCCCTTTGGCCTTGTACCCACACTGGACACTGGAGGTGCCAGCAATTATCTTGGTTATAAGTTCAGCTAAAAATGGGGACAAAGGCCTAAACTCCATCCTAGGATTTAAATATATGATTGTGAGAAGCAAAAGCCAATCAGCTCACATCTCGCCAGCTGGCCAACAGGCAGTGAACACCTGGGAGAAAGAGGGGCCTACTCCTATGCACTTCCCTGGTGGATCCAATGAAGTTCCCATCCATTAAATTGGCAGTAGCAATGTACTAAAAATATTTTCAATATACTGTCCTCACTGTAAACAATTTGAATATTCAAGCAGTCCTCGAAATGGTGTCCAAGTTTCATTCTCAGAAGAAGTGAGCAATTTCTACAGTAGCATTGTCTCTTATTTTCTTTGTATATGACAGAAGATGGTTAACCATCTGTACTTTCATATCCAGCCAGTTGTTTCTTACTTTAAATATCCCTACATTCAAATGAGAAATTCCTAAGGTTTGCATGTGAATAAGATCTTAAAATAGTTTAGGATACTGTAACACTGATACGATATGCCAGTTTAACACTTCAAAGAATCAGCCCCATTCTCCTAACACTGCCAATCTTGTTCATTATTGACCTGTCTCTAACCTCCCTTTTGGGGAAATGTTATTGAGAAGGTCAAGGCAAATCAACTTTGACACCTTAGGGTCCCCACATTTCCTAAGCTTCTTTCAGTTTGTTTTTAGGCCCATCAATGATACAGAAACCGCATGGGTTTCACTGATCGATTATATGTTCTTAGTGATGGAGAGTGATCAAGGGCCTGACCCTGACCCCACTTATACTGGTTTTGCATGTCAATGGAATTGACATCAGTAGAATTGGTCCTGATTTACACCAAAGTGAGTTTAGAATAAAGTTTCAAATGTCTATGCTGAAGCTTGTGGATTAGCTAACTTTGATACCACAGACCACAAGGAGCATTAGTACAGCTTCTATACCTTGTGGGGATATAGGGGTGTCTCTTCATTGGCTCCATTTTTACCCCACAGGGAACGCCAACAACAGTGGCGGATAATTTTTCATCTACCCACAGGGCGGTCTTGAGAGACTTAGCATATCTCAAGGTTCTAGTGTGTCACCAGTCTTGTTCAGGGTATACGACTAGAAGAGACCACAAGGGGAATTAACAAGGTAATTTGAACTGAAGTACTATTGATATAGTAGTATTTAACTTTACATCCCTTTTCATCACTTCTAGACAGTACAGTCTCAAGGCTCTCTCATGTCTGGGTTTTTGTTGAGAAGCTGATTAAGGCTTGACCTAGATATGCTAGATGTAATTACACACAAAATTATGTTAAGATTATTAAGGCTGCAAAGTCAAGCACACAGAAGTTAGGAAATGCCAGAATTAGAGTTGCCTGTATAACCTTAATTTGGCTGTCTTGTATGTAAGCATTATGATACATAATTTAATTAGATGATCATACTTTTTTTTTCCACAGGGCCCCTTATTCGTTCAGTGCAGCGTGGACAGTGCCCAGTTAATGAGCAGCTACTCAATATTTTGTTTTAACCTCATTGTTTAATATGTGGTCCCATGCCTTATTAACTATACACTACTCAAACCCTGCTCTGAAGACAATTAATTTCCTCATGGGCTTTTTTATGATGCTCATCACTCTAGCATCTAAGTGCTTTCCAAACATTATTTAATTAATCTTCGCAACACCCCTGTGAGATGAGGGGGTGGAAATAGCCCTATATTATATTCTCTGGGGAACTAAGGTCCAGAAGGATTAAGGTCAAAAGTATCCACTAGTTTTGGGTAACTGATCGGAGACAACTAGGGTGGGTGGGGCAAGGATCCGGAGAGGCAGTGGGAGGATACTGAAGTTGGATAAGGAGCCCAGAGAAGGAGACAAGGAGCCAGTGATGGGGATGTGGGAGGGGAATAAAAATAGATTGGACAGGAGCAGTTGGGACTGATTGGGCAAGGGGACTGGGACTGTAGGGAGACTAGGGCTCACTGGGCATGGAGTCTGACTGACTGGGATGAAAATCCTGAGGAGTGGAGACTGGGAATGTGACTAGGACAAGGGGCCAGGGTTGGGCAAAAAACAGCATTGGAACAGGGACAGGTTGGCAGGTATGAGACAGAAGGAAGTGAGTTTGGGGAGATGGGCAGAAGAGTCTTTGACTAATAGGCAGTACTACCAGTTCCACCTATAATACTGTTTGCAGTAGGAAAACATCCAAAAATGAGGGCAGAATTAACATCTACCAGCATGATTGAGAGGGGTTGCTCACCTTTTTGATTACAGTTTGCACAATTCTGGGGGTCCTATGGAATCCACAGTAGCTAAGAATGTTTTTGGCCCATCTACATCTGGCAAGAAGAGACCTTTCCCATCAGAAACAGAGCTCACCAACCATTTATGCCCTCTTAATTAGATTACTGCAGCATGCTCCCCATGGGGCTGCATCTGAAGACTTCACCAAACCCCCTATTAGTGCAGTGTGCAATTTCCCATTTATTTAGTGATTTAGTTTTTTTGCTTGTTTGTTTTACCGACGGAATATGAAGCCTATAGTCTGTGCTGGCTACTAATTCATTTCTGAGTGCAATTCAAAGCGCTCATTTGCTTTCTATGGTTTGGGTCCAGGTTACCTTAAAGACCACTTCTCTCCTGGTGTTGCATCCCAATAACCGAGATCAACTGAGGCATTCAAACTACTATGAACCCCCAGATATAATGATCTGCAGGCTGGATGTAGTGCATTCCCACTAAGGATCCCTCATCCTGAGAGCTCATTTGATCTATATGACAAAGCTTAAATGCACTGACTTTCAGGGAACACTGAAAATCCCATCTATTTATATAGGCGTTTCCTCAAATACGTGTTTTAAGAGAGTACTTGAGTTTTTTGTTAGTTGGAGGTTTGTATTTGGGGTGGGAGGAGGGGAGGTTTACTTGATTATTTGTTTTTCCCAAATTCTTTAAATTGATCGAGAAAAATGATCGTGTACACCTGTTCTCTGAGAGCATTGGGACAGCTATTTTTAACTGGATCACTCACTTTTTATTTCTAGCGTTACATTAGACATATTTTAATTTCAGCAAATTGTTTCAAGAGGTGAAATGCTGACACAGTCTACTGGCAAAACCATTAGCTGTCAAAATAAAACAGGCTTCATAGTCCCTGAACAAGAAGATCAACTACATACAATAGAAATAAGACCCCCTCAGTACATTTCTACTTTTCAGTAGTTAGTGGACTATTTCTGTATTAAATGTAATAGAGTTTTTAAAGGCTGCCAGATATTTTGGGGCTCTGCAGATAAGGTCCTTTTTTGCAGAAAAAAATAGATCTAGCATTCCTGTTTATATAGGGAAATCATTGAGGAACATGACTGAACTGCAGCCCTACACTAGTAATGACTAGGTAGTCATCATTTTAAAAAACAATGTCACAAAAGCTATTTCAACGCTGTCACTCTTAAGAATAATTAGTTTCCATCAAAGCAACAGATTATCTGTTCATGTTGTCCACTGGGTCATTACAATGAGCAACCAATACAGATAAATGGTATCTAATCTTTTCTGCTCTTCTATTGGACTGATTGATGATTATAACATCTCTAATATTATAAGGCAGAAAAATTATGCTGACATTTAGAAGCAAAAGCACAGAAAGATAAAACTAAGTACAAAGCACGCCTAACACCATAAAAAAATCTAAAGACAAATAGAACTGAAAACTGAATGGCAATTAGGCCAAAGGAGAATTATAGAAGGGAAAGGCTATACCTTGTCGGTGGCAGGCAGCTCAATTAATTATATAGCAAGAAGGGAAATCCAGCATTTCTGTGAGATGTCATTAAAAGGCATATTGACTTAACCTTCTTTACATGTTATGCTTTAAAAGAAGACAAAAGGATTGTTCCTTTGGTTGAGTTTAAGACATAAAGGAAAACATAATATCAATTGTTCCTTTGGTTGAGTTTAAGACATAAGGGATAACATAATATCGATTGTTCCTTTGGTTGAGTTTAAGATATAAGGGTAACATAATGAGAGATGGCTATGTAGCAAATGAGACTGAGAAAGAAGAAACTGCAGTTACTGACACTCTTATTTACTAGCTTCGATATATTATTGCCTTTTTCCAGTTAGCATTGCTCATCATATTGCTTGTCAGATATTATAAGCACAGAACATGCTCTAAACTAGAAATTGAATGAATGATTGGCTTGCATCTACTGTACATATAATCTCCATGTACAGCTAACCGCCATTAACTAACTACCTGAACCTGCAAGATTTGTGTGCCTTTGAAGTCTGTAGGAGATGAAGGTGCTCAGAACCTTGCAGGATCAAACCCTCAAGGAGCCACGACTTTTCACATTCCATTTAGGACACTGAATCATTAATTCTATACTCATCTCTCTCTATATCCTTTTCACTCTAATAGTTCTGCTTTTGTTGCAGCTTTGACCACAAACCTGCCCTCTAATCAGAGCACTGGGTTAACAGGCAAGCTTTGGAACTGCTCCATAGCCACTACAACTTCTGGGCCAATGCAGCCCTAATTAGGGTGACCTGATGTCCCGATTTTATAGGGACAGTCCCGATTTTTGGATCTTTTTCTTATGTAGGCTCCTATTATCTCCCACCCCATCCCGATTTTTCACATTTGCTGTCTGGTCACCCTACGCCTAACGAATCCCCTCCAGAGGTCAAAAGGATGGCAGTATCTGCCTAACAGTGGATCCTCTGGCTCTACTCCAGCCTGATCCCATCCCCTGCAGGCTGAAATAGGAGGATCCACTATGAAGCTGAACTGCAATGCACCCTTTGCATTGTCCCAAATCCTGATATCCCCCCACTAAACGCAATGAAACCACACCAGTTCCTCTCCCAGGAGACCCTCCAAAACCACAGAGGCAGCTCGAGGACAAAACCCTTCTCACCCTTACTCACACAAATCATCCCATTTACATTAAATAATATTACTTGTGTGAATAAGGGGAAACTAAAGGAACTAAACTAAACTCAACTAAAACCTAAAGAAACTTTTTCTTTAAAAAACCCTTTAGTACAAGATTAAGGCTGTACAGTTAAGCACTCAGAAGCCAGAAAATACCAACATTAAGGTTCCACGTACCCCCTTATGCTTATGAATTACAATGGTCTTTAATTATACAATCAAATACTGTTTCTCCAACAGTGCAATAAGGCATTAACATTTTTAACAACAAGAATTTTCTATTACTATCAATATGCAAAAAGCAAATATAGAAAACTAAATTCATAGGGCCTTAGTCCTGAAGTTTCCTCAAACACTGTGCTTCTATATTCTATTTATCCTCAACTATGACATTTTTCCTTCAGGTTATCAGACATGTTCATAATTTCCAGTTCCAAGGTACTGTGTATAATAGGATGTAGATGTTCCTCCCATAGGCTCAAATTACATTGTCCTTAGTTTCTCCAATATTTCAGTTACATTAAGAAAATCATTTACATGAAACCACTGGCATCAAAGTAAATGTTATGACTTGCACAGAAATGGACTAAAGAGTTTCCATGCCACAGAGATATTCAGAAGTGCATGTGTGGATAAATATCAGTCTGAAATGTCAACAAATCAGGTGTCATTGCCTACCAAAGTTTACCAAGAACAGTATTTCTAGGAATGACAGATCATGGACCAGTGCTCATTGCACTTATAACCAGAGCTGGACAGGAAACAGTTTTCCCATCCCATGAGCATTTGAGACCAACCATTTTTTCTGTCACAAATCAGAACGAAAAAGTAGAAATCTCAAAAACTGTGAGCCAAAAATCTGAAAGATTTCATATTAGGAAATCAAAACATTTTGTCCTGAGAATTTCAAAATGTTTTGATTCTTTTTTTAAAAACACATTAGAAATTAACAAATTTCTAAACAAAAACTCATTTCAAAATGGAGAAATGGTACTTTTTATTTTGAAGATATCATAATTGGACATTTCAATAAGTTTGAAACTTTTTTCCAATTTTTTTTCAAAAACAGGAGATGTTAAAATTGACCTTTCCCACAAACAAACATTTTCAGTTTTGATAAGTCAGTATTTTCTGCCAAAAAATGTTTTGTTAAAACACTCCTGAGCAGTTCTACTTATAAACCTAACAGTTGAAGAAGTCTAAAAGTTTAAGTGTTTTATTGACAGAGCATACTGGCTCCTAAGGAACAAATATTGCACATTTATCATGTGAATTCACGGCTTGTGAAATATTAGTCCATAAATGATATCAGGATAATATAATCATGTGCAGCAGTAAGTCAGCAGGAATCCATAAATCACCATACACGGGGAACAAATATTTAATAATGGGCTTTTTAATCTAGCAGAGAAAGAGACAACATGATCCAATGGCTGGAAGTTGAAGCTAGACAAATGCAGACTGGAAATAAGGTGTAAATTTTTAACAGTGAGAGTAATTAACTGTTAGAGCAATTTACCAAGGGTCATGGTGGATTCTCCGTCACTGACAATTTTAAAATCAAGATTGGCTTTTTTTCTAAAAGATCTGCTCTGTGAATTAATCTGGGGAAAGTTTTATGGCCTGTGTTATATAGGAGGTCATAATGGTCCCTTTTGGCCATAGAGTCTATGAAAATCCTATAGGGGAAAATGACAAGATAATGTGCACATGTGCAGAAAAACATGTTTCTAAACTAAAATTAGGCCATATCATGAGATCAACTTTTAAGAATTCCCCACTGCAGAGTTCTTTTGAAAAATAAGTTATATGCTATAGACCTGGGCTATTAACCAGTTTAGTTTTGTTTTTCCCATGGTATCCAAAGGAACTAGTCCATGCTTTAGTCTGCTTTGTTCAGTTTTAAATGTAATTTTTGCAATGTAGGTCACAGGAGTGCAAAAATAAAACTAACCAGCCTTTCCCCAACACACACACACACAAAATCCCAGGACAAAAGCAGCTTCCATTTCTCTGTTTTTTGCTGATAGCTCTAAAAACCAACCAGTCAGCCAGATCTAAAGTTTCAAATCTGATATTCGACTGCTGAATGAAGCTTAAAAGGGCAAACTACAGGAAAAATTCTGTCTTTGCTTCTCTGTAAGATAGGTGAGCAGAGTGATATCAGCTGAGCAGGGGTTCCTGAGACATTCTGCCTGTACAATGTAGGATGGCTCAGGAAACTAGGGACAGCATGTTCAGCAGCATCCTCAATGGTGTTCCAGTGCCCCACCCCCAGTTCCTCTCTGTGCCTGCTGCCAGACGGCAACATACAGAGGGGTGGGGGTTGATGGTGCATGGGCAGGAGCCTGCCAACTCTGAGAATGTTAGCTGAGTTTTCCCCAGGGCTCAGGAAGTGCTAGGTCCATATTCTCCCTGGTTTCTGAGTTGGTACATAGGCTGGCATTGTAGGGGGAAGGCCTTATGTGCCCACTTTCCTCCCTAACATGATGGTGCAAAACTGAGCACAATTTTGCCCTATGGTTTTATGATGGAAACATACAGACTTAAAACACAAACAGCCCGATTCCTTCACTTACACCAGTGTAATTCCACTGACTCCAGTGGAGGACAGCAGACTAATCATGCCCAGAGTTCACAGTACTGCACTTTACCCTGCCTTTTGCTGAATAGTGTGGAGGTGCAGGACAGGACAAGTTCCATGAGTTTCCATTTAACTGCATGTGAATTGCTCTGGTGACTAGTCCACCTCATCTGAGATCATCATTCCTGCCTTCCAACTGTAAGTAGGGTCTGCTGAATTCTTCCCTGACAGCTAGCTGAGGGGGAGAGACTTCAAGAGGAATCTGTATTTACATGAACGCAGATAGAGAGGTGTGCTGCTCAAAGTGATCAACTTTGGCTGGAGTTGGGTTACACATCATCTTAGTACTGAATGCCAGGGTAATGAAATGCTGATACCAATGTTGGCATTATAGTGAATAAAGGGGAGCGGAAACTGTGCTTAACCTGTCCCAAATGAGGGGGTCACCCTCAGCCGAAAGGAGACCTCATTAAGCCAGGGGCTCAAATGCCAGAGCCCTGTGAAGAGTAAGAGGGATGGGGACAGGTGTCCCAGGCAGGAGGTGTGGACCCTCCCCCAGGGGTCCTCCCTGGACTGGTTTAACCTGTCTCCCCCCCCCCCACCCCACAATGTTCAAAGAAAGAGCTAAATAGGCTTCATTAGGAGCCTCTTTCTTATTTTAAATGCTCAATCAGAGCTGAAATCACTTGAGATGGGGAAGTGTTTCTGCCCAACCTGCAAAGAGCTGAAAATTACTAAGAGACTGATGTTCACAGCAAAGAGGCAGGTGGGAGCAGAAGGCAGCTGGCAGAAAGGCAAAGTGAGCAGCCAGCAGGGGTGGCTGGCAGAAAGGCGCGGTGAGCAGCCATTAGGGGGAGAGGGCCAGAGCAGAGCCCCGCACAGGGGCCGGCAGGGTGGCTGGCAGAGACGGGTGGTGAGCAAGTGCCCAACCAGTGGAGTGACTAAGGTGCCTCTTTAATCCCCCCTCCACCCAGGGTGGGAGGTGAACTCTGCATTTTGGGTTGCCGGACTTAAGAACCTGAGGGGAACAGGACACTGTCCAACTTACCTGGGGGTGGGTTTTTTGCTCATGGCTTATGTTTATGAACCCTGTTTGTGGTATTTTCCCAAATTAACGCTGAGTTACTTCCCTCCTTTTATTAAAAGTTTCTTTTCTACACTCAGACTCTGTGCTTGCAAGTGGGGAAGTATAGCCTCTAAGATGTGCCCAGGGGTGGTATGTAATTTTCCCAGGTTACTGGGTGGGGGCTCAAGCCGGTTGTGTGTTGGATTGATGGAAAGGAACCACTAGATATTGAACCCGGCCCTGGCTGCTGCTGGCTCCATCTGGCAGAAGGGTTACATAACACCACTGTATGCAGTGGAATTTGTGAACAGTCCAGCTGGATTCACTTGTGCTTGAGTCCATGGACAGTTCGATTGCTCCATTTAATGTAATGATTCAGAACAATAGTTAAGTGTGTACTGTAAACAGAACTCTTACCGCCAAGCTGATTCCATAACTTAAAATTAGAGAAAAATCAAAGTTCTTTGTTTAAAACCAGGTGAAAAGCATATTCAAGAGCTCTTCCACCTTACTTTCTGCCTACACTGCCCACAGGTACATAAAATGTTAACTGCTGAGAATGGCTCACAATTGTTCCAGTCATAAGGGAAATAATTCCTTAGCTCTGACTTAATGCACACAAAGCTTGACTTTTCAAACATAAAGGGTATACATATTTCTGAGAATAAAACTAATAGCCTGACTGAGAAAGCAACATGAGGCAGAGAATTGAATAATTAATAAAGGGAAACCTCAATCCCTTGAAGCAGCGTCTGGGAGTATCCACTCCTGGAAATTGTTGAGTGTATACATGCCACGTGGCACAATATGGCACATTCCAAACACAAAATGTTTGTTCTTCAGAAGTATCGCTGAGCTAGGGAGAACAGTTGTCCCTGACAGGATTGAATTAGCTGTATCCAGAGAAGGGGATTGAACTCAAATAGCCGCAAGGAAATTCCTCCACCACCCATCAACCAAGAGGCAAAAAGTCAACAATGAGCACTGAAAGTGACAGAAAAAATTTTGGACAGAGGTCACATTAACCATTTAAATACTCAGGCTGTGTTCACACACAAGACCTGTACTCTTTATAATCAGAAAGAGAAACAATTCAGTGCATCCACACTATCCATGCTGCTTTGATTTAAGAACCCTTGCATTTTGCTCTGCACCCTCCACCCCCAGCATTATTCTGCAGTGTTTCATTACACTCCCCTGTGGGTATTTGTCTTACAGTTCCTGGCACAGTTCACAAAAGCAGGGGATTATGACAGATTTTAAAAAGTCACTGGGGACACAAATGACAATTGGGATCTTTTCCTCTTTGAAATGGTTAATGTGCTTTGATCCAGTCACAACTATTAATATGCATCAGGAAGATGCACACAGACAGGTAGTGTGCAGCAGGCTAGTGCAAGACAGATTCACACCACAGCTTGCCAAGAACTAAACGTTTGTGTAGACAAGTCCCAAGTCCACACTGGCACTAAAATGGTTTGGAATGAACTGGTTCTTAGATTTGTGAGAACACCATCTTCTCCAAACAATTCTTAAAACACAGAAACCAGTTGGGACAATTTTGCATGTGGATGTAACGTGTTTTACAAGTGCACCACTTTTAACTATCTATTTAGCATAACCTAGCCTTACAACATGAGACTCACATCCCTGCACTTCAGTATCTAAGGTCCAACCCACACAAGTTTTATCACATCAGGGGACTGAGTTATCACATATATGTTCCCCAACTATGTTATAAAGCGTTTTTTATGTTTACTTTTATAGTCCTAGTGATTTAAATGGAACCTTGTAGACAAGTCTGGTCTCACATGTACAGATGTGACCAAACTGACACAGCAGCAATCTTACAAAACCATGTTACAGCCTGGTATTTACAAGGCTATAACAAATGTCATTAACGTGTTCATGGGTTATCTACATAGACATGATCAAACAATGTTATAAACACATTCATCATACTAGAACACTGTCTCCAATGCATGTTTTTAAAAGGTAGCAGCTAAGAAAGTCAGGTAAAGGAAGATACTAGAGATGAAAACTGACATCTAGTGGGCTTGTAAGAAAAAGTAAAGAAATTCACAAACAAAGAGAAAAGCTGAGGTAGCAAATATGACACTTTACAGTGCCTATTCTATGTCAACATACCACACCTGACATAGTGAAAAAATGTAATGCTCACAGCTCTGGGAAATTCTAGGTATCCCACTGTTAGAGTTGTAACTTTCCATTCCATCATCTTCCAAACTATGTTCTATAATTATGCCAGTAGGACAAGAGCTAAATGAACCTTTCTAAGAACTCTCTGTGACAGGTTTATACATTTCCCCCCATAATAACTAGCTACAGTTTTCCAGTGCTCAAATCTCACTACAAATATTTAAAAAAAGGCAAAGCAGGGTTCCTCGTGCCACACTACTGCAGCACCCAGAGATGCGGCCACAGAGACTGCCTCCTTCCCCATTTATATCACCACCTTTTATTCCAGAGGCCATGTACGTGAGTGTAGTTTGAAAAGAACAATTAAGAAAAGAAACTTGGAAGCCAAGCAATGTGAAGTTAAATAGAATACATCTTCCACTAATTTAGGGAATTCAAACCACCTGGGCCCTAACACCAAAGCATCTCAGAACTTAGAGGATGACCTCCAAAAAGTACTAGAAGCATACAGCTCTGCCATGTATACACAAAGACAGGCCTCAAGTCTCATGAGCCAACAGAACAAAAAAATTATTTTTGTAAAAATGGAATTACCTGGTACAATAATCAAAGTAAGGAATAGAGAGTTTCCACTAAGTGGAGGAATTACAGAAGGGAAAAATGTACTAGGCCACATCCTGCAAGAGTTACGTAGGCACAGGGTTTAGGAAAACGTCTCTTTTCTCAGCAAGATCAGCGATCTCACCTAGTAGACAGTCCCTCTCACATACACACTGAGAAATCAACTGGAATGACATGATCCTACAGACCACACAGAGTAGACTCAGGCAGAGTTACAGGGGAAATTCAATGCAACTTCCCTGTGTCCTATTCCCATGTACCACGTTTAAATTCTAATCACACCTCCTTTTAAGTTTGGGTACCTAGAAAGAGCAAAGCAATATCTATAGGCAAGTTCGTGGAGACAAACTTTCCTATTATTCCATGTAACTAAAGAGAAGGAAACTGGTAGACAGTTTGATATATGTATGGTACTTTACCATATTCTCTTGACTTTTCAGACTACAGTAGGCTTACACCAATGCCAGTGTTAGCTGCAAATTAATTGGCTACTCTTCCCTCCCCTGCTTGTAAGTGGAAGAATTGTTGCAATATACAAATGTGGAAAGAATTCAAGCAGCCACGTACTCATAAAGAGGAAGAAAGAAGAAAATCTCTTTTTGCACTAAGTTCCACTTTTATTGGGATATTTGAGAGTCATATGAAATGATCTTCCATTCATCTTTTAGCCAGGAACCAGCTTAGGTTGGTAATAAAGGATCCAATTCTGTCAGGTGCTTCCAATGCGTATTGAACTCTGGGGAAATTGAGAGTGCTCACCACCACAGATAGAGCACTCAGAATAAGAGGACTGGGCTCAAAGTAGGGAACTGGTTCGAATGAGAAAGTTACAACAGCTGTTCAAGCTTGACAACAGAACTACTACTACAATGCCTCACTATATTAAGGGATACCATTTCAGGTATTTTCAAAGCACGTAGGGACCCAACAGTAGCGTCATAATTCAGAGGGCTTTGGAACTCCTTCCTAGGAAAATTATGTTCACTCATCATTGTTTAATTCAGCTCTAGCCATTGCTAACAAACTGAATAAGTCCTATAAAGGGTAAAAATATTCAGTGTTTATCAGAGCGGTCATCTCTCATCCAAGACTCTATAACTCCATGCAGAATTATACATATTCTTAAAGAAAAGCAGAGGGAAAGAAAGGTAATATATCTGACAGCTATACTAGAAAAAAAATCAAATACATTTATAACAAAAGATCATTAGGAAATAGAAACTTGTGATGCTAGATGAATGGACAAGATTATTAAATAAAAGTCAAACTAAGTTACTGCCCATGTATCTATCAAAGCATTTATAGGTGTCCAGAATCCAAATGTAAAGCTCTTTACTGTAGGTGTAAAAGGAAAATTATTTTGATAAGGAAAAAAATCCCACAATAATAAAGCATGAGACACAGGATGAAATAAAACCCTCACTCAAATGTTATTTGCATTACAGTAACACAGAGAGGTGCCAGCTGTTATTGAGGCCCCTTTGTAGTAGACTCCCTACAAACACAGTTAGAGACGATCCCCATCCCAAAGAGCTTACAGTGTAAATAGGCAGACAAAGGGCAAGGGACTCTCAAACACAGAGAGATGAAATGACTTGCCCAAATTCATGCAAGTGGGGACTCATTGATCTGAGTCCCAGAGCAGTGCTCCATCCACTAAACAATGCTACCTCTCAAAATATGGTTTATAGTTTGGGGTTGGTTTTTTATGAAAGATTAAAAAAATAATAATAACTTAGGGCCAGATTCTGCCTTTGCATACAGTAATAGTCAGGATAGTACAATTTCCTGAACCAACTCAAATTTTTAACAAGAACTCCAACCAAACCCCCCATGCATATTTTTCACATTCACACATTTCTTATGCTTCCTAGTTAAGGCCAAAAGAAAAAACAAACAAACATGCCCATGGTAGGCTGCTCTCTTGGCATTTGCCAGTCCAGCCAAAAACTAGAAGTATTAGAAATCTCACTGGAAACCCAGTCCTCTGAAGAATTCCCTTGCCCGTTTTGCAGACACAAAATGATCAGATTAAGAGTCCACAATGTTGGGTGCTTATCTGAAGCACATAATTTCTTTGGGGTTCACTTGCACCAGTGAAATTTCTTTACTGCCCCCTTTTCCTAATTACACAGGGCGAGATTATCTGGTTTGCCAACGAGGCAGAAACCTGGTAGATCCAAACTGGAAAAATCCCACCGTCTTCTCAGATTCCAACCCCCAACCTAACAGTTACAATTCTCCCTAAAACAGAATGTATATTGTCTATATCACCTTGGCAACAGAACTAAAATAAGCTCTCACCTCCACAGGCTGGTTAGCTGAACTGGAACTTTAACACAGGGTGTACTAGGTCAGAAACTCACGAAAGGACTTTGGAGTTTCACACAATTATACTTATTTTCTCACTCTTCCAATCCTTGTTTCCAAGCAGGTCCCCTTCCCCAACAACAAAATTTCAGTTCAGATAAAAATAAAATCCAGAAATTATGTAAACATTCAGCGGCATGTCTCCAGTCCAGTCCCATACCAACCAGTCCCATGCCAACTATCAGCATTCTGCCACGACTACTGGTCAGCGGAGAAGCAGGTAAGTGACCAAAGCAGGAGCAGTCATGATGACTATTTTGCACTTAAAGCAAATGCAGGATTAGATAAGAGAGCTTTGACAAGGTTAGACCAAACCTCAGTGTTCATATTACTCAGCTCATGTTCTCCTCAGCTTTTGACACAGTCAGCCACAAGGTACTACTGACCTGTTTAGAGTGCAGCATTACATAGTTTTATTTATTGATCTCAAATAGGAGAGTGACAGACCATACCTGTGTAAGAAAACTCACTTACTTAGAAACTCAGGAATCTATCCCGTCCCTCCCATCCATCTCCCTTCTCTTCAATATCTGCATGAGGTCATTTGCAGCGGTGGTAAAACAGCACAGACTCTGATGCCAACAATACACCAGTGCAGTTTATATCACCTTTTACAGATGAAACCAACACCATCAGAAAGATGTCACTATGCCTACTGGAGATCAGCTCCTGGATGAAGGACAGCTGGCTCTAACTAAGCCCAAGTAAAACTGAAGTTGTCACGACCCTGGGTTTTCTACTTGATGCCACCACCAACCCTTGACTTGATAATTTTACCTCAAGGCATCCTCTCCCCATCCCCACTGCTCTCTTGTTACAAGGACCCTGTCCCCAGGAATAGGGGTCCCCAATAGCTATGGTAGGAGACCTGTGAAGGCCACTTCAGAAATCCCCATTCACCACAGCTCCACTCCAGACTGAATTAGCTAACTTGTAATTATTATTTACAATTAAAATATATGAATGAACTCCAGGACTGATCGTGAAGCAGTGCCCAGTGTCATTTTCAAGCTCCAAAAAGTATTACTCCACAACCCAGTTCAAACTGGCTTTTCATAAGCCATGGAGTACAGTGTTCCCCCAATCTGGTCTCACTGCCACCCTCTCAGCAGCCTGGAACTCTACCATCCTTGATGGATCAGTCCCTGGAGTCTGGAGAGACCTTTCTTGGCACATCAGCAAACCCAAATAAAACTAGCTCAGGCTGACAAGTCTCCACACTCTCTTCTGCCATGGCTGACTTTCAAACTAACATTCCATGGTGGCTTCTAGCAATCCAATGGGCCCCTCACAGACTCCTTCGGTTTCAAACCACTAGCTCACTTCCACCCACATATTTTACCACCAGCACATCACATACCTAAAATAAACAAACTTAACACTTACCCTAACCATAGAAATGTAGGGCTGGAAGGGACCTCAAGAAGTCATCAAGTAAACCTACATCATCCCTGACAAGTGTTTGTCTAAGCTATTTTTAAAAAACAATCAATGATGGGGATTTCACAGTCTCCCTGAAAAGCCTATTCCAGAGTTTAACTATCCGTGTAGTTAGAAAGTTTTTCCTAATGTCTAAACTAAATATCCCTTGCTGCAGATGAAGCCCATTTCTTGTCCTGCCTTCAGTGGATGTGGAGAACAATTGATCACTGTCCCTTTAACACAGCCCTTTACATATTTGAAGATTTATGAAGTCCCCACTCATTCTTATTTTCTCAAAACTAAACATGGCCAGTTTTTTGAACCTTTCCTCACAGGTCAGGTTTTCTAAAAATGATAAAAGGTTTGTTTCTCTCATCAGTAAAAAGAAAAGGAGTACTTGTGGCACCTTAGAGACTAACAGATTTATTAGAGCATAAGCTCTAATACAGCTCACGAAAGCTTATGCTCTAATAAATTTGTTAGTCTCTAAGGTGCCACAAGTCCTCCTTTTCTTTTTACGGATACAGACTAACACGGCTGCTACTCTGAAATACTCTCATCAGGACTCTCTTCAATTTATCCACATCTTCCCTAAAGTGTGGCACCCAGAATTGGAAAGTACTCCAGCTGAGGTCTCACCAGTGCCAAGTAGAGTGGGACAATTACCTCCTGTGCTGTACATATGACTCTCCTGATAATACACCCCAGAATTACATTAGCCTTCTTCGCAGCTGTATCACATTGACAACTCTCATTCAATTTTCAGAGTAGCAGCCGTGTTAGTCTGTATTCGCAAAAAGAAAAGGAGGACTTGTGGCACCTTAGAGACTAACAAATTTATTTGAGCATACGCTTTTGTGAGCTACAGCTCACTTCATCAGATGCATTCAGTAGAAAATACAGTGGGGAGATTTATATACACAGAGAACATGAAACAATGGGTGTTACCATACACACTGTAACCAGAGTGATCACTTAAGGTGAGCTATTACCAGCAGGAGAGCGGGGGCGGACCTTTTGTAGTGATAATCAAGTTGGGCCATTTCCAGCAGCTGACAAGAACATCTGAGGAACAGTGTGTGTGTGTGGGGGGGCGATAAACATGGGGAAATAGTTTTACTTTGTGTAATGACCCATCCACTCCCAGTCTCTATTCAAGCCTAAGTTAATTGTATCCAGTTTGCAAATTAATTCCAATTCAGCAGTCTCTCGATGGAGCCTGCCCCTGAAGCTTTCCTGTTGAAGTATTCACCTTTAGGTCTGCAATCGAGTGACCAGAGAGACCGAAGTGTTACAATTCTTGACGTCTGATCTGCATCCATTCATCCTTCTACACAGAGATTGTCTAGCTTGACCAATGCACATGGCAGAGGGGCACCGCTGGCACATGATGGCACACATCACATTGGCAGATGTGCAGGCGAACGAGCCCCCGATATTGTGGCCGATGTGACCAGGCCCCATGATGGTGTCCCCTGAACAGACACGTGGACACAGTCGGCAACGGGCTTTGCCGCGAGGATATCCACTGTAACTCCCAGATCCTTTTCAGCAGTGCTACCACATAGCCAATTATTCCACATTTGGTAGTTGTGCATTTGATTTTTCCCTTCTTAAGTGAAGTACTTTGCACTTGTCTTTATTAAATTTCATTGTGTTGCTCTCAGACCAAGTCTCCAATTTGTTATAGTCATTTTGAATTCTAATCCTGTCTTACAACATATTTACAGTCCCTTACAGCTTGGTGTCATCTGCAAATTTTATAAGCATACTTTCCACTCCATTATTCAAGTCATGAATGAAAATATTTACTAATATTGGACCCAGGACTTTCTACAAGACCCCAGTAGATATGCCTTCCCAGTCTGACAGTGAATCATCAATAGCTACTCTTTGAGTATGGTTTTTCAACAAGTTTTGCACCCACCTCATAGTAATTTTATCTAGACCACATTTCCCTAGTTTGCTTATGAGAATGTCATGTGGGACAGTGTCAAAGCCTTGCTAAAATTAAGATATATCACATCTACTGCTTTCCAATAGGTCAATAACCCTGTCAAAGAAGGAAATCAGATTGATTTGGCATGATTTGTTCCTGACAAATCAATGCTGGCTATTCCTTATAACCCTATTATAGACCAGCCTAACTTCGATACATGGAAAGAAACTGGAACAAATTATTAAACAATCAATTTGTAAGCACCTGGAGGATAAATTCCCCAGATCCTCTTTGTTCTCCCTTTATAAAGATAGGTACTACGTTTGCCCTCCTCCAGTCTTCTAAGACCTTGCCTGTCCTCCACAAGTTCTCAAAAGATAAGATGCTGATCCCTTCTTTCTCTATGGGTTTGTGTCTCAATCAAAGAGGTAAAGGCCTTGAAATTCCTCTGGACTTATCACTAACTCTAGATTCTGGCCATAGGGATCCATGCTTTTGTACTTCCAAATGGGATTATAGTTCAATATCTTTGCAGTTGCAAGTGGAAACAACAAGAAGACTCTAATATGTGTGCAATGTGGTTTTGCCGTTTTACCCAGGACAGTCCCTTTTTTAAGCCCTGTCCTGGCCGTACCGACTTTTTTGGCAAAACTGGGCATTTGTCCCGTTTGCTCTTGCCAACTGATCATCAAGCAGGCAGTAGGGGAGCTTGGGCTGCCCTGCACATGGGGGAGAAGCCGGCCCTTCGTGAGCAGTGGGCCTCAGGCTGGCCTCGTTGGGTGTCACGTTTTCCCTCTGGGAAAATATGGTCATCCTAGTGGTTGCTCACCTCCTCAACAGGATGAGATAGTGAGTATATGACTCCAGTGCTCCACTAGTTATCAATGCTAATTCAAGGCCTTGGTCATAAACCACAAAATCACCAACAGATCTGGTTCTGCTACTCAGAAGAGATCACAGCAGGAAGGAGGGTGCTGGTGTTTGGGTGAGCAATATTGATTTCATAGCTGTGATTTGTTTAATGAGCCATCCTTAGGCTTCTCTAAGCAGGGAAAACACGTTGCCCATACCATGATAAACACAGAACTGGAATCCAACTCTCTGATCTGCATGCCAGATACAGTCCAATACTGTCAAGGTGCATAAAGCCTCTCCCTCCTGAATGCCTGTGTACACAAGTAAATGATACATGCTTTGAGGTGTAGCAATTGTTTTGCATCACACTGTTCAGCTGGGAAAGCCACTGCCAGCCTGGGACCCAACGCACAGTGAGCCAAGAAAAGTAAAGTAGTGGTAGGTAAAATAATAGTAGTCTCCCCAACACACACACACTGACACATGAAGAGAAGCCACCTCCATATCTATATCTGGGAGGTGGTCTCCAACCAGAGCACTGCACCCAACCCAACCACCCCTCCCTAGAGCCCAGATCCCAGGTGAGACCCTTCTCTCCCCCAAAGCTGTGTAGAGAAGCTGGGGATGGGTTAGGGAATCTTTGCAGTCCCTGGGTTCCTTGCTGCAGGAGGTGTTGGGATGTGGGGCTTAGAGACTTCATGGAGACAGGGTGAGCATTAGCAGGCTATTAGGACAAATCCTCTTTCTGTGGCCACAGATTCCCTCAGCAGTGGAACCTGTGTGGATCTAGTGCACAAGGAAGGGCAAGATTCCAGGAGGTGCAGTGTTCAGTTCACTGCTGGGGCTCCTGGGCCATGGAAGGGAGCAGGAGTGAGAGAGAGAAGGCATGGCAAAGGATTCGACCATTGTTAGCTTCCTCCCATTAGAAACACAACTAAGGCCATGGAGCCCATGTCTATCTACCCTCGTTATAGGGCAGAGAGTTAATTGTGTGCTAATTCAATTCTCATGTTTTTGGGTAGGGTAAAGTATTTGAATTTTGTTTTAAGATTATAATGCTCAGATTTAAATGAGGCGCAGACTCCCCCCCACACATGCACATTGTTGTATTGTAAGTGACATTTTTGCTGTCATGGTTTCCTGGAAGGTGGGGAAGCCTTGTGTCAACTTCCTGTTCTACCTACTGAAATATATCAATAAGTAACATTTAAATGAAGCTGTGCCAACTTGAAACTTTGTGCAAGCCAGTGGCGTTGCACCCACTTTCACTAGGCCTGAGTTTGGAATGGTGTTAAGCTTAACTCAGAATTCTCTTGTTCCTGTCAACTTAAACCAGACATAAGTTATTATTTTAAAGTAGCATTTTCTATTTAGCACTCTTCTACATATACACACAGCAAGAGAAAACACAGCCTCTCTTCACAAAGTAAGAGCAAATTTACTTTAAAACCTTGCAGCTTTTCCAAATAGAAGCCTGGCACTCTTATGAGCAGAACTGCTGTTATGGGAACAGGTTACTGTTTTAAAGTAACTCAAACATCCATGAAGGGTATTTTTGCTCTCGTCTATTTAGCACTCTATGCAAGGAGGCATAGTATGTCCTAAGATGATTATTTACAGTAGTGAGAATATTTCCAGGTATGGAAAACCTGAGGTAATATCTTTTTTTTTAATTAAAAAAGAAGAAGAAGAAGAGAAAGAACTTGCAATATTGGCAGTTATAGATCAAAAATAATAAAGCCACAATGATTTTTTAAAAAACATTTCAGTCTATATGTTGTCTAATATCTTTTCACTATTGTCTCATCATCTAGATTAACATTAAATCAAATCATGAATTATTCATGGCGTCTGAATAAATGGAATTAGCCTTTCTAGCACTCACTCTGTAAATCGCATCTTCTGGATAAATGTGGTTGGATTTTTTTTTCTGTTATGTCTGAACACTAGAAATAATGACCTGGCTTGCAGCCTTGCTAGATTAGATCTTCTTTGGGTGATATTTTAGAGGAACACAGGTCTCATCAACCAACAAGATGTCAGCTCTGCCATCATTCCCATTAGCTTCCTAACTTCCAATACTTGCCCTGTCTGTCCCTAAACTGTAGCTTAATTTCTAGTAGCCATGGTACCTGAAGCTCAGATGATTTGTTGAAATTGACTCATTATCTACTGTGTTGTAACAGCAGTTAGAAACTGAATGACATTCAATTAAAATGACATTAGCAGCTCAGGAGTGATTTTGTTTAATTTACTCCTACTCAGATGTAAAAACATTAGCAACTTTTTTAATTGGACCTCATAATGTCTAACTCCTACTCAAATGCAATGAAATTAAAGACTTTGGTGGCTAAATACCGCTTAATTTACTCCTACCCATCTATAACGACATTAAAGATGCTTTGGGGTAGATATTGTTTCCAATCATTTTTATTCAAAAGAAATCTGAGCTTATAGATACAATTATTAAGCATATAATAAAATCATACAAGAAATGTATCTATACAACAGGGGATCGGTGGTTACCAGTAATATTAAAAAGTAATCATTCATTTTCAATGCAGGGATATTAAAAAGTAATATATTAAAACAAGAATTTGCCAAAGTTTTCAGTTGTTCACAATCTGTTCAAGAGCAGGGGTCTTTTATTATGCGTGTTTTATGTGAAACATTTATTAAATTGTTTCTTCTGCACTTGATTTAAAAGTCTTCATCTGGAATGTATGTGATACACTTTTGTCATTATAAGGATAGACCACCAGCAAGAATATAGTCTAGTGAGGAGGCTCATTTTCTTCAGTAACTGTTTTGTAATACAGCTTAAAATGTTTTCACTGTATTAAAGTGCTATGTGGTTCCGTGTTGTATCATCTGCCTTTTAAAGATGACTCTTGTCCTACAGTAGACTTGATGCCCAACTGACTGCAGCAAATCTAAGAACTTTCTTTATGTTTTGTAATATTGATGCACATTGGACCTTATTTGGGGCTAAATCCTGAATGTATCCCTTATTCATGCAAAGGTCCCATTGACTTTGAGCAGTATCTCATTCTCCCTTTAAGAGGCAAATGCAATAAAAATTCCTTCCCTTCCTATCAGCACCTTTAATTTTTAAAATGGAAAGATTTTAAAAGGCTTGTTTATTTTTCACCCTTCATGCTGTTTTTGCAGTTTGGTAGCACAAGACTGATTGGCCCCTGCATAGGTAAGCAAGGGGGTGGGCAAAATGAGTTTTCTTATTGTGCCCTCGCAACTGGTTACAATGACACTAATACCAAGATCTGGTTGAGGCTACAGTTGCAGCTGGTGCTAAGCAACAGAGACATTGTGGAGGGTCCCCCGCCATCCCACACAGCAGTAACACAGCCACTAAGCTAGTCTTGTTGGCACCCAGCTATAGGGTGCTGCAATGGTCACTCTCCACTCTGTTTCTGAGGACACTGTGTGTTGCAACATAATCTACCATGGACTTCACTGTACTTACTGGCAGCTAAAGTAAAGCACATGCAAGTACTTTACTGAAGTGCCAGAATGCTCAGAATTCACATAACAAAGCCTTATGTATATAGGAAATACTAAATTCTGCTAAATTCTACTGTAGTGTATAGAAACTGGGTAATAACTCTTTAAATAATTTGGGAGCCCTCTAGTGGGCCTCCCTATCTTCCATTGCAGAAGTCACCAGATCTCAACAGAGCAACAATGTACTTAGGCAAGCTGGCCTTGCATGATTGTATATAGTTAGTAAATACATAACTCGAGATAGATAGGTAGATAGGTAGATAGGTAGATATTTGAAAGCCAGCTGTGTCTATATTAAGAATATGAGAAAACAAACACATAATTACAATGGAATCTCTTCCTGAAACAGGGTGACTTTCTTGCTTGTGAGTAGCTTGAGTATCAGCAGATTAGGAAATTCAGTACCTGGAAAGATAATGGAGCAAATAATCAAGCAATCAATTTGCAAACACCTAGAAGATAATAAGGTGATAAGTAACAGTCAGCATGGATTTGTCAAGAACAAATCCTGTCAAACCAACCTAATAGCTTTCTTTGACAGGTGAACAAGACTTGTAGATAGGTGGGAAGATATAGCTATGGTATATCTTGACTGACTGTAATAAGGCTTTTGATACTGTGTCCCATGATCATCTCATAAATAAACTAGGGGAATACAGCCCAGATAGAGCTACTATAGTGGGTGAATAACTGGTTAGAAAATTGTTCCCAGAGAGTAGTTATCACAGTCAAGCTGGAAGGGCATATTGAGTGGGGTCCCACAGGTATCAGTCCTGTGTTTGGTTCTGTTCAATATCTTCATCAATGATTTAAATAATGGCATGGAGAGTACACTTTTAAAGCTTGTGGATGATACCAAGCTGGGAGGGGTTGCAAGTGCTTTGAAGGATAGGATTAAAATTCCAAATGATCTGGACAAACTGGAGAAATGGTCTGAAGTAAACAGGATGAAATTCAATAAGGACAAATGCAAAGTACTCCACTTAGGAAGGAACAATCAGTTCCACACATGCAAAATGGGAAGTGATAGCCTAAGAAGGAGTACTGAGGAAAGGGATCATAGTGGATCACAAGCGAAATGTGAGTCAACAGTGTAATACTTGCACACACAAAAAAAGCGAACATTATTCTGGGATGTATTAGCAGTGTTGTAAGCAAGACATGCGAAGTAATTCTTCTGCTCTACTCTGAGCTGATATGGCTTCAACTGGAGTATTGTGTCAGTTCTGGGTGCCACATTTTAGGAAAGATGTGGACAAACTGGAGAAAGTCCAGAGAAGAGCAACAAAAATGATTAATGACAACATGACCTTTTCGGGAAGATTGAAAAAAATGGGTTTGTTTAGTCTGGAGAAGAGAAGACTGAGAGGGGACATGAAAACAGTTTTCAGTTACATAAATGTTGTTTCAAGGAGGAGGGTGAAAAGTTTCTGTCATTAACCTTTGAGGATAGGACAAGAAGCAATGGTTCAAACAGCAGCAAGGGAGGTTTAGGTTGGACATTAGGAAAAACTTCCTAACTGCCAGGGTAGTTAAACATGGGGACAAATTGGCTAAGGAGGCTGTGAAATCTCCATCATTGGAGGTTAAGAACAAGTTAAACAAACACCTGTCAGAATGGTCTAGTTATTACTTAGTCCAGCCTTGAGTTCAGGGGACTGGATTAGATGACCTCTCAAGGTCCTTTCAGTCCTACACTTCTATGATTCTATAGGGAAGGCAATTTTATCACAGAAACTCATTCACAATCCTTAGTATATTTACTGCAGAGTTGATTAATACAATTCCCTATATCTGACAGGATCAGATTTACATCTGTGCTTTTGACTTCCTGTTGTTCACTATATATTCCCCTCTCTCTTCTTTCTCCCATCTTCCCCTTTAGGAAAGCAGGCTTTGGACAACCTACAGCTATTTTGCATGGCAGAAATTAGAGAGCACAGGTACTACAATGGAGAGTAGCCTGAACTTCAACAAATAATTTTAGAGGATAAACAGACAAGGGGGCAGAACAGAAGAAAGCACATGAGAGAACAAAGAGGCAGTAAAAGGAGAAAGACTGAAAATATGAATCAGTCAATGATTCAGACAATACAGTGTCATTTAGGGTTGAATTATGTAAATATAAAACATGCTGGGGACTTTTCACTGGCTTCAACAGCTTGGAAGCTGGATGGATTCTTAAGTGAAACCAGCCCTAAAAACCTTGCACATATTTTGAAAATGATCAGATGTCCTCAATACACATAGGGTATGAGATATTTCTAGATACACAGCAGAAATGAAGTATGTGTCTATGTGGACATGTTATAAGGATTTGATCCGCAAAGCCCTTCACCTCAAGCTTAATTTAAACATGTGAATAGTCCCATTGAATTCAGTAGTACTTTTGAAGCCAGTGGGACTGCCCATATCCTTAAAAGTTCTTTGCTGCATTGGGGCCTAAATAGCTACATATATCTAGGTAGATTTGATCAACACATTACATACATGGAAAAAAATAGAGAAAGTAAATCAACTGGGGAAAAAAGCCTCTTAGTTATAGACACAACAGTTTTCAAGGATGAACAACATTAACTATAGCTAAGGATATGATTTTTGTCATGGATTCCATTACTTTAAAAGACCTCCGTGACTTCTTCGGCTTCAGACCCCAGCAGCATGATTTGGACTGTTAGTCCCTGCAGGTATTTTTAGTAAAAGTCAGGGACAGTTTGCAGACTTCTGTGAATTTTTGTTTTTTACCCATGACCTGTCCATGACTTTTACTAAACATACCCAGGACAAAATCTTAACCTTAACCATAGACCATGTGTCGCACTAGCAACCACAATACAGGGAGGTAGCATGGCTTGCTGGATGAGGTACTGCCCTGGGACTCAGAACCCCTGGGTTCAATCCCAGCTCTGCCATTGGCCTGCACCAGGCAAGTTACTTGCCTTTTCTGTGGTTCTGCCTGTCTAAAGGTGCTAATGATGCTGATCTCCTTTGTAAAGTGCTTTGAGATCTATGGATAGAAAGTGGTTTATAAGAGCTAGAAATCATGACAACCACAAATGCATTGACACACTTATTCTGGTGTTAGTGACAAGTGTGGGTATTTTGGGGCTCAGCTGTATCTAGGCATTTTTAATGTGCTCATAACCAGAGGGCAGCTAAGATTAAAGAGGCAATCAACCCCCATTACCTGGTTATACTTCAACAAAGCGTGCATGGCAAAGATGTGAGAGGAACAGTTTGTTTTTGTTCTCTTTTATTCTCCTTCAAGGAAGTTATTGTGAGAAAGCTAATGCAAACAGATGGGATCTTTCATTTTGTTCTGAAGGTGGTGAGGAGCGCGATCATTCCTATAGCTTGTGGGAGAGAGTTGCATAGCTGTGGGCCAACCACTTAGATGACTCCATTCCTTGCACCTACAAGGCTCACCCTTGGCACAGTTATTTCCAGTGCCCCTAAGGAACTCAGCTGTTGTGATATGGACTGGGAACCAGTGCACTGTATGGAGCACCAGGAAGGAGCCTTCTTGATGCTCGGTGCTGGTGTATGTTATATCATCTGAAGTGTCTTCTGAGGTCACTCTCCAGCCCCACCTCACTACAGGTACATATGTTGTCACTGTATCAGTGCTGGTGTCATCGATTTTCCTGCCTCTCAACATTAGCTCTATTAAAGGGACAGGATTTCTAAGCACACCATGACACCAACAATTAATGCAGCAGTGATTAATATAGATAGAATGTGTTTCCTATTTGGGCAATTTTTCTGAGTATTTTAAGAGTGCTTGGGTGAATGAAAGCAGTTTTAATACCTACTTAGTTAAGTTCAGTTTAAAGAGACACTAAAAACAAAAGAAACTCTTCAGAGAATAAAGAGAATTAAATAAGGAAATAAAATTACTTTTTAAGCCTGATTTTTTTTTAAAGGCCTCATCTTGGCCTTTGTTGTTGCTGGCACAATTTGCCTTTAGCATTTGCACATGCAACTAATTTCAAACATTTCTTTTGTGCCCATCACCAGGATATTTGAACATCTCACATGGATTCAATGGACATCATCAAGATCTCCCTAGCAGAAACCAAAACATCAGGCTCCCCTGCAGTGTAAAATTTACCCCCAAAAATACAGTTTGCTCATATAAGGAGGCCTGGGCGGAGAGGTGCCTCCTATAGCTTTTCCCGAGAATGGCAGATTCATACTCAGCCTTATTTCTGCAGGGTGTGAATGCCAAAAGGCAGGTGCATTCAGGTGCACCCCCATCAATGGGACCATCAGTTCATTAGTGCACTGAATCCCACGGGTAAAAAATGGAGGCTGCTTTTCAAAATCCGCTGTGACCTCTTCAAAACACTGTTCAAATATTAACCAGTCAAATATGAGGAATTTTTTTTTAAAATAAAAATCCTTATCCCTGAGGATCCCTTTATTAAAGTTAGAGAAGAAATGGTCATTTTAATGCATGTTGAAAAAAAAATCAGGAAGGAATCTGATAATTAAGAAGGTAATTTCTGAGTAATTGTTTACTCATGATCATGCTGATCTGGGACAGCCACAGTATACATATTGAGGTTAGCAAGTTTTTAGCATTAATGTAAGTCTTGCATGTATGGTCCTGTATACTGATTTACTGACTCGCTCACATTACTGTATCTGAGTCAGTTCCTTCTCTCCACCCCTCTTTAAATAAACCTGTCAAATTTCCTGAGATGAAAAGGTTACTGAACAATAGAGATTGCCTACTTTGCATGCCATGTACAGCAATTTTTGCTAATCATGTAAAAACCCAAGATAAATGTAGAATCCATAGAGGGAGGTTTGAGTTGTGTGTGTCGCAATTACATCCGCTTTTTCATTGCTTTATTCGTTTTCTGTAAGCCGAGGATGGGTAGGAAATGCTACAAGAAAACACATTGCATAGCTGCTAATTATTTCTTTTCTACCCTTCATTTACAAGCATCCTGTATCTGAGCAGGAATACAGCTGAACCTATACATCACCCTGAACTATGGTATTTTTTTTTATGATTTAGTTAACAAAAGGTGTTCATGAATCAGCTAAAAGTCTCAGATCATAGTTCGATGACGCATTTTCTTCAACTAAACAACAATCCACAGTTACAAATGGCAAACAGGAAGAGCACATCTGTGGAAAACAAGCCTCTTAAGCTGAAAACATGAATAATGATGTGTGGGTTGTGCTTTCTATACCGCAAACTCTGGGAAGACCTTTCTGTGAACAGCTATCTGATAACAATAGAAGAGGCTTTAGTGTTCCTACTTGCCTCCTACAGCCCTTTGTATCAGTAGTTTGGTAGAAAGAGCATGACAGTAAAATTCCTTTGTCATTTTTGACATTTCAGGTACTGTAACTGCACTCCTTGGGCACCATGGAAATTTCTACCACCAGGGTAAGTCACAGTTGCACAGAAGTCAGAGCTTGCTCGGGGGGTAGTCTAAGACTTGGTCTACATGATACTATTTGGTCAGCATAAGATGCCTTGTGTTGACCTAGCTGTAGAAACATCACTTAAATTTGGCGCCCGCTGATGTAAGTGCCTCTCTATGCGGATTTAGTAACACCACTTCCCTGAGCAGCATAGAGTCATGGTCGACGTAATTAGGTCAATACAGGGTCAGTGTTGATGCTGCATTGCTTACATTAACTGTTACTGGCTTCTAGGGGCCGTCCCACAATGCCTCACATAGACGATAAAATCGCTCCTGCTGAGGGCCTGCACCACCAACACAAGAAGCCAAGCATGCGCACACAAGCAATTTAATAACTGCGGCAGCTGTATGCCAGTGTAAGTTAGGTCAACATAATTTTGTACTGTAGACATGGCCTGAGACTGTGGCATGAACTCCCACACATACAAGGGCCATTACAAGCCTCACTACCTCCCCTTCCACTTGCAAGGCACACTTCTTCAACCCGCCTTTCAGTGCTTAATTTGCAATGAAAGAGGTATCAGGGCTCAAACAAATTATTATTATTATTTTTTTTTTTTTAAAAAAACATTTCATAACTGATGCAGCAAGCCCAGAGTTGCCGGGCTTAGCTCTGGCACGAATTAAGCACTGCTTCCTTCTTTACCATAAACACAGAGCAACATGTACATTTAAAAGACAAAACAAACAAAATCCTACACTACATACACAGTTCTGTCCCTGGTGGGAGGATGAGAGACAGAACAAACCACACATGACAAAGGTTAGTCACATCTCTTAATACACTACTGGGAGATGCTCAGATACTATAGTGACAAGAGTAGTATAAGAACCCAAAAGGAATGGGAACTGAAGCTCCATGAAAAAACAACGAGGAATCCTTGTGGCACCTTGGAGACTAACAAATTTATTTGGGCATAAGCTTTCGTGGGCTAAAACCCACTTAATCAGATGCATGGAGTGAAAAATACAGTAAGCAAAAATATATATATATTGTGCTGTGTGTGTGTATACATATATACACACATACACACATATATATACATATATACACACACACATACATATATATATACATATATACACACACACACACACACACACAGAGCACATGTATTTACTGCTTACTGTATTTTTCACTCCATGCATCTGATTAAGTGGGTTTTAGCCCACGACAGCTTATGCCCAAATAAATTTGTTAGTCTCTAAGGTGCCATAAGGTCTCCTAGTTGTTTTTGCTGATACAGACTAACACAGCTACCACTCTGAAACCTGAAGCTCAATGGGCATTCTTTTCCACTTGTATCGATCAATGTAGAAGTTTACTTCTGGGACATGTAAAGACACTTTAGGTCCTAATAGCAAATGTAAAATTGGAACACAAGCAAATCTTTCTTAGCTTATGGGTCTCTCTCTTCCTTGTCATAAGCCACCTTTTTTTCCTACATGGGTTCACATTAATAGATGGCTGTGATTAGTCATGACATTTCATCCATCATATTAGGGACTGCTAAAGAGAGACAGGCCAACAATTGTAACATTAGAAGATGTGAGTTAGCCACCTTTGCCAAACCTAATTAAGCCAGCATCAGGCCCAGCTATATTAACATAACACTGCTATGAAAAAATAAAGCAACATTAACCCTGAACATCAGAGCAAGTTAAAGTAACACCCTTTGACACTGCCAAAGGACAGACTTCTTTAGCCAAGAACAGCATCTCCTACAAGACTGAAGATATGGGAGAAGCTTCTCATTCCAAATGAGAGGGGCAAACATTTCTGACATGTGACACAGTCAAGCTCAATCTTTCAGGAAAACACATTCCTTCTCTGCTAAAAGGAGGGACCCAAATGCCTCTGCTGATACATGACAGACCTGCTGTCATCCCATCCCACCCCACCTTGTCCACCATCTGAACAGACAGCCAGGGTCCAGGATGAGTTTTTCGGTGATTTCCTCAAACTAAAGTTGTACTTTTCTTCCCCTGCATCCAAATACCAGTGTCACAGGACTGGTCTTTCTGACCCTGGTTTCCTCACTGCAGTCAACCCTTACACACTCTCATGATGAGTTTTACACTATCTGCTTTATTTACAACATGCTACATCAGTGCTTGTTCCCCACAGCATAAAATTTTTACCTTCTCCACATAGAACCCAACCCCCAAGATCCTGAGCTTCTTCAGCCTCTCCTTCCCCTGACCTCCTGTCTCTCTATAAACTGTCCTCAGCTGATGAGCTGAATCACCCTTGTTAATCAGTTAATCATCTGGTGCTTAGTCAATTATCTTGTCAATTTGGCCCATGTGGGGATGCTTATAAAGTACACAGAGTGGTGAGCCAACCTTGGGCTACTCCCATTCTATCTTACCTAGTCACTAGATATATTGTCAATAAGCCCCTTACGAGTTTATTTATGCCCTTCAACCTCATCTATAGTGTTTAAACATGCTGCAGCTCCAAGGTAAAGGAAGAATTTCTCGCTTCTGAAAAATGAACACAATTTGAGCAAAATAACCCTGAGCACTCTCCTACAAGCGGAGAATGTCTGGACCTCAGCCTCTCACTCAGAGCTGTGTTTGAGAAAGAATGCAGTGACTCCACTGCTCTCCTCCACTACAGGTTTGGAGACTCAAGCACATTTTGCGGCCTTCTGGACCATGTAGGGTAGCATGTGAGTCTTTTCATAGGAAATAAGCCGCAGAGGCAGGTAAACTCTTCTACAAAGATACTGTGATCATCTTTTGTAATAAAGGAGTAGAGAGGATACACTGTAATATGAATGGAATTGTTTCTAAATAAATTCAAGTCATGGGTGTTAGTTGGTCTCATCTCATACCTTTACCCCAATTAATAGTTTCACCTTCTCTGACAGAATAGGCCTCAGCTGACATTAGTCAGTTGCACCATCTTATTTCAGTTGAATTTGGCGTACAGTGTCTATAGATCCTGATCATGTTGTTCTCAATGTTTTTTATCAACCAGTAAATGGCAGGCCTACCTATATACACCATCTTGCTGATGGACTTGTGTCCCACTGGTCTATGACACACTGCCAACTTTAGCCCAGTGAAGAATGATGAAGGAATAACCTCATGAAATCACCTCACAGCAGACCTCCTGTGATTCAAGTAGAAATCAGTGCCTGGCCAGATGCTGATGCACAGTACTGCTTAGATTATCAACACCACAGTTTAATTAAGACCTTTAAGCAGCCTTCCAAAGCCATCAAGATTTCAGTTTACAACTTCCAATTACATATTTTTTAAAACCATAAACTCTTGGAAGTTGCAAGTTCAAAAACTAACTTTATCCCATTTGTGTTATAAAATGTTTAAAAGGGGCCATTTAAAATAAGTTATTTTAATATATTGCTGTAATTACAGCAAAAAGTTCTAGTTAGGGTTGCCAACCCTCCAGGAATGTCCTGGAGTCTTCAGGAATTAAAGATTAATGGTTAATTAAAGATTATGTTATGTGATGAAACCTCCAGGAATACGTCCAACCAAAACTGGTAACCCTAGCTTCTAGTCCTTTACCTTACATACAGAAACTAACCTACAAAAATCCTAATTCCTGTGAAAAGTTAAAGGAAGTTGGGAAGCAAAAGGAAGGCTTTTAATAGTTGCAGACTTCGTGAGGGCCCTGCACAGATTCACTTGACACACTGTGAGTAATCCCACTGAAGTCAATGGGAGCACTCAGAATGTGTAAAGTTAAGCATATACATAAATCTGTGAAGAATCAGAGACTAAATGGATACATGATGGATGCCTCTGGAATCCTACATGTTCTTCATCTTCTGTATATATAATGTTTGTGTTCTAACAATATTAGGGTTTTACTCTGTGCTGAGCTATGGGAAAAAGAATATATACAGCATACGACCTATATATGCTTTGCTTACCTGCAGAACACAGTTAGGGCCAGGTCCTGAAACTGGTTCTGTGCAGATAGGCTCCTGCCCCTGCACAAAGCCCCCTCCTTACTTCAGTGCCTCAAAAAAGAGGACTAGCTGTGTGGATCCAATTGTAGGATCAGGGCCTTAGGCACTAAGGCTACAATTCAGGAAAGCTCTTAGGAATGCGCTTAAATTTTTTCCTGAATAAGAATTAACAAGCACGTGCTTAAGTGCTTTCCTGAATTAGGGCCTAAGACCTCAATTCATCAGTCCATACCCATTCAGCAAATAAGATACTTAATAAACATGTGCTTAAGTCCCATTAACTTCAGTGGGATCTAAGCATGTATTTAAATGCTTTAGTGAATAGGGATGAACTTAAGGGCTTTGCTAGATTAGATCTTATGTACCTTTACACATTTAAAAAGTGGCTAGAGATATTGCCTAACATTTATTTTAATATAATTGTTTAATTTGAGGTTTATAGAGCCATGCATAAAGCATTTGTTATTCCACCTATAACAAAATGATCCATTAACTCTGACAATATTTTTAGTACATATTTTGTTACAAAAGCATTAAGACAAGTTATGAATCATTCTGGCATTATATGTGTTAATAGAATACTATATATTTTTCAGGATTATTAATATTTAGTGTCTTTCAGTAAATTAAAAAATCAAGCTTAACTAAGGTTAAAAATATCTGATGATACAGTACACAGAAGATTGTAAATGTATATTAATGGATCTTTGCACAACTGACTTGATTTTTTTCGTTAATCACTCAGAACCATGCCAAACATATATCAAGACTTCAACTCCTTTTTCATCCAATCTTCTGACATTTCATTATTATGGTTACCTGATTAATGGATGCAATAATATATGTGGCATGATATGATATGTTCACATTAAATTTTAATCAAATATTACTAAATTCAGAAAACATTAAGTAAATCATGACTGATGAGGCAATATTGCTGTACTGTCATATTGATGGTTAGAAAAACTCACTGTTGAGAGTTATAGATTAAGGAAGTGAATCTTATGAGGAAATAGAAGTATCTCAACTTCAACTAGTTGTGCTCTTTTTAAATTATCTTATAGCCAAAGGCTGGATGCTAGATCCATCCAAAGTATTTCAGTGCCAGCAACTGGCGGATGTGTTTTCTTCTCTTTCTAGTCATCTCCCCTTTTCAAATAATGGAATAACATTCAATATGCAGCAAATCCTGCTCCTGCAAAAGGCTCCATGTGCAGTGGAACTGATGAGTCCTCTGTACAGGTGCAGAGGTCATGGGGAAACCTGGCAAGTAGCATACACAGCATTGCTGGGCTATGAGGGGGGATATCTGGGACATAGAGATGCCTTTGACACAAGCACTTTTCCCCAAATTTTCCCCCTATGTTGGGTGGGGGAAAGATATAGGAGATACTATGATGCCTCTACAACACTAAAAAATTACTGTATGTAGGGGAAATCCTCCACCAGCCAGATCCACAAACTAGGGAGGGCTTGCAGCGGGAGACCAGATAATCTGACTCTACTACTGTGCACAGCAATTTAGCTTTTAGCTTTCTCTTTTGCTAAGTCAGGGAGGAACCCATCTATTTTAAAATCTGGAGTCCATGTATATTTGGTAATATTTTTTATATTATGTTTTTAGTTGGTGGCAAGGTGCCCAGAGCTCCGGACGGACTTTTAAAAAAATTTTTTTTTGTGGTTGTGTTTTTAAATACAAACAGATAGAATTATATTTAGTGATGTGCATTTATCCATCTTGTAAAAAAACTGATGGGAAATAATTTAAAATATCCTAAGCCTGCCTAGCTTCTACATCTCTCCCCCTAAATTATCTTCTACCCCAGGGGTAGGCAATCTATGGCAAGTGTGCCAAAGGCAGCATGTGAGCTGATTTTCAGTGGCACTCACACTGCCCGGGTCCTGGCCGCTGGTCCGGGGGGCTCTGCATTTTAATTTAATTTTAAATGAAGCTTCTTAAACATTAGTAAAACCTTATTTACTTTACATACAACAATAGTTTAGTTATATATTATAGACTTATAGAAAGAGACCTTCTAAAAACGTTAAAATGTATTACTGGCACGTGAAACCTTAGAGTGAATTAGAGTGAATAAGTGAAGACTTGGCACACCACTTCTGAAAGGTTGCCGACCCCTGTTCTACCCACTCTCCCTGAGAGACTCAATATGCTAATGTTTTTTTTCCCCGTCACCGCTCCTCTTTAGAATGACTATGTCATCCAGGCAGGGAACAAACTCCACACCATGTGAGTTAAGTGACCTAACACAAATCAAATACTGAATGCCAAGTATCAAAAATTTGAAAGCGCACTGCCTACAAAGAGATTGCAAATAACTTAAATAACAACGTGTGATAAAGCAAGTTACCTCAGACAATGTGGAAACCCAAGGGATAGATCTGTCAAAGGGCTCATTCAAAGCTGTATTTTTGTTGTATTAAAAGCCCTTATTGAATATATGTAAAGTCTCAAGGGGCAAATAGAGAAGGAGAACCCAAACGTGCAGTGCAGAATGCAGAGCTGGCTTCTTCCTTCCTTTTTCCAATTGTTCTTATCTTAAAATGTAGAGACTTTGGCATTCTTGTGGTAGGGCAGTATTGCTCTGCAGAGTTTTCGTTGAAGCCAAGATGTCACAACCTGTTGGGTTCCAGTTTAGGTCATGTGAAGGAGTATGTCAGCACTGCCATTTATACCTTTACAGAGCACCATCTGGTGAAAGGAAGGCTGTACTGCAAGGAAGGCAACATGCTCTAGTTGGTAGGCCACTGGACTTGAGTTCTATTCCCAGGTCTGCTACTGACTGCTGTGTGACCTTGGGAAAGTTACTTTACTTCTCTCTGCGTCTGTTTCACCTCCCACCCTTTCTCTGCTTTGTCTGTTTACACTGTAAGATTTGTGGGGCAGAGACTATCTCCTACCATCTGTATGTACAACACCCTAGCACAATGGGGCCCTGATATCATTTGCAGTCTCCAAGCACTACTAGAACATAAGAATGGCCATACTGGATCAAAACAACAGTCCATCTGCCCCAGTATCCTGCCTTCCAACAGTAGCCAGTGCAAGATGCTTCAGAGGAAATGAACAGAACAGGCAATCATCGAGTGATCCATCCCCTGTCATCCACTCCCAGCTTCTGGCAGTCAGAGGCTAGAACACCCAGAGCATGGGGTTTCAGCCCTGACCATCTTAGCTAATAACCATTGATGGATGTATTCTCCATGAATTTAATTCTTTTTTGAATCCCTTTATAGTTTTGGCCTTCACAGCATTCCCGGGCTACAAGTTCCACAGGTTGATTGTGTGTTGTGTGAAGAAGTACTTCCTTTTGTTTAAAACTTGAGGCCTATTAATTTAATTGGGTGACATCTGGTTCTTATGTTATGTGAAGGAGTAAATAACACTTCCTTATTTACTTTCTTCACGCCATTCATGATGTTATGACCTCTATCATATCCCCTCTTAGTCATCTTTTTTGCAAGATGATAACCCCAGGCTTTTTAATCTCTCCTCATATGGAAGCCGTTCCATATCCCTAATCATTTTTGTTGCCGTTCTCTGTACCTTTTTCAATTCTAATATATCTTTTTTTAAATGGGGTGACCAGAAGTGCACACAGTATTTACGGTGTGGGTGTACCATGGATTTGTATAATGGCATTATGATATCGTGTGTCTTATTTTCTAATTGTTCCTAACATTGAGTAGATGTTTTTAGAGAACTATCAACAATGACTCCAAGATCTCTTTCTTGAGCAGTAACAGCTAATTTAGATCCCATAATTCTGCACGTATAATTGGGATTATGTTTTCCAATGTGCATTATTTTGCATTTATCATCATTGAATTTCATCTGCCATTTTGTCGCCCAGTCACTCAGTTTAGTGAGATCCCTTTGGAACTCTTTGCAGTTTGCTTTGGACTTAACTCTCTTGAGTAATTTTGTATCGTCTGCAAATTTTGCCACCTCACTGTTTACCTCTTTTTCCAGATCATTTATGAATATGTTGAACAGCACTGGTCCTAGTACAGATCCCTAGGGGACACTACTATTTACCTGTCTCCATTCTGAAAACTGACCATTTATTCCTACCCTTTGTTTCCTGTCTTTTAACCAGTTATTAATTCATGAGAGGACCTTCCCTTTTATCCCATGACAGCTTACTTTGTTTAAGAGCTTTTGGTGAGGGACCTTGTCAAAAGCTTTCTGAAAGTCCAAGTATATTATAGCCACTGGATCACTCTTGTTGACCCCCTCAAAGAATTCTGATAGCTTTGTGAGGCATGATTTTCCTTTATAAAAGTTGTGTTGACTCTTCCCCAACAAATCATGTTAATCTGTGTGTCTGATAACTCTGTTCTTTACTATAGTTTCAACCAATTTGTCTGGTACTGACAATTTACTGGCCTGTAATTGCCAGGATCACCTCTGGAGCCTTTTTAAAAAATTGGGGGCACATTAGCTATCCTCCAGGTCATCTGGCACAAAAGCTGATTTAAATGTTAGGTTACATACCACAGTTAGTAGTTTTGCAAATTCTTATTTGTGTTTCTTCAGAAATCTTGGATGAATGCTATCTGGTTCTGGTGACTCATTACTTTTTAATTTATCAATTTGCAGTACTGCAATACAAATAAACTGTATCGCTGGCAGCACTGTAGTTTCCCACTGAAGAGTGGCAAACTGCTAAATATTAGCTGGTTTATTCTAATTCTGATTTATTTGGTTTTGGATGGTGGTAGGGTTTTTTTCGAATGGGTGAGCATTTCATATGCCTGTTGTTACGTGATTTTTATTAGTCAAATCAATGTACTTTTTTGGAATCTTAAAGTCCGTACTTTTGATATTTATCATGGACTCCTGACTTGTTTCCAGCTTTTCTCCCTGTCTGTTTCCGTGAATTTATCACATGCATTTCCAGTGCTACAATTGTATTATGACTCCAGGGACCCAAACATGTTTGTAAAACTATTTGCTGGACAAATACAAATAAGTATATTCGTCAAAATCATGATTGATTTCCAGACAATTCATAAATAGAAAAAGAGCCAATGCCAATGAATAAATCATTGGCAGTTAATAGTTCGACAAGCTGAACTCAACCAAGTTAAATGACGTAATCTTTGTATTTGTCTAGACTGGGAGGAGTGGTTGAGGATAGTTTAATTTTAGCTAACACATATAAACTGCAAATGCATAACCACAACCATTTTATCTAATCTGGACAAAGCTTTTTAAAAGATTAAGGAGGTTTCTCATAAAAATAGAGTAGCAGAGAAGAAAATCCCTCCTCATCTTGTGCAGCTAAAAGTTTTGACCAAAAAATGAGTGTAGTACAATTGAACTTCTTGGAGACTGCCTCTTATCTTAAACAGCTCCAATTTTTCACACTCCACAGGATGAGCTTCAAGAGAAAAATCAAATTTAGATGCTCTTTCCTGCTGAAAGCCATAATGTGAACAATCACAAGAATAATTAAAGCAAGTCACTGTCTAACTTGACCCGTTCCACACCTAGAAACATTTTGTGGAATTAAACAAGATAAAAAGCTTGAAATCCATAACATTTTATGTAAAATTTAACAAAAATGAGTTTGCACATCCAAACCTATAGTTCTGACCTTAGGCAAAACTGCCACCAGGGCTGGGATCTCCAACATCAAAGAGAGGAATGTAAAGATTCCATACAGAACCCAAGGGAAAGATTGTCTCTTCTTTGGTTAGTTGAATGATTCTATTATGTTGTCATTCTTGGAGCTCTTGCTTTTAGCAGAAATGGAAAGGAGGCTGAGAGAAAGAGCTAAGTAAAAGGTTCTCAGTAAGATTCTAGGCTTCAAAGCATAATGTTGTTAGGGACTTTGGGGCATGGCCACTAGGTAACTCGAGGGGATGGAAGACCACGAGTGTCATTGAAGCCCCCTCGCACTAGGCCCAGGTGTCCTTGGCCCCCCCTCCCGCCTGGAGGCACTTGCAGCAGCTCTGTGTACTAGGCCCAAGTGTCCTTGGCCCCCCCGCCTGGAGGCACACACAGCAGTTATGCTGAGAATCTGCAACAATATGCTGCAGAGTCAGACTGCCTGAAACTAAGCAAGGCCACACAGGGCAGATATGGAAGAACAATGCTGAATAAAGCAGCTTTATGTATAGTTTAACAAATGATACAGAGAACCAGGGAACCAGCTGGGAACTGGATTGGCTGGCTATATGGATACTTGGGGCAGCTTGCTATTGGATAAGTATGCTGGGAAAAAGGATGTATAAAAGCCTGTGTAGCTTCCTGCTCTGGGTACAGGATTTGAGATTCAAATCTCCCTGTACCTATTTGAAGCTTCAAATAAACTTTTCTGCTTCTCCACCCCGTTGTGATTATTGGGTGTAGCACACCGGGTAACGAACCAACTCAAGCTGTTGTTCAGCCTCTCGGCACTGGGTGCCGACAACAATGTTAAGGCCCAGGCTTCTGTGAGGTTAGCGGTTCTCCTCCTCTAGGCTGAAATCAGAGCCCTGGCCTCTATAAAGTCACGGTCTCACTACCTCTAGTTTTATGGACTGATGTCAGGGAGTTGGCCTCTGTCAGTTGACTACCTCACAAAGCTAAAACTGGCCTAATTTGTGTTTGTTTGTTCTGAGTGTGTGTGTGTAGGGGGGACGGGGGACCACCCCCACTGAGCAGTGAGGAAATGAAACCCTTGCCCACAGAAACCAGACTGCTGAGCTGGGTGAGAGGTTCCATAGGTCCTTTGCTGAATGGGGTAACAAGGGGAAAATTAAATAAAAAATCCAGTGCTGGTGAAACAACAGGAGTGGATCTCACACATTTCTGTGGCGAAGGTAAGGGGGAAATGCAACATATCAGCTGACCGAATATTAATTTATCACCACGCGCAGAGGCAGGAATGAAAGTAGCAATGTTTCAGTTCCGATTCCAGTTGGGGTGAATCTGATCACCACGACACTATGGAAATTCAGCTGACAACATCTCACACATGGATAAGGCAAGGTTAAGGCATACTGCTTGGCTTATGCCCCATCCTCAGAACCCTTTCTTTCGTCCATTCCCCACCAACTCCCTTAGGAAACTGAACTGTATGGAATAGAAGTATAATGCTATAGATATAATTATTCATTTAGAGCCTGTTCCAAAGCCCAATAAAGTCAATCAAAAGATTCTTAGTCTAAACTAGCTGTAATAAAATATTATTTCACTTGCTATGGGCAAAATTCTGCCCTCAGAAATGTCCAGAGGATTTAGACTGATAGTCTGTAAGCAGGAAGAAAAATCTTCTTGCATCTAAAACCAAAATAAGAGGCCTGACTAATCCAAGAACACCACAGTAGTATACATTCCTTTTTTCTTATTATACAGGTATCAGTGGTTTCTCTTTTAAATAATAATGCCTTTACATATTATTTAACTAATTAAAACATCAGAAGTGATTGTGGTTCCTCTGGTTAATGAACATGTGTTGTGCTTACATACACAAAACAGATCACGTATCTGGGTCAATCGCTTGCATGTAAATAAGATTATGAAAATATGCAGAAGGGGAATTATTTTTTGCAATAAAATGTCTATACACAGATTTGGGCCCTACCTGTATAACCTTTCAACACTTTTTTAAAAGTCACTGATTTTGCCCTGCAAATCAGGTAGGTTAGATATCTAAATTCTATCATTTTGTCCCTGCAGCCAAGTACAAGTAGAAAATTGTGGGTGAAGATGTAAAGGCTATGCTGAGGCTCCTTTGCAAATGTGTCCACAAAGTATTCACTAGTTATAATAATCCGAATCTCCTGGGGAAAAATAAACCTATAACTATCATTGTAATTCCAGTTGCAATTCTCTGTCCAATCTATTTTAACTCCTGTCTCCCTTTAGAGTATTGGTCCTAGCTACTGACCCCATTTAATAATGAATAAGGTAGAAAATGGGAGAGGGGCTTGGGGGAACCAAGATCCAAAGAGATACTCAAACAAAGGAAGAGATGATAGTGACATGCCTGTCTTATGTGTTCCCCAAACTACCATCCTCCCACTCCCAAAAACCTCACAATTCTCCCCACCATTTAAAACAAGTTCTTTCATGCGAAATTGTCAAAATCCTGCCATATGCATTGTCTTGCCCCCAGCCCCTCTCCAGCCCTCCCTAGAGGCAACTTGAAGTTATATAGCTGAGCTGGGGGATGGTCCTGAAATGTGGTCACTCTGAAGATCTAACAAATGTAGCTAGACACATCCCTATGATAGCTATACATGTGTGGTGAGAAATAAGTTGTCAGGCACATCAGCACATAGGGGAATCCCTTTTGTTTAAAAAGTGCTTCTTCAAAGACATAGGCATCCCCGTCTCTCTTTGAGGAAGGCGCTGTGTGGGAGGATATGTGGGCTTTCCTACAATGCCACAACTGAGGAGCCTGTCTTTAAGTAGTGCTTAACTGAAAATGCACAGTCCAGGCAAAATGCAAAGGCACAAAGAATAGATAAAGAAATAGTCAATGCTAAGCAAAGTGTGGGCTGAAGAATTCTGCCTCCTAAGGAGGTGACAGTCAAATGAAGCTGGCTCATCATGTGTGTCAAAGGCAGCATTAGACAGGTAAATAGCAATTAAATACTTCCCTCCCACTCTAAAATTCCACTCTGAAAACACTGGGTATTGCAGGAAGCTTCCTGCTGACAGGCACATCCTGACTAGAAATACACTTTAATATTTCCTCTTTTAGAAAGATGTTTAATTTATACATTATATAATCAACCTATTCCTTATACAGTTTCTAGGAGGAGCCAGAAATCTAAATTGGGAAAATATTTGCCACACAATGACGTACACAATTTTAAAAGGTAATTTTTACTATGTCTTCCTTTCTAGAAAGTCATTAATGAGAAATGCGGTGTATGTAGCAGTGTTTATTATGCTTTATTTCAGAGTAGCAGCCGTGTTAGTCTGTATCCGCAAAAAGAAAAGGAGTACTTGTGGCACCTTAGAGACTAATAGGTGCCACAAGTACTCCTTTTCTTTTATTATGCTTTAGTTTTCTCTGTTCTGCACCTTTAAATTGCTTAAAACTGATCTCTTGACAGACAGACACTTTCTGTTCAGTTCAGTGCACATTGGCACAGGAGATACAGGGTGTGTGTGAGATACCTAGCTATCTGGTACCTGTCTCGAAAGAGCCAGCCACCAAGTATCCCAGGATGCCCTCAAATGGGAGTAGAGCAATGAAGAGTTGACAGACTTAGGCTTTGGTCCTACAGCTGATTCCATGCCACGGGTCCCAGGTGTCCATGCAGAGCCTCACTGACTTCACTGGGTTTCCACACAAATGCAGGGATTTACCCACATGGAGTTTCTTACAGGATCTGGACCCAAATAAAGTTTCATTTCACCCAGAGCCAAAAACTGTGATTTAGAACAACATTAGCCTAAAAGAAGTATTTACCAAATGGAGACTAAACTTGCCAACCTCGAACACTCAAAAACCATGAGGCAGACCCCACCCCTACTCACCCCCATACTCCATCATGAAATTGGCTTAAAATTTTTGAGATGTTTAAAAATAATTGTTTTGGGGTTCTTTTTATTTGTCTTCATGTTTTGGGCCATTAGGGATCACGATCTCAAGCTTTTCCTCTGAAACCATAAGGGCTAGAATCATACTTATTTTTAAAATGAAAGCCGACATTCTCACGCCATTAAATGACTTAGGAAAAATACCAACTATTATGAGAGTCATGATAAAACCGTGACAGTACCATTGAGAGGAAAGCCTACATCATGGAGTTGGTGAGACCCCTCCCCCCCGTTTCTCTCTGTCCTTAACTCCTTGCAACTCTCTCCTTTCCGCATCAATGATATACTCTCAGCATGGAGAATCTCCGAACCTATCTTCCTACTATTCCTTACCAGATGCAGGCCTACAAAGATGGCTAATGTGGTAGACTGTTTCCTTGTGATGTCTTGCTATATATATGAAGTCCTACAAAATCAGTCTCCATGGGCCACATCTTTAACCCTTCCATCAGTGATGGAAGAGAGGACCTCCAGCCTTCAACCCTAACCTGGGGGACAGCAGGCTGGGATTCTGTCTGAGTCCCCTACTGTTTCTCAAACCTACTTCTTTCCTGTTCGTGACAGTGCCCTCAGTCACAGGGTGCTCTCCCATGCAGAATTTACTTTTCTTCTTTTTTGGTTTGTTTTTGTCTTAAAGATAATTCTGACAAAGAATCCGTCTGTTCTTTCGGAAAAACATAACAAAAAACAAGCAAACATAATAACACTGCTGCACAACTATAATGCTTCTCAGTCAAATCTCTCAAAGAGAAGTATAAAAAGCAAAGCCAACTTGCAAAGCAGAAGGGGAAGAATTCCCTATGATTATTTTACATATGTAGCAGCTAGAGCAATATGTGCTCTGCAGACTACATGGACATCAGGATCCCTGAGCTATCTTGCTTTGCACCAGCAGCATGGCTCCAAAAGCTTTATTTGACTGATATAATTTTCCTTACCCACACACCTCTCCTCTCACAAGTACTGAGTTCAGACAGTATTTTAGATCCATTTTTACTGAGAACATTGTCTCATGAATTAGTTTGCTATTTTAACTTTTCTTGCAGGTTTTACAAAATTAAATTAATTTGTTACTCTTGACACTTGCTAAGGAAAAAAAATTCCCCAGGACTTATTGTTTTATTTCTAGAAAACTGTTTAGCATAGCGGTCAGTTTTTAGCATATACTAGCATGTATTTAGTTTTGGTAAACAAACAGAAAGCAATAGCCATATTAGCTCCAATCGTGCATCAATACATATTTTGGATAATATATGGGAAAAATACATATCAGATTAATAGTTCAGATATAACCTAACAAAAAACTGCAGCTCAGTCAGCAAAGAACAGAGCAGAGTTAATAAAGTGGATAGAAATGTAAGCAGCTTAATAGTATGCAATTTGACTGCCAGAGTATCTAAAATCTCATCCTACATAATATCTAACTAGATCATCAAAGTCTGCAGCTGGATTGGTGCATCATGGAAATGGATCATCAAAGTATGCAGCTTAATTAATAGTGTTTAAGATCTCAAGTACTAAAATATGCAGCAGAATCAGTAAAATATACTTGATTAGTAACACATGCCACAACACTAGGTTCTGCATGGTCCTTTGTAAAGAATAAGATGTGCAAAACCTTGTTAGACTTCTTTGGGTTGCACATCTACAATAAAGGGAGAGAGGACTGGGCAGCTTGCGGGTAAGGCTTAGGAAGGGTGCTTATTATTATGGGGAAGGAGTTCTGAGCAAACAAGGTAGTCGAGAAGATATTTGTTATACTACAAAGGCAAGGAAGAGTTGTCAGCTGTGTGTGCTGGTGGGGAGGAGGATCGTGAGATTAAGCATAATGGGTGCACATGGGTTTTAACATCTTATTGGGTTGGGTTGAGTGCTTGAAAGTGAAGCGGGTTTCCCTACTTGATGGCCTCCTCCATCTTGGCTGATGTTAACTGTCACTCCACTGATCCGCTATCCAACTTCCCCAATCAACTTCCAACTTCCTGATCTGTGGGCTCCAGTTCACAAGCACTTAGTATACAGCACTCACTGCAGTGCCTCATTATTGAATATCTGGGTGCTCTAATGAAAGAGGGAATCTGGCACGTATCAAATGCTGGAGCACTCCAGATTGTACAGGATCAAGTTTTGAAGTTTACACTTAGATATATGGTAAATAAAGTCCAGTATCTGAAACTAGCCTTGAAAATCCTGTGGCTGAAACAGCTTCTCCTAAACTAATACATTTTCCAGAGGACTAGGCCCTAGTGGACCATCCCATCTAACCACCTAGGTTGGAAAAGGCCACACAGCACTCCTAGGGGCAGAACCAGCCCCACTGACACATGAATGGCTGGGAGCCAAAGTAGAGCGAGGTGATGGTATCTGAGGCACCTTAAGAACCCATAGACACCAGTTAGATCAGCAGACTGCATTCTACAAATGGAACTCTGGCTGTTCTTCACTGTCTGCTGATTGGCTATTTGCTCCTCATTTCTTTCTATGGGTCTGTCTGCTGGTAGTCTGTCTCCTTACCCTCTATATTCCTCTTCATTCTCTCCTCCATTCCATGATTCTCTCTCAATATCCCTCTTCCCTTTCCATCCATTTTCTCTTATGCTTCTATTAACTCATCCTTCCATTTACCCTTCACTCCCATAATAAATAGCAATGCTCAGCTCATATAGAGCACTTTTCACTAGGGTGACCAGACACCAAATGCGAAAAATTGGGACAGTGGGTGGGAGGTAATAAGAGTCTATATAAGAAAAAGACCCAAAAATCAGGACTGTCCCTATAAAATCGGGATATCTGGTCACCCTACTTTTCACCCATTAGATCTCAAAGTTCTTTACAAAGAAAGCCATTTTACAAATGGCAAAGCTGAGGCAAATATAGCTGATTTGCTCCAAGTCAGTCAGCAGCTCTGCTGACTCCTTAACCCAGTGCTGTGTAGTGGACCATGCTGCCACTCTAAAAACAAAAACAAACTTTTTAAAATTATTTAGTGCCATTGGTTCATTAGCACATAGCTAACCTTGGTAACCCCCCACACTCAGTCTACTGTTACCCTTCATATATGACATTGTAAAAGAATCACAGAAGGAGTTGTTTTATTTGAACAGTATTATCCCTGAAGCTACTTTGTCTCTCTTTCTCTGATTCATTAGAGAGCTTCACCAAATGTAAAGAAACAGTACAAATACCATCATCCTTTCCTCCCGTTACTAGTGCTCACCTGTGTCATCTTGTCTTAAACTGTAAATTCTTCATGTGTCTTCCCGTGTTTGTACAGCGCTTAGCACTCACTACAGGACCATGCTCCTGACTGGAAGGCCCCACTTTGGCATAACCACAATATACAGTACAGCAAAAAACCTCCCTGAAGTACCAGAAAGAATCTCATTTCCTTCCATCGTTATCTTACAGTTGCAAATCACGGTGTTTCTCTTTTAGTTGTAACACTTTCATAGACAGCTTGATTCCAGTGTCAGAGGCATGTGAAAAACAGTTTTCTTCTGCATGGATATTTATTAATAAAGGTGCTACGCCAAATTCTGTGTTGCAGAAAAAAGGTGAAAAACAACTACAAAGAAGGGTGTGGTGGTGTTTGTTTATTCACACTACAAAAGATTTGGGTCCTTACTGTTAGAGGAGACCAATGTTTTTAATTATTCTCTCACCATAAAAATTATTTCCGATCCTCTTTTTAACTTTGGTTATACACAGAAGTCTGACTTTTATGAAAAATAAGACCACTAGAAATGGTTTTGCGATTAAAAATAAAAATACAGGAACACTTTTTTTAAATCAAAACTTTCTCCTGTAATATCTGAAGCCCAAAGATTGCTGCACTAAAACCTTGGAAGTGAAACTGATTTCATGGATACTTCTTTGCCATAGTAGAATAATGCAAAATATAACAAAGAGATAGATGGTGACAAGTTACCTGGATTTTTAAAATGTTTTAATTTTAATATTATTAGTCACAAGGTAGGAAATGAATTGATTTCCAATATTTTTTTAAATTAATAGTGTTCCTTTGGAACAGCTTGCACACTACAAAAGTAAATAATTAAGAACTTTTCTGAATGATAATCAGTCATTTCCACTGGGTACTTCAAGGATAGAAGCTTTTTCCACCCAATGAAATGTCATACAACTACTGCAGACATTCCTTCACTTAGAAGAAATCATCATCCACTTAAAGAATGATGGTCCTTGAAGACCCCTAGGGGAGATTTTTAGAAACTACAGCTGATCAGCTAAGATGCATACCACTAAGTGTACAAATATTGTATTACTGTGGTAACATTCAAAGGCTAGTGCCACATTGTGGTAGGCACTGTAGGAACACATAACAAAAAAGACTGAAAAGATTACACAGTGATTAAATATGTTACATCCTCTTACAGCAGAGCATTATAGTGTTGTGCCAGCAACATGATTAAGGGGTTTCACAAACTCCATGAGAGAATTCTCACATTCAAGTGTTTTAAACTTTTTCAACATGACCCAGAATAGTATAACATTATAAAAATGTCTATAAATATATTATGATGGTAGTTACAGCAATAGGAGATTTACTAGGCACACATTTCTAACAATGAGAATTAAATTTCAGTCATTCGTTCCCATTTCTCAAGATTCACAAAGTCACATGCAATTTTTACACAAAAGTCAAGGGTGTTTAGAGTCTTTTTTCTCTTTTTTGCAGTACCAATAACAACAATTTTGTCACTAAATCGACATTTAACAGAAAATTCCTTTGGAAGAATATGCTAGGATCCTTAGTTCTATGTAGAACCTCTTCCCAAGATTTATTTATTAAACTTAAATTTTATATGTACATTGGCAACCCAAATTACATTTTTCTAATCATACCACAGTGTTAGTTGAATTATGGAGAAGACTCTTGAAACTTCTATCTACAGTTCCACATTTTTTCTCCTAGTGGTAGTAATAAACCTGAGAATTTAAATACTCTTGTACAGACATTAATGAACAAGCACTGCACAACAGTGCTATGAGGTAGGTGGACACTGATAATTCGCAGTGAACAAGACAAAGGGAAAAACTCAGACTCTGATTTTTGGTCCCAGCCCCCCCACTCCAAAATTATACTATCAAAAGACATTACAAGTGTAGCCACTCCTAGTGAACCAAAATATTAGAATTTGGGAGTCTCCGGGCCGAACTGTGGTCACCTCCAGCAACATGCAGGTTCTCGACCTGGGTTTCTGCAGCACTCATGGTACAGGAGGCATGTTGGCGTGTGCAGGAGGAGCGGCGACATGTGGACGATATTCTGATAGGACAATCTACGGGCTTGGAGCCAAGATCTCAGAGCCACATGGAGGATCCAGCTTTCAACCTTTTCTGAGTGAGAGGAGTCACAGGCAGCTCCCGAGGCCTCCCCCCCCAGGCCCGAGGGCTGCCACCTGTGAGGTGCACAAACCGGGGATGACGCTGATGAAACCGGATTGCGGGCGGGCGGGCCGGGCAGCGTGCGCCCAGCCACCCACCAGCCTTGCAGCTAGTGCTACCCCTGGGCGCGCGGGGGGGGCGGCGGCGCGCGCCCGCCAGCCAAGGCACCCGCATGGACATCCCCGGGAGGCGCCCACCCACGCGGATACCCCGGCCACCTGCCTCAGAGGAGGCTGGAGAAGCCTGGCCAGGCGGCATCTCTGCCCCTCCCGCTCCGCCAAAGAGCCCGCCCTTCCAAACCCGCGCCCGCGAACAGTCACGTTCAAGTCGCGCCTCCGAGCCAATGAAAATACGCGGCCGGCTGCCCACGGCATCGCCCGGTGCCCGTTACCATGGAGACCTTCCACTCTTCTCGTGGGATTTGCGCATTTGGACGTGACCCTCGCGAGATAGCCGGGCGGCGCGGTGACGCCACTGCGTGCGTGCTCGAGGCGGAAGCGTTTCCGTGTTTACAGGAGGCCGAGCCTGGGGCAGGGGCGCCGGGACGGAGCCGCAGAGCCCATGTGCCCGCAGCCCCCACCGCCTATGGAGGTGATGGAGGGGCCCCTCAACCTGGTGAGCCGCGCCCCGGGCGGGGAGGGGGCGCTGGGCAGCGGGCGGGCGGCGGCTGCCCCGCTGGCAGGTGCGGAGCGCGAAGGGACTCGGGGCTGGGGCAGGCGTGGGCAATGGGAGGGTGGCCGCGCCGGAGCCCCGGCTGCGCTGCGGCTTACCAGCGCCGCAGGGGGAGGAGCTGCCCCCGTGGCACAGCGGGGGGGCTGAGTGTCGCTGGCGAGGACAAGGCCCTGCTGGCTGGTGTAGAGGAGGCGGTTGGACCTTCCCCTCGCGCCCTGCGGCAGGAGCCTTGAACTCCAGCCTCGGGTGCCCGCCAGCGGGACAGCAGACGCCGCTGTAAACAGGCGTCCGGGGCACGTCCCCGTGCTGGGAAATGCAGGACCCGTGGGGTCATTGTCTGGTCTGTCCTGGCGGTGCACGTTCTTCAACATGGGACCAGAGCCCTGATTAGAAACCACCTCTAGCCACGTCAGCTCGGAGTGATAATATAACCGCTGCTAGAGAGTTAAATGTGGTGTTAGACGCCTTCGAAAATCCTCAGTCGTTCTAGGTATGGGGAATTCTAGTGTATGCATACACCCTACAAATAAAAGGTGATAGGCAGGAAACCCAGACACTTGAAGCTACTTGTGCACAGCATTTTGTAAGTGTCTTTCCTTCACTGGTGTATAGTATTTCAGTACTTTTGAGAGTTAGGTCTAACTAGTCATGGGACCATGAGATTTGGGACTGCTAAAAGTGGCGGTAGCTATTTAGGAAGAATGTTAGAGGGAATCAAAGCATGAATAACTGTTTCATCAGATCAGGATTGGGATAAGGAGTAATTATGGCTGAACTCTTTGTAGAATGTTTATATGAGTGACACAAGACGTGGGAAGGAAACACTTTGGGGTTACAGAAATAGGATAAGATGCACACAGAGGCCTTGTCTGCATGAGAGAACCACTGATTTGGTTTAATTGGTGGAACCCTATTGTACAGAGATTCTATTTTAATGTGTGCCTTGTAGATTCCTTTCTGACTTAAGCTAAATTGTTATAAGCAACTCAGACCAAAATACTAATGACTGCAGTAGGTTGGCACCAAGGGTAATCTGAGATTTAAACAGATTTAAAGTTATGTAGAGAAGGTCTAAGGCCAAGTAATAAGTTGATCTGTGATCTCAGGCAAGAAACAAGTGAATAATCATGTATAAGGGGTAATTTAGTGATGCGATGGGTGTCCAATCAGGCTGAAAATTAAGAAGATTGGGCTGGAGGAAGGAGCCATAGAGGTTGACAAGAAACTGCAGAACCTGTTAAAAGCAGTTTAGTAGACCTAAGACTGTAGTCAGCAATTGAGGAAAGGTCTAGTGTGGGTTTAGAAGACGAGAGATCAGCAATTTTGAGTTCTGAGTGGTAAATGACTGGTAAATAGGTGATAACTGTGGGTGGCTGGGCAGGAGTCACCATTTAGTGGTGTCCCTTCCTGACATTTGAAAGCAGACCATTAAGTAAGGTTTTCTGCACTAACAAAAGTATGAATAAGGCCAAGGAGGTGATGGTCTGACCACAAGAGCAGTACGATTACCATACCTGTTTATAGTTCCAGACAACAAATAATCTCTCTAGGCTCGTGTGTGTTCTATAGGAGTTCTTGTAAAGAGAGTAGTCACCTATATTGTCCACTAGTGTCCTGACAGTGGCCAATACAACTTCAGAGGAAGGTGCAAGAAACCCTATAAATAAAAAGTAATGTAATTACCTGCTTATAGGGGAATATTTTCCTAACCCCTCGTTAATGAAGGACTGTAACCTGAAGTACGAAGATTTTTATCCTTAACTTAGACCTTTGTATCTTATCTGATGGAACTATGAATCATCTCATCCCTGGAAACAACCAATGCCTTTCTGAATCCCACTGAGCTCTTGGCCTCTCTTGTGGCAATGACTTCCAGAGGCATTATGTCTTGTTTACTTCCTCCTCCTGCCCTCACTTTTACATTTTTGCCTTTGCTCTTGTTACTGTATTATGAGAAGTTAGTTGAGTGTCTGACTTGACTTCTTCTTATTGTTTACCTCTGTCATGTCTCCTATTAATCTGTCTAAACTGAAGCCCTGGGACTGGATTCAATGAGCCAGAAAGCTATCATCTTGTGGACACACCCAATTTGAATTGATTCTTCTTTCACAGGCACCATGCTGGTTTGTCCTTATATTTATCTTTGGGCTTGTCTTCACTTACCGGGGGTTTGATGTGCAGCGATCGATGCGTCAGAGGTTGATTTAGCAGGTCTACTGAAGCCCTGCTAAATTGACTGCCAATCGCTCTCCCATCGACTTCTGTACTCCACCTGAATGGGAAGCGCAAGGGGAGTTGACATCGCATAGTGTGGACCCCGCGGGAAATAGATCTAAGTACGTCAACTTCAGCTAAGTTATTCACATAGCTGAAGTTGCATAATTTAGATCAATCTCCCCCTGTAGTGTAGATAAGAGCTAAGTGTTTTATAAGTAAGTTACAGCTTTAACTAGTTTTCCATCTGTTGAAGTAAGGCTCACTGCTCTGAAAGTCAGGATCACCCAGTAACTTTTTTCCTAAGGTACAATATTTTCTTTCCTCCGGTGTAGGACTGTTGACTCATTTTAGTGAAATTGCATAGGTCTGTTAGCAGCTTGGACCATTCATTCTAAAATTCATTAACTCCTGGATGTGAATACTATACATTTCTGTGATTTTTTTTTTTTGTTGTTTAAATTTCAGTTTGTTGGGTCACCTCTTTACCTGAGAAGTTGAGCATCTCACCCATTTCCACAGTGAAGAGAACGGATTAAGAAATAATTTAGCTGCTTTGCAGTGTCCTGTTGCTTCCTTAACATCCTGCTTATCCAGTAGACCTTAAAATTCTTGAAGTCTTTCTGCAGCTGATACTTAAAGAATTTCTAGTTTATGTATTTGGCTATTTGCTCTTAGCTTATGTAATGCCTTACCTGTCTGCTATAGTTGTGCTTTTCTCTATTGGCCTCACTTAGGCTGCATTTCCATTTTTCTGAAGGATTGCCGTTGGCTCAAATTTCTTTAGTCCTTTAACTGTACCATTTTCTGTTTGTGTCCCCCTTTTTTGTTGTGCATGCCTTCTGGGTCATCATGGTATGCCTAAATAGCCTAAGGATTTTAGATTCCTCAAGTCTGACTTAAAGGTTTTGACTTTTTTCTTCTTGAAATCCTCCTTTCTAAAGTGTAGGATCACAGTGCTAGCTTTTGGTGATTGTTTATGTGAAAGGATATCTTAATCAACTAGGACTCAGTTCAGCTCCTGTTAATGGCCCTTTGACTTAACATGGAGTTGGATTCTAGGCTTCGAATCCTCTAGTCACTCACTTGCTTAATCAATACCTGACAGGCCACGCTTTTTTTAAGAAGGCTTTTCACATGGTTATGTATTGTGATTTGCTATTTAACCATAATTTTAAATGACACTTTTTCTGTAGAAAATTCTTCTGGAGAAATTATTCTAGGCTAATTCATAAATGGAACTGGGGTTCTGTTCTGCTGAATTTAATTCTGATCAATGAACTTACTACTTTTTTCTTCTCAGGACTTAATGTCTCCTCTGCCAGTTGACCTGGCTTCTCTGGACCTGTCTCTTGGACAGGCCAAGACTACCCATTTTGATATTGAAAATGTTGCTTTGGGAAACTACAGAACTAGTTGTAAAGTTGAGTGTGTTGAGGGTTCTACAGGTATTACTAATGCAAGATACCAAGCTCATTTCCTGTTAGATGTCCCATTTCAGATACTTTCTGAGCAGGGCTCCTATTTTCCTAAAGAGCATTTTAGTAAATGAAGTTACTGTATGCACAAACCAACCTCTCTTGCCAAAGGGTGAAGCATAGAAAATGGCTGTTTTGTGAAACAAACACTGATCTTTGGGTTAACATACTTGTGAATTCACTCTGCGGTTTGTCAGGAAAGTAAGCTCTTTTCCTTGGTATAACCTCATGTGAGAGTCACTGGAAAGAGGTAATAAAATAGTATCTTTCCATTGGAATATTGGCAGAAAAAAGGAATCACCTTCCTCTGCTGTGTTCAGACAAAGGTGGGGATGAGAAAAAATGTGGGAAGTTAACAATACTAAGGGTTTATCTATACAGCAATTTAGTGTCTGGTGCAAGCTGGGGTGTGAATCTGCAGCACATGAAACTGTCACATGAATGGCTATATAGATCCTGCTGCTATCCACTAAAAGTTCCATCATGTGTTTTGAGTCGATTGCACTAAATCGCCATATAGACAAGCCCTAAGTGGGTAAATGCCACTTAAATATTGTCACAAAGATCCTGGAGTCTAGTCTGAGCCTTTGTTCACATGGCTCAATACTGGATGATAAAAACTATCCTACTGACCCAAATGTCTCAACTGGGTTGACATAACTGATAGGGCCCATAAACAAAAAACCTCTCTCTAGAAACAGTATCTCTTAAATCATGCTCTACTTTGTTAAAACTCTTCTACTCTTACTCTGTTGCTATGAAGCAGCTTACTGCTAGTAAAGTATGGCTGCTTACGCTGAATTTTGTAACGTTTTAACTAAGCTGAAGGCTTTTATGGAAAGCATCAAATGATAGTGCGTCTCTTGTTTTGTCAGCTTTGAGTGCAAGGAGCTCTTCAGGATCGTGAAGAAAATGAAAAGCTGTTGGGAGCTATAGTCCCTCTTATACCATCAGGTCCCACAAGAGAAGTGGGTGTGTGGTTGATCTCACACATTGCTTATGAGAAGATTCCAGGCTCTCACATTAGGACACACAACTCCACAGTTTTGGAGGATTGTTTCCAGTAGCTCATGGCAATATAACCACTGGTGGCTGGTTCCTTACACCAGCAGTGCTGTTTTGGCACTGGTTTGCCACTGCAAGTGTGTAAGTGTTAGGTACTGTGTGTGAAGACTTAGTCACTGCCACTTTATAAAATGGGTGGTATATATTCACTGTGAAACAGCTACTGTGGGGCCAGTTGTGCCTTAAACCTTTTGCCATATCTGCACAGTACATTTGTGCACAAAAGTCCGACGGTGGGCGAGCATTATAGGAAAGGCTGGAATGGGAGATCTTGGGTTAAGAGTCTGAAGATGTATGATGTGTGAACATCTGATTATCTGTTTGGTGCTAGCTAGTTACTATAAAAACCAGCTCCAGCCATTCCTAGCTTTGATTAAAATAACATTTTGTTTCTTTTAAGGCTCATCAGCAGAGTAGAAAAGCAGACCGGTTGTTGGCAGCAGGGAAATACGAAGAAGCAATTTCTTGTCACAAAAAAGCAGCTGGTGAGTGTTACCTTTTCATAAGATATTTATGACCCAGTTTTCAAAAGCAGCCTTGAAACTTGCTCTGGCCAAGTAACTAGATACATACTTGCATACAAATGCTGTTTTTATACATGCAAAAAATGTGAACGCAGGTTTAGAGGCCCTGTCGGAAGTCTCTCTTGGAAATGTGGCCTTTAATTTCACTTCAATTTTGACCTTTCATACCTTTCTTACTTGGAGTAGCTAGTTGTCAGCATGATGTGGGAAATATTTAGCCACAAATCTTAGCTAAACAGTCAGTGGGTGGTTCACAATCTTAATTTTTTAATGAATCTATTGCTGATAAAGCAATTTCAACCTTCAGGGGTAATGAGGTCAGTTCTGCAGCCCCCCCCTCCCCCCCCATGATTGACAGTCTTCCATCCTTATTCACAAAGATGTGTGTTCAGGTTCACATTTGATTTGTGAATGTGCAGCTGCTGCCTATTAACAGGTGAAATCTGCTCTGGAGAGATGGGAGGTGGCCGCATTATAGGCACAACTGGCTAGACAGGTGCAGTTTCTGGGTCTTGTGTGGAGGACCACTAGATAGGTGGCTTCTCCAAGTGCTGTAGGCTTGTTTTTAATATAATTTTGGGGGGAGGGAGCTGAGAAACTTGTATTCCTGCCCCAGTCACTTTAACCTTGAACTAATCACTGACTTGAACTAAAAGAAACTGAAAAGAAAAAAACGTTCTCTCTGCATCTGGGGAAGGGCTACTGCTGTCAAAAGCTGATTTAGCACTTCAACCACTTTTGTTTCAGGTGCTTAGCAAGTGACTTCCAGCAGTTCGATGGATTGGCTTTCTTTAAAATTTCAGCAGCAGCAAATATCTACTGCTTGAATACTTAAGTAATTTTAATAGATTATAGTAAATTTAGGCCTTAAAAGTTGTAAAATTAAAAATTAATTTTAAAAAGAAATGCACTTAAATAAAAAAATCATTGATTTTTTTTTATCCAGGCTGGGAGTCATGGATATTGCTTCCCTACGCCATCAGTAATGCAGTCAAAGAAAAGTGTGGTATTCTACTGTAGAGTGTTTTAGTATTTCATTTGTATGTTCTTTAAATGGATGTAAATAAGACTCTGGCCCCTAGCTTTGTCACTTCCTTATGTACTGCGGGGGCGGATGCTGCTGCTCCTCCTTTGGGGACTTCCTGCAGACCTTCATTTTGACCTGGAAAGACTAATGAAATTGCGTTGGTAGTGCTCTCCTCCAAGGTGAAGCAGTTAGAACCGTACATGGAAATATGCAACGCATATTATACCAGGATGAGCAAAGAGGCTTTGCTTCAAAGATGATGATATGGAAGCTGTTTACCTTTTAATACTATGTAGGCTTAAAGCTCTTAAGGGCAGACATGCATTTGAAAAGCAGTATGCATGTTCCCAGCAATAGTTTGCCAGTGTAATCCCCTCTGTGTGTGTGGATTCAGTGAACAAAATGATCAGACCTGAAAACTTTTTAAAATACTTAAACTTGTGAGTCTTTAGCTTTCAGGAAAAGTGTTCTAATTTTCACAATCCTGGCCTAAGCGTTTACCAATTTGTTTTTTTGTGCAGCATACCTTGCTGAAGCCATGAAGCTGACACAATCTGAGCAGGTGAGATTGCATTTAGCTTGCATTCCACAGCTGGGAAATGTGGAAGGTATTATTGTACAAACACACTTTAACTCTGGCCCTTGGGCATGTGCCTATTACACTATGTCCTAACTATGTGATCAGACCTCTTACACCATATAGTTATGCTACCTACTTTGAATGACCTGCACTGCTCTAATTTATGCCTGGCTTTCCAAGGCCCAAGTCTAGTAGCTGCGGATAGCAGGAGGGTGGAGTAGAGCTTGGTGAATAACCCCTTATTGTGATTTGCTGGCAGTTCCACAAAAGAAAAGAGAATTCTCTTTGGGGAAAACTAAAGAATATCCATTTTGGGTTGGACAGAATATTTTGTTGGACCTGGAGTGTGTGTGTGTGTGTGTAGCAGGAATTTGAACTTGGGTCACCTCCATGGCAGGGAAGTGCACTGGGATACTTTGTGGCAGGTCTTTCTGTCTCTCCTCTTGAAGCCGTTCCACTTATTGGAGCAGGACTTGAACTTGGATCTTCAAGTGAGTGCCTGCGTCACCAGCCTGTAAAGTCATACACGCCCTCTGATTCAGTCTGTAAAATTGCCACTCCCCCTATTACTATTATTGGTTAAACATGGCTAAACGATGGAGAAAATTTCATCCAAAAATGGAACACTTTTTAACTAAGCCTGGAACATCCACCCCAATGATCCAACAATTGGAGTGACTCAGAATAGAGGGTCAGTTTGAAAATGCTGATGTAATCTCACTGTAGCAGTCTCTGCTGCTTGGTGGTGGTGGCAACGCAGTGGTCTAGCCATATACTACAACAAAAGGATTTGCTACTTATTTAAAAAATACATGTGTTGAATTACAGGCCAAGTAAGGCATGACATTTCATCCAAAGTACATTTGTGGATGGTCACAGGCCAATCAAACTTTTATCTCCTCCCTTCAAAAGTGTCCATATGGATTGAAAGAGAAATTACAGATGTCCAAAAATGTAGTAGTCACCCATAACACTTCCATATCACAGACTACAGTTACAGTGAGTTTGATAGCATAATGCCTGAATCTGCATTGCAGAAGCTAGAGAAAGAGGTTTCCCCTCCAGGACATGCTAGGGTGCTGATTCTGTAAACACTGAAGCATGACTGTAACTTTACTCACACATGTGCTTGCAGGATTAGGGCCCATGTGTTAATTCAGTCAATCTTCTTTTTCTTGGACAGGCTCAATTATCACTGGAATTACAAAGGGATAGTCACATGAAACAGTTACTGCTCATCCAGGAGAGATGGAAAAGGGCAAAGAGAGAGGAAAGGCTAAAAGCCCAACAGAATGCAGACAAGGATATAGCTGAACACCTTCAGACCTCTTATAAACCATCAGCTGAAGAATCTGAAGACCAAAACATATTGGTTCCTGTTACTCAGAAATACAGTCCTTCTGCAAATAAGCATCTACAGGAAACTCAGGGTGTCTTTGACAGGGAGCCAGATACACTATTATTTCTGCTTCAGAAAAGAGAGGCGCAAATGGAAGTGTGTATTGGGAACAAAGCCCCAAAAGATGACAAAACGATAATAGAGGAGCAGGCAACCAAAATTGCAGATTTAAAACGGCATGTGGAATTTCTTGTAGCTGAAAATGAGAGATTAAGGAGAGAAAATAAACAGCTAAAAGCAGAAAGGATTAAACTCCAAAAAGCTCCAGTAGAGAAGGAGTTGGATGTAGATGCTGATTTTGTGGAGAAGTCAGAATTATGGGGTCTACAGCAGCATTCAGAAACGGCTACTACTTCAGCCTCAACTTGGCAGAAGTTTGCAGCAAATGCAGGGAAAGCTAAGGACATTCCAATACCCAATCTTCCTCCCTTGGACATTCCATCACCTGAACTCCCTCTCCTGGAGCTCTCTGAAGATATACTGAAAGGACTTATGAACAGCTAAATGAAGACCATAAGAAGTGCTCATGAAATGTAGTTAAGCAAAGTGAGAAAAGGGAAAACCACCATGACAATGATGATCCAAGGGCAGCCAACATCTAACACAATCCTACTGTGCAAGAAAAGGCATTACAGCAACTGTCACTGTGAAATACACTTAATCATAGAGCTTAAGGATACCATAAATTGGTAAATGCAAGCTCTTGCATCTTTCTTCTGACGTTTCAAACCAAATGACTGCTTGGAAAACATTTCAAACACAATCCTTCAGGGTTTTGAAGTAATGCTACGTGTAATAGGTATCTATAATGCCATAAACGATGCAGAACTTAACTTATGGTTGCCAGATGGCTGCCACTTCAGCTTGAAAGATGCTTTCTATCATTCATTCAGATTGTAAGCATTTCATTATGCACAATTTTGTTAATGGAGAGGTGTATAAGTTACACCATATCTAGATGAATTGATGTGCCACACTCTTGTCTCCTGACAATATTAACCTCAGATTAATCAGGAGAAATATATAAACTTTGTATGAAGGAACCAAGTTATTCGTTCTGTGGAGAATTTTAGATTTTGTTTACATAACTAATCAAGGTGCAAATTTAACTCTGGGTTTCTATATAAAAAAATTACATTGCTTAAAAAAACCTGAGGAAAAAGATTCGTGTTCTTCAGAGGTGCATGAATGGAAGTAATGCTAGTGGGCAGTATTTAATTGCACAAAAAGGAAATATTTGTTTACATCTGTAAATCAGTCACCAAGCCTATGAAAATAAAAATCTCAGTCGTATTCAACACCATAAGAGTGGGTGAAAATAGTCTTCACAAACATTAAAGTGCCAGTCAATTGAACTATAAAGTTTTGTTATGCTAAAAATAGCTGGTGGTAAGGGAAAATGGAACACAACTTCCAGCCTTTCACTTTCAGGTACATACAGAGAACTTGGGAAGAGCCAAGGGGTCGTTGGGGTGTGTGAAATGACATTCTTGTCTGTACAGTTTTAAGAGGTGATGCACCTACTGAGCAGAAACCATAGGACACAGATTCCAAAATGGCTTATTCAGTTCAAGACTCAAAGCACAAGTGCAGTGGTTTTCCGTACCTCCTCTACAGAATGAGCTTGTTCCCACAGCTTTAGTGCCAGCTTTCTGCTGAAGTGCATAGAGAACACCACGGTCCCTCTTATTCTCAGCGTCTGTGCAAATTTTCTTCTTTCCCCAATGCCTGGTCTGTTCTCTCCCTGAATAGAAGGCAAGGGCTGGAGGAAAGAAATGCAGATAAAAACACTGGACTTGCTCAAGGAACAGGTTTGAATTTGCTCACAACTCAAGAAATTTTGCTGTATTCCTTAAACTGACAATCAAATTCTCTAGTTCACTGACTTCTGTATGCATAGAAAGGGGGGATGTTGGACTTCTTACTCATATAACTAGTTAAAATTCAACAGTAGCAATTGCTTACACGTAAACTGAAAAGCTAGCATGCCTTCCAAAGGTGGCGAAATCAAACTAAAATTATTTAAGGTCCTAATTAATTGCACTGTCTTTGAGCCCTCAAAGAAATGATACTAAATATTGTGGGATCATTTCAACCATTTTTATGTAGCTGCCACAGCTGCTGTCTGGCATGCTCCTGGCACTGTACAGGAAACCATTTTTGGACTGGCCATCTCCACTGAAGCATAATTCAAGTCTTAGGCCTGATCCATTCTGCTTCATGCCAAGCCACTTATCCACTGAGGATGAGTACTCAAGCAGGCAAAACAGTGATCCTGAAAGGAAACCTCTCACATTGTTCTCCAGCCTAGGTCAGACTCCAGGACAACTTCCCCCACAAATTGAACAAGGGCGGCTACAGTAGTACGAAGATTAATCTCTTCAGTTTCTCCTTAGTTACAAGCTATAGAGACCTTGCTTCCTTCCCATCCTCCCCAAAGTAAGGTAATCTACTGCTCTTAATTTGACTGAAATAAGCATAGTCCATTAAAAAACCCACCACAATAAGTGTCACAGCAGATGCTTCAGAGGAAAGTGCCATAATCACAAATAGACAATAGTGGAATAAACTGCCCATGACAGTCTTTTCCTCATGCCTGTCAGAAGTTGGCTATAATACGCTGGGGGGTGTTAAAAAATGTATCCATGTTGTGGATGTAACATTCTCCACAAACACCTAGTTCTTTTGTGAATCCTGTTAAACACTAGTTCTCATACAGCAATGAGTTCTACAGGTTAGTTGTGTTAAGTAAAATACATCTGCTTTTATCAGTTTTAAATGTATTGTCTTTTAGTTTTTTGTTGTTTCCCTGCTCTTATATTATGAGAAAAGGTCAGTAGGAGCACCTGAACTTACCTTATGTTATTTCTGACATTTCTCTAAACAGTCCCACTCTTTCCATGCTCTCCTTCTATGCCTCCTTTAGACTTCATTCTCGTTCTACTACTTCCCCCTTTTGAGATGGGGTTATCGGACCAAAGCCAGCAGTCCATGGGGGGCATTCCTTAATTTATAGAAGGCAAAAAAAAATTTTTTTTTTACACAGTATTTGCTTTTTACTGCTGCTATGCATTGAGTGACAGTTTCCACTGAGCTGTGTGTAGCAATACCAAAGTCATGTTTACTACTTTATCATCTTGAAAGTATATTCTGTGGCAAACATTGCCATCTGGTGGACAAAATAATTTGTTACATTAAAACAAACAGCCTTTTTTCCTTAAAATAGCACATTACTTCAAGTCTTAAGTTTCCCCACAATCATGAGTGTCAATATAGTCAACCCTTAAAGTTATCATTTAGCATAAAAGAAAAGATGCAGAGAGGGATAAATACTGCACACAATATAAGCAATTTGGATCAGAGTCCTTATGTATGGTTATTATTGTAGTTTTGACATTATCAGAGATTTTGTCATAGGGCCTAATTCAAAGTGTTTTAAAGTCAATGGAAAGATGCCCCTGGCCTTTGGATCAGTCCATAATGCATTATACTTGACATCTGTAAAATTGTGTGGTCTGTAATTTGAAAGCGTCTCACCAAGAACTAAATTTAAACATACGCCCAGACATTTAGTTCAATTCAGAGAGCTTGTTTTACCACAGAAACCACTGTTGTCTTGGAACCTAGAAATATTATCCCTGTTGAAAACAGCCAACATATGCTTTGCAAAAAGAATTTGTGAACTATGGAATCTGTGAGCATATCCCAGGAGAGGAAAAACCCATGGAAAGCTACATGGAATCTTTTGGGAGTAAAATCTGCCAAACATAACCCCAATGGCTACTTACCGTCACAGCTAGAAAACAAAATACAAAAACACTGCGTTTTATTGGTTGGTTTTATGTTCAGTGAGTCAGGTTGGTTGGTTTTATGTTCAGTCTTATGCTCCATCTTCTAAGGAATTTTAGTTTTCAGAAAGTTACCTTGGCAAGATTTTAAGGCCTTCATATTAACAATAGCTCTTCGTACAATCTACAGTTCACATTTGGTTGCTTTGAAAGTGGTTGACTGCCGTATTGCAAGTGGATGGCTGTTTTGAGCAGTACAGGCGTGACACCTTTTTGCAGTGAACTGCACGTTCACCATAATTCCCCTGACTATTTTTATGCCTATCCTCCCATTCTAAAAGTGATGCTGAAATAGAAGAGACAGATACATTGTTTAGAATTGGTTAAGGATGGTGACATGGAAGCAGGCCAGCAAAACTGACAAGAAAAATGCTCAGTAATTTACAGCAGCATTTAAAATGTCTTACTGAATGGGACACAAAGTAGGGGAGAGGCAAAGTCTACGCTGTAGAATCTCCCTCAATTTAGAGCCCTTTAACTGAACCTAATCAAATATTACTGTAAGTTCTTCAGTTGTGGGCTTCGGCCATCTTACTTTTCAGCTCAGAAGTAATCCTTTCCTACAAGGAAATCAGATAAAATTTGGCTCTGGAGACAGATGTTGACTGGTCTGGTGAGCATCTCTCTTGAATTTACTGTTTGAAAGTGATCAGAAGTTACTAGTGGCACCAATGCAATAATAGAAAGCTATAAACCTGAGACTTGGCTACAGCCTCTCTCATAGGCACGATAGTTTTTAAACCTTCCATAGGTTATAGGAGTTCATAACTTTTGAGAGACCAGGAGTCTTGGGCTTTTTCTCCCCCTTAAAAATGCTGTAAATTTTCCTAATGCCTGTTTTGGAATCATTTGAACTACTGTCCCTCAAGCCAGTTTACTACAGGAGGCACGATATTACTGAGATTAAGCAGTATCAGATCTATAGAGCTACAAAACAAAAAATAGTATTTCCCATCTCAGGTCCACCCAAATCTAGCCTTCAGCTCAAAAGAAAACACACACACAGCTACCATAAATTGCATTGGCCCAGGATGGGAAGGGGCAGCACAACCAAGACTGGCTGCCATGCACGTGATCCCAAGAGGCTGGAAGGCACATGCTGTGCTTACCTAGTTGGAAAATTCCAGGGAAATTCACACAACTAGCACAAAGCAAAAGCTTCCTGTCTGATGCTTCAGCTTTAGGGAAGTTTTGAGTTTAAAATGCAACTGTTCTCACTTAACACGTCTGGAAAAGCATCAATCTTCAATTTGCTATAAGAGGGGGCAACATTTCCATTGGCTCTATATAAATTGTAACTTCCTTTTAGAAAAGGAATAGAACAAGTGAAAAAATGCAGAGATTAGTGTCTAACTAGGAATTTAAAGCCACCTCACAAGCTGAGCATCATTAGGCCTTTGGGCAGTTTCCTAGGCTGCGAGGGGCCCAGAAGTAGGTGCTGCGCCAGAGGATTCAATGCTCTGCAGGGGTGAGTATAACGAGAGCACAAAGACCAGAAAATAAAATGACACAAAAAAAAGTAAATAAAAAGGGCTGGAAACAAGAAGGGTAGGAAATCACAAAGCTGCTGACCTTGTTCTACCTGAGGCAGAACTCAGGGGGAAGCAAGAGCAGGCTGGGTCCCTGGAATCTATCCAGGAAGGCACAGCCTATTCAGTATGGATAGGAGCAGATGCTATCAGTCAAGAAGAAAGTGAGGGATTTTTGAAGTGTTATCTAGGAAGAGGAGACAAGACTTAGTGACAACCTGTATGCAGAGGAAAGACTGAAAGCCCAGGCTATGGGCATGAGGGATAGAGAGGATGGTGGCATTGCCAACTGTAAAGGAGACTGGGGCTAAGAGACAGGATTTGGTAGGAAAGAGTTTGTTTTGGCCACAAAGAGTTTGAGATGATGGTGAGTTATCTCTCAAGCAGTTCATCTGGGATATGCGAGACTGAAGCATGGAGACAGGGTCAGAGTGAAACAGAATTGACGAAAGGAGTTAGTGTGGAAGGGCAGTTGAATTCATGCAAGTGACATCACCTATAAATAAGGTGTCCAGGGAGACAGGTAGGCGCCCAAGAATAGAGACATGAGAGGGGGCAGTTAAAGTGGGGAAGTGGAGAACTGCCAAGAGGGACTGACAGAATGGCTAGTGAGATCAGAAGAGGACAGTTAGGGAGGCTAACGGAAGACAGAATGTCAAGGAGAAGGGAGGATCAAGGGTATCAAAACCACTGGAAAGGTCAAAGAGAATAAGAATGGAGTATAGGCCTTCAGACAGCCAAGATGTTTATTTGGAGACACTGGTGAGCATTTTCTATGGAGTAGAGAGGGCAGAGGCTGTACTGGAGTGGTCCAACAGATTCACACATTTTAGTCAGACCATTACAGTCATCTAGTCTGATGTCTTGCATAACATCATAGAATTTTACCCTGTGATTCCTCACATCAACCCCATAACTTCTGGCTGAGCTAAAACATAATTTAGAAAATCAACCAATCGTGATGTGAAAACTTCAACTGATGGGGATTCCCCCCCCCCCATCCCCAGGTAAGTTGCTGCAATTCCGCTAACTGGTAAAATAGCGAGTTTAACGCAAGGAAGCTGATAGAAGGGGCACAGACAGCTCATTCAGTGAGTATAATAGTGAAGGGGCAGAAGGAGTTAGAAAGACAAGTGGGTGGGGGCGGGTGCCCATAGGTAGGTTTGAGAGTTTAACGGCATGTCTGTATGCAAGAAAGGAGACAGAGGAGGGGGACAAGAACATAGTGGGGGCAAGGAAAATTTCACAGGAAGGGATAGGGTTGAGGGGCCAGAAAGGGCATGTAGAATTTTCAAGGCCAGTGACAGGGAAGGAAGGAAGGAAGGAAGGGCAGATGTTGGGATGGGACGGTCTTTTTGTTTTGTGTTTGTACAGCATCTACCACAATGGGGCCGGCCCTGGTCCAGGACCAGGGCTGGTAGGTGCTACAAGAAAAAGAACAAATCATGTCACATACCTAAAAGTTGGCAAGCTCCAACGTTACACCTGATGCCTATTTATGCTCTCCACTGATCTTGTAATATTTCTGATAATAAATTAGGCAATTCCGAGACCAGGAAAAAAAAACCCACTGAAGATTAAGAGTTATTCCCTTTTTATCCATTTTGTGTTGCGAGGGTTGGGATTACAAAATACTAATAATTGGATTAGGTTTTGTAGGAGATGCTGATTCTTGAAAAATGGAAAACACAGAGGCTGTGTCTTCACTAGGTAAAAAGGCAAGGAAGATAAGATGGTTTAAAACTGTTTAAACCATCATTCTGTCCTCCCTCTGCTGCTCCCACAGGCCCTAGATAAAATTTCCCTCTGAGGTTAAAGAACTGAACTAAAGCCTTGTTTATGCTGGGGTTTTTACTAACTGTACACAACATCTACACTAGGGGTTTACACTAACTGGGTTAGCAGCATAGACTAAGCACAGGAGCTGCATTCAGGATCCTAAATTCACCTTCCTGTAGTCAAATGCCACTTTAAAGCACACTTTCCCAGTAATGCTCGGCTACAATGAAGAAGCAGCTGGATTACTCTGAAGTAGTCCCAGTTACAGGAAGCTGAACTGGCAGCTGCAATAAGGCTCCTAGTTGGGCTTGGTGGAGAGCTAAGGGGATGTTTACAGTCTTGAACTGAAGTTGCATAGGTAGCCAGTTACTCGAAGGAGTCCAGCAGCCTGCATGAGTTAGCAAGTCTAATTAAAGCCTAACTCATGAAACTACAAACTGGCTTCTCTTCACTTGGATTTTACCTCAAGGTAACACACGTTGGTACATAGCAAGAACATTAACATTTAAGCGTAAGAAAAATATGGAAGGGATCAGGAACAGTAATTTAAAAAATGTCCAATATCTAGGTACATGAAAATTTCACATTGTGCATACTGATAACCTTCACTGTGGCCTGTTTTTATGCTTTAATGTCATATTTGGTTGATTAATGTGTTTAGTTAGTAGCTATGAAAAGGTGTAAGTCAGTAAGTTTAGAGAAACTGAATAAAGTAAGCTTGGTGTGTTAACTTTAGGTATTAAACAGTACAGAATTTTGGCCTTTATGTTCTTGCTCACACTCTATCTAAATGCTTGTTACCTAGCAACTTTTAATTTAATAACTTTTGTGTCTGGAAATACACGTTGTGTATGACTATTTATGAGCACTGCAGTCTTCCTGAGTTCATAGCAATAAAAGCTTTATAGCACTCCACCCTATCATGTATTTTGTTTCTGCCGTATTTTCTGATTTTATTCATTTTTGGCCTTTTAGTCTGTCTCTTCCCCATTTGAAATACATTAGTTACTGTGGAAACAATGTTGTCATTGTTATGGGCAGAATTTAGTGACAGGCACAAGTGCACTATAAATGCAATTTACATAATAGTTTGCAAAATGCAGCAGCTTATGCTTTTACACAAGTTGTAAATAACTCAAATAAATATACTAAGTATTTTTAAAAGTATATCGATTATAATAATTTTACGCAGATACCACATTGCACACACACTGTACTAGACAAATCCAATCCCCTAGTCAGTGAGATTCTACAGTGACACCATATAGTTTTTGGTGTAAGTATTTGCAGTGTTCCTAAAAGGATCCCTATCTAATTGACATATTATTCAATAGGAAGCATAAAATGTAGCTTATCCCAAGAGCCGTCCCTTGGGTAGGGTGAATCAGGGTGACTGCTTCAGGCCCCTGCGGACTGGCGCGACTGGCCGGCACGGTCAGTCCTGGAAGAGACGAATCAGTCACTTCTGCCCCAGGCCTTGCACCCCTCTAGGGATGGCCTTGCTTATCCCCCACCTTAACTCACCATCTTATTTAAAACTGGAGTGATTTTCCACTCCACTGGTTTTGGGTATCTTCAAGAGAAGGTTTTGTCTTAAAATTGTCAATACTTCAGCATTTTCCTTTTGAACATTCTGGTTCTAAATTCATTCATTCATTGTTTCATCCATGTATGTATTTTTTTAAAGTGCAGATTAACATCTTGGTCATATGCTTGAAGGATAAATCAACAGGAACTGAGCATTAAGACATGCATATACAAGGTATAGGAAGAACTTCAGTGCTGATGTTTGGATATAAAATTGGACAATTTTTTGGTATTAAATATTGTCAGAGCAGATGAAAACTAAGCTCTTAAGTCAGGTTCCTCTTACCACCTCCCCCCCGGCTCTTCCAGGAGCATATACCCTGTGAGATAAGGTGCTGGTAGTCATAATATATAGTAAAACAATGGGATGCAAGAGGAGACAACTAGTTTGCAGCAAGCTGGGGTGTGAATCTAGCCTGGCATAGACTGTTTGAATGGACCCTGCTGATGTGCAACAACAGTTTGTTAAAGCACTTTTATCTAGTTCCATTTCAAAGACTACTAGATCAAAACTCAAAGCACGTCTCTCAAAGCACGGACCACGGCAGTTTGGCCATTCTGGTGGCGATGGGGCAGGCTCATGCTGTGGAATGCTGATTCTGGGCCTGTGAAACAAGCACAGACTGGTGGGACTGCATAGTGTTGCAGGTCTGGGATGATTCCCAGTGGCTGCGAAACTTTTGCATGCGTAAGGGCACTTTCATGGAACTTTGTGACTTGCTTTCCCCTGCCCTGAAGCGCCAGAATACCAAGATGAGAGCAGCCCTCATAGTTGAGAAGCGAGTGGCAAAAGCCCCTTGGAAGCGTGCAATGCCAGACAGCTGCCGGTCAGTCGGGAATCAATTTGGAGTGGGCAAATCTACTGTGGGGGCTGCTGTGATGCAAGTAGCCAACGCGATCAAAGATCTGCTGATATCAAGGGTAGTGAGTCTGGGAAGTGTGCAGGTCATAGTGGATGGCTTTGCTGCAATGGGATTCCCTAACTGGGGTGGGGCCATAGACTGAACCTCAAGGGGTACTTTTCAATTGTGCTGCAAGAACTGGTGGATCACAAGGGACGTTTCACCAACATCAACGTGGGATGGCCGGGAAAGGTACATGACGCTCACATCTTCAGGAACTCTGGTCTGTTTCAAAAGCTGCAGGAAGGGACTTTCTTCCCAGACCAGAAAATAACCGTTGGGGATGTTGAAATGTTATATATATAGTTATCCTTGGGGACCCAGCCTACCCCTTAATGCCATGGCTCATGAAGCTGTACACAGGCAGCCTGGACAGTAGTAAGGAGCAGTTCAACTATAGGCTGAGCAAGTGCATAGTGGTGGTAGACTGCGCATTTGGCCGTTTAAAAGCGTACTGGCGCAGTTTACTGACTCGGTTAGACCTCAGCAAAACCAATATTCCCATTGTTATTACTGCTTGCTGTGTGCTCCACAATATCTGTGAGAGTAAGGGGGAGACGTTTATGGCAGGGTGGGAGGTTGAGGCAAATCACCTGGCCGCTGATTACGCGCAGCCAGACACCAGGGCGGTTAGAAGAGCACAGCAGGGCATGCTGCGCATCAGAGAAGCTTTGAAAACCAGTTTCATGGCTGACCAGGCTATGGTGTGACAGTTCTGTTTGTTTCTCCTTGATGAAAACAGACTTTTCCAGTAGCTGTATTGGCCGCAAATGCATCCTAAGTCTTCAGGGCAAAGTAATCATTAAACATGCTTGCTTTTAAACCATGTATTATATTTACAAAGGTACACTCATCAGAGTTGCCTTCTCCGCCTTCAAGGTCCGGGAGCCCGGGTTGGGAAGGTATTAGATCCAGGGTGATAAACAGTTCCTGGCTGTCGGGGAGAACAGTTTCTCCACTTGCCTGGTGTGCGCTATCTTCAACCTTCCCCTCATCTACCTCGTCCCCAAAATCCTCATCCCTGTTGCATGAGACTCCCCCCCCCTGCAGGAGTCCACATACAGGGGTGGGGCAGTGGTAGGGATACCCCCTAGAATTGCATGCAGCTCATCATAGAAGCGGCCTCTCTGGGGCTCTGACTCTGAGCGAGTGTTTGCCTCTTGGGTTTTTTGGTAGGCTTGCCTAAGCTCCTTAAGTTTCATGCGGCACTGCTGTGGGTCCCTGTTATAGCCTCTGTCCTTCATGCCCTTGGAGATTTTTTTCAAATATTTTGGCATTTCGTCTTTTGGAACAGAGTTCTGATAGCACGGCTTCGTCTCCCCATACAGCAATCAGATCCCGTACCTCTCGTTCGGTCCATGCTGGAGCTCTTTTGCAATTCTGGGACTCCATGGTCACCTCTGCTGATGAGATCTGCACGGTCACCTGTGCTGATCAGCTTGCCACACTTGCCAAACGGGAAAAGAAATTCAAAAGTTCACAGGGCTTTTCCTGTCTACCTGGCCAGTGCATCCGAGTTCAGAGTGCTGTCCAGAGCAGTCACAATGGAGCACTGTGGGATAGCTCCCGGAGGCCAATACCGTTAAATTGTGTCCACACTAACCTAAATTCGACCCAGTAATGTCGATTTCAGCACTAATCCCCTCGTCGGGGAGGAGTACAGAAATCGATTTTAAGAGCCCATTAAGTCGACAAAAATGGCTTCGTTGTGTGGACGGGTGCAGGGTTAAATCAATCTAATGCTGCTAAATTTGACCTAAACTCGTAGTGTAGACCAGGGCCAAGAGAGACTGAGATGGAGCGCGCTTCTTTTTCGTTGGTTCTCTCTCAGGAGAAGTCACCGCTCATTTCCAAATTGATTTTTTTGAGGAATGAGCATTCCTCTGAGAAGAGCGTGACGTCTTTGGAGATCTGTGTCCAGAGGGCGTCTGCTGGATGGGGTCTAAAGCTGGGTGCACAGACTTCTCCATTAAGATGAGCTTGAAGTGCAGATCCCTGTTCCTCCGACCTTGAAGCTTTAGACTGCAGCAGCAAGCACATTTCTGAGGGATGTGTTACTTGGCCAAGCAGTGGACACACTGAGTGTCTGTCTGACACCAGCATGGCATCTGAACAGGAGAGGCAGTGCTTAAAACCCGGTGAACAAGGCATAGCTGAAAAGATGATGGTTCACCTCAGGGGTGAAATTAACTAGGCTATGAAAAGGTTTGGGTTTTTTGTTTTTTTTTAAAGTAGGAAGTAAAATGGGGAAAAGTAACTGTACTGCTAAACTAAACTATGCTAAATACTATTTTCACACTAAGTGAGCTAACTTCTTGACACTTCTGGGAGCTCTGTATCAGACTGACGACGGTTGAGAGGGAACGGAGGGCATTGGGTTGGATATGCGCTAGATGAGGCACCAACTGTGCTGCGAGACAGGGACTGTGCATGCGCGACACAGACAGGCACTGCTGCTGAAATTCTCTGATCAAAGGTGCAAGGACACGCCAACACCTGAAGTGAAGCACCCACAGGGACTTCCCTCAAAGAATCTTATGCATCTCACAGTCATTCTTCCTCCTACTTTAAACTGGCCTCCTGGATTCATTCTCTTAGGGTGCCAATTGCTGTAAACATTGGGATGTGAATATTAATAAAACTGACCTTTACTGTCAGACTCTTGTGTTGTGCATGAGGAAAGTAAATATAGGGGTATCCATTTGTGTGAAACACATCAAATTCAGGAGAAAAAAATTAATATTTAACTTCGTCATGAAAAGATTACGTGGGTCGCTAACATCAATCCCCTAAGGAAAATCGAAGAGAGCCTGAACTAACCTACTCATTAAACAAGAAAATTAAGGCTTGTCTACACTTGAAAATTATTTTGAATTGAGGGTGTGAATCTTAAAGCATAGCAGCTATTTCTGAATTGTTCCCTTTGTGGACATGCTTATTTTGGAATCAGAGTTTCCACACAGGGAGTGGAGGGATACCTCAGTGGTTTGAGCATTGGCCTGCTAAACCCAAGGTTGTAAGTTCAGTCCTTGAGGGGGCCACTTAGGGGGTTCTGGGGCAAAACTGGGGATTGGTCCTGCTTTGAGCAGGGGGTGGGACTAGATGACCTCCTGAGGTCCCTTCCAACTCTGATATTCTATGAATCTATTCAGAAATAGCTATTCTGATTATTTTTCTTGAGCAGACAAGCCCTTAGATTCTGGAGGTGGTGACACAGTCATCCGAACTGCCACCATGGATATAATATGGATCCAGTTCTAACTTTTCCTTAAGCTACCCTTTGTGTAAAAAGCCTCTATGTTAGTTTAATTTCACTACTGTCAGATTACATAGCAATGTTTCTAGAAGTTTGCCATGCAGAAATCATGGTGTACAAAGAAATACAGTAATGGACACAAACAACTGGCATCACCACTAGATTTCATCCAGGAATTTTAATTACTTATATGGGGAGACACATGGATAAAGGCAGAAGCAGTAAAAAGTTTTCTAAATGTCACAGGTAAAATAGAACGTTTCTTAAATCACCTTTGATGGCTTCATCCTGAAACAATTACCCCCAAACCTAAATTACCAATGAAGGAAATTCACAGTATTCTGTTGTATGCCTGATTTCCACCAAAGTAGACTGTGGGAGCCCTGAGGTCATTACTGAATGTACATGATAACATGATGTTATGCCTACAGGTACTGGTTAGTCCTTGAATTTATAAGAAATAAATTGTTATGTTACATTTGCAACCTGCCATGGTGTTTAGGATTCTATACAAAGAAAAATCAAAATAATAAAAATGCTACAGTTCTCACAACTGTGTGCTATGCACACTGATAGAAAAGTGTAATTACCAAGACCAAAGATCTTCAGTGTGTGAGATCAGCTCAGAACAAGTGTCACTACACAACAGCTAAGGCTGTTCTAAACACTACAGTTATAAAAGACACGCGCAACCCGTATAAAATGTATACTACTACTTTCTATTCTAGTTTCAGTAACAGACTAATCATCTTTGCAATATTAGAAAATGTCTATTTCCAAAGATATGTTTAAGCACCATATAAATTGTGATTCTTTGAGATAATTGACTCCATGTATCCATACTGTATGTAATATGCACATCTTGGGCAAACCAGCGTGAAACTTTAAGTGTCTAATTCTGGGAAGGTCTTTGGCTGGAACGTCTTAAATACCTTGGAAATGGTACCTGAAGCTCAAGGTACATTGCTTGACAGACTATATAAAGACCCAACTATCTCAAAGTGGTCCTAGAATTCAAGGACTTGGTACTAAGTACTTTCTGATCTTCAATGGGCAGGTTTCTATAGTAATTTGGACTCCCTTTGGCAAACCAGAGAAGTATAGGCACAAAGAGTGACCACCCTTGTTACTGACCTGAGGTTTCTGCATCATCATACATGAGGCAAGTTTCACTACACATCTCTCAGCCTTGGCTTCTTTTTTGCATCTCTGGAGAAAGAAAAATTCAAGAGTCTGTCAGTTCACACAGATAAACAATTATAATCCACCTGAATATTTGTATTGTGAATATCAGATTATAAAATGATATTCCCCCTTTTGTGATAAAACTATCAAAAAAGGAGGATACACGAGGAGTACTGTGACTTCAGCTCTAGGAAAAAGACTATGTTCTGCACTAAAACTGCATGCATGTAGTGTGGTGTTCAGGTGTATTCCATACAAAAATATTTTTCTTATTTATGTAAGACCAGACTAACAGCAACAACATTGCAAACCCAAAGTCTCAAAAATCTTCCCAAAATGTTAAATCTTTTCAGCCAAAAAAACCACAATGCAACAAGAGTTATTTTTTGGGTTAAGATCAAAGGTTTACAACAGATTTAACCTCCTAAATGTAAATATTAGCTACCATTAAAATTTATTTCTATTCAAATTCTATTCCTGAAAAGAAACCATTCCTATGGCTCAGTTAAGAGAGCTCAGCAGCTTGTTGTATCTTCAACAAATAGTTTAGCTATCAAATTCTCCCTTCCCTCTGTGCTATGTACAGAGCAATATATTAACTTAACATAAACTTAAGACGTAACTGATAATGCATATCAACTCATTCCAGTAATATTTCTGAGTAACTATAAAATCGACTGCAATTTTTCTAACCAGTTAAACCCAAAACATGTACTTTTAAAATAATTTTTCTTTTCACTAAAAAACCTGAAATTGTTTTGTGTATCATCCAACTTTTTAATGCAATTTAAATACTACCTCTCCCCACCTCCAACACTAGCACTATGTTACATATGTTGTTTCATTTGGCAACAGCATACCTACTGCTATCACATTTTGGCCATATCACCAGCGAGAGAGATATCAAATTTAATTTTTTCAGTTTTAGAGCATTATACACAATTTTATTTTTTTATAATAAGCATACGAGTTCCTCATCACTGACCTAATCTTTACACATTTAGTTTACAAGCAACAGAGAACTTTTTTTTTTGTTCTATGGAAATTCCCTTCTCCTCAAAACAAAAGAATCTTTGTTATTGAAGACACAACATAAGGAATGTTTATATTATTTTTATTCTTAGATAGCTCTCTTTGGCTCAGCCACTTGAACTGTGTTCCAGCGTGTCCTTTAGTATTTTCATATTAAAACGGGCAGGGGGTGAATGGTGCACACTAATAACATACAACATTGCAATCTTTTACAGTAGGCAGCTTTACAACAGAGACATCTGCAATCACTGTGAAGGCATGAATGACTCAGACAAGTGTGTTTGTCACAAATGTACCACAAACATGAAAAACACACACAATGAGACAACATTTGATAAAGTCATTTTAATGGAAAATGCAAAACCCCTTTCAACTTCAATGTACAAAGCATGTGTAACACTTGCACTTTTAACAAATTAAAGCAAGCCAATGTTTTAAAAAAATACATCATTGAATGTATATATGTATATATTTACACAGCATATTAAGTTTAATATTTAGCTTTAAAAGTTCACAGAAATTTTACCAAAATGAGACAATCTTTTAAATAAATTACACCTTTTGAAAATGTTTAATTGTACACTGAATAGCTTCAATAAAATACTGAAGTGTCTGTATTTAATATCTACTTTATATACTTTATATTTTACAAAGTTTACAATTATTTGGCAGTAATTTTCAGAAAATGACATGACTGCTGTGCGGATTCAGCAATGTCCCAAATGCAGGCAATAGCTGGTGTTTGTGTCCTACTCTCACAGTAACTGTCTCAATGTAGTGAAAAATACCAGAGTTATCTTAGCAAACTGTACAAGTCACATTTACATTTGATCAACAATATAGCATAGAATTTTGTGAGTTTTTTTTCAAAAAATAAATACATCTTAAATCTGACATTTCACAAACTTCATATACATTATAATACAAGACAGCAGAATGCTGCTTAATTTTTTTTAATAAGTAACATTTAATCACAGTAGCTGTGATCTATGAAGCTATACTGTTGCAGTGTCAGTAACAAGTAAATACGGTGACTATGTTTTCTTGGCACTGATGGTTTGTGAAGCTTAAATTAGTGTGCATACTGTTCATCATATAATTGAAAAAATAACCTCCATCTGATGGTTTAACATAAAAAAGCAGCGAGCGCTTTAGTTTTCTTCCACATCTTCCATTTCATTTTCATGAATCTTCAAAGCTCTCACCATTTCCTTAACTGCGTGATACAAGATATTTTTAACCTGCAAAAGTATAAGACACACCTCAGTAAGATACAAGTGATAAAAAAGCCACTACTAATGCGTGGTATGTAACTATGTTTAGGACTGAGCCCTAGGCTTAGTGAATGAAATAAAGATTAAGTTAAAAATGTCAGTCCAAAAGGAAACACCTTGATATTCTAAACACACTGTGAAATACCAAAACAGCGATTCAACTGAAAGTCATTTACACCACTGCATTCACATTGATGGTCTCCCTTGGGTTCATGGGGACCAAATAGGCACATTGATTGTCATTGTTATTCCGTGTGAACAACAGCTAGAAAATGACCACATGCACAGTTACATATTTCAATCAGAATCAGAACGCAGTGCTTTCAGAACAAGTTCTAGTTGAGAATTCATTTCTTACCTGCATTTTATCATCATAATTGATTTCTTCTTTTGACAGCCTCAGTTCCTGTGTTAAGTGAAATGACTGTACAAGATGTTCTGGAGACACAAAGTCTTCAGTTACTTGAATGCAGCTGTGAAAATTTTGCACCTGTCCAAAAATAAAAGAAAAAAAGAAAATTAAAAAAAAAATAATTTTTTTTTTAATTCACAAAAAGAACAAAGTAAAGTATAGGCTCCAAATCTTTCAAACCACGTAACTATCAGACTGGGGATCTTTTTACTTTTTAAGTTATCAGTAATGACGTGCATTAAACTGACATGTATTGAACATTTTGAAATCTCCTATCTGTTGCGACAAGTCATGTGTCAGATGTGCAGCAATAGACTCCACAATGATGAGAGACACTATTTTCTAAAATCCTAACATTGTTCAGGCTCATACTCCTGAGCTGGAATGTTACTGAAGGACACTAGCCACAATCCGAGTGCACGCCCAGCCCTTCTCTTCCTTTCCCTGGCATGCAGCCAGCCACTTTCTCATTAATTCAATCCATCTTCCAATTCCCTTCTCAAAAACCTGTGCTGTGACCTTGATTGTCTTTGCTCCCAAACCCCTCCCCAATTCACACATTCTTCCCAGTGACAAGTGAACAACTCCCCTTTCCCAAGTTCCAAAACCTCATGTACCTGAGTGCCAAGTGTCTCCAACCCATCCAACTTCTTAACTTCCCCTCCTCTACCTATTAAAATAGTCTCTGAACCTATTGACCTGTCAAATATTTACCCCTCCCATCTCCAGACAAGTAGTTATGAAAGCTTATGGGAAGCCCTGCACATCTTAAAACAGTATATAGCAAAATCAAACTAACGGATCTAGGCAATCATTAGGTCCAGATATTTAAAGACACTGTACAGCTGAAAGTTCATCTCCTTAGCAGACATATCTAAAACAGAGACGAGCCAGGGAGATAAAGAAGGGCTGTTACTGCTACTGATGCCTCAGATGTAATCATGAACGGGAAAGTTTGGCAGGCAATTTTTCCCAGAGATTCGTGGGGTGAAGGGTAATACACCCTACCAGAGTGCCAATAACAGGGAAGCTGAGCCAGTGGAGCACAACCCCGAAAATTAGGGAGAGTAAGGAGAAAGCCTAAGATCCTAGATAGGGAGTTGGTGTTTGAAGGATTGGGAGTTCCTCATCCCAACTCCTGGCCATAGAGCTCCGTTTCTCTGTCCTTACAGAGAAAGCTGTCACCTGCACAGATCAGCCCCTGTGCAGTTGACATACATATAGCTTCTAGCTCTTAGCTGTACGGGACCATACATGTATAGCAATTCCTTTCTCATGTGTATTTACCAAGTCATCTCTGGGACGTCATTCTCTATAAGCATGTTACATTACATACAAAATGGGAAATGCCTGCCTAGGAAGGGAGTACTGCAGAAACGGATCTGAGGGTTATAGGGGATCAAAAGCTAAATATGAGTCAACAGTTTAACACTATTACAAAAAAAGCAAAAATAAAAAATTGTTTTACTCTACTCCACGCTGATTAGGCCTCAACTGGAGTATTGTTTCCAGTTCTGGGCACCACATTTCAGGAAAGATCTAGCCAAACTGGAGCAAGTCCAGAGAAGAATAAAAAAATATTAGAAGTCTAGAAAACATGACCTATGAAGGAAGATTGAAAGAATCGGGTTTGTTTAGTTTGGAGAACAGAAGACTGAGAGGGGACATGATAACAGTTTTCAAGTATATAAAAGGCTGTTACTACGAAAAGGGAGAAAAAAATTGTTCTCCTTAACCTCTGAGGATAGGACAAGAAGCAATGGGCTTAAATTGCAGCAAGGGCAGTTTAGGCTGGACATTAGGAAAAACTTCCTGTTAGGGTAGTTAAGAACTGGAATAAATTGCTCAGTGAGGTTGTGGAATCTCCATCATTGAAGATTTTTAAGAGCAGGTTGGACAAACACCTGTCAGAGATGATCTAGATAATACTTACTCCTGCCATGAGTGCAGGGGACTGGACTAGATGACCTCTTGAGCTCCCTTTCAGTCCTATGATTCTCTGATCCTAATATGTTATTATGCTCTTAACTCAACATTTTTTTTTTAGGCGTTTGTTAGATTACATAATTACTTGCCCTGTTATAATGAGGCAATTTAAATTATGTATTTAATCTCAACGAACATACTTAAATCACTGAGTCAAGTATTTCACTCTTATCTTTTAATGACAACTTTCAATACATTTTAAAAACCAGAAACAGATACAGAAACAGTTATTTTTTTAAATACATGCATCAAAGAACATACCGTATATATGCGTTCATAGCTGAAATTTTTTAGTAAAAAAGGGAAGCATCAGAGAAGGGGGTCGTCTTATGAACGGGTATAGAGAGGGAGGGGTGGGACACAGCCCCTCCCCACAACAGAAGGAGCAAGGAGAGGCAGCACAGCCAGCAGAGCCAGAAAGGAAGAGGCGGGGCCAGAGTCTCTCCACTTCTGGCCACGCTGCTCTCCCCCCAGCCTCCGAAGCAGCTGCAGCTCCGGGGCTGGCAGGCTGCAGCCGTGCCACTCGGCCCCGCCCACCAGAGCACACTGCAGCCATGCCATCCGGCCCAGCCCGCTGGAACATGCTGCAGCCATGCCGCCCGGTCTGGCCACCGGAGCAGCTCCGGCCAGGCCAGAGACCTGGACCTCCCCAGATAAGGTAAGAAGGGATGGGATGGGGAAAGTGTGGGGGTCCCAGGCTAGGGGTGGGGTCATGTGGGGAGTGGTCACAGGGGTTACTCCCCTGACCCCCAGCTCCCCCCCCCCCAAAATTTCCCCACCAGTTGCTATCCCGGCCTGTCAGGGTAAGCAGCTGGCGCGCCGGGACACTTTGTTTACTTAGGTTTACCTCCGTGCCTGTGGACGCTCGAGGTAAACAAACCATCTCGGCTCGCCATCGAATTATCCTGATGGCCCGGGAGTCAAAGTTTGCTGACCCCTGAATTATAGGGTCAGCTTATGAATGGGTCATAAGAATTTTCCATTTTTACTTATCCATCTTGGGGGGGTAGGCTTATGATCGAGTATATACGGTAGTTCTCCATTTCCTCCCAAACATCCCTTTCATAAGAACTTGTCACTGTGGAGAAAAAGGTTCCCAGAATCTATCCATCAGAAATGCTGTCTTATTAACTCCTAGGTGCCAGGAGTTGGAATATCTCCATCTCAAAAGCAACTGTTTGGAATTGATGTCAAGGGGTTAAAGGTTACAACAGTAACCTGGGCTTATTTTCAGCTCTTAAACATACATACTGAATGTGGTGGTGGTGGTGTACTCCCTTTAGTTTGATGGCAATTATATGCCTCATATCTTATAAAACAGTTTGAAGGGTGAGTTCACACCTATCAATGTCAGTGGAGCTTTACCTCAATCCACAATAAGGTTTCACCTAGCTCATAACAATATCTTGGAAGTGTCTTAAACCTTACTTTTGATCCTTGGGGTAGAGAACCAGACAAGCTTCCCTCCAAGAGGAGAGAATAGATGTCCTGAATTTTTTTCCTTTTGTGCTAGTGATTTATGTTTATATCATGTGTCTGCCAGCCAAAACAATTCTTCTGTTTAAGTCTGATGCAATCGGGAAAGTCACGAATTGCCCCCTTGGACAGAATTTATTTCTGTGTGATATGCAATAATCACTATCAAGAGAACAAATCAGTAATTCCATTTTCCATTGAACCAAAAAGTGACAGATTACATCCCTGAAAGGGAGGCTTACTCATGCCTGCTCTTCTAGCATCGAGTTCTCTTCTTCCAACTTTGGCAGGCTAATGAGGCCTCACTTGCCCTCTATTCTGCCTGTAAGGACAACAGATCCAAGGAAACATCAAATACATATCAGAGATGTTCATCTTTCAGAATCTTTTGGGAAGCAGATCTGAGGCCAATCACTCTAGACCTTAAAAGTTCTTAGGACAATATAGTCATGTATGACCATACAGAGATGCACTTGACAAGCAACTCATAGTTCCCTTTAGAAATACATTCAAGCTTGCAGTCTCACAGATCCTCCTGGGCTACCATCCAATCTAGTAGAACAGATATTTTTTCTTTTTAAATCACTAGAATGACAGCCAAGTTCACCTTGAGTATTGCATTCTATGCTTTTGATCATTCTTTGAGGAAATGAAACAGCCATCAGATACATTCAGGGAAGTTTAATATCATATTACTCTTTATTAAAGTCCTTCAGGTCACTGTACATGGGTAAACGTCTTTCTGCTCTTTTTCTCCGGGAAAAGATGTTTGGGAGTTGTTTGTACACCTTTGATCAGAAAGGTCCAGCATCCTAGAAAGCCTAGGAGGAAGGTGAATGAGAAGATTCAAAGGCCTGAGGCCTGCAATCCCTCTTAACCAGTGTAAAAGAAAGGTTACTTACCTTACAGTAACTGGAGTTCAAGATGTGTGGTTGCACTGTGGGTACACATACACTCCATGTGCTTGAGACTAGAACATTCTTGCTATCAGTGTCTGTTGGTCCTTACCTGCACCTCCTTATGGTCTGGACCGAGGGCATATGGGGAGGCACAGACCAACCGCATCCCCATTCCTTGTCTACTGGGAATCTCTATAAGAAAGGATTCACAGCAGAGGGGAAGGAGGATGGAGAGTGGAATATACACAGGAACCACATTTCTGGAAGAACTCCAATTACTGTAAGGTAAGAACCTTTCTTTCTTCTTTGAGTGATGGTCCCTGTGTGTATGGAAAGGTGGGTAACCTGCACGCAATATCAATCAAGGATGAGGGTCCAAGGAACAACGCTGCACCACTGACTGAATGACTGCTGAACTGAAGGATGCAGTCACAGAAGAGGCCTGCACCAGGGCATAGTAGTGTCCAGTGAAAGTATACACAAAGCTCCATATTGCTGCTCTACAGATCTCCAGGAGAAGAATGTCCTGAAGAATAATCATGGAAGCAGCCTAGGCTCTGGTCAAGTAAGCCCGCACATTCTTATGAAGAGTAGCCCCGGCAAGATCATAGCAAAGGCAGATGCAACCAGCCATCTATTTGGAAAGCCTCTGTGAGGAGACTGCTTCCCCCTTCGTCTGCTCAATGAATGGAAATGAAGAGTCTTGGGAGACTTCCTGAAGGGTTTTGTCCTTTGTAGGTAGAAAGCTGAAGCTCAATGGACATCCAGAGAATGAAGCTGTCTGTCTTCCCTGGTGGTGCAAGGTTTCAAGTAGAAGACAGGTGGAATTCAGAGGGAAACTTTGTAATCAGCTTGAGATATAACCTCAGAGAGACCTCATCCTGATGGAACACTGTATAGGAAGTGTCCACCATAAAGGCCCTGAGCTCACCCACTCTTCTGGAAGAAGTGATTACAGTCAGGAAGACTACTTTAATAGACAGGTGAAAAAGGGAGCAGGCTGCAAACAGTTCAAATGGAGGATTCATAAGCGCTGACCAAACAAGGTTGATATCCCAAGTTGGCATTAGTTTCACTACCGTAGGTAGATTCTAGTAAGGCCTTTCAGGAGCCTTAGGGTCAATAGTGTGGGTGAAGACAAAGTAGCTGTCAACCAGTGGAATGAAGGGCATTAATTGCTGCCAAATGCACACGCAGATAACAGAGATATGCCCAACTTCTTCCAGGAAAGAAAGTATTCTAAGATGATAGAGGTGTCCAAATTGTCTGGGGGCATGCGACAAAATTGGCATCAGAAATAAAAAAATCTCTTCCATTTAACAACGAAGCATTTTCTCATAGAGCATTTCCTGATATTACTGACGATGGACTGTATTTCCTTGGAACATGATTTCTCAAAGCTCGGCATCCATCCAAATTTCAGGCTGTCAGGTGGAGAGATGGTGGGTTGGCATGGTTGATCCTGCCTCTGTTCTGTGTTAGCAGGTTCGGAAATAGCTGAATGCGTATGCATGGGAGTGGTTACATCTGGAGGATGCTGGTGAACCAGAACTGCTTCAGCCAGTAGGATGTCACAGAAATCACCAACAGTCTGTCCTGCCTGATTTTCTTCAAGACTCAGGTCAAAAGGAATATTTAGTGGGAAGGTATACATCAGCAGCTCAACACTGAACCAGGAATGTGATCCCTCTGTAACAGTGTCCCCAAGCTGCTAGTGAACAGTAAGGTGGGTATTTCTTGTTGTCCTGGGACACAAAGATACCATGATGGGAAACCCTACTGTCGGAATACGTTTTGTACCACCAAGTTGTGATCCTTATGCAAGTGCCTGCTGAGGTGGTCTGCCAAGGTATTAATTACTTCTGGGAAGTGCACCACCGAGTGGTAATTTGATGACAGATACACTGGTTCCAGAGTTTGACTGCTTCCACCTAAAGGGCCGGAGACCTCACTCTTCTGCTTATGTAGTAGGCTGTGGTCATGTTTTCCTACATTATCTGAATGTGCTGGGCATGGATGGGGGACAGGAACTTTCTGCAAACCTAGTGAAGCTCCCACAGTTTGAGGAGGTTGTTGTAAAGTGTGGATTCTTGTTGGGACCAGAGCCTTGAGCCGTGTGATCATTCAAGTGCATTCCCCAACCCATTATGGAGGCATCCATAATCAGCTTCTTTATGGGTGGAAGGGGAATAAATACCTTGGGGAACTGAGACTCGTTTGTCCAGATTGTCTCTGCTCAGAGAGTAGACTGTCCTCAACCACGCCTGGGGCACCAGAGAGGGAACCTTGCAAATGGCATAACATTGGGGCAGAAGGCCATGTCGCCTATCAGGATCAGGCAAGATCCAACTGTCATGTGAGGACACATCCGATGCTGAGCCATAATGTTTGGCATCATGTGGACTATGTCCTCTGGTAGATAAGCTCTGGCTGAAACTGAATTCAGAGTTGCTCTGATAAATTTTATAAGTTGCACTGGAACTACATTGGACTTTTCTAGGTTTACTAGAAGTTCAAAGGTTCAGAACAAGCTGGGTAGGCAAAGGACTGACGATTGTACTTCCTGACATGACAAGCCTGTGAGCAGCGAGTCATCAAGATAATGAAAAACTGGGCTGCCTTGGCAGCACAGGTATATCACTATTACGGACAGCACCTCATTAAAAACTCTAGAGCTGTAGAAAGCCTGAAGGGAAGGATTGTACCAATAATCATTTGGGCCTCCTGTGCACAGGATGAATGTCTAACATGGAAATAAGCATCGTTCGAACAGCTGAAAACCAACTGCCTTTGTTTAGGGAGGGAATTATGGCGGCCAGGATAGTCATCCTGAATTTTGAAAGGCGTATGAAGACATTCAGCTTCATGGGCCTCTAGATCCCTTTATTTCTGGTGATGAGGATGTACCTGGAATAAAACCCCTTCCCCTTATGCTGAGAGGGTACGGGTTCTATAAGCTCTTAGCTGTAAAGGGGAATCCACTTCCTGTCTGAAGATCCTCTCCTAAGAGGGGTCCTGAGGAGGAACAGGGAGGGGAAAGAAACTGTTGAGTAGCCAGTGGAGATGATCTCTATGACCCATCTGTAAGAGGTGACAATGCAAGACTGGAAGAAATAGGTCAGGAAGCCACCAAAGGGGGGGTCAGTCAGAGTGGAGGCTGGCTGGCAGCTCTCATTGGTCCTGTCAAAATGGTCTCCTGAGCCTGAGAGATAGACAACAGCTGGGCATGATGTCTTCTACGCTACGGTCTCTGACACTTCCTGGGAGGTTCATGTTCTCTCTGATAGTAGAAAAGTTGTGAAGTGTGATGCTGTTTGTATGTAGGTGGTCTAGAGTACTTCCTCTGAGGAACTGGGGCATAAATACACAAGGATCAGAGGGTAGCCTGGGAGTCTGATGGTATCCAGTGCCTCATCGGTTTTCTCACTGAACAAATGGCTGCCCCTGAAGGGAAGGTCCTCCACAGTAGCTTGTACCTACTTGGGGACCCCAAAAGACTGTAGCCATGAGGTCTACCTCATGACAACCAAAGTTGCCATGGAATGGGAAGCAGCGTCTGCAGCATCTAGCAAAGCCCGGGGAAACAGTCTGCTTATTAGTTTACCCTCCTCGATGAGGGCCTGAAATTGTGGCCTGAGTTCCTGTAGAAGTTTGTTGGTGAACTCAGTTTGACATCCTTGCCTGGGCAGAGTCTCACTCAATTTGGACAAGGTAGGGGAGATGTTCCTTTTATTAGTGGCTTTAGAAGGGGATTTATCCCATTTCCAGTGGGGGTATCTGACCATACCCTCCTCCCATCTCTTGCTAGAGTTCCTAGGCTTGATATCCAATGGTTCAGAGCTGGAGAGCCTTGGAACAGAATGGGGACTAGTAGGCAGCTCCTGCCAATGTACCGGGGGCGGGGTGTCAGGAAACTGAGTGTCAGACTGGGACCTCATCAACTGCTCCATTAGGTGTCTTCAAAGCTGGAACTCATGGGATTGCCAAGTTCAAAGAAGAAACAAACTGTAAACATTGTACTTGGAGGGGATGTGGGACTCTCCAAAGCAATACAAACAGGAATTGTCAAGACCACTCTCTGGGAAGATCTGGGGGCAGGCCACACAGGACATGGGATCTCAGGCATGCTAAGAACCCCAAATGTTGGGGCAACGGGGTTGGAGGGAACCCCACCCACAAATACCAAAACACTATCTAAAGAAAAAAAAATATTTACACAAAACAAAGCTAAATTTTTTTAGCAGGAATGCTAGCAAAGCTGCAGATACTGAGGAGTTCTAGAAAGGAACTAGAAAGATGATTGGTCTGCACCTCCTTTTATGCCCCTGGTTTGAAGCACAAGGAGGCACAGCCCAATGGATACTAACAGCAAGAATCTTCCCGTCTCAGGTGCACAGAGTACCCACAGTGGGATACACATGGGGACCACCAACTAACGTAATCATAGCTCTTTGACCCATGACTGCAAATCAATTTGAAACGCCATGCTTGAGACACGGCATAGGTTGCCTTCCCCATCCTGTCATGCTCAAACTCAGCATGGGTCCGCAACTGGCTACAATTCTTGTCTGATCTTTAGCCAAGAAAAGTTTACTTTGTGAGACTCCCATCCTCTGTAGCACGGGGGCTACTGCTGGTTTGAGAGACAAAAACGGTTATGCTAGGATGGGGACAATTCTGCTGCACAATACATACATTGATTCCCCATAATTTCTCTCTCTGGAGTTAATTACCATATTTTTCCTTGCAGAAGTGAAAATAAAATCTATTTGCAGCACAGATAGAACAGTGTGTCACATGAAGGGAGGCCACTGAAAGAGAAATGTGATGCTAGTTTCCGCTTTCCAGACTGGCTGATATTCCTGCTATGTAAAAAGGAAGTCTGAATAGTCCATATGTTTCAGATTGAAGAAGTACTTTTCAAAAATCTCATCTCAAAAATGTCCTGTCAATTAACCTGAAACTTTCCCACAAAGTCTCCCACAGATGAAGACCAAACAAACAATTTCAAGTGTATTTTTTTCCCTGCAGAAATTAGAAAGGTGTATCAGCATTCGGTTTATATTGAAACTTGTAATTACTGCCATGCTTCAATTATACGCTAGTAAAAGGACGTTAACTGGATTGAAAGAGTTGCACAATAGTTAATAGTGTTTTGACCATTATTTGACATTTGGAGAAATAACGAAGTTACTTTGAGTATTTCTGAGTCCTTGCATAGTAATCTTGGATAGCAATTTCTATCAATCAGTTTGTGTTATTTATTTCTGTTATGATGGTCACTGATAATGAAATCAAATCTAATTTAAGCATGAACTTACATGTATCTATCTGTGAACAGAGGTATTTTACCTGATGAAGGGCTCCTGCTGGTAAAATAATAGCATCACCAAGGAACTGAATAATAGTGCAGGTTTTTACTCCATATTCTTCAAGAAGTCTTTGGCGAAGTTTTTTGTTCACATACCAACTCTGGTCACGTATTGGATCATGCTCTGGTAAAACTTCTAGACCCTGTTCTTTTGCAATCTGTAATACAGGTGAGACACTAGATCATTTTTTTAAAAAAAGGAAAACTATGTTGGTAGGTCCAAAATTTACCTACCTAAAAAGTAACAGGAATTTGTTTCAATATCCACATGAGAATTTTGGATAGTATTTTAAAAGAATTTTAAGGGAATTAATAAAGATAAGGTAGATGAGGTAATATCTTCTTATTGAAACAACTTCTTTTGGTGGAAGGGACAAACTTTTGAGCTTATGGGAATTAGGCACCCAAATCCCTTTGAAGTAAAAGGGTTCTGAAGGAATTCCACTCCAGAAGAGCAGTAGATGCCTTCTGACAAGTTTAGTAAAAAAAAAATTAAGTATAAACATTTTTGCCTACATGTTTCTCTTCTATCATTTGTTAGAAATGGGCTCACTTGCAAGAAAATAGTATCTTTATTTCATAACAGCTCATCTCCAGATTCTAAACTTTAAGAAATAATCTAGTTTGACAAAATTTCCACAGGATCCAATCATAACACCACAAACAAAATTATAACCTCAAGTCAAGAAAAAGCAGCATGTAAATTCACGTGAAGAGTTTTTTCCCCACAAATAAACTGGAAAGCAATTAAGAAAATATGACATAAGTAGAATGGTCTAAAAATATTTCCACTGAGACATGAGTGGATTTTTAAATGCAACCACCACTACCACAACAAGCAGTTCCTCCCTATGCTAGGCACACAAAACAAACACTTGTCTTAACTAGCCACTAATTACTAAATAATAGTGAGAGATAGGGGAAAAAAACCCTACATCTGTTGTCCATGTCTCAGGAAACAGGTTTATTTTTTAATAAATATATGAATTTACTTGTAAAATATACTTTATGTTAGTTATTAACTACTTTATGTAAAAGGGAAAATTTTCCTTATCTATTCATTTTCTTTCTGCAAGATCTTTCGAGCCAGTGCAGGTGCTTGGATTATAGTTTCTCCCAACCAGCAGACTATTAAGATTTTTGACTTTACACCCTTACACATTAAGGGTCTAGCCATCTATGAGTCTTCAGCTGACTACCTCAAAAGCAGTACCAAACCAACAAGCTGAATGATGCTATTCTTTAGTGAAGTTTAACGAACAATTTTAGTAACAGCAGGAATCTGAACATATCAGCAATTTGGCATTGAAACTGAGTAAAGGAAACAGGCATCCAAGTCATACAGGGCAAGAAGTCTGGACTGGTATAGAAGATCTTAAAGAAAGGAAATGAACAGGTAAAGAAAATTTCTCATTCTTTCTTCAATCTTTTATGTCAGTCCAGACAACTGGGACCTCTCACCTCTCAAGACAGTTAATCATTGTAATACAGGTGGGATCATGACCTATTGCTTACAGGAGAGGTGGGGGGGGGGTCATCCAATTGAGACCACATCCATCAAACCTTAGAATGCCAGTATTATTGTTGCGTGTACTCTAATGGAACTGGCACTCAACTCCAAGATTAGACCAATATACAGGAAACAGGAAGGCTGGCACTGGGGCCTCAATCATCTCTATCCACACTTTGTCACACCAGCTCACAAAGATTCTCCAACTTCGAGAGTTCATTTTTAAAGTTGATGGCTTCTTTGGCTGTAACAGAGAGATTTTATCTGATAAAGCCCTCTTTCTTTGGACTGGTGCACTTAACAGTAAGACAGAGGGGGTGGATGTGGACATGTTCACTAGTTTTTGGGTACCACAGCCTTTTCAGCTAGATTGGAATAATCACTATGAAAACTCCTCTAGATCTGGCAATCTTCTGTGGGATACTGCCAGCATATACAGGTGAAGAATGTATACCAGCATGAAGATTCCAGGAATTTCTATGGTATTCATTTCATGTGCCCCTGCTTCCTTGAATGTGCTCAAATATTTTGGTTCTCTTCTACTTTCTCTAAATGCCATGAGATCTCATCTCAGGCCTGCCCCACCTTTTGCAAAGACAGAAAAACCTGGGGATTTAACTCCCCATCTCCTTGATTCAGTAGCACTCTGCTCATTCTATCAGCTGTGTTCATCTTTCTTGCAGTCTGGACTGCTGAAAGACAAATGTTCTTCTGGGCTCAAGTAATTAAAAGTCAGACCTTCTTGTGCCTCCCTGGTGAATGAGGTATACCATGTTATTGCCCAGCTGAATTCTCACTGCTAAGTTGCTTGCTTTTCCTACATGTAAACAAAACCTAACTTCACCACCTTGGTCTCCAGCTTAGAGACTTACTTTTCAATCAGAGACCACTTACTCTGGCATCTGTGGTTTGATTGTTCCACACTAGAGAATGCAGAAGACATCCTTTGTTGAAATTTTCCTCAGCTAGTCATCACCCTACTGCAGAGGTCTCCAAACTGTGGGGCGTGCCCTGCTGGGGCCATGGAGGAACATTCAGGTGGCATGGCTATGGCCTGGGCCAGCCCTCATGGGAGGCGGGGAGGGAGCGCCACCAGCTCCGCGTCTGGGGCCCTGGCTACTGGCCTTGCCCCTGCCCCTAGCTGTGGCCTCAGCCTTGGGGCGATGCGGATGGGGGAAGGGGGCCCTCCCAAAGTCACAGCCCCACTTCTGACCAGGGGAAGGGGGTGCGGAGGGGGAGGGCGCAGACAGGGTAAGGGAGGGGGGTATGAGGTAAAAAGTTTGGGCACCACTGCCCTAGTGTAACCTGGACATTTCAAGATAATTTTTCAACTCTGCTTTCCACTGCAACAGAAAAACATACTGAAGACAGTCCATGAAAAAAAGTGAGGTTCCTAGACCCACTGCCATTGGCCACAGAGCTCCTTGGCAGAGAGACACTATGCTATTTGGTTGCTGAACTGAGGCTCTGCAAACTCGTTCATCATGTCCTGCATGAGAAAGACCCACTGTACCTAACTTGGTGTTGAATCTTGCTCCCAGATACATTAGCTCCTGAAGCCTTAAAGGTTTGTTCTTAACTTGAGTTAGATAACTTGAGGTAAAAGATAATTTGAGTGAAGACTAAGTAACTTGTAGGTTTCACTAGTTAGCAGGTCAAGATAAAATCTAGCCCCCCCCAGTTTCTAACTCAACCTGCAAACTCATGTGAGAACTACAAACTGCCTTGTCTTAAGTATGACAAAGTAAAATCCTAGTGAACTTGAGTTAACTAACTCAAGTTGAGAACACAACTTTTAACCTAGTGAAGATGCACCCGTGTGGGACAGAGGAATGTTTCCATATTTATTTTTAACTCAGGACTCTTCAGGTAAATATAGACTTTCTCCACTCACATCATGGCTGAAACTTCTAACTCAACTTAAACCAGCCCTTTATTCAAGTTTGGGAGGGTGTATGTGCACTCTCTTATTAGGGCCATGGGGGAATGTCAGGAATCATGGCCTGCAGCAGACCCAGTCTAGAAGCAGGGCCTGCAGCAGACCCAGTCTCTGGGCAATCTAATGAGCATAGCTGGCCTGTAGTAGGCTGCCTGATTAGCTACACTGCCTGAATTGCTGGAGGAGTCAGCAGACCAGCTCTTAGGCCTAGCAGCAGCATTCGCACACAACTGCGATAGCTCCTTCACCTGCTTGTTTCCTGCCCTGCTCCAATGTTGCCTCCCTCCAGGTAACCCAGTTCTGGCCCTCAGCTCCAATTCCTGACTTCTTACTTCAGCTCTGAAACCTGGCTTTGGGATCTGGCCTTGGGCTCTGATTCCTGGCTACTGATTTCTGTTCTAACCACTTGCCAGGACTCCTGCTCTGACTATCCGGCTTGACTTCCGTTCTAACCACTAGGCATGACCACCCACATCCCAGCCACATGATAGGGAGAGCTTGGTACTAAAATTGCTGGTCTGTGTCAACAAATCACAGATACATCTGCTGAAACTACAACATTAATGAATGCAGGTATGAATCCTGGACACCCAGGGAGAATAAGAATACACCAGAGTTCATTTCTTGAATAAATTACTTTAGTCAAGATTCTCAAGAAGGAACTAGTCTTTTGTAAGCCCAGAACTAGACACAGATGCCCTATTTTTTTAGGAACAGTGAAACACATGGATCATATCTCTGTGTCCTTCTGATCTTTCAGGACAATAGACATGACCTGTATCTTATGTAGAAAATAAAAGGCCTCAAGTACTTTGTTGGTTGATCAGTCAGGGCAAAAGAAATAAGTTGTGAGAGGATCTTGCATCAAACTCAATCACATATCCATAAGTTACCATGTCCAGCATCCATTGATTGGATGTCATTTGGGCACAAATGGGGAAGAAACTCCTCCGCCTTGCTCTGATGCTGAGACTGCACCTGGACCACTGTACTTTAAGGCTGTCTGTTTAAAATTTGAAGGGACTCCCTGGTGTCTATCATCTCTTTGATAATGAAAGCAGCTAACCCATCTGAAGCTTGCCTTCTTTTTGAAGTGGCATCATGCCCTTCCTTCTGGACGGTAGTTCTAGTTCCCTGGATATGCCCCTTTTGGACTGTGATCCTGATGCCCATATCTGGGCCTCTCGTGGGGCAGAATCTGGATCTCTGAAGTGGCCAAGGAATTCTGGATTTTCTCTAACACATCCCTGAAAAAAGCTCCTTTGAATGGCAGGGCCTCTAGTCTGATATTGGAAGGAAAAAATGGCTGTCTATTGTTTTAGCTACAATGCACTCTTGCCTGCCACTAAAGTGGTCATGGCTACACAAATTGCCTGGATTATGTCATATGTAGATTTCCATATGAATGAGAGAATTGAGCCCGGCAACAGGAGCATCTTGGCAAATTCTGAATCCTCATCTTTGGACTCTGGAGATCTCTGCTAAGTTTCTCTAGCTCCTTATCAACCACTTGAGCAGAATACACTATGTATATTGAAGTTTCCTGTAATATATCTGCAACCTCAGAAAGTCTGTTCAGGAATGCCCCATTTTTTTCTGTTAAGCAGGATCCTCTTCCTACCGAAATCATTATCCTTTTTGCCAGCCCAGAGATGGCAACATCCACCCCTCAGGCTCTGAGTGGGCAGTTCTATATCTGATGCTCTGAGAGGCTAAAGCACCTTTAATGCCAGGACAGAAGCCAGTTTCCTGTGCAGGATGCACCACTCACTGCTGATCTTTTCTTTGACATGAGGGAGGATTAACAGCACCTGTAGGTCTCTATAATAGCATATATAAGATCCCTGACAAATGAATCCTTCTCCTTAAATATGCAGAGTCTGGCCTTCTCTTTAGATAGGGGGTCCAGAATGATCTGGTCCTCTACAGCCTCCCTTTTTCAACCTCACCCACTGTTTCCTCCTTCTCATCTCTATTACTCCACTGATAGTCATCATCCTCCTTGGGTAGGGCATCACGTACTGGTGAGTGTCTGGCTGGGCTGATATTCTCTAAGTGGTACTCAGTAGCCAGTGAGTCTTTATTTCCAGTCTATGATGGGGAGCATGCTTTGTATTCCCTTCATCTCTCTCTCTCTCCTTGCTCTTAAAGTTTGGAGAAGACCGTTTAAAAACTTGATTAAGTCTAAACTGTAGTTTCTAGAATGGGTAGGTTGGGGCCCACTCCTAGAATAGGAAGAGAAAGTTGGAAATTAGGTCCTGCTCCTAGTGATAGCTGGAGAGGATTCCATTCCAAAATGTCTATATACAATGAGGGGGGACCTATTTGAAATGTGAACTGGACTTGGTCAGTGAGAGCATATGGCCTCCTTTACTTTGTTCTCCCTTCTCTACTCAGGAGGAGCTTAGAAGATGGTTGAGCTCTTTGCCCCCTATTCTACTCTTCCTTCTCCTCAGAGAACTTGAGGGTTCTGATCTGACCAGTTTTGGTGAGAGTCTGCAGGCAGCACACCAGCAGGCTAGGAGTCTTTGAGCCCCTTGGCATTTTCCACGGTAGCTGGTGCGCTGCATTTTAAAAGAGCAGCCAGAAAAGCTGAATTAACTTTTCCTCTCTGCTCCCAGACCACTCTGGGACCAGTTCTCAGGGTTACTACTGCTGAGCACTCCCTGCACTTTCCTTGCGTTCTGTTCCGCAATGGAGGGAGAATTTTCTCATGGAGCACCTCTGCTGCTTTTGCCCCTGGAGAGGGAGGGAGGGAAGGGCTTTGAGTCCCAGGTTGGCTTGAGCTGCATATCATGCTAGAGGATGATGATTGCCAAGGCTTGAGGACAGCTCCTGCTATGTTATCTGTCCCTCCTTAAAGTAGAGCTGAAATTGCACTTAACCTCTACCTCCTTCCCTTGTCCTGGAGCTATTGCCCTGGAGGGGGGCTGCTGAGTTCAAGGGGTATTCATTTGGCTAGATACCCCTGAATCCCCTTCTACCCTACTGGGGTCAAAACTCTTGTGTGTGGATGTGGAAAATGGGTTTCTTTATGGATCTTCTTACTTTATCAGGACTCCCTGAGAGAAGAATCCTTCCCTAACTCATCCCTTCTGAATCCGAAGCTTTTCTGCTCTTCAGACAGAAAGATCTGTCAATGTTAAATTGAGTTGGAGTCTGGCAACAACTGAAGGCTGAGATGACTACAACCTTGTGTGTGAGGGTATGATATCATCAAAAGTCTTTGTGTTCTGTCTCCATTGATCGGTTGAGAGAAACTGTACCTAAACCATTTGGACTGGTATAGAAGATCAGAGAAGTTTGCTTGTTCACCAAGAATATCCCACGCAGCAACGGATGCTTAGGGAATGGGGCATTTCAAACAAGGTATCTGCAGTATGTTTTCTTTTTTTAAAGATATAATAGTAATTTTGAAAAGTCTGATTATTCAGGTCTATAAAATAAATATCTATTTGATATAAATCTAACCTTTTGCAGAAATTCTCTTATCTTGTCAACATCTTTGCCAGCATAAATGTGCCACAAAGCCCCAGGTAATTCACTTGAGTCTTTCAATCTTTTCCTTAAAAGGTCATCCAAATCTTCTTCTTCAAACTTCTTTAATACTCCTAAGAATTGACAAATAGACTCTCAAACCAGGCAGTGGAAAGCGGAAATATTTCTTCTTTTCTTTTTACATTTCCTGTGGCAGACTGACTAAATAATGAGACTATTACATTTTCTAAATACTACAGAAAACCCTCAGAAACTATTTTTTTTCACCTATTTTGTGTAATTAGAAAACAAAACATAAATTATGTAAAAACCTTTAAAACAATTTATACTCAGATATGAATCTAATTTAACATTGTTAAAATCTGATGGAAAGAATTCTTTTTGAAATAAGAGAACATTGCTGTAATCAAAATATTTAAAATTCAGTCTTAGGGAACCAACAAAAACAATTTTGTGTCCATTCTTCTGCACAGTAAGTCAAGAATCTCTTGTCTATTTCTACAGCTATGCTGGTGCACATAAAAGTAAATAAAGCAAAATTAAAGGTAGTCTTATTTCAGCTCCACTATACCACTTCAGACTCTCTGGCCCAGAATGTAGTTGTTTAGCGCTAAACTCAACACAGCAAACACTGTGATAGGGGGATTCAGGGTGATCCTGAGGTGTTTGGTAAACATCACACTGGAGCTGCTGTAAGAGCTAGAGGTGCTTCATAAGGGAATTCTTTATCCTGCTCTGCATTTGCTCTGCCATCACCGCTACAAACAGGGACATTAATATGTAGGTAATGGCAAGAAAGAGGTGAAAGAGTACGACAAAGAAAGTGATAATTTTTAAGCCACAGTATATTTAGGTACAAGAATTCACGGTGTATAAATTACCTCTGTGAGCAATATGCATGCAGTTAAAGGTATGTTTCATTTATACATTACAAATACTTTAAAACAATGAATTAAACTTCATGTGTCAATTTAAAAAGTGCCTATCGAAATACTTACCCAAACTTTTAAGTGAGTTGTTATTCAATCTATTTCTGTATAATACAAATCAACTTTCTTTACCTGCTTTTGAGAGTACTCCATTTCCTTTTGCTATGCCCACATAGGCAAGGATGTTCACTACATCAGAAACTTCAATATGGAGATTTGTAGTTCCTATATCTTGATCCTTAGCAGCAGCCACACCTATAGTACAAGGTAAGAGTTTCAGATAGGGCTTCGATTTATTTCAGTACATATTTCTCTTCATACTCATTCTTGTAAAAATAACTTTAGTTCAGAACAGAGCACAAGACTGGAAATAAAACAACCTTGGGTTTGTTCCCAGCCTTGGTACTGAGTGGGTGTTTGATCTTAGGCAAGTCACCAGGAGTGTATCCCCATTTTTTACATATGGGAACAATAATGCTTACCTACCTTTGTGACACACTTTTAGATCTACAGATGAAAAACACCTACATAGTACAAAGTAGAATTATTACTGAACATCACTCAGAAGGTTAGACAAATTTGTGTGTGTCCAAAGATGCTATACTTTCTCTTTAAAATATTCTGGTTTATAAATTTAGGATATATTTTCCACAATCTGTGTAAAAAAAATCTTCAAAAGTTTTACTTCAAACAATGTTCTTTTAAGCTTGCTTTGTCCAGGTAACAGTTCCTGTGTAATAAGTTTGTGAAAACAAAACTAATTTTTACCAGAATAATCAAAGGCATTTCCTGGTAATGACAATTTTCCTGAAAAATTTAAACTTTATACTCAAGTATTTCACTATTAGAATACTTAATTTAAAAAAATCTGGTCTCTCCCCCACTCTTATTCTCACAATGAACCGCTGTACTCCTGTCCCTCAAAACAAAAAAAAACTTCTTAAGCAGGGAAGAAACTTGTAAAATTTCAGTCCAAAAGGTGAAAAATGAGTAGTTATAAGTATCTGAAAACAAGGTTTTAGAACAAAAAGTCCTACAAAAACTTGAAATAGGGGTGTCATGAATGTTTCACCTATAATACCTCAAACATCTTTTAACTGCTACCTTTAATACATATTTCAAGAGACTCAAATCCACTTTTAATCAAAGCCTTCATGCAATAAGTCATAACTTACCCTCTTGTAATATTAATATAATTTGAAAAATGGATAGAAAAAACATTAATTTCCAAGAGAATGGAAAGTGTCTTACCAATAATATCCCTTCTTCTAGCTGCATCTCCCACAACTCAGGATGTTTGGGTTGCTCCCCTCCACTCTGCAGCTCATGGAAGCAGATCAACATTTAGGTGCTATGCACACTGGCCATGCCCCCTCTGCTCCTACTTGCTGCCGGATGAGTTATTTCAAAGTTGAAAAACTTGCACAACACTATTAACAAATACTCCTGAAGTAATGAAATAACTATGTACATTAGGCAAAGAAAAAAAAAGGTTGTATGGTGGTGATCCGACTTTTGACTCATGAGCCATCTAGGGTGGGGAGAATTGTTGGAGATACTGCTAGCAGAATGGAAATTAACAGTAAGAAATTTTCCATTCTGCAGCCCAGCATCACGTACAGTTCTGGACATCTGGGAAGTAATGAGCAGTGAACAGATGTAGGGAAGGTTATGAAAAAAGTTAGTAGGTAAGGAAAGAAGAAAGTATCCCTCCATTTTTGGTAAAACAAACATCATTTCTGGGCCACTGCCTGCAGCACATTCCTGCCAAAGGCAGCTTCTGCGGAGGACAAGAAGTCCATCTTATAGTGCTTAACGAAGGCCTGGTCTACACGACGGGGTTAGGTCAAATTCAGCTGTGTTAGGTCAATTTAAAAATGACTGCATCCACACAACCAACCCCGTTCTGTTGACCTAAAGCGCTCTTAAAAGCCACTTCTGTACTCCTCCCCGACGAGGGGAGTAGTGCTAAAATCGACCTTGCTGGGTTGAATTTGGGGTAGTGCAGACGCAAATCGACGGTATTGGCCTCCGGGAGCTATCCCAGAATGCTTCATTGTGACCGCTCTAGACAGCACTTTGAACTCCGATGCACTAGCCAGGTACACAGGAAAAACCCCGGGGAACTTTTGAATTTCATTTCCTGTTTGGTCAGCGTGGCGAACTCAGCAGCACAGGTGACCACTCAGTTCACCCAGAATTGTAAAGTGGAGAATATTTCTACGCTCCCCCTATCATCTCCATCCCTGAGATTATTGCAGATTAGAAGGCAAAAAAAAAAAAAAAACACACTCGCGATGACATGTTTTCTGAGCTCATGGGCTCCTGCACTGATAGGGCACAGCTTAATGCATGGAGGCATTCAGTTGCAGAGGCCAGGAAAGAATTCAGTGAGAGCGAAGAGCGGAGGCAGGACGCAATGCTGAGGCTAATGGGGGAGCAAACGGACATAATGAAACATCTGTTGGGGGAGCAAACGGACATGATGAAATGTCTGTTGGAGCTGCAGGAAAGCCAACAAGAGCACAGAGCCCCGCTGCACCCACTGTATAACTGCCTGCCCTCCTCCCCAAGTTCCATATCCAACTCACCCAGATGCCCAAGAACTTGGGGCGGGGGGGGGGGGGGGGGCGCGCTCCGGGCACCCAGCCACTCCACTCCAGAGGATGGCCCAAGCAATCATTCAAACAGTTTGTTGTTAGTGTGACTACAATAAACAATGTGGCCTTGTCCTTCCCTCCTCCCCCACCCCACCCGGGCTACCTTGTCCATTATCTCTCCCTTTTTTTTTTACATTAATAAAGAAAGAATGCATGGTTTCAAAACAATAGTTACTTTATTTCGAAGGGGGGAGGGTGGCTGTCTTACAGGGAATTAAAATCAACAAAGGGGGTGGGTTTGCATCAAGGAGAAACACACACAACTATCACACCGAAGCCTGGCCAGTCATGAAACTGGTTTTCAAAGCCGCTCTGATGCGCTGTGAGCCTTACTGTGCTCTTCTAATCGCCCTGGTGTCTGGCTGCTCAAAATCGGACGCCAGGCGATTTGCCTCAGCCTCTCACCCCGCCATAAATGTCTCCCCCTGACTCTCTCAGATATCATGGAGCACACAGCAAGCAGCAATAACAATGGGAATGTTGGTTGCGCTGAGGTCTGACCTAGTCAGCAAACAGCGCCAGCGAGCTTTTAAATGTCCAAAGGCACATTCTACCACCATTCTACACTTGCTCAGCCTATAGTTGATTTTGGAATTGGGCAGCTCATGTGGGAGAAGATAGGACAGTTACCTGTTCCGTAACAGGCGTTCTTCAAGATGTGTTGCTCAGGTGTATTCCACAGTAGGTGTGCACGCTTGCCACATGCACTGGTGCCGGAAGTTTTTCCCTTAGCAGTACCCATATGGGGGGAGCACCGCTGCGACTCCTGGAGTGGCACCTTTATCACGCTATAAAGGGAGCTGCGCACTCCCCCCCACCCTCGGTTCCTTCTTGCTGGACAACTCCGACAGAGGGGAAGGAGGGCGGGATGTGGCATACACCTGAGCAACACAACTCAAAGAACGCCAGTTACGGGACAGGTAACTGTCCTTTCTTCTTTGAGTGATTATTCATGTGTATTCCACAGTAGGTGACTCCAAATTATATCTGTTGGAGGTGGGTAAGAGCTTATGAGTTCCTGGGACGCACTACCGCCCTGCCCAACCCGGCGTCATCTCTAGTTTGGGAGACGATTGCATAAGGCGAAATAAACATGTGGACTGAGGACCAAGTGGCAGCCCTACATGTGTCTTGGATAGGGACATGGGCTACATAGGCTGCCACCGAGGTCTGAGCTTTCGTAGAGTGTGTCCTGACTATCGGTGGTGGGGAAACCCCTGCCAGATCGTAGCATGTGCGTATGCATGGGGTAATCCAGCGAGAAAGGCGCGGGGTGGAAATGGGTTGCCCCTTCTTACGCTCAGCAGAGGCACCAACAGTTGCGAGGATTTCCGGAAGGGCTTGGTCCGATCCAGATAAAAGGCCAGCACTCTGCACACATGGAGCGTGTGAAGGCGGCGTTCCTTGTTGGAGGAATGGGGCTTAGGACAGAGCACTGGAAGAAAAATGTCCTGCTCCATATGGAAGGCGGAGAGCACCTTCAGGAGGAATGCGGGATGTGAGCGAAACTGGACTTTATCCCTGTGGAAGATCGTATATGGGGGTTCTGAGCACAAGGCCCTGAGCGCCAAGACACATTGGGTCGACGTGATTGCTACAAGGAATGCTACTTTCCGTGAGAGGTAAGACCAGGAACATGTGGCCAGGGGTTCAAAGGGGGGTCCCGTGAGACAGGACAACACCCATTGCAGCACGGGGGAATCTAGCATATGGGAATGAACGGTCTAGGCCTCTAATCTAATCTAGGCTTGAAATCTAAAAAGGCCCGCACATTTCCCAGAGTCACTACCCTTGATAACAGAATGTCAACGATTGCACTGGCTACTTGGATCACAGCAGCCCCGACAGTAGACTTGCCCACAACAGCAGTGGTGATGGTGAGCTGAGTGGGCTCCATGCTTGCCGTGGTATGGCGTCTGCACGGGTAACCCAGGAAAAGAGGCGCGAAATGATTGTCTGCCTTTGCTTTCACAGAGAGAGGGGCGACTGACGACATGTACCCAAAACCACCCATGACAATGTTTTTGCCCCATCAGGCATTGGGAGCTTAACCCAGAACTCCAATGGGCAGCAGAGACTGCGGGAACTGTGGGATAGCTACCCACAGTGCACCGCTCCGTAAGTCGATGCTAGCCATGGTAGTGAGGACGCACTTCGCCAACTTAATGCGCTTTGTGGGGACGTATGCAATAGACTGTAAAAAATCAATTTCTAAACATCGACTTCTATAAAATCAACCTAATTTCATAGCATAGACATACCCAAAGGTATTAGCTGTAGACCAAGTGGCTGCTTTGCAAATTTCCAAAGTGGACGCACTTGCTCATTCTGCCCACGAGGTGGTACAAAATCTTATGGAGTGTGCTTTATCCCTTCTGGAACAGGAACCACTGATGCTTGGTAGGCTTCCACAATGCATAGTTTAATCCAACTAGCAATGGAGAACATGGAAACTCTGAGTCCCTGTCATTTTGGATGGAAGGACACGAAGAGAGAGCCCAATCGCCTTGTGATTCTATACAGCTAAGATAGGTATAAGCAGAGCTTTGAAAATCTAAGGTGTGCCATATTTTTTCAGTTGGATGCTGTGGTTTTTGACAAAACGAAGGAAGCACAACCTCTTGGGAAATGTGGAAGGAGGAATATATCTTAGGAAGAAAGGATTTTAGTGTCCTGAGCTTTGCCTTGTCCTCATGGAACACACAGTAAGACTCTTGTATAGAAAAGGCTGCCAGCTCCGGCACTCACTTGGTGGACGTGACAGCTATTAAGAAACAAGTATTAATAGATAAGTAAAATGGCACCAGTGAAGACAAAGACTCAGAGGGATAGTTTGTCAAAGCCCTCTACACTTGAGGTAGGTCCCATGTTGAAAATAGCAGCTTGACTGCAGGTCTAGCTAATTGGACTGCTCAAAGGAATCTTGTTATCTGGAGATTGTATGCCAGGGAGCCAGAGGATCCTGTGAACATCCTGCTACTAAGAACAGACACTTGATGTGCAATGGTATTGGGCTGGAGACCTCTTTCTCCTTGGGGAAAACCCAAAATGGCTGGAATTCCTGGATTTCTGGGATTTGCACTGTGCTCTTGGCACCAGTTGCTGAATCTGGACCAGACTGAGGAGTATGCTTTTAGTGTTGATACTTTCCTAAATGAAAGCAATGTCTTAATGGCTCTGGAGGACAGACCAAGACCTTTTAGAGCTTCCCTTTTAATAGACAGGCTGTTAGTTGAGGCCGCTCCCAGCCCAGATGAAGAAGAGAACTTTATGAGAGAATGTCCAGTCTCCACAGAAGTTGGAGACGAGGCTCCAGTTTCAGCAATATCAGGTTTGAACACCAAGGTCTCCTCTGCCAATGTGGTGTTATCAGTATTATCACTGCCTGTTCTTGTTTTATTTTCTGGACCACCCTCCCCAGTTGTGGAAAGGGTAGAAACACATAGAATAGACTCGGCAGCCAACTGTGGGACAAGCATCACGCCATGGATCTGGGGTCTGACTCCCTGGTGAAGTGTTACGGGCTCTGAGTTCATATGATTCGTCAATGGGTCAGTTGAATGGAGGCCAAACATCTGAACTCTGAGATCAGAAACCTCCTATTCAGACACCACTCGGAGTTGACAACCATGAGCCCACTGAGCTAGCCTGCCTTTTGGTTCGCATCCCCTTTTATGTGGAATGCTCTGAAGGAAAGGAGAAATTGCTCCACCCACCTCATTATTTCTACTGCTTTCGTGTGTAGTGCCAGGTTCCTTGGTTCCCCTTGGTTTAAATATGCAACTGCAGTTGTGCTGTCTGACTGAATCAGGACATGGTTCTCCTCTACAGTGGTCTGGAACTACTGCAGAAACAGCTTGACCACTCTCAGCTCTAGAAGGTTTATGCCATGAGCCGTTTCCTTGGGGCTCCAGAGGCCCTGAGCTGTTTGGGTCTGCAAACGTGCTACCAAACTCTCCAGGCTGGAGTTGGTTGGAAAGCAGAAGAGCATCCTTTGTGGACAATGTCCTGAGCTGACATCCATTGTAGGGAGTTGAGCCCCTATACTGGAATCCATTCATGATAATTCATGTGTTCCAAGGAATGGTCCCACACTTTTAGGATGAAGGCTTGAACGCACCTGATGCATGACTGTGGCCATGGAGTGATCCTATATACACCACCAGAAGGCCTACCTGTTCAAGGCACAGTGCTATGGGAGGTTTTCTGTGGCTCTGAAGCCGATAACATCTTGGATTTTCTGGAATCTTTCTAATGATGGGTAGAGTTTTCATAGCGAGGTGCCTATTTCCACCCCCCAGATGAGTAATTCTGGTGGATGGAATCAATAAACTTTTCTGGACATTGATAATGAAACTGAGCCAGCAGGAGCCACAACATCTGAACAAGGCTCTGTGAGCTGCTCACTCTGATGGAGCTCCGATCAGGATGTCATCCAGGTGGGCTCCCTGTGAGCTGCATCTGGCTATGATTGCCATCTTTGAAAAACCCTGAGGGCCGAGAACAGACTGAACGGGAGTGCTGGGTACTGATTATGTTTCCTGACATAGGGAAACCTCAGAAGTCTGTGGTGGCACCTCCTAGATCGGGGTGGACAAACTTTTTGGCCTGAGGGCCACATCTGGGTAGGGAAATTGTATGCAGTGCCATGAATATAGAGCTGGGACGGGGGGTTGGGGCACAGGAGGGAGTGCGGTGTGCAGGAAGGGGCTCAGGGCAAGGGGTTGGGGTGCAGGAGGCGGCTCAGGGCAGCGGGTTGGGGTGCAGGAGAGGTGTGGCAGGGAGTTGGGTGCAGGAGGGGGCTCAGGACAGGGAGTTGGGGTGCGGGGTGCAGGAAGGGTTTGGGGTGTGGGCTCTGGCCTGGCGCCGCTTACTTTGAGTGGCTCTGGGGTGGCAGCGGCGTGCAGCGGGGCTGAGGCAGGCTCCCTGACTGCTCTGGCCTCGCACTGTTCCCGGAAGTGTCCAGCATGTCCGGCAATGGCTCCTGGGGGTGGGGTTCTGCCATGCACTGCCCTCGCCTGTGGGTACCACCCCCAAAGCTCCCATTGGCTGTGGTTCCCGGCCAATGGGAGCTGCAGGGGGCGGTGCCTGCAGGCAGTGCACAGAGCCCTCTACCCCCCCACAGAGGCAGCAGGGACATGGTGCCGGCCACTTCCGGGAGCGGCGTGGGGCCAGGGCAAGCAGGGAGCCTGCCTTAGCCACGCTGCGCCATGGGGCTGGCAATCCTGCAAGCCGGACTGAAAGCCCTGACAGGCCGGATCTGGCCCACAGGCTGTAGTTTGCCCTCCCCTGTCCTAGATCCACTGAAGTCAGGAAGTCTCCCCGCACCAGGGATGACACAATAGAGGCCAGAGTCTCCATCCAAAATCTTGTTCTCTTCATTCACTTGCTGAGCCTTTTGAGGTCCAAAACGGCTTGGATACCCTCTGTGCATTTCTGCAAAATGAAACAGATTGCGTAGAACCCCGAGAGGGTACACACTCTAGCATTCCCATATCTGAAAGATGAGATACTTCGTTCTGAATCAAATTGTGCTTTAAGGGATTGCTGGAAATGGGAAACTGGATGAAGAATGGATGGGGTGGAGCCTGTAGCTTGAGGAAATAGCCCTCTCTTACTATACCCCGACTCACTTGTCTGTGGCCAATGTAAACCATTCCTCCAGGAAATGGGAAATTTTGTCCCCTAGTCCCTAGTCTCAGTTCTGGGCAGAGTCTACATGCAATCTTTGTCAAAGTGGGTTTGCAAGGAGGCTGAGATCACTCTGGATTTCCCCTCAAACTCGGTTCTACTGTTTTCCTTTGGGGAATCTTTTGTCCATTTGTTGGTAACTCTGTGATGACAAACACTGAAAGGAGCACCTCTGTCTGAAGGCCAGTCTATATTCTTTTCTGAGGGCATTTACTAATGAAAGAAAGTTAATGTTTGGATTTTGCAGCACTGTTAATCACCATCTTATCCAGCTTTTTTCCAAAAAAGAGAGAGCCTGTGAACTTGGCCGAGCACAGGACCTGCTTAGAGTGGGTAGTCACTTTCCAGGGTTGGAGCCATAAGTAGCATCTGGCTACAGACCTGAAAATCCTGGCTTGGACTGAGGACTTCATTACATCCATTGAAGCATCAGCTACAAATGCTGTTGCTAGGAAGCCCTTCTTTAAAACGGAACACAATGCCATCCACAGCCTCAGAAACAACTCTGACATCATAATCAAAAAGGCTGACAAAGGAGGTGCTGTTGTCATCATGAATAGGTCGGAATATGAGCAAGAGGCTGCTCGGCAGCTCTCCAACACCCTTTCTACAAGCCATTACCCTCTGATCCCACTGAGAGTTACCAAAAGCAACTACAGCATTTGCTCAAGAAACTTCCTGAAAAAGCACAAGATCAAATCCGCACAGACACACCCCTGGAACCCCGACCTGGGATATTCTATCTACTACCCAAGATCCATAAACCTGGAAATCCTGGGCGCCCCATTATCTCAGGCATTGGCACCCTGACAGCAGGATTGTCTGGCTATGTAGACTCCCTCCTCAGGCCCTACGCTACCAGCACGCCCAGCTACCTTCGAGACACCACTGACTTCCTGAGGAAACTACAATCCATCGGTGATCTTCCTGATAACACCATCCTGGCCACTATGGATGCAGAAGCCCTCTACACCAACATTCCACACAAAGATGGACTACAAGCCGTCAAGAACACTATCCCCGATAATGTCACGGCTAACCTGGTGGCTGAACTTTGTGACTTTGTCCTTATCCATAACTATTTTACATTTGGGGACAATGTATACCTTCAGATCAGCGGCACTGCTATGGGTACCCGCATGGCCCCACAGTATGCCAACATTTTTATGGCTGATTTAGAACAACGCTTCCTCAGCTCTCGTTCCCTAACGCCCCTACTCTACTTGCGCTATATTGATGACATCTTCATCATCTGGACCCATGGAAAAGAAGCCCTTGAGGAATTCCACCATGATTTCAACAATTTCCATCCCACCATCAACCTCAGCCTGGTCCAGTCCACACACGAGATCCACTTCCTGGACACTATAGTGCTAATAAACAATGGTCACATAAACACCACCCTATACCGGAAACCTACTGACCGCTATTCCTACCTACATGCCTCCAGCTTTCACCCTGACCATACCACACGATCCATCGTCTACAGCCAAGCTCTGCGATACAACCGCATTTGCTCCAACCCCTCAGACAGAGACAAACACCTACAAGATCTCTATCAAGCATTCTTACAACTACAATACCCACCTGCGGAAGTGAAGAAACAGACTGATAGAGCCAGAAGAGTTCCCAGAAGTCACCTACTACAGGACAGGCCTAACAAAGAAAATAACAGAACGCCACTAGTCGTCACCTTCAGCCCCCAACTAAAACCCCTCCAACGCATTATTAAGGATCTACAACCTATCCTGAAGGATGACCCAACACTCTCACAAATCTTGGGAGACAGGCCAGTCCTTGCCTACAAACAGCCCCCCAACCTGAAGCAAATACTCACCAACAACCACATACCACACAACAGAACCACTAACCCAGGAACCTATCCTTGCAACAAAGCCTGTTGCCAACTGTGCCCACATATCTATTCAGGGGACACCATCACAGGGCCTAATAACATCAGCAACACTATCAGAGGCTCATTCACCTGCACATCCACCAATGTGATATATGCCATCATGTGCCAGCAATGCCCCTCTGCCATGTACATTGGTCAAACTGGACAGTCTCTACGTAAAAGAATAAATGGACACAAATCAGATGTCAAGAATTATAACATTCATAAACCAGTTGGAGAACACGTCAATCTCTCTGGTCACGCAATAACAGACATGAAGGTTGCTATCTTACAAAAAAAAAAACTTCAAATCCAGACTCCAGCGAGAAACTGCTGAATTGGAATTCATTTGCAAATTGGATACTATTAATTTAGGCTTAAATAGAGACTGGGAGTGGCTAAGTCATTATGCAAGGTAGCCTATTTCCCCTTGTTTTTTCCTACCCCCCCCCCCCCCGACGTTCTGGTTAAACTTGGATTTATGCTGGAAATGGCCCACCTTGATTGTCATGCACATTGTGGGGAGAGTGGTCAGTTTGGATGAGCTATTGCCAGCAGGAGAGTGAGTTTGTGTGTGTGTTGGGGGGGGGGGGTGAGAAAACCTGGATTTGTGCTGGAAATGGCCCACCTTGATTATCATGCACATTGTAGGGAGAGTGGTCACTTTGGATAAGCTATTACCAGCAGGAGAGTGAGTTTGTGTGTGTGTGTTTTTTGGGAAGGGGGGGGTGAGAACCTGTATTTGTGCTGGAAATGGCCCACCTTGATTTTCATGCACATTGTAAGGAGAGTGGTCACTTTGGATAGGTTATTACCAGCAGGAGAGTGAGTTTGTGTGTGTGGTTTTTGGAGGGGGATGAGGGGGTGAGAGAACCTGGATTTCTGCAGGAAATGGCCCACCTTGATTATCATACACATTGTGAAGAGAGTGGTCACTTTGGATGGGCTATTACCAGCAGGAGAGTGAGTTTGTGGGGGGGGGGCAGAGGGTGAGAAAACCTGGATTTGTGCTGGAAATGGCCCAACTTGATGATCACTTTAGATAAGCTATTACCAGCAGGAGAGTGGGGTGGGAGGAGGTATTGTTTCATGGTCTCTGTGTATATAATGTCTTCTACAGTTTCCACAGTATGCATCCGATGAAGTGAGCTGTAGCTCACGAAAGCTCATGCTCAAATAAATTGGTTAGTCTCTAAGGTGCCACAAGTACTCCTTTTCTTTTTGCGAATACAGACTAACACGGCTGTTACTCTGAAACCTTCTTTAAAATGGAACCAATGTCAGGGTGATCTCTGTCATTAAGGGCTCTGAGATCTTCCATCCAGGAGAGAGATGCTCTTGCAAGGCAGGTAGCTATTAGGGATGCCCTGAGGGTGACAGAGGCAGCCTTTTAGAGAGTGGCCTTCATCTTTCTACCCGGGGGCTTCTTCAGGCATATTTCCCCTTCTGAAGAAATAAGCACCCTGCTCTGCCCTTGCTAGGAATGCTACAGCTGTATCAGGTTGAATTTGAATCACGGAGACAACCTTACTGCACAGTGTGGAATCTCTCTCTTTTTTTCCAAACCTGTTTGGTTTCAGCCCTCGACAGCTCGCCTTCGGAAGAGGAGGAGGGGCAAGAGTCAGAAGATTTGTACTTTCTGGATTTTCTGTTTTTTCAGCTCTTTTTGGGCACGTTTGGAGTGTAGAAGCTCTGCTGTGGCTTTGGTGAAGCCTTTTGTGCCTAAAGCCGTCTCGAGGATCTCTCTCTCTGAATTCTCCCCTGCTGGGTTCCATTCTGGGGTGGGGGGATACATTTTCAGAGTCCTCAGTCAAACTGGGAGAGAGGGAGACTGATTAGGAGCCCTGCTTCTTTCCCCAGGGCACTCAGGACCCACTTTAAGACTTGTAGGGGTCTTGGGGGAGGGAACTTGTTGACCTGAAAGCCTTCATGCTTTGTTCTCCAGGGTCCCCTGGGTCTTACCCCGTAAGTTAACTGGCTGGGGTCCTCTTTACCTTTGGAGCCTCTCCCTGCTCTGCACTGGAGTTCCTGGTCCATTTTTCCCATGACAGAGTCACAGCTGCTTTGGTGGGAAGGAGTCCCTAGATGCCTGTCCAACTCATAGCTCCGGGATGTAATGGAGCGAGTGTCAGCTGTCTAGGCACAACTCACGATCTACTGAGCCTGGGAAGGCTGCCTCATAGATAGAGCGCAGTTTAGATTTGATCCAGTGCTTTCTTGGCTGCTCTGCCATGCCTATATAGGGGCAGAGGAGCTGGCAGGGAGATGCTGCAGTGGAGCTCAGGGTGATTTAAACCACTGTAGTGTTAACTAACCCAGGGAGGAGGAGATATCTGAAAAAGAGAAATCTGCTCACCACTTCCGGAAAAACTGGGTAAAAAATTGAAGAACTAGACAAATGAGGGTGGGAACAATTGACCTGTCAATTGCCTGCTGCTTCGGAGACAGAATCTGGCAGAGGCAGCATGGCCAGAGCGCCAAAACATTGATTTGCCTCCCTGAGGTGCAGAGTAGAGAGGAGCAGCCCAGATACCTAGAACCGTGGGAGACACTGGAGTGCAGAAAGACTGAGGGAAGCAAAGTCTATTCGAAACAGGTTTTTTGAGTCTTCAACATAAAATAAATATAGAGGCAGAAAAATTAAATGACTTGGGAGTTTATTAATAAAGTGAAACTGATAGAAGCAATATTACTCTGTAGAGAATATCCACAACTGTATTAGAGAGGATAAAAAAAATACAATGTATAAGGAATACCCTCATGCTTCAGGGCATAAACCAATCATTAACAGCGAGATTAGAAGTGATTTCCTTTATGGTCTATCCATAATTGCTCACTAAATGACAACTGCACCTTGCTCTAAACCATCACATGCTAGCCATGGTCAGAGACAGGATACTGGATTAAAGGGAACACAGGCATGGAAGAGTATGGAAATTCCTGCATTCCTACGATATTAATAGTCACTTACCATACGCACTGCATAATCTGGGTCCCAAATCTGGACGTACAAAAAACCCTGGTAAATGGGAAGCCAAGTTCAATTTTCCTTCTGGGTTACAATATTCTGGCAATGGTAAACTTTTTAATAAGTCTTCATACCTAGAGAACAAAAGAACGAAGAATGTAATTGGATGCATATTATTTCTGACACACAAATAAAATCGTCATAATGAATTTATGAATTTTAAAAAAAGAAATACCTTGCAGGCATCATAGCCTTGAAGTCTTCACCAGAGGGCCAGTCTTTCAGTTTTAATACAACTGTTTCCCCACCTTTTATTTTTTGCCGTTCTGTAAACAATATACAAATTATTCAAAACTACACACATTGTAGGTTTTTTCTTTATTCTGAACCGGACGATACAACTGAACTTTCACTGCTCCATTCTGATCTCAGATATACACTGTATATTGTACCATATCTTTGAAAATTAATGCATGTGCTAAGCAACTAATTTTAGAAGCTCCAAGATAAGACACATTTAAATAGCTGAGCTCAAAACTGGACATTTAATTTACTTTAAAATTCATAGAGTGATACAGAAAATATTATGGCATATACTGTATCTATGCCATCCTGCAAACGTACAAAATGCAAAGCCTCTGTACTCTCTAAACAGATTGGCTAAAATTTTTGTTTGAATTTAAACATCTTCAAAACCTCAAAATCCATGGTTAAAGAGTATTCTTTGTTTGCCGCATATGTGGCTCCAGTATTTATGATTATTGGAATAATATACTTGAAATAACATACTTGCAACTTCTTCAAAACCTTCCCAGAATTCCTTGACATTGGTGTTTGAAATAATGCTGTCTTTGCAGTTTAGCAGATCAGCTTTGTGGTCTCCAAAATCTAGGCTAATTGACTCTGCCTTCCACAAGTTGATGTTCATCTTCTTGTGCACTCCAGACACTAATACAGGCTTAAAAATAAATAAAGGAAATGGTAAAAGTCTAATACAAACTGCATTTCAAGAGGGTGCTTTTTCAATTAAACCAGAGCAAATAAATACATTCTAGTCTTGGGGTGAAGTCTTGGCCCCCTGAAGTCAATGGCAAAACTGCCATTGACTTCAATATGATCAGGATTTCATTGAGAATTTTTCTGTTGCCTAATCTTCAACACAATTTAGAAGAATCCTTCTTATTTATTAGTAGTAATTACAGAATTTGAATCAAATAGCTACACTGACACTGAGAAAACTATTTGCGATGTGCCTTACAAACTTCTGAGCACAGTAATAAAATCTATTAAAAATATACCTTTCAATATGGGGAAAGGGCCAATATATGCTACATACCCATCCTACTAATTCACTCTCCAAAAGTTCAGATATCTGAGCAGTCAGATATTAAACAGTGAAATAGAACAAGCACAAGACTAAGAATTCATGTTCTGTAATAAAAGGTTCAATTATTTAAAATATATAAAACTTGTAGGGTAAAGTGTCACACTTTCAGTTATCCTCAGCGCACATCACAATTCTTCTTCTGCAAAGTGTCTGCGTTGTAACCGTTGTTAGAGAACATTTTTTTCTAGTATCAGTGTAGATATTTGATTCAAAAACTGTAATTACTAATGAACTGAGAAAAAAAACAGTTACCTACCTTTTTGTAACTGTTGTTCTTCAAGATGCGTTGCTCACGTCCATTCCATTTTAGGAGTGCGCGTGCCCACGTGCACAGTTGTCAGAGATTTCTGCTTTAGTGTAGGGCCGCCTGTGTCGTCCTCTGGAGCCATGCTCCCACGCAGCGGAACATCAGGCGCTGCCTGCCCTGGCCCTCTCTGTTCCTTCTTGCCGACAACTCTGACAGGGGTAGGAGGATGGGAAATGGAATGGACATGAGCAACACATGTCGAAGAACAACAGTTATGAAAAGGTAGGAAATCGTTTTTCTTCTTCGAGTGCTTGCTCATGTTGATTCCATTTTAGGTAACTTACAAGCAGTATGCACAGAGGTGGGCTTGGAGTTCACAGCTTAGTAGCTTGCCGTACTGCCCTACTGAAGCCAGCACCGTCCTGGGCCTGCTGGGTCAGTGCATAGTGGGATATAAAAGGTATGGACAGACAACCAAGGGACCACTCTACAGATGTCCTGAATAGGCACATGGGCCAGAAAGGCTGCTGAAGAGTCTTGCGCCCTGGTAGAGTGGGCGGTGACGACTGCCGGGGGTGGCACCTTAGGTTTGTCATAGCAGAAGTGAATGCAGGCAGTGATCCAAAGAGGAAATTCCTTGAGTGGATATAGGGCAACCTTTCATCCTGTCGACCACAGCAACAAAAAACTGCGTCGACTTACGGAATGGCTTCATCCTGTCAATGTAGAAGGACAAAGTCCTCCTGATGTGTAGGGCATGTAGCCTACGCTCCTCCTCGGACTTACTGGTCTTCTTTCCGAAGCCGCGTAAGTAAATGTCCTGGCTTGAATGAAACAGAGACTACCTAGGGAAGAAAAGCCGAGTGTGGCCTTAGCTGGACCTTGTCCTTGTAGAAGACCGTGTACGGTGGCTCTGAGGTGAGCGCCCGAATCTTGGATATTCGGTGGGCCGACGTCACTGTGACCAGGAATGCTACCTTACAAGACAGGAGAAGGCGAGAGCAGGAAGCCAGAGGCTCGAAGGGAGGACCCGTGAGCTGCCACAGCACCAGATTCAAATCCCACTGTGGGACAGGGTCCCTGACTTGCAGGTGGAGGCACTTTAGGCCCTGAAGGAATCTGGCTGTGATATCCTGAGCAAAAACTGATCTGCCCTTGAACAGCAGGTGGAAGGCGGAGATGGCCACTAGATGGACCTTGACTGATGAGAGGGACAAGCCTTGGAGCTTGAGGTGCAGGAGGCAGTCAAGAATAAGTTGCAGGCAGCCTGCTCGGGAAGAACACTTTTGTCTGCAATCCAGCAAGTGAACAGTTTCTACTTGACCAGGTAGGTCGCTCTGGTGGAGGGCTTCTTACTTCCCAACAGGATGCACTGAACCCCATGCAGCAGCCAGGCCATCAGATGTAACGCAGCCAGGTTGGGGAGCAAAAGACTGCCATGGTTCTGGGACAACAGGTCCAACCTGAGTGGTAGCTGGAACGGGGTTGCCACTGAAAGGTCCAGCAGACTGCTTACCCAGTGTTGGTGCGGCCATGCCGGTGCTATGAGGATGACCCTCATCCTGTCCTGTTTGATCTTTGTGAAGACCCTGGCCAGCAATGGCACTGGAGGGAAGGCGTCCATCAAAGCCCCCGACCACAGAAGCAGAAAGGCGTCCGACAAGCATTCTCTGTCCATACCCCAAATCGAGCAGAAGACATGGCATTTCCTGTTCTGCCTAGACGCGAACAGGTCCACCCACGGGAGTTCCCCACCTGCGGAAGTTGGAACTGACCAACTCCGGATGAAGGGACCACTTATGGTGAGACAAGAATGTCCTGCTGAGGTGATCTGCCAAAGTGTTCTTGGTCCCTGGAAGGTGAGCGGCCACAAGATCGATGTTGTGCTGCAGACAGACGTCCCAGAGCCAGAGGGCTTCCTGACAGAGGGCAGACGACCTGGCTCGCCTACCTGTTGATATTCAAGACCATAGCCGTATTGTCCGTCAGGACCTGCACCACCCTGTCTTGAATCTGAGGTAGAAAGGCTTGGCAGGCTAGTCGAACTGCCATGAGTTCCCTGACACTGGGGACGTAGACCGACGTCAGCCCTGCCTGAAGGGGTCTGAGGCAAAGATGTGAGCTGGATCACATAAGTACATGCTGCCATGTGGCCCAACTGTCTCAGGCACATGTGAGCAGTGGTGAGCGGGTGGGTCCGCAGGCCCGCAATGAGGTCTGCCATGGCCTGGAACTGAGTCTCAGGGAGGAAGGTCCTGGCCCGAGTGGAGTCAAGGACCGCTCCAATGAATTCTATGCATTGTACCGGGGTTAAGGTTGACTTTTTCTCATTCGTTATCAACACCAGATTGCAACAGGTGGAACATACCAGATCGCGATGCCTCCCCACCTGATCTGGGGACCGGCCGCTTATCAGTCATCGAGGTAGGGGTAATATTTGGACTCCTCGACATCTCAGGTAAGCAGCCACTGGCGCTATACACTTTGTGAACGCTCTTGGGGTCGACAAGAGACCAAAGGGCATTGCCATGAACTGGAAATGGCACTGGCCCAACGTGAAGAGGAGGAAGTGTCAGTGCTCCAGGAAGATGGACATATGGAAGTATGCATCCTTTAAATCGAGGGTGACGTACCAATCTCCTGGATCCAGGGAGGGAATGATGGAGGCTAGAGAGACCATGCAAAACTTCAACTTCTTGAAGGACTTGTTGAGGCGACGCAGGTCTAGGATGGTCCCTCTTTGCCTTCGGAATTAGGAAGTAACGGGAGTAAAATCCTCTGCCTTCCATGTTCCGAGAAACCTTTTCCACTGGCCCAAGGCGCAGGACATTTTCAGCCTCCTGAACGAGGAGTTGCTCAGGAGTCAGCCTGCAGCCTGACGAAACTGTATCGAGCACCCAGTCCCATGTCCCGAAGTGACATGGGACCCGGCCAACCGGAAAGGACAGAGTCAGTTGAGGAAAGGGAGGGTTGGATCCAGTACTGTCCCTTAGTGCATCCTCAAAATGACTGCTTCTGGCCTCCCTGACTTCTGGGAGGGTCAGGTTGGGCAGCCAGGCGGGAAGAGGACGGGTAGTGTCTCTTACGCCCCTTATCCTTGTCCTTCCTCATGTAGGAGCCAAACCTGAGAGCCCCACAGGACCTATACTGCGACTGAGGAGGCAGCGGCAGAGGTCAGAACGGCTTCCTGACTGGCTGAGGGGCGTGGAAGGTGGCTTGGGAGTCCTTGAGTCCATGGAGCCTACAGTCAGTCAGCTCAGAGAAGAGCCCCAAACTTTCAAATGTGAGGTCCTGGATCGTGGTCTGCATCTCCTGGGACAACTCAGAAGCCTGCAATCAGGAGTTGCGTCTCATGGCCACCGCCGATGTGACCACCCTGGCAGCTGAGTCCGTTCACATCCCATCTGGAGGACTCCCCGGACCATCGCCATGCCTTCACTCACCAACTCAGCGAACTCTTGGGCACGGTCCTGTGGGAGAGCCTCTGTCACCTTATTAAGGAAGTCCCATAGATTAAAGTTATAACCTCCCAGCAGGGCCTGGTGGTTAGAGACCCTAAAGTGTAAGCTGGCCATCCGATAAACTTTCCTGACAAACAGGTCTGCTTCTTCTGCCACTTCCTTGGCACCAGTGAGGGGGAGTGCTGCTGGGCCGAGTCTGGTGCCGGCAGCGCACTGTGCACCAAAGCTGATGTACTCAGCATGGGATCCGGTGCAGGGCTCCAACGCGGGGCGAAGAGCAGCCTCCATTAGGAGGGACCCAAGCAGATATCCTGCTCCTTTTGGGTGCGAGGGCGAAAGTTCTTGCAAATACAACATGTCCTTTCTGTGGCTTTCTCCAAGACACTTGAGACAACTGTCATGGGGATCACTTATCGGCATCGGCCTGCTGCATGCCGAACATGACTTGAAGCTGGGAGAGCGGGGCATGTGCTGCTTGGGGCAAAGTCCCAACCAGGACTCTACTAACTTAACATTATGACTAACCACTATGAACTATATACAACAACGAACAGAATGAAGTCTATGAGGAAAAACCGCTACTGCTCTTGCGATGCAAGACAAGGCACTCCAACCGTCATGGGTGGTAAGAAGGAACTGAGAGGGTGCAGGGCTGGTGGCGCCTGATATAACGCCGCATGGGAGCGCCACTCCAGAGGGTGCTACAGCCAGCCCGACAGATACCGCTAAGGCAGAAATCTCCAACAACTATGCACGTGGGCATGTGCACACTTAAAATGGAACTGACATGAGCAAGCACTCAAAGAACACCACACAATACTGATGAGCTCAAGTCATTCTAAAGTTTTTTGCTTACACATTTAGTGCTTCTTAGCATATGTATTTACATTTTCTGCTTATACAACTTCAGAAGCTAGTAAATGTGGCAGACCAGTGAGACAAACTTCAGTTTTGATTGATGCAACAAAACCAACAAAAGGAACACAATACTTAAATTTGTTAAATAACCTATCAAATAAATTTGGCTGGTCTCTAATGATAAGAAATTTTCCCCAGTGCATGGGGAGTGTTATCACTCATTTCTTCTAGATTTTGAGTTTTCAATATTTCAATATTTGAGTTTTCAAAATTTAAGTTTCCATTTAAATAAAAATTGCATTTCCAACCCTTACTGTTGTGAACAACCATTTCAAACATGAACACATGTAGTTCTGTCCAAAGTCGTAACTATGCTTTTCTTTTCTTTAAACCATCTCACTTTCTAATCTCAATCCATCCAGATTATTTTCATTCCCCCATCCCAGTTTCTTCTGTAACTGCAAATGCCTGTTAGTAACATATTCAGTTAGGGTGGCTAATTTAATTCCATCTTCTAGTATTATTATAATTATGAAGAGTAGCTTGTTTAATATGCTGTTTCTCTCCCACAGCACCACCCGCCAAGTAAAATCTGATTTTTCTTCCTATTATCTAATTTTAGGGAGAATAATAAATGGAAAAACTTAATAAATTAAAACTGTAACTTTGGACTACTTTTAACCCATATTTCTCTACACTGGTGTAAAGAAGAAGAAGTCTAGAATTTCTCCAGTTACCTAACATCATTTGAACAGTCTGCATCACTGGATCCAAATAATCTATGAATATACCTTCTAATCTTTGTGGAAAAAACCTCAAGTAATTATGTTTTTATTTTAAACTCTACTTTCAGTACACATATATTCTGTATTTGCCAAGGGTGAACAAAAGATGTGCATTCAGACTTCTTCCAGTTGTCTTTATATCTTTAGCTGTTAAATTTATTTCTAATTCCCTACTTTTACAAAAAAAAAAAAAAATTTACCTGGTGTGGCACCTGCGGAGTTGAGGTTAAATTCTAAAGGTCATGCTATTGAATTAGCGGGAGTTTGTGTTGGTGATGGAGGGAGAAACTATTGCTGATGGTGAAATAATAATAATATGATGAAAATACCTGTTCACTTTACTGACTAATTAGGTTTTACTCCTGTTAGCCCTGCTAACCTAATACAGCTGAAAGTTTGAATTACAATCATTTTACTTGTAAACTGAGCAGAATGGATCTGAACGTCTCAGACACACAAACATGGAACCTATACCTAGAGCCACTTTTCATAATAGAACTGCACTTCGATATGTACCTTTCCTTGTTTCCAGCACTCTTTAAAGAGCTTCCAGTTGCTGCTGTTTTTATGATCTTTGAGCCACAAAATATGCTTATCACAGATCCATGAATGTGGAATACCGCTGTAGAATTTACTGCAATCATCCAGAATAGATTTTTGACCATCTTTTGGCCCATCCTTCAGTTCAGATTTTACATTTATCTTTGGTGGTCTATTTGGTGGAATCTTGTTTTCTACAACTGAAGCAATTATGTCATCAAGAATGTTTGGCATAGTCCTTCCACCTTTGCCACCCTTGTAGAAAAACAAAAATAGTTTACTAGGAAATTTTAGATTTACCTTCTTCAACAGAATGTCAGAAATATTAAATATAAATAAAAACTATATACTAATATATTGCACCCACAGAAAAGTTTACTGAAATAATCATCTGGAATCAGGGAACTGCAGTTAAAATGACAATGAATATATTCAACTCTCTTTAAATTACTAAGTCAATGTTTAATCTAAATCAATGTCCAAATTATTTACAATATGTATCAATCACCACTAAACATGCAAGTTACCTTTCTTTCAGGGAAGCTTTAGTGATGTTTACTTACATATTTAATTATAAATTAACATTCAAAGCTAGAGTCATTAGGCTGTTCTAATTAAAATGTACCAAAGCAAGTTGTGTGAATTTTCAAAACCCCATGCATTCTGGAAATACACTCACTGTTGTTCCTGTAGAGTAAACTGGAGCAAAAGCAATGCCAGCATCTGTAGAGCCCAGACGCAGTTTGCCAGCTGTTGTAGTCAGTAGGTCTCGTAAGGTTGAGCCCTGTTCGTTGTTCTGGGACACAGGAGGAGATGTTTTACAATTTAGAGACTCTGAACTCTCTTGGTCTCTCTCTTCTTTAGTATGTTTTCCAGGAAGACATTCTTTATTTTCTAAAATAAAAAATACTTTTGATACATGATTGTGTCATGATGCAGAAATTCGAACACTGGCATCCTGCATTTTATAGTGGTGGTAATATACTGTAGCACTAGTGCTTTATTCACCTGAAAACACACCAGAGGATGAATTAGATCCTTCAAAATGCAGTCAAACAGTGTACCATGAAAAGGCCTTCCTCAACATCTCAGACATGTAGCTGAGTGTGCACCTGTCACAAATGAGAGATGCTGTAGCTGAGAGAGGCTGGGAAACACTAACACATTACATATGCATTCCACTAGTGGCTTCTCTGTTATATTCAACAAATAATTGGTAACTAGTTTTGATGCCCCTAGAAGGCAGCACTGAGTTTATAAGATTAGGGAATACGATATTTTAATTATTTATGACACAAATGAAACCCAATGTGGAATTTTTTTTATAGTGAGTTCAGCACAAATTCCTGGAGCACCCAAAACCACGCACTTAACATTAGTATGTCTAATATTTACCTTTCTTTTCCTCTCTGGCTTTTTGCTCTGCTAGATCAGCTAACCAATGCAGTGGAGACTGGGATTCTGGTGGAGTTAACTTGCTGTCTGCGCTTACATCACTCCCTGGACTTGTATTGCCATTTGTCTCAGACTTTTGAGGGGTATTCGGCTGCTGAGACTCAGGCATGCACAGAGAAATTTTATTACTGTGATTAAGGACATTCTGTAAAACCTATAGAGGAGAACAATTTTATTTTTAAATATAGTATTTTGTTTTAATATGAGCAAAACAGTAGCAACGATGGTAATTTGCTAATATATTAATTACACAGAACAGAATTATATAAAATTCATGAAAAAGTTGATTTATTGATATTATTCAAATTTTTTTTTTAAACAAATCAACAAATATCAACATGTCTAAACACTAAACTCCGAACTTAAAAATACTATAGACTCACCTGAGAGACACCATTCATTGCAGGGAACTTCCCAGTTTGCATGCTCTGTTTGCTGGTACACTGACAATAGGATTTAATCTCAAATTTCTCTCTAAGACTGTGCATGGCATCTAGAAGATCTGTCAGAACTATAAGTTAAAGTAGGAATAAAGAAAACCATTAACAGTTCTTTCATGAACAACGTAAATTTATTTTGTGATCCTCTTTACAAAAGTGTGATGGTATTATAAAACTATTTATATTCCATACTAAAAGCTCAAAAGCTTCTTAAGGACTCACAAACAAAGAAACAACAAAGTGAAGATTGTCCTCTTAGTCTTAACTCTGCCTCCTGTACAAGCTTTAAGATATATCTTTAATTATATAATCACATACTATTTTTCTGCAAGATTCCCACTTGGTTCTGTGTGGAGACATGTCTTCACAAAGAAACGTGATGCTCACCCCTTCCTGGTTGCTATAGTCAACTCTTACCAACATCCCAAACTGGCATCTCTGCTGCAGGAGAACCTGTTTGAGACCCACATGGAGGCCCCAGCCCCCAGCAAGGTCTTCTACCAGCTGATCGTCACCCAGAAGAAGGTGGGTGAACAAGGGAAGGTTAATGGTAAGACCACTTATCAATTAACTATGTAACCATTAATATTTTACATCCCTATTTAAAACACTACATTATAATGCACATGCATAAGGGGACAGAACTGAGAATATGTAGGCAGTCGTAATGTTGGCATTTTCTGAGATGAGTGCTTCACCTGGCAACTTAAATATTTTTAACCAAATTTTGGTATGGCATGTGTGTGTTTGAGAGTTAGATATCTAAATCTGTGAAGTATGCTTGGATGCCCTAACTTCCCCCTGAAATAATACCAAGCAACAACCATAAAATTATATTTATTATGTGTTTGGTTGTCCCATTTAGAATGATTTTACTTGAACTGTTTAAAGACACATTTGATTTTTAATTTTTTCCCCTTATGGTATCACTAAAGGGCAGAGTTAAGGTTCTTCAGGTGCCCCAACTGTATTAGGTATTCCGTTAGGTATTTATTTTAATCGAAAGTCTGAATTTTTGGGGTTTACAATGCTTGTTTGGGGGATAACTGAAACATTCTTTTAGTTCTTTTTACCCTAAATTATATATTCATACTTTCAACCTAAACTGCACCACAATAGTTACACTATCTGAGAATTTTCTACTTTTAAAAAAGTTTATTAATAATTTCACTCATGAACAACAAATAAGAATCCCAAAAAGAATGTTACCATGTAATGTTTCTCTTATTAGAAAGCATATATCATCAACATGATTTTTTTTTTAATTTTAACTTTTATGGTCAGATTTACTAGTACATTCTGACTGCTTTAGACAACTCTGGAGCAGTGTAAAGCAGGCAATGTGTAAACCCTACTTTCCCCCCATCCCCGACCTCCTGTCCCCTATATTTCCCCGCATACACATCCACCAATTCTCACCTCCATCCTGTCCTCCATGTTTCTCTGCACCTCTCCTACTCTGTCCTCCCCATTTATTTGGTGAGGATATATTGTGCTACAGGAAGCTTTGAAAAGTAATTTCAGAAATTACTAGAACTTCTATTTAAAATTAATGCAGTGTTTCCACACAGAAAGAAATTATGAATAAATTGTTTTTATGTGATCGTACCAGAGCCTGGAATAATCTGAGTTGGCATCAAATGCTTGTGATCATGAGGCTGTCCTTTCACACATTTCATCCAAGAATATAATTCTTTATCTGTAAAACAACAACATTCCCAGTTATTTTATTTCACTTGTGGCTTTATTACTTAAATCATATCATTCACAGATATTCCCAATCCATTGTTTAGAAGCCTCCACATCTACACTCCTCTGCGGTTCTATACTGGTATTTTGTATGACAAACATTTTGTTTGCAACCGTTTGACAGAAAAGACAATCAGAATGGAGTTTTAATAAAAATAGAAGCAAAGACAGTAGCATCCACAACATAGATCCTTGTCCAAGTTTCAAAGCTTATTCATTTTATTATATTTAGATCTGTTATTTTTGCCTGAGTAAAAATCCATCATACAGTTGCCATTTAGGCAGTTAAAGTTATCTCACTGAACAATTCTAACATAGTCTAGAGGGATGAGTAGAGAAGAGCTTGTATTGTCAATATGTCTACTGTTACAGTAGCACATAGAGGCCCTACTGATGGGGGCCCCTTTTAGCTAGGCACTGTACAAACACATATTAAGTCAAAGACAAAGGGTGAAAGAAGGAAAAAAAAAGCCAAGTCAGGGAAGTGACTTGACACTGATCTGCTGCGTTATCTTGGGTTGAGATGGGAATGGAACCCAGTCCGGTATTCTGTCTACTGTACCATGCTACCTATCTTTAATGGATGCAATCTTCAAATCTATTTTAAATTTTGCTCAGCTGTAGCAATATATGTTGTATGCCCCAAATAGGCAGGCTAAGAGACATGTTCAGCACATTTAAAGCATATTTTCCTTACATTATAAAATTTATAATGCACCAAATACCTCTCTTTTCCTGGATCTTAAAAATATTAAGCATATACCCTTACAAGTGAAAGAATTTTGTAAGTCACTTTATAGGACAACTTTAAAGTATACAATTTTAAAACAATCATGTAGATATCATATACCAAGAACAAAATATGACTATCATATAACATATAACCCAAAACATTTACTCCAATTTTATCATTAGCATATTACATGTAAATTTTATAATTGACCTTTCAAAGAATGCATAAAAACTAGAATTAGGGAAAGCCTTCCCCTAGTGATATCTAGCAAAATTTGTATATCAGTTCTAGCCTGCACCCCAATCCCCCAATGAGCTCTCTGTGGGTGGACAGGTACACAGAGCCCCAGTGAAGTCAACAGAGCATCCCACGGGTCCAGGGGGCTGTGCTGAGCTAATTACAGAACTGGAGGTTATTCCTGGTCATAGTACAATACTCAAGTATTATGCCTAAAGTGCCTGACAGCAAACCTAAAAATAGAACTAAATCATCTCTTTTATTTTATATAGCTCTATGTGTAAAGATAGCTTCATAATTGTGTATTTTCATAGTCTAATTTTGCACACATTTAATAGATATTGTACAACAGAACAATTACTCATAAGTTGTAGAACTAGTAAATGTTCAAACAGTGTTCTCAAAAAATAAAATGCTGACAGACATAGCACATTTTGGACAATTCTAAAAATAAAATTTATGTTTGGTTATGCGGGCTGTAGACCATGCTTTGCTCCCAGAGCCAGGAATACAACCCAGGAACCTGGATACCTAACATTCCAGTGTCATCTCCCAAATAGTTGCATAATCCCCTGGCAAACAGTGTGTCATATCTCCCTTTACAAGATTGTCCACATAAAAGACAACTGTCTGTTTCAATCACAAATTACTCCTATAACTAAATCAGAAGAGGTCTGAGCTGCGGAACTGACTGTTGTGGGTTCAAACCCTGTATATACACATACATACACACACAGACAGAGCCCCCTTTTAAATTAGTGTGGAATAACTGCAACCGTTGAAATGATTTTTATAGCAAAACATTGTACAGTACTTAGAAGTGAATTTGGATGTTGTGTTAATATTTGATTTATTGTTGTATTTTTAGTGTTTGTGTTTTGATTAATGGGAGGTCAAGAACTGCATGGGCCATGGAAACTGAACTACCAGTTCTCTTAGAGGAAGTCTCCCCTTCATAACCAGACTTAGGAATGTTGTCAGGGTCGTGCTGTGGATAAAACAGGACTTCTCACTAGGGCTGTCCAGCCAACTGGTTAAATGCAAGTCATTTGCAAAAATGCAGCTAAGCTAATTAAATATTTTTCATGCAATGTCATAATACTTGGCAACTATGCTTGATGGTGCCAGGAAAGACCTAAGAAATGGCGATGGGATGGACTTTTGTCTGTGCAGTGAAATGGAAAAAAATCCACTGACTTAAATAGAACATTTAAATCTCTGACATTTGTGGCAAGGCTGCCCAAAACCAACATACGTTCTCCATTACATTCAGCAACTGTAAAAACAAGCAGTGGTTCCAGGAAAAATAATGTAATATGAAGTGGTATCATTTGGACAAAAACATGTGTTGCTGAAAGTTCTTGATGGTGCCAGAGCACAGGTACAATACATAACCAGCACACCATGTATCACCAGAAATTGAACTATAGAGAGAAGCCAGCATACTTCTATTTTAGCATATATTGAAGGACGATATGATAATCAGAGAGAAAAATTTCCCAATGCTATCAAGACTGAAAAGAAGCCTGCTTCTGTATATTGCTTTTTAAACTTTGTGACTTTTTCTAGACTTTCCCTGGATGTTTAAAATGTGTACTTTAAAGACTGTTTTAATATGATTTACCCAACTTCCATGATGTTTCTAACAATTTGCAAAGGCCTCAGCCAAGTCAGACAATATGCACATACACAGAGGCCTGGACAGCTAAGAAGAGCCTGTGAGAAGAATCAGCATAATAAATGCTTTTAGAGTTCAAAGACACCTACAGTAATTCATTACGAAGAGGAGCAATGCCCCCTGACTCTCCTTGATGTTTTTTTTTTTTTTGGTGGGGGAAAGGGGGGCGTTTATCAGTAGACACATGGGAGTTTATAAATAAATATTCATAATAACTGAAGCACTAATTCTAGCTGGTTAAGCAATGCAGTTGTACAAGATCCTTTTAAACTCTTAGGAGAAAAATATAAAACTTTCTCTACTTAAATTCTGAAAGAAATCTCAGATTAGGACATTTATTAGCAAAATATTTGGAAGATATGTGCTTCAGTAGCTACATGATACTATTGTAATCCTTTTCCTCCCTCTCCCCTAACCACATTGCCTGCCATAATTCGTCATTTAAATTGTAAACTGCTTGAAGAAAGGAACACATCTTTATCTGTCTGGAAAGTACCAGGACCATTTATGAATACATGAACAACCATCATCATCATTATCCTTGCTCTTTTGCATAAAATACTCACCATTTTTAGTAACTAGGTCTACATTCTTGAAACAAGAACACTGGAAAAATATTAATATACTACAGATAAAAGTAATATCAAAAGTAATACCAGAGCAACAGCCAATCAGTGGTGCTAACAAAAGCTTCATCAATGCTATGACATTACTCATTACTTGGAGTAATATTTAAAATGGCAGCATATTAGTTTAGACAGATCAGGAAACAAAACCACCAACCTATCTACTGTTTTTCAAACACAGCTGTTTTCAGAGAAACCGTACTACATCTGATTCATTTGGAACAGTTACTACTACTTTCCTTTTACTAACAGCAGAAGTGACATGGACTTTGATGAGAACTTTGGAAGCATCTTATTACCAGGGCAGAGGAGGAAGCCCTCTCACCCTGCATCAAGGGACTGAGTGGAAGCAAGTTTTTTCAGTATTTATTGCCATTGAAGACATTGTGTTACAGCGATCCTGATTTTATTTATTTTTAAATGATATTCTGATAGGTGAAAATAAGTTGGTGGGACAAATGTAGGTGTATTCTATTAATAATAAATATTGTATCTGTCACTTGTATGGTATTTCACCCAGGAGTTTGTCTGCCCACCTTGAGAAAGGAGGAGGAAGCCATTTCTAATAGGTGCCTAACAGCTCCCTCCTTAAGTGTATTTAGGAAACAATGCCAGAGGCAGCTGCCTTAATGGCTCTAGCCCAGTCACCATTTGTGACCATGGTGGGTAACAATAGGATCTGGACTTTCTAAAGTTATGTCTACATTAAAAATGCTACAGTGGCACAGCTGCAGCACTGTAGCAGCGTATACACTACAGCATTGGGAGGGGTTCTTCTGTTGCTGTAGTAAATCCATCTCTCCAAAAGGCAGTAGCTAGCTTGATGGCAGAATTCCTATGTCAACCTAGCACTGTCTACACTGGGGCTTAGGTTGGCTTAAATACATCTCTCAGGGGTGTGAATTTTTCACAATCTTGAGCGACATAGGTTAGATGGACCTAAGTTTTAAGTTAGGGGAGGACTAAGAGAATGTGAATTGGTTCTGTTCTCTTTCTGTAACTTAATAGGAAAGCCTAGCTTAGTTTATAGCAAAATGTATGATTAGATGAGATGAAACTAAGCATGAGTGCAGGCTGTTCATTTTAAAATCCTTTTTCCTCTAATGCTTTGTTCCAACTACAGTGTACTCCCAGTTATTCAAATAGCATGGGGGGGGAGAGCGGGATGGATTTTATTTCCATAATTGAGAGGGCAAGAGAAGCAGCGCAGAGAACCCTCTCTGCAGCTCTGCTGTCAAGGCCCTGCTCACTCATTCCCGTGACAACAGGGATGCAGAGAGGGTTCTCTGCACTGCTGCTTTTTCAATTATTGAAGACACAAAGTCCAGGGGGAGGCTGCAGTCCTAGTGAGGCAGAGACCCTTGGTCAGGATTCTGCTGTGCTCCACCAGGACCACACTCTTCCCTGCACCTTGTGCCCACTGGGATCGGGCGTCACTGGCCCTGCGGCAGTGCAGGTAGCCCTCTGCAGCTTTTCCATCACTGCCCCATTCACTCACTCCCATGATGGTAGGGCTGAGGGCTCCCCGCACTATCAAAGGAGCCATTCAGCAGCAGGGTGGCCTCTCCTGCTGCCAGGGGTCTCTGCTTTATTATTCATGCTGGCATTGCTGGGGTGAAAGAAGGGATTTTAATAATGTGGAGGTTCAGATAATAGGGTTTTAGAAAATCAGGAATATACTGTACTACATACAATTATTTTCTTTTAAGAAGGCTGTTGGTCTGTATCATTGGTCAGAGGTTCCCAAAGAGAGGATTCAAGCAGGTGCTCAAATCAAGACAGGCCTTCATGGTAACAAGTGGTTAGCATACATAGGGTGCAGCATTGGGGGTCCCAGTATAAAAGTGGAAGACTTGCAAATTTCAACCTTGAGACAGGTAAGGGCAAGAGGTCTAAAATCTGGAAGGATGTGTTCAGAGAAAGCAAAAAGGGTAGAGGGTCAGTTAGCTCCATAACTGTGACAGCTGCTTTTTAGAAGGGCTGGTTTTACATATTGTCATGACAAAGGTGAGGAGGAAGCTTTGAGAAATAGGAAAAAGTTGTGCTTTATGCAAAAAGAATAGCATTTATTGGTTACAGAAAGACACCGAACCTTCTGGAGCAGCAATTCTAGAACATGTTAGAATAAACAATACAGAGAATGGTCTGGTTCATATAAAATTATAAACTGACCTCTAGAACTCTTCCTTTCCTTTGCTTTATAACAATCTAAGCAGACCACAAACCCACATTTTTGGCAGACCCAATGAATGTTAAACAACGTGGCTTCACATGCATCACACATCTCACGGACTCCTCTCACTGCTCTCTTCCAGGCTATTTTGGCTGAAACACAAAGTAAACAGAACAGAAGTATCAAAATTTAAAGGCAAACATCTGTAAACTGCAGCACAGAAGTGAATGTTCATCTAAAAATACCAATCATAATTTTCCTCTCAGAAGCAATTACAGAAAGAAAAAATCCAAAACTGATCCTATATTCATAAGTCTTCAATATGCACAAATTTGACTTCATTATGACTATTATGTAGCAAAATTCTGTGTTAAGAATCAATATTTTTGCAAAATAAGAGACAAAATCAATGACAAATACTAACTAGCAAATTTCTGTAGCAAAATACAGAAATAATTATTCCCTCAAACAGGATGTTTGGCACACACAGACAGACAGACTTTCTCAATGCACAATAGTGGCAATGAAAGGATTTAGCATGCAGCTACATTGAATATATGGAGGAATCAAACAGAGAAGCCTAAAACCTGAGCTATAATCTTTCATGTAGAATTATAGAATAACACAAAGAATATTAAGATTTCCTTACCATCTTTCTTCACCCAGGACATGGCTGTTTTCTCAGATGTTACTAGCTGACAAAATTTATCACCTATGATGTCTAAAATGTATTTAGAAGTCTCTAGGTCCACTTCATCATCTTCATAATTGTCATGTGTCCACAAACTCATTGCATCATCATCATATTGGTCAGGAGAAGAGAAACCATCTATCCTAACAACTCCATTCTTACTAAAAGACAACCTAAAAAATGGAAACAAATAGTTTAACTATACACCTCATCATACTTTACACTCTAAGCCAGTGGTTCTCAAACTAGGGCCGCTGCTTATTCAGGGAAAGACCCTGGTGGGCCGGGCCAGTTTGTTTACCTGCTGCATCCACAGGTTCGGCCAAACACAGCTCCCACTGGCCGCGGTTCACCACTCCAGGCCAATGGGGGCTGCAGGAAGGGCAGCCAGCACTATCCCTCGGCCCGTGCCGCTTGCCGCAGGCCCCATTGGCCTGGAGCGGCAAACCATGGCCAGTAGGAGCCGCGATCGGCCGAACCTGCAGACGCGGCAGGTAAACAAACAGGCCCGGCCTGCCAGGGGCTTTCCCTGAACAAGTGGCGGCCCTAGTTTGAGAACCACTGCTCTAAGCTTTGTTTGCTGTTATTAAAAACTATTTTAACAAACATGTCTGCATGCAGACTGCATATATTGTGCAATACTAATATAAAAGAATACTGACCAGGTTAATCAGGTTCAATCTTTGCAGTAGCAAACACATATACCCTTTCTTTCCTCCTCTCTATCCCCGCATTTTTTTTTTTTTTTTTTGGAACACTTAAGTGAATCTGATGTTCCATCAAGAGAGGAACTAATAGTACTGGCTTCATCCAAGCTTTCTTCCACTGTTTTGTCAATACCCCTTCATTTTTGATCTGCAATGCCTCTTTTGTTTCAATCTTGTTTCCTCTCTGGAGTGGAGACTAATAATTGTATGAAACTGAATTGTTATTTTAAGATGTAGATTAAGAGACTTGGATGAAACCAAATTCATATTTTCACATGACCTAAACCAGAAACCTCAATACAAGTCCTCCAGAGTTGAAAAAAGGCCAGCATTAATTTTAAAGCAAACAGGAAAAACATGTTTTCTGTAGAACAAATTCTGCTGCTACAAAGTTCAGTTTTAAGAAGAAATAATGAGGAAATTCTGAAGCTAAAGAATAACTGCTCAGGTAAATCTCTTGTTCGATCCAATTTACTTGACTCTCCCTTTAACATTTATCAGCACAGAAGCTGCTAAGCTGATGCTAATGTAAGGCATTTCTCTCTTTTTTTTGCCAACAAAGTTTTGGTCTAATTCATTTCTCTGATTCTCACAGGCTGGCTGACAGTGATCACTCAGTCCGTGACTATTTTCTGTATATTAACACTCCTGCCAGCCAAATGAAAAAGGATCTCAAAACTGAACTTTCGTTTCTATATGGCAGCACAGATCATTACTTCTACGCAACCAGGTCAGCTAATTTCTTACCTTTGAAATGCCTAAAATTTGTATGGTGTCCTACTTTGGATCATTTTAATTAAAAAAAACATTTAAAATATTTTCCAAGTAGTTGTAATGGTCTCTCAGTAAACCTGTACCAAAGTAGTATTGCTGAACAATATAATCCCTTATAATACAGAATATTTTACACTACTTTAGTTATAAACAGATACATATATGAAGTATTTTAATAGTATCAGCATCAGTAAAACTCAGTGTCCTACATTCAGAACTGAAGTGTAATTTATGACCACTGTTACAGTATCAAAAAGGATTCCCCCCTCCCCACCACACACACACACCTTAATCCGCAGGTAGCAAAAAGAATCCATTGATTTTATTACAATAAAGCCTGATAAGACTCTTAGCAGTAAAGCAATCTTGATTTTAAATTCAGATCTCATGTCTATGGTACAATGAAAATAAACTCCACTGATACTACAAAACATTTAAAATTAAAGCTTTTTAAATTAAATGATCGAATTTTAAAATGGTAGCAAAATTGTTCTATGTTTTCACTTAACCTCCAATACTCTCTTTCCCAAGGGGAAAAGAACAAATCTAAGGAGAACACAGCAATACTTTTAGTAAGCAGGTCATTGCTGTGTATGTATACTTTAGTACAGAAAAATATTTTAAGTCCAACACTGAAGTAATTTCCTTATGGTCTTATAACTACAGCCTTGCTTACATTACCAAAATCAGTCTGTGTAACAGCAACTGAGTGTTCAAATTCCTATTGAATGAGTCTACATTGGTAAGTATTGCACTTGTTCAAGTCAAAACACAGTTTTGCTCTACTTCCACACTAGCATTTGTGATATAGGAAGGCCAGGGGGCAGTGGTAAAGGGGAAATATATAAGCCCTAGGCTAATTAAGGCATGGCTCCCTGTAAACTAGGGAGGGTTGCTACAGGTTAACTGGAGCACCTGTAGTCAATTAAGCCCTGTCAGGAACCTAATAAAAACCCCTGCTTCAGGCAGTCGAGGAGGAAGGAGAGAGGACTAGAGCTTGGAGGTGTGTTGTAAGATTTGAAAGACCAGAGAAACAAAGTAAGGGAGACCCTGCCCCAGCAGGGGAGGGAGACTTCCTCCCCCAGCGTCTAAGGACTGAAGGTTCCCCACCCAAGGGGGAAGTGGTTAAGAACCCACAGGGGTTGAGAAGGGCTAGGGCTCAGATTGAGGAACAAACCCAGATCCGGCCCCCGCTTCCCTCCTCTACCACGTTCCCGGGCCACTAGCAGGGACCTCGGCGGCCCAAGAGCAGGGGCAACGGGTGGCGTCTTAGCCCCCCTGCCAAGAAAAGCACAGGACCAACCATACTAACATCAGCCATCTAGCCACACATTATATTGCACCAAGTGTTGTACAGTGTATTCTGGGCATTCTTCTTCTACATTGGTAGGCCAAAGGCAATTGTAAGAAGAAGGGGTCAAATTCTGACTGTTGTTTAGGTAAACTCCCATAATCATATCCTGAGGGGTATTACTAGAATTGAGTGATGTGTGTGTGAATTCAAGGCTCTTTCCCACCAATTTAAGGACAGATTAATGATTTCTCTCTCTACTCTAGGCTAGACTGAAGAAACACTACTGCATCTTTTTTCTGCCTCAGGAAGGCTGGTTAGCTGTTCAGATATCTTTGGTATAATGCTGCAGTTTTACACAAAGCCCACCTCTTTCAACCTACAACAATGCCAATACACAAAAGGAACTGAGAAATAAACACAATTATAAGAAAGGGTTTTTTAAAAACAAAAACATTTAAAAAAATAGTGAACTTACCGACGAAAGTAATAAAATCTACAAAATACTGGCGAGTGAGTTGGTTCTTCACCTTTCTTACTTCTAACGAGTCTACATTCTCTGCATTTCTGCAGATTAGGCCCTATTTCAGAGCAAGAGTCATCCTGCAGAAAGGATTCTCCAGTTTGCTTCAGCTTCTTTACTTTGCGCCAGTCTTTTAATACTGAACGAGGTATTCCAGCTGCAAAAACAACAAAAACTTAAGGCAAGAGAAATTTACAAATTATATGTAGAACTCAATAGGAACAGTAAACCTTCAGCATTTCCGAAGTCAAGCTACTTTTATTTGATGCCTAACTTTAAGCATCCAAGTTTGAAAAATTTGGGTACAAATCTAACATTCTGTAGGCAAAACTGCTGTTAACCATTTTATTGCTGATTTACATAGCACATATGTAAACCAAATGTACTTTTCTCTTGTATTTGGTATGTCATTTTGGTAGATATTCCACAGAAAAATGCAGCCACAACACATGATAATTCCAGGATAGTAATGGGATTCAATACCAACGAGAGTTAAATACATATGATTACTTTAGTGCAGTTCTATTTAAAGTAACTGGAATTTAAACAATTTGCTAATTATTCACAAGGAAGAACAGAATACAGCTCACTGGGTTTACCGGGCTAACAGGAGCAAAAAGCAGTAAGAACTTATTTTTATCATTTAACTCAGCAGATCTGAAACTGAATACACACATAGGGAGCAGATCTGTTAAGTACACTGCTGCAATTTTCACAATCACATTTCAAAGTAGAAACACAATTTAAATATACACTGCTGTTTAGCCAATCTTTCACTGTAATAACTTTTACAAGCAATGCTCTGGTGCCAGTGTGCTCCGGCACTTTTTTGGGGAGACAGAATGGTGTTCCACTACTTCGGACAAGGGTGCAATGAAGAGGGGGGTACCCTGCCCCCCCCCCACACTTTTGGTTGGCTCTGAGTGGAGACCCAGCAGCCACTGTCCCTCCCCTCCAGGCCATGCCTGAGATAGCAGCATAGGCAGCCCCATGGCTGGGGACCCCTCTCCAGCTGGGGCACCTGAATCCCTATCCATCATGGGAGCCCATGCCAGAGTCCTGGTGCTGCAGGCTGAATGGACAGGCCACAGCACTTCTCTGAGCACCCTGCCATAAGAGGGTCAACAGCTGGGGGATACTGTGCAACACCAGGGCCTCCCATGGAGGCTGGGAGGTGCTGGGCGTCCATGAGGCATGAGGTCCTGGGTGGCAAGCTGCCTGCATTGCTGTCCTAAGCATGGCCAGGAGCAGAAGTGGCAGCTGCTGGACCTTTCTTAAGAGCTGGACAGGTGTGTGGAAAGGAGGCTTGCCCCTCTTCATTGCAACCCTGTCCCTACATGGCCAATGCAGCTGGCACTACTTTTTCCCCCAAAGGCTGAGAATGAGGGGAGTGCCCTTTACCACTGTATAGGCTGAAGGGTCCTGGCAGGAGTATAATGCCTCATCCCAATCCTCCTCCGCTGCCCGTGACTGAGTGAACCCATAGCATTGTCAGCAGGCTCCAAGGGAGAAGTGAGTTCTAGCACGTCTTTTTTTAGGATTCAAGCACTGTTTGAAAATGGAATTAGTTTTATCTGCACAAAGAGATGGGATATCTATCAGTGCAAATTGCCTTTACTCCTGAAAGTCCATATCCTGTGGAAATGGGCAAAACTTGCACATTAGATATTGGATGGTTCAAATGTTAGGGTGCTAACATAGGACTGCGGAAACTTGGATTCAGTTCTGTTTCCCACAGATTTCTTGTACAACTTTGACAAATCAGTGTCTCTGTGCCTCAGTTCCCTATCTATAAAATAGGGATAATACTACTTCCCACCTCACAGTCTTGTTGCAGAAATAAATACATTAAAGACTGTGAAGACTCTGATAATAATGTAACAGGGTCCATTTAAGTACCCCAAATGGATAGATATATTAATATCAAATACTAATCTGTTAGAAAGACCATGAGGAGGAGGATGAAGATGATGACTGGAAGGAACAAGACCTACTATTGCTCAGCCTCCCCTTCCCTGAAATCACAGGAAACTGATGCTATGGGATATGTCCACATTCTAATGCAGAATACTTTGTGCTACAGGGGAAGGTAATTCTTTTAAGTCCCCAGTTATCTTGCAGATAGACTACTAGATAAAATACGAAAGGACTCTCCTGTTAAGCCATCTAATCCATGCCCCTATATTAGTACACGATTGTCCTCTACACCAAACCCATAAATGTTATCTCCTTACAGTAGGAGGATCATCCAGCACTAGTACAACTTATGCACAAATGTGAGATTCAACTTCAGGTCCTGAATTAGTAAAAACTGAGTAAGATCTAGAAAAAAAACTTGAAAGTTACATTCTCTTTGATCCTCCCCTTTGTAAAAAGATTAAAATTAAAGACAAAAGAAGTAGACTAAGTACTGTACCAGCATTTGATCCAGTCCACAGTATCTCCTACAGGTTGCGGAACTGGCAACACTTAACACAAATTAAACCTCAAACAATTACAGAATCTTTCAATAATATAAGGTTGTGAAACTGAGAAGCCAAGAAATTCAGATAAAGATTAAAATCCATCCTTTGTACCAGCTTAATAAAAATCTTATGAAACGTGATTTAACGGGGGACTTTCACACGAGACCAACATTGTAAGAAACTGACAATTTTTTTTCTTAAGTAAGAAATTAGACATTCATAAGCAATAAGATACATTTTATTTCAAACTTTACTTAAATAAGGTCTTTCCTGCTTCTAGACGAGTTTCTATTTCCTGCAAAGTTTAGTCGCAATCCAGTATCTCTGACAATACCACACCATCCGAGTCAAATTCCAAGTTTATTCTTCATTCCCTTAGATAGAAAGGGTGGTACCGCAGTAGAGGCAGTATGCTCAGCACCTGAGGAGGCGGACTAGAAGGGGCTCTCTCACACTTCTCTCTAAAGTACCTTTTTTTTTTTTTTTACCCCAAATGTAAAGCCACATCAACAGAATGCCCTGAAGAAACTGCCCTTAGTCTTCTTGTCAGAGGAAGAAATAAGGTATGGCAATAAAAATGACCCCTCAGATGGAAGTCCACCACCCCAAAAATACAGATGTTCACATTGTCTTGGGCTGAAGTTTTTATTTATTTTTTAAAATTGGTATGACTGACCCAAGTGTGACTGCAAACATACTGGTGTTGACACTTTATGACAGAGCATGTGTACATCAGTTTGTTTACTTTAAATTGAGAGGCTTATGTACATTTTCAAACCAAGAAATAGTTTGTGCTAATACATATATACACATAATAAAAGATGAATTTCTCAAATTAAAACATTACAGATGGGGTCGGAATTGGTGAATCTGCAGGCCTACCAACCTCTGACACTGTCCCTTTAAGCTCTATTCTCATTCAGGTACTATCATATCACAAACCCTCCATTTATTAATAGTATTGTAATTCACAAATGTCCATCTATTTTCTTATCTTTTCTAATTCAGATCAACTGATATACTTACTGCTGTTACTGCTGCTCTGTAACTTCAACTTGCTTCTTTCTTTGGCACTCCTGCTAAGAACACCATTGGGTTTTACTTCTTCCTCTGTATCACCCTTTTTCTTTTGCAAATCATTTTGTTTCTTTTTGTAAGTTGGCTTAGGCTGCCGTTTAGTCCTTTGCTCTGACTTGCTCTCACTTTCATCAGAGTCTCCACATTCAGAGCCAGATTCGTAAGTCCTTTTTGCTTTTCTTCTTGTGTGTTTATCTTCTTTCACAAATTTATCTGCTAGGATTGTACTATCTATGTTATTTTGTAAATCACTAGATGTAGAAGCTATTAAATTGACAGTACATGGTTTAATAATTTCTGATACATAATTCCCTGAATTCTCTTTTTTATTAGTGTTTTTATCTTCTTCTGAATGTCTAGTAAGCCAAGCCTTTTTCAGTTTTGTGTGGTAGTTCAGCTGACTTGTCTGGGAAGCTTGCCCATTGCCTACACAGTTGGCTTTGTTTATTGTATTGCAGACAATAGTATTGTCTAGGGAAATGGAGGCTGGAAATGTCTGATTTTTCACAGTATTGGACTCAGTCTCACTTGCATTACTACTTTTAAATTGAGCTGCAGCCAATGCTGCCTTGTGCTTTTTCAAATGGATAAAATCAGTTGGGCCAGAAAATCCAGAGCTGGGCTGAATGGCACTTCCTGTCTTGCCACTGGCTGGTGTAATTGGAGCTGTGGTACTGACCTTGCTTTCTTGTGTCTGTGCCACTACCTGACTTACTGTTCTAGAGGAGCTACATTCCAGTGGTGTGCAGGCCAAAACTGTGTTTGATAAAGAATAAGTCACTTCTGAACTACCCCAGCCTGAAACACCGGTAGTTGTGGCTGCAGATGTGGTTACATCTGTTTTGGTACTGCACATTATAGTTGTGGTAGGTGTGACAGAACTGGGAATGCTGCCTTGTGAGACAGACGGAAAGTTCTTTTCATAATGTGTGTGTGTAGTCTCTGAGTTCATATTTGGCAGAATTATTCTTCCAGTGTCTCTGGCTTCCACGCGTTTTACGCAATCTGTTTGATTTGTCCCAGTTGAAGAAGATCTTTCATTAACTCTATCTTTGGAAGCTGACTGCATTACTGGCATACTATCATATTTTGTACTAGAAGGTGGACGTACAATGACAGATGCTGTGGCAGATTGCGTTTTTCCACTGGTTCGCTCAACATGCCATTCAACTTTTTCATTGTTTGGAGCATTATTAGATTTCCAAATATCTGATAAATTCTGCTCAGAAGTGCTTTTGTACATTGTTTGCGCTTCCTTAGGTTCAGGTACTAAAGTTGGTGGTTTTTGTAATTCTTGGATTTTGCCACCAGCATTAACTGGCTGCACTGGTGTTAGGGTTGGAGGTGAAAGACTACTATAGCTGCTTTCCTTTCTCTCCAGGTTTTGATGAACTGGAGGGTGAAACACTGGTGCTCTGTGTAAGGCAGGCATACTTCGGAGAGTATTTGAAGATGAAACTGACAACTGAGTAGGGCTTCTGCAGTCATTTCTAAAAGAATTTACAGAGTGAGATGTCACTTGATGGGAAAGCTGCTCTGTTATCTTGCTTACCGAACCTTCACCCTCTGGTTGATGCTTAATCAAAGGTGGAGGTTTTGAAAGAGATGAAATAAAAGAAGTGAGAGACTGGGGATTAGCTGCTGTTGAAAGACAACTATTCTGTTTATCGACATACAAACTCGAAACTTCCTTAGATGGGTAGGATCTTGGTGGTTCGTTCACTACACTGTTTGATAAGGTGGTGAAATAGTTACTTTGTGGCAAACTCTGTGGTGCTGAATGCTTGATTTTATAAAGTTCTGACACAGAACGCTCTGGTTCTTTGTCATGTTTCACTGCATAGCTTTTGGGGCTAGAAGACGATAATGGCGTTACTCTAGAATAATTCTCTCTCTCACCCTCAAGAGCCTTGATTTTAGCTGTAAAAGGAGCAACTTCAATACTCTCTTGAAGTATCCGTCTATGTTCTTCTTTATATTTGCTTAGTCGCTCTCCAGTCTCTTGAGGTGGCTTCTGCAATTGACTCAACATTGGGTCCACAAAATGTCTGTGCAAATGACTCTCTTTTGCAGTCTGTGTTCTGCTATGTTCCAGATCAGTCTTTAGAGGTGCAGTTGTAACAGAACGTAAAGGTTCAATAAATGCTTTCCTCTCCAATTCTCTGTATGAAAGAAGTTAAAACAGATTAAATTTTGTTACAAACGTACTACAATATGCTAACAGAATTTAAGGGACCCATCCTTCAACTCTCAAACAAAATTATCTATTAACACAAAATAAAGCTGATGAATTTCTTAATTCTGGGTAAAATTTTCAAAAGCTTCTATGTGCCTTAGGAACTTAAGTCCCATTGAAAGTCAATGCGCCTCAGTTCGAAAATAGGATTTAGGCACCTAAGCCACTTCAGCTCTTTTGAAAATGTTACTTATTATTTGAAAGCATATTTTGTCACACTTTTACATATGCCAGGCCATGCATTTTTACAAGTGAATTGAAATGAAGGTAAATGAAAACAAGCTACTGAACTTGACAGTCTCATATTGTAAACATTAGCTTATACATCAGTTTAATGATTTAGACAATGGTGAACTTACTCTTTGTGATGATCTACTATATTTTTGGACAATGGTGGACTAGAATGTGTTGTCAATTTGAGTGGCCGATGCGGATCTGCACTGGATGGTCTTACAGGAATGTGACTCAGTAACCCAAGACTGTCAGCTGAGGTCACAGGGGTGGGTTGGTGTAACCAAGGGCTGGGAGTATTCTGTTAACAGCAACAAAATCAGACTTCAAAGTTATCACAGGAACCGAAGCACAGCATCATCATCATACCTTTTCTTAAAATCTTACCAACGAACAGAGAGTAAGTTATATACTTTACCACTACAAATCATATACTTTTTTCCCCCAAGTTTTTGAGGCATATTTGGAGAGAGTAAGGATATCTGAGTACGCCATTGACTTGGTTTATAGCATATAAAAATGTTTACATTTTCCACATGTATTCTGAGATAGGTTTGATTCTCAAATATCGAGCTTGATCATTTTACTTCTACAATTTCAACTCAGGGCCTCTCTTTAAACAACTTCGTTAAAACTAACAAACCACTGACAGTTTAATAAGTATAAGTTCAATTATTAGTTAATTTGTTGAATGATCAGTGTTCAAATATTTTCTTTGAAAATAAGGTTTAATATTTCTTGGGACTATCTTTCAAGTGTAAATATAAAACAAAAGAATAAGCCTTCCCTTTTCTTACCATTTTTCTCCATGCTACAAATGATTAACTATGGATAAGCCTAAGCAACCTGTTATATTTAGCCAAATTGTTTTACACAACTCAATCACACAATTAGTACAGTACTACAAACTATGTTAAGGAAATCTTAAGGTTGCGTAGCTAAGTATTCAAAAGTTAGGAAATACAAAATTTAAGTGTGAATATACAATTTTAACTCTACCTCCTTGCTTGAATGCATTATGATAATCTTTATTTGAAAACTAGCGTAGGCTGTTTTAAATGAAGTTGATAACTTATGTAAAATTAATGATGGCGTGTTACCTTGGAGACAGAAGTGTCTATGATAGAAACATTTTTATATTGAAATATAGCATAAGATGTCGTAATTAATAATTGTATCATAATGCACACAAGGGAGTAGATTTGCATGTGAAACCCTTAATTCTCACTTCCTGACTTCTGAGCACTTCACTATGAAACCCAAAAGGTTGCTTTAACATAGTAACGTTTTTGAGGAAATCAAAAAAGGTCGCTGGGGCCTAAGGTCCCTGTAAGCTGAGCAGTTGTGCAGCAGCCTATTTAGCGCCACACAGACGCTCAGGGAACCTGCCTGGGGAGCTGACCTGGCCGGAGGGAGGGGCACCACTCCCCCGGCTCCAACCTAGCCTGGCCCCCAACCTGCTGTGACCAGGGGAGGGGCGACCCAGCCCCGGCCCGCACTTTTCGCGGCCAGGGCATCCCTCCTCCCAGCCCCAACTCTGCTGCGGCCGGGGCACCCAAATCTGCCACAGCGCACCTCCCCCCGGCCCCAACTCTGCCACAACCAGGGCACCTGAACCTGCTGCAGAGCCCCTCCCCTGGCCCCAATTCTGCCACAGCCCAGACCTACTGCGGCCAGGGCACCCCTCCCCCAGCCCGGACCTGCTATGACACCCCTCCCCTGGCCCGGACCTGCCAGGGCCGGGCCACCTATCTTGTGGCCCCAGCCCTGGAACTGCCGCGCCGGGGAGAGCCACCTCTCCCTTCTCCCCTCAAGCCCAGGTGCTGCTGTGGGGAAAGAGAGCTGGGGGGTCCTCTCTCTCCAGCAGAGCTGCAGAGCACCCTCCTGCACCCCAAACCCCCCATCCCTGGCCCCACCCCAGAGACTGCACCCCCAGCCAGAGCCCTCACACCCCTGCCCCACAACCCTTTGCCCCAACCCTGAGCCCCTCATCCCTGGCCCCACCCCATCACATCACCTCCATATTGGTGCACATAACAAAATTCATTCCGCACATGGGTGGGGAAAATTAGAGGGAACTCTGGCTGGGGCTGTAACTAGAAGACAACAGTCAGCACAAAACAATTGCTGTTATCAATATAATTAAAAAACTGAATACCTGCAGACCAACAGACTTCAGAGGCCTAAGTGAAATTAGTTTATTTTTCTATACCTTCATTACAGGTGAAGCTGACAGAGACACCTACAGTTCAGAGTGCCTTCCTCTTTCCCTCATGAGGCCTTTTTTTTAACTGCTTATGACTTGGCCAAACTTTAATCACTTGATATTTTCCAGCCAGGTGTCTGCCTTAGACTGAACTATTTGGAAAAAGGCTCAGCTACAACAGTTCAGCCATTTCTAAGAATGAGTGTCAGAAAAAGGAAGATGTTTTGCCCATGTTAAAATATCCTTACACAACCACTGGGAAGCTCAAGCACCTACATGTTGTGAGGTAGGAACTTAAAATTCGGTAGGGAGGTTGCCCTAGTGTTAGGGACTTGCCTTTTGCTACCCCTGTGAAAAGCAAAGTTAGACTGTAATATAAGCCTCTGAAAATCAGATTGTTCAACAGAAGTTTGATAAAGATTGGAAGCATTGCTCTCCAAAAGGTTTCAACTGAACTGAGCACGTTCCTACATCCGAACTGAACTGAGCATGCTGCATCCCAGGTGGCAGAGGCTGAGCAAGCCTTTTCACGCAATTGCTACACCTGGTTGCCAGGGGACACTGTAGCATCAGTCACTGAACTAAGTAGTGATGCTGTTGAAACCATCTCAATCCTTCCTCTGCTAGCACTCAGGAAGCATGAAGGAGAAGAAATAATCAGTCTGACTCACATGCAAAGGGGTGAGGAGCAGAGGAGGCGGCAGGGAGAGGTGCCAGGGTTGTGTCTCAATAGGAGCAGGGGGTGAGGGACAGAAGCCAGGAGTGTACATGGACAGGAAAAGAGGGGGACAGTGAGGAACACAGGTGGACAAAGGCCAAAGAGTTTATAACCACTGGAGCACACTTCCCTACAGAACCTGGAACTGAACCAGAGTTTCTTGAGTCTCAACATTCCTCTGCTATCTACCAAACAGCTGTGAAATCCACTGGCAAAATGAGTGTCTTATCCCCTTAACAACGTAAGAACGTAAGAATGGACATACTGGGTCAGACTAATGGTCCATCTAGCCTAGTATCCTGTCTTCCAACAGCGGCCAGTGCCAGGTGCTTCAGAAGCAATGAACAGAACAGGACAATTATCGAGTGATTCATCTAGTCTGAGCTTCTGGCAATGAGAGGTTTAGGGACACCAAGAGCATAGGGCTGCATCCCTCACCACCTTGGCTAATAGCCATTGATGGACCTATCCTCCATGAACTTATCTAATTCTTTTTCGAACCCAGTTATACTTTGGGCCTTCACAACATCCCCTGGCAGTGAGTTCCACAGGCCAACTGTGCGTTGTGTGAAGAAGCGCTTCGTTTTGTTTGTTTTAAACCTGCTGCTTATTAATTTCATTGGGTGACCTCTTGTTCTTGTGTTATGTGAAGAGGTAAATAAGACTTCCTTATTTTCTTTCTCCACACCAATCATGATTTTATAGACCACTAGCAAAATCATCTCTGTTCTAAGAGGAACAATCCCAGTCTTTTTACCTTTTCCTCAAATAGAGGCTATTTCATACCCTTAATCATTTTTGCTGCCCTTCTCTGTACTTTTTCCAACTCTAAAATATCTTTTTGGAGATGGAGCAACCAGAACTCACACAGTATTCAAAAGGGTAGGTTTATATAGCGGCATTATGATATTTTCTGTCTCACTAGCTATCCTTTTCCTAATGTTTTTTGACTACTGCTGCACATTGAGCAGATGTTTTCAGAGAACTATCCATGATGACTCCAAGATCTCATTCTTGAGTGGTAACAACTAATTTAGACCCCATCATTTTAATGTATAGTTGGAATTATGGTTTCCAATATGCATTACTTTGCACCAATCAATATTGAATTTAATCTGCTATTTTGTTGCCCATTCACCCAGTTTTGTGAGACACCTTTGTACCTCTTTTCAGTGAATTTTAGCCTTAACTCTCTTGAGCAATTTTCTATAGTCTGCAAACTTTGCCATCTCACTGTTTACCTCCTTTTCCAGATCATTTATGAGTACGTTGAATGGCACTGGTCCCAGTACAGATCCTTGAGGGATTCAGCTATTTACCTCTCTCCACTATGAAAACTGACCATTTATTCCTTCCCTCTTATCCCATAACTGCTTATTTTGCCTAGGAGCCTTTAGTGTGGGACCTTGTCAAAGGCTTTCTGAAAGTCCAAGTACACTATATCCTGGGCACACTATCCCTGGGAGAGGGGAAGCCAAGGGCACACTCAGAGTCTGCTCTGCAACCAATAGGGAATGAGATGCCATTCCCTGGGAGCTCAGGAGAGGTGAGAAGCCATTTTGGAACAGTCTGCAGCAAGCCAGGGAAAGCAACACTGGCTGTGTGGGGGGCTGGTGACTCCCAGGTCTGCATGCAGGGTTCCTTTTGAGAGCTGGCCTTTGGGGACCTGAAAGCAAGATCCCTCAAGCTTGACCCTTTCCCTCTCCAGAGTGACTCCCAGTTTAGAGAGTTTTGGTGGGAAAACTTTCCTCAGCCAGGCTGAGGAACCAAATGAATAGGGGGCACTACGTTTTTGTAGCCTCTCTAATCTCCCTGAGCATTTCACAATCACCGTCACCATCCTGGTCAGGTGGTCAGTACTAGATTCCTCCTGCCTCTCATTATTCAAGCATGGAATTTCTATTCATAGAGATTCTATGGTACAGTTTGATTAATTTAAGATTTTTTTAAAGTCCTTGTAGTATCTGGTCCCTGTAGTGAATTGCTACCAGTTACACCATTAACTCAAGTGGTAAAGTTTTGTGTTGTGGATCTACAGGTCCTAACCTTACTGATGACCCAATATAGTTCCACATGATGAAAGGTTTATATCTTCAGTCTGTATTTTAAAAACTGTAGGAAGTTATGTACAACCACTGCGCCCTCCCCACCCCCAAAACAGCTATGTTAAAAGTCAGTTAAAATTAAAAAGTCAACCATGCAAAAGCTAGAAAAGGCCAGAATGAAGGTTGCCAATGCCATCTTAGTTTGGTCCCCCTATTCATGTGCATTATGAAACAGTCATCTTACTGGAACACTCATACTTCTATGCAGTTTTGCCAAGAGCATATAAGAAAAAAAAATCATTTTCATGGACAATGGACAAATACTGGGAAATGGGCTAACAATTATTTTTGTAACCACTGTACTTGCGCATACAGGCCAGTGACCTTAAAGTACTATTAAAAGTAATAATTAAGAAAGCAGAATCACTTACCCTTCTTAAAGAAGCCTCAGCATTAACAGGAGTTTCTGGATGGACCCATTTAGAGGCGGGTAGACCAAGTCCTGAGTAAGCATGTGTTCCATTTGGATACTGCCAAATAATTGGATAAAGTCCTATCTGATTATATGAAGCAGAAGGATGAGCTTGTCCAAAAAGATGTGGAGACTGGTGCTGTAACATCTGCTGCTGGTGTGCTAATGCCAAATGGCTTAAGCTGCTGGCATGAGCAGTCTCTAGTCGTGGATGGCCACCTAATAAGGAAGCTGTAGGCACTCCAGGTAACACTGCAGGAAGTAGATGAGGGTGATGAACAGAATGGTGAGATGCAGTACTAAGAGAATGAGTGTTAATAGCAGATAATGGAGTCTGATTTGAAGACCCAGTTAATAGATGGGGTGCACCACTTAATGCAGGATGATGGGTGTTCGGATTTAAACAGGTTCTGTGGGATGAGGAATGAAGAGGATAATTATGCTGATGTAAGTAAGGTGAAATGTGATTAGTTCCTGTTTCTTGACCAATAAGAGTGGGATCCCTGTATACTGTGAAATGTTCATTCTTGTCAATAATAAGAGGACTTTTAGTAGCTTCTAATGCACTAACTCGAGCTGGAACCGGATGAAAACTAGACCTAGGCATATCATGCTCAGTTTTATTTGCTGACCTTGATACTCCAGTAACATGGCTGTGCTGATAACTAACCTTTGACTTCACAGTATCAGGAGATTGCGTGAGTTTAGGCTTAACATCAGGTGAAGAATTTGACTTTGTTTTAGGATGATCAACTGAAGTACTAGGTTTTGACTTCATAGCCTCAGAGGCTGGACTTTGTTTATGTAGTTTACCCTCTTCAGCTACTGAAACTACATTTAATGAAGACACAAATGAGCCATGCTGAACTTTTTCTTTTTCAGGATTTAAATGTTCATTTACTGTCGTTTTCATAATCCCAGACTGTATCAAATCCATTTTACTGACAACATCGCTAACCCAACTTTGATCAGTTTCTTGTTTTCTTACTTCTAGAAAATTTACATTTGTAAATTGATGTTTTAAATTGCTGCCACAGGACACTATTTTCTGAAGTTTTTGCAACCCAAAGGTACTTGCAGCATTTTCCTGGCTCTCCTCATCAGATTTGGTTTCAGTAGTTGCATCACCGCCACATTTTGGTGTAGGAGGCCTGGGTACAAACTGCTCATTTGTTAACAATTCCATAGTATGCCGATTTTCTACACTGCACTCTTGAACATGTGCATCACTGGCACTCTGACTATGAAATTTCAGCTGCTCTGCTGGATGGAGTGATTTTTTTTCTTGTAGGTCTAATTCAGCTGACTTTGGTCTTTCTGCATCTTGATGATTTTTATCTGCTTGTATTTCATCCCATGGAGACTGCCTATCTATTAGTGTCTGTTCCTCTACCCCCTCACTACTCTGGGATTTTCCTTCTTCTCCATTTATGTTTGAAGTGTTCTTGCTTTTCAACTCATTCTCTGAATTTTGCTCTGATGAAGAATCTGTTAATCTTTTATTTGAATTTTCTGAGTCACTGCTCTCAGAGTAGTCAGAGATATTGTCTGTCCGCAATCTTTTCATACTTAGTTTCTTTTCATCCTCTTCGGGTTTTCTTCTTTTACTGATAAAGTGTTTATGTTTACTTTTGGGATTTTCTGTAGAGGAGAAAGAAATTACTATTACATTTTTAGTCAGGGACAGTTTTAAGAATTTCTCCCCCTCCCCTTTCAAAAATGCTCCTACCTCCTCGACCTATATAATCATATTTTTCTTCCTTCATCTTCTCCTCGTCAGGCATGCTGCTATCTGAGCCTTTCCTTTTATTTGGACGAGCATTCCGTTGTTGATGGTGCTGGTGAGAGTTCTGTTTTGGTGTTGCAGTTTGGGAATTCATGGCTGGTCTGGGACTATTTGCTTGAGCACGTGTATAATGCCCCTAAATATAATCAAATAATTAATTCACCCAACATGATCCTAATTAATCTGTTTAAATACAGATATTCAACATTTACAATAAACCAAAACATCACTTAAGTAGAAAAAGAAAATATATCTACGTGGGCTGTGTTGCTGTTCTGGTTGGAACGAGACCTGCGACGTGATGTGATGCCAATATTTTCACCTTTCAACAAAGAGTGAACAACATCATCTAGAAAGGTCATCTGAACCATAGAAGGATCAACATTCTGTGGTTCTAACACCTGGTTTATTAAAAGAAGAAGAAATCCATAATTAACAGGTTTTTAAACATAGTCTACCCTATATTTCCTACATCAATGTTTGTGCCAAATACATAGTTCATATGGTACACTGAAAAAGTATCCAAAGGAAAGCCCTAGTTCATCTTGACAAGCTAGCCTGTTCTAAGACTTCTCAGTGGAATGGGGAAGCAGCAAAACCCAAGCATTATCATTTTGTGTTCAAGTTAACAGTTTTATTAGACCACTAGTACATTGGTTCCTTTTTCCCACAAGCTGACAATGATAAACTGAAAAGCGATCAAACTCTTGTTAGAGGATGACCATTAAGCAAGTTTTTAAAAACTGAATACAATCTGGCTATAAAGAGAAGAGGAAAGTAACTGGTGAAAGAGAATGGCAAAATGCAGAGCAAGACAACAGATTCATATAAAGAAATTTGCAAGTTAATTACAAAGAATTTGAACATTAAGTTAGACAAACTTGCATACTGACATTTGATTCTGTTGGTCACTTCAAGGAAGACAAGTCATTTACTATATTAACACTAATTCAATACTCCCAGGTTTCTCTTGGAATATAATTCTCCATTTTGCCATGAAAATCCTTGTTTTAAACTTTTAGGAATAGTACCAACTGCAACTGAAAGCTACTAAAATAAATGCTTAATATCACATGACTCAAAGAGATTTTAACTGCTTCTGAAAAAGTTATCGTTACTGGAGGGATAGGAGACAAATTTGAAGCAGAGCCGATATTAGAGACTGATTCTTGGTTCTAGATATTAGAGACTGATTCATTTTAAGCATTTCAATAATCAGGTAATGATTATATAAGAGAACCTAAAATCTTAGACGTTGGATTTATTGCTTAAATGCACATTGTTTAAACACAACTTTCAGACTAATAAGGGATATACTTGTACCCATTTGAAGAGAACAGCATAATAAATCTAACACCACCACAACACTTTAAAAAATATCAAACATTTACTTTGGGCATAAAACTTTTCTGAATAAGGGTCATAATATTTACCTGGTCATTCATAACAATCATAGTGCGGGTAAAAAGATCATGATGAGTAATTATACCAGTGAACCACTGGGTGGCAGAATCCTGTCTGTATACTCTCACTCTATAGCCGTTTAAGGAATATGGACCTTTAAAAGGAAAATGTTACAGAAAAACATTGAGAAATTCAGCCAAAAAAAATTTTTTTTGATCATGTAGCATTTATAATACAATGCGCAGGGAATGAGTAACAAACCAGATGTGTATCTAGCACACTGGCCAGCCAGTGCATTTTACTTCTGATTCAAAAAGACATTTTGGAATACATGGGAATGTTTAACATGATTTGATGATTCTAAGGTCAATTATGCGAATGTTTTCAAATAACGGTTTTCTTATTTTACTAACACTTGCTGCATCTGTAATGACAAATCATGAAAAAAACCGAATCACGAAAGGTAACCATAGAAGAGTAAGCTGAAAGGCAAGAGTGTCACAGCAGATTATATGGACACTGTTGAACAAGCTGATCACATGCTCAGATGCCTTTTCAGGAGAAACAATTTAGATCTCCGTGTTTGGGTTCTGCAGCTGCCAAGTTTCTCCATCACTGACCACAAAGTTTATTTCCACTGAGGTAGTTCAGAAAAGCAAAGTCTCTTCTAGTGGCCCCATAACAAGCTGCAAAAAGATGGAAAGAATTGTGTTCTATTTTAAATGAATGATTTAACGGTATATTGCAGGGAGACAAGATTCCAGATTCATAGACGGAGGCAGAAATTGTACTCATTCCTAGAGAAGGAAAAGATCTTTCCAGTTGTGTATCATACAGACCTATTTCTTAATTAACATGGACGCTAAAACTTATGCTAAGCTTCTAGCAAAAAGACTGAGTGTCATTTTGCACAAATAGTTTCACCCAGACCAGTCTCAGTTCATTGCTGGCAGGCATCTATCTGATAATCTCAGAAGAACTCTGAATTTGATCTACAATGTTAATTCTTGAAATTCTTCCTGTGTGCTTCTTTCTATGGGTGCTGAGAAAGCCTTTGACCGGCTGGCGTGGGAGTACTTCAACAGATTTTAGTAAAGTTTGGTTTTTGAAATCAGTTTTGTAGAGGCATATTGGTCCTGTATACTGATCCTTAAGCATCTGCTTTGGTTAATGGCCATCAGTCATTGCCTTTTAATTTGTTTAGGGAATGACACAGGGTTGCCCTTATCCAACTTGTTGGTTGCTTTGGCAATAAAGCCATATGCAAATAAGTGTGAGAAAATCCACTTAGTAAAGGGCATCAAGACATTTTCTGGATTAGAACAGAAAATAGATTGTATGCTGAGGATGTCTTGTTATATTTGGAAGATATGTATCATTTTGATTTAAAAAGATGTTGATAAGAAAACAACCCAGATGAAAAGATGGGATAGGGATTTGGACAAAGAAATTGAGCTGAATAAGTGGGTCTGTACGTGTGAATGGGGATATACATCTTCAGTTTGTGTGGCTCAAAGAATTTTTTTTTTTAATCAATTGCTGTATAGATGGCATCTGATGCCACATTTTTGCTACTAGGGAGCACTCTGTTGGAGGGGTTGCAGGAAAAGGGGACCATAATCACACATGTGGTGCTTGTGTTCAGGAATTAGATGATTTGGGGAGGAAATTGTGAAAGATTTATCTTGTGACAAAATGCTGGCTTTGTAGAGACCCCTGATCTGCTTACTTAATGCTCCAATAAAGGATCTACATTTTAAATAGAATAAATTAATTTCTTTTTATTTAAGACTTTATATTGCACATTATTGGAAAAATATGATTTTTCCTGCTATGGAACTGTGGCACAGTAAAATAAGGACTGTCCTTGTAATGGAAAAGCTTTCACACCAAGTATATACACAAGAGAAATGCCCCAAAGTGGAAAGGTGTTTAGAAATTTGGTTACTCTTTTTAGTGAACTCAGAGGAGGGCTCCCTAGCCAGCAAACCACATCTTTTTGCCAGGTTCTTTGAATATTAATCTGACCCTGAAAAAGTAATGTACAATGTAGTATATTTTAACATTTTATTGTAACTTTACCTTAATTAAAAAAAAAGAATTGTGCTCTAGTTTTAAAAAGTGTAAACTTGTTAAAGAAATCTTAAACACTATCCTTTAAAAGTATATGCACAGTATCTGAACAAATTCAAGTCCAAAAGAAGGCTATGTACACAACATAGATAAGACTGCTCAGCATTGTCATCCTAAAGCATTAAAAATCATGCCTTCTGCTTTCCGAGACTATAAGGTTCATGTTTTCAAGCTTTTTCCCACAACCATGAGCATTAGAAATGTATTCCACTCACTTTCATTATCTCTGGGCAGGTCTACACTTAAAATGCTGTTGTAGTGCAGCTGCGCTGCTGTTGCGCTTCAGTGAAGACACTACTATGGTCAAGAGGAAAGCTTCTCCCATTGGCATATTTAATCCACCTCTGCGAGATTTCGACAGTAGATATGTCAACATGAAAAGCCCTCCTTTCGACACAGATTTGTCTACTCCGTCGGTTAGGTTGGTACAACTGCATCGTTCGGGGTGTGGATTTTTCACACAAGAGTGACCTAGTTATACCACTGCAAGTTTATAGTGTATACTTGGCCTCTCTCTCATCACTACAGTATCTGAATGCATCACAAACATTAATTTACCTTCTACAACACCTCTGACAGAAGAAGGGGTGGTTTTAACCCTATTTGGCAGTTCGGGAGTTGAGGCACAAAGATAAGGATCAAATGTTTCCACAATTTTGGGAGCTCAATTTGAGACGTCTAGGACCACATTTTTAAAATTACTTAGCATTATATTGCACTTGGTATGTTCAAAGCACAGCTCCTATTGACTTCAGTTGCAGCTGTGACTGCGCAGCACTTCTGCAAATCAGACCTCAGGGTCCCAATTTGGATACCCAGAAAATGAGAAACAGAGTTAGTGGGCACCTGTGAAAAAGTATGATTTAAGTGATTTGCTAAATATCACATGGTAACTTTGTGGCAGAAACAGGGATAGTACTTCCCCCAAGGCAGCTTTCAAGTACCTTAACCAGGAGATCATTCTTTCTCTTTCTGCAACCCACTGCCTCATTCACTACACACCTTCCAAATTCTGCAGCAAAAGCAACAGGGACCCTGCAGGCAATAGCGTCCCTCACTACTCAACCTTGATTCACCCCAAAGCAGTTCCATCCTGTGCACTGAATGTAGAAGGGGTCCAATGGAAAAAATAGTATGTGATCATGTAATTAAAGACAGTAACATAATGCATATGACAAGGACTGAATTAAAGTTGCATGGACAAACTTAATCCTGGCATTTGCTAACTTTTGAGAGCTTGACATAGCAACCCAAATGTTTTTAACACAGGTTTTTGCCTGTAGTTTCCTCGGGTTTTAAAAGAGCAAACTGAAAAAAACCAGAAATTTCATCATGCAGCATCATATTGACACCCATGATTCATCAGCAGGATTGGAATCTTAGATCCACGACACAGATGTTTGCCACTTGAACTAATGGAGCAACTGATAGCAATAGTAGGTTGTCATCCTATATGTGGACCAGCATTAGAGAGGGATGAGACACATACTTTGCCAGTGGATTTCACTGATAATTGCTGACAGCAGAGGAACCATGAGACTCTGGAATCTTGGATTCCACTCCTGGGTCTGGCAGGGAGTGTATCTCGTGGGCAAAGACTCCTCTTCTGCCCATTTTCCCCAAGTTTAACCCTTTTTCTTTCCTGTGCCTTCCAAGAGTTTTCTTGATCAGCCAGACCTAGTCGCCCCCTGTCCAAATACTAATTCCCTCCTCACTCCCAGACTGTTTGCCCAGCCAATGCCAGTGCTCCTCCTGTACCCTACCTACTTGTCAGATCTGTCTCCTCTCCCTCCCTGTGTTCCTCCCCCACTGCTAGTTCACAGAATCAGTCTCATTGTCCAGCCAGTAACAATCTCCACTCCATCCTGCAAGTTCCTCAGAGTTCTTTCCCATAGCCAGTTCCTCCCCGCACCCTGTTTCTTTACTTGGCTCCTATTCTCCTTGCGTAATCAGTTCAAGTCTCACACTTGCAAGCTCCCAGCCCCAGTCTCCTATATTCCCTCTCTCAGACACCCAGTTCTAGTTTTTTCTACCACTCAGCCCCTAGTTCTAGTGTCCTTGCCCAGCCAGTTCCAATTTCTCTCCCCCTGCCTCCTTGTCTCAATCTACTTCCTTTCCCTACACCAGCTTTTGTGCCCTCTGCATTCACATCAGACAGTTTCCTTCTCCATGCTGCCTGGGTGCCCTCCACATTGGTGCACAAAGCATTCATGTGGTTGGGGTGGGGCCAAGAGGTTTGGAGTGTGGGAGGGGGCTCAGGGCTGGGGCAGAGGGTTGGGGTGCAGGGGTGTGAGGGCTCTGGCTGGGTGTGTGGGCTCCGGGGTGGGGCCGGGGATGAGGGACTCACAGTTGGGGCAGAGAGTTGGAGTATGAGGTCAAACTAGCCAGATAATGCTGCCCACTTCTTGTTTACAATGTCACCAGAAAGTAAGAATAAGCGTTCGCATAGGACTTTTGTAGCCAGCATTCCAAGGTATTCATGTGCCAGATGCGCTGAAGATTCATATGCCCCTTCATGCTTCAGCCACCACTCCAGAGGACATGCTTCCATGCTGATGACGCTCATTAAAAAAAATGTGTTAATTAAATTTGTGACTGAACTCCGTATGGAAGAATTGTAGGTCTACTGCTCTAAGGATGGAGATTCCACCACCTCCCTATGTAACCCATTCCAGTGCTTCACCACCCTCATAGTGAAATAGTTTTTCCTAATATCCAACCTAGACCTCCCTCACTGCAACTTGAGACCATTGCTTCTTATTCTGTCATCTGCCCCATTGAGCACAGCTTAGCTCCATCCTCTTTGGAACCCCCCCTTCAGGTAGCTGAAGGCTGCTATCAAATCCCCGCTCACTCTTCTCTTCTGCAGACTAAATAACCCCAGTTCCCTCAGCCTTTCCTCATAAGTCATGTGCCCCAGCCCCCTAATCATTTTCGTTGCCCTCCACTGGACTCTCTCCAATTTGTCCACATCCCTTCTGCAGTGGGGGGACTAACACTGGACACAATACTCCAGGTGTGGCCTCACCAGTGCTGAACAGAAGGGATTAATCACTTCCCTCGATCTGCTGGCAATGCTCCTACTAATACAGCCCAATGTGCTGTTGGCCTTCTTGGCAACAAGGGCACGCTGCTGACCCATATCCAGCTTCTCATCCACTGTAACCCCTAGGTCCTTTTCTGAAAAACTGCTGTTTAGACATTCGGTCCCCAGCCTGTAGCGGTGCATGGGATTCTTCCTTCTTAAGTGCAGGACTCTGCACTTGTCCTTGTTGAACCTCATCAGATTTCTTTTTGCCCAATCCTCCAATTTGTCTCGGTCACTCTGGACCCTGTGCTTATCCTCCAGCGTATCTACCTCTCCCCCTATCTTAGTGTCATCTGCAAACTTGCTGAGGGTGCAATTCATCCCATCATCCAGATTATTAAAAAAGATGTTGAACAAAACCAGCCCTAGGACCGGGGCCCAGGTCCAGCCCCAGTACCGGGATGCTGGCTTTCTAAAACATACAAAACGTTGTGAACTGGATCTCTAAATTACAGGAGCAAAACTTTTTTTGGGGAAAACAAGGGATTCTACTCTGAAGCTGAATCAAAGTACAACTGCAAAACTATCTGGTACGAATGCTCTCTACATATTTCTCCATCTCCAATTGCATCATCTATCACATTTTCATGTCAGTGCAAGATTGTTCCTTTAAAAATACTGGTGAGGGCTTTTCCCTGTCTTGTTTTAAGTGTTCCAGGTAAGGGGCCTTCCACCACTTCCCCTGGAAAACTTACAAAAGAATACATTTAGCTGTTTTAGAAGGTTTTTCCTGATACTTAATACAACTGCCAATGGTGTGTCTAACGTACCACTGCTTTCTGTTATACTTGTTTGTAGCATACCACCCTAAATAATACTCTCCCTTTCTTGGTGTTTATATTCTTCAAATATTTATAAACTGTTATTACCACACCTCTTCCTAATTGTCATTCACACAAACTTAACAAATTTAGATCTCTGAATCTTCTATTTTAAATCGGTCCTTTTAGCCTCTTTTTGTTGCTCCTCGCAACTCCAATTTGCATAAAGCTTTCTGGTATGCAGGTGCCCAGAACTGAATGCAATCCTTCAGTGTGTCAGAGAAAGCACTACCTCCTCTTCATTCTGAGATGCAAAGGCCATATGCATGCACCCAAAATTGCATCCACTTTTTATGCTACTGTCTCTTTTTGCAAACTCCCTTTGAATCTGCAGCGCACTGTCACATCTCTCTCTTTTTGGAAATATCGCTTTCGACGTTTGCCCCTACATTTTGAATATCTGTGTTTAAATTATTTTATTTTGTATGACTATTGTAGCTTGGAGTTTTTCCAACACACTCTCGTAAGTTTTGGCCCATAGTTCTTTATTAGTAGTATTACAGCAGCTCCCAGAGGCTCCACTCTAATCTGGGGGTTCCTTGGATGAGGCATTATACAAACAGAGACAGCCCATGTCCAGAAAGTTTTTCAGCCTAAATTAAGGAAAAACATAACAAGTGCACATAAACAGAAGGAGAAGAAGCAGAGAGGAAAGACGACGGTAAAAGTGACAGTAGCACATGATTACACTGACTAACTAGGAGCATAATTTGAACATTTCCAGTCTTTTTTTTTGTTTTTTTGAAGACAATGTTATCAATAATCCCTGTTGGCCATTTGCCTGGCCATTGTCTGATGGCAATTTACCGTAGGCATCATGGCAGAACTGGATCGTGAGGAGGGAGCTAAAGGATGAGGTAGTGGCTTTATGGATGATTTCAGGAAAGGCATCCTATGCAATAGGGGGACAGAATGAACATGCTTGGACAAACAAATGATTACGGTTCTCATTGTCAGCAGAACAGAGAAGCAACAAGGAGGCACAAAAGCATATAATGGGGAGGGGAGGGGCGTGCTACACTGTCACTATCTTAAAGTAGATGTGGGCAAACTAAAGCCTGCGGGCCACAACCCGGCCCATGGGACCCTCTTGCCCAGCCCCTGAGCTCCTGGCCCGCAAGGCAGGCCTCCAGCCCCTCCACCGCTGTTCCCCCTCCCCCGCAGCCTCAGCTCACTATGCCACTGGCACAATGCTTTGGGCAGCGCTGCTGCAGAGCCCAGCCTGACCTAGTGCTCTGTGCTGCACGGCTGGCTCCAGCCAGGAGGCACGGCTGTAGTGCTGCCAGCCACCGGTGCTCCAGGCAACGCGGTAAGAGGGCAGGGAGCTGGGGGTTGGATAGAGGGCAGGGGAGTTCAGGGAGGGTGGTCAGGGGGTGGGCGTGTGGATAGGGGTCAGGGCGGTCAGAGGGCAGGGAACAGCAGGGTTGAATGGGGACAGGGGCCCCAGGGGGGCAGTCAGGAAGGAGAGGGGGATTGGATGGGGTGGTGGGGGCAGTCAGGGGTGGGGGTCCCAGGGAGGCCGTCAGGGAACAGGGGTTGGATGGGGCAGGAGTCCTGGGGGCAGGGGAGGGAGGGTGCCGTCAGGGGGCGAGAAGTGGGGGAGGAGCGATGGGGGAGGGGGCCGGGCCACACCTGGCTGTTTAGGGAGGCACAGCCTCCCCTAACTGGCCCTCCATACAATTTCCGAAACCCGATGCAGCCCTTGGGCCAAAAAGTTTGCCCACCCCTGCCTTAAAGACCTGAATAACAAACTTGTGATTTGATTTGGTGGTGAAGAGAGAGCCAGTGGAAGGACTCAGGGGGATAACACATTCACAAAGATGAAACAAGAAGAGACTTAGAAACAGCATTTGAATAGACCTGAGGAGCAAGGTGCATGTCACGAAGGCCAGGGAACAGGCAGTTGCAAGAGTCAAAAAGGAAAACGATAAAAGCTGGATGACAATTTTAGACATACTGTATGCACAGAAAGAAAAAAAATGGATCTTGGAAATTTTACTGAAAAAGAAGAAGAAGGATTTAAATACAACCTCACTGTGTGGGTTTAAACACAGGGCAGATCTGAAGATGCTGCCCAGTTATGGGCCTGAGTGAGTTGGGAAGACAGGTGATGCTGACTTGATAAAGGATGACAGACAACAGAGGGAAGAAAAGGAAAGATAAGTTCATTTTAATAAAATAAGATTAAGCTATTGTAATGTGCTCTCCATGGGGTTACCCTTAAAATCATTCACAAACTGAAGCTGATAGAGAACGTAATGTCTCGCTTTATTGGGTAGGCCACATTGCTGGGAGCATATGATACTAGTGCTCCATAAACTGCATTGGCTGTCTACTGGTCTCTGCACAAAGTTTAAGGTGCTGGTTATCACCTACAAAAGCCCTAAATGGCCTAGAATATGGCTAACTGAGAAACGACCTCTCCCCATGCCACACCTCCACAGCTGTGATCAGCAGCGGTACTTGAGCTAGAATCCCCTTCATTATAAAAAAAGAGGGTATTGATGGCAAGGCATTCGCTATGAGAGGTGTGAGGCTCTGGAACTTGCTCCAACCCTTGTTTGGAAACAGCCTGAATTTGATGACCTTCTGGGCATGCTGCAAAAACATGTTTCATAGGGTTTTTGACAAGGGTAAGCTTCCTGGAATGATGAAGGGATGAAAAAGGAGCTTTTTTGTAGAGGACAGGCTTGCAGAGTTTCTTTCGAACAATTATTTTAATGATGTTAGTGTTTTGTTGTATTATGTGGTTGGGGTGCCTACAGCCTTATATAGGTGTGTTTTTATTATATTCAAAATAAAATGAATAAGTAGAACGAATTCAGTTTTCGTTCCCTTTGTATTTGGCCCTATCTTGAGTTCATGCTACTCCAAATCCATTATCTTCTGCAAATTTAATCAGCACACTGTAAACTCCCTCTTCCAGATCACATAATATTAAATCTAATACTGACCCTAGTGTCACCACACTAGATACTTCCTCCACAATTGAGTACTTTGTCTAATTCCAGTAGTCTTTGCTTGTCATCCATTAGCCAGCATACCATCCATGGAATAGCAATCATGTCTAAGCAAATCAAATTCAGCAAGTGAGAAGATATCAAATGTTTTACTAAAATTCAGATATTAGACCTATTGTGTTCCCTTCATCCACTAATTCTGTAATTTTATCAAAGCAGCGATGAAGTTTGGCATGATTTGTTCTTAAAAATTCTAGCTTCCTTATGCTCATACTTTTAATTTCGTCTGGTTGTTTTGCATATTTTTTCCCTCAAACTTTGTGTTATTTAACTCGGGATTTACTTCTTGATCTTACAGACGCTTACATGACTATAGTAAACGTATGCTACACTAGAATGATTTATTAGCAAAGTTGCTCCAAATAAACCCCTCCCCCTACTTCACATCAGCTTTCACAAAACTTCCATTTTACAAACTAGAAAACCAACAACTTCATGGATTAGCAGCAACTATAGGAATGGGGACTGAGAGTTACAAAACCTCAACAATTTGAAAGCCACATGTCAAAATCTCAGCAGGCCCTCATACAGTACAAAATCTGAGAGTGTTTCAGATATAGTTACCACAATATAACAGCAACTGGTTGGAAAGAAGCACAATTGTAAATGGCAGGCCATTGTTATTAGAGCTGAGCAGTTCTAACGGAAATCATTGTACTTCTGACTAACAGTTCGTTATCCCAAAGAATGTTTCCTTCTTTAGAGCACATAACAGTATAGTGTGGACTAAAAAGAAAACGTGGTTATTATTGATTGATTAAGGCACCATCACTAGTCTCAACACCAAAATCATAAATAAAATGTCCAACGTTTGATGATATTATATATGATGACCCTATATGATGGTATTATTAAACAGCTGCATAACTATTAAAGGGTGTGACAAGTTAAAAAAAAACAAAAAAAACCCCCAAATCTGTGCATGATCATTTACACATTTGCTTTTGAAAATCTGGGTGTATACTTACATCACAGCTTTTCTCCCAATTGTGTTTTGTTGTTTTAACAAACTATTTTCAAAGGGCCTAGTTAGAAAAGTTGAACTGTGTGAGATATGCTCTATAATAATACCACTTAGGAATAAATGCCATCCAACCTAGTGCTTTAAAATAGCTACACACATATACACGAAAACAAAGAGAAAAAAAAAAGGAAATACAAAACACACATATTTCTCAAATTACCTTGCATAAAAATCTCCTGAACCTTTTGTTCTTTTACCCAGACTTTTACTTCCTCGTGAAGCTGCGGGTTGTCCCTGAGAACTGGGTTTAGACTGTCTACGTCGTCCTAGAGATTTAAAAAAGAACCATATGTTATGTTTATTCATAACATTTATTATGTTTATCTTTCTAAACACATTCCAAAGTACAATTTGAAACAAGACTGTAAAATGTATTGCTTCAATACAAATCCATGGGTTATTTTTAGAAAAATCTCATACGTGCAAACTGTATTTGTTAGTAGTAAGAGTGATTTTCATGAGGAAAAAAGTACACTGGATCCCATACATGGTCAGACTTACAAGCTATTAATAGACTCACACTTTCACAAATAAGGCCTTCCCTATAACCTGATGTTACCCTATAAAGAATTCAATGTTTACGAGAACATGGTAACATTTGTTTCAACAAAGTGGCATTAAAATCAGAAGCCTGAAGTGTCCAATTCATATTTTTTTATACACACACACTGCAAGAGAGAATTTAAATATTTATACCAACATATAAATGTGTATATGTAAGAAAAGAAAACTACTATTGCTAGTTTTTAATACGACACAGAACCTGGTAAACGGTCTTGATTGAAATAAGACATATTTCAGTTTTGGTCCAAACTCTCATTAGCAAAGATTTTATTTTAAAATAAATTCTCTTTACAATGTACATCTTTGAGTTAATCAGAAAGTATCTAGAAAATTAAATAAATCCATTTTTGGTGGCACTGTCCTCATAAAGGGGCAGATCTGGACACAAATTAACATTTTTTTCCTGTACTTAGAAACATGGTTTATTCAGTCATGGGATCTACTACAACCTGTCAATTCACCTGTGGGCTCTGATATTTTTCTCTCTCTCTTTCAAAGCACAATTACTACTCCTGAATTTGAAATCAGTGGCAGGAGCCCTAGAGTAACTGGGAGGAACAAAAGCCATAGTTGGTGGCTCTTTGAGAAGTACATTGGCAGATCTTGGAAACGGTGGACAGAAGGTACATGTAGTTGTGTGAAGAGGCCCCCAAAGAGAGAGAAAATAATTAGAGAGATCCTCAGCACATAGGTTATAAAATATTTTAATAACAACTGCCCATTGCATTTTAGTGTCTGCTTGTTACCATTTAAAAGTGTTTTCCTTCACCTATACCTTCCTGCTTCCTTCCTGTCTTAACTTTTTATCCTTAGAATGGGAGTAGGGATGTGTGAAGAATCTAATTAGAGATCCAAAAGATGACACAGACTTGGAAAACTGAAAATCTGTCTCCCACCCACAGTACTGCATAGGCTTCAACTCTTATACCTCTGCCCGCACATACAGCTTACTCCACTTGACATTTTATTATATGTCTCCAATTCATTAAACATGAGGTCACAGCAGCAAAATAAAAGACAATATGTGAAACCTGTATAAGAAACCACTTGTCCTTTAAGAGATCACCCAAAATATCTCCAAATGTATTTATCCACAAAAATAAAGTATACCTTGAGAAAAATACCCTGAAAACTAGGGTTTTGACAGTACATACTTTCTGTTATTGCCTTCTTGTATTTATATAAAATAATCACATGAAAAGATACCTTTTTAAACAGAAAAGAGTACATTTGAACGAGTTAATCCAGATTTGTCACCCTTTAATAAAGACTGCCCTGCATCCAGTCCTATAAGCATTTAATATAGAAAGTTATTCTTTACACAGCATTGACATGTTGGAATGTTTAATACACTCTCGGTAACCACTGTAAAATAAAGCTTCTACTTCTAGCTATGAACTTTCAATTATTACACACACTATTAAAATAATGGTCAATAAAAATCACTATGTCAAGGAGAAATTCTAATAATAGAATTTAAGCTCAGTATGTCAGGAAATTCAAAGTAATGGTTCCGACAACCACCATAACTCTACCCCCTTATGCATATGTTGTATGTCTATATATTCAGTTAAATGTATATGCCAAGTGGCTGAATTATGTTTTTTGTAGTCCACCTTACCTTTGAATTTCCTGATTTTTTTGCATTCACTTGGTCATATATTCAAATGCAATAATGTGTTTTGGAGCTAAACACATTAGTGCTTCATTGCACCCTACAAGAAAGGCTGGTAAAGAGCACAAGAGGAAGGCCATCAGACCTGCACTTCCTCAATTCCTTTTTAAGATGGCATTGCAGGCGGTGATGTTGATCTGGAATTATCTAGTTTTACTTCTTAGCAGTGTACTTTCCTAAAGAAAAAAATATAATCCCATTTACCCTATAAAGGTACTTCCTGTGATTGGGTCAAGACAGCACAGATCCTGGATTCTTACTTCCTTCTTAGCTAGACTGACGACCAGTCAAATTGTAGAATATTCATGCCCTCTATAGTTCTTCTCTGCCAATTTCCACAGTTTGAGTTCTTCTGTTCTGAAAGAAAATGTGTTAGTCTTGTTACCTCCCAATCCAAGATTAGTCTTCCCTCAGTCCTGGAACTCAAGATTCCTCTGAGTGGATGTCTGTGCTGGCTTGCCACTGTCACAAAAAGCAAATCATCATATAAATGGGATTATAATTTGCCCTTCTGAGATGACTATAGCAAAATCTCTGCATTCTTAATACAGTAGCAGCATCTCACACAAGAGGAGGGCTAGACTAAATACTGGCAAGAGAATGTGCCCCAGAGCCATAGAAAGGAAGGACGGGAATGGAGAAGTAGTATTCCCATACTTACTCTCCTTCCAGAAGACAGCTGCATAAAGTAGCATGGCTATAACCAACCTGTGGATGAAGGCTGAATGAAGAATTCCCAGGTCATGTAAGGCTTTGCAGAGCTCATTTGCTGTTACCACCTCCACCCCACCAAGATGTGGACACAGCTCTAGTGGAGTGGTTTTCTTCCTACCTGAGCAAAAATTATTTGACTTATCTGTTTGCCTCTTGGATTCAGATTCTGACCCACTGTGTGATGACACACTGCAAAGCTTTTAGGACTTTCCTGGAATTTTTGAACAATGCAAGGGAGTCCATTTTCCTAAAAGACCTTAAGCAAATGTTCCAAGTTCTTCTGAGAACACGAGTATACCTATGCCATAGTATTTCCTTTCTTACAATGTGGTGGAGCAGGCTGGAATTGCGAGCTATACTTCCATAATTCCATTTTAACCAGGCCCCCTCCTGCTTCTCCCAATAGCGGGAGTGGAAAGGTCAGGCACAGTAAGACTGCAAGACCACAGAGTATGTTTGAGTGCTGAGACAGACAGCACAAGAAACAAACAGTTTCTTTGTCAAAGAAAGCATTTTCAGGCTCCAAATACATAACGAGGCATCCAAGATAGTTGACAGGCAGCTACAAATTACTTGTCCTACTTCAGATATCTTGAGTCAGGAATCAAACTTAGGAACTTGAAGGTGACCCAAAGAGACAAAGGATCAAATTGTGGGGAGAGCCCACAGAACAGCAATATTCTTCCAAGCTCCACCCACAAACCAAATTCTGTCCACCTGAGATACCAAAATGTGATTCTTCAGATTATTCAGAATATAATGCAGGACCCTTGAGCTTGACTCCCCAGTGCGTCTCAGATGCCCTGCTTCTTTCCTTCTTGATTTGAGAAGCAGGAGAAAGGATGTGAGGTGGAAGTGGTGATATTCACCTAACCGACAGATACTTGTGGCACCAAAATAAGATGTCATGTACAGTAGATTAAAGATAGTCAAAACTTTTGTTAAATCTTTCCTCCCACACACAAAACAGTGACATTGTCTAAACAGAGATTTTCATGAAGAAGTTTGCATTTGTCAGAACACAGGATACTGGGCTAGTTGAACCATTGGTCAGACCCAGAATGGCCATTCTTATGACATCTGAATTAACACCTCATTGAAATAAACGGGCTTTTTCACATTTTCAAGCTTTTCTTCACAACTGTAATGGCTAGAGACTGATTTTGTTTTAAAATGAAAACTGGAACTCTGGAGCTCAAGATGGCAGCTCAGAGTAAATGGAGGAGTAGTATATATCCACATCACTGCCCAATTTGAGCTCCGCTTTGAGGGCTTTAAAATTCTCCAATTACTGTCAATTCTTCCTGTCTGACCAAGGAGGAGGGACGATCCCATGGTCTCAGTAATGGAAAAATAGCCAAAGCTAAAATGTATTCTATATATCAGCGTTTCCCAAACTGTGTTCTGCGGAACACTGGTGTTCCGCACAATGTGAATAGGTGTTCCAATAAAGAATCGTAATAAAAAAAACGGTCTTGCACTTGATTTTTGTACTACTTTATATGTGCTTTCCAGTTAGAAATTGTTCAAGTTACTTTAAATTTGTATTTTTGCTTTGTTTTATAAAATACAATAAAATATATTTGAGCATAAATAACGCAATTTTTTATTTGAAAACCAAACAACTACAAAATAATATTGTAAATGTTCAGTAAATATATACCAGGTGTTCCGTGGCCAAAAAAGTTTGGGAAACGCTGCTATATATTATAAGCACCTGAAATGTGGATGTAGAAAGTACCTTCCTCAAATCACAATGTTGCAACACGATGCTTTAATGCATGAAGGACATTTTCTTTGTAACAATAAGAACTCATTTCAGCTGCAGTATTTCACCAAAAAAGACTAAGTAGATTTTGCATTCTTCACAGAGGTCAGCACCACATTAGTCCTTGCCATCTGTGGTTTAATTAACTACAGCTTCCTCTTATTGCTTAGAGATTTTCAGATGATTTAAGACATGAATTAAATAAAAACTGGTGTGTAATACACTTGAAAAATATGTTTACAATGTTATACTCACAAAGTGCTACTCGAGAAAACAAGCATTTCCTAAATATTAACTTCCACATATTCAGATGAGACCCCAGTGAATTCAGCAGTCAGCGAGCCAAATTCAACCCTGGTGATAATTTACACGAAGAGATTAATTTGTCCCACTGACTCCAGGGATAGACAGAGTACAGACATATCAAGTATTTCAAAAGCTCGAAGTTTTAGTCTGTTGATCAGATAAAAATTAGGGCTGTCAATTAACTGCAGTTAACACACGCAATTAACTTAAAAAATTAATCGTGATTAATCGCAGTTTTAATTGCGCTGTTAAACAATAGAATACCAATTTAAATTTATTAAATATTTTGGATGTTTTTCTACATTTTCATATATATCGTATTCTATGTTATAATTGAAATCAAAATGTATATTATTTTTATTACAAATATTTGCACTGTAAAAATGATAAAAGAAATAGTATTTCAATTCACCTCATACAAGTACAGTAAAGCAATTTCTTTCTCGTGAAAGTGCAGCTTACCAATTTAGATTTTTTGTGTTACATAACTGCACTCAAAACCAAAACAATGTAAACTTCAGAGCCTACAAGTCCACTCAGTCCTACTTCTTGTTCAGCCATTTTACATTTACAGGAGATAATGCTGCTCTCTTCTTATTTACAATGTCACCAGAAAGTGAGAACAGAGTTGCATGGCACTTTTGTAGCCAGTATTGCAAGGTATTTACATGGCAGATATGCAAAATATCCGTATGCACCTTTGTGCTTCGGCCACCATTCCAGAGAACATGCTTCCATTCTGATGACGCTTGTTAAAAAAATAATGTGGTAATTAAATTTGCAACTGAACTCCATGTGGGAGGATCGTATGTCTCCTGCTCTATTTTACCCTCATTCTGCCATATATTTCATGTTATAGCAGTCTCAGATGACCCAGCACATGTTGTTCATTTTAAGAACACTTTCACTGCAGATTTGACAAAACGCAAAGAAGGTACCAATGTGAGATTTCTAAAGATAGCTACAGCATTCGACCCAAGGTTTAAGAATCTGAAGTGCCTTCCAAAATCTGAGAGGGACAAGGTGTGGAGCATGCTTTCAGAAGTCTTAAAAGACCAACACTCCGATGCGGAAACTACAGAACCCGAACCACCAAAAAAGAAAATCAACCTTCTGTTACTGGCATCTGACTCAAATAATGAAAATGAACATGCATCGGTCCACACTGCTTTGGATCATTATTGAGCAGAACCCGTCATCAGCATGGACACATGTCCTCTGGAATGGTGGCTGAAGCATGAAGGGACATATGCACAAAAGTGCCATGCGAACGCCTGTTCTCAGTTTCAGGTGACATTGTAAGCAAGAAGCAGGCAGCATTATCTCCTGCAAATGTAAACAAACTTGTGTGTCTGAGCGACTGGCTGAACAATAAGTAGGACTGAGTGGACTGGCAGGCTCTAAAATTTTACATTGTTTTATTTTTGAATGCAGGTTTTTTTGTACATAATTCTACATTTGTGAGTTCAACTTTCATGATAAAGAGATAGCATTACAGTACTTGTATTAGGTGAATTGAAAAATACTATTTCTTTTGTTTTTTACAGTGCAAATACTTGTAATCAAAAATAAATATAAAATGAGCACTGTACACTTTGTATTCTGTGTTGTAATTAAAATCAACACACACCTCTACCCCAACATAATGTGGTCCTCAGGAGACAAAAAATCTCACTGCTTTATAGGTGAGACCACGTTATATCGAGCTTGCTTTGGCCCCCCCTGTTCCTTGTTCCCTGACCGACCCCTCCAGAGACCCCCGTCCCTAATCACCCCCAGGACCCCACCCCTACCCAGCCCCCATGCTCCCTGACTGTTCTGACCCTTATTCACACACTCCGCCCCCTGACAGGCACTCACTGGCAGCGGCAGGAAGCAGAGCAACGCGGCCCCAGCCCGTTCCACTCCGCCACCTCCCAGCCATAGCACTCCGCTTCCTGCCGCCGGTGAGTGCGGGGAGGTTGGGGAAAGAACGCCCTCCGCACTCACCGGCGGCGGGAAGCGGAGCGATGCAGCCCCAGCCTGCTCGGCTTTCCTTGCTCCAGCCCCAGCCATGTCGCTGGGGTGGGGGGGAAGTCCCGCACTCACCTGTGGCGGGAAGAGGAGCGCCGCAGCTGGGAGCTGGCGGAGTGGAGCGGGCTGGGGCCAGGCTGCTCCGCTTCCGCCGCTGCCGGTGAGTGCGGGAGGGGCTATCCCTTCCCCCAAGTGACACGGCTGTGGCTGGAGCAAGGGAAACGGAGCAGGATGCTCCCAGCCCCCGCTAATCCCCCGGGCCACTCTGGGACTGCAGGGCCTCCAAAACTGCCCCCCCCCAGCTCCTGCCTCCCAGACCCAAGGGGGGGAGCCCATGACCACTCCCGAGACCCTCTGCCCCTTATCCAACCCCTCGGCCCCGGCCCGGCCCAGCCCAGCTCCCTTAACACACTGCTCAGAGCAGCGTATTGGAGCTTTACCGCATTGTATGCGAACCCGCGTTATATCGGGTTGCATTATATCGGGGTAGAGGTGTATTTGAAAATGTAGAAAAATGCAAAAATATTTAAATGGTATTTTATTATTGTTTTACAGTGCAATTAATTGGGATTAATTTTTTTAATTGCTTGACAGCTCTAATAAAAATTCTTTGCATGTCAGAAATATTTTCTATCCAATGTTCTCTACAACATATACCACCACTTACACTTCACATTATTCAGTTTACACAACTAACTTACAGTGTTTAGTTTTACAAGGTATTGTTATCTCTCTCTCTCACACATATGCATTACTCCAAGACACACAATGACAACAAAGGGTTTCTGAAGGAACACTATATAGTTTGAACACAAGTTTAATAATAAGCAATTATCTATATTATATATTTTTTTCTCAAATCCTGACAGAGGAGTTTTCTTGCTATCTCAATGTGTGGAGTACGTAAAGATCCAGATAAAAATTAGCTGGCTTAAGATAATTTGGGCAGAAGCAGTTACTTATTTGCACAGGAATCATTTTAAAGAATCTACGAGGGCTATAACTGCATCCTTGGATAAAGATGCCTGTCCAAACTGTCAAAGCTGTCTTCACTCTCAGGAACTTATTGGATGTAAAGCTCTTTCTAGATTTTCAGAGAGCAATGGCAGCGACAAGTGTCATCTTTAATATTCAGATTGCTGAAAGCTTGCATCCTTTCCTCTTGGATGCAAATTTTATCAAAATATAACAGTTGGATCGGACACCAAGAAATTTTTTAGCAGCAGGCCCCTTCTGCAGAAAAATCAAAATGACTTCCTTCTCCCACCCTCCAAATTTCTATTTAGTTCTCAGCCTTTTCAGAAGATGAACTCCTCCTTTCCTTACTGTCCCTTGTTAGCTGGATCTCCACCTCCCTTCTCTTTTTACCCCTCCCTTTTCTCTTTGCTGGCTGGATGCTCCCCATCATCATCTTTTTTGATGGTTGTAACCCCTTGTGGAGAAAGAGGAAAGTGGGGTTTTTTTTAAATCAATATTATATGCACCTCAGTATACCTGCTTGATATTATCTCGCTTGACAACATGGAATTAAATCAAAGGACGCTGTTGGGGGATGGGGGGAACAAATGGGAAATGAAACAATGAAAGAGATAAGGTAACACCTGAAATAATACCAAGGGTCCTTAAGGAAACAATGGGGGAACTTAATTGGGGAATGCCCACCTGGCTCCCATGCTAGCAACCTTCCTTCTTCTCAGGCCCAAGCCTAGGATCAAAGGGTATACTAAACCTATAGAGGAAAGGGGAGTAAGAACAGGAAGCAGCAGCTGGAGAAGAGTCTCAAAGGGTATGTCTACACTACGAAATTAGGTCGAATTTATAGAAGTTATTTTTTTAGAAATCGGTTTTATATATTCGAGTGTGAGTGTCCCCACAGAAAATGCTGCAAGTGCATTAACTCGGCGGAGTGCTTCCACAGTACCGAGGCTAGAGTAGACTTCCGGAGCATTGCACTGTGGGTAGCTATCCCACAGTTCCCGCAGTCTCCGCTGCCCATTGGAATTCTGGGTTGAGATCCCAATGCCTGATGGGGCTAAAACATTGTCGCGGGTGGTTCTGTGTACATATCGTCAGGCCCCTGTTCCCTCCCTCCCTCAGTGAAAGCAAGGACAGACAATCGTTTCGTGTCTTTTTTCCTGAGTTACCTGTGCAGACGCCATACCACGGCAAGCATGGAGCCCGCTCAACTCACTGTCACCGTATGTCTCCTGGGTGCTGGCAGACGCAGTACTGCATTGCTACACAGCAGCAGCAACCCATTGCCTTGTGGCAGCAGACGGTGCAACAGGACTGGTAGCCATCATCGTCATGTCCGAGGTGCTCCTGGTCACCTGCGTGAGGTTGATCAGGAGCGCCTGGCCAGACATGGGCACAGGGACTAAATTTGGAGTGACTTGATCAGGTCATTCTCTTTAGTCCTGCAGTCAGTCCTATTGAACCATCTTATGGTGAGCAGGCAGGTGATACGGATTGCTAGCAGTCCTATTGCATCATCTTCCGCCGGGCAGGCAAGAGATGAGGATGGCTAGCAGTCCTATTGTACCATCTTCTGCCGAGCAGCTATGAGATGTGGATTGCATGCAGTCCTTCTGCACCGTCTGCTGCCAGGCAAAGATGTAAAAGATAGATGGAGTGTATCAAAACAAGAAACAGACCAGATTTGTTTTGTACTCATTTGCAAACCCCCCGCCGCCCCGCCCCCCGTCTAGGGGACTCATTCCTCTAGGTCACACTGCAGTCACTCACAGAGAAGGTGCAGCGAGGTAAATCTAGCCATGTATCAATCAGAGGCCAGATTAACCTCCTTGTTCCAATAAGAACAATAACTTAGGTGCACCATTTCTTATTGGAACCCTCCGTGAAGTCCTGCCTGAAATACTCCTTGATGTAATGCCATCCCCTTTGTTGATTTTAACTCCCTGTAAGCCAACCCTGTAAGCCATGTCATCAGTCGCCCCTCCCTGCGTCAGAGCAACGGCAAACAATCGTGCATCTGAGTTGAGAGTGCTGACCAGAGCAGTCACAATGGAGCACTCTGGGATAGCTCCCGGAGGCCAATACCGTCGAATTGTGTCCACAGTACCCCAAATTCGACCCGGCAAGGCCGATTTAAGCGCTAATCCACTTGTCGGGGTGGAGTAAGGAAATAGATTTTAAGAGCCCTTTAAGTCGAAATAAAGGGATTCATCGTGTGGGCGGGTGCAGGTTTACATCGATTTAATGCTGCTAAATTCGACCTAAAGTCCTAGTGTAGACCAGGGCAAAGAGACATTAAAAGAAGGCAGTACACTCTGTCTGTATCACCCAGATCAGGAGTAGGGTAGTCTGGACTGAGTTGAACTTACCCAAAACTTGCAAGGAATGAATACATTTTAGCTAAGACCCAGATGAATATAGGCCTTTTGTTGTTTTATGCTTTTCTCTGCTTGCTGTGCACCTCTGGGTGAATAAATAATATTTTGTTTTATAGAAGCTGTTTTTGAGTCACTTTAAACAGATGGTTGTCACAGGCTCTTTGAGGAAAAGGGCTTACAGGTGCAACAAGCAGTTGTGCCCATTGTGTTATCACATTTGATAAACAGGGGGCCGTAGTACAGAGATCCAATCCAAGAGTGGCAGGATTATGTGGTTCTACCCAGAGAGGTGTAAAGGTAATGAAACCTATCACTAGAGGGATGCACTCAAGAAGAACTAATGGGTCCAAAACACAGCTCACCCTGGAACTATGAGACCCCTCCTCCTGACTAAAGCAAGACTGAGAGCTATCCTGGAGAGAAACAAACATTTTAAAAGTTCCTCACAGAAACTATGACCATGGAGAGTATTTAAAGGCTTAGTCTTGACTAGGAGAAGTGCTCACGGTTAGGCAGGGCTTAGTTAATACATGTTAGCTAAACTCAATCTAAACTTGACCTTTTTCCTACTGTAAGTACATGATAATACCTCAGCTCCATTTTAGCTTAGCAGGAGCCTAGACTATAACTAAAACGTTTAAATCGTGCTACAGGTCATTATACTGCATTTATGCTATAAAAAAGGTCAAGTTTAGGTTGGATTTAGCTAGCACATGGTAGCTAAGCCTGATATAAGCTTGACCGCTTTCCCCTAGTTGAGCAAAGTAAAAGCATAAACAAGAAACAGAGCTCTGGGGGCATAAAGAGAAGGTATGAAGAATTAGGTTCAGGCTTCAGGTGGAAAAGGAATGCCTAACCAAGGGTCTGATCAGGTATGCAGATTAAAGTTGATCACTAGAAAATGACAGTAAATAGAAAGCACAGAGTTACTCCCTTCTGCACAGTACTATCTGCAGAGGTTTGAACCTAAAAGAGGATAAATGGAGAGGCCTTCTTGCTGAAAATCATGATTCCAAGTAAGGAAGCAGGGAATAACTAATGACTTTACAGAGAGGGGTGTCAGAATCATACTCTAGAAAGGGCTAAATTGTTTTATTTTCATGGTCTGTGGTATAAATTTATGACTATATGCTATCCTCAATCAAATAAAATTCATGTTGATATAAATGACAAATTTGCATAAAGATCAAGAGTCTAAGTTTTAACTAAATTTTCCATGATTTGTTTAGTACCTTACTGTTATATTCAGTAACAGTGGAAAAAGAGGCTCAATTTCACAATCACCATTACGTCTGCCCTTTATTTCGCTCCTCCTGCATGTCGTCTCCTTTCTTCCCTCTCTGCATTTCCTCCTCTGAAGAAACTTCCAGGTCCCATAACCATGGGCTTCACTCCCACTCCCTTCCCCCTTCCACCTGCTAAGCTGATCAGTAGTTAAATAGTTAATGCCGATATTTAACATGTTGTTAGACTTTAGCATTAACACCCATTGAGATTAATGGGGGAAGCAGGGGTGAGATTTATGTGAGGGCAGGGGTGTTTCATAAGGCTCAGCTATTGTGTCATGTTCAGTGCAGGCTCAGAAAGACTTCATTGCATTGATTTACACACAGTTCATGTTTGGAAGCGTAACTTCACAACTTTGAGGGGACTATAAGTTTACTTGTTTAAAAATAAAAGCTTAGACTTTGCAGAATCTAAATAAGTTATGCAGGCCACATAAATATTAGTGGGACAGATCCAGCCCAGGGGCTGAGTACTTGCTACCATTTCATTACACAGATATCAAGAATAAACTATTTCCATACTATACCATAAAACACAGATATTTGCCTTCCTAAACCATACAAAAATAAAATTCACTCAGGGGAAATATATTTATGCTGGAAAAACCGGTTAACCTATCTTTTTGTAACTGTTGTTCTTTGAGATGTGGTGCTCATGTCCATTCCATTCTAGGTGTGCGCACGCCCACATGCATGGTCATCGGAGATTTTTGCCTTAGTGGTAACCGTAGGGTTGGCAGTGGTGCCCCCTGAGTGCCGCACTCATGTGTCAGTATATCAGGCGCCGCCGGCCCTAAACCCTCTCAGTTCCTTCTTGTCGGCGAGTCTGAAAGAGGAGTAGGAGGGCAGGTAATGGAATGGACATAAGCAACACACCTCAAAGAACAGTTACAAAAAGGTAGCTAACCGTTTTTTCTTCTTCGAGTGCTTGCTCATGTCGATTTAATTCTAGGTGACACAGAAGCAGTGTCCATGAAGGTGAGCTCGGAGTTCACGGTCATGTAGCTTGCAGCACTGCTCTGCCAAGCCAGTATCATCTCAAGCCTGCTGGGTAAGCATAATGAGATGCGAACGTGTGGACAGACTATCAGCTAGCAGCCCTACAATCAAATCTCTTTGATTGGAATTTGCGCCAGGAAGGCCGCTGATGACGCCAGCAGGGGCACGTTTGCCAGCTCATAGCAGTAGTGGATGCTAACCATGATCCAGGACAAAATCCTTTGAGCAGACACTGAGCGACCCTTCGTTCTGTCTGCCAGTGCAACGAACAACAGCATCGACTTACGGAACGGCTTTGTCCAATCTCTGTACAAGGCCAGAGCTCTCCTGATGTCCAGGACGTGCAGCCTGCATTCCTCATCTGATGTATGAGGCTTTAGAAAGAAGACAGGCAAGTATATGTCGTAGCCAGTATGAAACTGGGAAACTATCTTGGGCAGAAATGCTGGATGTGGTCACAGCTGGACCTTATCCTTCTAGAATACTGTATCGGGCGGTTCTGAAGTAAGTGCCTTGAACTCGAACACCCTGCGGGCTGATGTTATCACTACCAGGAATGAAACCTTCCAGGAGAGAAGCAGGAAAGAGCAGGAAGCCAGAGACTCAAAGGGAGGCCCCATGAGTCTTGACAGCACAAGATTCAGGTGCCAGGTAGGGAAGGGATCCTGGACATGCGGATAGACACGCTCCAGACCTTTCAAAAACTGGGCCGTCATGCTGTGAGTGAAGATCGACCTGCCTTGAAACAGAGGGTGGAAAGCCAAAATAGCGGCCAGGTGGACCTTGATCGACGACAGGTACAAACCTTGGAGTTTGAGGTGCAGAAGATAATCCAGGATCTCCTGCAGCAAGGCCTGCTCGGCCTGGATATGCCACTCTGAGGCCCAGCATGTGAACCTTTTCCATTTGGCCAGGTAAGTCACTCTGGTGGAGGATTTCCTGCTTCCTAACAAGACCTGCTGAACCCGGGCTGAGCATTCTCGTTCGTTCTTGTTTAGCCATGCTGTCAGGTGTAGCACCAACAGGTTCAGGTGCAGAAGGCTGCTGTGGTTCTGGGACAGCAGATTCAGCTAGAGGGGCAGCTGCAGTGGGGCAGCTACCAAAAGGTCCAGCAGCATGCAAAACCAGTGTTGGCGAGGCCATGCAGGGGCTATTAGGATAACCTTCGCCCTGTCCTGTTTGATCTTCACGAGGACTCTCTGAATCAACGGCACTGTCAGGAAGGCGTACATCAGAGCCCCTGACCACGGGATGAGAAAGGCATCTGACAGGGAGCCCCTATCCATTCCCTGGATCAAACAGAACACATGGCATTTTCTGTTCTGCCTGGACACGAACAGGTCCACCTGAGGAGTCCCTCACCTCTGGAAAATCGTACTGACTGCCTCTGGATGCAGCAACCACTCACAGTGAGACAAGAAGGTCCTGTTGAGGTGATCTGCTAATACGTTTCTGGTCCCAGACAGGTGTGTGGCTACCAGATGAATAGCATGCTGCACACAAAAATCTCAAAGGTGGAGAGCTTCTTGGCAAAGGGCTGACGAACTAGCTCCGCCCTACTTGTTGATATAATAAATTGCGGTAGTATTGTCCATCAGGACCTGCACTACCTTGCCGCTCAGGTGGGGCAAGAAAGCCTGGCAGGCCAGAAGAACTGCTCTGATCTCCCTGACATTCCTATGGAGGGCCAGATTGTCACGCAACCAGTGGCCCTGCATCAGAGACCAGGATCAGTGACAGGGACCGGGCTGCAAAGGGAACTCTCTCCAACACCGACCTGGAGTCCAACCACCAATCTAGGGATGACTGGATGCGATCCAGCAACCCGATCTAGGTCATGTCTGTTGGGAATGTAGACCGACGCCAGCCACGCTTGCAGAGGCTGGAGATGGAATTGGGAATGAGAGAGAGAGAGAGAGAGAGAACCTTGCAGTGCCTCCCCTGCTCTGACTAGCAGCTTTGGAAGCTATCAGGGAAAGAGGAAATCTTTCAGCCTCTTCCTGACGCCCTAGCTGGTGGCACTGGACGTAATCTAGGAAAAGGGGGGCCCCAGAGATCAGGCTCTTCCTGCACAGCAGGCAGCTAGCAGAGGGCACTGTATGCCAACAAGGGACTTGGCTATGCAAGTTCATAGCTCACAGGGAGAGCCCTGAACAGTACACTATGAAATTATATGCCAAAATAGAGCACCCTAACTGCAGACGGAGACTGTTCTCAAAAGGTAACTAAAAATTCTCAGTCATTTTGCTAGGGAACCAACTGCATAAACAGGGTGAGTCTTCAAGCAGAAAATGTTTATGGGTAGGTAGATGGATAGTCTGCTACCAGAAGTTGAAAAGAGTTCCTACTGCTTTCTTGGCTGAGAAGTAATTTCCCTCACTACCCTAATGTTCCCCTAACTATCAGAAACTGATTTGCCCTTGGGTGTAAGGAATAACAGAAGTTATCTGCAGTAGCTGGCACCAGTGGAAGGCTCATATACATCAAGAGTCTTTAAGAATTGAAATAAAGGGCCAGATTCTACTAACCTTTCTTACACTGACTGACAGATTACTCAATCATAAATTCCATCAATGAGACCTGCTGAATAATTCCTCACCAAATGCCATAGATGGGAATTATCATGGAGTAAGATACTATTCATGATGTGTAAAATGTATCAAAATCCAGTCCTATTCAAGAAAAATATAAAATGAAACATCATGAGGTGGCAAAATTCGCAAATGATACAAAAGTACTCAAGATAGTTAAGTCCCAAGCAGACTGCAAAGAGCTACTAAAGGATCTCAAAAACTGGGTGATTGGGCAACAAAATGGCAGACAAAATTCAGTGTTAATAAATGCAAAGTAACGCAAATTGGAAAACATAATCCCAACTTTACATATAAAATATAGGGTCTAAATTAGCTGTTACCACTCAAGAAAGATCTTGGAGTCATTGTGGATAGTTCTCTGAAAACATCCACTCAATGTGCAGCGACAGGCAAAAAAGCGAACAGAATGTTGGAAATCATTAAGAAAGGGATAGATAATAAGACAGAAAATATCATATTGCCTTTATAGAAATCCATGGTACACCCACATCTTGAACACTGTGTGCAGATGCAGTTGCACCATCTCAAAAAAGATATATTGGAATTGGAAAAGGTTCAGAAAAGGGCAACAAAAATGATTGGGGTATGAAAAGGCTGCCATACGAGGACAGATTAATAAGACTGGGACTTTTCAGCTTGGAAAAGACAACTCAGAGGGGATATGATTGAGGTCTATAAAATCATGACTGGTGTGGAGAAAGTAAATAAGGAAGTGTTATTTACGCCTTCTTATAAACACAAGAACTAGTGGTTACCAAATGAAATTCACAGGCAGCAAGTTTAAAACAAAGGAAATATTTCTTCACACAACACAGTCAACGGGGGAGGGATATCTCAGTGGTTTGAGCATTGGCCTGCTAAACTCAGGGTTGTGAGCTCAATCCTTGAGGGGGCCATTTAGGGATCTGGGGCAAAAATTGGGGATTGGTCCTGCTTGAACAGGGGGCTGGACTAGATGACCTCCTGAGGTCCCTTCCAACCCTGATATTCTATGAACACCTTGCCAGAGGATGTTGTGAAGGCTAAGACTAACAGGGTTCAAAAAAGAACTAGATAAGTTTGTGGAGGATAGGTCCATCAATGGTTATTAGCCAGGATGGGCAGGCATGGTGTCCCTAACCTCTGTTTGCCAGAAGCGACAGGGGATGGATCACTTGACTATTAGTTGTTCTGTTCGTTCTCTCTGGGGCACTGGGCATCAGTCACTTTCGGATGACAGGATACTGGGCTAGATGGACCTTTGGTCTGACCAAGTATGGCAGTTCTTATGTTCATACCTCCATAAATGTCAGTTTTCCTCTCCCCAGCCAAGGTAGAATCCGTCATTCCAAGAGTAAATAGACTATATTCAAGGAGTTGCCATAGTTACTCAGTGTTAAATCTAGAATGTTTCTGGCACTTTAGTAGCACCCAGTTCTTTTAATTACAATGTATATAATTTTTTTTAATCTTTAGGTGCTTGTCAGTGATTTCTCGATAAAAGGTATTTTCTAATATTATATCTTGTCCCATAGTTGCCCAATACTTTGAGAACACTCAAGTGTTAACTTACCATAATTACCGTGCAACAAGTTTCCAAGTCTCTACAAAGTTAAGATTATTTGGGTGCCCTAAACATATATTTCCATACCTCACCGTTTTGGATTTCTTTTAACTTTAACCATGCATCTGAATTTTCCTGGGTTTATACTACTTATTTTGGGGGCAACTGGGACAATATCCATCCTTAGAAAGTAATTTATCCTAAACTAAATATGACCCACGGCTTTGCCATTCAAGTTCATGTTGGTTTTTTTTAAGTAGGAGTGAAGGTGGGTGACTGTGTGGGTTTTGCTGGGAGATGGCAGCCTCTCTCTGGAGGTGGACCGGAACACTGAGGAGCAAAGTCAACTGAGACAGTGGCCATCTGTACTAAGGGCAGTCTGTGGCCTCATTCCCACTGGTAACAATAAGATATAGCAGTCATTTTGAATTCATTGAATTAGCTGGAAAATATTTCAGCCTTTACTGAAGGAGAAGCATTACTAAAGAACAGAAAGAAAAATATTCCATTAAACTTAAAATGTCCTTTAAACTGTAGCTTCTGCACAAGATTTCAATGATGTTTAATAATAGTATAGGAAATACAAACAGTTTGCACTATTCTGATATTGAGATCATTAGGGATAAAAAAGTCTGACACCAGGTGTTAAATTTCTTTAAAGGCACCCCGAATCCCTCCTTCACCCCACACCCCAACACCCTGCCCTGCGCCCCCTGCCTCACCCCGCACCCCTCCTGAGCCCCATTCCTCAGGTGTTCGTAACTCTGAGATTCTACTGTAGCTCTCCCTCTCTTATCCTACCCCAGCACAGCTTCCTGTGTGGCAAATACTCCTCATGTGGTCTGCTGAGCAACACTGAGCCTCCTGCAATTCCTGCTGTCACTTAGCTTTTCAGCAGGTTACCACAAACGATGTGGGAAAGCTCCTTGCCATGGGAAGAAAAACGACAAATTAAGGATACTTCCCCTCCACCACCCCCATTGTGTTCAGACCCGACAAGCATTTTTTTGTACTTAATTGGCCTACTGTTCTTTGTGAGGGACCTGGTCCTAAACCATCTGGTGGTTGTAGAAACGTTTCTTAAATTAAGTGCCTGGCTTCTACACACAAAACCGGGGTCCAGATCCTCAATATTCTTCCTGATTTGGAGGGAGAGACTTCTAACAGGAATCAATTCTCATAACTCAAGCCAGGAGAGAGCCGCAACAGTCTTGTAAAGCACAAGCACCTTCTGTCCCTCTTCTCTAAACACCTCACCCCAGCCCTAAGAGCAGTTTCAAACTAATGGCGAATAATTCTGTAGGCCTGATACTTCCTCTTCTTCAGGACTCAAGAGATAATTCAGAGGGCCCTTTGATGGTAGCTGAATTCACAATTCTGATCAAAGGGATACTTTTTTCTTGGTACTCTGCCAACAGTATCCACAATCCTGAGAGATTCTAATCCCAGCAGATGGTGTGGAAGCATCTCAAAATTTCATTGACTGTAAGCTCTTTAAAACATGTGTTTGAGCCAGTACATTTGTTACAGTATTGTTATGGCATCCATAATCATGGCTCTCACTTCTCGAGGCTAAATTTGTATGAAGCGAATCCATAAGATATAGCTCCTACTAAGAAAAAGGAATCCAACTGAGATTTAAAAGACAAAAAGGAACACCTGGAGTCATATCTCAAAACACCTGGAGTTTCCATGGAGTTGTGCATTATTTTTGTTTTATTTTATTTATTTATTTATTTATTTTTTAAAGAGGAGCTACATTTCTGTGATTTCCCCTGCTCTGCCTTGCACACAGCCAAGCAAAGTTATTCTGTTCCTTGGCTGCTCCTCCCTCCCAAGAACTAAACCTGCTAATCTATTCTGTTTACCTTTGACCTGCCCTTGGGTGGTGACGAATGTATGACTTGAAGAAGCAGGGGTTAGTCAATCTGTGAAGTAGCAGCAGCACAATGGCAGCTGAGGTTCAGACCTCTGAAGTGTATCAGATTTTGCAGGTCATTCTGTATTTTGACTCAGTAAGGCTGCCTGTTTCACTGCACCAGAAAAGTAAGCAATGTTCTGCAGCCACACAAGAGAGACAAAGCCTTCCCATTCAAATACCTTGTAGCCCTGGGAAAGTGTACAGAGCTGGGAGCTCCAGGACATGAGTTCAAATCTCACCTTTATACCTCTACAGACTGCTATTTATATTTCCATGCACTTGACAGCTCTTAGTATTGACGAAGTCCTAATATTCCTACCCTAGAAAGCTGTCAGGTTCTTCTGTTTTACAAATAAGTTAAATGAGAAGTTGTATAGTCACTTCAGACAGAGATGTGTATATATCTTTCACATATTTGAAGCCCATTTGACTGAACCCAATTTTAAGGAGAGGTTTAAGCTAGAATGCTCTTTATCTACTGTGGACAAAACTAGAGCACATGAGCAGGAAGAATTTAACAGAGCAGACAAGTAAAGGAAAAAAAACATTCTGTTCAGGATTTTATACTGCCCCCATCACCATGGTATGTGTACTGTAAAAAGGCTAATAAAAACAAACTGCTGAAAGAAAAAGATAGTAGGGAAGAGACTTAAGGGAAAACAATCATAGAAAAATAGGAAAGCGATGAGGATACAAACAAAAATTAAATGGACACTTCAAGTTGGAATTTAGAAAAAAACTGAAGGAAAAAAGGTGGAAAAACAAAAAGGAAAAAACACATCATTTGGTAAATGCTTTTTTAAAAAATTAAAGCTGTTAATATACCACAACGTCAGGCATTTAAGTGGCTAGGATGTTGAGAGGTATGCCTGATGTAGCATGCTACACATGGTCTGAATCTGGGGAACTCCTTTGTTTTTACTGGTTAGTACTTTGGAGCAATACCTTCCAGAATGGAAGGTGACTTACTGAGTGAGAAAGGGGAATTTTTCCCCTTACCTGTACATTCCCTCCATAAATGGGACAGTCACCATTTTCAAGGATCTCACCTTCATAAAAACTGTCTAAAGTATATTACTTTGGTGTCTTTTATCCTTTACTTTTTGAACTCTCAAGTTGAATGAGTTTTTCTGGAGAATTCCAGCTAGTGCTAAGCATTAAAATGAGCATCAGGTACCAAAACCTCAGCCCAAACCAGTAATGGACTCCACTAGTCTATTTATAAGAAAAGAACATTATGACAAGTAGAAAATGTTATTGTTCCTCTGTGATATTTCAATCAAGTGAGGATAGTAATATGTCATAATAATGTAACATCACACTGCCAATAGCAAAGTAATATCTAGATATCATATTGTGATAAATGCTATGGCTCTCTGTAACTTCATCTGTTGAAGAAATGACTCTCTGACTCTTCAAGAAAAGATTAAGGATGATACTGTGGGAAGGAATGACATGACTAGGACTCAGAAGATATGGGTTCTATTGCTGGTTCTCCCACAAACTTCTTGTGTAACCTTGGGCAAGTCATTCAATCTCTCCGTGCCTCAGCTGTTCCATCTGCAAAACAGAGAATTATTTCTCTCCCTCACAAGGGTGTTGTGTGCATAAATCCATTAATATTCATTTGTGATGTACTCAGATACTATGGTGCTGAGCACCACAGAAAAGCCTACAAATTAATCTGTTCAAGACTGAATTCCACTGATATACAGGAGACAAATACTGTACTTCAGGCCCAATATTTTATCCACCCTAAAAATTGTTTTCTGATTTTTGGGTCGGGGGAGAGGGGAGGAAGGGTGCAGCAGAGGGGAAAGTAGAGATTAAAGTGAGACAGAAAGAAATCCTCTGTATTACAATATAAATACAATTTGTGTAATGTATACTTAAAATTCACTACTAGGTCAATGTGTAATAATAAACTAATATTTTTGAAATCCAAAGAAACTAATGTTTTGTTCTCCTTCTACTTGTTCTGCAAGAGCAAACTAAATCACTATTACCAGTAATGTTGGCAGACACACAAAAGGGGGAAAAAAACCCCAAAACCAGGAATAGTAATGTTAATTTTAAAGACAGAAAATGTGTCAAATGTGTTTTGAATGTGACAAAAAAATGTACAAACAATGGTTAGCAAAAAAAAAGTACAACTATATTTAATTAAATAGTATCCTTTTAAAACGGCATGAAGTTTGATCAGAAAATGTATTGTACTCAAAGTCCTCTATATCAAAACAAACACTGCATTTCTTGTTCTGTTAGTAAAGTCATACCAATGTCAAAGGGGAAAAAAAAGCTATTGACTAACCATCTTTGTTTTTATTTAACAAACATGAAAATTACTTGAGTTTCTCAGCAGATGTCTGGCCTGAAATCAGAATTCCATATACACATGCTTAGATCATTTCATCTGGAACTACTAACTCTCAGTTTCCACTAATTGCAACTTGGTGAAGACTGCTGAGTAGAATTCTCATACAGCACTAATCCTCAAGTGAAAAATCAGTACTTGCACTAAGTATAATTTTTTAAATTATCTGCTTTACATAAAATTACTTTATTGTTACCCCCAAGGATTTAATTTTAAGATGCTATTGTTCAATGCTTTTAATCATAAAGTTATTTATGTGGATAGTATTTTGAAAAAATCAGAAAGTCTGACTTTACCTTATGCTATTCATCTGTACTCAGCTTCTACTTAGCTGAGTTATTCAGCACCTCTACCTTATGTGCCACCAATGTAAATCACAATTTACTAACTCCAATTTCCTCAAATCTACGACTTTAAGATGTACGCACACACAATTTTTCCACAGAAATGTCTGAAAACTCTCCTAAAAGTGCAGTGTTTGCTCCATGAAAACAATAAATTATATTAATTTACACTAGGGCTGTCCAACGATTAAAAAAATTTCTCGTGATTACTTGTGCGATTAAAAAAATTAATCGTGATTAATCACGCAATTAATCACACTGTTAAACATTAATAGAATACCATTTAAATATTTTTGGATATTTTCTACATTTTCAAATATACTGATTTCAGTTACAACACAGAATACAAAGTGAACAGCGCTCACTTTATATTTATTTTTGATTACAAGTATTTGCACTGTAAAAAAAAAAGTATTTTTCAATTCACCTAATACAAATACTGTAGTGCAATCATTTTATCATGAAAGTTGAATTTACAATGTAGAATTATGTACCAAAAAAAACTGCATTCAAAAATAAAACAATTTAAAATTTTAGAGCCTGCAAGTCCACTCACTCCTACCTGATCAGCCAATAGCTCACACAGACAAGTTTGTTTACATTTTAGGACATAATGCTGCCTGCTTCTTGTTTACAATGTCACCTGAAAGTGAGAACAGGCGTTCGCATGGCATTGTTGTAGCCGGCATCGCAAGATATTTACATGACAGATGCACTATAAAGATTCATATGTCCCTTCATGCTTCAACCACCGTTCCAGGGGACATGGGTCCATGCTGATGACGGCTTCTGCTCGATAACAATCCAAAGCTGTATGGACTGATGCATATTCACTTTCATTATCTGGGTCAGATGCCACCAGCAGAAGGTTGTTTTTCTTTTTTGGTGGTTCGGGTTCTGTAGTTTCCACATCAGAGTATTGCTCTTTTAAGACTTCTGTTTACCATATCTAGCATGTAAATACTTTGCAATGCTGGATACAAAAGTGCCAAGCAAATGCCTGTTCTCACTTTCTGGTGACATTATAAAGAAGAAGAGGGCAGCATTATCTCCTGTAAATGTAAACAAACTTGTTTGTCTCTTAGTGATCGGTTGAAAAAGAAGTAGGACTGAGTGAACTTGTAGGCTCGAAAGTTTTACATTGCTTTGGTTTTGAGTGCAGTTATGTAACCAAAAGAAAAAAAAAATCTACATTTGTAAGTTGCATTTTCATGACAGAGATTGCACTACAGTACTTGTATGATGTGAACTGAAAAATACTATTTCTTTTGTTTTCTTTTTGTTTTTTAATGGCGATAAATTTTTTTGAGTTAATTGCATGAGTTAACTGCGATTAATTGACAGCCCTAATTTACACATTTATGTACCATTTTGTAGAAGATACTATAATTGCATTTTAGAGAATATAGTAATAGACTATGAAGGGAAAGAGAGAGTAACAGAACATAATAGGGTTGCCAACTTTCTATTTGCAGAAAACCAAACACCCTTGCCCTGCCCCTCATTCCATCCCCCTCCCTCTGTCGCTCGCTCTCCCCAACCCTCACTCACTCACTCATTTTCACCAGGCTGGGGCAGGAGGTTGGAGGGGGGTGGTGTTGTGGGCTGTGAGTACAAGCTCTGGGGGGGGTGAGGCAGAGATGAGGGGTTTGAGATGCAGGAGAGGGCTCCAGGCTGAGGCAGGGGGTTGGGGTGCAGGAGGGATGAGGCCAGGAAGGGGCGCTGGGCTGGGGGTGCAGGCTCTGGGCTGGGGCCGGAGATGAGGGGTTTGGGGTACAGGAGAGGCCTCCAGGCAGGGGCAGGGGGTTGAGGTGTGGGAGGGGACTCTGGGCTGAGGCAGGGGGTTGGAAGGGGGTACTGGCTCTGGGCTGGGGGGTTTGGGCTCTTAGGTGGGGCCAGAAAGAGGAGGTTACTCATCCTGTGCAGTAACTGACTTTCTTCGAGATGAGAGTCCCTCAGGTCAAGGTGCATCCCAGCACTTTCGATCGGAGACTTCTACAGCAGTACCCCTAGGGGCCATGCAGGCGCAGTGTCCTCACGAGCCGTCAGTGTTTGAATAGCACGTGCACGGCCCGGGCTCCTCAGTTCCTTCTCTACATTGGAGTGCATTCCAGATTCCGAAGTAGAGGGGAGGAGGGCGGGTAGTGGAGCACCCACAGGGACACTCACCTCGAAGAACGTCAATTACTGCACAGTGTGAGTAACCTCCTCTTCTTCTTCGAGAGATGTCCCTGTGGGTGCTCCACTTCAGGTGACTGAAAAGCAGTATCCCTTAGGATGGTTGGGACTTCAAATCAGGTATGAAGGCTGTTGACAAGACAGCTCTACCCATCTTGGTGTCGGATGCTGCTGTGTGCATGACAGCGTAATGACTGGCGAAGGTAACTTTCAATGCCCAGGTAGCTGCCTTGCATATGTCAGAAAGCAGGACATTATGGAGAAAGGCAGTGGACTTGGAGACAGCTCTAGTAAAGTGTGTCCTAATTGATGTAGGAGGATGTATTTGCTTCAGCTGGTAACAGAGACGTATGCAGTCTGCAATCCATCTGGTGAGTCTCTGGGTAGAGATAGTTTTTCCCTGTGATCGCTGAGTGGTAGAGACGAAAAGTTTGGGGGGTTTTCTAAACAGTTTTGTTCTATCCGGGTAAAAGGATAGTGCCCTGCACGCATCAAGAGTGTGCATTGCTGTTTCAAAAGCATTAACATGAAATTTTGAGAAAAATGTTGGTAGGTGTATTGCCTCATTGAGGTGAAAGGAAGAGTGTATCTTAGCCAGGGACTTAGGATGTGTGTGGAGTGTGACCTTATCACGGACGAAAGTGGTATACGGAGGTTCCAACATGAGTGCTTCCATTTCTCCTACTCGTCTGGCAGACGTGATTGCTATCAGGAAGGCGGTCGTCATGGAGAGGTGGAGAAGTCAGCATGTAGCCATTGGCTCAAAGGGTTTATTCATCAGAGCTTTGAGGACCAGGTGGAGGTCCCAGTGTGCAGCAGGCGGTTTTACGTCTGGATATAAAGTTTGGATGCCCTTCAGGAATCTTTTGGCTACTGGATGGGCAAAGATTGTGGTGTTGTCAATCCTATGCTGAAATGTGGTGACTGCTGCGAGGTGGACCTTGAGCGAGCTCGTGGAGAGACCTGATGTTTTAAGGTCCGGCACGTAATCCAGTATCAGGGGGAGTGGGGTGGAAACTGAGGTGGTCTGTTTGGCAGTACATCAAGATGTGAACCTCTTCCATTTATGTAGGTAAGTAGTGCACATGGTGCGTGTCCTACTGTGTAGTAGGACTGTCCGCACTTGTTCAGAACATGTTAACTCCTTATTAGAGAACCATACCAAGCCCTCAGGTGGAGTCGTACGTCGGGGTGAAATAGCTGGCCCCTGCGTTGTGATAGAAGGTTGCTGAGGGGTGGGGAAGGGGAATCTGTGGCTTGACCGACATCTGCATGAGGAAGGGATACCAGGGTTGTCTGGGCCACGATGGGGCTATTAGACAGTTCCAGCATCATTCTGTTCTTATCGTCTGTTGAACAGAGTAATACAACGATATTGGTGGAAACGCATACATGAGAGTTTCAGTCCATGGGAGCATAACGGCATTTCCACAAGAGTGTGTCCCCAGGCCTGCTCTGGAGCAGAAGGTTGGGCATTTTTTGTTTATTGACGTGGCAAATAGATCCAGTTGGAGATAACCCCAGGTCTGGAAAATGCTGGAAAGAATGCTGTCGTTGAGTGCTGTATGGGGAAGGATCACTGAGCTCTTCTGCGGTGGTGCGCTCCCCATCCTGTGAGGGATGCATCTGTAGTGATGGACATTGAAGGGGGTTTTTGTCAGAAGGGAACCCTGGCACAGAGGTTGATAGGAGAGGCTCACCATAGGAGTGAGTCCTTGACTTTCGGGGGCATAGTTAGCAATTTGTTTAATCTGTGGATATTTGATTTGGATACCATGGCTAGCCACCCCTGAAGGCATCGCATGGACAGGCGGGCATCTGGGACCACGAATGTGGAAGCGACTATGTGTCCTAACAGCTGCAGGGAATCTTGGACTGTAACCTGCGGGCTGGCATGTATCTGGGTAATGAGGGTGCCCATTGTGTGGAATCTGTCCTGGGGAAGAGAGGCAAGACCCGTGGTGGAATCGAGGTGGGCCCCGATGAAGTTGAATTGTTGGGTAGGTCGTAAGGTAGATTTGTTTCTATTTATTTTCAGATCCCAGGGTGTGGAAGCAGTGCACGGTTGCAGAAGACGCTCGGATCACCTCCAAGTGAGTGGGGGACCTGAGGAGAAAATTATCCAGGGAAGGAAAAAATGAGGATCCCTTTCTTTCTGAGATGTGCTATTATGACTGCTAGTACTTTTGAGAAGATACCTGGGGCAGTGGGGAAAGGCCGAAGGGTAGGACCCTGTATTGATAGTGTTCCACTCCCACAGCAAATCTGAGAAAATGTCGATGGGCAGGGTGGATAATGACATGGAAATATGCGTTCTGGAGGTCGAGGGTTGAAAACCAATCTCCCTGCTCCAGCGCTGGAATTATCGTTGGCAGAGTAACCATATGGAATTTGTTTCTTGATGAACTTGTTTGATGTCAAAGATTAAGGATAGGGCACCATCTGCCATTTTTCTTTTCTGTCAAGTAGTGGGAGTAAAACCTTTTCCCTCTGTGTTGAGCTGGTACCCGCTCTATCACTCCTAGCTGTATGAGGTGTTGTACCTCCTGATGGAGCAAACGTTCGTGAGAGGGGTCCCTGAAAAGGGACGGGGCTGCAGGTAAGGAGAGGAAGGGGATGGCATAACCCAATCTGATAATTTCCAGGACCCATCTGTCCGTAGTGATGGCTTCCCAATTGGTAAGGAAGGGGCGTAGACGGTATCTAAAGAAATAGATGGTTGAAATCGGCGCTGAAGAGAGAGAGAGGCTTTCTATACCCTCGACCAAGACTTCAAATTTGTTTATTTGAGGTAGGAGGGTGGGTCGCCATCATATGTGGAGGGCGACATCCTCTGGTTCTGGGTTTATGGCGTTGTTGCTGTGTATCATATTGTCTGAAATGCTGATTTTGCTCAAAAGCGTGGTAGTGTGGCCGTTGAGATGGCTGATATCTGTACTGCCTCTTTTTTTGTGGCAGGTGGCTGGATGCCTAGAGATCTGAGCGTGGCACGTAAGCCCTTCAGGACCTCATTGGTCGCAGAGGCAAAGAGCTTGTCCCCATCGAAGGGGAGATCTTCGACAGTGCTCTGTATCTCCTTGGGAAAGGAGAAAGAAGCAAACCACGAGGCACGCCGCATGACAATGGCCCTGGCTGTGAATATGGCGGCTGCATTCGTAGCATCGAGGGAGGCCTGAAGAGCTGTGCGGGAGATCAGTTGGCCCTCGGACACCACTGCTTTGAATTGTTGTTGTTTGTCTTCTGAGACATCATCGATAAATTGCATTACTTTAGCATAATTTTTGTGGTCATATTTTGCAAAGAGCGCTGTGTAATTAACTATTCGAAATTGCAAGGTGGAAAATGAATACACTTTGCACCCAAAGGAGTCCAGTCTCTTGTTATCCTTGTCAGATGGGGTAAATCAGAAGTACTGGTGCTTATTTTTCTGATTGGCCGACTCAACCACTAGCCAACTGGGTGATGGGTGTGTAAACAGAAACTCAGAATGCTTCAACAGGACAAAATATTTGCGGTCCAGTCTTTTGCTAGTGGGAGTTATCGTGGCACGGTCTACCAGATAATTTTAGCTGATTCCATGATGGCCCCATTAATTGGTAGGGCTATTTTGGATGAGGTGGTAGCTTGTAATATGTTGGTAAGCCCATGGTGGGTTTCTGGTACCTCTTCCAGGGTAATCTTGAGCTCATCAGCTACTCTTTTAAATAAAGAGCTCATCAGTAGTGGGAGGTGGTGGGGGCACCGTGGCTTCCTGTGGTGGTATCACCCTAGGAGAGATGTGGGGAGCGATGATGTCCTGTGGAGGCAGAGCGGCTACTTCAGGTCTTATCGACTTATCAGTGTAAGAAAGCATCGGGAAAGGTCTGACATCTTTCCTATGGGCAGCACAGTGAACGCCCAACTGTGTCGTGGTGTAGTTCCATGGACTCCAGTGTGGCCATTGCCCAGAAAAGGGCACAGGTGGTCCCATCCAGGGGTTACCATACCAGTGTGGGTAGCCACTAGGATAGGAGGATTGTGCTTTAGTGCGTCTCCTACTTGCAGGTAATCGAACCTGGGAGGAATATTGTGAGGAAAACATACGTTCACCATCCTCCTTCCTTGCCACTTGAGAGGCTTGAAGCAGTAGAGGAGTACTGTAGATAGGGTGCTGAAGGTCTCAGTGACAGAATGGTGCCGAGTAGCGGAAATTCAGGGGCCTGGCACACTCTTAAATCCCCTTGATGTAAAAACTGAGGCGGTGCAGCGACTCCAGGTGTCAAATGATAAGGCAGGAGAGGAGTGAAGGGTGACTGAAATGGAATTGGTGCCGCTGCAGTTGGTGCAAGCAGAGTCTGCGGAGGCATCTGCTGAGGCGGCATAAGTGTCTGCACTGAAGTTTGCACTGATGGTGCATATTGTGCCACAGAAGTAGGTGCCTGGCAGGCAGGCGATTTTAGGTGGCTTGGTGCCGGGAACGTCGGCTGCAGCGGGTGAGAAAGCGGCGCAGCAAGATCAAACAACGGTGCTGCGGTATCCGCTTGTGGTCTCAGCACCATGACAGCTCTTGGCACCATGTTGTCAAAGATGGCCGAGGGAGAGCTGTATGAAGCGGGCAGCTGAAAGCCCTGAGCCTTGGCAAAAGGTAGCTGAGCAGCCAACTCATGGTTGGTGCCTGAGTCAAAAGTGCTGAGCCACGGAGCGACGGGCACTGGTGAGGCAGAAACCATCTGAGACTTTCTTGTTGAGGAGTGGCCACTGAGGGGGGAGGAAGCTGGCCGTTTCTTTGTTTTGCCCTTCTCGCTTGAGGGTTTTAAAGAGCTTTGCTGGCCACGGTCAGATGCGGGTCTGAGGGAGTTTTCTAATAGGAGCAGTTTCAGTCTTAGCTCCCTGTCCTTGCGGGTCCACACTTTGAGATTGTTACAGTGGACGCATTTTTAGGGTACATGAGACTCCCACAAATAGCATACACACTGTGAATGACTATCTGAGGCATCCGTGCAGGAGGCACATCTCTTGAAGCCTGGGTAGCCAGGCATGTCCATAACCGAGGAGGGTTGTTTTTTTTTTAATAACTCTCATAACTAAACTATTTTTCTTAAATAGTAACTCTAAAAACTAAACTGTCTAAATTAAACTGAGAAACAGAACTAACTATGACTAAATCTGAGAGGACTGCTGAACTCCGTCTCTAGCCAGGGATGGTAGAGAAGGAACTGAGGAACCCGGGCCGTGCACCTGTTATTCAAACACTGACAGCTCGTGACTCACACACTGCGTGTGTGCAGCCTCTAGGGGTACTGCTGAAGAAATCTCCGATCAAAGGAGCTGGGATGCACCTTGACCCGAAGTGGAGCACCCACAGGGTCATCTCTCAAAGAAGAATGAGGGGTTCAGAGTGCAGGAGGAGGATCCAGGCTGGGGCAGAGGTTTGGGGTGGAGGAGGGGGTGCAGGCTCCGTGCAACGCTTACTTCAGGTGGCTCCCAGGAAGTTGCCGGCATCTCCCTCTGGCTCCTAACCAGAGGCATGACTACATGACTCTATGCATTGCCCGCGCCTGCAGGCACCGCCCCCTCAGCTCCCAGTGGCCATGGTTCCTGGCCAATGGGAGCAGCTGAGCTTGCGCTGGGGGTGGGGTAGCCAGAGGGAGATGCCGGCAGCTTCCCAGGACTTGCGCAGAGCCGGGTAAGGAGCCTGCCTGCGCCACCGACCGGACTTTTAACAGCCCCGTACGCAGTGCTGACCAGAGCCACCAGGGTCCCTTTTTGACTGGGCCTTCTGTTCAAAAACCAGACACCTGACAACCCTAGAACATAGTAACTGAAATCCTTTTGTTTGCTATCTAACAAACTGTACTTTGCGGTCAGGTCAATTTTAGCCTAAAATTTAGGAACTGTAAAAACAGGCTTCTAACAAAACACAAAACCAACAGAAATTCTCCAATTACTTTTTTAAAATTCCTATTGTATTGCATTGTATTGTAGGAATGTGTGTTTTGTTTTGTTTTTTAAACAAACATTCCCCTGCAGTGCTTGCAACATTAGGTCATCAATTCTGTAAGGTGCTGAATTCCTTCAGAAAGGTATTGAGAACCACCAACTGCCCCGACAGCAACTAAGTGAGAATATAAAAAGGGATACTCACTAAAAACTGTTTCTAAAAAGTGAAACTGACAAGTCTATTTTCATTATCCAACTTGAGGGAAATGCAAAAAGTACACCAACAGCATAAATAGGGGTTTTTTTTGTTTGTTTGTTTTTTAAAGAAAGAAGCAGCAGCCCACTGGTCAATGTGTGATGTGTGTCACCCTCTGTGCCCAATCTAACTCAAGTTGCACAGACTTGTGTGTTTAGTTTTGCAAGTCCCAGTTGAATCCAAATATGTTGACCAAGATGGCAGCTGTCACATCAGAAAGATATTTGAAATTTTCAGTTATATATATAAGAAAAGAAATTTGTGTACAACTACACAAACTGAAGGTGAAGAGGCCTCTCCTTCAGATTAGAAGGCAGGGTTTCCTTGGATATTTAAAATCACTGCAGTCTTAATTTTTTACCTAACATGTGGAATTTCCTAGCAAAATGTGTGCTCTCGTACATCTAGTATTGCGGAGGCAAATTTTGTGCTAGTTCCATTTACAGACGACAGTGACAGCTTGATAATTTCCAATGTTCCGTCTAAATTTTCTTTGTTCTGAGTGGGCTACAAACGCCACTTGACTGCAATATTTTTGTCCCCAGGCAAAGCTTACACTTTTTTTTTTTTTGGTGACTCTTCAGACATTCTGTTGAACAGTGTAAATATTTTTAAAATACCCTTAAAGGGCCAGTATACATAATTATGCCTACATACAATGTTCTGTAGCTTATACAGAACATTGTACCACCACTAGCTAGCATGTCTAAAGAAGACAGTATAAATAGTAAGACTAAAAGGTAGTTTATGTAGCTATAAACACAATTTATTTCTCCTTTAGGGAAGAAACCTCAGGACTGATCAATGTGCAAGTTCAGAGAAACAACTTTTTCCATGCAAGAAATGTCCGATTCTCATCTGCTTGTACCACCCCCAATTCAGCAACTTTTCAGATATACTAAGAGCAGATATAGAATCCAAGTATGAAAGGGTCTGACCTTCAATTCACAAGAAAGAGGCTTCTTTCAGTATTTTAAACTCCTAAGTTAGATTTTTGGACATTTCTTTTCTTCATTTTCTGGAAAAGAGCACCAGAAACTCATTAACTTGACTAATCAGAATCAGAAGTAAGAGGAGAAAACCAGGACACACAATTTTACCCCACTTATTTTGGGAAGAGAAGAGGAAATAAATTCTCAAGGAAGTTGAATAGCTCATTTTGTGAGGGAGGCATTCATAATAATTTAGCAGAGGAGTATGTATCTATTTAGCTGTCTCTCTAATGATTTAACAGATCGACAACATGAAGACATTTCTGCTCCTCTCCTTCAATGAATTTCATGATGAAACTGTTAGTGCTCTCCCAGCTGTAATGCAGACTAAAGATGAATATAAGTCATCTGAACCATTTCTAGTGGATTTAGCCTTTTGACTCTCTTCATGCCAGGATTGTATATTAAATAGTATAGATGGTATCAGCAGCAAGCTGTTCATACCATCACTATGCAGGATGCTGCCAGAGAAGCCAGCTGGACTGCTTTTGGGTGGTCCGGACACTAAAATACATGAATAGAAACAATTTTTAAGAGAATGCTGAAAAGAGTTAAAGACTGAGAAACTGGATGCTGCTCTGTCATCTGTGAAGGAAGCAAAACTGGGAGCTGAAGCACATGATGGTGGGGAATGCCAGCTGGCTTGCACTGAACGTTCTCAAGCTGTTTCTGTCATTCTCAACGGGTGGGACAAACCCAAAAGCCCCTGAAGTGGTGGAGGTTAAGCCCATGAGAAGAGCATTTTTCAGTTACAATAGCTATTTTTAAGTCTGTAGCTTGGAGGGGGAAAGGGTTGAAAAAAGTCTTCTGTTTATGATTAGGGATTGCTTAAAATATTCTTTCTACCCATCTATACAGACAGACATTTTATTTCACTCTTCTCTTCAAGTTTTCACTATTTTTTAAACTTATTTATATTAAAAGGTGTGCAGTGTGTTTTAATCTGTACATCACACCATCCACACAACACTATTTCCTTTCTTTTTATGAGAAAAGAAAGTAACAAGAACCGAAATCCTTCAGCTTTCTTATGCTCTGTGTGATGAGTTGGGACTATATCTGTACAACTTTAGAATTCTGGCTGACATTGTGAAGTTGTATTATGAAAACCTGCTGTATCATAAGTGCCTATATGTATTTGTATATCTACCACCGCTGACAGGGCCTGTAGGACATACACACCAGACAAATACAACAGAAGATGCTTAGGACTTAGCAGCCTTATTCAGATGAAAACATCTGAGAACAATAGGTGCAGCTAGTTTAGCAGACTCCTCTGAAGGGAGAGAAGGTGGTAGGAGCAGTGGAAACTTATCAGAGGCAGAACAAAGGCAGTGTGGGAATTTAAATTCCTATCTTTGCTAGATACTACAAATCATGGACTGAACACATACTGGAGTTATGACTTATTACAGCTATCTGTAAACCACGAAACCTCCCTTCCAGCTGCTTTCCTCCTCCACCCCTTTCTCTTCCTCCCTATCACTGGAAGGGTGTTAATAGGCCACTCCACCCTTGGAAGGCCCCTTGAAATATGTGTTAACTACTTATGCTAAACATCTGTCCCACCTTGCATTTACCTGTGACTCTGAATAAGTTTCCCAGACCTGAAGAAGAGCGCTGTGTAAACCTGAAGGCTTGTCTCTCTCTCCAACAGAACTTGGTCCAACAACAGATTTAATAATTTTATTACGATAATGTTGAAATAAGAAACGGTACAGAGTTCAAGCATAGAAGTTTCTGGTTGTCAGGGAGTAAGGTACAGATTATCAAGGGGTGTGAAATTATTACCTCACCCACTTTCTCTCAGGAGTTAAATAAGGGAATACATAGGAACTGCGAGCCAGACAGGAAGTGGAAGCATGAGGTAGAAGAGAACAAGATCACTCAGTATGTAACACCAACCTCAGTGAGGAGGGGGCCCTACCCGTGCCCAGAAGGCACCAAGGACTCTGAGCAGGGATCAGTACTCTCCTGTATTTTGTATGATTAGTGCTTTGCATGATTAAGTAAAACAGCATGAGTTATAGGGCTTGTCTACACTGGCAATTTACAGTGCTGCAACTTTCTCACTCAGAGTGTGAAAAAACATTCCCTGAGCGCAGCAAGTTTCAGCGCTGTAAAGCGCCAGTGTAAACAGTGCACCAGAGCTGGGCTCCCAGGGCAGATAGCTGCGCCCCTCATGGAGCTGGCTTTTTAAGAGCGCTGGGAGAACTCTCTCGCTGCATCACAACCACACGAGGCATGTTTACAAGTGCAGACTAGCCCTTAGACTCTATGCAAGTTTTGCATTAACTGTTTCACAATTGCTGTGTGCCCCTGAGAAGGTTAAACTGCAAACCAGAAGCTTCAGACCTTTGGGGATGAGTTTTGGGAGAAGGGTGTATTCAACTAACTCGAGTATCTTGGGGCGGGAGGGTGTCAGTCCTGGGAGCCTATAGCAGGTGGGCTGGGGAAGCTTCATTTCTGAGAAAGGGCAGCAGAGAGAGTCAGTGCCTAGGAAATGTGCCAGAAAGGCCCAGGTAAGAATCAGTACTGCAGCCTGCATTGGCTCCAGAAGCTCAAAACACCTAGTGATCCGGAACAGCAAAAGGTCTGGATTCCCTTCACAACAGTGCTAGTGGATGGCCAAGATGGGGCACTTGCGAGGACTGTGAAACCCTGTTCCTGCTCATAACAATGAAACAACAACAGGAAACTGGAAGGATGGTGTTACATACATGCCTAATACCTCTAACTAGAGAAATTCAGAATGTATTCTGAATTCATTCAGAATGTGGGCTGAATAAAAATTTTACCAATGCCAAAGCCTGCATTTTGGAGGCAAATTTTTCATCATCAGTAAGGCATATGTATTTATAACCATCTTTAAAGATGGTTACACTTTTGACCTTTCAATGCTGATAAATGACGAACCTTTAGAAAAACAATGCTTTGCAGTACACAGTTACTCTTCCCTGTCTTCACTTTGCATTACCATCTCTCACACATTTAAGTTCTCAACACCTTATATCTTGATATCTGGAACCCGCAATATGTTTGGAGTGGACAGACTGACCTCTGCTTACCCTGATGAAATACTGTGGTACAGTAAGACCCAGCTAAATGATGGCTTCATTTTTTCCTCCCATCTATTCTGGTTAGCGGTAGACTTTGAAGAAGCAGATTTACACAGATGAAAGGGTCCAACAACAAAAAGCTGGCAAGATATTTTCAAAGCTTTTTGTGTCAGCCATTTTTGACTTTTTAAAAGGACCCATAGAGAGGAACTTTTAAAGATGGTCATGTGCACACCCTTCCACTTCCTTCCTTGTGTGGTGAAATACTCCCTGCAGGAAATGTAATGAATGTGAAGAAATGGAACTGGAATTTGTGCTAACCTCCCACAGTCAGCTGTGCAACCAGCCACCCTCTGTTCTTGTCTGGGATCATTTTATGTTCATAAACTCTTTGGGTAAAATTTAACCTACAGAAAAGGTTACAAAGTAGTGTCTGCAGGCCCTGCAATACTAATGCTGCTGTCCTGAGAGCAGCAGGCAGTGTAAGAACTACTTCCACCATTGGTTACTAGGCAACCATAATAGGAGCCTGTGGGTTCGCTCCCTGCTCTGTTCTATCCAGACAGTGAGCAGAGAAGCAATAAGATTATTTGTGCTGTGCACATTTTGTGCTTCTGATTCTTATATGTATTTTGTTGTGGGAAACACGTTTTAAAGGATTTGTTGTTGTTTGTCCGCAATATAATACAACTGATCTTGGCCTGTGAAAGACTGATATTGCCAAATGTTCAGATAAAGACACCATGTTGATGACACCACACACAGCATATATTATGCTTTAATTCTTCATGTCCTCTCTTTTTAGTTTCAAGCAAACTACAGTATTTAAAACAAAGGAACATAAGCAGCAGCTTTGCTGCTATAATTCTGGTTCTTTCACCAGCAAGGAATACTACAAAATGAATTTATAATTGCTTAAATGAATGTGTTTGCTGGATATTACATATTGTATGCATGGTGTTTCAGAAAAGGTACAGATTTCAGTTTTAACTACTCAATCTTGGTTATACTTAAAATTTATAAGTTTATTGTAAATTCACTGATATTTTTAACAAACCACTTATTGGAACCTTATACCTCGAACTGCCTAGGTAGTTAGCTGATTTTTTAAAATAAACATCCCAGTTCACAAGTATCCAACCTCTTAAAAATCAGTACAAAAACTGATTAATGGAGTCTTGCTTCTCAAATGCAATATTCAGAAATAATTGTTAAGGTTAGAATTTGTCTGAAAACAGCAAATTTTAGCTATGTTTAGGAATAGTGTAGGTGCTTAGTTTGAACCGAAGAAGTGTTTAATTAAAGGAGGGGAGGGGGGACACGAAATCACACACTTCCTCGTATCTATTCCGTTGTGCCTAGATATTTAAAAATTCTCAATTTAAAAACACCAGAAATGTCTACTATAGGAAAAGCTTTTTTTTTTTTTTAATACAATTTGCTATAATGTTTTTCAGAGAAAAGGCAAGCTTACTATTGTGTTTGTTGAAAGGAAAAATATACATACCACCTTACTACACTGAGATTTTGCCCTCATAAGGAGTAATTTTCAAGTCAGTGTAGTGCTTAATAGATGGTTGAGTTTTCTGTATCTTACTATTTCTTCATTCAGTTGTTTGCTTTAGTACTATTAACCTACATATTTATACACTGATTTTTCTTGAATACTGGAAATTCCTTACGATGAACTCAAACATTGTTAAACTCAGTTGTAGTGAGTCAAAGTCTGTCCTGAATTTTTTCAATTCATAACAATGTGCAATTTGCAGGTCTATTTATAATGAACCTCTGCTTAGTGTGAATTTCTGTGAAATACACAACTTCACTGTAATATACCATAGTATTCATGTTTATAGACTGGAATGTGTTTGATGACACAACAGTATGCGTAAATTTGTTATTCTTCAAAGAAAATTTTAGTTAAATACAACTACTATCATGGTATCATTTTCAAGCTGGAGCTAAATGGTGAACTGCTGTAGAATAATATACTAGATGGATATCTGATGAAAAGTTGAAATCTTTCACTCTACAATAAAAGCAAGCATAAAATTACACCAGTTGGAAATCTCTGCTCAGGAGAAGCCCCAGATGTAATTAGTAGGACTGGTGAAAATCAGAACTTAAGTGAAATTTTAGAGCTGCATGGGGAAGCAGCATATCTGTCTACATTATACCAGACTCAAACTAATATTAGTGGGTAATTTTCTAAATGCTTGCAAGTTTTTGCTTTAAAAAAAATTAATATGCATTCATACCACACAACAGTATACAGTACACCCTCACTATAACAAACCCCTGAGGAGCCAAGCCATTTGGTCATTATAGCCAGGGGTTTGTTACAGGGAAAGAGCCCTGCTGCAGGACGGGGAAGTGGGAGAGGATTGCTGACACTTTGAGCCCTGCAGCCAAACAGAGTTCCTCTGGCTCCCATGGAGCCCCTGCTGCTTACTGCTCCCGGGCCGGAGCTGTCTGCCCCCCACCTACCCCTGATTCTGGCCCCGGGGTTGGAGGAGTTGCCTGCCCCCCTCTGAACCCCTGCTTGCAGCCACGCGGGAACTGTCTGCCCCACCATTTGCAGCCCTGGGGCTGGAGGAGCTCTCAGCCCCCTCACCGCAGCAGGTGGGGCTGGAGGTGGGATCCAGGGACCAAGTTGGCTATAGCTCAAGGTTTACTATTGCAAAGGGCATTATAGTAAGGGTGTACTGTATGTTAATGGAAAATATAAACAATTTTAAAGTACATTTGCCATATTTTGGACCCAAAGTACAAAAAATATTGATAATTTGTCTTATGTATCACGTTTCATACTCATGTGTGTTCATTATAGATATACAGTAGGATAGTGAATATATAACAAACATTTTTACACCCACCACTTACTGTGGGTAACAAGACAGAATTTTCATGTCATTGCTAAACCGGTTTGCCTCGATCCTCTGCTTAAGTCTGACTTTTCCCTAGAAGCAAAGAGTCTTGCCATAACAAGGAAATACTCGACTAACAGGCCTGACCATCTCAGATTAATGAATGAGAGTCGCACTCAGTCACACACAAAATTTTCAAGTAAGAAATAATACCTGTTATCTCCTTTATACAGCAATCAAAATAAAAACTGCAGGTATGTGATTGGTAGGCAATCAAAAATTATAGGGTGATAACTACTGCATTACATGTTCAGGATCTTGTAGGAACAAATTATAAATGAAGGGCCTCAAAGAAACTTCTTACATCTGTGAAGAAATGGACTGGCTTAAAAGCAGCACCCATACAGACATGAAAAATGGAAATCCTATAATGACAAGAAACATAGATGTATTACGTAAATCCATATATGAAGTGCAAGATTTACTAACCACGTAAGAAGATGAAGGTGCTATAAGAATCACCAGATGCTGTGACCTAGCTGTTATATGTATCCCATTTTTTGAAAAATAAGTACATTTAATGCTTGTGAAAAGGTGCTGGATCTACTATCACAGAAACTAAAGTTTACTGATCCACACAGCAGATATGGGTGGCATAGGAATCTGTGGTTCAAAATTCCTCAGTTAATGTGCCTCTAACCCTGTTCTGGAGCAAACACTTCTAGAGGGGAGAATAATTTAGTCTCCTTGCCTACTCAATCCTTATCCTTTCTGCTAAGACTAAAAGGATGCCCATTGTGCTGTTTTGTCTGGCTTGAGCACTTGTCATCTTGAAATTGGACTAAGACAACAACCTCATTTCTTCCAGGCCAGAAGACAGATCATCACGTTAGATGCCAATGTGTTTTATAACAACTGATCTGAACTGATCTGAGCAGGAGTCATACCAGTGATCTACAGGAGAAAGGTTCTAGGAACATCTATTTCCCAATAGTAACATTATGATGAATATGTTCATTATCTCAATTACAATGGAAATAGGCCAGAGGTTGAAGCACAGGATATGAAATTTGATGGAGTCACCCCACGCAGGTTTAAATTCAGCTTGTTTTGACTGTCACTAGGATTTGGCACCTAAGTGCCTAAATACCCTTTGAAAATGAGATTTAGGCTCTTAAATAAGTTAGGCATTGCAGCAATCAGCACAGCATGACTAAATACCTTTAAAAATCTGAGCCAACGGGGCTGAAACTAAGTGCTCAGACTACTACCATGATGTGTGGCAAAAAACAAAACAAAAAAAACAATGGGGAGGGGGGTGAACCTAGTTCACCATAAAGCTTTAAAACAGTCTCTAAGGCTTCCATGCTGAAAACACAACACTGTTAGACTCCAAAACAGAGGGTTAAATATATTTAGGAAGGATTAAAATAGATCTATCTCTGCATACTTGGGTTCTTAAGTTCTCCATTCAGAAATAGGTTAATGGCATTGTAGAACGAGCAGGAGAACAAACTTATCTCCTGAACTCCAGAAGTCTTACCTCTGTTGCTTCTAGAAAGCAAGATGGCATTTCTAAAAAGTGATGAAAACAGAAAGTAGTTTAGACTGTATGCTCCTTCAGGCAGGGAAGGAGCTCTCATCTATTTTTTCACAGTGCTCTGGGACACGTGTCATTGGCCGCTTTCGGAAGATAGGATACTGGGCTAGATGGACCTTTGGTCTGACCCAGTATGGCTGTTCTTATAATGTATTTTACAGAAGGATTCCTTTATATCCTAGGAACACTACCATTCAATATTTTTATTCGCACATTCTAAACAAAATTATTGGTCATGAAACTACACTGTCCCTGGAAATGGGAGGAGGGATGTGCTTCTGAATACTGTTCACAAAATATATGCCAGTAACAGCTGACTACTTAAGTCAACAAATACTTACTATAATGAAATCTTAGTTCAAGTGGTCAGTGAGCTCAGCATCTTGGTATACAGCACACAAAACATACAAAATGTGTCTAGTTAGATCTAGAATTTAGGTTCCATCAGTACGTTAAAAAGACTCTAATATCAGTAATCTGTTGGTTACCATGTCAGTGAAATAGTAATTTAGATTCTTATTATAACCAAGTAATTTTCATTTGATGGTTCATAAATTGGAGATCTGAGTCCAGCAGTGGACAGCTGAGATGCATGGAACAATCATTTCTCTCTCACACTCAATGACAATCCTCTCCCTGTCAGAAGGAGGAACACTGGAGGCAGAGGTTAAAGAAATCTTACACTAGTGTCTGCTATATGTTATTGCTCATACTAAAGAGACAAGGTGGGTGAGGTAATATCTTTTATTGAACCAACTTCTGTTGGTGAGAGAGAAGCTTTCAGACTACACAGAGCTCTTCATCAGGTCAGCTTTGTGAAGCTCAAAAGCGTGTCTCTCACCAACAGAAGTTGGTCCAATAAAAGATATTACCTCACTCACCGTGTGTCTCTAATATCCTGGGACTGACACAGATACAACTCTGCACTGCTCATACTACACCTTTTCAGTGAAAACAGGAATTCAGTTTCTGATATCAACAATCTGGCACAAAACTCCTCTCTCTTTAAAATAATAAGTAAAAAATATCTGTGACTCTAACTCCTCTTATGGAAGAAAATAAGAGATTGAAATGTCTTCTAAAGACAAATCAAGGATTAACAACTCCAGGTAAGAAGATCCCGACTCTAGTGTAAACAAAAAACTCCTAAACCTAAAAGCAGTCTTTGCAGCATCTTTAACCTTCAAATACCTACTTAAAAAATTTAATAGATACAAAAATGTTATAGGAGATAGTGTATCCTACTTCTTTCCATGCTGTAATTACAATAGAGTATTAATTATAAATAATTATGATTTAGCCAGCATTTCATGTGACAAGTGCACATTTTTCAAGAATTACTGTATTACTTCTATACTGATTTACCACCCCAATCAAAACTCCCGTTTTTTTGGGGCAAGGACAAAAGCCGCCCTGGCACCTATCCACTACACTTATTGCATGGCTAGGTGATGTAAAGCAATCTGATTTCTAAGATGCAACATTCTTCCTCATACATTCACTTTTGCTTTACTGTAAACTTGCTCAGATTGTTCTCTGGGAATCCAAAGCAACCTACTGCCAAAATAAGGATACTTGCCACAACTGAAATGAGCAAGATTGGAGGAAATAAACTCTCATGCAAAGCTGAAGACAATTATAGCAGGCATTTTCTTAGTAAACTAAGAACAAGTTGGAAGATTGAAGCTGGACTCAGACAAATAGTTTTGAATTTGCTTAGGTTCCTCAAATATTAGTGAATCACGACAAAAGCATCAAACATTAAGTGAACTGAAAAACAAAATTCTATCTATATAGGTCTTATTTCCATTTTATTTTTTAAGCCATGTATTTGGAAAAAATACTACAGTAATTTTGAAGGAGGGAGGAACATTATTGTGGTGTTGATCAGCCATTAACACTCTCTCTCAAACAGACTCAAAGTATTACCTTTGTATAACCTACAATAGACAGCCCCCCAAACTGAAGCAAATACTCACCAGCAACCACACACCACACAACAAAAACACCAACCCAGGAACCTATCTTTGCAAAAAAGCCCATTGCCAACTCTGTCCACATATCTATTCAGGGGACACCATCATAGGGCCTAATCACGTAAGCCACACTATCAGAGGCTCGTTCACCTGCACATCTACCAATGTGATATATGCCATCATGTGCCAGCAATGCCCCTCTGCCATGTACACTGGCCAAACTGGACAGTCTCTACGTAAAAGAATATATGGACACAAATCAGACGTCAGGAATTATAACATTCAAAAACCAGTCGGAGAACACTTCAATCTCTCTGGTCACTCCATTTCAGACCTAAAAGCTGCAATTCTTCAACAAAAAACCTTCAAAAACAGACTCTAACGAGAGACTGCTGAATTGGAATTAATTTGCAAACTGGACACCATTAAATTAGGCTTGAATAGAGACTGGGAGTGGATGTGTCATTACACAAAGTAAAACTATTCCCCCCCACACACACACACTGTTCCTCAGACGTTCTTGTCAACTGCTGGAAACGGCCCACCTTGATTATAACTACAAAAGGTTTTTTTTTTCTCTCCTGCTGGTAATAGCTCACCTTAACTAATCACTCTCCTTACAGTGTGTACGGTAACACCCATTGTTTCATGTTCTCTGTGTATATAAAATCTCCCCACTGTATTTTCCACTGCATGCATCTGATGAAGTGAGCTGTAACTCACGAAAGCTTATGCTCAAATATATTTGTTAGTCTCTAAAGTGCCACAAGTACTCCTTTTCTTTTTGCGGATACAGACTAACACGGCTGCTACTCTGAAACCTATAATAGAGAGACAGCTTATGGCAATTTGCATTGGACTGATTATAGTCAGAGTAAAAAAAAGAAAATCAGTATTCTATCCCTTTTTATTTACTAAAGAAGAAATGTTTTGAAATCTTATCTTTAAAGAAAATCAAATTATGTTTTTCTAAGGATTCTGGCGACTAGATCCCTCACAAACACCATGTCTTAAACACATACACAAGTACATACTGAAAGTACTCTTCTAATTTATTAGGGCTATGATTAAGAAATCTGGAATGCTGGAATTGTGAAAACACACTTAGAAACAGCAGCAATTATCCATTTATGTCACCCATGAGGGAGGAATCAGACTATTTTTTAAAAGAAAAACTACTGTAATTCAGTCTTAAGAGAAGAACAATAAATAATCAAGTACAAATGCACTACTTGAGTTTCAATGACCAAAGCACATCTCCAGTAGAATAGACAATATACTGTTATCTACTCCATAATTAGCTGTATTAGTTAACTTTTAACAAACAGGTTAGAAATTTTATTTTGAAGGAGGATCTGTGACACAGTATATGTAGTTTTTTTCCCCTTACAGATTCACCACTAAAGTCTGTGAAATGGTGAGCACCTTCTGTTTCCATTGACCAATAGGAAATGAGTGGGCTCAATATTACAAAGGATTTGGCCCATAAAAAGCTTTTTAAAAATAACGTACAGTGGATTCAATTAAACTGGATGACTTGGACTTGTACACTACCCATATCTCTTACCTGATAGGGCTGAAAGGCACTATCTTCAGTTACAAAATCCAGTTGTTTGTCCACAAGGAATTCTACTGCAGTGATTGAACTGTACACACTTTTTCCAACCAAGGGCTTGAATGTCTGAAAAAATAAAATGAACAAAGCTAAGAATTTCAAAGAACCAAGATAAGATTTGGCTCCTCCTTTACCCCATTGTTCCAGCAAATATAAAGTCACATGTGTTATGATAACCCAGTTAATGCTTAATTATCTCTTGCTCATTCAGAACAACTAGTCATTTAAGATAGGAACCTGAATGTATTTTGCTGCTTTGTTTGTGCTGTCAGTGGAAAGACTAGGGTGAGAACACAGAACTGCAATACATAATCTTCCTTGTCCACATTGTTGTTGAGCAAGAGAGTGTTTACCACAGAAGATCAATGTTCCATTTCAGAGCACAGGATTTTACCCTGGCCACACAGCTGCATATTCAGGTCGTCTCTTTCAGCCTGCAGGTCAGGCTTGCACAGCAGCATCTGCTTAAGACAACATGGTGGAAGGAAATGCAGGCATGAGACTGCACCCTTCATCTCTGCTGAATTCTCTTCCACCATGCTTGGTCAGTTTCCCCATTCTCCTGTTCTCTGACACTTATATTGCCTCTCCTACTTTCATCTTCCCTTCTGCACTCCCTCCAGGCTACATTACTCCTTCCCCTACCAGCAATCAGACTCAGCTGCTCCAACACAGCAGCCTCAGACAAAACAGCTTTTAAGCCTCCAGTGACATGATCTTCTCTCTCCTTGGAGGGCTTCTTCCACACTTAGAGAGAGAACTATCAGCTCCTGCACACTGACTCAGAAGGATGTGCTTCTCCCAAGTGGAAATTCTGCCGCCTCCTCTGGCTCCAAAATGCTTTCGTACTCTCCCATTTAGTGCAAGAAGGAGAAACTTACAGAGAATGAGTGGGAAGAAAATATAACTGGGGAAGAAGGTTCCCCTTGAGCAGTCACTCTGATCAGTGGGGGTGGAATTTCCCGGACCAGAAAAAGTCTAGTGACAGTGTGACTGGACAGGGGTTTACTAAGAGGAGGAGTTAGATGACAGATTGGTGAGAGGGAATCCCGGGAAAGTGACTGAGGGTAGCGGAAGGAGATATGATGAGGTTGTGAAAATGGGCTGACAGTAGAAAGAGGAAGTGATTAAGGGACCGGGGGAAGACAAGAAAGGGGACTTTCAGCAAAGAAAGTGCAAAATGCAACAAAAAAAAAGAAGGGAAAGGAAGAGCAGATGAAGAAAACTGTACAAGATAGAAAATCAGGAATGAGGGAGTACAGGCAATAAAAGGAAAATACATCAAAACCGAGAACGTAAGGTAAGAATACAGGAGGAAAAAGGAAAAAATAAGAAATATACATGCACTCAAAATGTATAATATAGAGATTAGTGAAAATGCCACATATGTGAGAGAGTATGTGTGCAAGTGAGGGCGAACAGATAGCTAAAATAACGTGCCTGGGACAATCACACACAGAATTTTACTTCGGTCACCTAAACAGTGCAGCAATCATAATCTACACTGATATGCTGAACATGAAACAAGAAAAACTGGGAGCTAGCATCTCTGTAGCACCACTCCATTAAAACGTCTAGTATCTCACCAACCAGGCAGGGGCTTCTCCATTATGAATCACTGTTCCACAACATGACACGCTGAATCTGTCTCTCCAACCCCCCCCCCTTTTTTTTTCCAGTTGAAGTGCAAATAAGAAATTTCACACTTGCTTTATTTATCTAAATCAAAATAGGAACATACTATGAAATCATCCTAAAAACAGACTTATTTCTTCTAGAAAAAGAATTCACTGTACTAATAACATCTCTAAAATAATAGAAATGGAAACAAAACCCCACCCTCTTAAACACTTCCTTTTAGACCTGTTGTGCAGACTTCATTCTGCACAAAACACAACTGGAAGACAAATTCACTTCACTGTTATTCATTTACAAATTAAGAATACCATCACCAGAGGTTACTATGTTTTATTAGGGTGTTGTCTTGTTACTGGTATCGGTAAAAAAATAAAAAAAAACCTGCAGAGTTTAGCAGGTCTGGCACTTATACAGCAAACAAGGAGACATATTCCCAGAGCCATGTATTAGTTTATTTTAACTATGTCCTATTTGGGGGAAGGGAGCTACTTTCTCTATATTTACCATGCAGATTTAGCATGCTACATTGCTCGTTTCTGTATTTTCTCAATTATAATCCCTTCTATTACTGTCTCGGAGAAGGAAAAAACTCATCAACCAATCAGCAGTCCTCAAAAGTATGATAGCCGCAAGAGATTATTTGAGGGAGAGGAATGAAGATGAGAAGGGGCAGAAGGAAAGGAAGAGAGAGAAAAGAAAGAATGTGCTGGAATGTTGGGCAATCATGGATCCTCAATGGTTTGTAATTATGTAACTTCTAATACTTTACAGAATTCCTTTACTCAAGTTGTTTACGTATAGCTGGCCTTGGAATAGTTAGTCTTTTGAGTCAGTAAAGAATGGAGTTCAAACCCTATAATCTGGAACAAGCCGTGTGTGCCAAAATAAGTTTTAAAGAACAAGCAGATTAATTTAACAATTCTGATGGTTTAGTTTTTCTATTTACTGATTAGCATCTGCATATTTACATATACTCTACTTCTTCTTCAAACTGATTTTTTTACATTGCCTTAAAAATTTAAGTCAACAAAAATGATTCTGTATACATATATCTGTACATAGAATGTAATTAACTAAACAACAACAACAACAACAACTATCTGGAGTGTGACTTAATGCTTGTCTTTGAGCAATACTACATAGTAAATTACATATAAAACACCAGTTTATCTGATTGCAGGTATTGTATGAACTGATCCCAAATCATGTATCTGTGAATGTGGTTCTCTACTCAGAAAAGTAATTTAATACCTACTAATTTAGTTTCTTTAACCCCCTTAATAGGCCAGCCCAGACAGTCTGGGAATATAAGTCCTCCTACAAGCAGACAGACAGAAAATAAACCAAAACTGTGCAATGCCACACCTCCCTAGAACAGGGGTGGCAGGCCAGCTGAATGTGCTTAGCTTGAAATTTCCCAAGCAGTAATGGAAAACATTCTTATATAAAACATCTATAAAGAGAAGTCAGAATTCTTGGAAAAACAGTCCAGATTCCATCAGTGAGACTCCAGAACTGGAATGTAGTAATGGATTTGGAGAAGCAAAGCATTAAGTAAAAACACTGTCATTCTTCAATTGTTTCTTCATTTTTCTACCTGCCAGCACAGACAGTGGGAATTCCAGTAAGTAGTATCCCATGCCACAAGAGACATAAAATGGGTTTAAAAAAAAAAAAAAAAAAAAACACAAAACCTGAGAGACTAATCAACTACGGCATGAAGAGACTCAGCGATCAGAGGTTAGCAAGTCAAATATATAATGACAAGAAAATACATACAAGGATGTCCAAGTGGCCTCTTTACAAGACTATAGAAAAAAAGCTTCTTTACAAACCACAAAGTCTCTTGAGAAACACGTCTATGTGCTGGAAATGGGAAAAACTGAACATCTTCAGCCTACAACCAATCCTCCTTTACACAGGCAACACCACATAGCTTTCCCTTTTTATTTCTTGTAGCTATATGATTCTAGGACTTAAAACCCTAAAGGCCTCAATTAAGCAAAGCACTTAAGCACATACTTAAGTCTATATCTATTCAAAACAGCACATAGGCGCATGATTAACTTTAAGCAACATAGGACTTCGGAGTTTTTCTGAATTGGTGCCTCCAATCCTGTTTATTTTACTGCATTGTAATCCAGTGCTTGGTCAAAAGAAGTTCCATGGATACAAATGCTTTAGTTTCTTTATTACCAATGTCATTAATAATTAATATATATAGTGCCTAAATTGACTTGCTCCTTTGTTACATCATCAAATAATGATTAATACAGCTTTGTACCAGTGCATGCAGCAAAGTACCTGCCTGGAGGGGGCATCTAGCATAGCTCTCAGGCTAACACCACCATATAACTTTCAGGCTTTTGTGACCTTGATGCAGAAATTGGGTGGGTTAACATATTTAATAAATTACTCTCATTGCCTAACAGAGGTTCTCAAACTTTTTCATATTGTGGGTCTTGTAGACAAATTCCCCTCACCTCTCCAATCCCACAAACCATCTCACCCATTTATGATCACTGTAACAACTATAGATATTGCTTACATAAAGTAGTAGTATCAAGAAAATGTATAGGGTATTTTTAGATCTATTTAACCCAATTAAGCAGCTGGAAACAAAGTAGTCCACTACTATGTGACCAACCAGCTCTCTGAAGACCATCAGCAAGCGCACAGAGGGCACCAGTGGGGTCCATGGACCTCAAACTTGAGAACTGCTGTCTATAGAACGGTTTCAGAGTAGCAGCCGTGTTAGTCTGTATTCACAAAAAGAAAAGGAGTACTTGTGGCACCTTAGAGACTAACAAATTTATTTGAGCATAAGCTTTCGTGAGCTACAGCTCACTTCATCGGATGCATATAATGCACATAAATAATAGAATATTATTTTTAGAATGTCTACATTATTACAGTGGCTAATTTTCATTGCAAGGAATACTCAAGTTATAGCTGAATAAATAATTGTGTGGTTAGTTCATTAGGGTATTTTCAAATATTTAATATGAATTAATATTATTACATCTTGTTTAGGTGGGTATTGAACTCAAATGCCTAAAGCCCCACTCTTCAGCTCACACTAAGGTCATTTAGGTATTCTTCTTATACGGTGTATTGGCCTTGTTAAAATACCCATTTGTCTAGTAAACATTTACAGCATTTTATCCATTAAAAAGTATTGAAATTAAATAACTGTTACTGTTTTTAACTAAAAGTATAACATTAATATTCACCAGTTTTTGCTTTCTTTAGCAAAAAAATACAGAAAACTTGATACATTTTTTATTTAAAACTATAATACTTGAAAAGATCATTCACACTAATTTTATATATGCTAGTAATTAAACTTACTTTTCTATATATTATTTTCTAGTCAAACTGTTTAATTAAGATAACACAAACACTGGCACGTTCTCATTATGCTGCTTCATCATTAAACCTCCAAACAGCTATATTTTTTTCCCAGTAGCTGTTTGTTGCCATGATTTATACTCAGAAGTAATTTTATCAAGTAGCAAAAGATAAAGGATAAATAAAATGGGTTTTGAAATTCAAGCTCATTTCTTATAACCTCTCTCATATAAAAGAACCACAGGTTGTTGTATTTCCTGTGAGAGAGCTAGTCATTTTCCAATTTGAAAAACACATAATTTAGGACACATCCCAGCTTTTCAACTTAGGTCAAAGGGTTCTGGGAGTAATGTTTAACAACTGTTAGTACCGGCTAAAACTAAAATTATTAGAACCTCAGGGGTAATTAACAAGAGTTTCCAATTCTTTTAGGCCAAACTGGTGGGGCATTTTTGTTTTTGATATATCAAGCTGTGATATACACAAATTCCTTCAACTATTATTTAAATAATTTGTTTCTACCATAATACACAAGTTCTACGGTACTAAATGACCTGAATCTACAAAGAGGTAAACTAGATATTTACATTTAAGTAAATGCACTGATTTCATAAGTAAAAAAAAATTTAAGTATTTCACACACAAAAAAAATCATGACACACATACCTTTATAACCAACTAAATACATTCCGATATACAAATTTATTTTAGTATTTACTACATGCACTAGATACATTTTCATCTATGAATAATTTCTAACATGTTCTTCAAAAAAAAATGAAGGGCACATCTAAAATCATTTAAATTCAACATACACCCAGTTTTAAGTGGCAAACAATGTATCCATTATTCATCTAAATACTTAAGTCATCAGAAGCATAATCACATGTTCTACTAACATGCCAACACACCATCTTCATATATGAAAACAAGAAATTATGTATGCATTTATTTTAATAAAGCAAAAACTTAAAATTCTGCTAACAGTATTCTGGCTTTTCCAGTGAATTAGTACTAAATATTTTATCGGTCTAAGTGCATTTGGAATGTAAAGAAATGTAAATAGAACATGTGCATAATAAGTAAGTAATTCAAGACTGGGCAGATCTATCATTCTGCTAGGTACTTCTACAGCCTTAGGGAGCTGCTATCTGATGAAAGTCACTGTGGAATACAATTCTGGCCACAAAACAGCCTAGAATTCAATACTAATGCAGAAGACTGTTAAAGTAACAGAAAAATTGCTTTTATATTCTATATTCAGCGCTGGAAAAGAATATCTACCTACTGGTTACGTAAATGGCACTAACATGTTAACTAGAATATCACATACTGAACCAAACTACAATAAATTCCCAATAGTGTGTGGATGTCTGCCTTATTATGGCCTACCACTACATAGGAAAAATGCTTAGAACAACTGTATCCTGTTTGGAGTTCCATGGTGCACTACATTCCATTCACATGAGAAAAAGCAGACCAGATGAGCCTTCCCTGAAAGGCATTTTTAAAATAAATCAGCCACAGTCCTTACAACACAATTGAGCTGCTCAACACACACCATGTTGAAAGCACACCATTTAAAATGTAACAGGAAATACATACATCGTTTACAATATTTTTTCCATGATTTTTTAATTTTGACAATACTCAATCCTTTAAATATTTTTAGAAAACTACCTATATAAAAATAGGTTTTTGTTGACACCTTTTGCATCTCACAAATACGAGGTTTGCAAACAAACATTAATATAACCAATACCTTAATATGATACTGCAAGTTTTATTTAACATAACATTAGTGTCCTGTAGGAATGTCAAATCTAACCTCTCAGCCAGACAGGGCTTTGGAACAACCACCACAGTTGTTAGAAAATACCTGGGGTGCTATTAGAAGAAAAATCAGCATATCTGGAATAAAAGTTAAACTGTTTAAAAACACTGAGTGAAGTAAGGGCAACACAATACACAGCCTACCAGCAGCTTCTTATACTGTATCTTTTTATATATATCTATTATTCCTTTCTCAATGTCCTAAGAGAACTGAGTTTTATTAAAACTATTTTTAAAGTGAAATACTGTTTTGCTATAGTTCTAAAACTGAGAAATCTCAAATAGCCCATTCCATACTCAGTGAAGAAAAAATGTATCCAAAACTTAAGTATTAATTCAAAAAAGACAAGAAAAGAACAAAATATAAATCTTACTTTGTCCTCGACAGTCTCAAAGTAGCTTTCTTACAAGTCATGGCAGTCAGATAGCTGGTAAATCTCCCATTTGTTCTAGAACAGTGTTTTCACAGGATCTCACCCACTCATACACACCACTTTAGTCTTCAAAATCAAAAGAAAATGTTTTTTAATCAACTATTTCCGGATTCACTTGCATCTTTGACACTGAACATTCAGAAAAGCTAAGAAATGAAAATCAAGCCCAGGCTGTAACCTAACAAGTACTCGACGAGCAAATCCTGTCTCCGTCTCAGCCCTGGCACGGAGGCGGAGTACAACTCGGTCTTTGTCATCAACAGTGTGGTGTTAACGACTGAGAAATCCTGCAGCTGAAGCACTATTGCGTCCCCAGATCTGGGTCATGATAATTTCTGCCGAGCCTGCTTACATAACCAAGCAGACACTCCAAACAGACAGCACATCGAGACAGCAGCTAGATATCCACAGAAAAAAAGCCTCTCGAAGGATACTTCTCTCTGTCTGGAAACACAGTGCAATAGCTTCCAGCAGCGCAGACACCCAAATGAGAAACCAGCTCTTTGCTTAGGGCATGTTGCAAGAAGGGAAGAGGCGGTGCTCTGTAAACTGTAACTAATCCCCCGTCACAGGTGGTGATGGAGTCACTTCCAGCACGAGTCACATTACTGATTACTCATTTGGCTGGCCAGAGAGAGTGGGTCATAATTTTAACTACAGACAAAGCCAGACTAGTGGCGAGACTGACAGCTCAAGTTTACCGTCCTTGCCATACAGCAAATGCAGATATCAAGTTTTCACTTTCCCGATTTACTTGAAAGAGACAGGATTTAAGAATACAAATGATAGGCCTCTGGTGTCTGTCTCGCTCCTAAAGGAGAATGTCAATTTGGATTCTAACACCCTAGCCATTCTACAATTTTATAGCAAACTGCTACTAAACAATTCTGATTTCCTAAACTGTTTTAGATAATGAACAAGAACCGGTATTGGATCTAACTCTCAAAACAATCTAATCTTTAATTGTTAGCAAAGATAAGTAAAATGCAATTTGTGCAGTGTATTAGTATTTTACAAAATCTAAGCTTTCTTTCTTTCAAATCTCAGTGTAATAAACAATGTAAACAGCTTTGATTCTGATTTTTTTTTAAAGAAACACACCAGAAACCTAATTTAGTTTGCTGTTCATTCACTATTATTATTATAAAAGTGCCAACAAATAGCCCTAAAACTGGGGAGGGGGAAAAAAAGATGGGTGCAGGATAACAGCTTTAATACGGGACTGATTTAAGACCAACATGCACTCAGATCAGAAGACGGTAAGGTAAAGTACATTCACAGCCAGGGGATTAAGCTATACCTCTTTTGCTGCTACAAGCCAACCACACTGCAAGATGAAATGGATTTGTGAAGTCTGGCAGGGTTTTACTATTTGGAAGCCCTTTAGTTTCCCACAAGATATGTTAACAGTTTATAACTGATGCAAAAGAAAAGGGGAGTTTTAAGTGTACATTTTTCCCCTCACTTTCTGAATACAACCTCCTAGCTGCTCTCCACTGCCAAATATTTACAACTCAATAAAAATGTGTGTTTTGGTGCTTTTGTACAGGAATTGCCAACTTATATAGTTACAACAAAAAAAAAGACATGACAGATTTTATTTGATAACTTGCCATAAATTACTGTAAATTTGATTCTACATGCTTTGTGCTTTTATTAATTATCGTTTGCATTAAAAACAGAACGAACAATGCACCAGACTTTATAAAGAGGAAAAAAAGTGTGTGAAGTGCAGTATCTAATATAAAAAACTGTTTCCAAACAATTATTCTAAAAATTCAGCAGTTATGCTCAATCTACTCTTCAGTTTTAGTTCACATACACAGCAGGTAGAAAAAATCATAAGGAAGGCTGGGATTACCAAACATACAGGCATTATTTCCTCCAAACTCTTTAAACAAAAAACAGTGGTACATTCTTTATTTTATGGAGGTCCGGGGAGGGGGACAGTTTGCCAAGAAAATAATATGAAATCAATTCTTGACTACCCCTGTTCTCATACTGAATTATTCCAAATGACAGACATAATAGTGAACTGGAATGCAATAAATATACCAAGACATGAAACCATAAAATTATGTGAGGTTAAAAATTAAAGGTGAACTGAAAGGTCTTTTGCCCACTAAAGACATTCTTCAGGGTAGGGTTTCTTCCATAGCAGTTCACGATACCTTATACACAAAACCAATGCATCAAACCATGATATCTGTGCTCACTTTAGGACATTACCTAGCCTAAATTAAGGCTGCATAACTGCACTTTAATTCAACGGGATTCTTATCCTCTCCTCAGAAATAATTTGAATTTTGATATTCCTTGGCCTTCTAGGCCTGCCAGTTCCAAGTGACAGAATCGGAATGGCTCAACCCAATTGCCACATATGGCAATCAGGGTTTTAGGAATGTTTTAAAAGACATTTCTGATACCTGCAGACTGGATAACTGTTTGATTTCAATAGCTAGAGAAATCAATTTAAACAGGCTGCATGGACCCCAAATTACACCTTTAGCAGAACGCACCCAGGGAAAGGTGATTTCAAGGGGTCTATTGGACTGAACAAACCTCTTCACAATCAGAGTTATCTGAATGTGTGGGGAAATGTTTAGGAGGGATGGATAGTACCTTCTTCCACCACTGGCAGATGATCAGAGGTGGAAGGTCTCCTAGATATACTTGGCCCTGCCTTAGTACAGGGGGCTGGACTAGATGACCTCTTGAGATCCAGTCCTACAATTCTATGATTTTATACTCCTAACCAGCAGTCAAAGATATGAGAGCTCTTCCTCACCCCCACCAAAGAAACATTTTAAAATAAAAACTTTAGTCACATTAACGTCACTAGATTTTCCTTCTGCTATCTTTTTTTTTTTTTTTGGAACATTTCAACTACTTTCACCAACAGCAAGATTGGTCATGAGAAGAGATGGCAGTAGAGAAAGAGAAACAGCACTTCTTTAGACTTTATTTACATCAACTTCATACATTTCTTGAGATGCTCATCAATTCTCTGGCACTGAGCAGAACTTCCCTCACTCCCTTATGCTTCAGGGATAATCATATCAAATAGTTTAGCTCTGTGAAAGCTTCTCGTATTGACATGACTTGGAGTTGTTGGCTCAGCACCTATAAAAATCAGGGCTTTAGCTATTAGCGATATCAGCAGCTCTTTCAGGGGAAACAGAACCTTGGCTTCCCAACTTGGCAAGCAAGCAAGCAAGCAACAAACAGCAGTATTTTGTTTTGAAATTATTATTTTTAATTCTATACCTGCACTAGGCTAATACTTCGCGATCTTGGTTTTTAAAAAGCATTTTAGTTCAACCTTTAATAAGATGACTGTAGTTGTAGACCTCCCTAAAGAAAAATATACTGCTACTTCTCTTACTAACTACTTCCATTCACCTAGGCCTTCCCCCGCACCCCATTTACTAAGCCTTTCAGTAAGAGTTCCACTGCTGCAATTTATTCCAGTATTGAAACAACTGGAATATGCCTGTTACAAAGCACAATATATTTTTGTGATATTTAATTACGGAAATTCTGAACTCTCTGCACAACATCTGTCACAAGGCAGACAATTCTTAATAATGTCCAAGGCAGGCACTTGTTAAAATATAAATCACAAGGCTGTCTGGAGGGTTGACAAGTTTGAGTGTTTGGACAAAGCTTTATTAATAGACTGCAACTTAATAACAAAGAAAATTAATATCTACTATGGCAATGCTTTTGCACACTAACGAAAATATTTTGCTAAAAATACTTAACTAGAACCACATATGCATGGAATAGTAGCTAAAAGTAAATGATAAATTAATTTCCATTTTAATATTTTATTTTACAGTGTTCTCAATGAAAATCCACTAACCATGCTAAGGACCTCTATATTCTGAGATAGTTAAAACTGGTGCAAACAGCTACAGTAGGTCCGCTGCACCAATATAACGAGATTTATACCAGTGTGGCCTACTCTTGTAACTTACAAATATTTTTGTAAAACCAGTGTTATAAAACCACTGAAGATAAAATTAATATATCACTTAAAAATGAGGGTCTTGTAACATGGAATATGTAGGTGACTTATTTCTGAGACTGATAGAAAACACTAATATCTGAGTTTGTTGTTGAAAAACACAAACTTATACACTTGAACAGCAGCTTACTTTACAGTTATATACATTTCAGCACTAGTTTAAATCAGCATTTGCTTCATTTCACAACCAGGCATAAACGCTGTCCAACGATCCATATCATAAACTTAAAAAACAGAGCTGTCTTTGTTCCTTGGCACTGCCAGTCCCCTATGGAATCAAGCAGCACACACAACTGCAGTTGGCAAACAATCCATGACCTTCATTTACTGTCTTGGCTTAATGCCATAGGATTCATGTGTTACTGGTAACATAGTGTACCTATTTTACAGAAAAACCTTCAAACTAGCTTAAAATCTATGAAAAGTATCCAAACATTTCAGCCATTAAAGAAAACTGTATCATAATTTGTAAATTTTGCTACTATTAAAAATTTCTTTGGTATAGTCCAAGAACACACCCAACTCTTTTAATCTGATTAGACAGACAGACAGACAGAGACATGAGACAATGTATTTTTCAGATTTTGTGTTTTTAGAATTTGGGATAAAAAAATCTACGTGAAATAATATAACAGCAATTTCAGTTTTACAATTAATTTTTTAACCCATTCACAAAGATGGGAGGGAGGCACTTTGTAACCAGTTTGATTATTTCTCCAAGTAATCTTTAAAACTTTCCTTACTCAAAGAAAGCAACATACAATAGTTGCATGTTCAATGCATTTTCAGTCATGTTTGTTCATTCAGGTCCTACCCAAATTTTGAACAATATTTATATACAAAACTACAAGGGGAATGTTCGTTATTGGCAGGGGCAGCACCTCATTCAGCTTCTTTGTTGTAGCGGAGGAAGAGGAGGAGTCTCAATGGCAAGCTGAACCTCATATCTGCAAGATGTCTGAGCCAGCATTGCAACTGTGAGCCATTGGCCTTCAGGTAGGCTTCTGGCATAACAGCCAGAAAACAGCATAAGCATGGGTAAATTAAAAGCATACATGGCACACCAGGAGCTTTATGGTTTACCTCTGTTTATTTGGGTTGAGGGTGAAGTTAAGAGGTTCAGCTTCAATACAGTGCATATCAACATAAATTTATTTATTAAGTGCATTATCGTAATGCCCAGTCATTGATCAGGAACGCCTTTTGGTAGGTGCCATACAAACAGACTAAAAAGATGGTCCTCACCCCGAAGAGCTTACAGTCCAAATATAAAACAAGAGACAATAAAACGTAAGCAGACAGACTAAAAGGGGAGTACATCCTTGACCCATCAGCTGTCTTCCACCCAGTCGACCATGCTCTTCTTCATGAAATCTTGTCCTCTGGTGGCTTCTGTGACTCTGTCCTCTCCCGGTTCTCCTCCAACCTCTCTAATCACTCCTTCAGTGTTAACTTCAGAGGATTCTCAACATCCCCTCCCACTTTCTGTGGGGGTTCCAAAGGACTCTGATCTTGATCCCCATTTCTCTTCCCTCTACATTTTATCTCTAGATAATTTCATGTGCAAACACAAATTCAACTATCATGTCTAAACTGACCATTCAGATTTCCTCTCTACTCCAGACCCCATCTCCTTCTGGCCAAACTGAAATCTCAACTTGTTTCTCTGACATCTCTTTTTGGATATCTAGCTATCAGCTCAAGCTCTACATGACTAAAAAGAGCTCAATCTCCCTCCCTGCCACTTCCTTTCTTGATCACTGTGGACACAACACTATTGTTCTGCTGGTCATTCAGGCCCATAACCTGCGTGGCATCTCTGACTCAGACCTCTCCCTAGGTCTTCACTTCCAGGCTACGTCCAAATCTTGAAGAATCTTTCTTCATAACACCTCAAAGATACTGCCTTATCTGCCCAGTTAAAACTCTTGTACAGACTCTTAATGTGTTTTGATTATTGCAACATTCTTCTTTCTGGCTTTGACTAATGTAATCTTGCCCCGTTCACATCCATTCAGAATGCTGCTGCAAAGATCATTCTTCTAACAGGTCACTTTCACCATTCTACCCCTCTAGTTGAATCCCTACATTGGTCCCTCTTTTATTTCACAAATGTAAGCTATTTGTCTTCACTTTCTACTCCTGGGGGAATTCTGCGCCAAAAAATTAAAAATTCTGCACACAATATTTTAAAATTCTACAAATTTTATTTGTCAATAAATAAATGTGGCTCCACCATGGCAGTGGGGAGCACAGGCCACTGGCTGCATTGAAGTGAGAAATCACCCTGAAGCCTCCACCTCTCCTGGTACAGGAACTCAGCAGTGAGGCTGCACCTGACCCTGACACAGTTCAAGGGCTGGGCCTGCCCCAGAAATAGCCCCAGGCCCTGCCCCTCTGTGCCAGGTGTGGGTGGGTCGACTCAGCCCAGCAGGCTCCAGTGGGTGGAGGGGTTTAGTGTGGGGGGGATCCAGGCATGGGGTGAGAGGTTTCAGTGCGGGGCAATCTGGGTGAGGGCAGCTCAGTGGGAGATCTGGATGCACAGAGGCTCATTGCGGGGTTCCGGGTGCAGGGGCAATGGGATCCAGGTAAAGGGGATTCAGGTAAAGTTGGCTGGGGCTCAGGAGGAGGGGCTTGGTGTGTGGAGATGGGGCTCGGGGGGGGGGGGGGAGATGCGGGTGCTGGGGGAGTGGGGCTTGACGTGGTGAGTGTCCAGGTGCAGCTGGTTGGGGATCACTGGGGTGGAGGAGTCTCAGAGGGGTACAAGTTTAGAGAGGTAGAGCTTGTCAGGGTGAGGGTTCGATGGGCCTGCTTAACAGGGGAGCCCCAGCTGCTGCCAAGGGGACGCCACATGCTGGGCTCCCGCTTTCCCCTATCCCCTTTTCTTCTGCATTCCCCTCCCTCTGCCCTCCCCACTGCCTCTTCCCCTCACCCCTCCCTACCCAGCCCCACCGTGGACAATCACTGTTGCAAGAATAGAAAACAGGAAGGTTCCCAGCACACAGAAGGGGAACGACTAGCACTAGGACCCAGGAGGCAGCGTTCAGCTGCAGAGTCAGCAGAGCCGAGACACAGCCTCCTTCAGCTGGGCAGCTCTGTGCTTGCAGAATGATGGGGGGCAGTGGCATGTAAGCCCGTGAGCCCCCCCATACCTCACCTCTGTTTGGAGGGGGCCATCCCCCCCCCCCGCGAAAGTGCGCCCATGGTCAACCTCTGCCCTTCCCCCCTCCCCCAGTGCAGCTTCCCTTTGCTTCCTTGCCATTTTCTGCAGGGAAACACAGGAAATCTTTGGGTGGGGGAGGGTGTTTTCTGTGGGTGTGCAGTCACAGAGAATCCCCCCAGGAGTAACTTTCAAGACCCTTCATGACCTATCCCCAACCTACCACTTATCTCTCATTCACGATCAAGATGTCAACTCCTCCCTGTGATGAAACCAAGATGCCAGCCTCCACTGCCCACTAGTTACATCAGGGGTGGGCAAACTTTTTGGCCCGAGGGCCACATCTGGGTGGGTAAACTGCTTGCAGGGCCGGGGCAGGGGGCTGGGGTGTGGGAGGAGGTGTGGTGTGCAGCAAGGGGCTCAGGAAAAGGGGTTGGGGCAGAGGAGGGGTGCGGGATGTATGAGGGGGCTCAGGGAAGGGGGTTAGGGTGCAGGAGGTTGAGGTGCAGGAGGGGTGCGGGGTGCGGCAGGGGCTCAGGACAAGGAGTTGAGGTGCAGGAGGGGTGCGAGGTGCAGGAGGGGCTCAGGACAAGGAGTTGAGGTGCAGGAGGGGTACGGGGGGCCTCAGGGTGGGGAGCTGGAGTGCAGGAGGGATGCGGGGTGCAGGCAGGGGGCTTAGGGCAGGGAGTTGGGGAGTGGGTCGCAGGAGGGGTTCAGGCTCTGGCCCAACGCCACTTGCCTAGAGCGGCTCCGGGGTGGCAGCAGCGTGCACGGTGGCCAGGGAAGGCTCCCTCCTTGCCTGCCTGCCCTGGCTCCGGCCCCTTACCACTCCGGGAAGCGGCTGGCACCACGTCCCTGTGGCCCCTAGGGAGGGGGTGCAGAGGGCTCCTCGTGTTTCCCTTGCCTGTGGGTATCTCCCCCGAAGCTACCATTGGCCATGGTAACCTGTTCCTGGCCAATGGGAGCTTTGGGGGAGGTACCCACAGGCAAGAGCAGCGTGTGGAGCTCTCTGCCGCCCCACCCCCATGGGCTGCAGGGATGTGGTGTGGCCACTTCCAGGATTGGCGTGGAGCCTGCGGCGGTGGCAAACCAGCGGGCCAGATCCAAAGCCCCAAGGGGCTGGATTTGGCCCGCGGGCTGTAGTTTCCACACCCCTGAATTACATTTTTAAACAAGCACCTTCGGGCTTCCTATCATGCTTGGGAGAAGTTCCCCGTGAACATCTGTCTAACTAATTCATTGTCTCCCTTCAGATTCCTCCTTAAAACGTTCTTTCTGTGATGCCGACAAAAGAAATGGAAAAGTTAGGCTGCTGAGGTGCTGAGATCATTGCCTGTCATGCTGACCAGAGCCTCATTGTTTTCTTATAGTCCCCCATCTATCTATTAGTCTGCATCCATTTGCTGTCTCTTGTTTTATGTTTATAACAGTAAGATCTTTGGGGTAAGGACTACCTTTTTATTTGGGGTTTGTATAGCATCTAGCACAATGGGGTCCTGGTCCATGACTACGACTTCTATTCGCTATTTATAATGTATATATTATTTATAAATAAAGACAAATAATAAACAACCATGACCTTAATGGACTAACGCCTATCTTCCATAGAGCAAGCCAGTCACAGAAGCAGAGCATGCTTTCCCACACTGCTTTGCTAATATTCGTCAACCATCTTTTCTGGAAGTACCCTAAAGATTCTTCAGTGTTCAAGCCTTGTGACAGACATGAGATGTTAGAACTGTGGAAATGTCAATTATTATTATAATGAGGTGTGCTAGATACTATGGGCATGGATCATTCATAACCCATGGGGGAGGGTTTCAGAGCTTTTTGTAGGAGCTAAAATCACTGAGGGAGAGGTTATTAATGCAAATTCCTAGACAGGTAAGTAACTCAGCAGGGAATTGTATATACTGGTTTTAATTGGGTTCAAGAGGCCCGGCAGACAAAAGACTGAATTATACAAAGAGACAGCCTGAGCTGACGGGGGGGACCCTCCTCAATCTATGAACTGACATGTATTTAATCCTGTAGCTCAAGTAGTGTAAGTGTGTGCTGTGGTGTTAAATGTTGAGGATTCAAAGCCTGATGATGCATGACTGAGGGATTGTTAAAGCTGCACGAAACAGAATTTGCTTTGGGGAAATGATGGGGTTCACCTGACCAAGAAAGGGAAGAGCATCTTCACACACTGGCTCATCAACTTAGTGAGAAGGGCTTTAAACAAGTTTCAAATGGTGCAGGTGACAAAAGCCCACAGATAAGTATAAAAAAGGCAACCTTAACAGACAGTTAAGATGTTGGGAGAGGGACATGGAAAATTACAATAGGGTCATAGGAGCAACAACAGAGAAATCAGTGGTGAGTGTGCTCAACATCTTAGATGTCTATACACAAATGCAAAGAGAATGGGGAATAAATATGTACTAATATTTCTAGTTCTTCCTAAGATAAACTATGACTTAACTGGCATCACAGAGACTTGGTGGGATAAGTCTCATGACTAGAATAATGGTATACAGAGATATAGCTTGTTCAGGAAAGACAGATAAGAAGGGAGGAGGTGTTGCATTATATACACACACATTCTGAGGTTCAGAAGGAGGTGAGAGGCAGAACAGTTGAGAGTCTCTGGGTAAAGATAAAAGTAAAAAACAGGGGTGATCTCATGGTAGGTGTCTCCTATAGACCACGAAATCAGGAAGGAGGAGGTGGCATTTCTAGAACAAACAGAACTATTCGAAACACAAGACGTGGTAGTAATGTGGTATTTTAACTACCCAGACATTTGCTGGAAACGTAATATGGCAAAACGCAACATTTCCATTAAGTTCTTGGAATGTATTGGGGACAGCTACTTCTTTCAGAAGATGGAGAAAGTAACTGGGAAATATGTATTTTAGACTTGATTCTGATGAACAGAGACAAATTAGTAACAAACACTGAGGGTGGAAGGCAATTTAGGTGAAAATGATCATGAAATGATGATTTCATGATTCTAATAAAAGAAAGGAGTGAGCAGCAGAATAAGTACAACAGACTTAAAAAAAACTTTAACAAACTTGGAAAACTGTTAGGTAAGGTCCCATGGGAAGAAAACCTAAGGGAAAAAGGAGTTGAGGTGAGTTGGTAGTTTCTGAGAGAGACAATATTGAAGGCAGAACTCCAAATTATCCCGATGTGAAGCAAAGATAAGAAGTATAGGAAGTGGCCAATATAGCTCCCTCGGGAGGTCTTTAATGACCTGAAAGTCAAAAAGGACTCCTACAAAAAGTAGAAACATGGATGAACTGTAAAGGTGGAATACACGAGAAGAGCACAAACATGTAGAAACAAAAATCAGAAAGGCTAAGGCACATAGATTCCAAATAGAGAAGGGACCATTGTGATCAACCAACCTGATCTCCTGTATAACGCAAGCCACAGAACTTAGCCAAAATAATTCCTTTAAACTAGAGCAGGGGTGGCCAACCTGTGGCTCCGGAGCCACATGTGGCTCCTTGTGTAGGCACTGACACCGGGACTGGAGCTACAGGCGCCAACTTTCCAATGTGCCGGAGTATGCTCAGTGCTCAACCCCTGGCTCTGACCCCACTTCTCCCATTCCCGCCCCCTCCCCTGAGCCTGCCCTTGCTCCTCCCCTCTCTCCCCCCAGAGCCTCCTGCATGTCACAAACAGCTGATCAGGAGGTGCGGGGAGAGAGGGGGAGGCGCTGACTGGCAGGGCTGCTGGTGCGTGGGAGGTGCTGGGAGCTGATGGGGGGCTGCTGACATTAATCTGTGGCTCTTTGACAATGTACATTGGTAAATTCTGGCTCCTTCTCAGGCTCAGGTTGGCCACCCCTAAACTAGAGCGTATCTCAGAAGAAGAAGAAAAAAATCTTGATTTAAAAATCGCCAGTGATGGAGAATCTATCACAATCTTTGGTAAACTGTTCAAACGGGTAATTACTCTTACCGTTAAAAAAATGTTTGCCTTATCTCCGGTCTGAATTTCTCTAGATTCAACTTCCAGCCACTGGACCTTGTTATACCTTTGTCTGCTCAACTGAAGAGCCCATTATCAAATAGTTCTTTCCCACATAGGTATTTATAGACTACGATCAAGTCACCCCTTAACCGTCTCTTTGTTGAGCTGAACAGTTTCAGCTCCTTCGGTCTAGCACTATCAGGCACTATTTTCTAATCCTTCAATCATTCTCATGTCTCTTCTCTTAACCCTCTCCAATTTATAAACATCCTTCTTGAACTGTGGACACCAGAACTGGACGCAATATTCCAGGAGCTGCTGCTAAATACAGAGGTAAAATAACTTCTCTACTCCTACTCAAGATTCTCCTGTTAATGCATCCACGGATCCCATTAGCTCTTTTGGCCTACAAACCCCCCCCCAAGACGCTCTGGTTAAACTTGGATTATTGCTGTGCACATTGTAAGATGAGCTATTGCCAGCAGGAGAGTGAGTTTGTGTGTGTGGTTTTTGGAGGGGGGGGTGTGTGGGGGGGGGGGGTGAGAAAACCTGGATTAGTGCTGGAAATGACCCACCTTGATTATCATGCGCATTATAAAGAGAAAAAAGAAAAGGAGTACTTGTGGCACCTTAGAGACTAACCAGTTTATTTGAGCATGAGCTTTCGTGAGCTACAGCTCACTTCATCGGATGCATAGCATATTGTGGAAACTGCAGTACTCCTTTTCTTTTTTCTTTTTACGAATACAGACTAACACGGCTGTTACTCTGAAACCTGTCATTATAAAGAGAGGTTTCAAAGAGGGATGGGCTATTACCAGCAGGAGAGTGAGTTTGTATGTGTGTCTGTGGGGGGTGGGGGGGGGCGGAGGGTGAGAAAACCTGGATTTGTGCTGGAAATGGCCCTCCTTGATGATCACTTTAGATAAGCTGTTACGAGCAGGACAGTGGGGTGGGAGGAAGTTTTGTTTCATGGTCTCTGTGTGTATATAATGTCTTCTGCAGTTTCCACAATATGCTATGCATCCGATGAAGCGAGCTGTAGCTCACGAAAGCTCATGCTCAAATAAACTGGTTAGTCTCTAAGGTGCCACAAGTACTCCTTTTCTTTTTTCTTTTTACGAATACAGACTAACACAGCTGTTACTCTGAAAGCATCACAATGGGAGCTCATGTTCACCTGATTATCCACCATAGTTCCCAAATCTTTTTCAGTCATGGCTTCCCAGGGTACAGTCTCCCATCCTGTAGACCTGGCCTACACTCTTTGTTCCTAGATGTATACACTTATATTTTGCATGAACTAACATGCATATTGGTTGCTTGCACCTAGCTTATCAAGCAATCCAGATTGCTCTGTAATTGTGATCTGTCCTCTTATTTATTTACCACTTCTCAATTCTGTGTCATCTGTAAACTTTATCAGTAATGATTTTATGTTTTTTTCCCGGTCATTAATAAAAATGTTAGAACAGCTTAGGGCCAAGAACCGCTTCCCTGTGAGAACTCTCTCTATGATAATTCCCTGTTTACAGTTACACTTTGAGACCTATTACTTAGCCAACTGTTAGTCCATTTAATGTGTGCCATATTAACTTTGTATCATTCTAGTTTTTTTAATCAAAATGTTGTGCAGTACCAAATCAAATGCCTTACAAAAGTCTAAGCATAGCATATCAACATTATTACCTTTCCCAAGCTTCTAATATCATCCAAAAAAGATGAAGTTAGTTTGACAGGATCTATTTTCCATTAACACACACTGACTGTAATTAGATTATTTTACTTTAATTCTTTATAAACCAAAGTCCTGTATCCACTGCTCCTTTGTCATGTCCAGGATCAATGTCAAACTGAAAAGCCTATAATTACAGAGATCACCCCCTTTACCCTTTTTAAATATTGGTACAACATTAGCCCTCTTCCAGTCTTCTGGAACGTCCTCTGTGTTCCAAGACTTATTGAAAATTAACATTCATGGTCTAACGAGCTCCTCACTCAGCTCTTTTAAAACTCTTGGATATAAATTATCCAGACCCCCTGATTTAAAATGTCTAACATTAATAGCTGTCGTTTAACAGACTCCCAAGTTGCTGTTGGAAAGGCAAGTGTCATCATTATATAACTACATCTGGTTTTTCCCCCAAATACAAAATACAAATATTTACTGAACATTTTTGCCTTTTCTGCATTATTATTGATAATTATGAGATGGAAATGATAGAATTAACTAACACCATAGTTAGGATTCTTTTTGTTCCTAATGTACTTTAAAAACTCCTTTTAATTGTCCTTTAACTCTGCTGGCATAGATTTTGCCATGTGTCCCTTTGTTTCCCTTATCAATTTTCTAAACCTCATAGCCTCTGATATATATTCATTAATACCAGTTTTCCCTTTCCTTCCATTTGTTGATAGATTTGTTTTTACATATATAAAATATATATAATCTAGCTGCCTTCACTTCCCCTGTAAACCAGGTGGTAGTTTTGTTTTGTTTTTAAACCAGCATGGCCTTCTTTCTTGATTCTTGCTTTTGGGGCATCTAGTAAAGTGTTCTTAAACTATTCCCAATTGTCATTCATATTTTTTTTTGTTTAAATTATTCCTCCCAACTGATTTGGTACCCTTTCAGCTTTGGAAAATTGAACCTTTAAAAGCACCGAGTATATATTACTTCACCGATCAGGCTCCATATGTGATTCAGTCATTTCCCCCCAAACACTCCTGCTCAACCTCTGAGAAACTCAAACTAATCCATAATCTCAACAACTAGCTTCTCCACCTTCTTACATTAATTGAACTCTGGGCTCTCCTTCTGATTTAGTATCTGTCACTGCCTTCTCTTTCTCACTTCCCACAACCTGAAAGCCATTACAGCAACCTTGGACTCTGCCTTTCATCCTCCCACTATTTCCTGCCTCATCTTGAGCCACATCCCTACTCTTTCAGATCTTAGGGACATTTCATTGCCTCACAGTGGCTCTTATCTACTACTCCCCTAAGCCCCTCCTCCTTTCTTGCACAGTTTAAATCCATGTGTCACTTTCTTTCCCTGACCTTAGTATTCACCACCCACATCCTGGGTGACAAATTTCCACAGCAATGATCCCTCTTAATTCGGCTGCTTCTCAGTTCCTTTTGCTCATCTCCCCCAATCTCTAACTTTGGTCTGATTCCCTATTCACCAGGTTAGTCACTTGCCTAATTTTTTCCCTTTTTTCTTTTTGTTTAAAAACCAAAAACCTCTCTCTCATATTGCTCTGTTTATTTTCCTTCAACATAACTCCTTCTCCTCTTTTTTCCCCTTTCAAAAAATGGGATGGTCTTTTAAAGGAATTGGGCTTAGCCCCATCTGTGACTAAACAGTTACTTCCCAGGTGATGAGTCTGAGGACAGGTATCTTTTGATAACTTGTAGATCACCTGGTCCTGGGGGGTATAAGCAGCTCAGTTAAGGAGAAAGCCCTGCAGGCAGCAGGGTAGGAGATCCAAGGTCAGAGGAAAGGACCTGGAAAGGCCTGGCTGGAGCTACTTGAAGTGCTGGGCAGAAGCTTCAAGAGAAAGAGGCTTAAGGAAACCCCAGACAGCAAAACCTGGATTTCGGGAAAGAATTGTTGAGGCCAGGACGGAGCTGAAGAAACTAAAAGTGGGGAAAGGCTTCTTTTGATTTGACATCTGGTTTTCAATAAACCAGACCCAAAAATGGGATTTTATTTGATTTATAAATGTCTGGATGCAGGTTCTGAGAACCCCAAGAAGAGGAAACTGAGGCAAATTTTTATTTCCTTTCTCCCTTCACAACCCTTCCCTCTTATCTCTATTTGCTCTCTTCTGTTGAGATCAGGGAGTCTACTTATTTGCTTGAGTAACAGTTGTGGAATAATTTTATGACTTTTGTGATATATTTTGAATAAACTATTTTCTGTATACTTTAAATATGTACCCAACTTACTGAGCAGGGAAAATAATACACGATTATATATGAATTTCATGAATTTTTTCAAATAATCAAACCCGTTTCATTATTCTTCTGAATCAAGTCTACTTTCAATTTTACTGTCCTACCTTCTCAGAGTGTTGTGCCTTCTTAAATCTACAATCTTGTCTCCTTCCCTTCATTCTCTACTAATCTGTTCTTATACAACTGCCAAATGTCTCACAACTAAGCCAACTTCCACAGCTTTAAACTTATTCTCAGCTCTTAACTCTTTCTTCAATCTTTCTAAACCCCTCTCTCCGCTTAGTTTACCTTTATGCTGCCAAACCCGACAACCATCTCTCTTCCACAAACCCTTCTTTCAATTCTTCCTTCCCATTTTTATCCTGCTGATAAGGATCTCAACTTCTTAAAAATCAAAACTGAAAATATTCAGCTCTCCCTCATATGTCAGTTTCCTTTCTTTCACATTTCTGTCATTAACTCTTAAGTTCTCTTCTACTCTTTGCTTCTAAACTTTCAACCTATCATCATGACCCCATCCCTTCTGACCTTATACCATTTCGGATTCCCTACTTCCCCTTCTCTAACCAGGTTCATTTCCCTCTACATTCAGTCTTATTGGCCCTCCCCTCTCACACTTAATGTACTAGGTAAAACAAGAGCCCCTCAAATCCATTTCAAACTTTCCCTTCTCTCCTGTGTCACCAAAATCAGACAGCATATTTATGTGAAAACAAGGCAAACCCCCTTCTCCAACTGTCTCATAATTCCTTTTAAAGATAGTTACCTTTGTGAGGAGTGGTTTTACTGGAGTGAAGAGGACTGAAACTAACAACCCACTAACTAAATCAAAAGGGCACCTCTTTCTAATCCTTCTTGATCTACCTACTGCCTTGGACATGACTGATCCTTCTTTTTTGGTTTCCCTGTCTGTGTGCTCCCTTGGGTCTCCCTCCTATTTTACTGACTGTTTCTTCAATATCTCCTTTAGTGACCTCTTAATCCCGTTCCTCCCCTCCATCTCTTGGCACTCCTTTGAGTTCTCTGATTGATCACCTCGTCTCTCCATATCATGAAATCCTTTTCTCCTGCATAGCTTCACCCACGTCTGTCTGCCTACCCTTTTCTCCACCTACTTTGTTCCATCCAAACCTCCTGCTTCACCACCCACTTATTTCCCCTCTACCATTCTCATCTTTACACTGATTTGCTGGTTCTGGTTGGTGAAATCACAGGAGGAGACCTCATATTGATTAGATGAGGTTCCTCTGAAAAAAACAGACATCACATATCCGCATCAGATTCTGGAAATAGTTCTGAACAAGAAGCATACCCCTTAAACTCTTTCTTTGATTTAGCCATAACAAGTACAAATCCAAACAGAGCAAGGGAAGGCATTAAAGTGGGGGCTTCCTAAATGCTATCAAGCAATGGAACTAGAACAAGAGACAGAGGATCCACTTAAACATCACACAAATCCTCTAAGAAGAGGAGACACACGACACGGACAACGTTAAGGGGGTGTATGAGGTAAAAAGTTCGGGGATGGGGACAATTGGACTAGAAAGAGAGGTTCTGGGTCTGGTGCTGCCTTAAGAGGCTTGGGGCCATAAGCAAAGAAGCTATCCCATTTCTAGTTTTTCCTGCATTTGGAGAAGCAAGACTTTATACATTCTTTGAAAACAAATGAGACTGCAAAGAAAATACCAGACCTCAATTTCTACTCCCAACTGGAACATCCCCAGAGCCCCAAACTTTAACTAGCCACTTGGGTCAAAAAGCATACATGTAATTATAAAACAATCAAAGATCAGTCAATCACTACTGACCAACATACATTTTTACAGATATTAGTTAAATGCAATTATGGAAGTGGTAATACTTAGATCTTGAAGTGAGTTATTTATTATGAACTTTTTTTGTATGAATGTATATTCGTGTTTCATTATAATGCATTTTACATATTTGTAATATTGAAATGAAGTATGTATAATAAGAATTCTTCCAGAAATATTTAAGTGTTTACATAGCAAGGATTTGTAAACTTGTTAACTTTCTAAAAAAAATAAAGTTAAAACAACAAGATTTTAGTATGAGAGTTTAATGACATTTGACCCATGTTGTCCTTCAAATATATTTGGGGCCAACCTTTTCCTGCCATGAGACTTTTCCTTCCATTAAGATGGCCACCCATGCCTCGTACTCTCGATTCTCACTCTGGCACACAGATAATTTTTTAAATATTCACCCATCTTTGGAGATCTTACTTTCTGCCTAACCCCAAAGACATCCAGTTTTCAGCAATTCCAAGGAAGGTACAAGGCCCTTATTCTTTTCTGTACAAAAAGCATGACTTCTTGACTTGCAACTATTCTTTATGAATGAAACTGCACTTTTCTTCTGAAGTAGCCTTTGGCCTCATACAACTCTAACTACTTAAAGTCTAGTTTCTAGGGTCAGACTAAAATCTGAGAAGATCTATTAACATTCCTTATCAATGTTTTCCCCTAGACCAGTGGTTCTCAAACTTTTGTACTGGTGACCCATTTCACACAGCAAGCCTCTGAGTGCAACCCCTCCTTATAAATTAAAAACACTTTTTTGTATATTTAACACTGTTATAAATGCTGGAGGTGACGCAGGGTTTCGGGTGGAGGCTAACAGCTTGCGACCCACCCCGAGGGGTCCCGACCCCCAGTTTGAGAACCCCTGACCTAGACTGTCTTCTGGCCACCTTAAAAATCATCTTGAGGATACGTGTCACGGAGGTGCAGAGTTAGGAAAGTGTTCTGCTAACTGACTGGCAGGCAGACCAAATGGGTCATCACCTCCTACTTTCCCGTATAAAAGGTTGGGAATCTCTTTAAGACAGAGAGAAAAGACATAAGGTCGTATAAAGAAAAATTCTAGGAACAGTCCCCTCAGGAGGGAGCTCAGATTGATGCTATTACCTAAAAATAATGGAAACCCACAGGACAGGGGGTGTGATTTTGGACAACAATCCATTGTGTCAGTGCAATGTTGAAAGCAGGATTGGAACCTTATCCATTTATACTTTACGTGAAGTTGGAAAGTAATCGAGATATCATATTAAGAGGGCTCCCCAATAATGTAACATTATCAACTTCTCCCCAACAGAGACCTGGATGGATAAACACTGCTTTTCCTTCTCAGAAAAACTGGGGAGCAGATAGCATTGTAACTATTTCTTACCAAACAGGTTTTTCATTTTTTATAGATTCACTCATCTTCAAACTATATAATCAAAATAATGAATAATTTTGTACTATGTGAGGAAATCCTAGCTAGACCTGTAGTTATATACTTTCCATTATAGGACCTTGATTTCAGTTATCTATAAAACTTTGCCAAACTAAGTGCCTGAGCTGAAATTTTCAAGGCTGAGCATCTGCCTCAGGCTGAGTTAATTTATGTTAAAGTGTCGGCTAAAAAGATTCAACCATCCATCAGAGAAGAATATACTGGCTTTGTCCAAGTTAAAAAATTAGTACAACTGTTTCATGAAGAAGCTCTAGTGCCTTCATATTTTATAAAAGACTGGAAATTTTGCCCACTTTTGGCTAAGTTATAAGCCTCTCAAAAATCACAGTCTGGAGATAAAGTATTTGGGAGAGATTTGTTGGGAACTGGCAGCTAATTCTCTGAAGATTCTTTCTGCCTAAACTCTCACTACAAACACCAGGTTCTCTTTCTCAAAAGCTGGATTGGGACAGAAAGGAGGCAGAAATATTTCCTGATTAATACAAGATGAGCAGATTTTGAGAAGGAAGTACAACTGTGCTTAGAACTACTTTTCTAATTAAAAATAGTAATATATCTGTGTAAGAGAATACATTTATTTTTTCCCAGGAGACAGTGCCAGTTTTATCCTAAATCTGTGAAAAAGAAAATGTATTCATGCTTACCTGCAAAGTTTCCTTTCTTTGAATAATAAAGTCCAGAAATACAGCCTACTGCAAAGAAAGGCATCAGCCAAAACACAGAAGGAAACTGACATGCAAAGTTTTGAGTTTATTTCATTAGGGGAAAAGATCCATATGTTCTGCTTTAAGAGTAGCTATTGTTTTTTTCTTCCACCTATAGTTAATGCAGTCTCTAATTTAGGAAAGTAGGATAGAATTATCCTGGCTGTGCACGTCGTCTTAACTGAAGGAATTTCCAGGGGCAGAGAATTTTTCTACTACCAATGACTGCCTGGTCTGATTCTGCTCTCAAGCTGCAAGCAGACTGAAGTATCCATTGTAATGTATGTGTATGTTAACATGATGATGAAATACTTATTTCCGAAGAAGAAACGGACAATCTTTATTGTCCGAAAAGATATTACATTAAGTCTCTAGTTCAGAGGCATCACCCCTCTTCTGAGGGCAGCAATGCGCTCACCCTGCTGAAAGGGCAGAAAACCAACAATCAAAAGCACAGTCAGCACAAGAGCTTTTGAGTCCTCATGTGCCACAAGGAAGTACATAACTGTTTCACTGTAAAAGTAGATACAGTCTTTAAGAGAACCATGGCACAGTTTGTCTTATGCTCTATTTTCAAACAAAAAGAAAAATGGAGAGAGAGAGAGAGAGAGAGAGAGAGAGAGAGAGAGAAATACAGAGGTTCCCATGATTTTTTATTTATTTTAAATGAATTTCGTACTTGGCTAAGAGGCTAGCTGTTTCAAGTTAAGGGGTTTAACGATTACTAATTAACTAGTCATGAATAAATAAGGAATCAGAAAGACCACAATTTACTCAATTTGTGTTATATTCAGAATTTCTTAAACAAAATCAGTTATGAGATTAGCAACACTACCAGACATCTCTGGCTTTTTACTCACTGTAGGGAAGAATACAGAAAACATGAAATACCAACCACAGAAGATTTTTTTTTTTTACACTTCATTTTATTCACTACTTTTCTTTCTCCCTAATACCCATTACTTCATCTTAGATCATTGCAATGAGCTTTAGAAAGCTGAGTTTGAAATGAAAAAAAAAAAAATTTTAAGTAGACATGTTGAGTAAAGAATACCTCTTACATTCTTGATGCTTTTCACAATACCATTGTGTCATTTCTTTCATTGTTAAATTGCTCTCAGTTGCACCCATCAAAAATATTCCTGAGAACCCTAGAATCCTCCTAAATTTTGGATTCAAAGACTCCAGCTGGTCCTCCACTATCATCTCCTGTTCCACTGTTTATTTCCATTTCAATTTTAATTACAGGCAAATACTCTAAAACAGAACAATAATTCTACTGAGCTAGGCTGTGGCTCCCAAAAAGCTGGACCTCAATGAATGGCTGTATATTATCCTGAATTGAAAATGAGGTTGGAAACTACTCGTTCCCCTTCCTATGTTGTAACGGCAGAAGCTATTAAGAATTTCTCTTACTAGCTCAAGGAAACCTTAACTGCATTTCAGATAGCTGATTTTACAATGTCATGAGAATCTGCAGAGAAACTATTTTAAATTATGCAAAGTAAACCACAAAGCATACAAGAGGAAAAAACAAAATAAAGTAACCCTCTAAGAGCTGTAAATGTACTCAGAACAGGCCAGCACCAAACAGAATGCAGACTTATGCTAAAGAAACAATCTTCAAATTACAATAAAATCTTAACATTTACTCCCATTATGTAATTCAAAATCATTAAATCTGACTTTTTACAGCATCCTATAAAAGGTAAGTATTTAAATAATTTTTCTTATAATTATGATACTTTTAAATAAGACAGATTTTTCTCATTGATAGTTTCCTCAATTACAGGCTGGTAATTTTGTGTTCCAACACTTTGGATCATTGCTTTCCTATACATTCTGTGTCACAATTTAAAAAATATTCAAAGAAAAAAAATATATTTGAAGGACAAGCATGTGTCTCCTTGAATTCTAGAAGATAATGTAATAAATGATAAAGTATATTTCACCTTTATCTTAAAAATTACTTTATTGGATTCTGTATATTACCCTGCAGGCTGTCATTGCAGGCTGTTGACTGAAGTTATCACTGAAGCTGATGAATGTAAATGCTGCCCTTCATTTAAGACAGCTATGAGAAACAGTTTCAGCTTCTTAGTGAAACAACAGCGGCCTCCATACCATAACACAGGTACATTCCACCACCCAAAACAAAGACATTTGAAGTTATTCAGGAATATAAATTATGTGAAAGGGGCTTGGATGGATTTATTTTTAGTACATGGAGTGGGGGTGCGTGTGAGTGAGAGCAAGAGAAGCAGAAGAAACACCAAAGAAACTAACAGATGAAGCAGAAAGCCAGACGTAACCTGAACAAGCACTGAGAAAGGAGTACTTGTCGTTAGTCTCTAAGGTGCCACAAGTACTCCTTTTCTTTTTCTGTAAGAAATGTTTGCTAAATCAGAAGCCCGAAGATGCATTGATAGGTGTTATATAAAGATAACAAAACATTTTGTGCAGCGTGTTTGCCGAATGTGCTCAAGAAGTTTCAAGCACCTGCCATGCACAATTGATCAGATGACTCCTTTTTCACGTCAGAAGCTGCAAAAGTCTGTTGGTTAGTCTGCAACACAGTGACTAATCTGTTTGGCTACAGTGAAAGAGAAATGCTGGAGCTCTGCTTAGGATAGTCTCTGCTATGAAGCTAAGAGAGTATCATGTCACTGTTGTGCCCAAGGATGAAGAACAGTATTTGTCTCATCCATAACATCCTCAAAGTCCCAACCAGTGAAAGCAGATTCTGGGTAGTGAACAACTTCGATTCTTCATTGTCTATACTTATTTTCAGAGTCAAGTAAGTATAAGATGCTGTGAAGAATTCCCAGTCTATTTCTCAAATAAGGCTTCTAAAATTTGGATGGGATTGGATTATATAGTGTAAGAACTGTGTCTGGTGACTGCATAGTCTTTCCTGCTTGAATTTCAGCCAGCATCCATCATTAAGGATCTATCAGCACTTGGGAGTACTGAGTTATAACATGCAAATTGGACCCATATCGCCATCTGAGAACATCCTGCAAGGAGATGCTAATTAGAAGAGTTTGTAAACGCCTTACTTTGGGAGGGCCAGACACCAGTATTTTCTTAAAGAATAGATTGTGAACGCCTTTGCTCAGGAAACCATCTCTTGGTGCTGAGAGCATCATATTACTGTACAGTCCTGAATTACCCATCTTAATGCAAGATTTTTAAGAAGGTGGTGTTAAGGCAACTCTGGCAACACCTGGAGTTACGCAATTTCCTGATTCCCTGTCATACTTACTTTAGGTATGGTACTGGTTCAGCAACTGAAGTCCTCTTGTTGGTTAATCTCCTTTGGTGTTTTGCCAGTTCTATCTTTATCATCTGCCTCTGTAACCCCTGATCACATGGTATTCTTCATATGCATGCTGATATTAATTAGGACACACAAAGTTGTTCCTGAGTGGCTCCACTTTCTCTTCAAGAGGCCCTGAGGATAGCATTAAACTATTGTACCTCTATTTCAAGAGCTCTTTCATGTGGAGTGCCACAAGTTTCTTCTTCATCACCCCTCCTCTTCAATATGCATATGAGGCTAATAGTGAAGATACTGAGGCAGTGCAAGCTGCAGTGTGCTTTTACCGCTAAATGTCGAAAATCACACTTTTGGATGGTGGAGTTGGTAGGCTTCCCTCAGCATCCAGTAAGGATTAAGATTTGAATGACAGCTAGCTGGGGGAAGCTCAGCCTTTTTAAGACAAAGGTCTTGTTGACTGACTATGAGAAAAAGCCAGCAGAACTGGTGGAAGCAACAATTCAGACTCAAACCTCTGAATTACAAATTACAGATTTGCGTATGTCCTGTTATCATACTCAGCCTTCCTGTTTGGAGTGCTGTGCAATGAGTGCTGCACTTCAGACTGGCTAAAATGCATTGTGATGGGGGTTGAGTGCAGTGGGTAAGGGTTGTAGTTTGCAGGGCTGGGTGGTAAAGCCACAGGCGTTAAGAGGCAGCTGGTGGCGATAAGAACCCGGATGTTGGGGAAAGTGGTTTTGGCGATGATATGGAGGCACAAGGGAAAGAGTTTTGGGACAAGGACTGCTGGGGCGGGGGGGGGGGGGGGGGAGTGGCAGCGGCGGGCGCGGAAGTGCTCTGCCTGCATTGCTATGAGCACCTGTATGGAGTCCGCTTGGCACTCCAAGATGCTTAGCAGCCGCTCCGTGTTTTGGTGCCAGCAATCCACATTCTGCTGGCGGACCCTCCTTTCACTCTCCCATCACTCCTGCACTTTTTGATTTTCATTAATGAACTGCTGCATCACTTCATGCAGCATGTCCTCTTTGCTTTTTCGAGTACGTTTCCTGATTCTTTGGAGTCTTTCGGCCGTTGATTACAAGGACGGCTGGGATATTAAGGTTGCATCTGTAAAGCCAAAATGCAACACTTAACAGAGGCAGCATTGTTCACACCAGACAGAGCAATGATTTGGCCATACTTAAAGACAAGCACAGTGTACACAATAGCAGAAATTGCCCATCCCAAAGTGAGGGCACATAACCCACAGGAGCCTCAAAATGGTGAGTAAGCACAGGAGCAAGGGGGACTGATTGTTTCACAGCTGTATTGTCTTCTAGGGTTGTGCGCCTTGTGGAGAGCCAACAGCTGCGGGGGCCCCTATACCAAACACTGTCCCCAAATTTTCCACAGGATGAGTTCTTCCTGGAAGATATCTTGCTGCTGAGGATGAACTGGAAAGCAAGGGAGGGTCTTCTACTACAATGCGGCTTCCGCCCTGGCCCATATGCAGCTTGCCCGTGTGCAGCAATGGTCTCCCAGCCCATCATGGCACAGTGCCGCAGACGTTAGCCTTACTGGGACAAGGAGCACAGTAGCTCTGCCAAGGAACCTGCGCAAGCAGATTGCCCAGCTTCTGCATGAGACCTTTGAAAAGATCACTGCAGCCGATTACCACGATGAGAGAGAGCACATCAACGCCATATTCCGCATCTAGGCATGCATGCAGCCCAAACACTCCTTGCACCAAGAGCCTGCACTGAACAACTTCCTTCCCAGAATAAAAGCCACTTACCAGGCACCTCCTCTGCTCTTTGTTCTTCCCCAAGCACCATCTGCTGTGACTGGCTACCTTCCTCCTGGCTTGAAAACAGCTCCTAACTAAATGCATCTAGGGATGCTGGGCTGTCCCCCTCCTCCTCAGCTCCCACACTCCTGCTTTCCTCCTCCTGCCTTGTTGAACTGGACTCTGAAGTGTCCATGGTGGTCTTCAGAGTGGAGATGGAGTCGCCCCCAAGTATTGCGTCCAGCTCTTTGTAGAAACGGCAGGTCACAGGGGCAGCAGCGGTTTGCCTCCCATGCTTTGACCCTGCACTGCAGTGCATCCCAATCATGGCCCTTTTCCATCATGTCCCTTGATATCTGCCCAAAGGTATCGTAATTCTGATGGCTGCAGCACAGCTGGGACTGGAAAGCTTCCTCCCCCAAAACACTGATGAGGTCCAGCACCTCACTATTGCTCCATACTGGGGATCACCTGGCGCGTGGAGGCATGGTCACCTGGGAAGATGTGCTGAGAGCACTCCACACCTTGCTGAGCAAACAGAAAGGGGATTTTCAAAATTCCCAGAGAATTTGAAGGGCGGGTCTGACAGTTGGTCACCTGAGGGCAGGGCAGTAGAGTTCAAAGTGATGACCAGAGTGGCTAGAACAGGCATTGTGGAACACTGCTGGAGGCCAATTAGAGAGCATTAATAGACCAGGGGGTCCACACTGGTGCCACAGCATAGCACACGTTATGCTTCTTGTGGAGGTGGATTACCAGGAGCGCTCCAACCACGGAGTCTGGGCGCTCTACGTGCCTTGCCAGTGTAGACATGTCAGCGGTTAGGGCACTCGGGGCCACTTTAATGCGCTCTAGCTTGCAAATGTAGCCAAGCCCTAAGGAACTTTTAGTGAGCCCTAGCAGGGCACACTGGGGAGTTAGAGTGCAACACACTGGTACGCTCTCCAGAGTGCACCCATGTAGTCCAGACTCTGGTGAAGCAACCCAGCAAAACCTGACATATAGGTGTAGAACCACATGGTTGCATTTAAGAAGTGCTGTAGAAGCATAAGTCCGGCAGAAGCTGATATAGGTCCAAGTGAGGGGAAGGCACTGAAGAGCGCTAACCCAGTGGCTGGAGAGTAATACCCCTAGCTGCCAAAGAAAAGAAAATTTCAATTAAGGCAAAGGCTAAATACTTATTGCGACTGGTAGACCAACAGACTTCTCTTTAAATAAATATTAGGGCTGTCGATTAATCGCCGTTAACTCACACAATTAACTCAAAAAAATTAATCACAACTAAAAAAATTTATTGTGATTAATTGCACTGTTAAACAATAGAATACCGATTGAAATTAAATATTTTTGGATGTTTTTCTACATTTTCAAGTATTTTGATTTCTACTGCAACACAGAACACAAAGTGTACAGTTTCAGAGTAACAGCCGTGTTAGTCTGTATTCGCAAAAAGAAAAGGACTACTTGTGGCACCTTAGAGACTAACCTAACTGTACAGTGCTCACTTTATATTATTTTTTATTACAAATATCTGCATTGTAAAAATGATAAAAGAAATAGTATTTTTCAATTTACCTCATACAACTCCTGTAATACAATCACTGTATCGTGAAAGTGTAACTTACAAATGTAGATTTCTTTTTTGGTTATATAACTGCACTCAAAAACAAAACAATGCAAAACTTTGGAGCCTACAAGTCCACTCAGTCCTACTTCTTGTTCAGCCAATCGCTAAGACAAATAATTTTGTTTATATTTACGGGAGATACTGCTGCCTGTTTATTTACAATGTCACCCGAAAGTGAGAGCAGGTGTTCACATGGCACTTTTGTAGCCGGTGATGCAAGGTATTTACGTGCCAGATATGCTAAACATTCGTATGCCCCTTCATGCTCTGGCCACCATTCCAGAGGACATGCTTCCAAGCTGTTGATGCTCATTAAAAAAATAATGCATTAAATTATATTTGTGATTGATCTTCTTGGGGAAGAACTGTATGTCTCCTGCTCTGTTTTATCCACATTCTGCCATATATTTCATGTTATAGCAGTCTCAGATGATGACCCAGCAAATGTTCGTTTTAAGACTACTTTCACTGCAGATTTGACAAAACGCAAAGAAGGTACCAATGTGAGATGTCTAAAAATAGCTACAGCACTAGTCCCAAGGTTTAAGAATCTGAAGTGCCTTCCAAAAATCTGAGAGGGACAAGGTGTGGTGCATGCTTTCAGAGATCTTAAAAGAGCAACATTCCCATGTGGAAACTGCAGAACCCGAGCCACCAAAAAAGAAAACCAACCTTCTGCTCTTGGCATCTGACTCAGGTGATGAAAATGAACATGCGTCAGTCCACTCTGTTCTGGATCGTTACTGAGCAGAACTCATCGTAAGCATGGACACATGTCCTCTGGAGTAGTGGTTGAAGCATGAAGGGACATATAAATCTTTAGCGCATCTGACAGCCCTAATAAATATTAAAAAAAAAAAAAAAGAGGGGATAACCCTTCTTCTACCTTTCCCTTCCTTCATGTCTTTATTCAGCTTGTGACAAGTGGTCATCATGTCTTTAGCCAAGAGGAGAAAGGTAGATCAAGAGTGTCATGCGTTTCAAGAGAAATGAAGAATTTCTTATTTCTTTTTGGACATGAATGGAAAGCCCAGGTGCTTGACCTGAAGAAACAGATAGCTGTGGTAAAAGAAAACAACATTTGAGGACACTATTGAAACAAACTACGCTGAGAAATATGGTAAGTACATAGGAAAGTTATGCGAAGATAAAAACTCTGAATTAGCACATTCTTTGAGAAAGCAGCAGTGCTTATTAATGCTCCACTTTTAAGTGATGTTGCTGTTAAGGCAATCTATGTGGTTGCCCATGAAACAGCTAATCCATGTAATCCGTTTTCTGAGGCAGAATTTTTGAGGAACAACATACTAAAAGCTACAGAAATAGCATGTCCAGATAAGCAACAAACTTTTGCAAATATCAGCATTTCAAGAAACACAACTGCTGAGAAAATCAATGATTTAGTTGAGAATTTGAACAGTCAAATCCAGGTCAAAGTTAAGTCCTTTGCTGCTTTTTCATTTGCAACTGAGGAAAGCACAGATGTAAGTGACATTTCTCAGCATGCAGTATTCACTAGCGGAGTTGATAAGAACAGGTGTATAGCAAAGGAGCTCTTACAACTGGTGCTGATGAGACACAAGAGCAAAACATTTGATGGAAGCTCTGAATAAATTGGCTGTGGGCTGGAAAAGAGCCGAGAGTCTGGCCCCATAGAAACAAGAGGCGAAATTGCAAACCATCAATCATAACCAGCAGTTTAGTGATTTTACATCAAAAAAGCTCTCTGTAGTAGAACTCTGAAAGTGAATCTTCTTATAGATATGGTTGTTAAAACTGTAAATTATTTGAACTAGTGGTCTCAACCATGAGCAATTCATCCACCTGTTGGAAGAATGTGACATTCATTGTGGACTTCTGTATCACACTGAAATTCAATGAGTAAGTCAGGGATCAGGGTTGAAACACTTTTTTAATTGAGTAGTGAGATCCAGCTTTTCATGGATCAGAAAAGGGAAGACGTCACTGAATTACAGGACAATGAATGGCTTCAAGACCTTGCTTTCATGGCAGATATTACAGAGTATCTGAACTCACTCAACACAAGAATGTATAGGTGCAACCAAGTCGTGATTGAATACTATGACAACATTTGTGCCTTTGCAATTAAGCTTCAGCTGTGGGAGAAGCAACTTTCCCAGTGTAACTTGGCACATTTTCCCATCCTGAAATCACTACGTGACACTACTGGGACTCAACGTGATAAAGTCACAGAAAGGTATGTGGGGAAAATTGATGAACTGAGAAAAGAATTTCAAGAACGATTCTCTGATTTCAGAAACCAAGTAGAAGAGTTTCCAGCACACCATTTTCTGTCAATGTGCATGATGTACCAGAGGAGCACCAAATGGAACGTACTGAACTACAATCCAACATTCTGTTGAACGGCAAGTTATCTGACATTGGTGTTTGCAAGTTTTATCAGTATCTGCAATCAACTTATCCCAAACTGAAGTTCGTTGCATTAATAACTCTTCCCATGTTTAGGAGCACGTACTTGTGTGAACAAATATTCCCCATCATAAATATCAACAGATCTAAATTACATTCTCAACTAAGTGACAGCCATCTGAACTCAATACTCAAGACAGCCTCCGCCCAGTCATTTGCTCCAAATGCTGACACACTGGTTCAAGCTAAGAGATGCCAGGTATTAGAGAGCAGCAGTAGCAAATCACTAAAATCGAAAATAAATGTAATTACCAACATGGTTTACATTTATTTCTATTTTAATAACTTTTGCTGAATATGGCCCACATAAAGTGGCAGGGTATCGGATGAGGCCCTCCATATCAAATGACTTTTATACCTTTTCCTCTAAAGCAGGGGTCAGCAACCTTTCAGAAGTGGTGTGCCGAGTCTTCATTTATTCACTCTAATTTAAGGTTTTGTGGGCCAGTAATACATTTTAATGTTTTTAGAAGGTCTCTTTCTGTAAGTCCATAATATAGATAACTAAACTATTGTTGTATGTAAAGTAAATAAGGTTTTTAAAATGTTTAAGAAACTTAATTTAAAATTAAATAAAAATGCAGAGCCCCCCAGACCGGTGGCCAGGACCTGGTCAGTATGAGTGCCACTGAAAACCAGCTCATGTGCCATCTTCAGCATGCATGCCATAGGTTGCCTACCCCTGCTCTAAAGAATATACAAAGCTATGTTCCTATTGGTTGCTACCACCCAACCAGTGGCAGCCAAAACTCAGAAATAACAGGCCATAATTATTGAGTTAATCGAATAGGGCATATGGTAAATATCATTCTTCCAAAATGAGCATTACAGTATTCTTAGAAGTAAACCAACATGCAGCTTGACATTTTTCATATTAGACGATTGGTGGTCTTCTTGTTATTAGAAGCAAAGGTAAAAAACCAAAACAGGTATTTTTTAATGCAGGGTCTTCACATATTTGTCATTTGTCGTCAACTCAGACAACTTGATAAACGGGTGCTGGATTGGAAAATGATGTTAGAGATAGTGTGATTAGGGGTTAATGGCTGATCTATTAGAATACTGTTCTTTGAATAATATGTACAAACGTTTCAATGGGACTTGACAGAGTCAACTGTTGTATAAAATCGTCTGTGTGTGCATGCTCTGTGGGACAAAATGCAAGCCAAACTATGTAAAGGTTGGGGGTGAGGGGTTGTTCCACTTCAAATTACTGAAGGAAAAAAGGAGAACAAAATCAAAATGTTTAATATTAAGATTGAATCAATACTACAAAATCAAAGAAATATTAAGTTGATGTCTGAATTCTTATTATTCCAGTGTATTGCATCAAGCTTGTATCCGTATAAATAGTACAAAACAAGTTAGGAGTATTCCCTTAGAATTCTCTTGGTGGTGTCAGTAGTTAAAATTAAAAGCAGACTGTTTTTCAGTTACCACTGCTTGTACTGTGTGTTTAAAGAGACAGTGAGCTTGAAAAAAATCACTTTCCATCTGAAAGTTTTATAACTAATCTTATAACAGGTAAATCTTAGATTGCTATAAATTAAAGATTAGAGAAAAATACACCTTTTTTCAGTTTGTGTACTTAGTGCTTTTGACAGAAGTGTGCGTATAGTAAGTTCCCTTGTTTTGCCGATAGTCAGTTTTACTTTCTGCCTCACACAAAAGTTTGAAGACAACACTCTCAATCACTGTCCTGGGTCATGTTCACATGAAGATGCTTCCTCAGGCTGTAGTAGAGGATGTTTACCAATTAGAACGGCAAGGAAACTGAAAGGAAAAGGCAGCAGGAAATAGTGTGCACAAAGGAAGAGAATGGGGGAAGCAGGTTTGAATTTTCCCTTTGGGGATGCCCAAAATACCTTTCTAAACATCAGCCGAAGAGCAGAAAAATCCCTCTTAAATTTAAAAGAAAATTAAGAAAAAACTATGACATACCATTTTAAAGATACCCTGTCAGAAAAAAGTGTTCTGAAAGGTGACAGTATCCCATAGGACAGCTACCCTTATGTCGTCTATTATAAGAAAGACCCTTTTAGATGAGAAATAAAGTATACTTATTTTAGGTTATTGCACGTCTAGAAGTGATTAGTTTTATTTAGGTAAGCAGGGAAACTTTTGATCAATACAAAAATTCTCGTTTTTCAAAAAGTTAATATTCTATCTATATGAATATTTTGGTTATAATGACCAAGCCAAGGATTTAGTAGCATTTTACAGAAATGAACAATTCAATCGGAATTTGATTTAGTTTAACATGCACCCTATTAAGTAATCAGAAATACAAATTCTAATACGGAAGAAAAAGGCAAAGACACCTTTAGTAACCCATCCTTTTTAACCAGAAAGGAAAATTCCAGGTGATGGAAAGTTAATCAGATATGATGATTTATACAACGTCATGAACTACCAATACTTCTAAAAAGATAAGCTTTAAAGTAAAGAAAAACATTTACAAATGTTTTCATACAAAAAATGAAAAAACACAACTCTAAAAAGAAATGTATCAGCATGACACTGTAGGACATACACACTCTATATCCTAACAACACTAATGCTGAAGAAAATCACATAACTTTTGATTAAAGCCGTTTTAACATACAGTGTACAAGGAAGCTTACTGTCTGCTATCTCCAGTGTAAAGCAACACAATATGGGAAACGCAGTCTGAATATATTACAATACACTTGCAAATAAATGTTACTCAAAAACACCAGGACAGTCAACAAATGCTAGTATGGCAATAAAGAACCATATTTCAATATATTTCAGCATTAGATGGATATCAAACTATTTTGATAAACTGTAAACAGATAAAATGGATTACGTAAAAACAAAAACAAAGGTTTGAAGCAGGATGGATTGTTGTGTTTCAGCCTATACAAGTGTTTTTACCAAACTGTTCCTATATTAAAACAAATTGAAGGAGATTTATAAACATTTCAAGATACTAAATTTGCCAGTTTAAAATAAATTATATAACATACAATGCTGTCACTAAAGAGTGCTGAATTCCCAAAGGGTGGTCTCTGGTGTTGAACAAGAATTTTGTTTCCCACTTCTCTTCTACGGCTTATAATTGTTTTAGAATGGTTATATTTTACTCCTGGGGGAATTCTGCACCACTGCACAAGGCAGAATTTTGCAGAAATTAAGGTTGCATGCGCAGAATTTCCTTTCCCCCACAGAAATGGGCAGAGAAACAGGAACTTGGTTGTCATAGGGGTTTCTTTAACTCTCTATTCCTGGGGGAATTTTTGTGTGTCTGTATTGTTACAGACATACTTGCTGATGGGTATTTTGAAATAAATTACCAAAATAATTGAAACTGGCGTGATTATGTTGTGTTACTTTGACAAATAAAATTTGCACAATTTAAAAATACTGTGCTCAGATTTTTTAATTTTTTGATGCAGAATGCTCTCATGAGTAATATTTGAAGTATGCCCTGTGGATTTATGGATATAATAAACATTTCCCTGGGCACCTCCCAGCACTAATTAGGATCATGGAGAGATGGATGGGAGGCAGAAGAAAAGCATCCACTTATTTTTTAAATGGGGATTTAAAGTGAGGATTGTTCAAAGGCTATGGAGGCAGTAAATTCTGTGATCTGGAACCACTGGACTCCAGGTATGATGCAAAGGAAGATGAACTCTTAGTGAAGGGGATAATGGGGACTTAAAAGTTATGGGTAGCTGATATTTTGATTTTGAAAGTGGACCGCAAAAATATTAAACAGGAATACTGGCATACATGCAAGGCACGTTACATAACTATTCACAGTATTAACTTATGTTAAAAGAATATTAAGGTTGAACAGCCAAGTATTGCAAAGTTAGGAAGCGTCATTATTACGGCTGTTCGTGCAAACTTAATTCAGCCCCTTTGTGCATATGTATTATGACACAGTCTTTAACTGCATGATCACATTTTTTCACAACTCTGTCTCATTCAGTAACCAGGATGGATTGTGCTCAGTGAATATTATTTTTATCATCATTCAATGAGTGACCCTAAGGCCTCATTTACCACACACAATACAAACCCTGCACTGAATACAGAATCATTAATTTCCTCATGGGCTTTTCTATACCATAGTATCAAAGTGCTTCACAAATAATAATGAATTTATCTTCAGAATGCTGCAAGGTAAAATGGAATTATCCTCCTCTTTTTTACAAATGGAAAAGTAGGAGACAGAGATTAAGGCCAAAATTGCCAAAACAGTGTTCACTAATTTTGGTTGCCCAACTTGAGGTGCCTAGGGCCTGATTTTACAAAGCACTTACTATTTTTACAGGAATCCTGACAAGCCTTTACCAAGTGCTTTTCTCTGCAGGTGCTCAGAGTTTTTCCAACAGTAGCATCTGCATGAAATACACATGATTCTGAACACTCACTACTGCTCCCAGGGTTCTAAATAATAGCAGTGAAAGTGACCAGAATCTATGTTTGATTAGTTTCACATCGTTGCTGAATTCTTAGTATTATTATAGAGCCTAGCATCCCTAGGTACTGTATAAACAGAACAAAAAAACAGCACGCGAGAAACACTAGAGCTGGTTTCAGACACAGGTAACATTATGCCAGCTTATACATTTGAAGTTATTTCCAGAACATTAAGGATCAGAATTTTGGTTTTTAAAAGACAACTTAAGTTTTACAGATACTGAATGCTTACACTCCACTTTTACTGGGGAAATCTTCCCATCTGCAAGTGAGTTTTTCAAGTCCTAGCTATATTTCGCTAGCTAGAACATGAGCTCCCCCCCCCGCAACACACACACAGAACCTTCTGGGTTTCTAACTATTAATCTCCTGCTTTTGAAATAAGCAATTATACTGGAATAAATATTTTTTCCAATTACTTCCCATTTAATCACAAATTTCTCAAGACCAAAAAATAAAGATAATGTGCTTAAATAACATGCCATCCTGTAGACTAATAACCAGTGAGGAAGTCACCGAAGTGATTCATAGTACCCTCAGGTAACCTTCAGACTATTCTGATACTAAAGGGCTACAGCAGAAAGCATTAGCTGCTGACTCAAGCAGATGTGATAGACGTGCTTCCATTCCCCCCTCAGCATGCCGCATTCTCTCTGTACCATTAAATCTGATTCATCTTCATCACTCTGCCAGAATCAAAAGAACGGATCAACCTAAGACATTCAGCATGGCTTCCAAGCCTGTACTACTTTGAATACAAAATACAAATAAGCTCTAACACAATTCTGCATATAGCAACTTGCTTTTCAACCCTAATAAGAGTTTTACAAATTTGCTACTTTCAATTTTTCATGCACTCATATACTGTGAGCATGTAAACAACTTTCAGTCATAAAAATGCATATCCTGACACTAAACAGCAAGGCAAATATTAGTATATTACATTAAGAGCTTATTACTAGGACACAGTGGTGAAAGTTCTGCACTTTCTGGCACACAGGAGTTAAAATCATTCACATGTAAAGAGAAACTTAAGGTTTTATAAAAGCTAGCTATTCATTCTTACCAGAAAAGGAGACACTACCTCATAGTAGGCAGGCCAAATGCAGCACAGCTGCCCAAGAGCTTCTGAGTGATGCCATCAGGAAGTACAGCACTAGGCAATTTCAACCTTGACAGTAACAATAGGGAGGAAACAAATTTGGCTAGTAGCAACATATTCTTGCCAACACACACTCACCCAACAGGATGAGGTTCTGCGAACACACACAGTGCTGAAGAGTCCTTTACCTTGCAAAAAGCTGGAAACAGTTGAGCTGTATCTGTTAATTTCCTCTACTGGCAACTTACAAGGGTACACTTAAGCTCTAAATAGCTTCTAAATGGTTAAACTGCCTTTGCTTCATCTTTCAAGAGAATGCTCTGCAGGGGGACAAGCCCAAAATGCAAATACTTCCCCAACTTAGTGGGGTTCTATGGGGAAGCCACATTTTGTCCCCGATAATCGGTTTCTGTGGCTTGGACAGTCAGTGTGGATGCTAAGTTGCTTCTTTTCTGTGGTGTAAAACAGGTAAATGGAGAGCCAATCAGAAGGAATTAATGTTGATATTCAGAATTTAAGAGGGTATCTTCTTTAGAAAGGACAGTTATCCCCTTCTCCTCCCCCATAATTTGAAGACATGAAAATAAATGTTGAGGTTTACATGAAGGAGTCTAGATTTGGGGCTTGACAAGGAGAGGTTACTTACCTTTCACTAACTTGAGTTCTTCAAGATGTTTTGTCCCTATAGGTGATCCACTATAGCATGTGAACACACTTGCGAGTGCTTGACAGGAAATTTGAATTAGCAGTGTTGCAGGTCTGCACCTGAGCACCATGTGCTCTAAAGTGAGAGCAAAAAGGAAGGGAAGGACCCACTGCCAATCCAGTTCCTTCACAACTACAAAGTCAGACTCCACAGCAAAGAGAAAGGAGGGAGGGAGGTAGTGCACCCACAGGAACAAAACATATCAATGAACTCAAGTTACTGAAAGTTAAGTAATCTCTCCTCTTCCTCCTCCAAGTATATGTCCCTTTGGGTGCCCCAACATAGGAGATTCCCAATCAGTAACTCAATGAGGAAGCATGTGCAGAGGAAGCAGATGCAAGTCAGTGCAGAAGACACCATCGCCAAAGGCTGTGTCCATCCTGGATGCACATAGGATAGCGTAATGTCTGGGGAACATGTTAACAGAGGACCAAGTTGCAGCCCTGAAAATATCCATGAGGGGAATGTCCTTGAGGAGGGTAACGGAAATGGACTGAGTCCTGGTGGAATGTGCTGCCACCTTAAGGAGGCTACAATGCAACCTGAAACCCATTTAGAGAGTCTCTGAGAACCAACTGATTGTCCTTTCTTTATTTCAGAAAAGGATACAGAAAGTTGAGGAGAAATCCTAAAGCTTCTAGTCTGGCCCAAATGAAAGGCAAATGCCCCCTGAACATCTGAAGTGTGAGTCTAGCTTCTTCTCTTGAGGAGTGAGGCTTGGGAAAGAATACTGGCAGAAAGATATCCTGATTAATATGAAAGTCCGACAAAATCTTCAAGGAAAATTGAGGATGAGGGCTCAGCGTGACCATGTCACAATAGAAGGTAATATAAGGTGGGTCAAACACGAGCACCCCCAGTTCTCTCACCCTTTTATGCAAGGTGACAGCTACCAGGAATGAAATCTTAAAGGAGAGGTGGTGGAGTGAACAGGTGGCCTTATATTTGAATAGGGGGGTCCTCGGGATATTGAGGACCAAATTAACATACTATGAAGGTGTGGGGTTCCAGCTATGAGGAAACAGATAATCTCTTAAGGAATCTGGCCATGGTAGGGTGCCCTTGATCGGCAAATGAAAAGAATAGCTGCTTGGTGTACTTAGACCAAACAATCAGAATCAACTTGTTTTGAAATGCAGTAGGTAATTGAGGATTTTGGAGAGAGGAGTTTCAGGAGCAGATACAGAGCAATGTGAACACCAGAAAAGAAAGCGCTTCCACTTCTGTACGTAAGTTTTACATATGGAAGGCTTCCTAGCATTGAGAAGTACAGACTGAACTTCCTCCAAGCAGTCCAACTCTGAGGTTGAAAAACAAAAGAAGCCAGGCCTTGAGGTTCAGAGCTGGGAGTTTGGGATGGTTCATAGTCCCTGAGTTCTGTGTTAGGAGGTTTGATAGGAGCAGGACATCTCTATAGAAAGGTGAAGTAGATCCAAATACCACACCTCTCTTGGCCAAGAAGGTCCTATCAGGATGACCCTCGCCTGCTCTTGCACTAATCTGATCAGCGTCTTGGAGAATTAATGGTGTTGGAGGAAAGGCATAAAGGAGAGAGCAGGGCCAAAGAACTAAGAGTGAATCCCTTAAGGAGTTGTGGCCAAGTCCCCTCATGGTGCAGAAGATCTGGCATTTTGCATTGTCTGGGGTTGCAAAGAGATCCATTACGGAGATGCCCTAAGCTTTGCAGATGTTGTACAAGACCAGGTTGTTGAGCTCCCATTCGTGGTCCTGATGGAAGTGTCTGCTTAGGGCATCTGCTAAAGGTTTCTAGAGACCTGGAAGACAAAACATGGAGATCTCTATGCAGTGGGTAATGCACCAGTCCCATAGTTTTAGCGTTTCTGTGCACACGGACTGGGATCTTGCTTGTTGATTTATATAGTACATCACTACCCTGTTGCCTACCATTACCCTGATGACAGCACTGAATGTCATGGAAAAAATGTTGGCATCCATAACCAACTGCCCTTAGTTCTAGAACATGGGTCTTAACCCTTATCTTAGCAAGCATGAAAAATCTGACCAAATGCATCAAAAAGTTTTAGAAATTTTATGCCATGGCAGCTTAGGAGCAATGGTCCAGTCCCAGTCTTTGGAAGGATGTTACCTGGAAAAACAGGGATTCTGAAAAGGACTTAGGAGTCATGCTGCATAACTAACAGAACATGAGCTCTCAGTGTGATGCTGTGCCTAAGAGGTCTAATGTGACCCTTGGATGTAAAAGCAGGAGAACATTGATTAGGAATAGGGAGAAGGTGCTTCTATGTATATAGCTGGTGAGACCACTGGTGGAATACTGTGTCCAATTCTGGTGTTCATATTTCAAAAAGGATGTTGAAAATTTGGAAGGATTCAGAAATCAGCCACTACGAATGATTTGAGGTCTTGAAAAATCTACTTTACAGTGAGAAACTTAAGAAGCTCAGTCTATTTCACTTATTAGAGAAGGTTAAGAGATGATTTGATCACAGCCTGAAAGTATATACATAGGAAGATTTCTGGCACTAGAAGGCTCTTTAAATTAGCACATAAAAGACATAAAAATAGCCTCAACTTCCAGCCATTGTAGACAAATTCAAATTGAAAATAAGGTGCAAATTTTTAACTGTGAAGGGAAATAACCATTGAAACAACTTACCTAGGAATGTGGTGGATTCTTTGTCACTTGAAGTCTTTAAATCAAGACTGAATGTCTTTCTAAATGGCATGCTCTAGCTCAAAATTATGGTCTTAAAACAGGAAACACTGAGTGAAATTTCTGGCCTGTATTGTTCAATAGGGCAGAGGAAATAACCATAATGATCCCTTCTGACCTCAAAATTTAAGAACGTTTATAAGACAACCTCTTAATATGAAGCTATTGACCAATCAAACTGAAATGGCTAATTAAAACTGACCATTTTACTTCATAAATTTCTACCATGTCCAGACAAAAAAAGTCAAAACAGCTAAAATACACCAAGATTCATTCAAAAATAATTTTTGCACTATTAATCACATTTGTTAAAATTAATATGCTGATGTCCCCTGGAACTTACCTCTCTATAAATCATGCAAGATGATCTGAGAAAGGCCAGATTCAGCACCTAGATCCAGAATTATTCCATCCGACAGCCTGGGCTATAGAACTGACTTCTTCGGAGCTTTGCTGTTCCACTAGAGTCCAGAAAGTGCTGTAAAACTCCAGTTCAGTCCTTTCCTGTTAGGTCCATAAGCGGAAGAGGTTCTTTCTGTGGGCGGTCAGAAATAACACAGCTCCATCCATGGTTCCTTTTCTGTCCTTCAATACTTGCTCCACCTCAAGTCCCTGGAACTGTCTCTCTCCACTATCAGAGTACACCTTGAAGTCATTTCTGCTTATCAAGTGGAACAGAAGTTTGTGTTCAGTAACTCTACAGTGAAAAGGTTTCTGAAAGGACTGTGAGGTATCTGCCCTGCTGTGAAGGATCCTACATCTAGCTGGGACTTGAGTCAAGTCCTCATGCAGCTGACAGTGCCTTCCTTCAAAGGCATGGGAGAATGTTCCATATTACATCTCTGTATCATGAGAGCTTTCATCACAGCCATAACCTCAGCTTGGAGAATTGGTGGCCATGCCATCAGCTTTTACAATCTTCATATGTGATTTATTGCTTACATGCTAAATTTCTGCCTAAGGTGGGAACCAATTTCCCTCTCAGACCTTGAATCTGCCACCATTTTTCCCAAGACCTCACCCCTCATCCAAGAGAGGCAAAATTGTGTATTGTAGATGTTCAGAAGACATCAGCTTTTGACCTATGTAGGTCAATGGTGCTTAGAGACTCACCTAGATTATTAGTATCATGTGAGGAAAATCACAAGGATCAGGCCATTACAACTCAGCACTTATCTAAGTTAAACATTCCTACTATTGAAGACTGTTACAGACTGGCTAACATCACCATAACAGAGGGATTTAGGGATCATTTGATCAGGCCCAATGTACCGTCCAGGGCTTGTCTTAGGCATATCACAATAGCAGAGATCTGTAGTACCAGATCAATCGATACCTCCATAAAACATTACTCAACAGATTTGGTATCCAGATGTGATGCCCCAATTTGTGAGGGTGGTGTTACAATCCCTGCTTAACTAGATCTGGGGAGGATATGCACTGTTTGATAAACTCCCAGTAGTGAGAATATGCAGAGGCCATTCAATAAAATGAAGGTTATTTACAACCAGAGCTGTGCATATAATGGTTTTCTAGTTTGCTGGCAATTCTGCAAAAACAAAAAAACCATTTTGCATCAAACCAAAAACAGATTTCAACTAATAGAAAAGTTTTTAAAAAATCATTTATGTTTTAATTCTTTTTTAAATGAATTCAAAGGAAATTTCAAAACAAGTAATCTTGCATCAAAAAATTTAAACATTTCATTTAGTAAATGTCAAATGAAATGTTTTAACTTTTTAACTGTTTTAACAGGAACAGTCAGCATGGATTCACCAAGGGCAAGTCATGTCTGACTAATCTAACTGCCTTCTATGATGAGATAACTGGCTCTGTGGATGAAGGGAAAGCGGTGGACGTGTTGTTCCTTGACTTTAGCAAAGCTTTTGACACGGTCTCCCACAGTATTCTTAAAGTTAAAGAAGTATGGGCTGGATGAATGGACTATAAGGTGGATAGAAAGCTGGCTAGATTGTCAGGCTCAACAGGTAGTGATCAATGGCTCCATGTCTAGTTGGCAGCGGGTATCAAGTGGAGTGCCCCAAAGGTCGGTCCTGGGGCCGGTTTTGTTCAATATCTTCATAAATGATCTGGAGGATGGTGTGGATTGCACCCTCAGCAAGTTTGCAGATGACACTAAACACTAAAGAGGTAAATACACTGGAGGGTAGGGATAGGATACAGAGGGACCTAGACAATTTGGAGGATTGGGCCAAAAGAAATCTGATGAGGTTCAACAAGGACAAGTGCAGAGTCCTGCACTTAGGATGGAAGAATCCAATGCACCGCTACAGACTAGGGACCGAATGGCTCGGCAGCAGTTCTGCAGAAAAGGACCTAGGGGTTACAGTGGATGAGAAGCTGGATATGAGTCAGTGTGCCCTTGTTACCAAGAAGGCCAATGGCATTTTGGGATATATAAGTAGGGGCATTGACAGCAGATCGAGGGACGTGATTGTTCCCCTCTATTCGGCACTGGTGAGGCCTCATCTGGAGTACTGTGTCCAGTTTTGGGCCCCACACTACAAGAAGGATGTGGAAAAACTGGAAAGAGTCCAGCGGAGGGCAACAAAAATGATTAGGGGACTGGAACATATGACTTATGAGGAGAGGCTGAAGGAACTGGGGATGTTTACTCTACGGAAGAGAAGAATGAGGGGGGATTTGATAGCTGCTTTCAACTTCCTGAAAGGGGGTTCCAAAGAGGATGGCTCTAGACTGTTCTCAGTGGTAGCAGATGACAGAACGAGTAGTAATGGTCTCAAGTTGCAGTGGGGGAGATTTAGGCTGGATATTAGGAAGAACTTTTTCACTAGGAGGGTGGTGAAACACTGGAATGCGTTACCGAGGGAGTTGGTGGAATCTCCTTCCTTAGAAGTTTTTAAGGTCAGGCTTGACAAAGCCCTGGCTGGGATGATTTAATTGGGGATCGGTCCTGCTTTGAGCAGGGGGTTGGACTAGATGACCTCCTGAAGTCCCTTCCAACCCTAATATTCTATGATTCTATGAACTTTTTGGCGTTTTTTTCTTCAACTCAGACAATTCAGCAAAATTGACGAATTCACAATACATTTCAGTGTTGCCAAATGTGCATTTTCACCTAAAAAACTTTTTCGCCAGCTCTACTTACAAGTGGGAGTTCTTCAGGAAGAGCTACTGAACATTCACACTATCTGCATATCTTCCCCTCTACCTTAAAGTCCTGTTATTCACTACTGGAGCCTGGGTTTACAGGTGGAAGGAACTGAGGATGATGAAGTAGCCCTCCCCTTTCGTTGCTTTACCTTCAGAACGTTCAAAGCCATGAGAAGGGGCATGCGGTCACTCCAGCAGACACTGGTTCTAGAGGTTTCCACCAGGTCAGCAGCACCATAAGGGCATCTCCCAAGAGTGGCAGTGTGTAGAGGCCACTAAAAGACCTAGGAACTCCTTGCTCCTAATCCCGTTCTCAGTTCCTTATTTACACTATGACCCAAAGTCCTCAGTCTTGAAGAAGCCTGAATGATACTCCAGAAAAAAAAAAAGGGAATGGTGGATAACAAGCTTAAAATGTTGAGCTATCATCACAGTGGAGTAGATAACAGCAGTAGTTAGTGACTAAGTATTATCATATAATATTACTGCGACACCTACACTCACAAGAGAGCATATAACTGTAATGAAAATTTCTTACATACCGTTTTCCCCAAGAGATTACGTTTTTTAACATTCCCAGTAGTTTTTAGTAGGGCTGAAAAGCGATTAAAAAAATTAATCGCGATTAATCACACTGTTAAACAATCGAATACCATTTATTTAATAATTTTTGGATATTTTCGACAGTTTCAAATATATTGATGTCAATTACAGCACAGAATACAGAGTATACAGTGCTCACTTTATATTTTTTATTACAAATATTTGCACTATAAAAAAACAAAAAATAGTATTTTTCAATTCACCTAATACAAGTACTGTCGTGCAATCTCTTTATCATGAAAGTTGAATTTACAAATGTAGAATCATGTACAAAAAATAACTGCATTCAAAAATAAAACAATGTAAAGTTTTAGAGCCTACAAGTCCACTCAGTCCTATTTCTTGTTCAGCCAGTCGCTCAGACAAACAAGTTTGTTTACATTTGCAGGAGATAATGCTGCCTGCTTCTTGTTTACAATGTGAAAGTTAGAACAGGCGTTCATATGGCACTGTTGTAGCTGGCATTGCAAGGTATTTACATGCCAGATGCGCTAAAGATTCATATGTCCTTCATGCTTCAACCTCCATTCCAGAGGACATGCATCCATGCTGATGATGGGTTTTGCTCGATAACAACCCAAAGCAGTGCAGACTGACACATTCATTTTCATCATCTGAGTCAGATGTCACTAGCAGAAGGTTGATTTTCTTTTTTTGTGGTTCAGATTTTGTAGTTTCCACATCGGTGTGTTGCTCTTTTAAGACTTCTGAAAGCATGCTTCACCCCTCATCCCTCTCAGATTTTGGAAGGCACTTCAGATTCTTAAACCCTGGGTCGAGTGCTACCTTTAGAAATCTCTCATTGGTACCTGCTTTGTGTTTTCTCAAATCTGCAGCGAAAGTGATGTTTAAATGAACATGTGCTGAGTCATCATCCGAGGCTACTATGACATGAAATATATGGCAGAAAGTGGGTAAACACAGCAGGAGACATACAATTCTCCCCCCAGGAGTTCAGTCACAAATTCAATTAACGCATTGTTTTTTAAATGAGCATCATCAGCATGGAAGCATGTCCTCTGGAACGTTGGCCAAAGCATGAAGGGGCATACAAATGTTTAGCATGGCTGGCACATAAATACCTTGCAATTACAGCTACAAAAATCCCATGTGAACTCCTGTTCTCGCTTTCTGGTGACACTGTAAATGTAAACAAACTTGTTTGTCTTAGTGATTAGCTGATCAAGAAGTAGGACTGAGTAGACTTGTAGGCTCTAAAGTTTTGCATTGTTTTGTTTTTTAGTGCAGTTATGAAACAAAAAAATTCTCCATTTGTAAATTGTACTTGCACAATAAAGAGATTACACTACAGTACTTGTATGAGGTGAATTTTAAAAATACCATTTCTTTTATCATTTTTACACTGGAAATATTTGTAATAAAAAATATTAAGTGAGCAGTGTACACTTTGTATTTTGTGTTGTAACTGAAATCAATATATTTGAAAAGGTAGAAAAACCTCCAAAAATATTTAATAAATTTCAATTGGTATTCTATTGTTTAACAGCACGATTAAAACGGTGATGAATTTCAATTAATTTTTTTAAACACGATTAATTTTTTTGAGTTAATCCTGTGAGTTAACTGCAATTAATTGACAGCCCTAGTTTTTAATAGTAAGTTAAAGTGTTATTCCATTGCCATTTTTACATTTGCAGACATTCAATGAGGCATAAAATATTAAGTAAAAGTTTTAAAGCAGCAAAGATGATCTTACAAGCATGCTCTGTTGCAATGACTTTCTACTATACAAAATCGTTGATATCATTTATTTAATGCAGTGTAGTTGTAGCCATGTCAGTCCCAGGTTATTAGAGAGACAAGGTGGGTGAGGTAATATCTTTTACTGGACCCATTTTTATTGGTGAGAGAGAGAAGCTTAGGAGCTACACAGAGCTCTTCTTCAGGTCTGGGAAAGGTATTTAGATTGTCACAGCTAAACACAAACTCGGATAGTTTAGCATAAATAGTTAGCACATATTCTAAAGTGACCATTCAAAGTGAAATGATCCATTAACATCCCTGTAGTCATAGTGGCCTGGCAGAGGAATTACCTACCGGATTTTGATTTATGTTGGAAAGACTGATGCAGATTGAATCACATCAGGACATCTCACAGGAGATGTGGACTTTCATTTCACTTTCACAAACCCTCTTTAAATGAAAAATAAGGCAAACACCTGCATGCGACTGTGGTCACTGGGCACAAACAATGAATCACATCATATCTGAGCGTCCCTTTCATTCTTTTGCTGGGGGCCTGAAGGACATTCACCAGCTCACTGCTGCATAAATGTGCTGGCTATCAAACAGATATATATTTGTAGTTATTACTACCTACCCAAGCCATACGAAAGAAGTAGTAGTCATACAACAACAACAACAACAAAAAGGGGAGGAGGGGGTTAGTGGGTTACAGATTGTAAGTCAAATCTAGCGTCTTTATTAAAAACCATGATTTTTAGTCTCTAACAAAAGTTATGAATTTAAGCTCCCAGGCTCGTCTTTTGAAAGTGATGTGCAGGTTTCCTTTAAGGATGTGGACTGAGAGGTCAGATATAGAGTAATTGCTTTATGAAAAGTATTCACCCACAGGTGATATGGTGTTTTTGTTTTTTATCATTTTCCTGTGCACGGTCATTTGAGAGCATAGTGATTGTCTAGTTTCACCTACATAGTTATCGGGGCATTTAGTGCACTGGATGAGGTACATCACATGTTGGGATAGGCACGTGTAGGACCCATGGATCTTGAAAGATGTGTTGTGGGGGCTGTTGATCATCGTAGCAGTGGAGATACATATATATGTAGGTTTTAAATCTGTTGTTCTAGCAGGATCTGGTGCCACTTTGAGTTGGTGTGTCTGGTCTTTGGGGGGCTTGCTTCTGATAAGCTTGGAGAGGTTGAAGGGTCATTTGAAGGCAGAAGTGGGGGTTCAAAAAAGATTTCTTTCAAAAGATGAACCTGAGAGCTTAAATTCAAAACTTTACTAGACACTAAAAAGCATAGTCTTAATAAAGACCCTGAATTTTTGGCTTATTACTAAAGCTAAGATTTAGTCATGGGTATTTTTGGTAAACGTCATGGACAGGTCATGGGCACTAAATAAAAATTCACGGCCTGTGACCTGTCCATGACGTTTACCAAAAATGCCCTTGACTAAATCTCTACTTCTGGGACCCCACTGCTCCAGGGTGCCCCTGCTGGGGGTGGGGGGGGCCTGCTCAGATGCGCCCTGGAGCTAGCCGTACCAGCCACAGCTTGGGCGGTCCCAGGAGCCAGCTGTCCGGGGCCTCCTGAGCAGTGGCTGGTGCGGCTGGCCCTGGAGACCACCACAGCAGCTGGCCCTGAAGTCAGCCACACCAGCCATTATGGAAGTCACAAAGTCATGGAATCCTTACTTATTACAACAATCTGAAACCAACGAACTCCCTTTTTTGTCAACGGGCCACTTCACCTTGAATAGTCTCCTGGAGTATGTGCTAACTACAGTACTTACGCTAAACTATCTGTTTGATCATGTATTTAGCTTTTATACTCTTAGTACCTTTCCTAGATCTGAAGAAGAGCTAAGTGTAGCTCATAAGCTTGTCTCTCTCACCAACAGAAGTTGGTCCAAGAAAAGATATTACCTCACCTACCTTGTCTCATCATATATTTTTTCTGAAGGACACCAGCAAAATACAGTAACTGCAGCTCACTGCATTCTAATTGACTAACAGAAGAGATGACTATTTTAATTAAATATTAAAAATGTTTTTCAAAGTCTTCTTGGAAGTCACTGCCATTAACATATTTATAACCTGTCTGCTTCAGTAGATGAAATACAACACCTTCTTATAACATCATAAACTTCAACTGATTACTTCGATTTCAAATTAAAAATGCTTGATCAGCAATATTTTCAGGATATGTGAACTATACACAAAAATGTTATAAGAAAAACAACAAAAATGTTAAATGCAATGAAATTAAACAGCAATAAGCAGCTCTGTGGAAATAAGTGCCACTTGTTCAGCTATCTAATGGACAGAATGTTCCCTTCAAAACTATCTGAAAGGAGTAGCAGGACGACAAACAGAAGATTGAAATTCCTAATAATGAAATACTTCATTCTGGCAATGACTGATGCAGTCAATAGTCTGAAGTGAAAACTCTGCTATTAACTGTGTTAATGATTTATCTGGTTGTAAATGAAAAGTCAGATTGATTTGAGGTTAGCTGAGGTCAACCACCTCTCTTCTCTGGTAACACACCGAACACGACTAAGGGACGATACAAATTTCTTTCAAATCCAAACAAAATGAAAAAACCCACCCCAATTCAGTTTTCATATGCAACAAAATAATCTGAATCTGACTAAAAAATTAAATACTAATTAAATACTTCACTTTCTGTTCCTTTTCAAATTGATTAAGTCAATGGTTCTCAACCTTTCCAGAGTACTGTACCTCTTTCAGGAGACTGATTTGTCTTGCATACACCAAATTTCACCTCACTTAAAAACTACTTGCTTACATAACCAAACATAAAAATACAAAAGTGTCACCGAACACTATTAATGAAAAGTTGCTTACTTTCTCATTTTTACCATATAATTCTAAAATAAATTGTGACTCCAGGGTGAGGAACACCGATATAGTATATAGAGCAGTATAAACATGTCATTGTCTGTATGAAATTTTAGTTTGTATTGACTTCGCTCGTGCTTTTCATGTAGCCTATGGTAAAACTAGGCAAATATCTATATGAGTTGACATACTCCCAGGGGTATGTGTACCCTGGTCGAGAACCACTGGATTAAGTCAATGGACTACCATATTTTAAAAAAATGCAATCTCATATCTATTCCCTAAGATTTTGTACAGCCTGAAACTACAATTATCATAATCCTTGCACTTATTCCCCACGTCTGCCAAATTACTCTAATAAAAAATAAAATAAAATATATCAACTATACCTTGACATTCTTTATACAATTTGTGTTCAAATAAACCTGACCCAAACACAGGACACTTTAAATATCTTAGTGACATTGTCAATTTTTTTTTTTTTTTAAACAAACTAACTTCTCTTTGGATTTTTTTTAGCCTACTATTGTTACAAGCAAAACCTAAAACTACTATAAGAAAGATCAGAATTTTCCCTCTATTATCTCATTGACTCTTTGCATTTCACTACAATTTTTATCAGGGTGGTTAAAAATGAAATGATTTAAAAAATTTTTTAAAAAATCGGATTTTATTTAAATCTGATTTTTCTTATAAAATGCTTTTTGATGGAAAAAACCTATCTAAAGAGTTTGAATTAAGATATCTTTGAGGTATAAAGTATCATCATGGAATAGGGATTATAAATTCTAATTCTACAGTATGAGACAATATATCCATGTAATGTTTAAGAAAAGTTTTGTAAATGAGTTCCAATAGGTCATGGATTAGGGATCCAATTTTATGGGGGTCCCCACCTTCTATACAGATTATTTAGGTTAATCTTTCTATCTACCCAATGGGTCTCAATGCTCAATCTAAAAAATACCATCACGGATGCTTAGTTTTGCAGTTCTCAAAATGTGGATTTGTGTCTCCAAAGATAACATGCTTGTTAACAGCAAAAATGTTTTTAAATAAATAAATAATATATAGAGGTGAAGCCTATTTCTGTAGCCTTGAATAAAATACAGGGAAATAGCTGTTTTATTGCTGACGCTGTTGAAATTTGGAAGGAACTGGGTGAGATCTTAAAAAGAGAAATATGCAATGACAGAGTTAAATTACAAGCATTAAAAAAACGAATAGGATAAGAACTATCTCCAGCTCATTTTCTTGCAAATATTCTCAATACTCAGTACCAGGGTCAAACCTGAACTACTGAAGAAGAGGAGTTGGCTATGACATGGACATCCAGCAATCATCCCTCCATAATGCCAACTATAATAAACTTCAGAGCGAAGGGTGAACCATTCAAGAAATATATGTTTGCTGATGATGTTTTAAAGAAAGTCACACCAGTGAACTGGTGGAAGTCACTTAAGCACTTGGATTCAGAGACTGTTGAAGTGATCATCTCACTTTTAACAGCAGTAGCTTCTTCTGCCAGTGTAAAAAGAATATTTTCTTCCTCTGGACTAATTCATTCCAAATTGAGAAATCGTTTGGGACCTGAAAAAGCAGGAAAGCTTGTTTTTCTTTTCCAGATTATGAACAGGAAAATGAAGGTGAAGACGACTGAGTTAGCTGCAGAAGCCAATATTTTAAGTTTCTCATGTTGACCTGGCTGACAGTCTATTTAATTTTGGGTTTTTTTAAAAATACATTTAACTATTTTAGTTAAAAACAATTTTAACAAAAACAAACCTGATTTTAAACAACTTGAACGTTTTAACTAAATTCAAAAATTCATATGCTTGTTTTGTTAAAATATTATACTTTTGCTGTTGAAGAAAAAAATCCATAATGTTGTTGCTTTATTTAAATAAAACAATTTACACGTCTGTCTGGTGATGTTCTCCTCCTCATACAGCATTGCAAGAAAATCCTCCAAATATTAATGATTAACCTGTTGAACTGGAGATAGTTCACCTCCCAATGACTTCATAAAAATCTGCTTCAATTACCTTTGGTAAATGAAATGACCAAGCAATTATTCATTTTCTGATATAGCTGAAAAACTAATCTGAAAAGTTTTCAAAATAGATCACTTAAAAAATGTATAGTGTGTACCTTCTAAAAACAAAACCTACTTCCATCTCTGAGTTGTGAAGATATGTATTAAGGTTATAACAACCAACAAGAATGCACTTTTATGTAGAAATCCATGATTAAGTCGAGTCTTCCAGACTAATGATTTAAATCATGATTTAAATCAATCTGATTTAAATCAAAACCACCCTGATTTTTATATATAGTAATTTTCATTGTGTATTCAGACAGTCTTTTCCCGGTTTCATGTGTGTGTGGGGTCTCTCTCTCTCTCTCTGACAGCAAAAGCAGAGAGAAACAGAAAAAAAGAAAATGTGAATGTAAAACCATAAAATTTGGGGAATGGGACTAAGAAGCAGGAATAGTACCACCTTTAACTCATTTCCTGAAATTCCCTGATTATGTTCCTTTAAAGGACTGTCATCGGTTTTTTTCAAAACTACACTGGAAACCACACTTACTTTTTAAAAAGTAATCAAGATCACATTTGGAATTTCTGGACCCTTCCTCAAATTCCTGGTTTAGACAGGAGCTAGAAGGGTGTTGCTCTAACAACATCAGAAGGAAGCACTCAGAACAACATGTTCAAACTCCTGGAGTGGGAGGGCTGATTCAAGTTACTGCAGGATAGAATAGCTGGCTTTCCAGTAAATTAGTCAATTACTACAGCTTAAACAAAAAAAGAAGGTAGAGAATTGGAGACAGCTCCCCAACTCAGGGTGCCTCTGTAGCAATAGTCAACAACCTTCTACATACCAGTAGCTTACCCTTCACCACTCAGACTTCCTTTTAACTCCAGCACCCTGCAACTTTTGAAGTTTCATGTGCTTGAGCAAACTTCCTGTTACCCCCATGCTGAAGGCTAAGGCCTTGTCTACACTGCCACTTTACAGAGCTGCAAAAACACCCCCCCGAGCGCTGCAAGTTTCAGAGCTGTGAAGTGGTAGTGTAGTGTAGCTACTCCCCTTGTGGGGGTGAGGGTTTTTTTTTACAGCGCTGAGAGAGCTCTCTCTCTTCAAGGGCTGGTGTCACGACTACACAGCCACGTTAAAGTGCTGCCATGGCAGTGCTTTAACATTGCTAGTGAAGACATACTCTTATTAAGGAAGAACAGCACTATACCACATTCCTGCTAATCAGATATTAGCCTGGGACTTGGCCCTTTAGTTCACAGGTGCTTGTCTGATCTTCCATTTTCTATCAAGGTTTAGTTTTGAACATGAGACTTGTCAAAGACCATTTCTGCACAGTACTTTTCACAATAAGCATCCAACTTTTGTCCAAGACAAATTATACTTTAACTTATAAAGTTGGCATGTATGCAGGATCACCAAGAAACATTTACAAACATCAAATATTAGCTAAGAAGTGTTCAAGAAAAAAAAACCTACTTTTGGTACTGTAAATAATTATGCTCTGGACATTGTGTGTCATGTTACAGTTTTATCCTAGCTCCCTGTGCATACCCAGCAGGAGCACTCCTAGCATCGAGGATCTTACAACTTCTGCTGAAGTGCAGCAGCCTAGGCCTGGCCTACACTACAAACTTTGGTTGACATAAGCCACATTAAGTCGATATAATAATGTGTCTATATTACCAAGTCCTTTCTGCTGACCTAAGTGGCCTGTAAAGTCGAGTTCTGTACTCCACCTCCATGAGAGGTGTAGCGCTTGATTGACCCCAAACATGCCCTCTCCCAGACATCCACCCAAAAGGTACTTCTCTTCTGGTTTACCATTTAAGGGGGTACACAGTAGGTATAACACATGAAATGCACAGATACTTTGCACAGGATTCTAAAATCATTGCTCTTTACTTAATCACATGAGAAATACACAGATGCACACAAAGAAAATAAACCATACACAAATCTCCCTGTCTCAGTTATCTCACCACTCCAGAGCATTCTTTGGGTTGGGATCAGAGTCCTTCTAGTCGCAGTGCATAGCTTATGTTTTGAAACATGGAGCCGTTTCTCCTCAACTCACCTTTTCTGACCTTGGACTGACCATCACCTTTCCACTCTCCTCTCCAAAACTCCCTGCGCCTGAGTCTCTCTACTTTGTATAACCCACCAGCAATACCTCTGTTTCTTTAGTCTACTTGGGGAATTTCCACTTTCACCGCTTTCTCCCTCCTTTCAGGTAAGAGGAGGAAACATCTTCTCCCAGCTTGAGCAAACCCACTGTCCTAAGGTGTTTCACATTGAATAGATGCCTGTTGAGTTCTAGCAACTCACAATGTTCTCTGACAGAGGTAAATGCTTAAAGACTTGCCAGCAATGGCAGATACAGAGAGACCTTCCATGATACAGCAATATCTTAACACGAACCAGAATTTCTAAATTGTACAAACTGTCCAAAAATTGCCACAGAAGTATGACCTAATTCAAATAAGATTTATCATTATTTTTGGTAGAAATTTAGGGTGTAGCCTACTGGATCATTGTCAGAATAGAAATAGTAGTAAATAGTAAAAGGGGATCCACCATAAAAGCTCCTATCTCCCCAACCCTCACAGATTATGTGACTGCCACAAGGAAGGAATTCTTCAAAGACTGGTGTGAGAGAGAATATGATTCCATGGGCTTTAACGCTGGACCCGTGAGACATGCCAGAGCAACATTTTAATCCCCCTGTGGAGGTTGGTTCCCATATAGATGGAAACACCCTCAGCAAACCCCTAAGGAATTTGGACATAGTGGGAAAGGGAAACAAAAGACTGTATACATCTTTACATTGTAAAGATGGATAGCAAGCACTAAGAGCTGCGAGATGCACCCTACAGAGCTAAATGAAAGCCCCAAGTTCTTTTAGAGAGAGTAAGCAGTACAAAATTGCAGGGAATGAAGCCTCAAGAGGCTGAAGTTGATGGTTCATCCAAGCTGAAAATCTTCTCCATTTAGCAGCATACATTTTCATGTTGGTGTCTTCTCCTATATTATTTAGGATGTTCTGTAGAGCAATTCAACACAACCTCCCTTTCTGACATCCATCCGTACTTGTGAATGAAAGATTTTCCATTACAAGGACAGTTCAATATTATACTATACCAAAAATTCATTGGGGGGGAGGGGGGATTACATTTCTAATAATGTGCAATACAAAGTCTAGCTGCTAAAAATATAAAGATTAATTTGTTGTTCTGTTTAAAAATGTAGATTCTTTACTGGAGCATTAAGCAAGCAGGTTAGGGAAGTCAGCATTTTGTCATGAGATGAATCTGTTATATAATTTCCTCCCAAAACCATCTAATTCCTGGACACAACCACATGTGCAAGTATGTTCCCTTTTCCCTGCAATCAAGTGCTTCCTCAGTAGCAAAAATGTGATTGATCTTAACAAGAGACAGAAGCCATCTATACAGTAATTTATAAAACTATTCTTTATGAGCTACACAAAATGAAAATGTACATCCCCTTTCTCACATGCAGACCTGCTCATCCACATCAGTTTCTTTTCCCAAATACCTATCCCATCTTTTCATTTGAGTTGTTTTCTTAACATCTTTTTCAGTCAAAACTGTATATATCTTGGAAATTAAGCCTTTTGTTCCACCCTGTGTCACAGACCTCACCCTGCTCGTGAGTCAACTCCTCAAATGTGGTTAAAAGTCTAGATAGAGACCCCTTCCCAGATTTCACAATAAAACGTTTGACTAGTAGATATAGAAAATAGAGGATTATATTTGCATTATTACATACCTCTTGGTATAATTTCAAATCAGGAAGCAGCAACAGCTGTCCAAATTGAGTAATCTCAGATCTTACCCACAGTGCATAGTCATGTTCGGATTTCTTAGGGACACATTCCTGATTATTAATTAAATTAGCTGAAGGAGAGAGGCCCGGTTACAGGAATTTAGAAAATTTGTCCCAAGCTCCTGAGATGGTCTGGATGATACTTTTTATTCTTGAAAAAAGAAAAGGAGGACTTGTGGCACCTTAGAGACTAACAATTTGTAATTATTAATAACAAATTACTAACTAGTAATTTGTTAATCTCTAAGGTGCCACATGTCCTCCTTTTCTTTTTGTGGATACAGACTAACACGGCTACTATTCTGAAACTTTTTATTCTTGGTGATCTCAACTTATTTTTATCCCAACAATTATTATGAATAGCTATATTTGGGCTCCAGTCTTGTCAGAGTTTTACCAGTGTTTGGATGCTCTGTCATAAAGCTAATTTATCACATTTTAATTGTGGTACACAAAAATGAGCTAAAGTTAGGGAAAGCTAATATAGCCCACTGTGTAGGCTTATACAGAACTTTAGAACTCACCTTTGGGTTTTATGATTCCATATGAAATTTAATAGGGCATCCTGCCATGTTTTTAACGTCTTGTCAGGGATACCAACAGAGATGCACTGAAACAAAGTAACTTTTATTTTTTACCAAAGCTACCCTGCGCCTAGCCAAGGAATTTCATATTTGTTCATTCTTCCAAATCTTTTATAATTTTATTACACTGTAGAGGATAATTTGCCTTTAACAGATTTGTTTCGCCACCATTATTCATTCCTAAAGATTTAAAGATTTATATATATATGTAGCTGACAACAGTTTTTTACCCTTTTCGGACTATTAATTCCTAACATTTCAGATTCATCATAGTTTATTTTGACACCTGATACCTGACCACATTACAAAGTCAGTTATTCTATAATTTTTAATGAGACTTCTGGATTCTGCAAATATAACAAGTCACCAGCAGCATACAAAACTATTTTTTCTTCTAATCCAAAAGACATTTTGATGCCCTTTACATACGGGCTATTTCTCACATTTATTGCAAATGTCTCTATCGGCAAAGCAAACAGAGGGAGATAATGGGGTATCCTGTCTCATACTCCTACACAAATTGAAAGGTGGGGACTGGTGACCATTAAGTAACGCAGTCAGTCACTCAAGAATGAATACACAGGGCTATCAAGGCTGAATTCCCACTCTGGCACTTCAAGTGCAGAAGGTCGGGGGCCGCAAGGATTCTAAAAATGAATACTGGCCACTCCAGGCTGGTGTTAAACTCCCAAGGTCACAGTTTCTCTCTGACCTTGGATGAGTAGAAGTTGCCCCTGCCCAAGTGCAAAAAAACTCCTTGGGACCCAGGAAGGCGCACTTGGGAATTCCTTCCTGTGGGGTACCCTCAAGTCCTTTCGCCCCCCCCCTGAGGAAGAGCTGAGAAAGAAAACAAAGGAAATTAGTTATTTCCCCCATCTAATTAAACAACATATGCACAAACCTCTTAGGACACCAAAAATCCAATCCTGTTATTAAAAAAGGTAAGTTTTATGAAAAAAAAAAAGAGAGAAAAGAAGAAAAGAAAATACATCTGGAATTTAGGCTTTTGCTAGATTTAAAAAACCCACTCACAAAAATTAAACATCAAGAATAACCTTCTTGAGGTCCAGCTTAAATGTTACAAGCAAAACAAAAAGCATTTGGGGTTAGCACAGAGGAGTCCACAAGCCAATAAGAAATGAAGAGAAATAAACCTAATCGCATCTCTCTAAACATTCCTGATCTACTTTCATCTCTGGGTTGTTAAATAAGTAGTTCTAGATATGATCTGATGATTTTCATATCTGGCCTTCAGCTTCTCACAGCATAACTGCTCCCTGTTCCCCTCTTTCCTGGAGAACAACACTACCAGAGACAAAGGGAAGTCTTTTCCCCCCATTTAAAAAAGTTCTAGCCCTCCCATTGGCTCTTTTGGTCAGGTGCCCACTCCCTTTCTTTTACCTATGCAGGGACCTTTTTAAACCCTTTACAGGTAAAACAAGCAGAGACCAGCCACCAAGAGGGACTTTATAGCTAACTGGCTGGCTGGGTGTCCATAAAAGGGAGGGTCCGCCCCCTCATTTATCACAAGGGCCGATATGCCCCTACAAAATTGATTTCCAAAACCAAACCTTACCAAAATTTGTTTGAAATACTCCCACTCCAATTGCTGAAAGGCTCTCTCTCAGCATGTGAAGAAAGCAGCATACAGGAAAAATTACTAAAATCAATATTATAAATCAAATTCAGAGTTCCTCTGATATTACCAGATGATGCTTGCCTGCTACAAACCCAGATGGATGCAGGTGAACATATTTGGGCAACATGGCAATCTGTTTGCTATCGATCTGGCACAAATTTGAGCGCCCATGTTAAAGAAATAGGTTTGTATGATACACAATTGGTAAGATGTCTTCTTTCTTTTGGAAGAATAATTTTTGCCTCTTTCAAAATACGGAAAAAGCTAGTAAAAGTTTCAGAGAAGCCCCTTTGTGTAGCTAGTCAGAAGGATGGCTGACTTACCGTTTCTGTTTTTAACTTTCTGGTTAAAAGCCCAATGTTTTTGTTTAGCATATCTGTTTACTCAGTCTTACCAGCTTCTAATAGGTTAATGTGCCCACCTATCTCATTTATATTCTTATGCACTCTTTTAGATCCTGTAGATTAATGTCTCTTTCCAAAACGACAGGTTTCAGAGTAACAGCCATGTTAGTCTGTATTCGCAAAAAGAAAAGGAGTACTTGTGGCACCTTAGAGACTAACCCATTTATTTGAGCATAAGCTTTCGTGAGCTACAGCTCACTTCATCGGATGCATACTGTGGAAAGTGTAGAAGATCTTTTTATACAAAGCATGAAAAAATACCTCTCCCCACCCCACTCTCCTGCTGGTAATAGCTTATCTAAAGTGATCACTCTCCTTACAATGTGTATGATATAATCAAGTTGGGCCACTGTGCTGGAAATGGCCCAACTTGATTATATCATACACATTGTAAGGAGAGTGATCACTTTAGATAAGCTATTACCAGCAGGAGAGTGGGGTGGGGAGAGGTATTTTTTCATGCTTTGTGTGTATAAAAAGATCTTCTACACTTTCCACAGTATGCATCCGATGAAGTGAGCTGTAGCTCACGAAAGCTTATGCTCAAATAAATTGGTTAGTCTCTAAGGTGCCACAAGTACTCCTTTTCTTTCCAAAACAAAGTTCTTTTAAAAAAAAAAAAAAAACTCAAGAGCACTTCCTCTCTTTCCTTCTTTTTTTGTGAGGTATGCTGATTTATTTATAAGGAACCTTTCCAGCTGTCTAAAGGATACTTTTATTGATCCCTTCTCCTTATCTTCTTCTATATATTTCTGAAAGTTTTCTTTCAGCTCTTGAATTCTCAGGGGGTCAGAAAACCAAGTTCTTTTCAAGTGCCAGGATCTTTGTTCTTCCACTGAAGCCCAATCTTTTAATCTAATATATGTAGGGGCATGATCTGACCAAGTTATAACTCCTAGACTGGCTTTTTAAACTAAATAAGCCAATGTCCTAGAAACAAAAGTCATATGAATCCTGCAATAATATCCATGAATAGTAAAGTAATATGTATAGTCACTGATATCTGCATTCATCTCCCATCGGACTTCCACCAAATCCTCATTTTTTAAGTGATGCAACAAATTTGCATTTGCTTCTTCTGAATGTTCTCTGTGTATATTCAATCAATCTAAGGTCGGGTTAAGCACCTCTTAAACCCCTTATCCCCCCCAGAATAATATCCCCTTCCTTAAAGTTTCCTAAGTCCCTAAAAAAAAAAAAGATTAAAAAAAGAAGCTTGCCTTTGATTGGCAGTATATACATTAGCTAAGGTGAGAAGTCTACCTTTTCAAGGACCCCTTAATTAAAATATATCTGAGTTGTGCTGAGACAATAAAAGGGAAGTTTTTACCAAGATTATTGCCACCCCTCTTCTATTAGGTTGCCCTTGAGACACATATGGTAGTTGTGTCCATGAAGAAAGAGAGGATTACTCACCCTATGCAGTAATGGAGATTCTTTGAGATATTTGTTCCTGTGGGTGCTCCACTTCAGGTGTGGGTGCATCCCAGAACTGTTGATCAGAGATTTTCAGTAGCAGCATCCGTCTGGACTGCGTGTGTGCAGTCATCTCGCAATGCCGTTGGTGCCTCATCTAGTGCACATGTGACCAGACTCCCTGTTCCTTCTCTACCATAGAGTCCTTAATGCAAACTCCAAAGTAGACGGGAGGAAGGTGGTTTGTGGAGCACCCACAAGGAGACACATCTCAAAGAACCTTTTACTGCACAGGATGAGTAATCCTCTCTTCTTCTTTGAGTGATGTCCCTGTGAGTGCTCCACGTCAGGGGACTGTAGAGCAATGCCCCACTGTGGATAAAGGGCTTCAGATTCGCTTGGACAGTTGAAGAGAGAATGGTGAGGCCTATTATAGCATCTGACCTTGAGCTTTGAGTGACTGAATTGTTCGGGAACATGTGCACTGAAGCCCAGGCAGCTGGTCTGCATACGTTTATCGTTATGTTTTTCAAGAACACTATTGACGTTGCTATTGAGCCTGTAGAGTGGGATTGATCCCTTCTAGGGGTTCGGTGTTATTCATTCAATAACAGAGTTGGATGCAGGTAGAAATCCATTTAGATAGTCTCTGCGTGAATATTTGTGCATCCCTTGAAGCATTCTGTTGTGAAAATAAAAAGTCTGGGGGGACTTCCGGAAAGTCTTGGTTCTGTCTAAATAAAATGCTGTCACTCATCTGACGTCTAGCGTATGTAAGATAATCTCTTGTGAGTTCCCGTGTGGTTGGAATTAAAATGTGGGGAGGTGTATGGGTTGCTTTATATGGAAGGATGTTGATATTTTAGGTAAAAATTTTGAGTGTGGTCTCAACATGACCTCGTCTTTAAAGAATCTGGTATAGGGTGGGTCAGCCATAAGGGCCCCTATCTCACTAACTTGTCAAGTGGAGGTGATTGCGACCAAGAATGCAACCTTTCAGGGGAAGTTTTTCCAGATTTGGGTGGAGAGTCTGGCCATTGTCCTGTTAGAGGAGATCCGCCCAAAGTGGAAGAGTTCGTGGGGTGCATACCACCATGCCCATCAGTTAAAGGTACCAGGTCTCTCTGGGCCACTTTGAGATTCTCAGTAGAAAGTAGGCCTTGTCAGCAAATAATTTGTGCATCGCTTGCGGGATCAGTGAGAATGTGTACAGGAGTGATGTGTCCCATGTGATGAGAAAGGTATCCACCAATGATTGACGCAGAAGAGTGGGCACTTGGGGTTTAGTGATGACTCAAATAGGTCGACAGGGGGAAAGCCACATCATTGAAATACTGACTATGGATTCTGTTGTTTATTTTCCATTTGTGTTCCTGAGAGAAATGTCTGCTTAGTGTATCCGCCATCATGTTCTCACATCCCGGGAGATAGGAGACAGAGATATTTACTTTGTTTTGTATGCACCCGTTCCACAGTTTCATGGCCTCAGACCACAGTGAGTGGGAGCAAGCTCCTCCTTGGCAATTGATATAGAACATGCATGCTATATTAGCCAGACTGACTTGTTCTTCACCATTGGTAGGAAATGCCTGCAGGCATTGTGTACTGAATGTAGCTCTAGAAGACTGATGTGTAGTTGAGTTTCCACTGTTGACCACCTTCCTTGAACAGTGTGTTGGTTCAGGTGGGCTCCCCCATTGGCATCCATTGTGATTATGGTGGATCCTGTTGAAAGGACACCCCCATGCACACATTTTCTGGTTTTGTCCACCATTGTAAGACGACAGACTTTTGGTGGTACTGTTAGACTCTTATTTAGGCTGTGTTTACTGGGGATGTATACTGAGCTCTGCCAGCTTTGTAGGCAACGCACGTATAGTCGCGTGTGTCTTACCAGAAACGTCATGGCCACCATGTGACCTAATAGTTGTAAGCAAGTTCATGCCTATGTTTGAAGACTGGGTTGTTGACTACTGAGATAAAGTTGTTCAATGTCATAAATCTGTTCCTAGGTAGCGATGTTCTGGGCTGAGTGGAGTTGAGGTGTGCCCCAATGAAGTCCAGTTGTATGGAACTAGGATTGATTATTGTTAATTTGTAACCCTAGGTTCTGCAATAGGGAGATGGTGTTTGCACCACATCTGTTGTTTCTCTGAGTCGTACCTTTCAGTAGACAATCGTCTAAGACTAGGTACAGGAAGTTTTCTTAAGTGTACCGCTAATACTGCAGGGATTTTGGAAAAGACTCGGTGCCGTCGACAGGCCGAAATGTAGTACTCTGTATTGGCAGTAATCACCCCCCACTATGAACTGTAGAAATAGTCTGAGAGTGGGGTGTACGGAGATATGAAAATATGCATCTTGCAGGTCGAGGGCTGAAAACCAGTCCCCCCTTTCTAGCACTGGTATTAGCATAGCCAGTGTGACTATCCTGAATCTTGAGTTTACACAAATTTGTTAAGCATTCTGAGATGTAAGATGGGTCTCCATCCACCATTTTTCTTCTGGGTCAGGAAGTAATGGAAGTAAAAACCCTTCCTTCTGTGTTGTGTGGGAACTTGCTCCACATCACCTAAATGTAGGAGATGGTTTACTTCCTGTCTTAAGAGGTGCTCGTGAAAAGGGTCCCTGAAGAGGGACGGAGGTGAGATTGGAGAGTGGGAGAGAAAGGGGATGGCACAGCCCAATCTTACAATCTCCAGTACCCACTGATCCATTGTAATTGATGCCCAGGCAAGGTAAAATGGGCAAAGTCAATGGCCAAAGCACTGGTTGGAAGTTGGTATTGGCCAAATCTTCAAAACCGTTTAGCAGAAGCTGATTGCGATGTTGACGGCTGACTTGAGGTGTTTGCCGTCTTTGTGGATGCTGTTTCTTTGAGATTCATACTGTCATTGTTGGGAGCAATGATGTCTCTCTGTGCCTTTGATATGGTAGGTAGCATCATCTTCTTGTAAGTGGTGTGTATATGCCTAGCATACGTAGGATTTGCTCATGAGAACTTCATCAAGCGTAGAACTTCATCTGTTTTGCGGGAGAAGAGTTTTTTGCTATCGAAAGGGAGGTCCTCAACTTTTACCTGAAGTTCTTTGGGAATACCAGATGATTGGAGCCATGAGGCTCTGAGCAGCACCCTGGCAGTAGCTGTATCTGATATACCTAAAGACGCCTGTAATGTCATTCTGGTGATCAGCTGTCCTTCAGTTATTACGGCCTTGAACTGTGACCATGTCTCCTCTGGCAGGCTGTCAATCAAGTCTTGCAGTTTGCCATAATTGTCGTGATTTTATTTACCTAGGAGAGTAGTGTAGTTGGTGACTCGAAATTGCAGTGTTGCTGAGGAGTACACTTTGACTGAAAAGGTCAAGCTTTTTGCAGTCCTTGTCCTGAGGGGTGGACCTGTATTGAGGCTGTTTGCCACTTTGATTCATGGCTTAGACCACTTGAGACTTGAGTTGTTGGTGGCAGATCAGGAAATCCATCCCGTTGGCGGGGATGTAATATTTTCTGTCACCCTTTTGCACGTTGGTGGTACCATCACCTGCGTTTGCCAAATAGTCTTTCACGGTTCTGAGATGGCATCATTTATCGGGAGAGCTATCTTAGAGAATGTATAACAATTGTGCTGGTTTTCCTGCACTTCCTCCAGTGGGATATTTTGATTGATGGCTACTCGTTTAAATAGTTCTTGGAATTGTTTGAAGTCGTCAGCCGTGGTAAGGAGTGGTGGCATTATGGCTTCATCTGGGGATGACAATGAATTGCGTGCAGGTAATGTGACCTCTTGGTCTGTGCCTTCTTCTCTTTCTTCTCCTGTGTCCTCCACTACCACTGAAGTCTCCTGGCTAGGGGATGGTGGGGGGCAACCAGATTTTGCTCCTGGTTGGAGTCTTGGGTCTAGTATGATGAGCCCTATATGACGCTCAAGGGTCCCAAGGGGTCCACTGCATGGGGAACAACATAGGTGGGAACATCCAAGGCTGTCCATACCAAGGTTGTACATCTTGTCTGTACTTGGTTTTGGATGTCATGGGTCGTGGCCTCCGTTCAGTGGGTGAAGAGTGTTGAGACGAAAAGAGACTTTCGTCCTGATCATTGTCCTTATCGCTCGATATAGGTGGGGCAATAGGCAATGCTGTTTGCTGTATATTAGTATGCTCAGGTGAACTGTAGGTGCTGAACAGGGGTGACTGCGGGACCGAGGAGATTGCAATATCCTTCTGTTGTAAGAATTACCGTGGTGCTGTTGGTTTCAGTACTGTCGGTATCAATGCCATGGATTTATATGGTACTGATGTCTGTGCCAATGGATTATATGTCATCTTGATCAGAGTGGTCGGTGTCATCTTGGGTCTGTCATTTGGTGCCAACAGAGTCCTCAGTGCTGGTGGCGGCGGCATGACCTATGATGGTGGCGGCGGCACTGTCTCCCTCATCAGGGTGGACAGTGCCATTGAGGAGGAGCCTCAACTCCTTCTCCTTGTGGTGGGGCTCAGCACAGGCCGCGGTGCGGACAGTGCCGGAAGTGCCCAGTTCATCAAAGGTGCTCATTCGTGCAGAAGTCAGCACCAAGGACAGTGACCTGGTTGGAGACCGCTTCTCTCTCTCTCTCTCTGTGGAGGTTGTGGCTCTTTTCCTCACATTTTTGGAGGACTGGGTGCCCTTGGTAGTTGAGATTGTGCCAGGGAAGCCACCTGAAGAAGTTTGCTGCCCCATGTCAGAGGTTGGCTGAAGTTATTTTTGCATTAGTATCAATTTTAGACACAGGTCTCTGTTACACCTGGCTCTGGCTTTTAGGTTGCTACAGTGAGCGCACTTCTAAGGGATGTGATACTCCCCAGGGCAATGGACACAGAGTGAATGCCCACTTGAGATGGGCATGGCTTTGTGGCATGAGCTGCATCTCAAATTCTGGGGAGCCAAGCATTTTGTAGCGCGGATAGGTTTTGCGCTACAGAAGAAGCTAACAAAGGAAAGATTTTCTTTTTTTAAACTTAGGCACTAACTAGGTACTCTAATACTAACTATACTATTTAACTACTAAACTCTACTATCTAATTTAATTTGTTAAGGTTATCGAAGGACATTGGGACACCACCATGGAGCTCTGTCTCAGGCCAAGGACGGTTGAGAAGGAACTGAGGGGGGTAGGGTCGCGCACATGCTAGATGAGGCGCCAATGACACCGCAAGACGACTGCTGTCGATGTGCGGCATTACTACCAAAAATATCCAATTAAAGGCATTGGGAGGCACAGACACCTAAAGTGGAGCACCCACAGGCACATCAAAGAAGAATCAGGTATTTATCATCATTTTTTTCCAAGGGTGTTTCCTTGAAATAGATTATATTAGGAAAATCCTTTTGTAGTAAGCAAAATACCCATTTTCTTTTTGTTGGATTGTTCATCCCCTTAACATTAACAGTCATGACATTACTAAACTTACCCATGAATACTATGTCTGCACTCAGACAGAACATTACCCCCTTGTTAAAAGCAGCCACATTACATTACATCTTCACCTCTTCTTTAAATAAGACATGTTTAGACAGAGATCCCATTATACACACAATCATGTTAAAACTCGCATATATTGCTTTTCCTTTTTTTTAATACTTATTTTGTTGTACTGTGATGCTGATACCATAAATGTTTAAGTTCTGAGCCCTAGGTTTTTAATATTTTTTCTATTAAAACATAATATTTAACATCTGTTTTTGTTCTTTTATCCCATTTCCCTCCCTTTCTATTCATTTCTCGCATTATTACCCGATCCCCTCTAGCTGTAGGAACCCGAAGTCTCCTTACTTCCTCCACGGGTGTGTTTGTTACTTGCTGAAGGGTTTGCTTTTAATTCTTAACAGAAACAAATCTCATCTAATCTTATCAAATATCTATAAAACATCAGGCATTATTAGAGTATACGATCTTTCAGTTCACTTATTCTTAACGCTGTCCACCACAGGTGGCCCTTCTCTAATAATTATCACAAACATTCTAAAATATAGACCTTTAAAATCGAACTTTCTTCAATAGGGAAAATCTCCTTCTCCTGTTACTTCATTATTAAATGTGTTTATAATACATATCACAACATCAATTTAATTATAATTTTATACCCAGTAAGTATACTGTATCCACATAAAAGATCCTGGCTGCTACACAGCCCAGTCTCAATTCAACAATATCCCTTTATCCTTATAACCAACCACCTGGATACAGCATTCATAATTTACTGTAACATTTAGCCCATATACTAATCTTGTTCTTCTGGATCTAGACAGTTTCTTGGGCTCTCATGTCTGTCCTGTTGTCTTGATGATGCATCTTTTTGAGCCATTCTGGCTCTCTTTGATCACACTCATGTGCAGTGATTTCTTGATGACATTTTAGGACTGATGCCTTTGATCCTATTCAGATTGTTCTTGAGCTGATTTGCCTATTCCCATGTTCATGAATACCTGTTTCCCTTCTTTTGGGTTTGAGACAGATATATCTGTCCTTCCTTTTAAAGGACTGTCTAAAATGGGCACCCCCATTTGTATCTTAGCCCTGGTCTACACTACGGGATTAGGTCGAATTTAGCTATGTTAGGTAATTTTTAAAATGACTGCTTCCACACAACCAACCCCATTCCATCGACCTAAAGGGCTCCCCAAATCAACTTCTGTACTCCCCCCACGATGAGGAGAGTAGCGCTAAAAATAGACCTTGCTGGGTCAAATTTGGGGTAATGCAGACGCAAATCGACGGTATTGGCCTCCAGGAGCTATCCCAGAGTGCTCCATTGTGACCACTCTGGACAGCACTCTCAACTCAGATGCACTGGCCAGGTACACAGGAAAAACCCCGGGAACTTTTGAATTTCATTTCCTGTTTGGTCAGCGTGGCGAACTCAGCAGCACAGGTGACCATGCAGTGCCCCCACAATCGTAGAGCATAGAATGTTTCTAAGCTCCCCCTATCATCTCTGTCCCTGAGGTTATCGCAGACTAGAAGGCGAAAAAACACACACTCGCAATGACATGTTTTCTGAGCTCATGCAGTCCTCCCGCACTCATAGGGCACAGCTTAAAGCATGGAGGCATTCAGTGGCAGAGGCCAGGAAAGAATTAAGTGAGCGCAAAGAGCGGAGCAGGACGCGATGTTGAGGCTAATGGGAGAGCAAACGGACATGATGAAGTGTCTGTTGGGGGAGCAAACGGACATGATGAAGCGTCTGTTGGAGCTGCAGGAAAACCAACAAGAGCACAGACCCCCGCTGCATCCACTGCCTACCCTCCTCCCCATGTTCCATAGCCTCCTCACCCAGATGCCCAAGAATGTGGCGGGGGAGGCTCCAGGCACCCAGCCACTCCACTCCAGAGGATGCCCAAGCAACAGAAGGCTGTCATTCAAACAGTTTAATTTTTACTGTGGCAATAATAAGCAATGTGGCCTTGTCCTTCCCTCTTCCCCCACCCCGCCTGGGCTACCTTGTCCATTATCTCTCTTTTTTTTTTTATTAAGAAAGAATGCATGGTTTCAAAACAATAGTTACTTTATTTCGAAGCGGGGAGGGTGGTTGGCTTACAGGGAATTAAAGTCAACAAACGGAGCGGGTTTGCACCAAGGAAAAACACACACAATTGTCACACCGAAGCCTGGCGAGTCACGAAACTGGTTTTCAAAGCCTCTCTGATGCTGTGCAGATAGAATCGTTGAGGAATTTAGCTAAGACTGAAGAAATCTCTACTGAGCATGTGCAAACCGCACTTTTCCAAAGGCTTATAACTTGGCCAAATTTGAGCATCCTTTCACAGTGACAGGAAAAGGCACATTCCTGACACAAAGACCACCCTTCCCAAATTTCACATCCCTGCTCCAAACTGTAGGGGCACTAGAGCTCTTCAGATAAAAGGTTGCCAGAATTTAACATGGGCAAAACATATTTTTCCTAGACATTCTGAGAAATGAGTGAACCAGTTTGGCTGAAATTTTCCAAAAAGTTCAGCCTGAGATATACATCCAGCATGGAAAATTTCAGTGAAAGAGTGGTGAAGTGATAAATAATTGAAAACAGGGCATTAGAATAGAACATATCAGACAACCTTAATACAGTTCCTCTAGCCCAGCCTCTACTATAAGCCTAATGCACTCTACATGGGACGACATGTTAAAACTCATTTTGAATCTGAAGCTGGTATAGAATGTGGCCGCTTGCTTAATCACCACTTAAAACACGCAGAGCATGGTGTGCTAGTCCTCTGCACTAGCTCCCAGTATGTGGAGTTTAAGTTCTGTGTTCTAGCCTGTCAAGGTTCCTTCCCCACTCTGAACTCTAGGGTACAAATCTGTGGACCTGCATGAATGACCCCCTAAGCTTATTCTTACCAGCTTACGTTAAAAACTTCCCCAAGATACAAACTTTGCCTTGTCCTTGAATCGTATGCTGCCACCACTACCAAGCGTTTTAAACAAAGAACCGGGAAAGAGCCTACTTGGAGATGTCCTCCCCCAAAATATCCCTCCCAAGCCCTACACCCCCTTTCCTGGGGAAGGCTTGATAAGAATCCTCACCAAATTGTACAGGTGAACACAGACCCAAACCCTTGGATCTTAAGAACAATGAAAAATCAATCAGATTCTTAAAAGAAGAATTTTAATTAAAGAAAAGGTAAAAGAATCACCTCTGTAAAATCAGGATGGTAAATATCTTACAGGGTAATCAGATTCAAAACAGAGAATCCCTCAAGCCAAACCTTAAGTTACAAAAAGACACAAAAACAGGAATAAACATTCCATCCAGCACAGGTTTCAGAGTAACAGCCATGTTAGTCTGTATTCGCAAAAAGAAAAGGAGTACTTGTAGCACCTTAGAGACTAACCAATTTATTTGAGCATAAGCTTTCGTGAGCTACAGCTCACTTCATCGGATGCATACTGTGGAAAGTGTAGAAGATCTTTTATACACACAAAGCATGAAAAAATACGAGGTTTGTGTTGTGAGATCTGGACCTCCTTTAAGGGGATTTGGAACTCTTATCCTACTTTCTTATCCCACCCTGAAATGTGGTGCCTAGAACTGGACACAATACTCCAGTTGAGGCCTAATCGCGCAGAGTAGAGTGGAAGAATTACTTCTTGTGTCGTGCTTACACTATTACTAATACATCCCAGAATGATGTTCGCTTTTTTTTGCAACAGTGTTACACTGTTGACTCATATTTAGCTTGTGGTCCACTATGATCCCCCTGATTCTTTTCCGCAGTACGCCTTCCTAGGCAGTCATTTCCCTTGTGGTATGTGTGCAACTGATTGATCCTTCCTAAATTCTTAAAGAGAATTATATCAGATCACAATTCTTAGAACAATATAAGGATATGTCTACACTATGAAATTAGGTCAATTTTATAGAAGTCGATTTTTAGAAATCGATTTTATACAGTCGATTGCGTACGTCCCCACTAAGCACATTAAGTCAGTGGAGTATGTCGTCACTATCGTGGCTAGCATCGACTTACGGAGCGGTGCACTGTGGGTAGCTATCCCACAGTTCCCGCAGTCTCCGCTGCCCATTGGAATTCTGGGTTAAGCTCCCAGTGCCTGATGGGGCAAAAACATTGTTGCGGGTGGTTTTGGGTACATGTCATCAGTCACCCCTCCCTCCGTGAAAGCAACAGCAGACAATCGTTTTGCGCCTTTTTTCCTGGGTTACCCATGCAGATGCCATACCAAGGCAAGCATGGAGCCGCTTGGAGATTCAGTCCTGCCTGGAATATCATGCGAGCTGGAGGCTTCTGCCTCAGGCTGCTCTCCCAGCCAGCAGCACCGTGCGGTCACACCTACCCCTTGCTCCCATAACTAGCCTAGCTCCCAGCCTACCCCTTGCTCCCATAACTCATGAAGCCTGGACATAGTAAGGAGCAGTTCAACTATAGGCTGAGCAAGTGCAGAATGGTGGCAGAATGTGCCTTTGGACGTTTAAAAGCTCGCTGGCGCTGTTTGCTGACTAGGTCAGACCTCAGCGCAACCAACATTCCCATTGTTATTGCTGCTTGCTGTGTGCTCCATAATATCTGTGAGAGTAAGGGGGAGACGTTTATGGCGGGGTGGGAGGTTGAGGCAAATCGTCTGGCGTCCGATTTTGAGCAGCCAGACACCAGGGCGATTAGAAGAGCACAGCAAGGTGCACTGCGCGAGCATACTCCAGCTCAGGTCTGCACAGGACTTCCCCTGCAATTACAGCTTTGGGCTGCTGGAGCTCAGACTAAGTTTGGGCACTGGAATCTAGAACTGGAATCACGGAGACTGTATCTCCTCCTGTGCTGGAACCACACAAGCATGGGGGAGGAAGCTACCTGATTCCAATGCACAGAGGACAGGAGCCAGACCTACAGCATGGAAACGGAGGGGAATGGACAGGGAAACTGGGACTGTCTGGGCAAAGAGACTGGGACAAAGAGCCAGAGAATGATGGGAACATAAACAGGACAAAGAACCCAGGCAGGGAGACTAAGATGGGTAGCCAGTGAAGCTGAGGAACATGGATGGCGGAGAGAGGAAGTGAGTGGAGGCCAAGGTGAGGGAGACTAACTGATCGGATGAGGTGCTGGGAGGGAAGGAACTAGGACTGGCTCAGCAAGGAGACTGCATCTGGCAGGGGGAGGGAGGAAGGAAAGTGTCTGGGACACGGACAGATTAGAGAGGACAAGACAAAAGGGACCATGCCATAGCCAGAAAACTTGCAGCCAGTAGCGGCATAAAGGTAAGGAGTCAGTATGAATTAAGGTAGTAACATAAAAGCCTACAGCTCTCAAGCCTGTAAGACAATATCTTAGCCAAACTAACTGGGGATTAAGGTCAAAGACTTGGCATAAGAAACTAATTCTTAAATTAACTTGTATTACAAGATGTCACAAGAGAGAATGATGCATAAGTAAGTGTTGCTAAACTGCTGACAGGTGACCACAAGATGCCAGTTTGTACCAGCTTTTCAAGTCAGGAACATCAGCAGATGTTCAACCACAAGAATGCCACAGGAATTAATTTACGTACACGCCAGTAAGTTTGAGGTGAAGGGTTTATTGACCTAAGGAAGAAGAGTACCCCAATAATGGTAGGGTGAGAAAACACAAAAAGAAAAAGGGCTGAAACCCCTACTGAATATGCTTTAGGTATGGTAGGCATTACTTAATCTATGACAAAAGGTGGTACTCTGCTTGTTCATTCCAGGGAGACTTCCTGGAACCTGCCAGGCCAAAGGACCACACATGGGTCAGGATATTTACTACCGAGCTCCCCTGCAAAGGATGATGTGAGTATTTAAGTTATCATGCTGAACACCGTGTATCACCCTAGTCTACTTTGCTGGTTTGTAGTTTTTGTGATATTGATAAATGTGCTAATAAAAATCTTTCCTCAGTGAATTTCTCTCCCGTGTGCACAGGGTCCTCCTCATAGTTATAACTATGTCTGACATAGAGGCAGTTGGACTCTGCCAAACTAGAAAGTTAAATTGGAAACTCTAAATAATAATTAACTGAGAGATCAGGCAAATATGATACAAAAAACTTGACAACAGTTAGGCTGCTACTATGAAGAGACCACTATCATGCTGACCAATATTGCCTCATTGTTTGCTTGTACTCCATCTGTCTGTATCAATTTTTATCCTTTTGTCTTATAGATTGGAAGCTCCTTGGGATAAGGACTGTTTCTGTTCTGTGTTTGTACAGCAGCTACCACAGTGGGATCCTAGTCCATGATGAGGGTTTCTAGACACTGTGGAAATAGAAATAATACTAATACTACTACTTGGGAGAATGGGCAGAAAAGAGTGTACCCACTCAAGTATACTCCCCTCCAGAGCCTAGAAAGGAATCCAAGATTCGTAAGTCTGACTATTCCTCTGCTGTCAACAAATATTTGCAAAAAAGCAAAATGTACCATTCCTCTCTAGTAATTAATTATCCACACAGAAGATGTCTGGCAGCGATCCCATGGACCTGGCTAACTTCCTCCACTAAAGGTTAGTTGTCTCCTTATTCAGTTCAGCCATCTTCCTAACTAAACACTTCTACTTCACCAACTTAATTTAATCCTATGTTCTTGATTCCAGATGCCTTTTTGCTACTTTTGCATCACTCCCAAAACTCCTCCTCCTGCCTCCACTCATCGGGGCACAGGATTTAGCCGTCAGTATGTCGCTCAGAGGTGTGAATAAGCCACCCCCTGAGCAAAGTAAGTTATACCAACGTAAGCTCCTGTGTGGACAGAGCTATGTTGGCGGTAGAAGCTACTGCCGCTTGCGGGGGCTGGAGTAAGTGGATGGGAGAGCTGTCTCCCATCAGCTTAGAACATCTGCACTAGCAGCACTACAGCAGCTGCTGTAAGCTCTGTAGTGCAGACATAGCCTATGATCAGGATGTTTACAGCTGGCGACTAATTGTATGTTCCTTATGTTCTGAGTATCTAATTTGAAACCCTGAGATCTGCTTTACAGAAGTGCTGAGCACTAACACTGCAACTGAAGTCAATGGGATATGTGTTTTGAACACAAAGTGCTATTCAATGCTATATACTCTGAAAAAAACAGGTCCTAGGTGTCTCGAATTCAGTAATCAAAATTACTGGATACTTTTTACTTTAATTTCTCTATGCCTCAAATCCCCATCGTTAAAATGGGAACAGCAGCAGCCCCTCACAGGGATGCTGTAAAAATAAACGCATTAGAATTTATGCAACACAGAAAAGCCCATGAGAAAATTAACAATTCTTGTCAGAGCAGGGTTTGAACAGTATGCAGGAAATAACATGTGGCGCCATACACGGAACCATGAAAAGAGGACAAAATTTTCAATAGCTGTTCATTAAGTCAGCACCAGTGATTCTATGCACTGAATGAGGCAGGGGTCCCGGGGAAAAAAAAGGTATGTGATCATGCAACCAAAGACTAGTGTAATGCATATGCATAAGAAGGCTGAATTAAGACTGCACACACAACCTTAATTCTGGCATTTCCTTATGAGGGTGTTTTACTTAGTTGTTGTGTGTGTAACTACTATGGCAAGGTCTGAGAAGAGGTTGCACTCTTCTTGCAAAGCATGAAAGCACCTAGCTTGCCATCACTGCTATCTGGTCATTCAGAAGCAAACCTAGATTTAACATTGCCAAGTTCTGGATTTAATTTGCAAATGGCAGATACTTCCTTAATAGAGATGCTGATACATTTCACAAGCTCTTCCCCTTACTCGGCCACTCTAACGTTCTGTCTGGCTTGAGTCAGGGCCAGCTAGTCCTCCTCCTGACTCACTTTTAAAATTCTCTAAAGTACTTTAAAATTTTCCTCAAATTTGGATTACCTACGGAGGAGAGTGGGAAGAAGGTTTGGCCTTTTGGGGGAATTCTTGAGGTCCCAAGATAAAATTATTGCTGGAGCAGCACTCCTCCCTACTTGCCCTCAGACTGCGGCTCAGGTGTGCTAAAAGGAGCAATGTTTGATACCTGCCCCCCCGCGACACACACACCCACACCCACTTTGGAGTTAGGGTGGTTACATCACTCTGCAGCCTTCAGTAAGAGGAGCACACAATTCCCAGATGATGGATAGGTCAAGTTCCCAACAAGCTTCTAGAGCCCTCCCCTGAGCAACATAACAGTTCAGACAGGCAAGATATATACTGCTTCTCTGCATCATGGTCAAAGGAAGCCCTCCTTCTAAACAGTCCTGAACCAGGGACTGTGAACTCCAATTATTTCTTCCTTTATGGATCAAGCTTGCAATTCCCAATCAAGGAGAATGAGAAATCATTAGAAATCTTCCCCATCTACCCTAAACCTCCGAAGGCAAGGAGAGCTCAAAGGAAAATAACCATGTTAAAGAAAAAAGGGCCCTAAAGAGAAAGGAAAGCTCTCTAAAATAGTGGTTCTCAAACTTTAGTAATCCGAGGACCCCCATTTTCATTTAAAATTTTGCCGCAGACCTTGAAGCCCCCTGCTCAGCCCCAGGCACCACCCCCACTCCATCCTTCTCCCCCCTCCCCAAGGCTCCATGCCTACCCCACCTCTTCCCGCCCTCGCTCCACCCCGCCCCTCCTCTTCCTGCTCCCTCCCATGAGTGCCCCCATCCCTTCTCCTCCCTGCAGTGTGCAGGAGGTGCTGGGAGGGAGGGAGGGGAGTAGCTGATCAGTGGGGCCCATGGACCCCCTGGAGTTCCCTTGCAGAACCCCCAGGGATCCACGGACCCCAGTTTGAGAAACGCTGCTCTAAAAGAATCTGGGATGGGGTAAAAAAAAACCACCAAAATATTTAAACTCTGAATACCTAAACCAGAAACTAACCGGTGAGGAGGAAAATTCTCCTTTGGACGAAAGACAGACAGAAAGGGCAACTTCACCTTTGACAGTCAAGCATTCCGTCTCAGACTCGTCACCTAACTACAGATCCAGAAAACATAAGCCAATGAAAACAAAAATGTTTCTGAAGAATGCAAGAAAGGCGGCCCCTTCCTGCTCTTCAGCTAGCTCAACTAGACCAAGCCAAAGCTGAAAAATTTCCAATGAGAAGACAATGAGGAATCTGGTGGCACCTTAAAGACTAAAAGACATATTCGGGCATAAGCTTTCATGGGTAAAAAACCCACTTCTTCAGATGCACGGAGTCTCCTCTGTTAGTCTTTAAGGTGCCACCAGACTCCTCATTGTTTTTGTGGATACAGACTAACATCGCTACCCCTCTGATACTCGGTCCAATGAGAAGCTGCTCCCATCACACCTATTTGATCACATGCTTTAGAGAGTGCTAGCAGACCTAAAACTGCTTCTACACCACAGAGAGGACTCAGGAGGCAGACAAAAATAGGTGTCCCAGACAAACATCTCAATTAAACTCAAGAAGAAATACTGTGTTCCTCCCCATCCTCCCTTTGACAATGTGATTAAGGCTGCATGCGAGGGCCCAAAGAAATCCAAGCACTTACACAGGCAGATTAAAAATTTCAACACTCTACCAAAGGACAAAAAGTACTGTTATTTCACCCAAGATATGTTTGCAGTTCCACTGGACAAGGACACCAATGCCCAAAAAGAATGAGTTCCCGCTCAAGGAGCCCACTGACACAAAAATGGAATTATCCTGAAGAAGGAACATCAATATGGCAGCTTTTGCACTCCGCTTCAATTTTTTGTTTTACTTGAGCCATCCTAATCTGAACAGACAAACTGGACCAAGTGAAAGCCATTCATCGCCAAGGCATGAAGCCCACCCTAAATTGTTTCTTTATGTGCTCGTTTCAGGATAGAAGCTTCGCTCAACCTGCTACGTTTAAATGCTGCTCCATGGCCTCCAGTACGACGACCCAATGACAACTATGGCTCTAAAAAGCTGACTGTCATGCTAGGCCACTCATGACATCCACAAAGTACTCCGGATGGAGAGAAGGGCATAAGGGGAATTAGTTTGGTAAACACATGCACAAAATGATGGCCAAAGCCAAAAAGGGAAGAAAACCATACAAAATCACCTAGCTAAGTCAAAACTAATAATTTTCTAAAGGCCGCAAACTTAACACCAGGCAAAACGAAAAAGTCTTGCTTCAATCAGGGAGGCATGAAACTCCAGGCAGGGCTAACATGGAAATTGATCCAGCTTCAAGCATTCCCTACAACTACAGGACACTTACCTTCAAGGAGATTACCTGATCTGTGGGGAGGAGGAGTTGGCTTTAGAGATTTTACCCCATGCAGAATACCCCATTTAAGTTCCTTCATCTTGGGGAAATTTGACTAGGTTGCTGGTCCTTGGGTGCATATGCACTTCCCAATATGTTACGAGCCTTGAACTTTAAGGCTAGAATCCACAACTTCCAGTAACTGCTTAACAGGGCACATGATGAAGAGGCAGCTGATTTAGAATCATGTGAATGCCTGCTGAATACTGCCAAAAGGAACAGGAGTGCCTGCTCCCTTACCAGACGTTGGAAAGTGGGACAGGCCTCCTGCACCCAGTGTTTATAATATTTTCAGCTTTTTAAATCTTTTGTGAATAACAGAGCCAGCCCCGAAGAAAGTGACATGGACGAAATGATTGTTGGGAGGTTTATTCTACTTTCCCTGGCTGGTGAGCTTGCCAACTGACTTATACAGACAAAACAAGGAAAAAACATAAGAATTTCCCACCTCATCAATGCGGAGATAATAGAGCCTGCCCCATCAACATAAAGGTTTTATAGAACATATTCATTATGGTTCCACAGAAGAATGGGGATTTGGAGGCCATCTTACATCACAGGTTATTCAACAATTTCACCATGAGACTGATATTCCAGATGGAGACACTAAAATCATCATCATATCATGGCTAAGCATCCCCAAGACTCATGATATTGATATGCTTGTTGGCGTTCTCCTTTCACACTCCAGTCTGAGAAGTTACAGGAGATTTCTGCAGTTCTATTACAATGGAAAATATTTTCAATACAAGATTCTCCCAATCGGGTTCAACTTGGGTCTTTAGGAAGATCCTGGCTGTGCTAGTAGGTTCTCTGAGGAAGACATGGATTCATGTCCGTCCCTTTTTTAGATGACCTCATCAGATCCTCATCACAGCCTAGGACTACCCAGGACCTGTCAGCAACAAGAATAGCTTCCTAAGTAAACAGGGCGAAAAAGCCATCTTTAACCCTCTCATCTGCTTCAGCATCTGAGTGTCACTGCAGATATCCAGAGGGATACAGTTCTCACTTCAGAGAAGATGCAACTGACTATTTTATCACTGATTCAATGAGTCTGTACTCACCCGTCATCTCTCTGGACCTTGACGCAACTCCTACGTATGCTGCTATTTCCATTAGAATTACACTGCCTCCTCAGCCCTCCGTAGTCAGGAGTTCTGGGATGCAAGTTGTTAACCCAACTCCAATCTCCCTGTACCAGTGCAACATAGTGCTACTAGGTTAATTAACACAAACTGCTTTGTCTGTAAGAGGTGTTATCAGTTTTATTATATCACTAGGAGATACTAAGTTTATCATGGTCTGCATCACCTCAAAAATTAAATTAAAATGAGTGACTAGTATCACGGAATTCCCATCCTTTCACATGAGCTTGCTCGACCAGCGGAGTCAAGACTGACAGACAAGAAAACAACTAACTTCCATCATCAAGGTAATTACAATGAAATTAAACAATTTCCTAGTAACATTCTGTGTTTAAAAGCTTAAAAATGACACTTCAAATATCTTACCAATGCAGGCCATTGAATTTGTTTGATCTTTGATCCCTGAGTCTGGCTAGGGTCCTTTCTTTTTGCCCAGACCAGCTGGTACTCCACCAAGAAGGCTGCAAAATCTTCATAAACCTTAACCCACTCTCGTTTTTCCCATTCAAGGTCATCAAATTCCACATATACCTGGGAAAATTAGATAACACAAAACAAAATATTTATTATTTTATATATAAACAATTGCATTTTGTACAGTATAGATTATAAAATTAAATACAAGAATTTCAGTAAATTAATCTGAAATACCTGCTCAATCTCAATGAAAATCACCACACCACAGTCCAGCTACCTCAGGGGGAGCTTCTGTTAGTGCCAGAGACCAGTCCCTATCCTGGAGTGCCCCACTGTACTTAGATCTTTCAAGCGGGTCAGCCTGGTCATATCTCCTGGCCTGAGAGGCCATTCACTCCAGCTACCTAAGGGTACCTACTAGTGTACCTTCAAATCATTTCCCTTCTTTTTTGTTGTTGTGTGTATTGGCCCTTGTCCATCTACCACTCACCCACGGCTCTGATGACCCACCAGCACAAATCTAGATGCCATATCCACACCCTCTACCACCTCTTCCTGACCTCTGGTGACATTGCCTGATTCCCCACCCTCTCCACTACATCTGCCCCTCTCCTGCCTCTGTTCGTAATCTCACATCCATCCTCCTTCCCCCTTGCATTTCTCTTGCTGTCTCTGAAATGTCTACTACCATTTCTAAAAAAAAAAAAAAAAAAAAAAAAACACACTCATCTATGACTTCATATCTTGCTCCCACCAGGCCCTGGCTCTCAAAGAGACCTGGATCCCTTTGACATTACCTCTGCACCTGCCCTCTCTTATAAAGCATCTCCTTCTCTCATACTCCATGCCCTGGATCAGACTGTAGTGGGAGTGTGGGGCTTCTGCTCTCCAACTCCTGCTGTTTCCAAAGCCCTCCCACTCCACCTCCTTCCCACTCTTTGTTCTGAACAGCACTACATCCAATTCTTCTTCCCACTCCATCTTGTCATCATCTACTATCCACCCAATCCCTCCCCATCAGCTGTCCTCTCTGATTTCAACTCCTGGATCTCTCAGTTCCTCTCCTCACAACCACCCCCAATCAGCCTCAGTAGCGTCAACGTCCATGTTGATGACTCATCTGACCCCTTAGCTGCATGTTTCCTTGCCCTATAGTCTTAATTTGACTTGCAGCCCTTGTTAAACTCTCCCAAAGAGCCATTCATCTGACCTGGTCTTAACCAAGCACTTGCCCTCTCTTTGATCTTGCTGTTGCACATTTCCCCCTCTCTGACCATCACCTGTTCTCTTCAACATCAACCATGAGCCCCCTCCCTCGTGCCCTGTCTCTTGGCCTTCCCATGACTTTTAGTCTATCAGCATACAGGATTTCTCATCTGTTTTCAGTCCTCTCTTCCCTTTTCTTCCATTGATATGATTGTTGATTCTCTCCATTCCTCACTCCCCTCCACACTTAACATTTCTGTTCCTCTCTTTTATTATGAGGTCCGCCTTCCAACTCCATCAAGCTCTGGCTCACCCCCAACATCCACTTCCTACATTCCTGTTCTTCTACTGCAGAGCGTGTCTGGTGAAAATCCCATGACCAGACCGACTTCTGCCCTTCAGTTCTGCCATCTTCCAAGCTAAACAACTGTATTTCTCCAACTGAACTGAATCTCAGGATCACAACCCAGCTGCCTATTTGCTCCTTTGACGAGCTCTCAAACCCTCCCCTTCCTGCTCTTTTCTCTCTGCACAGATCTTGCCAATTTATTTCAAGAGAACATGGACCAAAATATGATGAGACATTCCCGCTTCAACCCTCTCCTCCTTCTCCCTGGTCTCAGATGAATAAGTTACTCATCTGCTCTCCTTCTCTAACCTCTCCACTTGCCCCAGTGACTCCATCCTATCTCCTGCCCACCTGACTTCTTCACACTCACCTATTTCTCAACTACTGACATCTAGCTCTCCCTTCCATCACAAACGCTGATGTTTATCCTCAGCAGCTTCCATGCTGGCAGCCCAACTGAGCCTCCCGTCTCACTTCCTTGTTTGACCTTTAACCTGGGTCAATCCTCCCACCCACCAATAATTCCATTCACTCAACTCTGTCTTTGCAAAATATTACTTCTCTCATCTCTCTGTAACCGAGTTCCCCCCTCATCTCCTGAAACATCACCCACTTCCCTCCCATCATCTCCACCCTTCCAGTAAGTCAATGGCCATGACTCCTACCACTTAGCCTCCCACATTTCCCCACTTACCCCTTCTTGTTGATAAACTCAATTGTTATTCACTCCACTCTCTCTCTCCAACCCTCAACTCTTTACCCACTCTCACCTGCCACAAATTCAAATTTGAATGCTAACTTTTACAAAAATCTCAATGTTTCATATATAAAAATTTAAAGCAGAAAAGTTAAGTGGCAACAGAGTAATACAATACTCTTCCACTCAAATCCTAATTTATATTTGTGCTCACTTAATAGAGCCACTACCATTTAATTTGCCAAGACTGGAAAAGAGCGTTTATAAAAACTCAGAACTAAATGACGTACCTAATTACCAACTCTCACATTTATTAAAATACAAAGTGTGTTAGCCTAATTTACAGAAAAATTACCTAAGTGTAATCCTTTTGTGATCAAAATATTTCAGTAGAGTTCACTAACGTTTAAAGTACAGTAAGACCTTTTTAACCCTAGCAGGAGGACACAGATTGCATCTTAAAGTATTGTCTCGCTAATAGCCATACTTTGTATAGTAGTTGCAATTATTTTCTCTAGTCCTTCTGAGAAGGATTTTACCTTTGAAATACATCAAGTGGCATGAACTTAAACATTTCTATGCTGTTAGATCGACCAAGACACATTTACAGAAACTTTGTCCTATTTTTCCTTCCCTGCAAATTATATGAAATTATTCCGAGGCTGGTCAAGAGCTGTTTACAAGATAACTTGCACCTGGCTAGTCTATCCCTGAAAAAAAAAAATGGCTCATCTAAATTCTCCAAAGTAGCAGTAAGTTATATTTCGCACTGGTGTGAGCACTGCTAGAGTATTGTGTCCAGTTCTCATATCTACAATTCAAGAGGGTTCAGAGAAGAACCAGAGAATGACTGAAGGATTAGAAAGCATGCCTTATCATTAGAAAGTGATAGAATCAAGGAGCTCACACTATTTAGCTTAAGGCCATGTCTACCAGCTAAATCAGCACTGCTGCGATCTTCTGGTGAAGACACGTGAAGTCAATGGGAGAGCGCTCTCCCATCAATGGCTGTACTCCACCTCCCCAAGAGGCAGAAGCTATGTCGAGCGAAGAGTGTCTCCTGTCGACACAGTGCGGGGTAGATATCACTAAGTCAACCTATGTTATGTCGAACTCAATTACGTAATTTATGTAACTGAACTAGTGTGACTTATATCGACTTACAGCATTAGTATAGACCAGCCCTAAGAAAGAAAGCTAAAAAAGAAATGCTGTGACTTGATCATAGTCCATAACTACCTACATAGGGAACTAATATTTGATAATGGGTTCCTCAATGTAGCAGACAATCCAATGGCAGGAAGTTGAAGCTAGACAAACTCAGATTGGAAATAAGGTGCAATTTTTTTAAAATCGGTGAAGGTAGTTAACCATTGGAACAATTCACCAAATGTCATGATTACAGGAAATTTCAAAATCAAGACTGAATGTTTTTCTAAACGATATGCTCTAGGAATTATTTTGAGGGCATTCTGTGGCTTTGAGGTCTTTCTATGTTATACAGGAGTCAGACTAGATGATCACATCAGTGCCAAATATAACTTGCTCCTTTCTGGCCTTGGAATCTATGAAGTTTAAAAAGGGAGAGAGACATGAAAGCTCAATTTGATTTAAAAAAAATGAATAAATCCATTTGAAAAAAAATAGAGTCCCATGGGTTCAAGCACTTTAGGAACTACTGCCTTACATACGTCACATTTTCTGAAATACTAGCCAAATAAATACTTATGAGAATATAAATGTGTCTATCGCTAAAGATTTACATGTAAATTCAACACCCCACCTGAACAAAACTTGGGTACAGTGGAGATGGAGAGTCATCAGGGAGACGTTTGTGGTCCCTGATTTTTAGCTGCTTGTCATTAGAACAAGTTAGAACTACAAAGGAAGAGCTCTAAAAATAGAGTAGAATTAGGTATGGCAGAAATCAACTCTGCTATAACCCAGCCTTGCCACATATCTATCCTAGTACCCATACACCCTTTCCGACCCTACACGAAACTGCTTCTTTCATGCGTAAAGTTTTAAGTGAATAAATTAACTTAAAATTAATCAACTTGAAAGTTCAGTTATTTAAATCACCAGTTATCATGCTTTAAATCAGCAACCAGGAAACCTAAATTTAAATAATTTAACCTTGTTTTACATTTCAACTTTTTAATTCTTTTCCTAAAGAATGGTTAAGTCAGTAACCATTAAAACATGTTGACTTGCAGCTATACATCACTTTTACACTAAATTTGGTCTCTCTGTTAACCAGAAGACTACACTATATCTATACACTTTCATTTAAGCAATTATGTAACATTATATATTTTCATATTTTTAATTTTTACTTTTTATTATATTAAAAAATTCATCACTGACCGTATTCAATTTACTGAATTATTATTATTTTTATGCGGTTTATGTCAAGCTCTATTTGAATGAAAACTGGAATTCATTTAAAAATAAATAAAACAGCCATTTAAATTCATTTTTATTAGTTAAAATTATGCTGGATACATAAGAAAAAGTAAGATTATCAAAACACATTTTGCATTTAAAACTAACTGATTTATGAAATAAAGGAAGTATTATCTGTTAGTGAATTGAACTGCTTCTGGTCACAATGTCCTTCAAGATTTTAGAACTAGTAGATCTCATCCTTCCACACCTAGTTTTTAGTCACAGATTGGAAAAAGAAAATGTGTCTTCTTGTTTTTTCAACTTCCAATCAGTATCTTAACTTTGAATGAACTGCACTAACAGAATAAACTGAAATGAAGAAAATCTCTCTGCAAGTGCAAAAACTGGTTCTGCTTCCATGTGCTTAGCTAGTAATTTCAACTATTCAGTAGTCTGACTTTTTCAAATTGTCAAACATGTATTACTTAGTATTTTTTAAATTAAAATCAAATGATTTTTAATAGACTATAGTCCATTTAGGCCTTAATACTGATTGCCATAATTTCAAATTTTATTTTATATAGATTTTTAAAAAGAAAAAGGAATTACATTTAAATAAAAAAACCCAAAATAAAAAATAAATCCATTTTTAAATTTAAAAAATAATTTTTTTCCACCCTGCAGGCTAGTCAACCATGTTCAAAAGAGCCGCTCGCCATCCTCCCCAAGCCCAGACAAAACAACACAGCAACCCAGGCCACTAAAATAAAATCTGTAGCCAAATTGGGATGCCTAATGAGTGCCAAGGCTCAAAATTCCCAACTATTTTCCCTTTACTTAACTGATATAGCTCTCTGAAGGAGGATAAGCTGCAATGCCATCCTGTTCTGTGCAGACAGAACAACAATTTGGAAAGTCTTCAGAGGAGCCTGGCTTCCCAGCCCTCCCAGTTATGGACAACTCTGTTCTGCCTCCCTGAAGCAGTACAGGTTGAAGATTCAGCAACATGGCACTGAAGATCTGGACATGAAGAAGTTCTAATTGGGAATATTTTATAAATATAATTGGTTTTAGCTTGCTAGTTTTTACAATTCTTGTTACAATTTTCCAGCAGAAGTGGGGCAAAAACCTTCAGCAATACTTTTTCCAATTAAAGCAAGGTTGCAAGCTATCTTCTCATTAGAGCTGATGGGAACTCTCAAATGTATTTTTATCTAAATATGCTGGTTTGAAGCTGAAACATCAAATCTGATTAACTTATTTTTAGACAAAGGAAATGCAGTAGATCTAATCTACCTGGATTTCAGTAAGGCATTTGGTGCTGTTCCACATAGTAAATTAGTTAAATTGGAGAAGATGGGGATTACGATGAGAACTGAAAAGTGAATAAGAAACTGGTTAAAAGGTAGACTACAACAGGTCATAGTGCAAGGTAAACACTCAGGCTGGAGGAAGGTTACTAGTGGAGTTTCTCATGGATTGGTATTGGGACCAATCTTATTTAACATTTTTATTACTGATCTTGAAACAAAAAGTGGGGCTGCACGAATAAAATCTGCGGATGACACAAAGCTGGGAGGTAATGCCAATAATGGAGGAGGACCAGAGTATCGTACAAGAAGATCTGGATGGTACCTTGTAAAGTGGAGTAACAGAAATGTGCTGAAATTTAATAGTGCAATATGCAAGGTCACAAACTTAGGGACTAACAACAAGAATTTTTGCTATGAGCTGGGGACACATCAGTTGGAAGAGACAGAGAAGACAGACCTGGGTGTATTGGTTGATCACAGTAGGACTATGAGTCGCCAATGTGACGCAGCTGTGAAAAAGACCAATGCAGTCCCTAGGATGCATCAGGCAAGGTATTTCCAAGCAGAAGTGAAGGGAAGTGTTAGTACCATCATACAAGGCACTGGTGAGAAATCAGGTGGACGACTGTGTAAAATTCTTGTCCCCAATGTTTAAGAAAAGATTAATTCAAACTGGAGCAAGTGCAGAGAAGGGCTACTAGGATGATCCGAGGAATGGAAAACCTACCTTTCAAAAGGAGACTCAAAGAGCTCAACTTGTTTAGCTTAACCTCAAGAAGGCTGAGGGGACATATGAATGCTCTCTATAAATACATCAAAGGGATAAATAACAGGGAGGGAGAGGAGTTATTTAATTTAAGTGCCAATGCTGACACAAGAACAAATGGATATAAGCTGGCCATCAAGTTTAGACTTGAAATTAGACAAAGGTTTCTAACCATCAAAGGAGTGAAGTTGTGGAACAGCCTTCCAATGGGAGCAGTGGGCAAAAAATCCCTAACTGGCTTAAAACTGAGCTTGATAAGTTTTTCATAGAATCATAGGGTTAGAAGGGACCACAAGGATCATCTAGTCTCACCCTCCTGTCAAGATGCAGGATTTGTTGTGGTTGAATCATCCAAGACAGACGGCTATCCAGCCTCCTTTTGAAAACCTTCAGTGAAGGAGCTTCCACAACCTTCCTAGGTAGTCCGTTCCATTGTCTTAGAGTTAGAAAGTTTTTCCTGAGATTTAATCTAAATCTGCTATGCTGTAGTTTGAACCCACTGCCTCTTGTCCTGCCCTCTGTGGCAAGAGAGAACAATTTTTCTCCATCTTTTTAATGGCAGCCTTTCAAGTATTTGAAGACCACTATCATGTCCCCCCTTAATCTCCTATTTTCCTAACTAAACATACCCAATTCCTTCAGCCTTTGCTCACATGGCTTGCATTTCATCCCTTTGATCTTTATCGCTCGCTTGATCCTTTGCAGTTTCTCTACATCCTTTCTATACACTGGTGACCGAAACTGGATACAGTACTCCAGCTAAGGCCTAACCAGCACCAAGCAGAGCGGTACTATCACCTCCCTTGACATGCATGCTATGCCTCTGCTAATGTAACCTAAAATTGCATTTGCTTTTTTGGCAACAGCATTACATTGCAGACACATGCTGAGGTAGTGATCCACCACTACTACCAGATCCTTTTCAGCAGTGCTGCTGCCAACCCAGTTATCCCCTATTCTATATTTGTGCATTTGGTTTTTCTTCCCTAAGTGTAGCACCTTACATTTGTCTTCGTTGAATTTCTTGAATTTCACTTTGTTGCCTATAGCCCAGTTCTCCAGTATATCAAGATGCCTCTGAATTTTAGCTTTATCCTCAAAAGTGTTAGTAACCCCCTCCCCAGCTTTGTGTCATCTGCAAATTTGATCAGTATGCTCTCTATTCCTACATCTAGGTCATTAATAAAGATGTTAAACAACACTGGACCTAGGACAGATTCCTGTGGAACCCCACTTGAGACCTCCCTCCAATCTGACCTCATTCCATTAATACACTCTTTGTTTGCAGTTGTTTACCAATTATGGATTCACTTAATGGTAGTTCTGCCAACCCTGCATTTCTCCAGCTTATTCATCAGAATGTCAAATGGGACAGTGTCAAAAGCCTTGCTGAAATCTAGGTATATTATTTTGGAGGGGATAGCATGATAATGGCTACATGCCACTGTAGGTAGTCATCTGTGACTGCTAGCAGCAAATATCTCCAACAGCCAGTGATGGAACAGTAGATCGGCAGGGCTCTGAGTTTCTACAGAGAATTCTTTCCCAGGTATCTGGCTGGTAGGTCTTGCCCAAATGCTGAGGGTCTAACTGATCACCATATTGAGGGTCAGAAAAGAAATTTCCCCTAGGTCAGATTGGCAGAGACCCTGGGGGGGGGGGATAGGGGGGGGTTGCCTTCCTTTGCAGCATGGGGTACAGGTCACTTGTAGGTGTAAACTAAAGTAAACGGTGGATTCTCTGTAACTTGAAGTCTTCAAACCATGATTTAAGGGCTTCAGTAAATCAGCCAGAGATAGGATCAATTATAGGAATGGGTGGGTGAGGTTCTGTGGTCTGCAACGTGCAGGAGGTCATGATGATCCCTTCTGGCCTTAAAATCCCTTCTGGCCTTAAAGTTTAAGTTTTCAGTGGGAATGTTTCTGTGGTCCAGGGCACTCTGGTCACTTCTGACCAGACAGAGGGAGACCTAAATTGAAAACCTAGCCGTTTCTATCTGAAAACTGATGTGTCAACACAATTCCATTTTGTGAAAAGTTTCATTCCAATGAAGAACAAAACCAAATTTCGAAACCTTGAAAGTTGTTGTAAAGCAGAACTGTCATCCTCCAGCTTACCCTACTTCTAATGTTGGGAGTGGGCGGGGGAGGGAAGAAAAAAAAAGCATAGCTCAAGTATATTCCTCTTTTTTGAAACCATCAAGAGTCAGCAGGATGTCGTTTACAACTCTTCCACACTGAAGTACTATATACCATTACTCTTCTGCCAAGTTATATGTTGTAGACAACTGGAGTGTTAAGAATCTGAAGGTTGACATTAACTATATTTATTCCAATACCACCTCTAGACAACACAGCTAGAAACACTAAAAATTGTTTTAATTGTATAACATTTTAACAATCTCAGACAAAGCAATTTTGTTTAATAAGCAAATGGATTTCTGCACCATATTTATCTACAAGGTTTCTACCACGGTATGCTAAAATGACTCATTGGCTGGCATTTACAGAATGGTTTCTTGTTCTCTCTCCTAAATGAGGAAGGTAAAGGGGAACAAAGGACAGTCATTGCATTTCCATGCTATTGCATTAATATTCCTCATCATGAACTCAATGTTCAAATTTTTTATTCTCAGTTTAATAACTGCTTAAACCTCACCCTGGCTACAGTTAACAAAATATCTGCCCTCTCCCCCCACCCCAGTAATTAAGCAAGTATCAATGTTTTGGGTAACTCACCTTGGAAGGTCAAACAATTCTTACACTTCTATGACATATATGACTTACTTTATAAACAGAGCATAATCTTACATCATTCAAGTCAATAGGAATTTGGCCTTTGACTTCAAAGGGAGGTCACAGTGAGCACATCACATTAATTTCATTTCTGACATATGATACAGTTAAAATATGGAATGTGTTATTTATAACTATAATGTATAACTAGCGTTCTTCCTCAAAGAAGAGATGTATGAGCTGAGAACTAACCTAAAAATTCATTAAGGAAAACACTTCCGAATTTTATTCGTGAAGTTAGAAAATTTCTTAATTAAGTACTTGAGATTTATACTTTTTTAAATAATATGCCTGAACAACTTTCACATTTACAAATTTAACCAGGCTTCAGCAATTCGTCAGTTTTCCAAGCATATGCTGTACTCTCCACAGATGAAGATAAAATAGAGTGCTCTTATGAAAACTGATACTTACGCTAATTTTTAAGAATTTAATGGGGGAGATTATGGTTTTATTTTAAATAAATCAATTATACAGTAGAACCTCAGAGTTACGAATGTATCAGGAATGGAGGTTGTTCGTAACTGTGAACAAAAAGTTATGATTGTTCTTTTAAAAGTTGACAACTGAACATTGACTTAATACACCTTTGAAAAATTACTATGCAGAAGAAAAATGCTGCTTTTAACCATCTTAATTAAATGAAACAAGCACAGAAAGTTTCCTTACCTCGCCAAAAATATTTTACCTTTCCCCTTCTTTTTTTTTTTTTTTTTTTTTTTGAAGTAGTTGATATTTAACACAGTACTGTACTAAGCAGCATTTGCTTTTTTTTGCTTTTTTTTTGGGTAGTCTCTGCTGCCTGATTGCGTACTTCCAGTTCCAAATGAGGTCAGTTTGTAACTCTGGTATTTGTAACTGAGGTTGTACTGTAAATGCTTTATTGGTAAAAGACTTAAAATAATCTCATGAAAACTAAGTTTTGTACACAGTAACATCCTAGATAAAAATATATATATCATTTCATTTGCCTTTAAAGCTAAATTTCATTAACTCAAATCGGAAAAGTTCAATACTGAAGGTCCCTAAATATCCATATGACATATCTATACATTAAAACGTAACTCCACGTTGCTTCCTCTCTCCCCCACACCTCACACCAATATTAACTGATAACTATGGACTTAAGTATTGGTTCACGTTTGCACATCTACTATATCCTTTGTTTAAGAAGTTTTTTTAGAAAAATGAAAGACTGAACATATTCACTGCAGTCAGAGTAAGATAATAGTTTTAGATGCCATTAATAGCTAGTTCACATAATATACACTTACTGTTCAAGTGAAACACAACAAGGTGGTAAAGTTAAGGAGATGTAAGATTCCTTCCAACCCAGTAAACAGAACAGTATAAATGCAGAAAGCATTTCTGTAATTCAAGTTAAATGGGAACATGGAGAACTTATGTTGAGAAATAAGAGGAGCCAGTGCCTCCCCCTACTGGCCATAAAATGTATGCCTTAAAGTTAGAGAACATAAAATGAACTACCATTTGTAGCAATCGAACTTCAGTGATTTGGGATCCAGACAACTATTTGATTAAATTCAGTTTTTTAAAAAGGTATTTCTAGTGGACTACTTTAACTACTTAACACTGTCTGATATTAAGAAATAGAACACACCCGAATTACCTCAAGATTTCCCAAACAAACATATTTTAAAACAGTGATATTATAACCAAACATTAATTAAGGTTGGATGTAATGACATGAGGCATCATGCCATTAATAAAAATAAATGTTTCATAACAAGCTAATCTCCTGTTTCCAGTAGCTTGGCCTTCTTGTGGCATTACAGATGGTTTCTCTATGACAGGAATGACATTTGCCATCTACCAGGTCTTTCTAAGTATATTTCCAGCTGTACAGAAGCAATCTTAAAATACAATTTGTAGTAAACTAAAAAATAGCTTTATACAGTAGAACTGCTACTGAAGTATGAAGAAATATATATTTGGACAGTCCATGGAAAGTGCTATCCATTTCAGTGGAGAATAGCTGCAATGCAGCAAGCAGCCAAAGACAGCGGAAATAGTTTTAGTATAGGACAGGAAATTACAGTTCAGAAGGTCCTATTTGCACTATTCAAGATTTCCCTACCATCCTTGATACATGCATTTCTTCATTTATAGTTACCCTAGCTGAAAAATAAACCTTCCAGACATTTTCATCCTTCTTTCTCTTGTGTATTAAACTGTATACGTGAACAGAACAGATAAGCTAAACACAAATATCTCCAACCAAACCTACAATGTAAAAAACAACTACGAGAAAAGATGAAAAATCCAAACTGTACTTGTTCCAACCAGCATATTTCTCCTTCAAAAACCTAATATTCTGATGAAAGCCAACATCAAATGCAAATATGCAGTTTTAAACCCAAGTTACCCAATTATAACCAAACAATTATGTACACCTGGAAAACAGTTCCATAAAATGGTGGTAAATGCATTATCTGCACTGTTTTACAACTGTCGAGCTTAAAAGCATTTCTTATTGAATCAACTTCAGTTGGAAAAAAACACTTACTAACCTTTCTGTATCTGTTGTATTTGGAGAGGTGTTGCACATGTCCATTCCAATATAGGTGCGTGCGCGATCCACCCACAACTGCCGAAATTTTTTCCCTTACTGGTATCCGTGGGGTCGGCTCCAGCACTCCATCATGCCACATGCTCATAGCACCAGCATAAGGGGCCCCATAGAGTTTGCAGCCCTTCAGTTTCTTCTTACTGACAACTCCAAGAGAGGGGACAACGGACAGCTCTTGGAATGGACATGTGCAACACATCTCAAAGAACCACCATTACAGAAAGGTTAATAACCATTTTTTATTTGAGTGCATACACATGTCCATTCCAATATAGGTGACTCACAAGCAGTTGCACAGGAGGTGGGCTCGGAGTTCAAGGACAAGCTGCCTGTAACACTATGTGGCCAAAGTTGGCATCGTCTCTGGCTTGTAGCGTAATGGTATAGCGTGTGGAGAATGTGAACACCAAGGATCAGGTTGCTGCCTTGCAGACATCTTGAATATGGACTTGAACTAAGAAAGCGTCCAAAGAGGCCTACAATCTTGTAGTGAGCAGTCAGGTTAGGTGGAGGAGGAACTCCTGCGAGGTCATAACATGCCTGGATACACAAAGTAATCCAAGACTAAATCCTCTGCGCAAAGATGAGGCGCCCTTTCATTCTCTCAGCTATCGCTATGAACACTTGAATCAAGCTGCAGAACAGCTTGATTCTTTGAATATAAAATACCAGGGCCAATCTAACATCCAAGACGCTGTTCTTCGCTATCTGCATGCAACTTAAGAGTAGAATACTGGTATAAAAATTGCTTGACTGAAGTGGAATTGTGAAACCACTTTTGGGAGGAACTTTGAACGTGGGTGCAGCTGCACTTTATCTTTGAAGAAGATTGTATACAAGGGGTTCCAACGTGATGGCTCGGATCTCCAAAACCCTCTTGGCTGAAGTGAGGGCCACTAAAAAGGCACTTGTAGGTTCAACAGCAGACATGTCACTAGGGGGATGAAGGGCGGGCCTGTCAGGATGAGGTTTAGGTCCCAAGGAGGGATTGGTTCCTTCTGAGGGAACACCCTCTCCAGCCCTTTGAGAAAACAGATTATCATTTCATGGAAAAAAAAAAAAAAAACCCCACACCCGAACTGTTGTCAACCTTAGGATGGAAGGCTTAAATGGCTGCCATGTGGACCTTGGTTGAAGAAAGGACCAGACCTTACTGTTTCAAGAGCAGAAGGTACTCCAAAATAAGTTGCAATGAGCACTGTATAGGTGGAAGTCCACGCTGGGAAGACCAGATGGAGAATCATTTCCACTTTGCCAGGTAAATTACCCTGGTAGAATGTTTTCTACTGCCTAGTGGGACTATGAACCTCCTCCAAGCAAGCTTGCTCTTCAGGATTCAGCTGTGAAGGTTCCAGGTTGTCAGAAGAAAAGAGCTGAGATGCAGGTGGAGCAGCTGACCATGGTCCTCGGTGATCAGGTCTGGGTGGAGTGAGAGCCAGATTGGTGGCTGCACCTTAAAAAGGCTTAAGAGGGTGGTAAACCATTGTTGTCTGGGCCATGCCAGGACTATAAGGATGACCTGTGCTTGGTCCTGCTTGATCTGCAACAGAATCTTGTGAATTAATGGAATGGGGGGAAACGTATAATACAGATAAGTTGTCCATGCCACAGGAAGGCATCTGTAAGAGACCCCAGGCCACGGCCCCTCTGGGAGCAAAACTGATGGCATTTCCTGTTGTTGCAGGTAGCAAACAGCTCTATAAGGGGACTCCTCCACCTCTCAAAGATGTTTCTAGTGATGTCTGGATGAAGGGACCATTCGTGGTAAGTGGAGAAGGACCTGCTGAGGATCTGCATACCCAGAAGGTAAGATGCTTTGAGGTAGATTGAGTACGTAAGGCAAAACTCTCACAGTCTGATTGCCTCCTGGCAATGGGGAGAAAGAACGCACTGCACCCTGTCTGTTGATGTAGTACATGGGAGTTGTACTGTCTGTGAGAACTGAGACTGCATTGTCTAATGTGCGTTAAGAACGCCTGGTAGGCCAAGCAAACTGCACTGTGATCTCTGTTATTGATATGGAGCGAGAGATCTTCTTGAGACCACAGGCCTTGAGTCCAAAGATGCCCATAGAGGACTCCTCAACCTAGCACCAAGGTGCTGAAGACCAGATACATGGATGGTTGGGGCCTCAAAAATGGTACTCCCGCACAAACTGTTTGTCTGTTCAACCACCAAGTCAGTGAGTAAAGGACTTGAGGTAGAACAGTAAATACCATGTCCAGATGATGTCATGAGGGTGAATATACCCTGAAGAGGTCTGAGATACAGCCTCACATTTTGTTCCACGTATGTTCACAATGCCATGTGGTCCAGAAGACTCAAGCACATCTGAACTGTTGTGATCAGAGGTGCCTGAAGGGAGCTTATCAAAGTCGAGATTGAGCAGAAACGATCCTCTGGAAGCAGGGGCTTTGCCTGTACGGAGTTGAGAACCACCCCGATAAACTGTATCCTTTGTATAGGGATAAGGGTGGACTTCTGGTAATTTATTAATAGGCACAACGCCTGGAAGGCAGACATGCCAAACCCACGAAAAAACGCACAGAAATTGGGCTTGTTTTTAAGCTTAACTGGCTTGTGAGCTGCTTGTTGGCAAGTTTTTGGCTTGTAGCTTGTCTGGCTTGCACTTTGCACTTCGCACTTCATGCAAAGGAGTGGGTACTAACCTCAGACGTAAAGACTGAAGCTGTAATCAGTATCCAAACCAGTGAGGAGTCTACAGATCGCCTGCTCTGGAAGAGAGCAGTGCCATGTGAGTGTCTTTAAAGTTCTCTTGGAGTTATGATGTTTGATTTTAGGGAGAATTATAACATCTCTAACTTTTTACTCTTTGCTGATACAGTAGAACTCAGACATACGAACATGTCAGGAATTGTTCGTAACTGAACAAAACGTTATGGTTGTACTTTCAAAAGTTTACAGTTGAACATTGACTTAATATAGCTTTGAAACATTACTATGCAGAACAAAAATGCTGCTTTTACCATCTGAATTTAAATGAAACAAGTACAAAAACGATTTCCTTACCTTGACAAAAAAATTAACTTTCCCTTTTTTTACATCGTTATGTTTAACACAGTACTGTACTTGCAGTATTTGCTTCATTGTTTTTGTTTCTGCTGCCTGATTCATACTTCCGATTCCAAATGAAGTGTGTGGTTGACCGATCAGTTTGTAACTCTGGTGTTCATAACTCTGAGGTTCTACTCTACTGTACATATTCTCAGCTAATGGCAATTTAACATAGCTTTTTATCTAGGAATTATAACAGTTATATAAAAAAGCCAGAATGTTTAATGAGTGGCCCTGAAGGAAAAAAGGAAGAAAAAATGCTTACCCAGCTTAGCCTTGCCATCAAGTCATAATGCAAAGATGAACAGTGCCTGAGAGACTAATTTAAAGACTGTTTGTTATTTCCGATTGCTCTAGCAAACAGTGTGGTTCACTGGGTGTTTTTTTCCGACCAGGCTCATGAAAACTCTTGATCTGACCTTTAACGGTTGGTAACCATTAAAGTACGTTGAATGGCAACTAAATATACCCTTTATACTAAATAGGCTACTTTTTTGCTAGGTCAGGAGACTACACTATATCTATAGACATTTATTTAAGTAATTACATAGTTTAACATGCATTTATTCAAATTGCTATTTAGTCTTATGTTGGCAAATGGTCAATAATGCATTTCTTATTTACTAGAAGATTACTTATTTTACTTCTGATTTGTTTCAAGCTGCATTTGGATGAAAACTAGAATTCAATTCAAATGCACAAAACAGCAGTTTAGTTTATCAGTTAAATAAAACTATCTTAATATGCTGAATACTTGAGAAAAATGTTATTTTGTCAAAACATTTTTTGCTTTTACAACTTACTGACTAAACAAAGGAAGCGTTACCTGTAGTTTGTGAATTGAACTCTGTTTCTGGTCACAGTGTCCTTCTAGATTTTAGAACTAGTGGACCTCATCCTCTCATATGTTGTTTTTAGTCACAGACTGGAAGAGGAAAACAAGCTTTTTCAACTCCCAATCATTTTCTAAATGAATCAGTCATTGAACTAAACAGAACAGAACAGACAAAATGATAAAAAATTCTCCCTGAATCTCCAGAAGACACTACTGCTGTTAAAAGCTGGTTCAGCTCTTGAACAAACTCCAGGTGTTTAGCCCATGATTTTTACAAGTTCAAGTGATCAGACTTTCTAAGAAACCATCCATTGTTATATTTGTATTTATAGTTATTTTAGCCTAATTTCCAATGCCACAAGGATTCAGTACAATAACTTAAATGTCAATACACTTTAGGAAAAACTAAACATAGTTAAATCGAACATACTGCTACCTGCCAATACACAGAAGAAATACGTTGATTCTTTTCATTTAGTTCATTATAAAGCACCTGGATAAATCACAGTTACTGAGAGGAGGTTATTTCCTAAAGTGCCAGGAGTCTAACCATACTTGACAACAGAAGCTTAAAGTGAGATACAATTGTTCTCTACTCCATTTTGAGAATGCAAATGGCTCTTCCGACAAGCTGACAACTTTTCCTCCTATGCCTGCTGTGTTACACATACAAAATGGATAACTCTGTGTGTGTAGACATCTGTTAATAAACTGACCATGTTCTCATTACATAGCAACTGCATCTCACACTTCAGTGTTCTGATCTTTCTGCTGTACAAATTCATAAATGTATTTATAGCAAATATTTATCTCCAAAATGTCATATTAGCTCTTCACTGCTGAGTTTATTTTTTAAATAAATACCCTTTAACACTGTGTTGCTACAGTTCATTTGAGAGATGTGGACAAAATACATTTCTCTGATAAACTGGGCTGGCAGGGTACATTCTATACAAGAGAACAATTGAAAACAGCCAAAAATTCTTCATATGGGATTTATGTATTAAGTGTTACCAATTAAGAAATATGGGCTTGAACAGCACTGCACTGGCAGACCTCTTGCCAGGGGACACTAAATGGAAAGGATGAAACTGAAAATAGACTACAAAAAACAAACTTTTTTAATACATTACTACAGATATGCACCTTCATTCTACTCGTCACCTGATTAATTGAGCTGTGATGGCACCTGAGGTTTTCATGTTCTGCTATAAATTGTGGCCTACCTAACAGATACACTTACTTCTTACCCTCATATTCTAAAAACATACTGCTTCACGGTTGTGTAAAAAATGAAACATCATTTCATATAATTCCCTTCCAAAGCTGTGGAGTTTTTCTGTTTGTTTCCATGTTCAGTATCTAATGGTTGACAAAGGGTAACTGTAGATATGAGAGTGATTAAGGGAGAAAAGGTGAACACTGTAAGCTATATTCTGTACTATTATATTCTGCAGGTTTTACCACGTGAGGCATTACATTTTTTCCACTTTTAAATACAGTTTTGCTTGGGTTTTTTTTATTATTATTCTGACATAACAAACGAGAACATTTCATTGTTTTGTTTCTCATGTTTATCTTCTGTAAGCCACCCTGTCCCTTTTCAGTTCATGTAACTTGAGAAAATGCAAGTTATCCACAAAAGAAAGTTCTTTTGCTCTTGTATTTCAGACATTTCTTGAACATTAGCAAGGCTCTGTCAAATTTCAATGAATGGTCATGCAGGCTACTGGCCCAAATTTTCTAAAACTACTGATGACTTTCAGTGTTTCAAGGAAGATTAAGAAAGAAAAATGTCTAGTCTAGGTGATATCTAGGGAATAATTAGAGGAAGCTATTGTCATGACCTGGCTATTTTCCAGGTGGAAAGGGATCTGTATGTGGGTTTTTAAAAATTGGCGCTGCCTCTGAAGACTGGAAGAATTAGCCTCCCTATCTGAGTGAGTTAGTCAAAGTAAAGTTCAAACTGAGAACTTAGAGAAAAGTATACAGTAAATCCTCGATTAATGTTCTAGTTATGTTCCTGAAAAATGCGACTAAGTGAAATGGATGTTAAGCAAATCCAATTTCCCCATAAGAATTAATGTAAATCAGGGGGAGGGGTTTAGGTTCCAGGGAAATTTTTTTCACCAGACAAAAGACTATATTTTATTTATTTTTTAGATAGACAGACAGACAGTATAAGTTTTAAACAAAATTTAATACTGGTACACCGCGATGATGATTGTGAAGCTTGGTTGAGGTGGTAAAGTCAGAGGGTGGGATATTTCCCAGGGTATGCCTTACTACTAAATGATGAATTAGCAATTGGCTGAGCCCTCAAGGGTTAACTCGTTGTTAATTTAGCCTCATACTCTAGGAGGCAGCACGGCAGACAGAGACACAGACACACACCCTGTGTGTGAGAAAGATGCGCATTGCTCCTTTAAGTACGCTGACCCCACTCTGAGTAAATTGCCTTTTTAAATTAATCAGCAAGCTGAGACTGCAGCTGCTGCCAGGAAGCTCCCTCCGTCCTGAGCCCTGTCATGTGTCCCCCCTGCTCTGCGGAAGATGGGGTAAGCGGGGTACAGGAGCACAGGGACACACAGCAAACAGGAGGCTCCATGGAGCAGCTCCAAGGCAGAGGGCAGGAGCAGCACACGGCAGAGGGGGGAGGGACAGCTGAACTGCCGGCAATTGATAGCCTGCTGGGCGGCTGCCGCACAGGGAACTTAGCGGAATGGAGAGCTGATAGGGGGGTTGCCGGTCAACCCTGGTTCCAAGCCCCCACCAGCTAGCTGCAATGGGCTGCTCTTCCTGCAAGCAGTGGACAAAGTAGGTGGCTGCTAAACGACGTTATAAGGGAGCATTGCACAACTTTAAACGAGCATGTTCCCTAATTGATCAGCAACGTAACAACGACTTTAGTGAGGAGTTACTGTATTGGACTTGTGGGGTTAACATGCAGAAGTCTCTTCAGAGTTTGTCTGGAAGGCCACATCTGATGTGGAGAAGGTGTCACAATAAAAATTGCCCCCTCCCTCCCAGGGTCCCCTGGGTAAGCACCAGCGTTGTATATTGCTAACACTTTTATATGCATTGGAAAGGATCTTGGGAAGGGTTAAAGGTGTGAGTGTGGAGTGAAAGATTCCTTTGCAGGTTGCAAGAGGCCAAAAGGGAAGAAAGGGAGAAAGGAACGAGTTAACTCAACGATCCAGCTAGGTCCAAAAATAAGGAACTAACTGCAGCCCAAGGCCAGCGCAACAAACAGGCTCTCTGCTGCCAAACAGCTGGAAGCCTGTATCTCAACCCTGGCTAGCCATAAGAAAGGAGAACTGAGCCAGACAGAACTGAAGGGGTTGCAAAACTAGTAAAATTGCAAAGGTCAGCAAGTTGGAACACAAACGTCTAGCAACCCTGAAACCCGTGTCTTTTGGGGAAGCTAAGGGAGCCACGAAGGCTCGTTCCGACTGGTACAGAGGGCACCGGGGACAGGGGTCCCTGGACGAAACGCCCCCAGAAGAACCCAGGGCTTAAAACCCTCCTGAGAGCTGAAGCAAGTCAGAGATTTACAGCGGACCCTAGACGAACTCGTCACAGGGCAGAACTCTCATCTACTCTTCTCACTTTTCTTCTTACGTTACACCCAGGCTTGGCCAGCCTTGGGTTGTGCATGTGTAAGTATGAAAGTAAGTATTGAAGTGGGCACTGCTGCTTTCTTCCTCCCTCTGAGTGACGTGGGGCACACCCAGCACTAACTGCTGTTACTTGGTTAATAATGCTTTAAGCTTAGTCACTTGGTGTGCTCCTTCATCACCTCTCCTAAAGATCCTGCGGCCTTAGCCTGATCAGCTGAAGCCCCAAGCAGATTGGTAACATAAATCTGTCACAAAGGGACTACGATATACTGAAATTGTATGATATGAGATATTATAGGATAAATGATGTTAAGCAACTTTGAATGGTGAGGGATGTTAGATGTTAGTTACTGAATTGTATGTTTGCTAAATTGTTTGCTAAATTCTCAGCAAAATTTCATTAACAATGTTTTGCACTTTTGAGGGAGAGGAGGGGGTATTTAAAGAAAAATACTAGCATTATTCATCAAACAGAAGTAGATAGCAGTGTAGTGCAATATTCTGTGGACTAGACTGGGCTCTACACCCCAAAGTGTAGAGAAACTTACATATTATACAAAGTTTAAATTTTGATCCCAAGGAAGAAAATGACAAAACAAAAAAGCTGCCAATCCTACTGGGACATTGTGATTGCCATCTTGAAAAATAAAAATATTTTTTAAAAGATGTGAGTTGAATTGCGGGGGATCCATTATATTTCAAAATGCATGTGCCAAGAAAAAACATCTTATATCTAAAGCAGTGAACTACACTGACTTAACAGAAAAATCACATTCCATGTAGTTAAAAATATAAGTTTATAATGCTTACAAAAACAATTTGGATAACCAAGTTTCTTTAAAACTTCTCATTGAAGACAAATAGGAGTTTGAAGTTTTACAAAAATGCTTTTTAAATTAGAGGTGCAAAATAGGCACTTAAAATATTGAACAAGATCTTTTCACACCCAGATCTCAACAACAGACAAACAATTTGAAACATACTAAAAATTCAGTCATGATTTATTGAGTACACAAGGGAAATTTCAGTCTAAATGATACAGTACTGGCTACAGAAAATGGGTTAGTCTTTCGCTACTATGTTCCTCATTTTATAAAATTACAAGGAGTGAAAAAAACAGCAAATTTTTAAAAGAATGAACAGTTAATTCAATTTGATGCTAAATTTAAACTTTACTATTATCATCATCAGCTAGAGATTTAGTCAGATTAAAAAAACAACAACACTGTTTTCACAACTGTATCCCTGCAATGCAAGGAACATTTTATACAATGCAAAGTTTTCAAAAGCCAAATGTATAAAAAGTGATGTACACCTTTTGAACTTTCCATATACACTATAAAGCCATGTATAAAATGAGAATACAGCATTTTGATGGGTCAAGACAAGAAAAACAATTTATCTCAAGTAACTATATTGAAACTACTGTTTAGATGGCTAAATAAAATCATGTAATAAGATATATGTGGATCACCTCCACCACACTGAAAAGGATGAATATTAAACAGCTGCTGCTATCTTCTAACAAATTCAACAAGACTTGTAGAAAGAGGCACAAAGGATTTCTTAAACTGGCCATCCTGTCCAAAGTGGCCTTAATCATACTAATATTTCTGCAGCAGATTGAAAAAAAGCAACATAATGGGGCTATCACAATTTCAGAACACTAAGACATCTTGAACCTGTCAGAATTGCCTGACAGTCATAGAACATTTAACAAATAATTGTTTTTCAGTTAAGCTTTAAGTTCACTGAGTGGTTTGGCAGGACATACTATATTACAAATGGCTAAAGAAAAAGGAATGATACTGGGAATAAAATACTTAATCCATGACCACTGTACTCTAGGCACATCACAACCTCTGTATGATTCACTTATTTTTAATATGAAGACAGTTACTTTTATTGTATTCTGAAAATTACATCTTCACAGTGTTGGGAGACAAAGTATTAAAGAGTACCCCCTGAAAATGACTCAGCTACCACAAAATTTAAGGGTAGGTGAAACAGACAGATATAACTCCAATATATCTGAAAGGCAGGGAAAGTTCATTGTATCATCTGTTGAACAATATGTAGCTATCAATCCGCAAAGGGATATTTCTGTTAATTACTTTTACTGGAATACTCCAATGCCAGACCCCACAACCATTTTACAAAGTACTTTTAGGAGAAGAAGACCAGAAAACTAAGCTCAGAGACCTGATGGCAACACCAGCTTGATAGCTGCCAAGCTCCAGATGAACAGACTAATAATAAGTTTGACTGCCGGTAAGAGGAGGTTACTCACCTGTGCAGTAACTAACGTTCTTTGAGATGAGTGTCCCTGCGGGTGTTCCACTCCAGGTGTTGGTGCATTCCTGTACCTTCGCTCTGAGATTTTGACAGCGGTACTCATACCGGTTGCGCATGCACAGAGCCTGCTCCCCCACCCACGCGCTGAGTGTACCTTAACAGTACACGTGCACAACCGGTCTCCTCAGTTCCTTCTCTACAATGGAGGCTACCGCAACTCCAAAGTAGAGGGGAGGAGGGTGAGTAGTGGAGCACCCACAGGGAAACTCATCTCGAAGAATGTCAGTTACTACACAGGTGAGTAGCCTCCTCTGAGAGAGAGAGAGAGAGAGAGGGGTCCCTCTGGGTGCTCCACTCCACGTGACTTAAAAGCAGTGTTTCTCAACGAGGCAGGGACTTCGGATCTGGTAGGAATGCAGTAGATACAGTTTTGCCTAATCGTGTATCAGAGAGAGGGCCTTGAGTAAGGGCATAATGCTTAACAAATGTGTGTTCAGAAGTCCAAGGGGCCGCTTTACAGATGTCAGACAGGAACTTTGTGCAGAAAAGCCATGGAGGTAGCCACAGATCTAGTGGAGTGAGTTCTAATGCCGTCTGGAGGCGTAACTTTCTTTATCTGATAGCACAGTCTGATACACTCAGAAATCCAATTTGAAAGTCTGTGGGTAGAAATAGGTGTCCCTTTGGAGCAATGGAGACAGAGTCTAGAAGAGCTCCTAAAGGGCCTAGTTCTATCCAAATAGAAAGACAAAGCCCTGCATACATCTAATGTATGCACTGTGGATTCAAAAGAGTTGGCATGTGGTTAGGAAAGGTTGGTAGGTGTATTGGCTCATTGATGTGGAATGACGAATGAACCTTTGGAAGAAATTTGGGGTGTAGTCTGAGGGTAATCTTGTCCTTAAAAAAACAGCGTATACGGTGGGTCCGCCGTGTGCGATGCTATTTCTCCTGCCCGTCTGGTGGAGGTGATTGCCACTAAGAATGCTGTTTTCACAGAGAGGTGTAAGAGGGAGCAAGTGGCTAGGAGCTTGAATGGTTGTTGAATGAAGCAGGATAAGACTAAGTGAAGGTCCCACAGAAAGGTAGGAGGTTTAATGTCCCGGTATAGGGATTGGAGCCCTTTGAGAAAACACTTGGTGACTGGATGAATAAAAACAGAGGTATCATCAATCTTGTCATGCAAAGTTGTAATAGAAGCTAAGTGGACTTTGATAGAGCTGAAAGAAGGGCCAGATTGCTTCAGGTCTAATAGGAAGTCAAGTGTGAGTGGAAGAGGTGCAGAAGTAGGAAGAAATTGTTTAGTTAAGTGTCATTGTGTGAATCGCTTTCACTTTCGGAGAGAGGTGATGCAAGTAGATTGTGTTCCGCTATGTAGGAGCACTCTTTGAACCCACTCAGAGCATGATAGTTTGTTTTGGGAGAACCATGGAGGAACCAAGCTTTGAGGTGAAGCATGGAGAGGTTGGGGGGAAGAAATTCCTTGTGTTGCTGCAATAGGAGGTTCGGCATGAGCGGCAATGAAATCGGTGAGCCAACTGACATTCTGGTGAGGAACGGAAACCACAGTTGGCTGGGCCATGACGGGGCAATCAGAATTACCATGGCACGATTTGTTCGTATCTTTGTATCTTTGTCTGTGGAGAACCAGGGGAAATGCATATAGTAAGTCCTGATCCCATGAGATCATGAACACTCCTCCTCGGGAATGTTTGCCTAGTCCCACTCTGCAGCAAAATTCAGGATATTTCATAAAAAGAAAAGGAGTACTTGTGGCACCTTAGAGACTAACCAATTTATTTGAGCATAAGCTTTCGTGAGCTACAGCTCACTTCATCGGATGCATACTGTGGAAAGTGTAGAAGATCTTTTTATATACACACAAAGCATGAAAAAAATAGCTCCTCCCACCCCACTCTCCTGCTGGTAATAGCTTATCTAAAGTGATCACTCTCCTTACAATGTGTATGATAATCAAGGTGGGCCATTTCCAGCACAAATCCAGGGTTTAACAAGAACGTCTGAGGAACAGTGGGCGGGAGGGTGGGGGGAAAACAAGGGGAAATAGGCTTGAATAGAGACTGGGAGTGGCTAAGTCATTATGCACGGTAACCTAAGTTAATTGTATCCAATTTGCAAATGAATTCCAATTCAGCAGTCTCTCGCTGGAGTCTGGTTTTCAAGTTTTTCTGTTGTAATATCGCAACTTTCATGTCTGTAATCGCGTGACCAGAGAGATAGAAGTGTTCTCCGACTGGTTTATGAATGTTATAATTCTTGACATCTGATTTGTGTCCATTTATTCTTTTACGTAGAGACTGTCCAGTTTGACCAATGTACATCGCAGAGGGGCATTGCTGGCACATATGGCATATATCACATTGGTGGATGTGCAGGTGAACGAGCCTCTGATAGTGTGGCTGATGTTGTTAGGCCCTGTGATGGTGTCCCCTGAATAGATATGTGGGCACAGTTGGCAACGGGCTTTGTTGCAAGGATAGGTTCCTGGGTTAGTGGTTCTGTTGTGTGGTATGTGGTTGCTGGTGAGTATTCGCTTCAGGTTGCGGGGCTGTCTGTAGGCAAGGACTGGCCTGTCTCCCAAGATTTGTGAGAGTGTTGGTCATCCTTCAGGATAGGTTTTAGATCCCTAATAATGCGTTGGAGAGGTTTTAGTTGGGGGCTGAAGGTGACGGCTAGTGGCGTTCTGTTATTTTCTTTGTTAGGCCCGTCCTGTAGTAGGTGACTTCTGGGAACTCTTCTGGCTCTATCAGTCTGTTTCTTCACTTCCGCAGGTGGGTATTGTAGTTGTAAGAATGCTTGATAGAGATCTTGTAGGTGTTTGTCTCTGTCTGAGGGGTTGGAGCAAATGCGGTTGTATCGCAGAGCTTGGCTGTAGACGATGGATCGTGTGGTGTGGTCAGGGTGAAAGCTGGAGGCATGTAGGACTGAAGGTAAAAAATCCATTACAATCTACATACCACACAGACTATGCTTACAGCTTGTGCCACACGCTCTCAAAGAAACTGCGGAATCACCCGATCAACATCCTTTACAGAAAACAGGGAAAGATTAAGAATGAGCTCAAAAATGGATACTCTCATAAAAAACCAACCTTCCACACAAACTTCCTCGTCGCTGGACTTTACTAAACCTAGACAAGCCATTTACAACACACACTTTGCTTCTCTACAAAAGAAAAAGGACATTAAACTTTCTAAACTACTACATGCCACAAGGGGCCACAGCAATGGTTCCCTCAACCCACCCAGCAATATTGTTAACCTATCCAACTATACTCTCAGCCCGGCAGAAGCAGCTGTCCTATCTCGGGGCCTCTCCTTCTGCCCTTCCACCCCCATGAACATGATGCAGTTCTGTGGTGACCTAGAATCCTATTTTCGACGTCTCCGACTCAAGGAATATTTCCAACATACCTCTGAACAACATACTAATCCACAGAGACCTCCCTACTAACACTACAAAAAGAAGGATTCTAGGTGGACTCCTCCTGAAGGTCGAAACAGCAGACTGGACTTCTACATAGAGTGCTTCCGCCGACGTGCACGGGCTGAAATTGTGGAAAAGCAGCATCACTTGCCCCATAACCTCAGCCGTGCGGAACACAATGCCATCCACAGCCTCAGAAACAACTCTGACATCATAATCAAAAAGGCTGACAAAGGAGGTGCTGTTGTCATCATGAATAGGTCGGAATATGAACAAGAGGCTGCTCGGCAGCTCTCCAACACCACTTTCTACAAGCCATTACCCTATGATCCCACTGAGAGTTACCAAAAGAAACTACACCATTTGCTCAAGAAACTCCCTGAAAAAGCACAAGATCAAATCCGCACAGACACACCCCTGGAACCCCGACCTGGGATATTCTATCTACTACCCAAGATCCATAAACCTGGAAATCCTGGGCGCCCCATCATCTCAGGCATTGGCACCCTGACAGCAGGACTGTCTGGCTATGTAGGCTCCCTCCTCAGGCCCTACACTACCAGCGCTCCCAACTACCTTCGAGACACCACTGACTTCCTGAGGAAACTACAATCCATCGGTGATCTTCCTGATAACACCATCCTGGCCACTATGGACGTAGAAGCCCTCTACACCAACATTCCACACAAAGATGGACTACAAGCCGTCAAGAACACTATCTCCAATAATGTCACGGCTAACCTGGTGGCTGAACTTTGTGACTTTGTCCTTACCCATAACTATTTTACATTTGGGGACAATGTATACCTTCAGATCAGCGGCACTGCTATGGGTACCCGCATGGCCCCACAGTATGCCAACATTTTTATGGCTGATTTAGAACAACGCTTCCTCAGCTCTCGTCCCCTAACGCCACTACTCTACTTGTGCTATATTGATGACATCATCATCTGGACCCATGGAAAAGAAGCCCTTGAGGAATTCCACCATGATTTCAACAATTTCCATCCCACCATCAACCTCAGCCTGGTCCAGTCCACACAAGAGATCCACTTCCTGGACGCTACAGTGCTAATAAGCGATGGTCACATAAACACCACCCTATACCGGAAACCTACTGACCGCTATTCCTACCTACATGCCTCCAGCTTTCACCCTGACCACACCACACGATCCATCGTCTACAGCCAAGCTCTGCGATACAACCGCATTTGCTCCAACCCCTCAGACAGAGACAAACACCTACAAGATCTCTATCAAGCATTCTTACAACTACAATACCCACCTGCGGAAGTGAAGAAACAGATTGATAGAGCCAGAAGAGTTCCCAGAAGTCACCTACTACAGGACAGCCTAACAAAGAAAATAACAGAACGCCACTAGCCGTCACCTTCAGCCCCCAACTGAAACCCTCCAACGCATTATTAGGGATCTACAACCTATCCTGAAGGATGACCCAACACTCTCACAAATCTTGGGAGACAGGCCAGTCCTTGCCTACAGACAGCCCCCCAACTTGAAGCAAATACTCACCAGCAACCACATACCACACAACAGAACCACTAACCCAGGAACCTATCCTTGCAACAAAGCCCGTTGCCAACTGTGCCCACATATCTATTCAGGGGACACCATCACAGGGCCTAATAACATCAGCCACACTATCAGAGGCTCGTTCACCTGCACATCCACCAATGTGATATATGCCATATGTGCCAGCAATGCCCCTCTGCGATGTACATTGGTCAAACTGGACAGTCTCTACGTAAAAGAATAAATGGACACAAATCAGATGTCAAGAATTATAACATTCTCTGGTCACTCGATCTCAGACCTAAAGGTTGCAATATTAAAACAAAAAAACTTCAAATCCAGACTCCAGCAAGAAACTGTTGAATTGGAATTCATTTGCAAATTGGATACAATTAACTTAGGCTTGAATAGAGACTGGGAGTGGCTAAGTCATTATGCAAGGTAACCTATTTCCCCTTGTTTTTTCCTACCCTGCCCCCTCCTCAGACGTTCTTGTTGAACCCTGGATTTGTGCTTGAAATGGCCCACCTTGATTATCATACACATTGTAAGGAGAGTGATCACTTTAGATAAGCTATTACCAGCAGGAGAGTGGGGTGGGAGGAGGTATTTTTTCATGCTTTGTGTGTATATAAAAAGATCTTCTACACTTTCCACAGTATGCATCCGATGAAGTGAGCTGTAGCTCATGAAAGCTTATGCTCAAATAAATTGGTTAGTCTCTAAGGTGCCACAAGTACTCCTTTTCTTTTTGCGAATACAGACTAACACGGCTGTTACTCTGAAACCTGTCAGGATATTTCATGTTTTTCGCAGTTGCGAAAAGGTCTATGGTTGAGTAGCCCCAAATGCGGAATATGTTGTGGATGATCACCTTGTTTATCTCCCATTCATGATCCCAGGGAAAGCATCTGCTTAATTCATCTGCTATGGTATTCAGAGCTCCGGGAAGACAGGCAGCTGATATCCAGATTTGTTTGCAAGGCACCAATTCCAGAGCTTCATAGCTTCTATGCAGAGCGAGTGAGTGCAAGCTCCTCCCTGCCTGTTTACATAGAACATGCAGGCGATGTCTGTCATTATCCGTACGTGTTGGTTTCGGATTAATGGGAAGAAGTGACGGCAGGCATTGCATATGGCTCAAAGTTCTAGGACATTTATGCATAGGGAGGTTTTGGTTGAAGACCATAGCCGTTGGGCTGTGTGGTGGGACATGTGTGCACCCCACCCTGTGAGGGATGCATCGGTAGTCATTATGAGGGATGGAGCATCCTGTAGAAAGAGGACTCCTGAGCAGAGGTTGGATGGAACTATCCACCATAGGAGAGTCTTTGACTCTGAAAGGTATGGACAGAGGCTTGTTTAGAGCGTGTACATTCGGTCTGTACACTGTGGCCAACGAAGCTTGGAAGCAGGGGGCGGCAAGGATAGCTCAGTGGTTTGAGCATTGGCCTGCTAAACCCAGGGTTGTGAGTTCAATCCTTGAGGGGGCCATTTAGGGATCTGGGGCAAGAACTGGGGATTGGTCCCGCTTTGAGCAGGGGGTTGGACTAGATGACCTCCTGAGGTCCCTTCCAACCCTGATATTCTATGATTCTATGATAGTCGTGCACGAGGCAATGTGACCTAGTAGTTGTAGACAGTCTCAAGCAATGACCTGAGCACTGTTGCGAAGTTTCATGGCCAGGAGTTGCATGGTGTTGAAGTGGTCGGGCGGGAGAAATGCTATTCCCTTCCGGGAATCAAGGTGTGCGCCTATGAACTCCAAGTGCTGGGTAGGAGATAATGTGGATTTGTTTTCGTTTATTTGTAGGCCGAGGGATAGGAAGCAAGCGACTGTGAGCTGCGTGAATCGAAAAGCTTCATCGAGGGTTCAGGCTTTGAGGAGACAATTGTTGAGGTAAGGAAATATTATGACCCCTTGTTTCCTGAGGTAGGCAGTGACTACAGCTAGGAGCTTGGAAAAAACACGGGGAGCAGTGCATAGGCCAAAGGGTAGTACCCTGTACTGAAAGTGCGTCGAGCCAAGGGTAAAACGAAGGAAATGTCTGTGGGCTGAATGTATAGTCACATGAAAATAGGCGTCCTGTAGGTCGAGGGCTGAAAACCAATCGCCCTGCTCCAGCGCTGGGGTTATGGTGGTGAGGGTAACCATTCTGAATGTTTGCTTTTTCATAAATTTGTTGAGCTGCCTGAGGTTGAGGATCGGTCACCATCCCCTGGTTTTCTTTTCCGTTAAGAAATAGTAGGAATAGAAACCCTTCCCTCTGTGTTGTTCAGACACAACTTCCACTGCTCCCAATTGAAGGAGATGTACTTCTTGGAGGAGCAGCTGCTCGTGAGAGAGGTCCCTGAAGAGGGACGGGGAGGGTGGGGTAGGCGGCAAGGATAGGGAAGGGATGGAATAGCCAATTGTGACAACCTCTGTAACCCACTCGTCAGTGGTAATGTTCTGCCATTGATGGGAGAATGGTCATAGGTGGTGTCCAAAAATAGGGGTATGTGGTGTAAGCACTGAAGTGGGAAAACTGTTTTCTATAGCCTCCACCAAGGCTTCAGATCTGTTTATTAGTCAGAGGGGGTTGAGACACTGCCAAGGAATTGGGACAGCGACTCTGGTATCTGGGTCTCTGGCGTTGCTGTTGTTGCTCATGTGATCTATAGAATTGCTGGGTGTATGCGGGGTAGTGTGGACGCTGCTAAGGTTGATATCTATATTGTCGCCTTCTGGTCGTAGGGGTTTGAATTCCTAGGGACCGGAGAGTTGCCCTTGAGTCCTTCATTGAATGAAGTACGTCATTCGTCATGGAGCCAAAGAGTTTGTCGCCATAAAAGGAAAGATCTTCAATGGTACTCTGGACCTCTCGAGGAAAGGAAGAGGAAGAGAGCTATGAACCTTGGCGCATGACGACTGCTGAAGCAGTGGATCTTGCTGCAGTATTGGCTGCATTGAGGGCCGCTTAAAGAGCAGTACATGAGATGATTTGCCCCTCGGAAACTAGATCTGTATATTGTGGTTTCTTTTTTCTGCAACGTCAATGAAGTCCATGCATTTATTGTAATTTTTGTGGTCATATTTTGCCAGAACAGCAGTATAATTAGCAATGCGAAATTGTAACATGGAAGATGTGTATACTTTACGTCCGAGCAGATGTAATCGATTACTGTCCTTGTCAGATAGGGCGGAGCAGGGAAACTGGTGTTTGGTCTTTTGATTGACTGCGTCTACTGGATGAGTGAAAAGGAATTCAGAGCCCTTGGAAAGGATGAAGTACTTCCGGTCTGCTCAATTACAGGTAGATAGGCTTGCAGCCGGAGTCGGCCAGATGACCGTAGCAGGTTCCAAAAGGGCTGTGTTGATCAGTAACGCAATCCTATAAGAAGGAGAGGGCTGCAAGATGTCTGTTAACTCATGCTGCTGTTCAGCAACCTCCTCCAAGTTAATTCTTAACTCACTGGCAACTCTTTTGAGAAGGTCTTGAAATTTTGGTAAGTCATCCAAAGATGTTGGGGAAGGAGGAAGTAAGGCTTCATCCGGCGTAACAACTGGATCTCCTGGGTTGGAGGCAGGTCGTGACCAATCCTGCAGTTGTGACGATGCTGTCTGGTGCCTTACATCAGTGGCAGATTCGTCAACTGGCGATGCCGGGCAGGTGTCATGCCTGGCTGAGGTGGCATAGCAAGTGTGATCTCGAGGATAAAATGCCCATGGAGCCCAATATTGCCACTGTGGTGGGAAGGGCATGGGTGGTGGCATCCAGGGGTTTACACACCATGGGGCAGGAGAGAATGAGGGGGGATTTGATAGCTGCTTTCAACTACCTGAGAGGTGGTTCCAAAGAGGATGGTTCTAAACTATTCTCAGTGGTAGAAGAGGACAGGACAAGGAGTAATGGTCTCAAGTTGCAGTGGGTGAGGTTTAGGTTGGATATTAGGAAGAACTTTTTCACTTGGAGGGTGGTGAAACACTGGAATGCGTTACCTAGGGAGGTGGTAGAATCTCCTTCCTTACAAGTTTTTAAGGTCAGGCTTGACAAAGCCCTGGCTGGGATGATTTAATTGGGGATTGGTCCTGCTTTGAGCAGGGGGTTGGACTAGATGACCTCCTGAGGTCCCTTCCAACCCTGATATTCTATGATTCTATGAACTGCTCTCGATAGCTAAGCAAATGGACAACTCTTTGGGGTAAAAAGGAATGATGTATCAAATTGACTTGGACCAAAGTGAGATCACAAGGAGAAATAGGAGGATTTATACTATGAAGCAACCTGCTAGCCACTGTCAAAAGTATTAAAAGATGAACTCCTCTGAAAAAGAACCAGATGGGAAACAGATGCTATAGAGGGCTATCAGTCAGGGACACAGACTAAACACTCAAATTTGCTGAACAACTTTTTCCTCTCTCCCCCAACCACAGCCTCCGAAAAAGAAATGAGGGTATGGTCATAGAAACAAGATGGCATTAAGGTCTTTATCCCAGGACCAGATCACAGATATCCTTCAAACAAAAAGTTGACAACAGAGAAGCAGTAGCAACACTATAGTCGAAGTTAAGACAAAGGATGGTTTAGGGTGCTAGTTTGAGAATTGGGCTGAATACCCTGCTCCACCACAGACCCCCTCTGGGACCTTGAGCAAGTCACAATCTCTGCATCTCAGGTTAAGAGTACATCTGCCCTGCAGCTGGGAGGTGCGATTCCTAGGGCAGGCAGACAGATGCAAGCTAGCACCATGAAAATAGCAGTGTGGGCAGCAGCTTATGCTAGCCACCTGATTCCAAACTCAGGTGGCAAGACAGAACCACCATCTGTGCCATCATGTCCACACTGCTACTTTTGATGCAATAGGACAAGTAGAGCTAGCGAAAGTGTTTACCTGCAGGGGGAATCATACCTCCCCACTGCAGTACAGACTATTCTTAGTGCTCCATCTGTAACATGGGGAGAAGTAATATTTCCCTACCTCACAGGGGAGTTCAGAGATAAATCAGAGACTGTGAGGTGCTCAGATTATGGTAATGAAGGCCTAAAATTATCTGCATAAATAGGCAAAAATTCAGCCTCTGTTTTGTTAGAAAAACCTTTTAACCCCAAATTTACCATACACAGTATGAGGAAAGAGCAAATTTTCTGGAAGTTTCAGAGTAAATCTTATTTTGAGTTCTAATCAACTAAAAATAAATCTTAAAAAAGTTAAGATTTTGAATTTCAACTTTTGGGCCCTCTGTACCTTACACGATACAAACAGTAGAAAGTTTAAAATGTGTACATAGTCAGATTTAGGATCTCCCTCTCTCTGGTGATACATAATTATTTTATTAACACAAAGAAAAACAGTGTTAGTCACCATATCTGAAAACTTCTGCATGACAGAGCTGATGGATAACATGTCAGCTACTTCTGTTGGATAACATGGCATATGGAAGCTTTTAAAATAAGCGAGAGGGGGAAAAGCTTTGAAGCAAGTTGGGGGGGAAAGGACTCCTGCAGTATTTGTGTTGCTTCTTGGAGGAGGCTCTCGGACAAAGAAACAGCTAGCTCTCTGACAAAAACAGCTATTTTGATGAAGACCAGAATCTTTGACAAAGTCCCAAACCAGCTCAGGAGCACAGCTCATGAAAGTGTTCAGCCAGCTCCAGAAGAGCCTAATTTTTGTCAAAGTAGCTTTTGCTCTGTTGAAGATCCTATCCTTTATAAAGAGAAATATTAATATTATTCATCATAAATAAAAAAAGTAGCTTTGATTACTTTGTTCACCAACATACCATTTGGCAGACTTTCAAATCAACAATCTGAATTTGCAAAAAAGGAAATTCTGGCTAAGCCAGCCAATAAAAATTGGCTACAGAAAAACCTGGAAAGCTTATTAGGAAAAAGGAACAGAGACAAGAACAAGAGAACTTTGAGTTCCTCTGAGTCACTGGGCCAATATAATCATTGAAAGCAGGCAAGTTTCTGACCAAGAAGGAAAAAAAAGGCAAGACATACAGAGGCCCCAGGAAACACCCTATTCCCCAAACATGAGTGAATGTAAGCACGGTAGTGGAGAAATTCAGTCTCTGTGGTGTCGGGGAGTTTGGGGAAAAAGGGTAGTGGAGAATTAGCATTCCCATTTAGACAGAATTAAAGCTGTGATGCATTATTTGTTGCATACAGGGGTTGTGCTAGAGTTGAGGAGTGTGCCTGAAAGCGGGGGAGTAGAAGTTGTGTACTTTTTCATGCCTCAACTTATTTAATTGCTTTGGTTGTTACATTAGCTATCTTTATTCCTGGGGGAATGCTGCGCCACTGCACATGCACAGAATTTATGTCTCCCGCAGATTTCTTTGCTTCCCCGCAGAAAAATGACCAGGAAGCAAAGGGAAGCCACAAAAGCAGACATGCGACTCTCCCCAGCAGTATGTTTCGGGTAAATCACTGTGGGGCAGGGAGCAGGACTGGGGAAGACCTGGCTGGTGGCTCCTACCCTTGCACTGGGCTCAGCTGCTAGTCCCAGCCGGACTGGGGAGGATGGAACTTCCTCATCCTCCGCATGGCACCCAGGGCCAAGTCAAACCCAGCCCCGGATTTCTCCCCCATCTGCAGGAAGCTCTGCAAACCCCCCCTCCCCCACTTCCTGCACCCATCGCTCCTCAGCTGCAGGGGGAGGGATCCCTGTACAGGGAGCTGCTCCCCCTTCCGCCCAATCCCCATGCATCCAGACCCCACCTCCCTCATACCTAGACCCTGCTGCTGAGCCTCACTGCCCCACACTCAGAACCCTCTCCTGATGAGCCTTACTCCCCCTGCACCTGGACCACCCCATAGAGCAACCTACACCCGGATCCCCATCCCACCAAGCCAAAAGCAGCTCTACCAGGATCCCCATCCCACACCCAGACACCTCTGCCGAGCTCCACTCCCCTCCCCCATATCCAGACCCTCCCTGCTGAGCCCCAACCACCTTGACCTGGACCCCCCTGCAGAGTCCCATTACTGTTTCATCCAGAACCTCCCCAACAAGCCCCTGTGTATCCAGATTTCCCCCCCCCCCCGCACCCAGATCTCCCACTTAGCCACCCGCTCCCAGGTTGCCCCACAAAACCCTGTCAACCCACACCTGGATCCCCCTATACTAAGCCCCTCCACACTTGGATCCTGCCTTGCTGAGCCTGCCTGCCCACACTTGGTGCACCTGGCACAGAAGGGCAGGGCTCGGGGGTGTTTTGGGGGCAGGCCGAGTCCTTGCACTGTATCATAGTTGGGTGCAGCCTCACCTCTGATCTCCCACCTCTGTACAACCAGTGGCCTGTACTCTTCAATGCCATGCTGGAGCCTCATATTTATTTGACAAATAAAAGTTTCAGAATTTTAAAATATTGTGTGCAGAATTTTAAATTTGTTGGCACAGAATGCTCTCAGGAGTAATCTCATGCATGGACCAGATTTAGCTGACATGCAAAGATGTTTTGTGCTTTGTTTTGTTTTTTTTAATATCAATACAGGTAGTTTACCTTGAGTGTCGCAACATAGAGAATATCCTCTGCATATTCCTAGATCTTCATTACCACCAACCTGGCCTCCTGTTCTGAGGGAACACAAATTAGCTCATCATTGAGAGAGGTCTGTTTGTACACAAACAGTGTTTCTATTTGATGTGCTAACGGTAGGACCCCAATTACTTTCAACTACATCCAGGGAGTAGTGACCACTTTGAAGACATATTAAAAATTGTAATGCCCTCCAAGAAAAAAAACCTATGATGCCCAAGCATTTTCATAAAGATGTAGTGAGACAAAGAACAAATAAAACAGCACAAGTACATAGGGTCAAAAATTAGAAAGGCCAAGGCACAAAATGAGATTAAACTAACTCAAGACATAAAAGGTAACAAGAGAACAATCTACAAATACATTAGAAGCAAGAGGAAGACCAAGGACAGGGTAGACCCGTTACTCAATAAAGGGGGGAAATCAATAAGAGAAAGTGTGGAAATAGCAGAAGTGCTAAATGACATTTTTGTGTCAGTTTTCACCAAGAAGGTTAGTGATTGGATGTCTAACATAGTGAATGCCAGTGAAAATGAGGTAGGATCATAAGTAAAAAACGAATTAAAAATTAGACAAGTTACAGGTCTTCGAGTCAATAGTTTCTGATGAAATACACCCCGGAATACCCATGGAGCTGACTGAGGAGACATCTGAGCCATTAGCTATTATCTTCAAAAAGTAATGGAAAACCGGAGAGATTCAAGAGGATTGGAAAAGGGCAAATATAATGTCCGTCTATAAAAAGGGAAATAAGGACAACATGGGGAATTACAGATCGGTCATCTTAACTTCAATACCTGGAAAGATAATGGAGCAAATAATCAAGCAAGCAATTTGCAAACACCTAGAAGATATTAAGCTGATAAGTAACAGTCACCATGGATTTGTCAAGAACAAATAGTGTCAAACCAACCTAACAGTTTTCTTTGACAGGGTAACAAGCCTTGTAGATAGGGCGGAAGTGGTAGTTGTGATATATCTTGACTTTAGTAAAGCTTTTGATACTATCTTGCATAACCTTCTGATCAACTAGTAAAATACAACCTAGACAGAACTACTATAAGGTGGGTGCCTACCTGATGGGAAAACTGTTCCCAGAGAGTAGTTATGGTTCAGTGAAGCTGGAAGGGCATATTATGTGGGGTCTCGCAGCGATCAGTTCTGGGTCTGGTTCTGTTCAATATCTTCATCCACGATTTAGAAAATGGCATAGAGATAGTACTTTTATAAAGTCTGCAGACAATACCAACTTGGGAGGGGTTGCAAGTGCTTTGGAGGATAGGATTAAAATTCAAAGTTATCTGGACAAACTGGAGAAATGGTCTGAAGTAAATAGGATGAAATTCAATACAGACAAATGCAAAATACTCCACTTAGGAAGAAACAATCAGTTGCACAAATACAAAATGGGAAATGCCTGCAAGAAGTACTGCAGAAATGGATCGGGGGGTCATAATGGATCACAAGCTAAATCTGAGTCAACAGTAACACTATTGCAAAAAAAGCAAACATTTTGGGATGTATTAGCAGGAGTGTTGTAAGCAAGACACAAGAAGGAATTCTTCCGCTCGACTATGCAATAATTAGGCCTGGAGTACTGTGTCCAGTTCTCGGCACCAGACTTCAGGAAAGATGTGAACGAATTGGAGAAAGTCCAGAGAAGAGCAATAAGAAAGACTGAAGGTCTAGAAAACATGACCTATGAGGGAAGATTGAAAAAATTGGGTTTGTTTAGTCTGGAGAAGAGAAGACAGAGTGGTAACAGTTTTCAAGTACATTAAAGGATGTTATGAGGAAAAGGGAGAAAATTCTTCTCCTTAATCTCTGGGGACAGAAGCAAATGGCTTATAAGGCAGCAATGGCAGTTTAGGTTAGACATTAGGAAAAACTTCCTGTCTGGGGGTTAAGCACTGGAATTAACTGCCCAGGGCGGTTGTGGAACCTCCACCATTGGAGATTTTTAAGAGCAAGTTAGACAAACACCTGTCAGGGATGGTCTAGATAATACTTAGGCCTGCCATGAGTGCAAGGGACTGGACTAGATAACCTCTTGAGGTCCCTTCCAGTCCTATGATTGTATGATTCTATGAATTGGTTCATGGCCTGGAAGACAGACCATGAGATCTCCATCACAGTTGCTAACTTTCACGTGGTAAATAAGCACCCCAACTTTCACAGTAAGCCAAAAATCAAGTTAATCCCATTGCAAAACAAAGCCACCAATCCCTAAGAACCCCAACATTCTATGTGACTAGATCCCCTCAGCGTGCAGTCTGGGCCTGTGGTGGGCCTGCTGTACACCCCTGACTCTCTCCCCGCCGCCACTTGTTGCTGCATGCCCCCGCTTGCTGGGAGCTGATTAAAAAAAAAGCAACCAACTACAAAGCAAAAACTAGCCAACAAGCAACTCACAAGCCAATTAAGCCAAAAACAAGCCCAATTTCCGCATTTTTTTCATGGATTTGGCTTGTCTGGTCTCCATTTGAAATGATAAAACTGATGAAACAACATACTGTCCCTTTACAAATGGAGTAGAATGTGACTGATGGCATGGCCTGAATCTGTAATAAGTATTTTCAACACTTGGCAATCACCAGCCAGTTCCAATGACTAAAAAGAAAAAAGCTTGCAAGAAAGAAATAGGCATGAATTTGAGAGTACCTATGGATTGTCATATTTACCACACACGTTGATTTATTTTGGATTTTAAAATGTGCCGAGAGCTTTGAATGGGCACATGCACAATAATAAATACAGAATCCAAAGTTGGATCAAATCTCCACAATATGAAATCATCCTAATCCAACCAACATATCCTCCAGGACTACCCACTTTTCCAGAAAATAATATGATACATTTTTAAGAAAACCTGGGTGGAAAGAATATCATTTTCAGTATGACTTGAAGGTTAATATATGAGGTTCTGACAGACCAAGAGAAAGAACAAGTTATAGACTAAGAAATAATATATCACTGAGAACAGTCCAGCCCCAACTCTTTCTAATTCAATGTAGAGGTGTTAGTTCATGTTCCTAACCTGATTTTAACTATCACAGTGTAACACTGGGTCAGAAATCACCTTTGCAGTACCCAGGACCCAAGCCATTTAGGATTTTATAGGTTTTAAGTGTTCATTTGTTAAGTGGTCCAGTACAACTGGAAGCCATTACACATTACAAAGCAAATGTAACATGGTCTCTGCAACAAGTAATGCTAAGCACAAAAGCAGCCACATTCTTCTCTTGCTGAAGTTTCTAGGTCCTCTTATGATATAATCCCACATAAAACTACATTTTATTAGTTTTAATTTCCTTACTGACAGTAACCACATCCCTAAAAAAATGTTGACACTTACCATATGACAGATTACTTCATTACCTTCATGCCGACCTAGAACTCCAAAAGGAAACCATTCCCTACCTTAGGTTGCCTTCCCTTATTAACAGACTACAACTGGAAATATTTGAAAACGCATATGATTGCCTAGTCTCCAGTTATAAAATCTAAAAAGCCCTGTTATTGGTTACAGGAGCCACCTATACAATAAAACCAGTGTGGGTTTCTAGTCAATCCTGAGGAAGACCAGAACATCTCAGAGAATTTATGAGCATCTCTACAACCTCTCCAAATAAGAGCTGAATCAGGTGACTAGGAACACAGCCGTAAGGCATGGCAGGCCATTACAGAGCCATCCACAAAATGAGAAAACAAACAATCAATGTACATTACCAGTAAAATCAAATAAACTAGAAGCCCACTCCAAGAGAGAACTGAGCTCCTCTGAGTCACTGGGCCAATGTAATCACTGGAAGCAGGAAAGTTTCTGCCTGACAAGGAAAAAGGGGCAATACATTCATAAGCCTAGGAAACTATTCTTATTGCCCATTCCAACTTTCTGTTCAAAGAGCTATTTCAAGACATTCATTTTCTCTAATGAGACTGATCTTCAGAGACATCACGGCTGGACAGACAAGAACAAATTATGCCAGATTAAACACGTACTTGGAAAAGGGGATAAAGTTTATGAAATGGACAAGCAGGAGAGGATTTCATATCAAAAGCATCTTATTCTAACATCTTCTGGATGTACAGGTTTAGCTTTAAGATGGCCATTACTGATCAGTTTTGTATTAATGCCACTAGAATTTCTTTACAGAAAAAAAAGTCTTGCTTCTGAGACTGAGTCCTTCTCCAGAAAAAGAAAATTGTTACTTACCATTCAATAACTGTGGTGGTTGGAGAGGTGTTGTCCATAAGGATTCCACTCGGTGTATATGCGTGAGATCGGATTCTTTTGGCCAGCACCATCTGTTAGGGCCACACTTGTGCAGTAGCTGTCCTTTTTTGGTAAAGAACTTAAAATGTCACTTGGATAAAGCTGGTAACCAACTGGGGTCATTTACCTAGATCAGCCAGTTGTTGAGCTATGGGTGGAACTGGATCCCAATCTCCTTAGATAAGTTTCCACAACTGCCAACCACTTGGTAATTAACCTTGTGTTGTGGAAAGATCAAAGGGTATGACGCTGTACTAGTAGTGAGATGTTCCTACTTGGATTGTGAGTTATTTCCTGTGACCTTGAAGTTTGAAAATAAGGAAACAGACATCTTGAGGATCCAGTGAGAGAATTACAGAAGACAAAGGCAACATCCTGAGCATGCATTGACGGATGAACCTGTTGAGACATCAAAGATCAGCTTCCTATCTTCTCCAGGATGAGAAAATTATGGGTATCAAATCTCCTGCCCCTAAATTCTAAGGGCACTTCTGAAATGCAAGAAAATCCACTTTCTACTTCAATAATATCTTGGGAGGAGGGTCACTGAAGAGGTGTGGGAAGTAAGGGTAGGAAGAGCCTGGAATTGCATGACACTCTCCGTGATCCACTGGTCTACAGTGATCTCAGTCTAGCATTCCTGATTGGATAGAAAAAAAAAAAAAGATAGCTGCCAAAAGGAGGATTGGGGAGCAAATTGACAGTCAGACTTCAAGTTCTGGAAAGTTCTTAACTGTGGCATGACATTGGCTGTCAAGAGGAAGATTAAGTGTGGTGTAGCTGAGGAAGAGGTGATGGGTAATCTGAACTGAAACCTCTGTTTTTTTTTCAGTGCCTCTGATTGTCAGGAATGAGGGCCCGCCTGCAGCTGAGCCTAAGACTAGCTAATTTAATCTCCAGGCAGACTAATAAATTCAGATGGGCTACAGCAGAACCACACAATTGGCTGAAGGGAGCCAGCAGGCATGCTCTTAAAGCAGCATCACCAGGATGTCATTGGCTGTTCAACCCTTCATCCACAGCTGCAATCATCCCTGGGCCTGCCTTGCTCCTGCCTCCTTCTCAGCCCTACTCCAGCCTTGATCTCTCCAAGCCTCCAACCCTTGCTCCAGCCTGATTTCCTGCTTCACTCCAGCTCCAACACTTGGCTACAGCTCCTGACTCTGGCTCTGACCCTGGTCCCTGACTTCTGATTCCTGACTCCAGCTCCACTTCTCAGCTCTTGTTCCGCATATCGCCTCACTCCAACCACTAGGCCAGACACTCATGCTTTGGTCCTAACACTGATGCCCTCTGTGGTTGATTATAGTATAAAGATGTGGTCTGAAGGAGGTTTGAGGTCTGGCTTGCTTTCTTCTTGGGGTGGCAGTATACAAGTCCATTGAGAATGCAAACTGGTTCGTTCTCAAGTTCTTTAATGAATAGAGGGCTCCATCAGTCTTTGCACTGAAGTCATGATCCTCAAATGGAAGATTATCTATCATGGTTTTGATCTCAAAGGGTATTCCCAATGACTGGAGCCAGAAGAACTTTGATACCTCAAATGTCACAATGATGACTGTAGATGTATCAGATACATCTAAAGCAGCTTCCAAGAAAGTGGTAACCATCAGCTAGACTTCTAACATTATGAATTTTAATTCTTCCCTGTACTTTTAAAGGAGTTTTTCCACAAGGAAGTGAGAATTTATCCCAACATGGAAAATTATTTTGCCAAAAGCACCTAGTGGTAAGCCATGCACATCTGGAAAGGGGCAAAAGATTCTACTTAAATTTTTATTTATTTATTTATTTTTGGTGGCAAACAGACAGTTTCTTAGGCTCCTTTTCCCTCTGTGTTGTTTTAGGGGGCCCCTCCTGTTAAGATCTTTCCTGAACAGCCACTACAACAACAGCCTGACAGCAGATGAATATCAGAGTACTCAAACCCCTTAGGAGTAACTTGGTTCTGCGATTCCACCCTCTTGAAAGTCGCAGGCACTGATGATGCTGAAGGCTGCCACAAAAGTCCTTAGCAGGCTGTAAAAATCCTTCATTAATAAGCATAGCAAGTCTCCTAGGCATGGAAACATGCAAATGTCTAGTGGCTTGTGAGAGTTTTCTTGCACTGCTTCCAATGGAACATCAAGGGTCCCAGCAATGCATTTCACCGGGTCTCAGATGCCTTAAAGTCATCTGCAGGGCAAGACAAAGGGACTGATGGCTTCATTGGGGAGAATGATAAAATAGCTGCTGGGGTAAATTTTTCCTCCACTCTGCCTGTTGATCCTTCTCACTCTTACGGGAAGGTGGGAGTAAAGGATGGTTTTCATATGGCTTCATATCCCACGGCACCCAGTAGGACAATGACTGATGAACATATGCATACCAGATTGGTGGACACACAAGTGGGAGTCTGATCCGTCTGAGACCCACACAACTCACCTGCCCAAAGAGAGGTCTCTGGAGGACCTCGTTAACTCCCAAGTGTGGTGGCCATGGAGGGGAAGGCGTATGCGCAGGATAAGAGTCCATTCTACATCTCGATGTGGAAGATGACAACAAATACACCTCTTCTAGTTCTGAGCAACCCATTCTGATGTGCTATGGCTGTCATGCATCCTTTGTATCTGGGTAGGGAAAACAGATTATACCAATGTCTCAACTGCTATGTGCAGTACCATGGTTTTGGTGACCCACGGCCAAGTACGAGAACAAGAGGGATTCCAATGCAGTGCACGCAGACAAGTCACTTGGTGCTGAATAGCCCATTGGAGCCGAAAGGGATGGTACAGTGAAAGTTGAGGTTGAAGTGAAGGTGGCAAGCAGATTTAGCTAGTATCCCAGGCACTGTTTTTATTGCTGGTACGAGGTGCGATAGGGACCCATCTTAAGCCACTGGCCACCCTTTGGCTGCAGAATTGAGACAAGTCTAAGATGTCAAACTCATGTCTCTGTTCCAGAGGTCCTGGAGAGGAAGATCTCTCTCTAGTCTCTGGGGAAATGCTCTATTCCACCTCTTCTTGACACATGAATCGAAATCAACAATTGGGGCATCTCACATGTTCCACAGTTGGAGCTTGGAGAGAGGACTGAACCATAGCCTTGTCCTTCTCTGTGCCTGAGGAAGCAGATGAACAATGGTCAGGGATATACCCTTAGCCTAAAAAAGTAAGGCACTCAGACTGCCCATCAAAATGCATGGAAGCATCATCGGAGATGTCTTAAACCCCAGAGGTTTAGCTTCCACCAAAATGGGTGATTGGTGAGACTGTCTAAGTTATGAAAATGTAATACAAATTATTTATTTTAAAAAAGCCAACAGGCAAACTAAAAAGTTTACTACCTAGCAACTATACTAACTAATCACCAACCTTAGCTGCAACAATCGCAGAGAAACAGACCAACACTGCAAGGGTTCTTTCTTGCTGCCACAGGTAGGAAGAAGGAACTGAGCGACACCTGGGCCTGCACACCAGGAGTGGAAACCATGTTGGACCATCACTTGAAATAGAATCTTATGATCCTCATTTGTATCTCCAGAAGTTTCATTAAGGGCCTCTCTATCCCAAAAAGAAATATTGTAAGAAACCACACACTTTAGAAACCTTGAGCCTGAACAACTGCATATGGACCTACTGGGAATGGGGCTACCAAAAATATTCTCTTCTTCAGGTTAACTGAAGGCTTTTGCTTTCTAGGACTGGTAGGCAGAGATGAGAATCTGCTGGGATAGGATCTACATTGGTAAAAGAAAATGTGATGCAGAACAAAGGGGAGGTAGTCCCTCTCCTGGATATTTTACCTTAGTAGCTTGTTTGGAAGTTATCTGAACTTCAATGAATGACATGTGCACTTGCATTTAAGAATGAGTCCTTAAACCCATGAGATGGACAAGAGCAGCCAGCAACACTGGATTTGAACTTTCACTCACAAGATGAGGAGCATGTTTCCTGACGAAACAGTAATCTTTTACACATGAGAAGGCTTCAACTCACCAATCATCTCCTACTCACCAGGTGAGAAATGTCTGCCTGCAAAATAAGATATGCTCTACTGCTATATTCAATAGAAGCATGTGTCCCACCTATGAAGGTAGTTTGTAACTATAGTTCTTATTGATGGACTCTGCATATCACTCATGGGATGCACTGGCTGGGTGAAATTCAGACAGTGGGACCGTAATAAGCAGAGTATCAGGGGGTAGCCATGTTAGTCTGTATCCACAAAAACAACTCCTTAAAGACTAAACAGATTTATTTGCGCATAAGCTTTCGTGGGTAAAAACCCCACTTCTTCAGATGCATGGAGTGAAAATTACAGATGTAGACAAATACACTGACACATGAAGAAAAGGGAGTTACTTCACAAGCGGAGAACCAGTGTTTACAGGGCCAATTTGATCAGGCTGGATGCAGTCCACTCCCAACAATAGATGAGGAGGTGTCAATTCCAGGAGAGGCAAAACTGCTTCTGTAATCAGCCAGCCACTCCCAGTCCCTATTCAAGCCCAAATTAGTGGTGTTAAATTTGCAAATGAATTTTAGTTCTGCTGTTTCTCTTTGAAGTCTGTTTCTGAAGTTTTTTTGTTCAAGTATAGCTACTTTCAAATCTGTTACAGAATGTCCAGGAAGATTGAAATGTTCTCCCACTGGCTTTTGTATGTTACCATTCCTGATGTCTGATTTTTGTCCGTTTATTCTTTTACGTAGGGACTGTCCGGTTTGGCCAATGTACATGGCAGAGGGGCATTGCTGGCACATGATGGCATATATAACATTAGCAGACGTGCAAGTGAATGAGCCTCTGATTGTGTGGCTGATGTGGTTGGGTCCTCTGATGGTGTCGCTACAGTAGATATGGGGACAGAGTAGGCAATGAAGTTTGCTACAGGGATTAATAATAAATAAATAATAATAATAATAAGCAGAACACTTTAGAGCACTCTTATGCCTCCTCCTGGCCCTTCCCTCACTGTTGCCTTGCCTCTAGAATGTTTGGGGGTAAAAGGTGCATAGCACTCCGTCCAGCTCAATTTCTTCCTGCTGCCTTCTCAGGTCTGAGTTATAATTAAGACTCCAAGGAAGAGAGAAGGGTGGGTAGGGAGTGTGAATGTGCACAATCCATTTCAAAAGAAGTCCAGTAACAAGTAACCTTCATTTCTCTGTTGAGTGGCCTCAGCAAATTTCCACTCACAGGATAAATTAGCAAGCAACAGTCCCAGAAAGAAAGGCCAGATAAGGATTCCTAATTCAAAAGCGACTGAAGCACTGCTCTGTCAAATTAATCCTCAGATCTGGACACCAGCTTCAGAGTAATGTTTTGTAGAAGTGCAAATGAAACTCTGATTGGCAGCTTTACAGATTTCTACGGATTGCTGTGAGGAGTATTCCAACTTCAGTGCTCTGGATCCCTTGGGATGTATTAAGCTTCTAGAGCCCCAAAAGGCTGCAGCACTACTTCCTTCCTGGACCTTTCTGGCACATTTTCCTGGCACTGACTCTCAGGGTGGCTCTACACTTGGAGCTGGCTTGTGATACCAGCTCTCATACACATTCTTGTGCTACCGCACTGAAAACAATAGTGTATAAATGGCAGCCACAAGCAGCAGCCCTGGATAGCCATGCCAACTACAAATCTACCTGAACCCCATGGGTATGGACTCACCATGGCTAGCCCATGCTGCCCTGCATTGGTGCCTGGGCTACACTTCTATTTTTAGCATGCTAGCTAGATGAGAGCTACCACAGATATGTCTATGCAAGCTGGGAATCACACCCCTAGTCCCAAGTGTAAATGCAGCCGCAGTCTGTTACCCTTCTCAGACATGCAGCTCCTCAGCCCACCTACCCTGTGCCCCACAATCACTGCTGACCTCCAAGATAACCCAGTTACCTAAACAGACCCCTCTCCCAGAACTCCACCCCAAAGATATGAAGCTTCTGGTTTCCAGTTTAATTCTCTGAGGGGCAAGTAGTAGTTGTGAAGCAGTTAACGTACAGAGACACACTCCACTCAGAGTAACACATGTGTACTCTTTTATACTTAATCATGTCAGGCATAGAGAGTACAGACCATACAAAACAATGAACACTAAATGTGTGAGTCTGCCTCAGTACCCTCACTATTATAGGGCATTCTGTGTTCTGTGTTGTGCACTGGAGTTCAAGTCCCTGGAGACATCTAGAATCCTTGGAGGCCTTCTGGGCTCAGAAAGGCTGACATGAAGCTGCTGCATGCTGGGGGATCTTTCTTTCTCTCCAGGAGCCCCTGAGCAAGTTTCTGTGATCTTGCTCTCTCTTTCCCCATGCTTCTTTTTCTTGTCAACTTTACAGCGCTGAAACTTACTTGCTCAGGGGTCTGAAAAAAAAAAAAACACCCCTGAGCGATGCAAGTTTCAGCACTGCGCTGTAATAAAACCACCTCTGCGAGGGGAATCATAGAATCACAGAATATCAGGGTTGGAAGGGACCTCAGGAGGTCATCTAGTCCAACCCCCTGCTCAAAGCAGGACCAATCCCCAACTAAATCATCCCAGCCAGGGCTTTGTCAAGCCTGACCTTAAAAAGTTTTAAGGAAGTCCCAAAGTCCCCCCACCCAGCAGAGGGGAAGGGAGGGACAAAGCCCCCTCCCCCATCCACCTAGCAGGGGAGGAGGAAAGGGAGGGATAAACCACTTTCCCCCACCCACAGCTGTGGGGTGGGGGGGGGACGGAAATCAAAACTCCCCCAAACACCCAGCACAGGGAATACACAGCCCCCTCCCCCACCCACAGCTGGAGGAAGGAACAGCCCCCTGCTCTCTCTCACACACATGGGGCAGGCAGATCCCTGCTCAGCGCTCCCACACCCATCATGGCTCCAGCTCCCCAGCTGCAGGCCCCCCTCACCTCCCACTGGCCCCCAGGCAGCAGCTCCCCTCTGGGATGGGCTCGCCTAAGGCAGCGGTGAAAGCAGGAACTGCAGGGACAGGCAGCGCATGCCCGCAGGTGGAGGGCACACGCCCGGCTGGACCATGGGTCAGGGCTATAGTGTTGTGTTTGGGTTGCCTCAGGGGAGTAGCTGAGCACACGTGTGAGAGGGGAGTAGGGGCCCCACTGTCCTGAGGGTCGCAGGCCCAGCTACCCATCAGGGATGAAGATGAACATGGTAGCGCATGGCAGGAAGGTTTGCAATGCACATGCTATAATTAACATAACCAGCAGGAATGGGTTAATACATCTACAGCAATATACTAGTGCAGCCATTCATATTTTAATCCTTGCTAGCAAACAAACACTGGAACAATCAACCCTGGGAGATGAGGAGGGACTTGCGCAGCAAGCGGCAGCAGGGAGGAATTGGGAGGGAGAGAATGGACACACGCAGCGAGCGGGGAGAGAGACAAGCGAGGGAGGGGGCAGGGCCTGCGGTGCAATAGGTGTGGAGTGTGGGCGGGGCTATGGGTGGAAGAGGTGAGAGAGGAAGTAGCCTCCTTGAGAGGAAGTTACACCCACCGCCCACACCCAGGAGATCTAAAGCAGCTAAAGGACCACTCCCCACTAGTTAGACAGGAACAGTAAGTCTGATAGACAAAAAGCTCCCTAGAACAATGTCCTAAGCACTCAGGGTTTGTTTGTTTTTCTGCTTACACGTGCTGAAAAGAGTACATTCACAATATGGGCTTCCATGGGAAGAAGAACACAGGAATGACCACACTGGGTCAGACCAATGGTCCATCTAGCCCAGTATTCTGTCTTCCAACAATGTCCAATGCCAGATGCTTCAAAGGCAGTGAACAGAACAGGTTAATCTATCAAGTGATCCACTCCTTGTCACCCAGTCCTAGCTTCTAGCAGTCAGAGGTTTCGGGACACCAGCCACATGGGGTTGTCTCTCAGACCATCTTGGCTAACAGCCTTTGATGGGTCTATACTTCATGAACTTATCTATTTTTAACCTAGTTATACTTTTGGCCTTTTATATATAATCAAAAATTGATTCTTAAAGTAAGTAATTTGCAGTCTGCTTTCAGAAACTTCTTCCTACGAAAAGGGGAGCGGGGAGAAATTGGTCAATAATGCAAAATAAAGACAGTGTTAAGTTTGAGCAGGACTGGAATATAACATCACAAGTCATGTTTTAACAACCATGATAATTACTTTTAAAATTCCAATATTACAATTTTGGTTTTTAGAAACTACATAGATAATTACTAAAGAAAAATATTTAACTACAATAAGCATTTGTTTGCATACATACATTTAAAACTGTTATAGTATAGGATCTCAGTTCAGATGTGCTGGAACAGTTTTTATAGTGGGGATGCTGAGAGCCACTGAACCAAACTGTAAATGCCATAAATGGAAGCCACTTCAAGCCAGGGGGTATGGCAGCACCCCTAGTTCCAGTGTCTATGCCTTAGTTACATACTGGCTTAAGTACATGAAATGAAAAACTGTAAAGAACGCTAAATCAGCTTAACTGACAGCTTCAAGAAGCCTCTCTCTCATCAAGGTCAGACTCATCTGCCCAGTTAGAAACATCATAAAGAGCTCAGCCTCAATAAGTAGTCTTCAGCAGCCCTGATGTTCCATCTTCCACAACTGTATTCCCAGTGACACATACACAGGAAGCATACCCTGGGGGCAGACTACCCAAAAGAAATAGTTATGTTTAATTCTTTTGAGTTGAGCAAGATAAAAGTCATCTTTAACAAGTTTTTTAGTAAAACATCCAAAATGTCTTGGTGTATATAAACAGTATTAAAACTAGGTCAGAAACTTATTACAGATAGCCGTTAATGTTTTTTTTTTAAGTCTCATAGTACAGTAGAAACTCAGTTATGAACACCTCAGGAATGGAGGTTGTTTGTAACTCTGAACAAAATGTTATTCTTCTTTCAAAAATTTACAACTGAACATTAATTTAATACACCTTTGAAACTTTATTAGGCAAAAGAAAATTGCTGCTTTTAAAAAATTTTATTTAAATGAAACAAGCACAGAAACAGTTTCCTTACCTTTCCCCCAAAAACTTTCCCTTTGTTTAGTAGTTTACATTTAACACAGCACTGTACTGTATTTGGTGGTTTTGCTATTTTTTTCCATCTTGGCTATTGCCTGATTGCATACTTCCAGTTCCAAATGAGGTGTGTGGTTGACCAGTCAGTTCATAACTCTGAGGTTCTACTGTATGAGACTCTTCAGAATAGCCCTAGAAGCAACATTTACTACTTTGGAAAAGAAATCAATATAACTAAATATTCATCTACTTCAAATGTTTTAGCAAATAATTTTCAGAAGGCAATATTTGCAAGAAGTTCATTATTTCACTATTGATAGGGCTAGAAATCTGAGAGGGGGAAGCTAAGGTGTATCCTTAGCTCTTCTTATTTTAAGAATTTATTTTAGAAAGCAACTGTCATAATCTTTTACCAAAGAACAAAATCAACACAGATAAAGAAAGAAATATTGCATAAATGAGCTTAAGAGATTTAGTCTTGTTACTTAACAGATCTGCCTGCATATATTCCATGTTATACCTTCTTTCTTTAAATGAAAAGTTTTTACTACTTTGTATTCCTGTTAGCAGTGCACAGACAACAAAGCTATATGAGAACTGAAGATTACTTAGTTGTAACCAGTTTGAAGAACTCTGGACTCTGCATATTCATACTCTTGGAACTTGCTCCAACCAGTGCACCAGGATAATTGAACATGTAGCAGTGCCCATTAGATACCCCCGCTTCCACGCCTTCCCCATCTAGCACTCAAGTGCACTGTGAGGGCGAGAGTAAAAGGGATATGGTGCCACTGCCAACTCCATTCCTTCCACCTTTAAAATGAGAAAACCCAGATGTTTTAATTTGGACTCCTCAGCGGAGGAAAGCTTGGAAGGCAGTGCAAATATGCCAATTCCATATCAAAGAATCTGATTACAAATAAGTAACCTTCAGTACTTCTTTCGGTAGCCTCTGCATATTTGCATTGACAGGCCCCCTGGGACTCCCAACCCATCCAACTCCCTCCCCTGCACCCTTGACCCGACTGCCCCCTCCCAGGACTCCCATCCCTAACTGCCCCCCAACCCCGGACAACACCCCCTATCCAACCCGCCCTGCTCCCTGTCTCCAGACCGCCTCCGTCCCATCCAACCGCCCCCGGGACCTCCTGCCCCTTATCCAACCCTCCCCTCTCCCCGCCCCCTTACCATGCCGCTCAGAGCGGCAGGACAGGCTTATTGGAAAGCCTGGGAGGTGGGTAGCTGCAAGCCACGCTGCCTGCGCAGCGGCATTACTGCAGGGGTGGGGGGATAGAAGGGGAGGGGCTGGGAGCTCAGGAGCTGAGCAGGACTGTCCCGTGGGCCAGATGTGGCCCGCGGGCCATAGTTTACCCACCTCTGATTTAGATGAATCAATGCACAATGCCAGAAGTCAGAAAAATTGATAAATTTCCAAACTCCTATCTTTCTTCCAGCTTCAAGAGTGCCTCTTCATACTAAAAGTTATTTATATGCCCACAATAACATCTGAGGAACAGGCAAAGACAATGGTCTTGGCTGCATCTCTCTTCGCTAACACTAACTAATGCAAAAGGAAACTTTTAGATAATTTTCTGTGACACGTATATCTGGATCCCAATTCCATATTTTCTGGAACTCCAAAGAGTCATAATTTCATTCTATCCCTTCTTCTCTGCTTCATGAATCTTGTCCTACAATGATACAGCCTTGCCATCATCCCAGTCACCTTGTCTGTATCTCTGTCCTTCCCAACACTTAATTTTTTTCGTCTTTTTAGATTGTAAGCTCTTCAAGATAACTGTTTTCCTAGGTATCTATACTGCACCGAGCACAACAGGGCCCGATCCTGACCAGAGCCTTTGGGTACTCCCGCAATACAAATAATTTTTACCTTACCATGCACCATCTCTTTTCCCATTTGAAATCTCCTTTATATGTTTGAACAGAGATTTAAAAATATACTAAGTGCCATTCTTCAATGCCTTATTGTCCTAGTAACAACAGCTCACAATTATTTTTCCTAAGTGGAAAAAGGCCATAACTTACTAAAAATTGATTCCACCTTCTTTTCTGAAGTGGTATAAAAGAGACTCTAGCATGCTATTGCTGTTATATTTTAAATCTATTAACATTTCTGACAGCTGCTCAATAGCCTGCATATGTACATAGTCTGTAATCAAACCCCTAACCATGTCTGGCAATAGCATAGTTAAATGTCTAGCTGCAACACACTAAAATATGTATGTCATTACTCCTGAGGGAATTCTGTGCCAAAAAAAATTTAATTCTGCACATTTTAATTGTCAAAATAAACACAGTAAAATCATGCCATTTTCAGTTATTTTAGTAATTTATTTCAAAATACCTGTCAGCAAGTATGTTGGTAACAATACAGACAACAAAAAAGATTCAGGAAATGTTTTTTTGACAGATAGATTCCTTACTGGGCATATGAGCACATCTATATGGCTCTACAGAGCAGAGGGCAATACTAATATTTTTATGTATGTCAAGCACAGAAGACTTCGGGCTTGGCTACACTTGCGAGTTACAGCACAATAAAGTAGACCGGGCGCATTAGCTCACTACCTGTCCACACTCGCAAGGCACGTAGAGCGCCCTTACTCCGTGGCTACAGCGCTGCTAGTACTCCACCTTGGCGACCTGAAGAAATTTGCTGCACCCTCGCTGGAGCGCTGTGGTGCCAGTGTGAACCAAGTGTTGCTTTACTGCACTCTGATCAGCCTCCGGAAACGTACCATAATCCCCTTAAGTCAAGTGGCCACTCTTGTCATTGTTTGGAATCGGCTGTAGGAATGCGGAAATACCCTTTGAAACTGTTTCTGATAGCCAGCTGTTTATCTGCTCCAAGACAAAGAAAGCCACTAGTGTGGAATGCTGTGTGAGAGAGAGAGAGAGGCGGGGGGGGGGGGGGGGGAGCGGGAGGGGGGGTCTGCTGCTGTCTGAACTTACACGACAGCATGCTGACATGCTCTCTCCCCCCACATACACACAACACACTCCCTGTCGTGCTCCACGCCCCTACCCCATTTGGGAAGCACATTGCTGCCACTGGCATGCTGGGATAGCTGCCCATAATGCACCACTCCCAATGCCATTGCAAGTGCCGCAAATGTGGCCACACCAGTGCGCTTGAAGCTGTCAGTGTGGACAGACTGCAGCGCCTTCCTTACTGCGCTCTATGAAGGCTTAACTCAAAGCGCTCTACATCTGCAAGTGTAGCCATGCCCTAAGAGTTTGTCTACACAGCAAAGAAAAACCCATGACTGGCCTGTGCCAGCCAACTTGGGTTTGCAGGGCTCAGGCTGTTTCATTGCTGTGCAGACATCCAGGCTTGGATTAGAGCCGAAGCTCTGGACTCTCCCACCCTGCAGTGTCCTAGAGCCTGGGCTCAAACCCCAGTCCGGTAGTCTACACAGCAATGAAACAGCCCCTCAGCCGAAGCCCACATTGACTGTCACGGGCCAGACAGATTTTTTTTGCTGTGTACACATACCTTAGGAGCGAAGTTAGGCCATGATCTGGCACAACACTTAAATATGTGCATGAAGTTCAGCACCTGAGTATCCCCACTGAAATGAATGCTTCACCAGACTGGTGAATGGCCTGGTATAGTACTCAGCATGTCACTGGACCATCACTGGAGTAGAACTGAAATTGTTGCAGATACTAGATTAGAAGGGCAATGGGAGTAGAGGCTCCAGCACAGCAGTGGAGAGCGCAGGCCACTGACTGCACAGAGATGGGGGATCACCCTGCAGCCCTCCCCCTGCACCAGGACAGACTTGTTGGTGAGGCTGTACCCAACTCCCAGACAGAGCAAGGGCCAGACCTGCCCCAGAAAAACCCCGGGGCCCTGCCCCTCCACACCAGGCACATCATGATAGCAAGTGAGATGGACAGAATCTCACATACATGCCCAGCCCTGTCCCCAATCTAGGTGTGGGGCAAGCAGGCTCAGCCCAGCAAGATCCAAGTGTGAAGGGGCTTAGTGTGTTGGGGGGAGGGAGGGAAGAGATCAAGTGTGGGATGAGAAGGTTCTGTGTGGGGTAATCTGGGTGCGGGGGCCTCGGATCTGGATGCACAGGGGCTGGGTGAGGAGTTCTAGGTGCAGGGGGAATGGAACACTGCAGGGGGGGTCCAGGGGAAGGTGGTTGGAGCTTAGTGGGGGGACCTGGGCATAGTGGGATGGGGCATGGGTGGGGATTCCAGGTGAGGAAGGGTGGGGCTTGGCAGGGTGCGGGTTCGAGAGAAGGGGCTCAGCAGGGGGGTCCGAATGCAGGAGTGGAGATCCAGATACAGAGCGGGGGTGGCATCCAGTTACACAGGAATTGGGCAGATGGGGGGACAGCTCCCATTCCAGTGACCCCTCCCTGCATGGCCAGGGAGTGATGGGGCAGAAAGTAGGGGGAGCAGCACTCTGTACAGTGACCCCTCTGCCCGTGGCTGGGGACCAATGGTGGCAGGAAGCAACGGAGGGAGGTGCAGAGCTTCCTGCAGCCAAGAGAGGTTCCCAGGTGTGGGCCTGACCCAGCCCCTCCATGCAGGGGAAGAGGAAGTCCTGTCCCATCCCTCCCCTGACACCCCAGCTGGGACTAGGAGCTGAAGCCCAGCAAATGGTCAGAGCCACCACCCAGGGCAACCCCAGCCTTGCCTCTCCCCAGCTCTGGGTGCACCGCAGTAGTGAGCAAGAGGGACAGTCTCTCGCATATACACCCAGCCCTTCCCCCCCGAGGCAGTGATTTATGTCTCCCTCGGCTGCTCCCAATGCCCAAACCAGATGCACCCACTCGAGTCCACTGCCTGGGAGAGGTGTGTGAATCAATTATTCTGCGAGGAAAAAGAGTAGAATCTGCAGGGAACATTAATTCTGCACTTGTGCAGTGGCACAGAATTCCCCCAAGGAGTAATGTGTTAAAATTGCTACTATTCCAAATAAGGCCCTCTCCCCCAGTATGACCATAGTTTTACCCAAGCACAATCAAATAAATCATAATTTTATATTGCTGCATATCCTCATTCTTTTTATAGCTTCAGTATTATAGAATCACGTGACTATAGCTGGCAGAAAAATAATTTTTCCTACCAGTACTTACGCTTGGGAAAATACTAGAAATTATAATGCAGTGCCATCATCAGTAGAAGAATATTCCCTAAGTTTGCTCAGAGCACAATACTCAGTCTTTCACACACACACACACACACACACGCTATTTTTGCTGAATTACAAGTAAATGGTCCTAGTTTCCAAAGTTACTATACACAGACTGTATCTTTGCTCTTTATCATAAAAATGTCTGTTACTCTAATTCAGTGGTTCCCAAACTATGGGTTGCAAACCCAATGGGGCTGGTTCCATCAGCAAATGTATTGGCTTCCATGACCCCAGCGAGCATGGAGGATGTCATTTAAAAATGGCCTTCCCCGCACAGCATGGCCTTGCACATACAGTGTGTCTGAAGTCACATCACACATGGAGTACACTGTTTTGCTCTATAAAATAGTACTCTCCATGTGATGTGCCCTTGCATACACGGTGTTCAAGGTCATGCTGTGAGTAGGATGCCATTTTTAAATGCCGACTGGGGTCATGGGAAGCAATACATCTGAGGATGGGGTCATGCAGGGAAAGTTTGGGAACCACTCTTCTAACTAATTTGCTCTAGAAGTCAAACAGTATTGTATCCAAATGAAGGTGGAGACCCAAAATAGGAGTTTCTCAGTTCAAACAGTTTTCCACTACACTGTTGTGGAGAGCCTTTGAGGAAAAAGATTCTCTATTCCATTAACTAAATTTGGACCATAACTTACATTAAACGTTTTCAATTTGTTATCTGCCTACCTAGGAACTTATATGGCCCTCATTAGCATACCATCTGAGCGTGTTTCAATCATTGATGGATTTTATCTTCAACACCTCAGAGAGATACAGAATTATCGTCAGTTTTCTGCCTGTAAAATGGAGATGAAGCGGAGAGTAGATTACATGATTTGACCAAGTGCACACACTCAGTTCCTGACTCAGTCATTGATCTGATGTCTCCTGAGTCCTCAGTCCAATGTCCTAGGCACTAGAGCATCCTTCCTACACCTAATCTACATTAATTTTCCATCCACTTAATTAAAATATGCTATAAAGTCTCAATTCTTCAACTGTTAAATAACTTGTACACTACATATTCAGAAGCACAGATATGTTTTAGGTACACCTGGCTTAAACACACAAATACTTCATGCCATTTGGAGGCATGCCTGCAGAAGGCCAAGTTTGTCCTGGATGTCTGCATGTCGAAGCTGGACAAAGTTTCAAAAGGTCAGATCCATATTGCTAAGGATTCAATTCAACAATATTTAAAACGACTAAAGGAAATAAACCATGAGAAAGAAAGTTGAGTTTAGAAAAAAATCAATAAAAACTATTATATTTTTTTTTGGAAATATATAAATGTGTTCTTTAACTTCTTCCTACGGTAGAGAAAATCCAAAAAAAGAACACACAGTTACTCACAAATGCACATCTTAACATTACATTTTCCATATGCTGTATTACCTGTTTGTCCCTTTTATTAATCAATCTTAATACTACAGTAGCACCCAAATACACCAATTAGCCCTGTTCTACTAGGTGTTGTATGAACACAACATGGTCACCTCCCTCAAACAATTTACAATTTAAGACAGAGGTCCTTTTGAGTAAAGACTTGCTGCCATGGGTCTTAAGAGGAAAGTGTGGGAGGATCATGGTTTCCACCCTTCATGCCCTCATACAGGCTCAGGCTGCTGGTGCAGCCCAACAGACACTTAAAAAGAATCTAGGCCTTGCACAAGGCATATGAGTACCTGCAGTGGGATCCACAATGGCAGATACTTGAAGAAATATAACCTACAGAGTAGGATGGCACACCTCCCACCACACACCTTTAAGTCTTTCCATGAATTAGGACAACTAAATCTAGCTGAGTCTTTAATTTCTAAAACTTAACATGGACAAGTGTAATATACCGTTTTTATTTTCATGTCTGTCTGCATATTAAATGACAGAACTCTTCAAAGAATATCTGAACAAGCTGGTTCAACCATTTTAAATCCTATCCAACCCAACCATCTCGGTGTTACTCAAATCCCAAAGATAGATTAGGTAACAAATCTCTGAGTTAGAAGATTAAAACAAAATTTTCACCTTTCCTAAAGTCTGCTTTAAGTCCATAAATAGATTTTCAAATAAAAACAGTGTACAATGTGTTTCAATGGATACTTTCGAATTTTTGAAAATTCAAGTGTTCAACAGACTACCCTTTAAATTGCATCTTTACTTTTTATTGTTGAAGTGTGAAGACCTTTATAAAGATTAACAGGGGGCAGAACATCCTTATCAGCAAGGGATACTGAGCAACACTGAACTATGCGGACAACAGAAAGTGGAAGTGACCACCAAAAAAACAATAAAACTAGCTATACACAAAAAGCTGTAATATTTACTAAGAACAAAGCTAGAATTGAAAACAATTTTCATTAATTTATTCTTCATTTGTAATACTAGGTATTCCTTGTAACTACAGTAGATAAAACACTTTCAAACAAAGCGTTTTCGAGTCAGTGATGTCCTTTAAAAGTTCAAACAGAGTACAAGTTAATTTATATGATTTCTTCATGAAAGCTTCTTTTATAGGTGGTGACTTGTCAAGCATATGAAGCTAGGCCTGACATGAAGAAATTTCACCCTCCAATACAAAATGCACTTTACAGGGAAGTGGATAAAAAGCATAAACTCAGAACTGTACATGATTTGCTTACCATCTATTCAAGTTTCTGCAACAAATAAACCTTTGCCTTATATCTGAGAAAGCAGTCTATTCTATAAACCGTACATACAATAAACACACCTCCTCGCTTAGGCTGTGCGTTGATTCTGTGGAGTTTCCAAAAAGACGATGGATTTTTAAAAAGCCAACTGAACAACTGAAATGTGGCACTTGAAGCTTTCTACACTGTGTATGAGGTATATCATCAAGGCATCAGTTACAGCTTCAAAATTAAGACAGATATACATTTTATGATTAAAAGCAGAGATTCAACCTTTATGATGTACGAAAAACACAGCATGTTCTCTCCATATTAACACTTACTCTGCGCATAGAATGTAATAAGTCAATTAGTTTATGGATTTTAAATAATTCAAAAATGGATCCTTTAACAAAATTCAGCGTCGATGTCAGCCTTTCCTTTGTCCCAAATTATCTTAATGGAACACCAAGCAAATGTCAAACCTTCTATACAGTTAATTTTGAGCACAGCCTAGATTTGGCTAACAAACTAGGTTTTAATTAAATTAGGGATTGTGTATTTGTGTGTTATGATTATATAGGCTACAGACACGTCAGGCTGACCACTCAGTTAACTTCTAAGTTACGACATCCCGGGGTACCTCAACCAATCACAACATTTCCTCTACAGCTAAGCTGCATGCAACAATTCTATTGTTTGTAATAAATCATGGGAATAAAAGGTACTGGATACGTGTATCCAGAGAACAATTTGCTTTTGGACACATGTTCATGATTTAACCTTAAAGTGAAGAAGCAGGTGTCTATCCCACAGGTCCCTCAAGGAGAATTAAAATAAAATTTTTGACCATGGAAGTCACCATCAGAGAATCCAGAAGTATTACAGAGGTGTTTACAAAAACAGGGAAGGAAAAGCAGAACTGGGTGTCAGGATTCACCCAATCTCCTTTAACTCTTCCCAAAAATATACACAAGGATAAGGAATGAGCATCAAGGTCTCTACCTTGATTTTAGCAGATGCTTTCTAGTGGCCTTTTGACATCCAATATGGAGACAGCCTCAAGCTGGAAAATATGTCTGATAGTACAGCTTGGCCCCTCCTAACTTGTATTTATAACTTTACAGTACATCATAGTAGACCAGTAAGACTTAACTTTTATAACCACAGTAGACTTATCAAAGACCCAACATCAGCATCCATGGGAAATTTGGGATGTGGGGAGATTTTTTTTTTTTTTCTTAAGTCCTGATTACAGATGTGTAGTTTAACAATGTGCGAATTACCACTGTTCTATTTGGTTATGAAAACATTATTTAATGCCAGTTAAATGGTTTTTAAGAAGAAATGCTCTGTATTAGTAGTATAAAGATTTTTAAGCACTAATTTTTACCTATTTACTACACTGTCATAATATCAGCTATATCTATGCAGCTGCAATATGTTTTGAATGCTGTCAATAAATATAGCTGCTCCCCATCCCAAACAAACACCAACTTTAAGAAAGACCAAAATGAGACTGATACTTATATCACTTCTTTGGATATGATAACACAGACTTTTAAGCTAATTATAGGGCAGCAAGCTCCAATGTAATACAGGCCAATTTCAGAACCTGCAAGATAAACTCAGGTGGCTAAAAATTTAGAAGTACAGTAGAACCTCAGTTACAAACATCAGAGTTACGAACTGACCAGTCAACCACACACCTCATTTGGAACCAAAAGTACTCAATCAGGCAGCAGCAACACACACACACACACACACACACACACACACTCTAAAGGAAATGCAGTACAGTATTGTGTTAAATAAACTACTAAAAAAATAAAGGGAAAGTTTAAAAAAAATTGATATGGTAAGGAAATGGTTTCTGTGCTGGTTTCATTTAAATTAAGATAGTTAAAAAGCATCATTTTTCTTCTTCATATGAAAGTTTCAAAGCTGCATTAAGTCAATGTTCAGTTGTCAACTTTTGAAAGAAACACCATAACATTTTGTTCACAGTTACAAATATTTCAGAGTTACGAACAACCTCCATTTCCGAGGTGTTCATAACTCTAAGATTCTAATATACCAATATATAATATAGGTGCACATATATTACAGCATTAAAAGGTGCCACAGTATCATCATACACGCTGTATGCTAAACACAGGTAATGCCAGAGTGGTTTCCCATAGCCTCCTTATGGGGCAACCTTTTAATGTCACCTTATTACAGAACTTCAGATTTCTAGAAATGGAGGTAGGAGGTGCTAATTTTATACACTAGCTTTTAAAGTGAAAAAATTTCAAATCCTTTCACTATTTAAGATGCCATTTTCTCTTCCTAATTTAAGATTTTTTTGCAGTGATTATAAATACACCATTAGATCATTTCTAAGACACTGAACCACACCACCTTTAACAGGATAGAACACCTTATGTTAAGCACACCTCATGTGACTACATTTTAACTCATACTTATAATGCAATGATAGATATAATGGATAAGTAACTGGAACCAAAAGTGAATGTAAGTGGAAGTCATAATACATTGTTTTATATCTAAAACATAAAAATAAATATATATAGCAAGTATACTGGACATCTATTGCCAATGCAAGATCAATTTTTATGCATTTCACTATTCTCCTCAAAACTAAGACTAGAAATATGCATTGTTGACATTCTATCTTTCCATATCCAACCTTTAATTCTTTTAATATTTTTTCTTAATGTATGTAACACATTAAAAAGCAATTGTAAACCGCTCAGGAAAACTAGCACCTGCAGGAAAGGTCCCATTTGGCAACTGCTGGTACTGTCGAATTATTCATCACATAAATCTCACACTAGATCCCACCCCCTTCCTGTAGTGCTAACTGGTGGAGTTGGAGAAAACAGAGCTTGTAGTGTTCACATTAAAACTCCCACAACTAAGCAGTTGAGTCTCCTACAGCCCCTAAAATACTGCTCTTGAGAGCAGGCTTCACATGGACTTATGCAACATCCTGTTCCTAGCCAAAAGCTCCAGATGGGATATGTTTCACTGCTGCTTTTTTTTTTCCCCCCTATTGAGCTTTTTCTGTTTTCTTTAAAAGCATTTACCACAAGTTAATGCTGTAACAAGAATGCAGACAAACCAAAACCTCAACATTTTATCTATATTCCTTAGCTATTTTTTTTTACAAGAATACTTAAAATCCAAAAATATTTTGTGCAACTGACCAGATAAATTGCCAACAACTTTACATATAGAAACTTACAAAAATAAACAATTCAGAAAAATGTCTGTCTTGTTTCAGAAAGCTTCTAGTATTAAGAAGCGTTAACATTGTCATGGCATATTACTCGAGAGGTTCTTGTCGACATAAGGAAAAAACCACCTAGGTCTGCTGATCACATTGAAAGTTGGCAATTTCTCAAACATCTGCTAAAGGTCAGATTTCCACTGCATGGAACCAATCAATGGAGCTACACAACTCTCTCAGCACCAGAAGAAGCTCCAAACAAAGAGCAATGTTTTACATAAGTAAAGAAACCATCTAAATTTTTGAACACTCTGTTTAGCAAAGTCTTTTCCTCCACTGCCACATAATATCCATACACTTGGCAAGTACTGTTAAAATGCTTTTGATTTGGCTTTTACACCAGAAACCGAAAGTTATCCTATATTAACTAAGTAAATCTTTATTTTCCTTATTTTACAAGTACTTCACTACGAGTATGTCCCTATTAGAAAAGAAATTTCAATTATAAATTACACTGTTCTATAGGTCAACTATAATCACATATTAGTGCTGTCACACAGTAAACTGTCAGCATTTCTAAAGTAAGACCCACTTTCCAAAAAGTATAAAAATATTTAGATATTGTTAAACTGATGCCACATACAAGGAACCACTATGGACAAGAAATAAATTTATGTAACACATTAATTTTATGTAGATCTATTTTTACATATATTCTAACATTTTATAAAAATATCTAAATTTTAATATAATTTAAAATATTCTAACTCACTGATATTCAGACTTCAACTGAGAAAGACCTTAGATTCTAAATACAGAATCATGATATATGACGCGCTTACATCAACAGCATAGTGCAGGGGTCCCCAATGTGGTGCCCACCGGGGCATTTTTGTGAGCCCGCTTGAAATCCCGCTGCCAAAATGCCGCTGAGAAGCGTTGCCGTTTCTCAGTGGCATTTCGGCGGTGACACTTCTTGCCGCTGCCGCTTCTCGGGAATATGCTATTCCCGCAAGAAAGGTTGGGGACCACTGGCATAGTGCATGGTGGAGCATAAGCTAGGAATAAAACATTTAAGGAACCTGAAAAAGAGAAGATATACTGTTTACTTTTCTAGGGTGTTAAGTGATCCTCAAACTATGTATTTGTTTCTGTTTTATATTTAGAAGTCACTTTCTCTCTCTCTCTCTCTGTTTTTTAAAGGAACCACTACCATTCTAGAGCCAATGTGGGAGGAAGTGAAAGGAGACTGAGTGGACACAACTTACTAGTTTTGTAGACCCGTGTCAAGGTTCCTCCCCCACTCTGAACTCTAGGGTACAGATGTGGGGACCTGCATGAAAACCTCCTAAGCTTACTTTTACCAGCTTAGGTTAAAACTTCCCCAAGGTACAAATTAATTTTATCCTTTGTCCTTGGAATATCCACTGCCACCACCAAACTAACTGGGTTTACTGGGAAACGTAGTTTGGACACGTCTTTCCCCCCAAAATCCTCCCAACCCTTGCACCCCACTTCCTGGGAAAGGTTTGGTAAAAATCCTCACCAATTTGCATAGGTGACCACAGACCCAAACCCTTGGATCTGAGAACAATGAAAAAGCATTCAGTTTTCTTACAAGAAGACTTTTAATAGAAATAGAAGTAAATAGAAGTAAAGGAATCACCCCTGTAGAATCAGGATGGTAGATACCTTACAGGGTAATTAGATTCAAAACATAGAGAATCCCTCTAGGCAAAACCTTAAGTTACAAAAAAGACACACAGACAGAAATAGTCATTCTATTCAGCACAATTCTTTTCTCAGCCATTTAAAGAAATCATAATCTAACACATACCTAGCTAGATTACTTACTCAAGTTCTAAGACTCCATTCCTGGTCTATCCCCGGCAAAAGCAGCATACCGACAGACACAGACCCTTTGTTTCTCTCCCTCCTCCCAGCTTTTGAAAGTATCTTGTCTCCTCATTGGTCATTTTGGTCAGGTGCCAGCGAGGTTACCTTTAGCTTCTTAACCCTTTACAGGTGAGAGGATTTTTCCTCTGGCCAGGAGGGATTTTAAAGGGGTTTACCCTTCCCTTTATATTTATGACAACCCGACACTACCCTTAGTGTTTTATTCCTCTGAATCAGAAGTTCAACCTCATCACTATGCTACAGAGTCTAGACTGCTTTGGTTCTATAATATGCAGTTTGGAATTGTAACGTACCAGAAGTTTAAATGGTCATCTTATAAAATTAAAGACCTATAATAGATTTCTTTTAGTACTTTAGGAATGGAAAAAGGCCAACAATATTTAAGGCAAAAATTTTCCAGAAGTGGAAACAAAAAAAAGTAAGTAATTGAAATTACTGAGGTGCCTTTTCAGAATAACAGTCTACCTACAAAATCAAGAAAATTCAATGTTAGATCTAAACAGTAATCCAACAATCTTATTTCAGGCCATAGTATTAAGTTGCACATACTAATACCATTCAACAACTTGGGGGAGGGGCGGCGTGACGCGTTATCTAAAGCAGGGGTCTCAAAGTCCCCACCCATGGGCTATCTGCAGGCCAAGAACCTCCCCACTACGGCCCACAGAGGAGAGACGCATGCAGCCATGCTGCCAGCAATGTTTGCTGCAGGTACCACCCCCGGCAGCTCTCTTGGCTGGGGGAAAGGGACAGAGATACCATCACTAGTTGCCGGGCAGAGTCAGGCATGGAGGCAGCATCACTAGTTGCCAGGCAGAGTCAGGCATGGAGGCAGCGTCACTTTTTTCCACAATGAATATAAACAAGTCAAAATATCGAACACAACTATCTGATGCACACCTTGCTGCAATCCTGAAGGTTTCAACTGCTCAGTCACTTAGGACAAACATCAACGAAGTGATAGAACTGAAGTGTTGCCAGGTGCCGGGCAAACACAAACTCTCTGGCAGGTGAAGAATTGTATAAGTTGTATGACAGGTTTATTATTTCTAAGAAATTCGAAATAAAAAACTACAGTATAAACATTTTCTTTTCTGAATGCCATCTTCAGTGACATTATTGGCCCGCTGGGAGGATTTAAGGACTGGCACTGGCCCTAAGGTAAATTGAGTTTGAGACCCCTGATCTAAAGTGACGTGTGTATTATATGCACTTCTTCAGTCATCTGGCAGTTTCAACAGAATATTAGGTTTCATACCAGCTGCTTTGCTGAGGGTCCTCATTGGTATGGAGTCCACTAGGGCCTGTCTCATGAGCTGGCACTTCTGTTACGTTTACGACATAGCAGATAACAGGAGGTGAGTGAAAAGGTTCTGATCATCAGCAATCTGCTGAATAATTTAACCACTTGGCTATTGCCCTACTGGAGATGAAAGGGTGGGGGGAATGAAAAAGCATCAGCATGCCACTCTGACATTAACCACCATCCCCTGCAGCTTACATTTCTGTCATTCCCTCCCTCCCCCCCCCCCCCCCCAATGGGAATGTAAAATCTTTAATATCACTACACAGCATTACAAACATTTTTACTGGAATAAGTTTGGAACGGTCACATCATTCAAGTGATGGAGCGTTAGTATGCAGACCTTGAGGTGACAAATTACCACATAGTAAATTCTATAAATATCTGGTCAGACAATTTTTTTTTTTTCTAAACATGACAGCTCACACACGAACATTCATTTAGCCTGACATGTATTCAAATAGTGCAAATGCTTATGAACAGTCTTACTTAAAAATAATTTATCCATATACATAGCAGTGATCAATGTTCTTCACAACCACCCTGAACATGTAGGCCAGAGACATCCAGTCCTGCCCCACTCCTTCAATGTCATGCACATCCTCAAAGAGCTGGTCTGGGAAATCCCATTAGTCAGTAAAAGCCAGACGGGTAGGTACAGGTTCCATCATCATACAAGACACCACATTGATGTATTTCATGTACATAAGAAGGGAAATCAAGTCTGTATATTGCAATTAGTAGGGCTCATCCACCATTAAGTGATGAAGGCAAAGTTAAGATTGGAGGAGGAATCTTATTGTTACCACACTGTTAAGATTTTTAAATTATTTTTATGAATACTATAACATTCTAATTTCCTAATTTCAAACTTGTAAAATAAAACTGAAGAAAAACAATTCAGTAGTATTTTAAGTGTTGTGCTAAATCTTTTAACATTCATTTTAAATTTCAAATAGATGTATTTCTGAGAATACAGCTGCCATACTTTCAAAGTAATCTTAAAACTAGTAAGTATCCTGTTATTTTTCCTAAATTACCAATTTAAAAAGTACTATCCATATTCAGGGTTGTACTGAAAGCATGAAACTATTACAGGCCACTCCTTGTATTGAAAGTGAAGACATAGGAAATCACACTGAATGAGCAAATTAAAGTATGTATACTGTGACAGGGTCAGGCCAGATGTCTACAGGAGAGTGTTAGAAGGCAGATATATTAGTCCCAGATTAAGCAGGTCCATTTTCCCTTGGTAAGGTAACAGGGGCAGTTCCAGAACAAGAAGGAACTTGCTGGAACAAATTCAAGCAGATAGACTAATTAGGACAGCTGGAGCCAATTAAAAAGCTGCTAGAATCAGTTAGGGCAGGCTGGCTAATCAGGGCACCTGAGTTTAAAAAAGGAACTCACTTCAGTTTGTGGTGTGCATGTGAGGAGCTTGGAGCAAGAGGCACGAGGAGCTGAGAGTGAGAAGGCTTACTGCTGGAGGATGGAGGAGTACAAGCATTATCAGACACCAGGAGGAAGATCCTGTGGTGAGGATAAAGAAGGTGTTGGGAGGAGGCCATGGGGAAGTAGCCCAGGGAGTTGTAGCTGTCACGCAGCTGTTCCAGGAGGCACTCTAGACAGCTGCAGTCCACAGGGCCCTGGGCCGGAACCTGAAGTAGAGGGCGACCCGGTTCCCCCCAAACCTCCCAATCTTGATCAGACACAGGAGAAGTTGACCTGGACTGTGGTTCCATGAGAGAGGAAGGTCTCTGGGCTGTTCCCAAACCCACATGGTGGATCAGCAGAGACTGCAGGGATTGTTTTCCCAGGCTTGCCACTGATGAGGTTAGCTGAGTGAACAGTAGGTTTCAGCCACTAGCAAAAGTGGCCAAACTGAGGGCTGCCCTGAATCTCTGAGGCAAGCAAATCTGCCAATAAGCACAGGACCCACCAAGGCAGAGGAGGAACTTTGTCACAATACAAATACACACAGAAGTAGTATATTTGATATACTTCGAGTTCAACAAATTCATGAAAGTGACATGAAACAAGCATACTAATTTATTTTGTATGTTAACTAGATTCTATTTATGACAGTTTACTTGTTAGAAAATCAGAACCTAGAGCAAAACATTACTGTCCAGAAAAGATAGAAAAAAGACTGGACATGGTCCTTTATATAGTGACTTCGGCACTATGTACAACAACGGTGAGTGGAATTTTCTATCTCAGAAAGTAAACATGGAATGAGATGACTTTTTTCAGATTTCTAGTACCATCTAGCCAGTAGTTCAAGATCAGAGTTGCTTTATTCTAAAGGAGTTTTTTCAACCATACAGGAACTCCTCACTTAACGTAGTTATGTTCCTGAAAAATGCGACTAAGTGAAACGATGTGAAGCTAATCCAATTTCCCCATAAGAATTAACCGTAAATAGGGGGTGGGGTTAGGTTCCAGGGAAATGTGTTTTTTTTTGGCCAGACAAAAAGGCATATACACATTTTAAACAAGCAATTTAATACTACAATCATTGCTAAGTATGAAGCTTGGTTGAGGTGGTGGAGTCAGTGTGGAAGAGGGTGGACTGTCCAGCTGCTCCTCTTGCTGAACTTTCTGAACTCAAAAAAATCTAGAGATTGTTATTTTGCTTTCCTTTTTTTCTCTTGGTAATTTCTTTATAGCCAGTCATTAGATGACCAACTCCCCTAATCACTTTGGAGCTGAATTCCTTGTCAGGATCGTCACCACTCAGGATTTGCAAACCAGCTTCCATCATTTGGAAAGCTTCAAAAAGACATTTGGCAGTCAAATTTCGATGGGTTTGTTCTTCTTCTACTTCTTGCCCCTCTTCTTCCATTGCTCTCGTCACCTCTCGTTGCATCAGATCTTCATTGGTTAGCTCTTCTCCGTGTGACTACAGAAGTTGTGTAATGTCGGTTTTTTCCACATCATCAAAACATGCTTTCTTAGCCAAGCACAGGATATCTTTCTTCATGGTGGGGACAACATCTTTAAATCCTATTAAGTCACTGGAGACAGTGAGGAAGGCAAGGAGGCTGAAAGTGCTGTAGACTAGGAGAAGCACGTTGCATAGCAGCAGCAGCAGCTTCCCCTACTCTGCAAGCACCAGGGGCGGGGGGCTCAGCCCTCAGCCCGCCCACTCCTCCCCTTCCCCCAAGCCCCCACCCTTGACACGCTTCTTCTCACGCCCCCCCCCCCCATCTCATCCCCCTTTACTTCGCAGGCTGCTTCCTTGCTCCTACCCCCCTCCCTCCTAGGAGGCAGGGGAGGGAGGGGGTGCCTGCGCGCCGAGTCCTTGCTCCTACCACCTCCCTCCTGCCTCCTAAACACAGCAAGCCAGCTGATTGCTGCGGGCAGGAGGCGAAAGGCGCTGATCCATAGTGTCTGCTGGGGGAGAGCATAGGCAGGCTGCCTGCTGTGGAGAAACTTAAGAGTGGAGCATTGCTCAACTTTAAAAAGCACGTTCCCTAACTGATCAGCAACGTAACAACAAAACAACGTTAACTGGGACAAGTAAGCGAGGAGTTCCTGTACTTTTTTTTCCACTGTAAAAACAGTTACATTAAAAGACTTTTAAGGCCACAAAGTGAAGCATTAAGTCAAGCATTGCCCATGCAACCTCAGTCTGCCCCAGTGTGCATGTTTTATGATAGTATGTTAACATGTAATTGAAGACTTTTCCCCTACAGTACCCCTTTACCATCAGTGCATAGATGGCATGCACTGAACAAGGCTGACTATGATCCAGTGGACCACTCTCACATTTTGGGCCAAATTCTACTCATATTTACCATGGAGTAAACCAGCTGTAGTAAATGGAGTTATTCCACATTTATGCTGGTGTTACAGTGCAGATCTAGGCCTTCAATAGATAGGAGTGGACTGACTGTGTAATGTGTTCCAGAGGATGTCTGCCTCAGTCAGCATACAGGTGGTTGGACTGCAGTGAATGAGGCAGAGGTCCACTCACTGAACAGTCAGAATAAAAATATAACTGCTCTCTCATTCGCTATACACCATCCAAACTGTGCAATGAACAAAAAGGGGGTTTGCGGGAGTAGGGGGTTGGGGAGAGAATACCAAGTGATCATTATGGAGGTGCTTGACATAGCTACATTGTTGTGGATGAGTTGAGTTTTGTACTTAAATTTGGGATTCAATCAACTACACTTATTCTCCCCAAAATCACAGCACTTACTCTTCATATACTGTACTGATTTTCTGAGAGTATGCAAATAAATCCACTACTCTGAGGTAAGAAATTAAGAAATGGTCCTTTAAGAAATGTAGCACTGTCAGACTTTGTCCCAAATCTCAGCCATTTACTTAACGCTTACACAAATTCAATATGCGTTCAAATGAATCTTGAATATATCCAGTGAAATAAGTCACGTATTAAAAATTTAGGATTAACAGTCATCTTCTGCTGTTGCTCTTAAAAGATGAATAATGTTCTTCAGAAAAATTCAGAAATTGTCCTCTTTTACAAAGCTGCTATTTCCTAATATTCTCAAAGGGAATGACACCACAGGCTACCCTTCAGCAGAAATAGCTGCTGCCTCTTAATCCTCACAGTGCTCATTTCTGCATCCTTATATCATAGGAAGCCAGTGTCTTCCTTGAGAGCAGCTTGGCTTCACTCTCATTATTAATAAATTTGGAAGACAGTGGCCATCTTTGCTAAGGGCAGCCTGGGGCCTCATTTCCATTGTGAATAATGGAAAATAGAAAACATTTTGAAAGAGGGAAACAGTTTCCATCTGAAAGAGAAGCTTTGCTATGAAGAATGGCAGAAAATTACCCTTAATCCTAAACATTTTTTTCTTTAGAATTACCTATTGCAGTGGTACTACCTACTGCAACAAGTATACAAGGGAGAAGGAAGTTGGGCTATGTGGAGGACAAGAAGTAAAGGAAAAAACACAAAGGCATGAAGGGGAATGGAGAGAACACTCTAGTCACACTGCACTATTCTGATAATGCAAAGCAGCTGTAAATCCATCTTAATTAGCTAATATTCTTCAGATACCCTTGTGGTCCTCCACAGTATATAAAGCAGCCACTGCATACAGGTGAATCTGGCCTTAAATTTAAAAAAATAAAAGTTGATGCTGCAAATCTTCAAATCATTAGAAATATCATGTGGGGGGAGCAGTGACATCAGCAGGGCTCAATGGCTGCTTGAGCCTTTAGCTCCATGTTGAAGGTGGCACAATCCATGGACGTAGTGACTCCCCAGCTTCCTACAACTCCTCAAAAAGCCTCTCCTAACTTAGATGCGTACTCCAATAAAGAGACCAATCTTAAGAAATATTCCCAGAAAAGGAACACTCAGTTGCAGAAAGACTGCAAAGCAGACTCAGCTGGAAAAATCCAGGATGCGGGCCACCACGCCCAAGCCCCCCAGAAGAGAAAGGGAGTTAAGAGAGAGGGATCCCAGTCACTAAAGATTTTGGTGAGCTAATTTCTAAATTTAAATCTTTGAAACCCTTCCTAGATGTCAAACCAGATTATATTAATGTCATGGTATTTTTTACGAATCCAGCTCACACTCTACTAAAATAGTAAATGGAAATCTTAAAATTTGGCAAAGTATCAGGATTTAAAAGGGAATCAAACAAAACCCAAAACTGAAAACTAGTTCAGAGAGGTTTTTTGAGTGAACCTGAACCGAAAGCCTCCCAATCACATTGAACTGAACTGGAACCAAACCAAGAAAAATTGGTAACTGGTTCAAAATAAAAGGTTCAATAATCGGGTGCTGAGGAAGGTTGCTGAGGAACCATCTCTCTCTGCTCCAACCCTATAGAGAGAGGGGAAGGGACTATACTTCCCAGCAAGCCACTGGAGAAGATCAGAAGAGAGGGAACAGGGGGCTCTGAGATTGGTAGTTTTCCTGCCTGTTATGCTCAGGTAGAGGACTGGCCATGGAAGTGAACTACAACTCCCTGAACACCTCTCTCCCATCAGACTCCTCTTGCTTCCAGTAACTCAGGCCTCAGACATGGTGGATGAGGCAGAAGGAATATGGAATACAGGACCTTTGTTTTGACTTGAGGCTGCAAGGCTCTACTGCTCTTCCATTCTGTTCCTGGCTTTCTTATCCTGGTGCTGAAGTTCCTTCCTGCTGTCACTTCACCAGCCATCCTGCACAGAGCAACTTATTTTGTTATGCTAGGAATGGGCTCCTGAAGGAGGAAAGAGGCCTGCAGGAAGTGGAGGCTAAAGGAGGCAGGATGATAGAAGGATGAAGGCAGGGAAGTAAGGGAGTTCAGTCTGAAGCTGGAGGAGGAGGTTCTGTAGCATTTTTTCTCAAATAGTAACCTCACTGTCACTTCAGCTCCCTGGCTGGCAGGACCTAGAACTTCTCCCTTCTGTCCAGTAGGTCAGATGAGTGTTTTTCCAGAAGAGAATTATTGCATTTTGATTTTTTTTTTTTAAAAAGGTTTGCCAGTTCCACAGTTTGGAATCTTTTATTGTTTAATACAGGCAAAGATATATTACTAAAAAAACCTAAGGCCTGTTGCTTTACTTGGCTAACTTTTTGGGTTCTTATATTTCAAAGTTGAGTAATAACTTTCTCTTTCATTCTTAATCTTAAAAGAATGTTGGAATTTTTCAGTTACATTAAATCTTGGAGCTGATTGGCTTACACAAGAAGAATCAACAAAACACAGTGCATTGCTCTGGCCATGCTGCAGGCCCAAATGCTGAACCACTCCCAGACTCCAAGCCAAGGCTGTTCCTACCTAGCCCCAGCAAGGTCATTGATAACAGGCCCTAACTCAGTTTCCCTTCCACTGGTGGTGACAGCTTCAGGCTCCATGTTTAAGGGGAAGACAATATTCAGTTGTTGTTGTTTTTCTTACAGCCCCAAGAAACTATGGGTAGGAGTTCAAAAAAAATCCTGTGAGGAATTTCTCATTTGACCAGGCCAAGAATATTTCTATTTGTCAAGTTGGTGGTTTCAGGACTTATGATGGCAACACATGCATTAAATTTACAGTGACATATACAAAGACATCATGCAGATGAATGTTTTGTCCTTCCTCAAAAGAAGCTATCCCGAAGTGAGACAAGTTCACACAATGATGGAAATAATCCTAACCCTCTGTGCGGAAAAATAGTTTTGTCCTCAAATAAATGTATTCTAGATTCTATATTGAAAAGCAAGACAAAAGTGAAGACTAGTCAGTCTCTTTTGCTTGAAACTTGCCTCGAATTAACAACAGTGAATGGCAGACCTTTTAACTTGATGGAAGAGTCAGACTTCAGAAATATTCTTAACCCTCTTCTCGAAGGTTCTGGCAACAGTCAATAAATGCTGAAAATATTTAAGACCAAGTTGCTGACCTTGCAACTAGAGTAGGTCATGAAATTAAGCAGGCAGGCAAAGGCTAGCTTACTTCTTTGAAAGCTGACTGTGCTACTCATCCCGATAGATCCATAGTAAGAGTGAATATGCAGTATATTGCAAATGGAAAAATTATCCTCCGCATGTTTGCTATGAAGCAGATCACTGAGAGGCACACTTCTGAATACCTGAACGCAATGATACTCTAAGTCATAATTTTTTATGGCATTTCTCTGAAGCAGTTCTACTAATAAGCTAATATTGTCAAAACTGTCATGTGAGATTGCAGATCAGGAAGAAAAGGAAAAACAAAATGAAACTGATGATGAGCGTAGAAGAGAGAGGAGGAAAATGAGGACTTTTGTGGGAACGACTACAGAAGATGTTACACAACAAGACCAGCTTCAGATGATTAAAGAGACAGAATTCAACATAGTGGGTGCTAGAGGAGTTACTCTATGAGAAGTTCACTGTTCTGCTCATATCTTGCTGTTGAGGATACTATGAAAGAATGCTCAGTGAACCATATAGCTGGAAAAGCATATTTGGTTTGGAACCCAACAAGTACGGTGATAACAAAGAAGCTTAATTTAAAGTCAATCCTAGATTGTCCAACTAAATGGCATTCCGTGTGTGATATACTTGAGACTCTTAGAACTCAAGGATTTTTGTGAGGATATGTAACCAAGACCTTTATATGAGCGACATAAAATGGAAGGCCATTACAGATATTATGGCAGCACTAAAGCCTGCTAAATTAACAACAAAGACACTTCAAGGAGAAGTTACTCTGGGTGATTTTTACAAAGCCTAGCTAATATGCCAACTCAGCCCATCAAAGGTGTCTTCACCTTTTACTGAAATGCTATTGGCCTCAATGAAGAGCTGAGAGAAAATGTTGGACAATGATGCGTTTCGATCCTATAGTTACCTTGACCCCAGGTACAAACTGCTGCTTCTCAGATGAGGCCAAGATAAAAATTAATCTGACTAAAACTATAATAATTCCCAATTAGCCCATGTCTTGATATTCCAAATAATGAACTGACTGACTTTCAGTTAAATATGTCTGCACAGTCAGATGCGACCCTAAGCTTTTCCTCAAAGCTTGTGAGAAGTCCAAGAAGCAAAAGACAAATTTTGGTAGAGAAGCAAGGTCAAAAAACATGTTAGTCCCTTCCTGGATTCTTTTATTGATAAGCCTCAACCATAAAAGTGAAAATATATTAAAAAACAGAGAGAGAGAGAGACCTGCACTGTATTAACTGGCTACCATCATGCTTGGTGCTCCTGCTACACACACCAGTGTAGAAAGGGCATTTTCTGGGCGTCAACTGATTTTGTCACCTCAGCAGTCAAATATGACTGACAGGGTTCTGAAGGATGTTGTACTAGTGTGTGAAAATAACTTGTTTATAAAATTTTTTTACAGTGAAAAATATTTATTATTGTATTCTTCTGCTATGAGTTACAATGCAAGCATATGTGTGTGTCACATTACTGTAATCTGCAGGAAATGCATCAGAACAGGTTCAAACAGGTTCCAAGTGGTGGAATGGGTTACCAAAACATCATTCTAGGTTAATGTCTGATCCGGTACTGAACCGGAGAGTAAGGAAATATTGATAAACCCAAACCAGAACTGAACCGAACATTTTTTAAATGGTTCAGCTCCTGGACTTAAATAAACTATGGCAAGTCACAACTCCTGGATGTAGGAGTGGATTCTGACCTACAGAAAGATATAAGAAGATTAATACAAATAGGTAACTCCTTCAATAAGATACCTGAGAATACATATTTCTAAAAGATGGCAAGACTTACATAATATTAATTATACTCCTTTGATCAAGAAAACCAAAACCAAATATTAGTCAAAATATGAAAATTCATGCTGAGGCAAAAATTGTGGCAGTTACAATTAATATCTTACATAAATTTACTTTTCCCAAACACTCCTAGTTTTAGTCCTAGGTAATCTTCTAGATCAATGACTATCCATGATATACAAATTCATTTGGGGACATAAGAAACCCAGGGGTAAGCAATCTACTTTTAAAAGATCATGGCAAAAGGGAGGATTGGCTTTGCCAAGCATTAAGCACTATTTTCTAGCTAGTCAGATCAGAAACCTAATGTACTGCATAACACCAAACCTTAATAAGCACTGGGTAGCGACAGAACAAGCTCATATTTGTTCAATAAAACACCACATGATCCTATGAAGAAATGCAATAGACCAAAATCAATATATAAGCACCCTTTTACAAAAGCAACAATAGGATCTTGGGTCTTGGGATAAATGTATTTAGAAAGCTGAGCCCAGACCCATTGCCTCTAACACTCACAGTAGATATAGAATTTAACCCCAATAAAAGCCAAGGAAGCTTTAACATTTGGGAACTTGGAAGTATATCAAAATTCAGTCCACTGTTTAAAAAAAAAAAAAATTTATCATGTAGGACATGCAACTCACAACAGACCTCAAAATTCCAGTGCATCAATGCCTACAATTGAGACTTTTTTAAACCCGTCTCCACAAAAAAGTGAACGGAAGTAGAAACTGGACGTAATTTGAAAAATTACTCACTGCATCCATGAAACACAAAGGCTTACTATACAAAATAATCTCTGTTACTTATAAGAAATAACTACACTCATGAAAAGGTGACATAGGCACAGACACCAAAACTGAGGAATGAGAGAATATACAGAGAAATGGTTTCCTTTGTTCTTCCAGAACTCCAAATCCTTCAACTTCCCACCTGGAACTTTTAAGAGTTCATGTCTTAGGTCTACAGAGTCATTTGGAAATTCTAGCTGCCATAGGATCCTGACTTAAAATATTTTTTCTGGGTAGTTGTGGGTCATGACTGCCTTGTTACAAGACACGATGTTGACCCAGGGTGCTTGGTTCTACAAGCCATGGGCTCTGCAAGCCTGGACAGCATGACTGATTGTCATGAAAATCATAACTAGTAGAGTGGTGGAGTGAGGGGTCTCTTTTTTGTGAGCTGTGTTCTCCAGGCAGGTCGATCATTTGCTTCTGCGGAGCTGGAGTGGCGCATTGGTTTTACTTCTTGGTAGTGCTTTAGATTAGAAGCAGTCATGAGGTACTGCTGGTGTTACTATTGTGGATACCGCCTAAGCTGCTCGAGAGCAACCTTGTTGCTGTTATCAGGCTGCCTGTGCTTCTATGATGCACATATGAGACTCCGAAGTTTTCTTTATCTTACAAAACTGTCTTGTAGGTTTTGTGGCATGATGTAGGTGAAGGTGGGAAGCCAAATGGTCGTGTTGGTTCAAAAAATTGCTATGCTTCTCTCCCCAATGTTTCGGGAACTGTTCACCAGGAATGTGGAGCAGTGTCACCCAAAGAAAGCATAATAATTATATTGAAAAGGAGGTAGGCTAGTGTCAGATACCAAAACCTCCCTGCTGAATCTATTGAATGAGAGAGACCCCAGTATGCTGTACCTATATATAGGTACAGCACAGTGGAACAGAGACAGCTAAACTACTGACTGTGGGAATAGGTACCCTGGCTTATCCTCACAAGATAGTAAATTCTGGAGGAGCCCTCAAGTACTAAGAGAATCTTCTTTGAGCAGTGCTCTCTAACCCAATTTCAAAATTCCTTTTCTGAGCGAGGAAGCACAAAGAAGAGCTCTTTTCTGTTGCTGCTGCAGCAACTCAACCAAAGTAGTGAACTGTGGATCCAGACTAGGTGGTCCCAGCCTTCCACAACATGCTTCAATTAAGAATATTTCCCCTACAGATGAAGGCCAAGCTGGAGGGAGAGAGAAAACTGATAGAGGAAAAGAACCAAAGGGAAACTCATTACCCAACATTAAAAAAATATTTTGCAAAAGGCTCTCTCACAGATAGCAAAAGGAAACATCTGCCCTCCTCTGTGGAGTCTGAGGGCGACATGTCCACTGAAGTGACCATGCCAAAAGAAAACCGTTATTGCCTCCATTCTGCTGGACTGGACCAATTTTTCACACCCCTAAGAGATTTAGCTAGATTGATCTAAATTTTAACCATAAACCAGGATATAAAGTGCACATTTTGGTACAAGCCCCTCTCTGTGGACATGGATTCCAATATAATAGTGGGGTTTTTTTTCAGTTTAGTTTAAACCTCATCCCAAGCAACAAACTAAACTGAAAAAGCCACTTATACCAGAATAAGAGTGCCTACACAGAACATTACACCAGTATACCTTCACCTGTTTAAATTCACACCATAGGTTATACTAAAAAAAAAAATTTAGAAAAATAAGCTCTCTATGTGAGAGAGGTGGGTTGGGTTAAGAAAAAAGTGATCCTGCAGCCCTTCTCAAGCTAATCTACCATTGACTAAAATAGGACAGACATTCAGATCAGGCCCAAAGGGATACTGCAATCCATCAAATAAAGTCAAGCTTTGGTAAAAGAAGGACCTGATGTTGCACATCACAAATATCAATGTAACTACTGTGATAGTGAATGTCCCCACCACCTTTCCCAAAAGCACTCATCACCATACAACACATTAAGAACACCCAATAATAAATTTGATTTGTAAACTCACTAGTTACACTCAGTAACTAAACCAGCCAGAAAATGTATTTTACTTGAACAAAACAAGCAATGAAAAGAATACTCTGCATGACCTAAAAAGCAAACATCTGTTTCAACTTAAACACAATTTCAAGACACAAGCCAAGAAACACACTGGAGATCTACACATTTCAAAACCCAACTGAAATGTAGACCAATATATGCAAAAACGTTATTGCGAACTGATTCAAATTGAATAAAGCCCATTCACGTGGCTACTGCAAGGGTTTTATTGAAAAATCATATTTCTATCAAAAAATGCTGTAACTAATTATTAGAACCCCACAGATTACTATAATTGATAATAAAAAATACATATTTCTTTATTTTTCAGTTTGCTTTGCATGGTTGATATAAATTTCAGTAAGTTTCAGTGCTTTACTGATGGCTCAGTTGTAGTTCATGTCTCATGCACAAAGCATATCATCATCACTCATTCTTCACTGCCCTGCAAAGACTTCACATGCCTGCTCTCACACACACGGACACCGGCCCTGAAAGTGAATTTTTACCAGTAAAAGCGACAGCAAAGCTGAAACAAATTGAAACCAAAGAGAGAACTGGCAAACTTATACATAATGGAGAGAAGAAAATAGGTATGAGCCCAATCGTTACTGGTGATTATTACTATTTTATATTCTTATTGTGCCTAGACACCCCAGTGATGGATCACAACCCCACTGTGCCCAGGCACTGTATAAACAGAACAAAATAAATAAATAACCCAGTTTTGCCCATATAAGTATGATGTTTCTCAAGTCCAAAACACCTTCTTCTAATCAGCAAGAAGAATGCTTATAAAAGAAAAAGTTTCAAGACATTCTTAAAAGGATGCTTTGTCAGAAAATAGAATTACTTTCAATTGTAGTCAATTTAAAAAAAACCTCAATTTAAGACAGTGTTCCTTTAAGCAAATTACAAGACACTTTTAAATGTATGCTCACTTGAACATGTGTGTTAATAATAGTTTGAGAAGCTCAAGTAAAAAGTTCCTAGTTAATTTGATTTAATTGTATTAAATCTATTCCAAAAGGAGTCCCCTTCCTGGACATGGTTTAAAAAGAGCACTCTTGCCTTTGAGTCCCAAATGATCCATATTACTTAATACTCTCTCTCAAAAAGGCCTGAAAGCAAATACAATTAGAATCTTGCACTCTTTTCTAACCTCTTTAACAAGGCAAGCAATGAAATCCGGAGGTCAGCGTGGCTAGTTAGTAGCAGTACCCTGCTCTGCCACTGCAAAGGATTAGCGTGCTTATGGGCTTGCATCACAAGAGAGGCAATATGAACAGACCAGAGGGTGCAGCTCATACTGCTCTCAAGCAAAACCAATTAAGATGACTTACAAACCGCTCTAATGAGTTGTAAAAGAAACCAAATCAAGTCATCATCTCAGCCAACAGGACAGTCACTGAACACAGGATCCTAACGATGGGAGAGGGGGGAAAAAGGAAACAAGCAGGAAGATCCTTAAATCACCACTAAGAATATCATTTGATTAAGGACCAGAAAGGCTGGTTGGATCCTCTAGGAAATGTAGCACTGTGTGTCAGATCATATTTGTGTCCCGAGTGATTTAACAGAATAAGGCAGACCATTCACACTTCCAATATAGTTAAAACTCCCTGAAATCTCATGCACTGGCAACATTAAAAGTGCTTTTTTAAATGATAAATGTTCATTTTTTGCTGTTCTTAAATCAAAAATTTCTTCAGCAGAGCTGGAGACATGTTTTTCCAGGGAGAATTCTACAAAAAAAAAAAATGCCTGCATTTTAAGAGAAGGGAGTAATTAGTGACATCTGGTCCTGATCTGCTGCCTTTTCCATGACGAGTGGGAAACGTGAGAGTAGAAAACAAAAACAAAGTGAAAGTAAAAAGATAAAAAGTAATCAATAGTGATTGAAGACTTTAGTGACAAGCTGAAGTATAAGCAACAAGCATTTTAAGTTAAATAGCATTATTTAATGAAATAAGAAATTCTTACAAGTCAAAAATACAGGAAAAGCAAAAAACAAGCTTAAGAGTAGGATTAGTATTTATAAAAGAACCTTCTTATCCCTTTTGAGGAAAATCAGGTGACTGTACCATATTACAAAACCACAATAAACCACCCTCCTCCAACCCCATCCTAAAATAAATGAAATGTGCCCAACAAAACAAAATGTGGGTTGGGGAAGATTATAGATACCGGGACCAACACCATGGAAGAAAAAACTGTGGGTGTTTAAAACTGAACAGATGGAATGAGAAATATCACGCACCATCAAATCATCTTGAGACTTAAATATTGCAAATCATTATTCCTAGGAATGAAGGTAAGGACCTTGGGGTGGGGAGGGTCCAGTAGTTTCAAAATGCAGCTGTCCTGCCTTCTCAGCAATACAAGCTACCAACAGCAAATCACCTCACTTTTCCACTCCTTGCATCAGCTCCTTGTACAATAGGCACTCCAAGGGTATGTCTTCACTAGCCACGTTAAAGCGCTGCTGCAGCTGTGTAGTCGTGGCACCAGCACTAGGAGAGAGCTCCCCAGCACTATAAAAAAAACCCCCACACATACCACCACCTCCACAAGGGAAGTAGCTCCCAGCACTGGTGCACCGTCTACACTACCATTTTACAGCACTGAAACTTGCAGTGCTCAGGGGGGTGCTTTTTCACACCCCTGAGCGAGAAAGTTGCAGCACTGTAAAGTGCCAGTGTAGACAAGTCCCAATTCAAGGTTTTGGTTGTATATTCAAAGCTCTCATTGGAACTAATTACCTGACAAATCCCCTCCTGCTGAATGACCATGACTGTCCAAAGACAGTTTCACTAGAACAATGAAACTGTCAAGCACAAGGGTGAAAAACTTGGACCCAGGAAATGACTATGGGACTCACCCCTAGAACACACAGAGAACAGCCACAAAACTATTATCTCAGATGTTTTTCTTCTTCCCTTTAAGAAAGCTATGTAGGGGAAGGAGAAAAATAGTAGTACATTTTTATACTTCTTCACACAACTTGTAATTCATTCAGATGATATAGAGATGTTGTAGGTATTTCAAAACCCAAGCATTACATTTTCAGGAAATATAGAATTATGGTTAAACCTAATTTAAGATGTTTAGATTTCTTTTAAGAAATGCAGAGTTCAGGAACCCACACAACCTTAACTCTGCCCTGTAACAACAACATGTAATTATCACAGGACTATGATTAAGGCACGTTAGCATCTGTGGTCCCAGATTAGACTGCTGATTTTATGAACATTTCATTTTTCCGTATCAGCTGCTTTCCATCTCCAGAGCACCATGAAGCAACAAAGGTATACTTATGCATTTAGCCCTTAATTTTCCATTTACTCATTGGTTCAGAGGGCTGTGTTAGAGAGACTACTTCTATGGGAAAAGAAGGCAGGGAGAAACCAGGCCCTGAATCTTAATGTCTGCGTGCCCCCTGCACCAGTTTTACCACCAGTGACGCCTCAATGCTAAGTACAGCCAAAGCAGCAATGCTACTGGAAGCTTTTCAACCACTGACAGCCAGTATACAGCTATGGAGCCTTTGGAGAGCAGTGATAGTTGGGCAAAGTAATCTGTCAATGAGAACTCTCTACATCAATGTCCAGTTTTCCCCTCACACTACTGAGTGACTGCAGCCAACAGAATTGTAGCTTCCTTGATGGAGAGGAAGCGTGGCAATTGATGCAGTTACTTGTAATGTCACAATGGCTTCACTTAAGACTGACGTGAGTGGGTCTGTGGCCCATGTAATAATAATAATAATTAGATACAACATCCATTAATAACTTAGTGATGTCTCCATTATTCCACTGTTAAGAATATTTAGGATTAAGACATGCTAAATTTCTTAAAGGAAAAATTTAAAATTAAATAAAAAGCGAAGCTAGTGGATTTCACTGTAGACTGAAAAATAATTCTGTACTTAAAGAGTAAGTATTCTAAGTTGGGGGGTGGGGGGGAAGATGTGCTACACTTCTCACACAAATCAAAAAGACTGAATCCCTGCTTTAATTGCAAAATGGAACTCAACTGTAGCTATGAAATCACAACGACCACTTCTATAAAATGGAGTCACAACCATAATCAAACCCAAAGGCTGCCACCCATATTTTGGAAATTATCATCAGGAGGCTGCCACCCATGTTTTTGGAAAATCAGGCATAATCCTTTAACTTATGGTTCAAATACCAGGTCTGTCTTTTAAAAGCTCTCCCCCACCAACAAGCATCACATGGACTTCTTCTAAATCCCTATCTAAGGGTAGGTCTAAACTAGAAGCTGGGGTTTTGTGACTCTCCAACACAAGCAGACATACTCACACTAGCTCTCATCAAGCTAGCATGCTTAAAAATAATGGCATAGCCACAGTAGCACAGGCAGCAGTGACACAGGCTAGGCATGCCAAGTACAAACCCATCTGACCAAAGGTACCTGTACTTACTCTGAGAGCAAGAGCACTATCGGAGAAGATCACAGAAAGGATATGGACAAATTGGAGAGAGTCCAGCAGAGGGCAACAAAAATGATCCGGGGGCACATGACTTATGAGGAGAGGCTGAGGGAACTGGGCTTATTTAGTCTGCAGAAGAGAATAGTAAAGGGGGCGGGATTTGATAGCAGCTACCTGAAGGGGAGGGTTCCAAAGAGGATGGAGCTAGGCTGTTCTCAGTGGTGGCAGATGACAGAAGCAGCAGCAATGGTCTCAAGTTGCAGTAGGGGAGGTCTAGGCTGGATATTAGGAAAACTATTTCACTAGGAAGGTGGTGAAGCACTGGAATGGATTACCTAAGGAGGTGGTGGATCTCCATCCTTGGAGGTTTATAAAGCCTGGCTTGACAAAGCCCTGGCTGGGATGATTTAGTTGGGGTTGGTCCTGCTTTGAGCAGGAGGTTGGACTAGATGACTCCCGAGGTCTCTTCCAGCCCTAATCTTCTATGATTCACTTAAAAACCAGTAGTGCAGACACAGTAGCACAGTCATGCACTCTCACTGAGCTAGCGTGAGTATGTGTACACAAGCCAGGAAATCACAGCCCTCCCTCCAAGCAGGTCTACACTGCAATCAGACGTGTGACTGCAGCAACTGTAGATGTATCTGAACTAGCTAGATCTAGCCAGGTTGAATAATACTAGCAATGAAGCCACAACAACGCATCCTACAGCAAAGGCTACCCTCTCAAATACATATCCAGGGTGCCTGGCAGGTTTGTACAGTCTGTGCTGCTGTAGCTTCACTATAATTGTTATTCAAGCTAGCACAGGTATGCCTACACAAGATCCACTCTCACCTGAGACTGATGAGACTGTAGAACCAGATGTCCCGGTTATAGGACTAGCTGCTCCTCTCTGGTCTCTGAGTGTACCCCCTCTGGTGTCAGGACTGGTACCTTCACCTATCCCCAGGATAGGATTCCACAATTCTCTGACTTTCAGATCAAGCCTCAGGCTACGGTATTCTGTTTAAACGCTGTTCTTACCCAAAAGGTCCAACTGAGTTCAGACATCTTCTCTTCATGCATCTGTGACCAGTGGTATCTAGCGATGGGACTGACTGCTTTTTTAAAACCCAAGTATAATTTATTCTTAACAGTAGAAACCAGGGATGTCAAGTGATTAAAAGAATTGTAATTAACTGCACAATTAAAAAAATTAAGGGTGAGTAATCACGCTGTTAAATAGAATACCATTTATTTAAATATTTTTGATGTTTTCTACATTTCCAAATGTATTGATTTCAATTACAATAGAATACAAAGTGTACAGTGCTCACTTTATTTTTTACTGCAAATATTTGTACTGTAAAGAAAACAAAAGAACAGTATTTTTCAATTCACCTAGTACAAGTACTGTAGTGGAATCTCTTTGTCATGGAAGTTGACCTTACAAAATGTAGAATTATGTACAAAAAAACTTGTATTCAAAAATAAAACAATGTAAAATTTTAGAGCCTGGAAGTCCATGCAGTCCTACTTCTTGTTCAGCCAATAACTCAGACAAACACGTCTGTTTACATTTTCAGGAGATAATGCTGCCTGCTTCTTGTTTACAATGTCACCTGAAAGTGAGAACAGGCATTTGCATGGCATTGTTTTAGCTAGTGTCGCAAAATATTTATGTGCCAGACACGCTAAAGGTTCATATGTCCCTTCGTGCTTCAACCACCATTCCAGAGGACATGCGTCCATGCTGATGTCGGGTTCTGCTTGACAACGATCCAAAGAAGCGTGGACCAACGTATGTTCATTTTCATCATCTGAGTCAGATGCCACCAGCAGAAGGTTGATTTTTTGGGGGGTGGTTCAGGTTCTGTAGTTTCCCGCATTGGAGTGTTGCTCTTTAAAGACTTGTGAAAGCATGCTCCACACCTCATCCCGCTCAGATTTTAGAAGGCACTTCAGATTCTTAAACCTTGGGTTGAATGCTGTAGCTGTCTTTAGAAATCTCACATTCGTACCTTCTTTATGTTTTGTCAAATCTACAGTGAAAGTGTTCTTAAAACGAACATGTGCTGGGTCATCATCTGAGACTGCTATAACATGGAATATATGGCAGAATGCAAGTAACAGAGCAGGAGACATGCAATTCTCTCTCAAGGAGTTCATTCACAAATTTCATTAATGCATGATTTTTTTAACTAACCTCATCAGCATGGAAGCATATCCTCTGGAATGGTGGTTGAAGCATGAAGGGGCATATGAAAATTGAGCATATTTGGCACGTAAATACCTTGCAATGCCTGCTACAAAAGTGCCACGCAAATGCCTGTTCTCACTTTCAGGTGACATTGTAAATAAGAAGCAGGGAGCATTATCTCCTGCAAATGTAAACAAACTTGTTCGTCTTCGCAACTGGCTGAATAATAAATAGGACTGAGTGGACTTGTAGGCTCTAAAGTTTTACATTGCACTCAAAAACAAAACCAGTTATGTAACAAAAAAAAAAAATCTACATTTGTAAGTTGCACTTTCACAATACAGTACTTGTCTGAGGTGAACTGAAAAATACTATTTCTTTTGTTTGTCGCTTTTACAGTGCAAATATTTGGAATAAAAAATAAAGTGAGTACTGTACACTTTGTATTCTGTGTTGTAACTGAAATCAATATATTTGAAAATGTAGAAACACATTCAAAAATATTTAATAAATTTCAATTGGCATTCTACAGTTTAGCAGTGCGATTAAAACTGCAATTAATTTTTTTTAATCACAATTAATTTTTTGAGTTAATCGCATGAGTTAACTGCGATTAATCGACAGCCCTAGTAGAAACAAAGCATTAGCGAAAGATTTTTAAGACAGATCACACATCTGTGTTCCCTAAAGGCTTACCATCCCCTGATGGTAACCTAGGCAGTCCTAACTTCTTCAGACAGCTGCAACAGGGTCCTTGTATCACAGTCTCGTTCCCTTTAACTCTCTCCCCCCCACACCCCCTCTTGAAAATGTGCTTCTTTTTTAATCTGCCAGAGTCTGTGTTCCCGGGCTCTTCCATTGTCCCTCAACATCCCTGAAGTTTTAGCTAAATGGCAGTTTATCTTGAACCCTTCTTTCCTTTCCCCTTGTTTTTCCCAATAGCACCCTATTAAATTTAAACTAATATACCCATACAGTAAACATCCCAATAACCAGGTCAGCACACTGCATTCATAAATTACTGGACAGTATAAAATTGATCACATCAGGGTTCTTAAAAAAAAAAAATTTGGAGCTGAGAAGCACTAAACTATTGCAGACAATGCACCTCAGGAAGTCTGTCTCCCCAGTGGCTTCATATAGACACTGAACAAGAGGGTGGCAAGATGAGACCCAAGATGTGAAGATTTTGGGGAAAAATGGGGATAACAGGCTCAGTTGCTGACAAGTTATATCAGTTATAAAAGACATGGCTTTCATAGGTTGGGGGATTCGGGGAGGGAGGAAGGTGAAGGGTGCCAACTCACTAGTCAACATCCGAAACATTTGTTAAGCAAAACTCAGTGAACACCAATCAGAATAGATAGATTATTTTTTTCCTCTCACTTGATGCTTCCCACTTAAATGCTTAAGATGGCTTACAGCCAACTGACATCCTAAGAAATTTATCCACTCCTCTCAACAAACTCAGTTGTTACCATCCTGAGGCAGACCAGGTTAATGGATCACTCAGCTATTCTGCTGGTCCTGATTGTTCAGATTTTGTGGCCAAAATGGAAGCCAAGAATTTTTACCTCAACCACTGCCATGGCACAGGAACAAAGATTCCCTGTAACATGTGATCCGAGTCACACCGAGCCTACCAGCACTCAGTTTTCTCCACGACCACTGATCATCTGTATATGTTGGCAACCTGTGAGAACAATGCAATCATCTAAATGTCACTGTAGTGGTTGTGAACTTGACTCAATTGTTCCTAAATCAGTGATTCTCAACCAGGGGTACATGTACCCCTGGGGGTATACCAAGGTCTTCCAGGGGTACATCAACTCATCTAGATGTTTGCCTAATTTTACAATGGGCTACATAAAAAGCACTAGCGTGGTCAATACAAACTAAAATTTCATACAATGACTTGTTTATACAACTCTATATACTATACACTGAAATGCAAGTACAGTATTTATATTCCAATTGATTGATTTTATAATTGTATGGTAAAAATGAGAAAGCAAGCAATTTTTCAGTAATAGTGTGCTGTGACACTTTCGTATTTTTATTTCTTGAGTTTGTAAGCAAGTAGTTTTTAAGTGAGGTGAAACCTGGTGTACACAAAACAAATCAGACTCCTGAAAAGGTTACAGTAGTCTGGCAAGGTTGAGAACCACCGCACTAGATCAGTATCAGAATTGCAGAAAATTGCACAAGGCATTCCAAGACCTCATTGAGCATTTCTTTATCTGAGCTCAGAAATATGTTCACCACTTCAAAAGGAGAAACCTTGAGAACAACCTGGAGCAACTGGAAAAAAGAGACGAAGGTCCACAGTATGATTTCACACCTCATGTTCAGTCCCAATGGCTCAACACAGCCTAAAAAAAAAAAAAAGATTCAGAACGTATCTACTGCTATGAGTTGAATCAAACAACAGTAGAGCTTCACAGATATGAACACCAGAGTTACCAACTGACCGGTCAGCTACACATCTCATTTGGAACCAGAAATACGCAATCAGACAGCAGCAGAGACACCCCACCCCGCCCAAAAAAGCAAATGCAGTACAGTAGCGTATTAAACGTACACTGCTAAAAAATAAAGGACAGCTTAAAAAAAAATATTTCACAAGGTAAGGAAACTTTCTATTCTTGTTTAAATTTAAATTAAAATGGCTAAAAGCAACATTTTTCTTCAGCATAGTAAAGTTTCAAATCTGAATTAAGTCAATGTTCAGTTGTACATTTTTGAAACCACCACCACCACCACGTTTTGTTCAGAGTTATGAACCATCTCCATTCCCAAAGTGTTCATAACTCTGAGGTTCTACTGTACTTGAGACAATCCCACGGTTTCAGAGAGGCCAAGATTGCAAACCCATTTCCTGACAACTTCTCATGGATGTTTAGCAGTTAGCTCAAGCTCAACATACTAAAACAGACCTCCATCTTCCCCATCCAAGCTCCTTCTCCACTATGGACACCACCACTATCCTGTTATTCAGGCCCATACCTTAGGTGTTCTCTTTGACTCTGACATCTCTTCAGGTCTCCACATTCAAGCTACAACTAAGTCTTGCCACTTCTTTCTGCATAATATCTCTAAGATACAGCTTTTCCTTTCCAACTGCAGAGCTAAAACTCATACAGACTCATCTCAATTACTGCAATATCTTCTTCTCTGGCCTTGACAAATATAATCTTGCCCTACTCATATCCATGTAGTGTGCTGCTACAAAGATAATTTTCCTAGCAATCCCTTCACTATATCACCCCACTCTCTGCATCCATTCACTGGCTGCTCCTTGACATAAGCTGCTTGTCTTCACTTTAAAAGCCCTTCACAACCTATCCCCTCCCCACCCCACCTTTCAGCATCTCTCATTCACTATTCAGACATCGACTCGCACCTCTGACCTGCCCACGAGACAAACCTGCATTGTCTACCTGTTACATTTTCAAAGAAGCATCTTTATGCTTTCTCCCATGTTGCCCCAGACTCTCACTTGGAAGGAGCTCCTCTTACATATCCACAAAGCTACCTCATTATCCCTCTTCAAATTGCTCGTTTGCCTTTATGCCTACAAAAACATGACAATGGTTGGGCTGCTTGTGCACAGATACTACTGCCTATCATGTGCTGATCTATTGTCTCATTGTTTCCTTGTATTCTTGTCTGGGTCTGTTGTCTTATTATATTGTCTTCTCTTTGTGACCTGGATCATCTTTTTGTTCTGTGTTTGTAGAACACCTAGTACAATGGATTCCTAGTCCATGACTAGGGCTCCTTGGTGCGACAAAAACAGTAACAGAGATGAACACTAATAGTATCAAATAAGTAGCCTCAGCAATTCTAATACCAGGCCTGACAGAAGTTCGTTATACATTCTGGAGTGTAATTGTGTCCTCTGTTCACTATGTAGAATTCATAGATTTTTATCCCCAGACTTTCATCGGAGACTGGAACAAATGAGTGCACATTTGGAATTGGGTATCTGTTACATTTCAGATCAAATGTAGAGTATATACACACACCTTCTCCTCAGCCTTCCTCCTTCTTCCATTCAAATGGATTACATCCCTGACCAGAAAAGGACCAGCACAGTCAACAAAGCCACCACTTGATATTACAAGAAGTGCTAATGTGAACTCCATAACCAACCAAATTATCAGTAGTTGTCCACTAGCTGTGTCTATTTACACTTAAATTGGATGCTATTAAGACAAGGTTTCTATGTCTCATTATTTAAAGGATGGAGCTGGTATAACTATCAGATCACCTACTGAGGTGGAAAAAATGTTTGCGACAAGTTTGGAAAAAAGTTTTGCCATAGGAAGAAGCAGGAATGAGAGCTAAGCTACTTGAAGGGACCAAGTTAAAACAGTGTTCATGAATGGGAGCAGATGGGGAAGAGGCAATGGGAGAAAGGTTTAGACAACTCCTCAGTTGGAGGTTCAGCAGCTGAAAGAGGAAAGTGGAAAGGCAGCATCAATAATTCCACTCCATGCTCTGAGGAAGAAGGTGGTGCACTCTTCTTCAATCCATCCCCCATGCTGCAAGGGATGGATTGCCACCAATAAATCCTTTTTCTCCTCCTTACTCATACACTCTTATTGTAGAGATGCACATCACCTGCATTCTTCTACTAGCTACCTTGGTGATTTGGCATTTCCAACACCAGAAGAGAAGAAAAAGAAAATGAGATATATGTGGAACTAGTTTTCATGCTATTATTTCAAAACACTAGGTCCAATCATATTTACAATGTCTTTTGAAGTCTGAAAATGACTGTATACATTGGTTGAAGATGCAAAAGCTCTTTCTAGCAAAATAAATTTATTCTACAGTTTAAGTTATGATTTTCTTACTTTAAAAACTTAGCTGCCCAATTACAATTTAACTAACATAGAACAAAAATTGTTTCTGCTATAAACATATAGCAGATGCTCAATAACACTTCTTACAGTGAAAGTTATAAAATAATTTCAGTTAAAAGCTTATTTCACGTTTATCTTTTTGCAAAACACTCACTTTTTTGTATGAAAATTTTCATGCTTGATCTCTGCCTAATGGTAATTTTCTTTTATCCAAGATGTGCAAGGAAAATCCTTTCCACTAAACTTGGCAAGTATGTTCTTGTAAAACACGTCCCATTTTAAAAGAACTCTAGCAACATACCATATTCACAAACAAAAAATTTGTTGTGAAACAGTTAAAGTTGCTACATGCAACATACCCAACACTGAAACACAAAACTAAACAAAAAAACAAAAACAAAAACAAATACACACTCCCTGGCCCACCAGAAACCTTTTGCACTACCACAAATACTGTACACTGGACTACACACACAACCTCAATTCTGTTCTCATATCTATGAGACTCTCCAACCAGCAAACCATAACTATAGACTGGGCACTGTGTATTCCACAGCACTATAGGACCAAAATGTGCAGAACTAACTCCCAAGTTCTGCGGCAACATTAGTTTATTCTACTGCCAGGAAATACTCTTCATTCCCATCATCGTACACAAATGCATACAGCTATAGATCCAGTTGAAAATACCCATTAACATAAAAGTCATTAATTATTTTTGACAGTAATTTAAGGATGGATTTGGGGGTGGGGGTGAAAGGTTGGTTTTTTGTTTTTTGGGGCTTTTTTGCACTGCGCTCTCCAAGCAACCCAGCTCCACTCCCAAGATGTTGCCAAGGCATCCTAACTAAGGGACTCCTTCCTCCCAAAGCGTGCCAGGGAAGGAGAGATGCAGACAGCTTCAGCTTCAGATCTCCACAGCTTCCCGGAGCTTAGCTGCTGTACTATTCTCCAGACTGCCTAGCTTACCAGCCTACAATTTTTACTCCCCACGCTCCATGGCTGCAAGAAGGACTCCAGCTGTGGCTCCCTAACCCAAACACTGGTTCCACAGAAAAGCACAGGGAGCATGCACTGTAATCCAGTAAACTCTCCCTTTTGGCAAAAACTGGAGAGCAAGAGGTAGCTGCTGACAGATCCTGTCAGGGAAGGAAACAGAAAACAGTATCAGGCTGCAACCAAATGCTGAATTCTGTGCCATCTTGGAAAAAATATATTAGCAGTCATGGAATCAAGAAGATGAATGAAGTAGTTGAGAGTTCTTCTGCTTCGGGCTTTCTGGAAACTGAGAAGCAATATTACATCAGTATGTGTCACTTTTTAAGGTTCTCGCTGCAATTATAAAGGAACTAAAACCTTATTTTTATTTAAATGAACGCTGAGATTCTGAAACACAATTTAGTGGCCAGGGTAACAAAAACTATATTAAGATGAAGTTAAGGTTGACAGTACATATCAGTAATCTAGGATAAAATACATTACAAGGATGTATCTCAAAAATGAGCATTTTAAATCCAGGAAATTTAGTTAAAGTAAAACTTAAACCCAAATCACATTCAGACATGGAATTGCATAGTTAAGTCACCCAACCAATCTTAACTCTACCCTTTAGTGACACAATGAAATAACCATATACATTTGATTAATACATTTTAGTATTCATAGTCCCAGAGAAGACTCTGATTTTTAAATACATTAGATTTCATACATTTTTCCACATATCACAAGGATTTCTCAAGGAGATGACAGGAACATAGGAATGCCACCAATACAGAAGTATTCTTAAATTTCATAACTACAAACAAACAAAAAGGGAAACTGACTTTATCTAACACACTAGTCCAACTCCAAAATGCCTCACTATCAACAGCAGTGGACAAATAAATGTGGGTATCAGATAAGTAATAGAAAATCAAACTGAAGCAGCAAAAAATAAATCCTGGTGGCAACAACATACCTACTACAAGGGTTTTGGAGGCTGACATCCCTACTGAGACACAGTTAAAGTTAGGTTTCAAAGTAGCAGCCATGTTAGTCTGTATCTGCAAAAAGAAAAGGAGTACTTGTGGCACCTTAGAGACTAACCAATTTATTTGAGCATAAGCTTTTGTGAGCTACAGCTCACTTCATCGCATGCATGCAGTGGAAAATACAGTGGGGAGATTTATATACACAGAGAACATGAAACAATGGGTGTTACCATACACACTGTAACGAGAGTGATCAGGTAAGGTGAGCTATTACCAACAGGAAAGCGGGGAGGAAAAAACCTTTTGTAGTGATAATCAAGGTGGGCCATTTCCAGCAGTTGATAAGAACGGGTGAGGAACAGTGGCGGGGGGGGGGGGGGGCATATATCACATTGGTAGATGTGCAGGTGAACGAGCCTCTGATAGCGTGGCTGATGTGATTCCTCACCCATAGCTATTTCACATTTGGAGACAATGTATACCTTCAAATCAGCGGCACTGCTCTGGGTACCCGCATGGCCCCACAGTATGCCAACATTTTTATGGCTGGCTTAGAACAATGCTTCCTCAACTCTTGTCCCCTAATGCCCCTACTCTACTTGCGCTACATTGATGACATCTTCATCATCTGGACCCATAGAAAAGAAGCCCTTGAGGAATTCCACCATGATTTCAACAATTTCCATCCCACCATCACCTCAGCCTGGACCAGTCCACACAAGAGATCCACTTCCTGGACACTATGGTGCTAATAAGCGATGGTCACATAAACACCACCCTATACCGTAAAGCTACTGACCGCTATTCCTACCTACATGCCTCCAGCTTTCATCCAGACCACACCACACGATCCGTTGTCTACAGCCAAGCTCTACGATACAACCGCATTTGCTCCAAAACCTTCAGACAGAGACAAACACCTACAAGATCTCTATCAAGCATTCTTACAACTACAATACCCACCTGCGGAAGTGAAGAAACAGACTGATAGAGCCAGAAGAGTTCCCAGAAGTCACCTACTACAGGACAGGCCCAACAAAGAAAAGAACAGAACACCACTAGGCATCACCTTCAGCCCCCAACTAAAACCTCTCCAACGCATCAAAGATCTACAACCTATCCTGAAGGACGACCCATCACTCTTACAGATCTTGGGAGACAGGCCAGTCCTTGCTTACAGACAGCCCCCCCAGCCTGAAGCAAATACTCACCAGCAACCACACACCGCACAACAAAAATACTAACCCAGGAACCTATCCTTGCCACAAAGCCCGTTGCCAACTGTGCCCACATATCTATTCAGGGGACACCGTCATAGGGCCTAATCACATCAGCCACACTATCAGAGGCTCGTTCACCTGCACGTCTATCAATGTAATATATGCCATCATGTGCAAGCAATGCCCCCCTGCCATGTACATTGGCCAAACCGGACAGTCTCTACATAAAAGAATAAATGGACACAAATCAGACGTCAAGAATTATAACACTCAAAAACCAATTGGAGAACACTTCAATCTCTTTGGTCACTCGATTACAGACCTAAAAGTGGCAATTCTTCAACAAAAAAAACTTCAAAAACAGACTCCAACAAGAGACTGCTGAATTGGAATTAATTTGTAAACTGGATACAATTATCTTAGGGTTGAATAAAGACTGGGAGTGGATGGGTCATTACACAAAGTAAAACTATTTTCCCATGTTTATCCCCCTTCCCCTCCCCCAACTGTTCCTCAGATGTTCTTGTCAACTGCTGGAAATGGCCCACCTTGATTATCACTACAAAAGGTCCCCCCCCCCCCCAATCTCCTGCTGGTAATAGCTCACCTTAGCTGATCACTCTCCATACAGCGTGTATGGTAACACCCATTGTTTCATGTTCTCTGTGTATACAAATCTCCCCACTGTATTTTCCACTGCATGCATCCAATGAAGTGAGCTGTAGCTCACAAAAGCTTATGCTCAAATAAATTTGTTAGTCTCTAAGGTGCCACAAGTACTTTTTTTTTTTTTTAAATTACTGACCTGGGGTTACAGTGGACGAGAACCTGGATATGAGTCAACAGTATGCCCTTGTTGCCAAGAAGGCCAATGGCATTTTGGGATGTATAAGTAGGGGCATAGCGAGCAGATCGAGGGACATGATCGTTCCCCTCTATTCGACATTGGCGAGGCCTCATCTGGAGTACTGTGTCCAGTTTGGGGCCCCACTCTACAAGAAGGATGTGGAAAAACTGGAAGGAGTCCAGTGAAGGGCAACAAAAATGATCAGCGGACTGGAACATATGACTTATGAGGAGAGGCTGAGGGAACTGGGGATGTTTAGTCTGCAGAAGAGAAGAATGAGGAGGATTTGACAGCTGCTTTCAACTACCTGAAAGGGGGTTCCAAAGAGGATGGCTCTAGACTGTTCTCAATGGTAGCAGATGACAAACAAGGAGTAATGGTCTCAAGTTGCAGTGGGGGAGGTTTAGGTTGGACATTAGGAAAAACTTTTTCACTAGGAGGGTGGTGAAACACTGGAATGCGTTACCTAGGGAGGTGGTAGAATTTCCTTCCTTAGAAGTTTTTAAGGTCAGGCTTGACAAAGCCCTGGCTGGGATGATTTAGTTGGGGATTGGTCCTGCTTTGAGCAGGGGGTTGGACTAGATGACCTCCTGAGGTCCCTTCCAACCCTGATATTCTATGATTCTATGACTTGGTAGTAGTAAGATTTATTTCTGTGGGGGGGGAGAAGTACAAGGAAGGCACTAGTAAACCTCTTAACTTCTCGTTTCAATGCTTTGTGGTAGAGGAGCGGGACAACCGAAACGGTTTCACAATTAAGTTTACCGCACATAAATTTCGTAGGTTTTCTAACGTTTAAGCATATAATGGCACGCCAACATGCTGGAAGATTTGGATGGCCCCAAGGCTTTGGGAAGCGGGCACAGCATGGAGTAGAATATCTAGAGCTGTGCTCCAGTGAACCTCTTCCGCGTATGTTTATGGGCTACCGAAGCTATGCTAGCACAAATCTGCCACTACCTCTAGCCCTCACTCACACAGCTGCCAGAAGCCCACATGGCCTTGCCCCTGCCCACCATTTCTTGGCAAAGAAAGCTTTAAATTGAGATGTTATTTCACTTCTTCAATTTCCATTAATCCTGCTCCCTGGCCCCAGATCCTCAAGCAATCTCCATTCCCTGCTTCTGTCTTCCCATCCACTCTTCTTTATTCATTGCCAACCTTGACTGCCCTTTCATCTTTGTAAGGTGGCCTCAGTTCTCTCCCCGTCTGTCAGGGAAGGAGACCTCGCCCTCTCACGACAATGCTCTTAGAGCGACTCCATTCAGAGGGGATTTAGCCAGCAGGTAATAGGTCCAAGCTGCAATTGGGTCTGTGTGCCCCACCCTCAGCCACAGCGGGATAGCACACAGTTAATGCTTCTGGCCTGCAGTAGGGCAGGGTAGCAATAAGTCTGCAGGCCCGGTGCCCTCAATTAGGATGGGACCATATTCAGCTAATGGCTCTGGCTTGTAGTCAGGCAGAGCAGTGGGCAGTCTATATGTCTGAGGCCCTCAATCAAGGCAAGGCAGTAATCAGCAACCGCACCTCAAACCCCTCCTACACCACACCCCAACCCCCTTCCGCACCCCAACCCCCTGCCCTGAGCCCCCTACCGCACCCTGCACCCCTCCCCCCGCTGCACCCGAGCCTGCCCTGAGCTCCCAACCTCCTGCCCTGAGCCCCCTCATGCACCCCACACCCCCTCATGCATCCCAACCCCTTGCCCTGAGCCCCTCCCTGCACACCACAACCCCTACCGCACCCCTACCTTCATGGCCCTGCATGCCATTTCCCCACCCAGATGTGGCCCTCGGGCCAAAAAGTTTGCCCACCCCTGCGATAGAGAGTCACTATGTAGTGGCAATATGGATGTGAACAATATTCAGTTGACATTTTTAGGTGTCTTCCCTCCCCCACAGCTTTGCGAGCTATAAAGTTGTTTTTAAGTCAAAGGTCAGATACTGAAAAACCCATTCAATGTAAAAAATACTGGTTACTGAACTTGACAGAGAAAAAAAATTATGATAAGCAGGGGCATACATGTACACTAAATGAACTCAACAGCTCTCTACTGTACATGTGGTGCATCCCATTTTATCTGTGCCAAGACGGTAATTATTAAGGGCCCATTAACAAATATATCAATGAAAGTCAAAGCAAATTATATAGTATTTACAATTGTGCTCCCTTCGATATGGTTAAATAATCTTAGCTCTTACCACAGTGAAATACAAAACACTTCTGCAGTTCTTAATGCTGTATTTACATTACACAGCTCCTTCCTTTCCCAAACTGAGCTTCCAAGACTAGTTTTATACCCTAGAGTGTTGCCATCATGCCTCCCTCTTAAATGGCACTTACTCCTCTTCCTGACAGTGTATAAGTTGGACATGGCTTTAAAAATGGCTTTTGTGGATAAAGAGGACTTTATTAGACTGAGAAATATATTAAAAAAATGCATTGAGTAAAAGTACTACTTTGCATTCTGCTTTGTATGCATTTGTGTTTATCGTTTGTTATGGTTGCTCTTAATCTCCTTGCATTATCTGAGGGTTACGTGAATGACTCTAGACCTCATTTAGGTTGAGCTTTCAAGAGATCAACTAAACATCTGGTCATAAGGCCATAGCGTCTAGAACATTCTTCCACTATCTAGAACCACTAAAGAGACACGGAATACAAGTGTAGAGGGTTTTTGGATAGACGGAGATAAAGAACAAGGAAGCAACGGTTGCTGCAAACTGACCACGACAAAAGGTACCTTCTTATCTCCTGTTACCACTGTAGGCTTTTCTCCAATAGTGCAACAGTATAAAGCAAACGTTTCCTATTGATATCCCCAAAATGCCTTTAACTTAAGCAGCAGCGGTATGTTTTGGGGAACAGAGAAAAAGGGGATTGAAAGAAGCAAACTTCTAGGTCACTTTGTAACAGTGTTTCCCAAACTTTTAGGAGCTAAGCAGTCCCTCAGGAAAATGATGTGTCAGTGTTCTTCACTGCAAGGTCCGCAAGCCAGTGGTGGCTCCTATCAACCCTAAGTGTGGCTCCCTGTCGATGGCAATCTCTGGCGGCTCAGCGGGGTTGCTCCTAAGGCTCCCTGCCTGCTCCAGCCCCATGCTGCTCCTGGAAGTGGCCATAACACCCCTGCGGTCTGAAAGGGTGAGGGAAGCAGAGGCCTCTGCGTGCTGCCCCCGCAGCTCCCACTAGCCGGGAATGGGGAACTGTGGCCAATGGGAGTTGCAGGGGGCGGTGCCTGCAGAGAGGGGCCGCAGGGGCACATTGGCAACTTCCGGGAGCAGCATGGTGCCGGGGCCACCCAAAGTAAGTGTTGCCCTCTTCAATGGGCAGGTTCTGAATAGCTCTGCAGCATTAAGACCGGAAGTAGCATGAGCACAGCAGGCCCAGCTCTGCTGGACCAGCATTTCTCTTCCAACACGCAACCTGAAGTCTCCTGCGACCAGCCCCCCATACCCACTCTGCACCCCAAGTCCCTGTCCCAGCCCTGAGCCCCGTCCCAGAGCCAGCCAAAAAAGCCCAAGAGACAAACATCTTTTGGAAGATGAAAACCAAAAGCACACTTTTGCTCATCCAGTTTTTAAATTAAGTTTTGCATTATTCTGCTCTTAAAAAGTTTACTCGAATAGGTGCCTTTTTAATTCCATATATTTTTCTGGTTATCATTTTATAAAAGGAGTATTGTTTTATTGTACAAGTAGACTTTGTTTTAGTTAAACAAGTGGCTCTGTAACATTACCTCATTAAGTAGAAGTAAGCAATGTGTTAATTTAGTAGCTGATGTGGCTCTCACACTGAAGGTTTTTTGCCAAAGTGGCCCCCGCTTTAAAAATAGTGAAAAGCACTGACGTATGTCCTTCTTCAATCTCACAATGTGCCAGTAAAAGAACTGCCAGTCTTAATGTATACATCTACAACAGTTAGTCTTTCCCTATCTCCTCAAGGGGTCAACCCTACACTTTGGAAAACACCGATTTATAGACCCACAAGCTTGTCCCTTCTTCTCATTATCCCAGGCCACACAGCTACAAAAGCAACATTTTTACGTTGTGCAACCCTGCCTTGTGTTGCACTATAACCACTCTGATTTTCAGTTGAAAGTAGGTATCAATACCCTTCCTCCCAACAAGTGAGTCTTCTACACGAGAGGGCTTCGGTGATGTATCTAAATACTATCAGCTGTAGCATACTCTGCCAACAAAAGCACAAAAAGTTGTCTGGACACAGCTAGACTTAATTGTGCAACTGGTGGATTTCAAAGGACTACCGGGAATCTTATATCTGTAATACAGTCTGAAAAATATAAAGCACACCACACACACACAGAAGAGTCTTTAGAAGAACTAACATATGTAGTCAGTGTTACATACAGAGAACTCTTAAGAGCAGATGAAGTTGTAACAAACAAGTATTCGTCCAGCAAATGGCACCATCTAAAATAGATGGGCACAAAACCTTCAACCACAGGAAAAAGGTTGGGAGAGAGTTGTTTCAAAAGGAATCTTTACTAATGCTCCTATTATTGCCACCTCCCATTCTTCCCTTCCTCCTCGCCGCTACCCCCACCACACACATTGCATTCAGGTGCTGAACTGGGCCAGCAGGCAATGACTCAGAAAAATGTTCCTTTTCCATGGGACTAAAATGTAAGCTTCAATTCTGAAGCTCAATATTGTTTACAAAACAGTCTATATCCCTTACAGGTGCAAAACTATACCACCTAACAAGGACAATCCAAATGGAACCAATTCAGTAATGCCTACCTGAGATTTCAGACATCCTAATAAGGGGTTTACTCTGAACCCTAAACTATGGTAATTAACGTCAACATTGTTGACAATTTCACTACTGATCAGGGTACGCCAGGAAAAAGAGAATCAGATTATGAAGATATGCACAATCACAGTAAGTAGCATAATGGCATTCTAGCATCATAAGTGGCTGGAGCTTGACTACACCATTCCCCCCCCACACACACACACACACACACACACACACAATCACGCAGATTTCCTAACTATTCTCCCAGAAACATGTCCTTTCAACTACAGTACTACATTGTCACTATATACTTTGCATTCTCATTTGCCAAGAATATCTTCCTTCCCTTTTTAAAAATAAAATAAATAATGGTATTCTAAGGATAAATGTCACTAATTTAATTGTATCACAAAAGTACTGATAAAAGTCAAACAGACATCCCCCTTAGTAATCAACAAGCTTCTGTATTTTCATTTTACTCTGACAGACAGTAAGCATAGACTAGAACCCAAATATTAATGCAGAACAATTCTGTTAATATAATTGATAACAATATTTGAAAAAAGTAAATGGAAAATAAAAAATACCAACACATATTCCTAGGTGATTTTTTTTTCCAGAATCTCACCTCTCATTTCAAAAAGAAAAGTCTCCAGCTGATATGGTTGTTTGAAAACATGAACTAAGTACAACTGATGCAGAATCACCTGTCCGTTTGTACAGAACATGTAGCTCAAGGAGTGAATTGCACATTCATCTCATCTCAATAGGTGTTAATCCAAATGCAATGATGATAATGTACTACTACTTCCATGCATTGAGTACAGTATGAAGTAATGCAGAGTCTCCTTGTACTGACATTTCACTGGAGATACATCTACACTTTACACTTTTTACGGCAGCATGCAGAGGACATATTTATACCCCTGGTAAGCAGGGGTGTAATGTAGCAGTGTAGACAGCATGGCTTAGCCAAGTATAGTGCAGACACACACCTGAACCCTGTGAGTAAGTACCCTACACGGTTCTCTACACACCAAAGCAGTGCCTCCCCTGTATTCACTGCTATTTGTAGCACTGTAGTCTTTCCCTGCCACAGGGAAAGGCTCTAAATAGCTCCCTGTTGAACCTTTCCCTGACACAGGAAAAGGCTCTGGCAGGGAGCAGGCAGAAGGAAAAGGTTCAGCAGCTCTGTATTGCTGGAGCCTTTCCCCTCTCTCTCCCCTTTGCCAGAGCCTTTCCTTGCCACAGTGAGAGGCTCAAACAGTGGGAAGCTGCTGGAGCTTTTTTCCGCTGCCTCCCCCTATGACAGTCCCATTGACACATGTAGCTACATACCACAGTGTGGACACAGCCCGCTTTTCACTGAGGCATGTAGATACACATACCCTACATGCTTCCACCAGCGGAAGGAAGTATAGACATAGTCTTTGTTGCCATGAGAGGTGAACATGGGAGAGTGCCACCACTAATTTTTCCCATAGTTCAGAAGGAACTACATCCAAACAGCACAGCAGGGCATCTGATCCCCACTGAGGGAGAGCCAAGCCCAAGGAACCCAGCAGAGCCTGAAGAGCACAGATTTTGAACATATGTACAATCTACCAGGAGGAACATCTCATTTTGACAGCTATTTGGGAGCAGCGCTTACAGGACTACCACTACTTTCCCTCCTTTCGTGCCTCTCAATTTGCGCCCCTCCCCAGCTTTTTAGGGCATGCTCCTATGTTTGAATTTTTTGCTGTGGTTAAGCTGTTAAATTACCTAGTGGCCTTTCAAAAACATATTCACCGCTTTGTTAGTGACAACAGAAAATAAAATGAGCTTCTGAGAAGAGCTGTGGTGACAACAGCAGACCCAATCCTCTACCTCTATTGGGGAGGGGGAGCAGAAGGAGGAAACGTTCCCTTATCTTGCCCCACTCACCCAAAAATAGATGATGTTTGCATTTATCCATGGGGGCATAACACAGTGAAATTTACAGGAATCTTGTCAACTTCATTCTTGTGAGACAAAATGCTACGGAAGCTAGAAACTACCCAAACCCTGGTTAACTTCTGAAAAATCGCTTGGGGGTGGTAACAAGAGCAGGAAGAATTGTAATCATCCCCACATTTCTCTATACTTCAGACACTAACTAGCTAAGGTTAATACAAAAAAAAAAAAAAAAGCATCTCTCCTCACATCCCTCCACCAGATCCAGAGACAGCACCCTAGTGCAAGGGTCTCAAACTCAAATCACCAGGAGGGCCACATGAGGACTCGTACGTTGGCTGCGCGTCCCCATTCCTGGCCAATGGGAGCTTCAGGGGAGGTAACCACAGGCAAAAACAGCTCACAGAGTGCTCTGCTCCCCCTCCCCCCGGGGCCGCAGGGAAACGGTGCCCGCCACTTCCCAGAAAAGCGCAGGACCCTCAGCACCACAGAGTTGGCAAATCCGCAGGACGGATCCAAAGCGCTAAAGGGCCAGATCCGGCCCGGGGCCACAGTTTGCCCACTCCTGGCCTGGAGGTAGGCTGGGGCTGCAGCGCGCTGGGGAGGGGCCGGGGGGAGCTTGGCAGGCTACAGGGAAGAACCCCGCGGGCCGCCGCATGTTTGAGACCCCTGCCCTAGTGGTAAGTTTAGCACCTCTTCCCAAGAGCTGTTTTGAGACACATACTAGGCTTCTCATGGCAAAGCAAGAAGAGAAGCTTCCATCTTTTGTAGTATCCTCTAACAGGTGTCTAGTACATTTTTCCAGTCTTACTAACACAGATATCCATCCTCATCTAGGACATATGACACTGCTACATAGCACATCCATAATCAGACCAATATTAAAGAAAACTGAGTTAAAGTCCTGAAGACTTTTAACCACAACCTTACCCAATTATGTTAGCAACCATCAAGCAATTTGATATTGTTTTACACTTGTTTTACCTTGCACAACTGGCTTTAAAACTAGGATTCATTGTCTGCTCTGTCCAACATTAATAGTTTTTATTTGAAGTTCTTCCTGCAATTGACACTTCCAGTATATTGATAATTCAAATCCCCTCACATCTCAACAGCTGTTAATTTTTAGAAGTCAAACTTAAACAAGGAAAAACAAAATCAGATTCTGACTTGTGTTATGTGAATTCTGCTTTTAAAAAAAAAAAAAAAACCACCATTTTCCTCAAATACTCCAGATCTCAACTTACTTTATTAGTAAGTTTAGTAAAAGACTCAAATGCAAGACCCTACCTAAAATCAAAAGTGAAATGCCACACTGACACATGGCAAACACCATCACATTCACAGAAATCTGCTTTTGAACTTTAAAGTACAGCAAAGTTATCGTCCATCAGGAAAAGTGAGCAAAAGAGCAGAGTGTGCATAATTTAGAGGAACAGGAAAGTCTGGGGGTATGCATGTACTACAGAACCTATATGGGCATGGCTTGAGAGCTGTAGCCATGCCAGTATAACCCAGTAACGTAGATGCAGCCTACACCAATGAAAGGGTTTTTTCCTTTGGTGTACGAGGAACACAACCTCCCCAAACAACAGTAGCTATGTTGATGGAAGCATTCTTCCATCAGCCTACCTGTATCTACACTGGGGGTTAGATTGACATAGCTACATCACTCAGAGGTGTGGATTTTTCACACCCTGAAAAACAGTGGCGTTGACATAAGTTTTAAGTGTAGACCAGGTCTGGGAAAATACAGCTTTGTATATCATGTAGTCATGCTTACCCACATCTTTAGCAAAAAAAAAAAAAAAAAAAAAATTTCAGCTCAAGGAGCATTTCTACAAGATGCCTTTATTTTTAAATTTCTATAATTCTGTGTCCTAATCAGGCTTACATTTTATACTACAAAATTTTGTACATTTGTATTCTGTTAGATACACTGGAGAGGATAAAGACATGTAAAGCCCACTGCTACTCTTCTCAAGAAACTAATAGAAAATATTAATTTCAAACACCATTTTTTTCCACATACCACTGGACATGAGAAACAAAAAAAATGCATGTTCCATCAGAATTGTTATTGTACATTTTCCCTAACAATGTTTTGTAAATTATTCTGTAAATACTAAAGTCACAGAAAAAAACCTCTACATGCTTAAGTAGTACTTTTACAAATCTTTGGAGGTACTCTCCATGCTCTCCCCCCAAAGAAATGAAATATTTTCCTTTAACTTGCTGTTTTATTTGTTGCCTTGGTGATATATACAGAAAGTTACCACATCTGCTTATCTTAAAACATTATTCCCAGGAGACTCAAGTTACTGGATTTCTTGATTTCACTGTTGTCCAACATTGCCATATAGAAATGTTATCAAAGTACGTTGGTATACTAAATGCACAGCTTTAGAAATCAGGAGGAAAAAAACCCAGCAGATTTCACTATAAATATTATTAAAAAATTATAAATTGTAGTGAAAGACACTCTCGCATATGACCTTTTTAAAGAGGCAACACTCACCATTAAAAACTTATTTCCTAGTTTCTCATGTGTGTAGAGAAAAATATTTTTCAATTAGGAAAATGAGACTGCAAAGACACAAAGACTGACAGAACTCAGGGGCAAATGTCATTGTACCAAAGAACTACTTTTAACTTTCAGTTTATTATTTTTTTAATTTGACTAGATGTCAAATTGACAGTGTGCCTTCAAATACATACTTTCTACAGTAACAGAACTTGGGAAAATAAGTATATTTACTCTCACGGACATCATTTTCTGTTCAATCCTGCTAAAATTGATTCAACAAGTGTTCTGAAAACTGTGCCCTGAAAATCAACTGCTACTTGTCAGCAAAGAGCTGACAGGTCAAACGGTGTTGACTCCACTTCCTTGCGACTGGCTGCTTCTGCAGGTTTACAAAATCATCACTACAGCCTGGAGCAGCAGTGGCTCTTCCTCCTGGTGTTCTGGTCCCTGAGACCTGTCTCCCTGCTTCTCAGAACTGCAGAACACCATCTCCTTACACTTCCATGCCCAGAGAGAGAGTAGAGGGTTCAGTGAGGACATATATTTGCTGAACCCCCCTCCTTTGGAAAATTCTGGTTGCCCCTTTGTAGACTCATAGGAAGTACGATGGCCCTTACCCTATTTTAAATCTCACGTAGAAAGTTGTTTCATTAGGTCAAGGCTCCTTAACACTGAGAATTTTGAAGCTGCGTTTAATCTTTTTTAATTAGCTATTTAAAACTGATTTGATTTCTTATCAGTAAATATAGAAATTTCAATTACACAGAAACATTTTGGAATTTAGCTATAAACAAAGTAATCATTTCCATTTCATGAAGCACATCAGGCCTTGAAAATTCATTTGTCCACTTGTTGGTAGCGACTATGGTACAGATAGCAGTGTATGAAGTTTTCATTTCAAAAATTTTCTGTGTCCCACATAACTGCAAAAGGTCGTACAAATGTGAATTGACACAGTGCTGTCTTCTTGAGTCCCTGGACAGCTCTAGTGCTTCTGCAGGGCTCATAGCTTACAGAAGGTAGGCCAGCCCGAAATTGATAAAACTCATCAATCTACTGTTACTATTCAGAACACAGTATGCAGTGACGAAATTACCAAAAAGCATTTCAATCTCACTCTGCTAATGAGCAGCAGCAGGATCTGGAGCTATTCACAGGGAGGACCACCTAAAATGGAGGCTGTGGAAGGATTAGAAATGCAGCCAAATGGTAGTGGAGCCAGGGAAGACACAGACATGCCCATTGGAAGAGGGGTTTCATGTATTTCAAACACCAGCTCAGAGGATTGGCCTACATTTAAGACATATGTTTGGCATAGCTACATTGGTTAGAGGAGTGAAAAAAGCCCTCTGATCAACATAGCTATGCTAACCAAACCTCCAGTGTAGACACAGCTTTGACAACAGAAGAGGGCATCTGTCTATGGAGCTAACGTCCTTCAGCGAGATGGTGTTCCTACACTGACACAAAACCCTCCTTTGGTCAGTGTAGGTTACCTCTACAAGAGAGAGCTATGCCAGCATAGGCTCGGCAGTGTAGACCTACTGAGACATATTATTTACAACTGTAAAGAAAAAAAAAATCAAGATGTGTGCCTAACCCACATAAACAACCTTACAGTCTTGCTACTGCAACCTTTGTTCTCTCTCTTCCTTCTCCCCTCACTCCCCACTTGATTCTCTGTGTTCACTTGTACCTTATACCTAAATTGTAAAACAGGTATCATGAATTCTGTAAGCACCTAGAGAGAGGAAGGATAGTCCAATGATGTGCCAGTCTGGGACCTGAGAGACATGAGTTTAATTCCCAGCTCTGCCACAGACTTTCTGTGACACTTTATAAAAGTCACCTTATTCTGTGCCTCAGTTTCCTGTCTGTAAAACAGGACACGAGGATAAATACATTAAAAGATGAAGACTTACTAATGTAAATGTTTATAACAGATAGCACCTAGCATGTTTTGGGCAAAAGATAAATCCCCTTTAAAAAAGAAGGGTCTATAGACAGCACTTTCCCCTATTCATCACAGTTTTGTTCCTAGAGTTTACTAATTGGTATAAGACTCTGGCTAGTAGCAGTTGGCACATTTTTCATTGTGTTGCGCAATATGTTTATATTTCCATAATTAGATATATATTCTACAAAACTACCTTGTAAGTGTGTTTTTAAAACACATTCCTTATATAACATACATCTATAGAACTCCATGGTGTCATACAAAAACAACTGATATCAGAAAAACTAAGACAATGACACAAAGTTTGAAAATTTAAGACATTTCACAAAGAAGAGGAAGGGACAAATGACATACAATTGTGAATTAAAGTATCTAAACTAGAAAATCTAGTAACTATGGTAATGACAACAGTGTTTTAGTGTAAATGCTTCTACTTATACAAATAAAGCTAAACCCTGGGATGAACAAAGGCAAGCACAGATTACTTTAGCAGACCACAGTTTCCCCCACCACCACATGAAGCAATCAATAACCTCTAAAACAACAGATATTTTGGTTTACCTGATTTTTCATATAAAAGAAGGAATTACAGTTATGACAGTTTTTAAATCTTGAATTGCTGTACTATATCAACAGAACTAGGGAACCGCACAACGCAGTTCGCTGATTTTCTATATGTACAGAAAGAACTTATATAGTCATGATATTTAACCAAGTGCACATTTAGACGCTCAACGTAACATAAAAATGCATCAGTACAATTGCAATAGTACCAATGCATATATTACTAGAATCTGGAATTTACAAATAAAAAGATGAGTTCTCTATAGCACACAAACTCCATTTTACATATTATGTATTCATAACACTAACCCAAGGAAATCCTGCTTGTGTTTTTTCCCCCAGCAAGAATGTGTCTCAACACAACAGAATATATCCTTGCTTGTTCTCTCCCTCCACGCACATTCCTACACCCCTTAGGAAAACACTTACAACACCACATACAGGGAAAGGAAACAATTCAACATAATCTTTTATTATTTTTATCACAACAGTATTTTTAAACCGGTCAGTTAACATTAAATAAAAACAGCTTTTACAGGCCATTGTACTATGAATATTCAAGCTTAGTAAAAAATAATTGTTTCTTAGACCTGTCAGATGAAAAGGATGGTTATTTTCACTCCACAGAGAAGCTAGGATTCTACCACTTCTCAGTAAAATATAAATTTGAAGAACTAAAATGATCAGAATAGCAGCCATATCTTCCATGCAAAAAGAATAAGTCTAATCAATGCCACCGCCTCTGTCGTCCTCACATATGCTAAACACATACACAACACAAGCTTTCCCATTAATATCAGGGGTGCCGATCTCTCTGGGGAAGCGAAAGAAACCTTTACCCCAATCTCAATCCCCAAATTACGGCAGTTTCTTGCTACTTGCATTCAGGATAATTTCTAGGATTCGTGATCTACGTCAACCCGATTGATTCTCCACCACACACCACGGTGTGTGCAGCAGGGAGAAGAGGCTGACATGCACTTCCATGCTACAGAGAGCACAGGGGGGCTGTGTGTTTACCACTGCACTCCGTACCCCACCTTAGGTGCCTAGCGAGAGGAAAAGACAGGCTGTGTCATTCCCTCTTGTCTGCAAGCAGAAGGGGTGTCCTGTGACCACTCCCACTTCTGCTACCCCTCACACCGAGCAGGGCCCCAGCTCGGGGGAACGAGGACACCCCGCTGCCCAACCCTCAGGATGTGACTGAGCAAAGCCCTACAGAGAGAGCTGGCGACGCCTGCGCCTCCCCCCTCGGAAGCCCCCCCAGCGCCTGCTGAGCAGGGCCCCGCGGGGGTGACCCGGGCCCCCGGTCGCGCAGAGGGAGCAAGGTCTGGGGCCAGTCTCTTACCGCCAGCTCGGGGCTGTGCGAATCCCGGTGGGACACGGCGCGGATGACCCCAGCGCGCCAGCGCCCGCTCTCCCAGCGCTCCGGCGGCTCCTCTTCGGCGCCCCCGACACACAGGAACCGCTTCCCCACCAGCTCCGGCCGCGTCTCCACCACCGCCATGGCCGCCGCCGCCGCACAGGCACCGCACCAGCCGCCCAGCCCTCTCCTCTACGGGCCGCCCATGCCGAGAGCCCGGCCGAGCCGAGGGGAGCGGGGCTGTCTCTGCGGCTGGCTGCGTCCGTCCCCCTCGCCCGCTCCCAGCCGGGCGCCCCAGGCAGCTCCGCCGCCGCGATCACCCTGACACAAACACACGGAGGGGAGGGGGCGAGGGGAGCCGCTCTCTCACAGCCGCGCTCCAGCCCCGACCACTCCGCCCACGCAGCCCACTACCATGGAGACCGACACCACGCGCCGTCTCCCTCCGCCAGACAGCGCGAGAGGGGAGGGGGCGGGAGGAACTCCTACTGCATGGGAAAGAGTCCGGCCCCAAAATTTGCTGCTTTGCTGGAACTGAGCATGCTCAGTAACATCAGCTGAAGCCTCTACCCTCCCTGGGGATTGCAGACTGCTCCCTGCTATTTACAGGGGCAGAGGGGTGAATCGGCGGGGGATGGGCAGGGTCTGTGCGGGGACAGACGGCTGCACGCACGAGACAAGCAGGGGGAGGGGAGCAGAGGTGGGGGGACTGAGGGACACAGTCGGGGTCGGGGGTCGGAGCCGGGGTTGAGAATGGGGTAGGGGCGCTGCCAGATGGGGTCCGAGGGGCGCCCCTCGGCTAGGGAGGGTCCCGGGCGGCTCACCCGGCCAGGGCAGGGTGAGCTGTCTCCAGGGGCTGCAAAAATAGGGGGCGGGGGACAGCGGGGCTTTTTTTCTCCCCCTCAGGATGGTGCCGCTCAGCTCCCGCTTCCCAGGGCTGTGTTCTTAGAGGCGTGGTGCCTCCCAGTGCCTCGACCCAGCAGCGCTTCCCCATCTGGTATGATGCATTGAGCTGCTGAAGCAGACTTGATTTAATCAAATACTTGACATACACCCCCTCTGAAAATTATAATTGTCTTACTTGTTTTTAGTCTTTAAAGGAATCCCTTACCCATTTATATGTCTGCATAAAGCCTCATAGCAGTTCACAAATGTGTCTTAACTATTATTCTCCGTGCCTGAATTGGACTGCCTTTTTCTTGAAATCCACTGTAAATGTAGGTTAATGCCTCTTTACATTATTTATTTGTAATATGCTATTTTGATTACTGTTAGCACTTAATCATCTACTTTTGTGGAGATGGATCAGATGTCATTGTGCTATTTAACTGATATTTTTTAACACCAGATACTCATTGAAAACATCAGTAATTTCCAAGACCTTCCACAGTCACATCTCACACTGTTTCTGGTATAGCACTTCGTATTTGTATGGCAACATGAGTTTTTAGTTCTAAAATTTTGTTCTTTTTTTCAGACACATTTGCACTGTAAAAGTGATAAAAGAAATAGTATTTTTCAGTTCACCTAAGACAAGTGCTGTAGTGTGATCTCTTTATTGTGAAAGTGCAACTTACAAATTTAGATTTTTTTTGTGACATAACTGTTTTGTTTTTGAGTGAAATGTAAAACTTTAGAGCCTACCAGTCCACTCAGTCTTACTTCTTATTCAGCCAGTCGCTCAGACAAACAAGTTTGTTTACATTTACGGCAGATAATGCTGCCTGCCTCTTGTTTACAGTGTCACCTGAAAGTGAGAAAAGGTGTTCGCATGGCACTTTTGTAGCCAGCATTACAAGGTATTTACATGCCAGATATGCTAAACATTCCTATGCCCCTTCATATTTCGATCACCATTCCAGAGGACATGCTTCCATGCTGACAATTGTTTTAAAAAAGTGTTAATTAAATTTGTGACTGAACTCCTTGGAGAAAAATTGTATTTACCCTGCTCCATGGTTTTACCCACATTCTGCCATATATTTTGTGTTATGGTAGTCTAGAATGATGACCCAACATATGTTGTTTGATTTAAGAACACATTCACTGGAGATTTAACAAAACACAAAGAAGGTTCCAATATCAGATTTCTAAATATAGCTACAGCACTCAACCCAAGGTTTAAGAATCTGAAGTGTCTTCCAAAATTTGAGAGGGATGAAGTGTGGAGCATGCTTTCAGAAGTCTTAAAAGAGCAACACTCTGATCCAGAATCTACAGAACCCGAACCACCAAAAAAGAAAATCAATCTTCTGTTACTGGCATCTGACTCAGATGATGAAAATGAACATGCGTCGGTCCGCACTGCTTTGGATTGCTATAGAGCAGAACCCATCATCAGCATGGACGCATGTCCTCTGGAATGGTGATTGAAGCATGAAGGGACATATGAATTTTTAGTGAATCTGGCATGTAAATATCTTGCGAAGCTGGCTACAAAAGTGCCAGGAGAACACCTGTTCTCACTTTCAGGTGACACTGTGAACAAGAAGCAGGCAGCATTATCTCCTGCAAATGTAAACAAACTTGTTTGTCTGCGCGATTGGCTGAAGAAGAAATAGAAATGACTGAACTTATTGGCTCTAAAGTTTTACAGTGTTTTATTTTTTGTACATGATTCTACATTTGTAAATTCAACTTTCGTGATAAAAAGATTGCACTATAGTACTTGTATTAGGTAAATTGAAAAATACTATTTCTTCTGTTTTTTTTACAGCACAAATATTTACAATAAAAAATAAATATAAAGTGAGCACTGTACACTTTGTATTCTGTATTGTAATTGAAATGAGTATATTTGAAAATGTAGAAAATATCCAAAACTATTTAAATAAATGGTATTCTATTATTGTTTAACAGCACGATTAATCGCAATTAATTTTTTCAATTGCATGATTAATCACGATTAATTTTTTTAATTGCTTGACAGCCCTAGTAAAAAGCCTTACTAAAATCAAGATATATCACATCCACTGCTTCTCCCCTATTCACTAGGCCAGTAATCCTGTCAAATAAGGAAAATAGGTTGGTTTGGCATGATTTTTTTTTTTGACAAATCCATTCTGTCTATTCCTTATAACGCGGTTATACTCAAGGTGCTTACAAATGGATTGTTTGATAATTTGTTTGAGTATCTTTCCAGGTATCGAAGTTCGGTTGAGTGGTCTGTAATTCCTGGATCCTCTTTGTTCCCTTTAATAGAGACGTAGGGCTAGGTTTTCAAAGGTTTAGGTGCGTACGTTCCAATTTTAGGCTCCAATGCAATTCCCAAAACTCTTGCCAAACCCTTTAGGCACCTAAGCTCACTCAGTGCCTACATTTTCAGGGTAAAATTTCCTTCAGAACCTAAGTTTCTGCCTCTGAGCATGCACACTGCTCCTTTATTCTAGGCATCTGGATGCCTGTATCCCCCCTAAGCTCCAGAGCAATTCACAAACCAGGGCAGACTGCAAGGGACGCAATGCTTATCTTGCATGTAGGGCCCAATCCGGGAGGTGTGTGCAGAAGCTGCCTACTGAATTGGGTCCCATTCAAAATCTGGCTGGAGGAGGAAATCTGTTACCCTATGCTTTGTAACTTCCAAACTCAGAACACTCACGTGGGATGTGAAAAATCAAGGTTCAATTCCCCCTCAGACAACAGGGAGAAAGGATTTTAATAGGGTGTCTCCCACATTCCAGGTGACTGCTCTAACCCCTATGCTAGAAGTTACAAGGTGGATACCACCTCCTCCTCCGGCTGTTTTGTGTAGAGTTAGGCACATGCTTGTCTCATTCTCTCAAGAAACAGCTTAGGCACCTAAGCAACCTGATTCTAGGAAAGGGATTCCCATTTGGGGATAGCCAGGCAGAGTTACATGCCCTAAACTCTGCATCTCACCTTGGCTGTTTTATGAAGATCCATGCCTGGTTTTTGTGAATCCCACTCCAAGGTGCCTCTCCCGCCACACCCCCCATTCATTGTGTAGGGAGTTTAGGCACTTAACTCAGGATTTGTGAATTACAGTGATAGTCTTGTGACTTTCTTGATGCCTAGAAGCTAGACAGTATGATACAGAGCACTGTGATGCCTAAGTCCCTTTGTGGATCTAGGCCTTAGGCCTTTTTCTCACTGTCTTTGCTGGAAACAGAATGACAAAACACCCCCCCAAACAACATATAAGTTTTGTCGACAAAAAACGCCAATGTGAACAGTGCTTTGTTGGCAGGAGCACTCTTCTGCCAACAAAGCTACCACCGCTCGTTGGGGGTGGAAGTTTTTTGTCAGTGGGAGAGCTCTCTTCCACCGACAAACAGCGGCTACACTGCACGCCTTTTAGCGGCATGGCTGTACCGGCACAGCCCTGTCGCTCAAAGGTGCATAGTGTAGACCAAGCCTTAGCTGTGGGAGCTATTCTGAGATAAAAACACAGTGAGGACAAGGCAACTGGGTTTTAGCAGTGAGGAAAAGGCCTGAGAAAACGTCTCTGAAATAAGATCAGGGCAATATGCTCATATGTTTGCGCCAAAGTAGTGAAGTACAAATTTTGTTTTGAAAACTTGATCAGTATTTGTGATAATAGGGTGGTGGGGGGTGTTTTTATAAGGGATAATGGCAGATTTTCTACCTAATAGTTTGTGTTTAAAATGTATTTCAAATATTGTGTACAATGCTTTACACAAGTTTCAGTGTTTTGTGTACATTAATTGTTTGTTTAATATAGGCCATACAGTTTCTAATCTACAATGGAAAGAGACTAATAAAGAGAACACAATACCTTCATTCAGGGTTTTAACTCTATAGAATGCTTTTCCAAATTACAAAAATATCTTCAGTTATTTGTGTCCAAATTTAAAATAGAGATTCTACAGTGCTAGCAAATTGTGACAGAAGGGTGCCCAACCATACAGCTTGCCACCACCTGGATCAGAAGATGAGGAAAGGTGAGAGCTAGCAAATTGTGACTCGTGTATCCCCAAAGATTACAATTAGCTACCCCTGGACCAGAGGATGATGAAGATGAGAGGCAGCAAGTTGTGACTGAGCAGAAAAAAAGAAATCCCGTAGGTGTCAGTAACTGCTACTGGTAGCAAATTGTGACTGTAGCAGTTTGTAACATTACAGCACAGCCACCACAAACTGCTGCTCCTACAGGAGATGGGGCTGCAGCGGGAAGCAGCAATAATAGTCACATGCTACATCTGCTCTTCCAACTGCTGCTACAACAGGAACTTCCTTGGGAAGTGCAGCAGCAGCAATCCTTGGATGGGGTCTTCCTTTTACAGCTGCTGCAGCTGGTGCAAGAGTTGCAAAGGGAAGGAAAAAGAAAAGGAGGACTTGTGGCACCTTAGAGACTAACAAATTTATTTGAGCATAAGCTTTCGTGAGCTACAGCTCACTTCATCGGATGCATCAGAAGGAAAGCAGCAGCAACAGTAAGATAAGATGTTGTCATTCCTGCCTTGCTTTCCATTCGCCACCCATGCTCTTAGTTTCATCATACAGGGTTTTTTATTTTATTTGCCTTTCCCATCCCTGCAGAATTACTCATGTCTGATGAGGTCACCGTCTCTCCCTCTGAATGAAAAACCTTCCTAGGAAAAATTCTACCTCTCCAGAGTCATGTTTTTCAGTGAATATGGCCTTGCCATGGTTACAGTGCAGAACAGTGTTGTGCTGAGGCTACTGCAGAGAAGGAAAACTGCATCATTCTGGTGAATGCACAAAGTACAATGGAATCCAGCTACACCACAATTTGAATGTACAGACTATTCAGGTATTTCAGAAAGTTCTAAACTGTGACATACTGTTAGCCTCTTACTTCTGTCCTAGCTAAATTTGAGTTTCATGGCAGATTTAAACCTTGGAAAGAAACTACCTTTTCAGTAAAAAGAAAAGGAGTACTTGTGGCACCTTAGAGACTAACCAATTTATTTGAGCATAAGCTTTCATGAGCTACAGCTCACTTCATCAGATGCATGTAGTGGAAAATGCAGTGAGGATATTTTTATACACACAGACCATGAAAAAATGGGTGTTTATCACTTCAAAAGGATTTCTCTCCCCCCACCCCACTCTCCTGCTGGTAATAGCTTATCTAAAGTGATCACTCTCCTTACAGTGTGTATGATAGTCAAGGTGGGCCATTTCCAGCACAAATCCAGGGTTTAACAAGAACGTCTGAGGAACAGTGGGCGGGGGGGGGGGAAACAAGGGGAAATAGGTTACCTTGCATAATGACTTAGGCTTGAATAGAGACTGGGAGTGGCTAAGTTAATTGTATCCAGTTTGCAAACGAATTCCAATTCACCTTCACCTTCAGCCCCCAACTAAAACCTCTCCAACGCATTATCAAGGATCTACAACCTATCCTGAAGGACGACCCATCACTCTCACAAATCTTGGGAGACAGGCCAGTCCTTGCCTACAGACAGCCCCCCAACCTGAAGCAAATACTCACCAGCAACTACATACCACACAACAGAACCACTAACCCAGGAACCTATCCTTGCAACAAAGTCCGTTGCCAACTGTGCCCACATATCTATTCAGGGGACACCATCACAGGGCCTAATAACATCAGCCACACTATCAGAGGCTCGTTCACCTGCACATCTACCAATGTGATATATGCCATCATGTGCAAGCAAAGCCCCTCTGCCATGTACATTGGTCAAACTGGACAGTCTCTACGTAAAAGAATAAATGGACACAAATCAGATGTCAAGAATTATAACATTCATAAACCAGTCGGAGAACACTTCAATCTCTCTGGTCACGCGATTACAGACATGAAAGTTGCGATATTACAACAGAAAAACTGGAAAACCAGACTCCAGCGAGAGACTGCTGAATTGGAATTCATTTGCAAATTGGATACAATTAACTTAGGCTTGAATAGAGACTGGGAGTGGCTAAGTCATTATGCAAGGTAACCTATTTCCCCTTGTTTTCCCCCCACCCACTGTTCCTCAGACGTTCTTGTTAAACCCTGGATTTGTGCTGGAAATGGCCCACCTTGATTATCATACACATTGTAAGGAGAGTGATCACTTTAGATAAGCTATTACCAGCAGGAGAGTGGGGTGGGGGGAGAGAAAACCTTTTGAAGTGATAAACACCCATTTTTTTATGGTCTGTGTGTATAAAACATCCTCACTGCATTTTCCACTTTACGCATCCGATGAAGTGAGCTGTAGCTCACGAAAGCTTATGCTCAAATGAATTGGTTAGTCTCTAAGGTGCCACAAGTACTCCTTTTCTTTTTGCGAATACAGACTAACACGGCTGCTACTCTGAAACCTATCTTTTCAGTGGCATTGTCAATCACTAGCACAATCTGTTTGTAGGCAGTTGTTAATGGCAAACTTATGATAATGACATTTTATTTCTGTGTTTGCTGCATGCCTCAAGGCTGCAGGTTAGGCAGTAGAGGGAGCAGATGATCAATTCAATTATCAGATTTTATAGTAAAAGGAAAAATTTTAGCCAGTCCTAGCAACAGAAAAACAAACATTGATACTACATATGTCCACTCAGATCAATTATTTTCCACACAAACCACCCCCAAACCACTACTAACCATCTGAACCTGCCCTAAAATAATTACTAACCTATGTCCTGCCCCAAAGGGATATCAATGGAAAGTATGAGAAAACAACAGCACTGAATTTTCCAATGCTTCAGGCAAAAAAGAAGTGTTCTTATAATTTCACATATCACAGCATCTTCCATCTTTTCATATAATTGAAAAAATATTGATGGTACTGTGCACAATGGCAACAAATGGCTTCTGTGGTCAAACATTAGACTTGACTTGGGCATTTAATCAGCGGAAAAGGCTGGGCATCTGGCAAATTAAGATCACATAATTAGAAGCCACTTGCAAAAAGATTGGTTCAAGTGAATTAAACACAATTCATCACAGTGGAAGTACATAACCAAGCCACAGACAGGACCAAGTTCTCCTAGCGGGCATTCAACTGTTTAACTACAAGACCATCCTTTCTCTTCTAGTTGCAGCTTGCCTTATTTTTGACACATCGTCCAAGTTCTACAGTGACTGAGGCACAAGTCCTACAGATGGTAACCTCATTCATGACACAACCATGAAGTAGTCCCTGAGCACCTTCCAGCACATGCAATGAAAGAGGCAGGGGTCCTGTGTGATTATGCAATTAAATAATGTATCATAATACATATACACAATGAGGCTGGATTAACCTTGCATAATTTAAATTCTAGCATTTCTTAACTTTTGAATGCTTGACTTTGTAACTTAAATAGTAATCTTTCAACATCACTTTTAAAAATGTAAATTCCTAGGTGGTTTTTTTTAAAAAGGTAAAATCAAATTCTACTCTATGTAACTAACAACCCTCCTCCCCTAAGTCATGCATTATCAGCAGGGTTTGAGTCCTTTCTGTCCAGTACTGCAGCATGCACCTCTATGAGGTGAGCTAAAGGAGTAAGAGCATAATGACAGGTGAAGTGAGCTGTAGCTCATGAAAGCTTATGCTCAAATAAATTGGTTAGTCTCTACGGTGCCACAAGTACTCCTTTTCTTTTAGGAGTAAGAGCAGTAATTCAATAGCAGCAGCAGCAGACGTTTGTTATTCTCTGTGTCCCAGCCACTAGAGGAAGATACATAACATACTGAAACAGTGAATAAAATAGACAAGAACTGCAATATTTTACATACAGCATAGTCAAGCACAAGGTCTTTGCAGAATCTTTTTCAGGGATAGTTAGGCTAAGGGACTAAGTTTGGGTCTGATTAGATATTAGAGATATTCCCATCTTGTTAACTTCTCAGTGGGGGATGAGGCTTTGCTCAATAATAAGGATTATGAAGGGGTCAGAATTATTAACATTAGCCACTAGAGGAAGTATAGCGATCCTGGTTCCTAGCCCTGTGCCAAAGAGTGCTTTGATAGGGGAAAAATATGCCACCACCATTTTGTCTGTGTCCCATCTGGAGATTCACTTCAGTGTGGCATATTGGAGGGAGACACCAGTATGGTTCATGCACAGCACTAATGGAATGCGCATGGTTTTTGGCAGCAAGCCCAGAACAAATTGTGGTAAACAAACCACAGACAGGAAATGGCAGTTTTTGCCACCCTATAATTTAGCCAAAGCTGAATGGATTTTCATAGAGTTATCAGAATTCACCTTCCTGACCCCAGGGCTATTCACCTGCCAGTATCAGTCCTGTTGCAAATTATGGAGTACTTTCTCAGTGAGAAGAATTTTTATAATGGGAAATGTTAGGCAATCTAAACCAGGGATCATGAATGCACCTCAGATAATAAATCAGCAACTGGTTGTCAGCTGGACGTGTCATTAACCCCAATTCCAGTGTGACCTAGGAGTTAGACCTGGGATCTGAGAGTCAGGCTTTCTCTCTTACTACATTCCCACTAACTTGCTGAATGACTTCGGGGAAGTTACGTACATACACTGAGCACCTGGAGCTTCTATTGATTCCAATGGGAATTTTAGTGCTGAGCACTTCTGGAAATCAGGCCCTTCCCTCGTCTAGCTATGAAATGGATAACATTATTATTTAATATTTATACTGCAACAGCATTCAGAGTCTTGAGCATGATTGGGGCCCCATCATATCAGGTATTGGGCAAACACATAGGAAACGACTGTTCTTGTCCCAAAGATGCCTCACACAGAAGGGAGACCTAATTCATTAATATTTGTAAAGTTACTTCAGCCTTTGTAAAGTACTTCAGCATGCTGGCACTTAACATTAAAAAGGTTGCAGAGCAGTTTTTAAACTCAGAGATGGGGGAAGCCGATTGCTGCAGAGGCGCACGTGGATCGGACAGAGACTTCTCTTAGAGGAGAGTCTACTGATCATAGAATCATAGAATATCAGGGTTGGAAGGGACCCCAGAAGGTCATCTAGTCCAACCCCCTGCTCGAAGCAGGACCAATTCCCAGTTAAATCATCTCAGCCAGGGCTTTGTCAAGCCTGACCTTAAAAACCTCTAAGGAAGGAGATTCTACCACCTCCCTAGGTAACGCATTCCAGTGTTTCACCACCCTCTTAGTGAAAAAGTTTTTCCTAATATCCAATCTAAACCTCCCCCATTGCAACTTGAGACCATTACTCCTCGTTCTGTCATCTGCTACCATTGAGAACAGTCTAGAGCCATCCTCTTTGGAACCCCCTTTCAGGTAGTTGAAAGCAGCTATCAAATCCCCCCTCATTCTTCTCTTCTGCAGACTAAACAATCCCAGCTCCCTCAGCCTCTCCTCATAAGTCATGTGCTCTAGACCCCTAATCATTTTTGTTGCCCTTCGCTGGACTCTCTCCAATTTATCCACATCCTTCTTGTAGTGTGGGGCCCAAAACTGGACACAGTACTCCAGATGAGGCCTCACCAGTGTCGAATAGAGGGGAACGATCACGTCCCTCGATCTGCTCGCTATGCCCCTACTTATACATCCCAAAATGCCATTGGCCTTCTTGGCAACAAGGGCACACTGTTGACTCATATCCAGCTTCTCGTCCACTGTCACCCCTAGGTCCTTTTCTGCAGAACTGCTGCCTAGCCATTCGGTCCCTAGTCTGTAGCGGTGCATTGGATTCTTCCATCCTAAGTGCAGGACCCTGCACTTATCCTTATTGAACCTCATCAGATTTCTTTTGGCCCAATCCTCCAATTTGTCTAGGTCCTTCTGTATCCTATCCCTCCCCTCCAGCGTATCTACCACTCCTCCCAGTTTAGTATCATCTGCAAATTTGCTGAGAGTGCAATCCACACCATCCTCCAGATCATTTATGAAGATATTGAACAAAACCGGCCCCAGGACCGACCCCTGGGGCACTCCACTTGACACCGGCTGCCAACTAGACATGGAGCCATTTATCACTACCCGTTGAGCCCGACAATCTAGCCAGCTTTCTACCCACCTTATAGTGCATTCATCTAGCCCATACTTCCTTAACTTGCTGACAAGAATACTGTGGGAGACCGTGTCAAAAGCTTTGCTAAAGTCAAGAAACAATACATCCACTGCTTTCCCTTCATCCACAGAACCAGTAATCTCATCATAAAAGGCGATTAGATTAGTCAGGCATGACCTTCCCTTGGTGAATCCATGCTGACTGTTCCTGATCACTTTCCTCTCATGTAAGTGCTTCAGGATTGATTCTTTGAGGACCTGCTCCATGATTTTTCCAGGGACTGAGGTGAGGCTGACTGGCCTGTAGTTCCCAGGATCCTCCTTCTTCCCTTTTTTAAAGATTGGCACTACATTAGCCTTTTTCCAGTCATCCGGGACTTCCCCCGTTCGCCACGAGTTTTCAAAGATAATGGCCAAGGGCTCTGCAATCACAGCCGCCAATTCCTTCAGCACTCTCGGATGTAACTCGTCCGGCCCCATGGACTTGTGCACGTCCAGCTTTTCTAAATAGTCCCTAACCACCTCTATCTCCACAGAGGGCTGGCCATCTCTTCCCCATTCTGTGATGCCCAGCGCAGCAGTCTGGGAGCTGACCTTGTTAGTGAAAACAGAGGCAAAAAAAGCATTGAGTACATTAGCTTTTTCCACATCCTCTGTCACTAGGTTGCCTCCCTCATTCAGTAAGGGGCCCACACTTTCCTTGGCTTTCTTCTTGTTGCCAACATACCTGAAGAAACCCTTCTTGTTACTCTTGACATCTCTTGCTAGCTGCAGCTCCAGGTGCGATTTGGCCCTCCTGATATCTTTCCTACATGCCCGAGCAATATTTTTATACTCTTCCCTGGTCATATGTCCAACCTTCCAGTTCTTGTAAGCTTCTTTTTTATGTTTAAGATCCGCTAGGATTTCACCATTAAGCCAAGCTGGTCGCTTGCCATGTTTACTATTCTTTCGACTCATCGGGATGGTTTGTCCCTGTAACCTCAACAGGGATTCCTTGAAATACAGCCAGCTCTCCTGGACTCCCTTCCCCTTCATGATAGTCCCCCAGGGGATCCTACCCATCCGTTCCCTGAGGGAGTCGAAGTCTGCTTTCCTGAAGTTCAGGGTCCGTATCCTGCTGCTTACCTTTCTTCCCTGCGTCAGGATCCTGAACTCAACCAACTCATGGTCACTGCCTCCCAGATTCCCATCCACTTTTGCTTCTCCCACTAATTCTACCCGGTTTGTGAGCAGCAGGTCAAGAAAAGCACCCCCCCTAGTTGGCTCCCCTAGCACTTGTGCCAGAAAATTGTCCCCTACGCTTTCCAAAAACTTCCTGGATTGTCTATGCACCGCTGTATTGCTCTCCCAGCAGATATCAGGAAAATTAAAATCACCCATGAGAATCAGGGATTTTCATCGTCACTATCACTGTCCTGGTCGGGTGGTTGATAATAGATCCCTCCTGTTATATTCTTATTAGAGCATGGAATTATTATCCATAGAGATTCTATGGAACATGTGGATTCATTTAAGATTTTTATTTCATTTGATTCTACATTTTCTTTCACATATAGTGCCAGTCCCCGCAGCATGACCTGTTCTGTCCTTCCGATATATTTTGTACCTCAGAATGATTGTGTTCCATTGATTGTCCTCACTCTACCAGGTCGAGATTCTCTAGGTTTTAGTCAGGAGGAGAGGATGGAAGAGGATAAAGTATGGGCAAGATCAGACAAAAAACATTCACATAAATAATCTGACACATCAGAAAAGGGCAGACAAATAAACAGTGACAAGTTTTTAAAGTGCTTGTACACAAATGCTAGCAGTCTAAATAATAAGATGGGTGAACTAGAGTGCCTCTGTTAAAGGAGGATATTGATATAATAGGCATCACAGAAACCTGGTAGAGTGAGGACAATCAATGGAACACAATCATTCTGAGGTACAAAATATATCGGAAGGACAGAACAGGTCATGCGGCGGGGAGTGGCACTATATGTGAAAGAAAATGTAGAATCAAATGAAATAAAAATCTTAAATGAATCCACATGTTCCATAGAATCTCTATGGATAATAATTCCATGCTCTAATAAGAATATAACAGTAGGGATCTATTATCAACCACCCGACCAGGACAGTGATAGTGACGATGAAAATCTAAGGGACATTAGAGAGGCTATCAAAATAAAGAACTCAATAATAGTGGGGGATTTCAATTATCCCCATGTTGACTGGGTACATGTCACCTCAGGACAAAATGCAGAGACAGAATTTCTCCATACTTTAAATGACTGCTTCTTGGAGCAGCTGGTACAGGAACCCACAAGGGGAGGGGCAACTCTCCATCTAGTTTGGTGGCGTGCATGATCTGGTCCAAGAGGTAACTATAACAGGACCGCTTGGAGATAGTGACCATAATATAATAACATTTAACATTCCTGTGGTGGGAAGAACACCTCAATAGCCCAATGCTGTGGCATTTAATTTCAGAAAGGGGAACTATGCAAAAATGAGGAGGTTAGTTTAACAGAAATTAAAAGGTACAGTGACTAGAGTGAAATCCCTGCAAGCTGCATGGACACTTTTCAAAGACACCATAATAGAGGCTCAACTTAAATGTAAACCCCAAATTAAAAAACACAGTAAAAGAACTAAAAAAGAGCCACGGTAGCTTAACAACCATGTAAAAGAAGCAGTGAGAGATAAAAAGGCATCTTTTAAGAAGTGGAAGTCAAATCCTAGTGAGGTAAATAGAAAGGAGCATAAACACTGCCAAATTAAATGTAAAAATGTAATAAGAAAAGCCAAAAAAGAGTTTGAAGAACAGCTAGCCAAAAACTCAAAAGGTAATATCAAAATGTTTTTTAAGTACATCAGAAGCAGGAAGCCTGCTAAACAACCATTGGGGACCCTGGATGATCGAGATACAAAAGGAGCACTTAAAGACGATAAAGTCATCGCAGAGAAAATAAATGAATTCTTTGCTTCAGTCTTCACAGCTGAGGATGTTAGGGAGACTCCCAAACCTGAGCTGTCTTTTGTAGGTGACAAACCTGAGGAATTGTCACAGATTGAAATGTCACTAGAGAAGGTTTTGGAATTAGTTGAGAAACTTAACAGTAACAAGTCACCGGGACCAGATGGCATTCACCCAAGAGTTCTGAAAGAACTCAAATGTGAAATTGCGGAACTATTAACTATGGTTTGTAACCTGTCCTTTAAATCAGCTATTCTACCCAATGACTGGAAGATAGCTAATGTAATGCCAATATTTAAGAAGGGCTCTAGAAGTGATCCTGGCAATTACAGACCCGTAAGTCTAACATCAGTACCGGGCAAATTAGTTGAAACAATAGTAAAGAATAAAATTGTCAGACACATAGAAGAACATAAATTGTCGCACAAAAGTGAACATGGTTTCTGTAAAGGGAGATCATGTCTTACTAATCTATTAGCGTTCTTTGAGGGGGTCAACAAATGTGGACAAGGGGAATCCAGTGGACATAGTGTACTTAGATTTCCAGAAAGCCTTTGACAAGGTCCCTCACCAAAGGCTCTTACGTAAATTAAGTTGTCATGGGATAAGAGGAAGATCCTTTCATGGATTGAGAACTGGTTAAAAGACAGGGAACAAAGGGTAGGAATACATGGTAAATTTTCAGAACGGAGAGGGGTAACTAGTGGTGTTCCCCAAGGGTCAGTCCTAGGACCAATCCTATTCAACTTATTCATAAATGATCTGGAGAAAGGGGTAAAGAGTGAGGTGGCAAAGTTTGCAGACGATACTAAACTGCTCAAGATAGTTAAGACCAAAGCAGACTGTGAAGAACTTCAAAAAGATCTCACAAAACTAAGTGATTGGGCAACAAAATGGCAAATGAAATATAATGTGGATAAATGTAAAGTAATGCACGTTGGAAAAAACAACCCCAACTATGCATACAATATGATGGGGGCTAATTTAGCTACAACTAATCAGGAGAAAGATCTTGGAGTCATTGTGGATAGTTCTCTGAAGACGTCCACACAGTGTACAGCGGCAGTCAAAAAAGCAAACGGGATGTTAGGAATTGTTAAAAAAGGGATAGAGAATAGGATGGAGAATATCTTATTCCCCTTATATAAATCCATGGTACGCCCACATCTTGAATACTGCATATAGATGTGGTCCCCTCATCTCAAAAAAGATATATACTGGCATTAGAAAAGGTTCAGAAAAGGGCAACTAAAATCAGATGAAGTGAACTGTCGCTCACGAAAGCTTATGCTCAAATAAATTTGTTAGTCTCTAAGGTGCCACAAGTCCTCCTTTTCTTTTTGCGGATACAGACTAACACAGCTGCTACTCTGAAACCTAAAATGATTAGGGCAGTGGTTTTCAAACTGGGGTTCACAAAATGTTACAGGGTGTTCTCGGGGGGGAATTTCCTAATGGTGGACAGAGCTGTCCATAGGGACCCCAGGCAGCACGGGGCCAGCAGCAGACTTCCAAGAGTAAACAGATCAAAGCAAGCACACACTGAGGAGATTTAAACTTCAAGACTCATAAGAAATGGAAAAGGAGGTGGATATTTTTTGATGTTTTTTAAAATTAAATAGGCAGCTAGTATTGTTTTTAAAATTATTACGAAGAACAAGTTTAAGTTTTGTTGTAACGTGCGTTGAGCAGTCTAGGCAAACAAGACCTGAATGCTTGTGTAGGAGGAACTCTTTGAGTTGGCTTCTTAAATACCTTGATGCTGTTTCACATAGGAGCCTTGTCTTGTAACAGGCTTATTCAAAGTGATATGAAAGTGAGATCTTGGAAGAGTGTTGCCGTTTTCATAATGTAATAAAAATACTGTAGTGATAAATAATTAATAATAAATAGTGTGTAATAAGCATGTCATAAAAACAAATTTTATATTTCCAAGATCACTGCTTTTATAATTTATATTCAGGTAAAGGAGAAAATCCCTGGAAATATTCATTTTTAGGAGGGGGTTCGCAAGACTTGACATTTTAGTGAAAGGGGTTCACAGGTTGTTAAAATTTGGGAGCCACTGGATTAGGGGTTTGGAACGGGTCCCATATGAGGAGAGATTAAAGAGGCTAGGACTTTTCAGCTTGGAAAAGAGGAGACTAAGGGGGGATATGATAGAGGTATATACAATCATGAGTGGTGTGGAGAAAGTGAATAAGTAAAAGTTATTTACTTGTTCCCATAATATAAGAACTAGGGGCCACCAAATGAAATTAATGGATAGCAGGTTTAAAACAAATAAAAGGAAGTTGTTCTTCACTCAGCGCACAGTCAACCTGTGGAACTCCTTGCCTGAGGAGGTTGTGAGTGCTAGGACTATAACAGGGTTTAAAGAGAACTGGATAAATTCATGGAGTTTAAGTCCATTAATGGCTATTAGCCAGGATGGGTAAAAAATGGTATCCCTAGCCTCTGTTTGTCAGAGGGTGGAGATGGATGGCAGGAGAGAGATCACTTGATCATTACCTGTTAGGTTCACTCCTTCTGGGGCACCTGGCATTGGTCACTGTCGGTAGACAGGATACTGGGCTGGATGGACCTTTGGTCTGACCCAGTATGGCCATTCTTATGTTCTTGTCTATACTAGCATACTTTTTAGCTGTACTTCACCAAGGTACAGCTCCATCAATGGTATCTGAAAAGAGTGTTATTTGCTCTCTGTGTGATGTCCTTTTATAGTAAATTGCCCCCTTCCTCATTCACAATGCATGGCAAACTAGCACTGCCACTGATCCTTCCAATTCCAACATTCTATTCCTGCTTTTGGTTACTAAGATATTACCAAAAGATGTTTGAATAATAGAATTAGTGAAAGGGGTGTGTCCCCATGTGTGCCCTGTTACACACACAGCAGCTTTCCTTACAATTATTATTTAGTACTTATAGGCCCCAACTAAGACTGGAGAGCCATGTTACTAGGCTCTGTACATATAGCGAGAGAGAGCCTTGCCCTAAAGAGTTTACATTCTAAATAAACAAAGGGTGGGAGAAGAAATAGAGATGGTGAAGTGACTTGCCCATGGTCACACAGCAGAGCAGCACCACAGCCAGTAATAGCACTCATGTCTCCAAACTTCCAGTATGGTGCCGATGACAGGGTGTATAAACCTGCACCAGTGACAAAGGAGTTAAAGAGCTGCTGTGGACGAGGCTGGCCCCATCCCTCCAACTCTGTCAATCATGTCAGGACTGGAACAAGGGTTTAAAAGCAAGAAGTTCCAGTCAGTTGCTGGAAAGTTTTGGGAGAGTAGGCAGTAGTTCTACAGTTTCAAAGAGAGACTCCTGGAAGGCTTCAAGGAACCTGCCTGGAAGGTCATTCTCATCCTACAAGGAGAGAGCAGACTTTGGCACTAGCTGGGTAAAGTAGGTTGGGCGATCCCCAAGGTAAGCTGTCAAGCAGTTGGTACTGCTATTCTCAACTCCTCCTGGAGTTAGGGCATCAGGGAAATATACTAAGGGTATGTCTACACTACGGAATAAGGTCGAATTTATAGAAGTCGGTTTTTTAGAAATCGGTTTTATATATTCGAGTGTGTGTGTCCCCACAGAAGTGCATTAAGTGCATTAACTCGGCGGAGTGCTTCCACAGTACCGAGGCTAGAGTCGACTTCCGGAGCGTTGCACTGTGGGTAGCTATCCCACAGTTCCCGCAGTCTCCGCTGCCCATTGGAATTCTGGGTTGAGATCCCAATGCCTGATGGGGCTGAAACATTGTCGCGGGTGGTTCTGGGTACATATCGTCAGTCCCCCCCTTCCCTCCCTCCCTCCGTGAAAGCAAGGGCAGACAATTGTTTCGCGCCTTTTTTCCTGAGTTACCTGTGCGGACGCCACACCACCGCAAGCATGGAGCCCGCTCAGGTAACCGTCACCATATGTCTCCTGGGTGCTGGCAGACGCGGCACGGCATTGGCTACACAGTAGCAGCAACCCATTGCCTTGTGGCAGCAGACGGTACAATACGACTGGTAGCCGTCCTCGTCATGTCCGAGGTACTCCTGGTCGCCTGTGTGAGGTCGATCAGGAGCGCCTGGGCAGACATGGGCGCAGGGACTAAATTTTTAGTGACTTGACCAGGTCATTCTCTTTAGTCCGGCAGTCAGTCCTATTGAACCGTCTTATGGTGAGCAGGCAGGCAATATGTCCTTCTGCACCGTCTGCTGCCAGCCAAAGATGTAAAAGATAGATGGAGTGGATCAAAACAAGAAATAGACCAGATTTGTTTGTACTCATTTGCCTCCTCCCCTGTCTAGGGGAATCATTCCTCTAGGTCACACTGCAGTCACTCACAGAGAAGGTGCAGCGAGGTAGATCTAGCCATGTATCAATCAGAGGCCAGGCTAACCTCCTTGTTCCAATAAGAACAATAACTTAGGTGCACCATTTCTTATTGGAACCCTCCGTGAAGTCAATCCTGTAAGCCGTGTCCTCAGTCGCCCCTCCCTGCGTCTGAGCAACGGCAAACAATCATGCATCTGAGTTGAGAGTGCTGTCCAGAGCAGTCACAATGGAGCACTCTGATTGGGCTAAAACATTGTCGCGGGTGGTTCTGGGTACATATTGTCCGGCCCCCGTTCCCTCCCTCCCTCCGTGAAGGCAAGGGCAGACAATTGTTTCGCGCCTTTTTTCCTGAGTTACCTGTGCGGACGCCATACCACCGCAAGCATGGAGCCCGCTCAGGTAACCGTCACCGTATGTCTCCTGGGTGCTGGCAGACGTGGTACGGCATTGCTACACAGTAGCAGCAACCCATTGCCTTCTGGCAGCAGACGGTGCAGTATGACTGGTAGCCGTCCTCGTCATGTCCGAGGTGCTCCTGGCCACGTCGGCTGGGAGCGCCTGGGCAGACATGGGCGCAGGGACTAAATTTTTGGTGACTTGACCAGGTCATTCTCTTTAGTCCTGCAGTCAGTCGTATTGAACCGTCTAATGGTGAGCAGGCAGGCAATACGGATTGCTAGCAGTCGTATTGTACCATCTTCTGCCGGGCAGGCAAGAGATGACGATGGCTAGCAATCATATTGTACCATCTTCTGCCGGGCAGGCAAGAGATGACGATGGCTAGCAATCGTACTGGGCCATCTTCTGCCAGGCAGGCAAGAGATGAGGATGGCTAGCAGTCGTACTGTGCCATCTTCTGCCGAGCAGCCATGAGATGTGGATGGCTTCTGCACCGTCTGCTGCCAGCCAAAGATGTAAAAGATAGATGGAGTGGATCAAAACAAGAAATAGACCAGATTTGTTTTGTACTCATTTGCCTCCTCCCCTGTCTAGGGGACTCATTCCTCTAGGTCACACTGTAGTCACTCACAGAGAAGGTGCTGCGAGGTAGATCTAGCCATGTATCAATCAGAGGCCAGGCTAACCTCCTTGTTCCAATAAGAACAATAACTTAGGTGCACCATTTCTTATTGGAACCCTCCGTGAAGTCCTGCCTGAACTACTCCTTGATGTAAAGCCACCCCCTTTGTGGATTTTAGCCTCCTGAAGCCAACCCTGTAAGCCGTGTCGTCAGTCGCCCCTCCCTCCGTCAGAGCAACGGCAGACAATCATTCCGCGCCTTTTTTCTGTGCGGACGCCATACCAAGGCAAGCATGGAGTCCGCTCAGCTCACTTTGGCAATTAGGAGCACATTAAACACCACACGCATTATCCAGCAGTATATGCAGCACCAGAACCTGGCAAAGCGCTACCGGGCGAGGAGGCGACGTCAGCGCGGTCACGTGAGTGATCAGGACATGGACACAGATTTCTCTGAAAGCATGGGCCCTGCCAATGCATGCATAATGGTGCTAATGGGGCAGGTTCATGCTGTGGAACGCCGATTCTGGGCTCGGGAAACAAGCACAGACTGGTGGGACCGCATAGTGTTGCAGGTCTGGGACGATTCCCAGTGGCTGCGAAACTTTCGCATGCGTAAGGGCACTTTCATGGAACTTTGTGACTTGCTTTCCCCTGCCCTGAAGCGCATGAATACCAAGATGAGAGCAGCCCTCACAGTTGAGAAGCGAGTGGCGATAGCCCTGTGGAAACTTGCAACGCCAGACAGCTACCGGTCAGTTGGGAATCAATTTGGAGTGGGCAAATCTACTGTGGGGGCTGCTGTGATGCAAGTAGCCCACGCAATCAAAGATCTGCTGATATCAAGGGTAGTGACCTTGGGAAATGTGCAGGTCATAGTGGATGGCTTTGCTGCAATGGGATTCCCTAACTGTGGTGGGGCCATAGACGGAACCCATATCCCTATCTTGGCACCGGAGCACCAAGCCGGCGAGTACATAAACCGCAAGGGGTACTTTTCAATAGTGCTGCAAGCTCTGGTGGATCACAAGGGACGTTTCACCAACATCAACGTGGGATGGCCGGGAAAGGTACATGACGCTCGCATCTTCAGGAACTCTGGTCTGTTTCAAAAGCTTCAAGAAGGGACTTTATTCCCAGACCAGAAAATAACTGTTGGTGATGTTGAAATGTCTATATGTATCCTTGGGGATCCAGCCTACCCCTTAATGCCATGGCTCATGAAGCCGTACACAGACAGCCTGGACAGCAGTCAGGAGCTGTTCAACTACAGGCTGAGCAAGTGCAGAATGGTGGTAGAATGTGCATTTGGACGTTTAAAGGCGCGCTGGCGCAGTTTACTGACTCGGTTAGACCTCAGCGAAACCAATATTCCCACTGTTATTACTGCTTGCTGTGTGCTCCACAATATCTGTGAGAGTAAGGGGGAGACGTTTATAGCGGGGTGGGAGGTTGAGGCAAATCGCCTGGCTGCTGGTTATGCGCAGCCAGACACCAGGGCGGTTAGAAGAGCACAGGAGGGTGTGGTACGCATCAGAGAGGCTTTGAAAACCAGTTTCATGACTGGCCAGGCTACGGTGTGAAAGTTCTGTTTGTTTCTCCTTGATGAAACCCCCCGCCCCTTGGTTCACTCTACTTCCTTGTAAGCTAACCACCCTCCCTCCCTTTGATCACCTCTTGCAGAGGCAATAAAGTCATTGTTGCTTCACATTCATGCATTCTTTATTCATTCATCACACAAATAGGGAGATGACTACCAAGGTGGCCCAGGAGGGGTGGTGGAGGAGGGAAGGAAAATGCCACACAGCACTTTAAAAGTTTACAACTTTAAAATTTATTGAATGACAGCCTTCTTTTTTTGGGGCAATCCTCTGTGGCGGAGTGGCTGGTTGGCCGGTGGCCACCCCACCGCGTTCTTGGGCGTCTGGGTGTGGAGGCTATGGAACTTGGGGAGGAGGGCGGTTGGTTACACAGGGGCTGTAGTGGCAGTCTGTGCTCCAGCTGCCTTTGCTGCAGCTCAACCATACACTGGAGCATACTGGTTTGGTCCTCCAGCAGCCTCAGCATTGAATCCTGCCTCCTCTCATCACGCTGTCGCCACATTCGAGCTTCAGCCCTCTCTTCAGCCCGCCACTTACTCTCTTCAGCCCGCCACTTACTCTCTTCAGCCCGCCACCTCTCCTCCTGGTCATTTTGTGCTTTCCTGCAGTCTGACATTATTTGCCTCCACGCATTCGTCTGTGCTCTGTCAGTGTGGGAGGACAGCATGAGCTCGGAGAACATTTCATCTCGAGTGCGTTTTTTTTTCTTTCTAATCTTCACTAGCCTCTGGGAAGGAGAAGATCCTGTGATCATTGAAACACATGCAGCTGGTGGAGAAAAGAAAAGGGACAGCGGTATTTAAAAAGACACATTTTATAAAACACTGGCTACACTCTTTCAGGGTAAACCTTGCTGTTAACATTACATACATAGCACATGTGCTTTCGTTACAAGGTCGCATTTTGCCTCCCCCCACCGCGTGGCTACCCCCTCAACCCTCCCCCCTCCCTGTGGCTAACAGCGGGGAACATTTCTGTTCAGCCGCAGGCAAACAGCCCAGCAGAAATGGGCTCCTCTGAGTGTCCCCTGAAGAAAAGCACCCTATTTCAACCAGGTGACCATGGATTATATCTCACTCTCCTGAGGATAACACACGAACGGATGTTGCTTGAACACCAGCAAACATACACTGCAATGCTTTGTTGTACAATGATTCCCGAGTACGTGTTACTGGCCTGGAGTGGTATAGTGTCCTACCATGAAGGACGCAATAAGTCTGCCCTCCCCAGAAACCTTTTGCAAAGGCTTTGGGAGTATATCCAGGAGAGCCGCGAATGCCAGGGCAAAGTAATCCTTTCACATGCTTGCTTTTAAACCATGTATAGTATTTTAAAAGGTACACTCACCGGAGGTCCCTTCTCCGCCTGCTGGGTCCAGGAGGCAGCCTTGGGTGGGTTCAGGGGGTACTGGCTCCAGGTCCAGGGTGAGAAACAGTTCCTGGCTGTCGGGAAAACCGGTTTCTCCGCTTGCTTGCTGTGAGCTATCTACAACCTCCTCCTCATCATCATCTTCTTCGTCCCCAAAACCTGCTTCCATATTGCCTCCATCTCCATTGAAGGAGTCAAACAACACGGCTGGGGTAGTGGTGGCTGAACCCCCTAAAATGGCATGCAGCTCATCATAGAAGCGGCATGTTTGGGGCTCTGACCCGGAGCGGCCGTTCGCCTCTCTGGTTTTCTGGTAGGCTTGCCTCAGCTCCTTCAGTTTCACGCGGCACTGCTTCGGGTCCCTGTTATGGCCTCTGTCCTTCATGCCCTGGGAGATCTTGACAAAGGTTTTGGCATTTCGAAAACTGGAACGGAGTTCTGATAGCACGGATTCCTCTCCCCATACAGCGATCAGATCCCGTACCTCCCGTTCGGTCCATGCTGGAGCTCTTTTGCGATTCTGAGACTCCATCATGGTCACCTCTGCTGATGAGCTCTGCATGGTCACCTGCAGCTTGCCACGCTGGCCAAACAGGAAATGAGATTCAAAAGTTCGCGGTTCTTTTCCTGTCTACCTGGCCAGTGCATCTGAGTTGAGAGTGCTGTCCAGAGCGGTCAAAATGGAGCACTCTGGGATAGCTCCCGGAGGCCAGTACCGTCGAATTGTGTCCACAGTACCCCAAATTCGACCCGGCAAGGCCGATTTAAGCGCTAATCCACTTGTCAGGGGTGGAGTAAGGAAATCGATTTTAAGAGCCCTTTAAGTCGAAATAAAGGGCTTCATCGTGTGGACGGGTGCAGGTTTACATCGATTTAATGCTGCTAAATTCGACCTAAAGTCCTAGTGTAGACCAGGGCTAAGAAGTGGAAGTCAGGAGCTCTATCCTCTTCAAATGCAGTCAGACTATTTGACTCTGAGACTCCTGTTTATGCTGTTGGGGAGGTTCCCTTACAGGTTTTGCAGTGCCCAAGCAATAGGTAGGGTTCCCAGGTGTCTGGTTTATGACCAAAACACCTGGTCAAAAAGGTGCGACTGGACCGCTAAAAGTCCAGTTGACAGTGCAGCAGGGCTAAGGCAGGCTCCCTGCCAGCCCTGGCTCCACACAGCTTCCAGAAGCAGCCGGCATGTCTGGCTCCTAGGCACAGGGGTGGCCTCAGGGGCTCCACGCACTGCCCCGCGCCGAGTGCCGGCTCCACAGCTCCCATTGGCTGGGAACCACGGCCAGTGGGAGCTGCAGGGATGGTGCCTGTGGGCGAGGGCAGTGCGCAGAGCCCCCAGCCCCTCTGCCTAGGAGCTGGACATGCTGGCCACTTCTGGGAGCTGTCTGAGGTATGCACCACCCGGCCAGAGCCTGCACCCCCTCTCGCACCCAACCCCCTGCCCCAGGTTGGAACCCTCTCCTGCACCCTAACTCCCTCCCAGAGCCCACACCCCCTCCTGCACTCCTGAGCCACTGCCCCAACCCCACCCCATAGCCCACAACCCCAGCCGGAGCCCTCACCCCGCCCCACACCCCAACCCCCTGCCCGAGCCCATAGCCCCCTCCCACACTCTGAACCCCTCATCCCCGGCCCCACTCCCAGCCCAGAGCCCCCTCTTGCATGCCAAACCGCTCATCCCCTGCTCCACCCCAGAGCCTGCACCCCCAGGCAGAGGCTTCACCCCCTCCCACACCCCAGTGCTGTGCCCTAGCCTGGTGAAAATGAGCGAGTGAGCGAGGGTGGGGGATAGAGTGAGCGGGGGCGGGGCCTTGGAGGAAGGGTGGGGCAAGGGCAGGGCCTCAGGGCAGGAAAAGGGGAGGGGCAATGGTATTGGGTTCTGTGTGATTAGAACATTCGCAGCCCTAGCCAGTAGAAGGTGCATAGCAGTACCCCAAGAATTGTGACAATGCCCTATCCACACAGCTGCAGTACTGCAGCCAAGGCAGTAGGACACACATGGCACTTATTAGTATTTACATAAGCACATTTCATCTATAGATAGCAATGGACTTTATAAACATGAATATCTGTTATCATAAAAATGGGAAATTACAGCACAGGGAAGTTAAGTGACCTGCCCAATGTCAACACCAAGTCAACAACAGCGCTGGAAACAGAACTCCAGTGTCCTATCTACTGGAACATCCTGCCTCCTTTGTCCCCAGTAGTTGGCATTCAGCTTCAAGTACCTACTCTACCAAGGGTGCATAAAGCAGCAAAAAGGAGCTATTTATTCTACTAACCAGCAGACAGCCCCAACAGGTTTTGATTTGGAATATTATAAAACAGATTTATAGGACATTTTACCCCAGAATACTCTGTGCTTTTAGGAACATGATGACTGACCCCCCTACTAACAGTTAAAAAAAAACAAAAAGAAAGGGGTATGAGTACAGTTCAGATTATTTCTCACTATCAAATGGCTATCTAACTCCTGTGTTGAAATACACTAAACTGGTCAAATCATTATGCAGTTAACTTTTGTACTATCACATCATCCAGAATTTCTCTTCAAGCAGGTAACATCATATGGCTCAAACAATACAGTATATTGACACACAGCACATAGTTTGATGCATTTACTTTCAAAATCCAGATTTTTGTATATTTTTCTCCTTTTGTTGCTTTTGTCCCTTTTCCACACATTCAGTGGGGGTGAACATAGTTGGTAAGGGTCAGGGAGGGCCTAGGGAGAGATGTCTGAGATGGGATATTCTGGAGGGGCTTGGGAGGATACCAGTAGATAGCGGGCTGTTGATTATTTGCAGTATATGATATCAAGGGCAAGTTAGAAAGGTGGAAATAAGGCAAGAAGAAATTATATCGAAGCAGGAGCTACCTTTGTAGAATGAAGAAAAAACACTATCCCTATGTAAATGTACAACTATAAATGCACTTATGCCTACTGCTTCTGGAAACAGTGAATGCCTCTTTTAAAGAAGCATACTTACCAAACTCCTTAAAACACACAGTAGTGTGACCAACCCTCAAGATGACATAACTAGACTGTGAAGACCACTCCAACCTCTTTCAAAATAACTGAAAAGTAGAAACTACCAAGCTCTAGTAATGTGTGAAATCAGCCAACACCCTGGATGCCTCACAATCAGGGTTCAGACCACGGCACAGCACAGAGACAGCTGTAGTGCCATTAAAAGACAACCTCCTCATAGCCACGGACACAGGTAAAATCTCCAAGCTCATACTCTGGACCACATTGCAGCTTTAGACATGGTGAACCATAATGTTCTGCCAATTTACCTACATGACATAGCAGGAGAAGATGGCCCAACGGCTCCAACTGCCCGTTTCCAGCAATGCTCAGGGACTGGGCAAGTGCTCCTCCTCTCCAAAGGCTCTCACCAGCAGTATCCCATAAGGATCTATATTTTTTCCCCTTCTCTCTCAGTAGTCTCATGAGATGTTGAAAAAGGATAGTGAGACACCATGGGCTCAGCAGCAAAAAGTCTACTTAGGATACTCAACTAATTCTCACCTGATGCGACCACTGTCACTACTAAACATTCACAATGCCTACAAGAGATCTCCTCTTGGATGAAGAGCAGCTGTCTTAAACTGAACACAGGTAAGATTGAAATTATACCGAGCAGAAAGAGAAAACACTTTGAAGAGCTGTCCAAGAGGTCTCCAGCTTTCATTGAAGGTGTACAAATTCCATTGTCAGTATTGTGAAGCCTCAGAATCCTGTCTGACTCCTTACTAAGCTTGGATGACCACACAGCATTGGCATCTAAAAAAGCCCTCTCTTACCCTTCCGCTCACTAGGAAATTTCATCCCTTCCTTCTAGACAAAGGACTTGCATTTGTAACCTCCATTCATTTGTCACCTCCTGTCTTGATTACTGTAATTTACTGTATCTGAAGCTAAACGTGAAAAGAATGCAGGCTTTAGCTCGTACAAAATACGGCTCCCTACTTCCCCATGGTTTAGGTCACCATCAAACCTGTGCTCAAGTCCCTTCATTGGCTCTCAGTAAGCTTCTGATGCCATCTGCAGATGTTGATACTAATTTTCAGGTTAATTAATAGATTAAGCCTCAGATACATTACAGACCAAATTTTGATCTATGAACCACCAAGACAGCTGTGGTCCCCTGGGACAATGCAGATCACAAAGCCCAAGGTGAAATGTGTAATAGCTGGGGACAAACCATTCTCAATTAAGGGGATCTGGCTATGGAATAACCTTCCAGAAAAGATTAGGCAGATTTGTATTTTATCATTCTTATGGTGGACAGGCCTTTTCAAAGAGGAAGGTTTACAGTGTTTGCTAAAGATTGTAATACCCTAGTATTACTATCTTTAGGAAACATAGTAAACCTTCGTCTTCGAAAAGGCCTTTTCACCTTAAGAATGATATATTCGTACATTAACAGCCCCTTCTACCCATAAAACACCAATCCATCAAAGAAAAAAACAACCTTGAAACAAATCAAGCTTAAAAAGATAAAAATAAATTAACATCTTAAAAAACGAAAGCCCTACTCCAAGCAGAGTTGTATGCCAAAAAAGGAGAACCCCTAAGATAGGTAGATATTGTTTATACCACCATCTTTGCAACTAAAGGTTTATTTTAATTTTTATAAAGCGTTCAACAGAGTAATATGAAATCAGTAGAGGTTGAACTTCCCATAATCAAATCTTTCTCCTGTAATTGTAGGATGTTATACAATACTGTACATTCCTAGAGATTTACTAACCCTTATCAAAAGGCTTGAGCTAGCTACTGTTGAAATCAGCAAGAAGACTCCCACTGACTTAATTGAAAGCTGGATCAGACCCTTAGTCCTGCTTAGGTATGGTGGTGATACTAATTGCATGAGATTTTCTTTGTCAAAGGAAGGTAACAAACAAAAATGGGTAATGATATTTCAGGAAGTTCCATTCAACTACCTCATCTATCTCGTTCAATCCCATACATCAAACAGAAAAGAGTCGATGCTGTATTTTTGTAACTTAACTCATTCACCAGACAAAATGTTCATATTGATTGTTTTTACTGTCAAAATATTTTCCCTAATATCAAAGCTAAATGTACCCTTATATGGTTATCTAAAAAGTATTATGTCCCCTTCACCCAGAATAATTTTCAGTCTAGATACATTTAATTTTTTAAATCTCATTGTAATAACTTTCTCAAGTCTATGTAGCAATTTGGTTGTCCTTTGAACATCTCTGATGCTGTCATCAGAGTGGCCCATTGGTTTTTACCACAGATTTGAATAGCGAATTGATTCACTTTTATTATTCAGCATATCACAGGGTCAGCTGGCCCTTGAATGGGAGTTGGCTCAGACTCACCTGTGCCTAGTTATCCACCTGCTAGTTGACGGGTTTGAGCTTGGGAAGGTGACCAGGCATCATGTAGTATTAGTCCAGGAGAGAGTGAACCAGCCTGATACCAGGGTAAAGGGGGTTGTGGGGAGAGAGACAGATCAACTGGTTGTTCTGGATAAGAAGCTTTGCTGCCAGCCAGAATGAAAGGTTGGTGCTACCTGCAGAGAGACTCAGGAGCAAAACCCATGAATACAAATTAGAAGGCCAGGAGGAACATCATGAGTGCCGAGTCTGGAAAATACAGTTAGGAGTTTCTACTTCTTAGTTTAATTGTTATTTTATGATAATAAACTGAAAACGAGAAGGGTAGAATAATTTGAAAGCACCAGTTGGTTTTCTTGACTGAGGAAAGGGAAAGAGTGGCAGAGTCTGATACTGCTGGAATAAGAGCCTGTTACACACCATTATTTTCAAATCTCCTTCTTCAGGGCAGCTTTCTAGACAAACATTTGCATATGCCTGTGTTCTGAATTATTCTTCCCCAAAAGGATTAACTTGTGCTTCCTTATATTCTATTTTGCATCACTCTGGAATGACCAATATTGCACATTATCCAGTTTCTGTTGTATTTTTAATATAACTGCAGTGTTCACTTATCTCCTACTTCATATATAGTATATCAATCCGTTCACTATTGAAGTAACATTCACTATCCGTTCACTAACTTTCCTCATCAAGATCACTAATGAATATACTCAGTACCAAATCCTACTAATGTGACAACACAAATGACAATTTTTATCCATTTGTCAGCAAGTTACCACTTTCACTTATCCACATGATTCTCCAATGTACTTGTTTCTTGTATTGCATCATGTCAAAGAGCTTACGAAAATCCAAATATATTTTCTTATCTGTGTTCCTGCTACTCACTGCATCTGGTTACTGTGTTTTTAAAAAACTAAGTTATTATTGCATTACCTATGTGTGGTGTATTGAAAGTCTTAAAACTGTAAGTTATCACTTTAAATTGTCAGGGGTTTTCCTGGTCCTGCTTGCAGGCCAGGAGGCTCTGGAGGGGAAGCATGTAATCTGGTCTAGCAGCAGTCAGTCTGGTTTTGGTCCTTGTTTATTTCTTAAAATCCAGAACCTTAACAAAGTTGTGTTACACTGCAACTCTTATAGAAGGAGTATATTATATCTTTATTTAACATTTCTGCATACTGCGAATATAACACTGTTTCACAAATGAGTACTGGTTTTTATTAAACACTTTCATCTTCTCCAGTAGATAAGAGATTACCTAATGCTTCATAACCTATTGCCTGGGATTGAAGACAGGATAAGAATGCAAGTTACCAGGGTCATAGTACTTTAAAGAATGGAACTGCCTCATCCTTCCTGCAACCCCTCATCTAAGCTACAAAATGTATCCAATGTTATTGGTAATGAGACAGTGAGTACTTCAATCAAATCAGTGCTCATCAGGAAGGCCCAAGGATGCTTAGGAATGGAATCTGTCTAGGTCATGTGCTCATTTAATTAGAGACAAAACCAATCCGTGAATGGAGGATTAAGGGGTGCTTGCTCTCCCCCACAGCATTTTCAGAGAAATGCAGCTACGAGCATATGAGAGAGAAGTAGTAGTAGTGAGAAGAGGGAATGACTTGTTCTCTTGGGGTTAAACTGAATGATAGGAGAATGCTCTCTGATGTCTTCAGTTGCCATAGAAGTTATCTGCATTTACAGATTATTGTTGAATCATCCTGGATTTCCAATTTAATCTTAACCCTTGCCTCTTCCTTCAAGCAAACAAAGTTTAGAAGAAAAGTTATATAATCCTTTCGGTAAAAAAAAATAGTATTTTACTCAGGCTATATCTACACTAGCACTTTTATCAGTATAGCTTATGTCACTCCTGGGTATGAAAAAACATACCCCTAAGCGACATAACTTACACCTGCAGAAGCGCCAGTGTGGATAGCACTATGGGGGTGGGAGATGCTCTCCTGCCAACATAGCTACCATCACTCATTTGGGATGCTTTAATTATGTTGACGGGAGAGCTACATGGGAGATCTTACAGCAACGCAGCTGCATTGGTACAGCTGTGCCACTGTAAGCTCTCTCGTGTAGATGTGGCCTTAGTGAGGAGATTTTACCTTGTATCAAGGTTCAAATGATTTTTCCCACTCCTGTAATGTCTTCAAGCCCATAATTAAATATACTCTGGGTATTGATACTATGATATCAAAAAGAAAAGGAGTACTTGTGGCACCTTAGAGACTAACAAATTTATCTGAGCATAAGTGAGCTGTAGCTCACAAAAGCTTATGCTCAAATAAATTTGTTAGTCTCTAAGGTGCCACAAGTACTCCTTTTCTTTTTGCGAATACAGACTAACATGGCTGCTACTCTGAAACCTATGAAATCAAAGGCTGTTAATTTCTCTGCCATCACCACCAACATTTTGCTCTCTTCCTCTCATGCCTTGTCAACCAGCACCACTCTTCCTTTGCATTTTTATTCCTGTTCTTGGTAGCCATTTTGCTCTATGACCCAGCAGACTTTGTCTGCCTATCATTTGTGTGAATGACTTTGGCCCAGGAAATACTCTCTCTTGGAAGGTGACTTCCAGTACTCTTGGTAGTTGCATAGGTAGGTAACATTCAGGGGCCTGATTCTGTTCTCACTCTGGAGCAAATCAGGAGTAACTCCACCAAAGTCAAATGTACTATGTAAGTGAAAGAATCAGGCCCTCCGAGTTCTGTATGACCAGAGTTATGCTATGTTTGTACCCCTAGCAAATTATCTCTTTAGACTCTCCAATACAAGAAGACCAGATAAGTCCCTTTAGGAAATTTTCTGACAAGGCTTCCCTACAGAAAATATAAGATTACTTATTTACAGGAGCACTATAGAGAGGGAGACACTAAAAATAGGCATAATTAACTGACTTCAAAAACTTGTGGGGAACAAAAGCATACACACTTCTACCTATAGGTACGTGCACGGTTGTCATCGCTATAATGAGTGACGTGAAAATGCATCTTATTTTGTCTGCACACTGTCCTTTTAGAAACGCCAGACACAATCAAATCACAATGAATATCTGACCTGTCTGTCTCATGAAGCCAAGTCATTCCAAATTCATGTCCACCAAAACACCGGAATGCCTATGTGGTAAATCACCATATAGGGAAAAAATGCAGCAGTTCTATGGAATAACTTACTGTGGGATATGCACAGTTTTCGAACTTTCCAATTAGAGCTGTCAAGCGATTAAAAAACGTAATTGCGATTAATGACGCAATTAAAAAAATTAATCGTGATTAATCACACGGTTAAACAATAATAGAATGCCATTTATTTAAATCTTTTTGGATGTTTTCTACATTTTCAAATATATTGATTTCTGTTATAACAGAATACAAAATGTACAGTGCTCACTTTATATTTATTTTTATTACAAATATTTGCACTGTAAAAACCAAAAGAAATAGTATTTTTCAATTCAACTAGTACAAGTACTGGAGTGCAATCTCTTTATCACGAAAGTTGAACTTACAAATGTAGAATTATGTACAAAAAATAACTGCATTCAAAAATAAAACAATGTAAAACTTTAGAGCCTACAAGTCCACTCAGTCCTATGTCTTGTTCAGCCAGTTGCTCAGACAAACAAGTTTATTTACATTTTCAGGAGATAATGCTGCCTGCTTCTTGTTCACAATGTCACCTGAAAGTGAGAACAGGTACTGTTGTAGCCAGCTTTGCAAGATATTTACATGCCAGATGCACTAAAAATTCATATGTCCCTTCATGCTTCAACCACCATTCTAGAGGACATGCATCCATGCTGATGATGGGCTCTGCTCAATAACAATCCAAAGCAGTGCGGACCGATGCATGTTCATTTTAATTATCTGAGTCAGATGCCACCAGCAGAAGGTTGATTTTCTTTTTTGGTGGTTTCTGCATCAGACTGTTGCTCTTTTAAGACGTATACCCATCAGCTGGGCTGGCGAACTATCCACGCTGATTCAACAGGAAATGGGAATTTAAAAGTTCCCGGGGCTTTAACAGGGAAAAGGCTGTTTCCTGTGTACCTGGCTGCTGTGCAGCAGAGTTGAAAACGATCACCAGAGCGGTCACAGCGGAGCATTGTGGGACACCTGCTGGAGGCCAATTCAGTGTTCTAAACCAGTGCTGTGTCTACACTGCCTCTCTGTCAACCCATGAACATGGAACTAAATGCTATGCCCCTCGAGGAGGTGGAGTTATTAAGTCGACTTAACAGGCGAATTATGTTGGCAGAAGGGAACTTGTAGTGGAGACACATACATTATTAGGAGCAGCTGTTCCCTAACCCTTCTAGGTAGGTACTCATTCTTGCAGTCAATAAGGGTACTGAATTATATGAAAATTTAAACAGCGCTTCAAATCTCAACCTCTTTTAACTCCTGGCCTCTTTCACAGCCCAAAGAATTTTCCCTGAGAGTATTTGGATATTTAGTCAGGAAAAGTCCCTCTAGGGAGGTTATGTTGAGTCGTTTTTTCAGCCTCATTCAGAAGTTAGTGACAGTGTTCTGACTGCTGCTATTGTCAAACTAAAATTCAGTGAGCTCTGCTGGTGCACATTTTCTGCAATGCAATGTATAAGACATATAACTGGTATTCTATGAATCAGCACGAGGAGGATTGATGTGTCCAAAGGAAAGGTTACAGAGTGCTTTTAGACTTCTTGCAATAGGGGTGCAAAGAAAAGAGACATGGTTGGGGAGCTGGGGGGAGAGTTATGCCAAAAGGAGTGATGTCTCAAACTGATTCTTTCAACACCAGCTCATTTTCTCAAACCACCATGAAAAATTCAGATGCTCATAGTATATAGTCTATATCTTGTTTTTTGTGATTTAAATAAGATTTTTTATAAATTTAAAGGCTGTTTAAAGCTGTTAACTGTGATCTGTTATACAACCTTAATAAATGCAGAAAAATATCTTTTTATCATGAAAGGAAATTTCAAATGCTTTAAAACAGGCACACTAATTTGCTCTTAGCCCTGGTCTACACTCTGGAGTTGAGGTCAAATTTAGAGCATTATATCGATTTAACCCTGCACCTGACCACACGACGAAGCCCTTTCTTTCAATTTAAAGGGCTCTTAAAATCAATTTCTTTACTCCACCCTCAACAAAAGGATTAGTGCTGAAATCGGCCTTGTCTGGTCGAATTTGGGGTAGTGTGGAAGCAATTAGACGGTATTGGCCTCCGGGAGCTATCCCAGAGTGCTCCATTGAGACTGCTCTGGACAGCACTCTCAACTCAGATGCACTGGCCAGGTAGACAGGAAAAGGCCAGCGAACTTTTGAATTTCATTTCCTGTTTGGCCAGAGTGGCAAGCTGCAGGTGAGTGCAGAGCTCACCAGCAGAGGTGACCATGATGGAGTCCCAGAATTGCAAAAGAGCTCCAGCATGGACCAAACGGGAGGTATGGGATCTGATCGCTATATGGGAAGAGGAATCTGTGCTATCAGAACTCCATTCCAGTTTTCGAAATGCCAAAACCTTTGTCAAAATCTCCCAGGGCATGAAGGACAGAGGCCACAACAGGGACCCGAAGCAGTGCCGCGTGAAACTTAAGGAGCTGAGGCAAGCAAACCAGAAAACCAGAGAGGCAACGGCCGCTCCGGGTCAGAGCCCCAAACATGCTTGTTCGATGAGGAGCTGCATGTCATTTTAGGGTGTTCAGCCACCACTACCCCAACCGTGTGCTTTGACTCCGTCCATGGAGAGGAAGGCAACAGGGAAGCAGATTTTGGGGACGAGGAAGATGATGATGATGAGGTTGTAGATAGCTCACAGCAAGCAAGCGGAGAAACTGGTTTTCCCAACAGCCAGGAACTTTTTCTCACCCTGGACCTGGAGCCAGTACCCCCTGAACCCACCCAAGGCTGCCTCCCGGGCCCGCCAGGCAGAGAAGGGACCTCTGGTGAGTGTACCTTTTTAAATAGTATACATGGTTTAAAAGCAAGCATGTTTAATGATTAATTTGCCCTGGCATTTGCGGCCAGTACAGCTACTGGAAAAGTCTGTTAACGTGTCTGGGGATGGAGCGGAAATCCTCCAGGGACATCTCCATAAAGCTCTCCTGGATGTACTCCCAAAGCCTTTGCAAAAAGTTTCTGGAGAGGGCAGCCTTATTCCATCCACCATGGTAGGACACTTTACCATGCCAAGTCAGGAGCACGTAGTCGGGAATCATTGCAGAACAAAGCATTGCAGCGTATATTTGCTGGCGTTCAAACAACATCCATTCTTTATCTCTCTGTGTTATCCTCAGGAGAGTGATATAATTCATGGTCAACTGGTTGAAATAGGGTGCTTTTCTTAATGGGACATTCAGAGGTGCCCATTCCTGCTGGGCTGTTTGCCTGTGGCGGAACAGAAATGTTCCCCGCTGTTAGCCACGCGGTGGGGGGAGGAGGGAGGGGTTAGCCACCCAGTGGGGGGAGGCAAAATGTGACCTTCTAATGAAAGCACATGTGCTATGTATGTAATGTTAACAGCAAGGTTTACCGTGAAAGAGTGTTCCCATTGTTCTATAAAATGTGTCTTTTGAAATACGACTGTCCCTTTTTTTTCTCTCCACCAGCTGCATGTGTTTCAAGGATCAAAGGATCTTCTTCTTCCCAGAGGCTAGTGAAGATTAGAAGGCAAAAAAACCGCACTCACGATGAAATGTTCTCTGACCTCATGCTGTCCTCCCACACTGCCATAGTACAGACAAATGCTTGGAGGCAGACAATGTCAGAGTGCAGGAAAGCACAAAATGACCGGAAGGAGAGGTGGCGGGCTGAAGAGAGTAAGTGGCGGGCTGAAGATGATAGGTGGCGGCAGCGTGATGAGAGGAGGCAGGATTCAGTGCTGAGGCTGCTGGAGGATCAAACTAATGTGCTCCAGTGTATGGTTGAGCCACAGGAAAGGCAGCAGGAGCACAGACCGCTGCTACAGCCCCTGTGTGACCAACCGCCTTCCTCCCCAAGTTCCATAGCCTCCTCACCCAGACGCCCAAGAACGCGGTGGGGGGCCTCTGGCCACCCAGCCACTCCACCCCAGAGGATTGCCCAAGCAACAGAAGTCTGGCATTCAATAAATTTTAAAGTTTTAATGTGCTGTGTGGCCATGTCCTTCCCTCCTCCACCACCCCACCCGGTGCGTCCCTCCTCCACCACCCCTCCTGGGCTACCTTGGCAGTTATCCCCCTATTTGTGTGATGAATTAATAAAGAATGTATGAATGTGAAGCAACAATGACTTTATTGCCTCTGCAAGCGGTGATCAAAGGGGGGAGGGTAGGGTGGTTAGCTTACAGGGAAGTAGAGTGAACCAAGGGGGGTGGTGGTTCATCCAGGAAAAACAAACAGAACTTTCACACCATAGCCTGGCCAGTCATGAAACTGGTTTTCAAAGCTTCTCTGATGCGTACCGCACCCTCTTGTGCTCTTCTAACTGCCCTGGTGTCTGGCTGCGCGTAACCAGCAGCCAGGCGATTTGCCTCAACCTACCACCCCGCCATAAACATCTCCCCCTTACTCTCACAGATATCGTGGAGCACACAGCAAGCAGTAATAACAGTGGGAATATTGGTTTTGCTGAGGTCTAAGCGAGTCAGTAAACTGCACCAGCGCGCCTTTAAACGTCCAAATGCACATTCTACCACCATTCTGCACTTGCTCAGCCTATAGTTGAACAGCTCCTGACTACTGTCCAGGCTGCCTATGTATGGCTTCATGAGCCAGGGCATTAAGGGGTAGGCTGGGTCCCCAAGGATAACTATAGGTATTTCAACATCCCCAACGGTTATTTCCTGGTCTGGGAACAAAGTCTCTTCCTGCAGCTTTTGAAATAGACCAGAGTTCCTGAAGATGCGAGCATCATGTACCTTTCCCGGCCATCCCACACTGATGTTGGTGAAACGTCCCTTGTGATCCACCAGTGCTTGCAGCACTATTGAAAAGTACCCCTTGAGGTTTATGTACTTGCCAGGGCTCGTGCTTTGAGAGAAGTCTGTGTCCATGTCCTCATCAGTCTTGTCACCGCGCTGACGTCGCCTACTCACCCGGTTTCACTTTGCCAGGTTCTGGTGCTGCATATACTGCTGGATAATGCGCATGGTGTTTAATGTGCTCCTAATTGCCAAAGTGATCTGAGCGGGCGCCATGCTTGCCGTGGTATGGCGTCTACACGGAAAAAAGGTGCGGAACGATTGTCTGCCCTTGCTCTGATGGAGGGAGGGGCAACTGACTACAGGGCTGGCTTACAGGGAATTAAAATCAACAAAGGGGGTGGCTTTACATCAAGGAAAAACAAAAACAACTGTCACACAGAATGGCCCCCTCAAGGATTGAACTCAAAACCCTGGGTTTAGCAGGCCAATGCTCAACCCACTGAGCTATCCCTCTTCCTGGTAGTCCAGGCAGGACTGAATCTCCATTAAACTTTTCAAGGTGCCCCTAACAGACCTCACCAAAACGATTTTCGGCCGTTGATTTCATGGAGGGAGGGAGTGGGGAGCAAATGAATACAAAACAAATCTGGTCTATTTGTTGTTTTGATCCACTCCATCTATCTTTTACATCTTTGGCTGGCAGAAGATGGTGCAATAGGACTGCTAGCCATCCTCATCTCCTGCCTGCCCGGCAGAAGATGATGCAATAGGACTACTAGCCATCCTCATCTCCTGCCTGCTTGTCAGAAGATGGCGCAATACGACTGCTGGCAGGACTAAAGAGAATGACCTGGTCGAGTCACTCCTATTTTAGTCCTTGCACCCATGTCTGCCCAGGTGCTCCTGACTGACCTTACCGAGGTGGTCAGGAGCACCTCGGACATGATGACGATGGTTATCAGGCCTATTGCACTGTCTTCTGCCACAAGGCAATGGGCTGCTGCTGTGTAGCAATACAGTATCATGTCTGGCAGCACCCAGGAGACGTACGGAGACAGTGAGCTGAGCGGGCTCCATGCTTGCCGTGGTATGGCGTCTGCACAGGTAACCCAGGAAAAAAGGCGTGAAACGATTGTGTGCCATTGCTTTGACGGAGGGAGGGAGGGAGGGAGGGCCTGACGACATGTACCCAGAACCACCCGCGACAATGTTTTTGCCCCATTAGGCATTGGGATCTCAACCCAGAATTCCAATGGGCGGCGGAGACTGCGGGAACTGTAGGATAGCTACCCACAGTGCAATGCTCCGGAAGTCAACGCTAGCCTCGGTACTGTGGAAGCACTCCGCCGAGTTAATGCACTTAATGCACTTAGAGCATTTTGTGTGGGGACACACACAATCGACTATATAAAAATGATTTCTAAAAAACAGACTTCTATAAATTCGACCTAATTTCGTAGTGTAGACATACCCTTAGAAGCAAAAGCTGCTGAGCCTTTTCTTATTACTCTATAGCATATTTAAATACAGAACAAGTAAATATTTTATGTAATGAGAATTTCTCCTAATATAATCATTCTGTGGCCTCTGTCTACAGCATTATACAACCTTTACAGAAAGGTGAACTGGTAGTTCTAGAAAGGAATTGCATATAGCTGAAACTATGATACAAAGTTTTTAAAGTAAATTCAATTTGCGCTTCTATTTAAATGAGCTGTTATATGTGTTTGGGAATTTCCCTTAACTGGAGAGATTCCCATGAATATCAGAGGCCTACTAGAGTGGCAGTTAGCTGTTGTATGGAATTTCACATTCCACAAAAAATTCAAAGGGTGTGTGTGAGTGTTTGCCATATTATTCCTGTCTTGCAGGATTCCTGAGTACTTGCATGCGTGAATAGCAGGTAGGCATAGCAGATAAAAGTTCTGCATGCATATGTGTTTGAAAATTTCAGTGACAAGTGTACTTTCCATGTTTACATTTACAGATAGTGCTGTGATGAACGTAATTAATCGGGCTGTCAAGCGATTAAAAAAATTAATCCAGATTAATCACGCTGTTAAACAATAATAGAATACGATTTATTTAAATATTTTTGGATGTTTTCTACATTTTCAAATACATTGATTTCAATTACAACACAGAATACAAAGTGTTCAGTGCTCACTTTATGTTTATTTTCTATTACAAATATTTGTACTGTAAAAAACAAAAGAAATTGTATTTTTCAATTCACCTAATACAAATACTGTAGGAGATAATGCTGCCCGCTTCTTGTTTACAGTGTCACCTGAAAGTGAGAACAGGCATTTGAATGGCATTGTTATAGCTAGCATAGCAAGATATTTATATGCCAGATGTGTTAAAGATTCTTAGGTCCCTTCATGCTTCAATCACCATTCCAAAGGACATGCATCCATGCTGATGATGGATTCTGCTTGATAACGATCCAAAGCAATGTAGACCAACACAAGTTCATTTTCATCATCTGAGTCAAATGCCACTAACAGAAGGTTGATTTTCTTTTTTGGTGGTTCGAGTTTTGTAGTTTCTGGATCAGAGTGTTGCTCTTTTAAGACTTCTGAAAGTATGTTCCACACCTCGTGCCTCTCAGATTTTGGAAGGCACTGCAAATTCTTAAATCTTGGGTTGAGTGCTGTAGTTATCTTTAGAAATCTGACAGTAGAACCTTCTTTGTGTTTTGTCAAATCTGTAGTGAAAGTGTTCTTAAATCAAACAACATATGCTGGGTCGTCATTCTAGACTACCGTAACACAAAATATATGGCAGAAGGCAGGTAAAACCATGGAGCAGGAGGCATACAATTCTCCTCCAAGGAGTTCAGTCACAAATTTAATTAATGCATTTTTTTAAAGAAGCATGATCAGCATGGAAGCATGTCCTCTGGAATGGTGGTCAAAACATGAAGAGGAATATGAATGTTTAGCCTATCTGGCATGTAAATACCTTGCAATGCTGGCTGCAAAAGTGCCATGTGAACGCCTTTTCTTACTTTCAGTTGACACTGTAAATAAGAAGCGGGCAGCATTATCTCCCATAAATGTAAACAAACTTGTTTCTCTTAGTGATTGGCTGAACAAAAAGTAGGACTGGGTGTATGTAACAGGGTTCACAACCCACCCCTCTTCCTGGGGCCCATTTGCCCTCCCCAATAAGGCTCCGAGAGGCATCAGGGTTGTGCAACACCTGTGTCTTTACTTAACGTCATCCCACCACCAGTGTCCATCTATAGACAAGCTTTACAGGTTTGATTACCTCCCTTATAGGCAGATTCAGCTAGGCCTCCAGCTCCCTCCCTGACTGACTTCTACCTTACTACCCCTTTCTTCTGCCTCCCTCCCAGCCTTTATAGCCCTTGGCTTGTCAGGCCACCAGGTGTTGCCAATCCTCAGGCCCGTATCAAGCCTTTTCCATCAGCCCCAATCTGCTTCCCTTGGTTGGAGCTGACCTGCCAGGAGCTAATTAGGTGCTTCTGCACCAGCACCCTGCTATAGTGGACTTGTAGGCTCTAAAGTTTTACATTGTTTTCTTTTTGAGTGCAGTTGTGTAATAAAAAAAAAAAGTCTGCATTTGTAAGTTGCACTTTCACGATAAAGAGATTGTACTATAGTACTTGCATGAGGTGAATTTAAAAATACTATTTCTTTTGTTTGTTATTTTTACAATGCAAATATTTGTAATCAAAAGTAATATAAAGTGAGCAGTGTAAACTTTGTATTCTGTGTTGTAATTGAAATCAATATATTTGAAAATGTAGAAAAACACCCAAAATATATAATAAGCTTCAATTGGCATTCTATTGTTTAACAGTGTGATTAAAACTGCGATTAATCACGATTCATTTTTTTAATCCTGATTAATTTTTTTTAATCGCTTGATTTAACTGCGATTAATCGACAGCCCTACTTAAAAACAGTGCTGGAAACCGCAAGAGCGTATCTCCTTTGTCACAGGACGCAGGCAGATTTGTCTGAAACTTTTAGGGGAGTAGAATTTTGAGGCTAAACCTTCACCCAGATGTGTCAGTGTTTGTTTTGCCTGTGTTAATTTTGGTAGCTGTTTGAGGAATAATTGAGTTGTGTAACTCAAAATAAAAATGTTATCCAGAGTTAACAGAAAATCAATATACATACACAACCATGATGCAGAGCTTTTTTTTTATCATAAACTTAGTAACATGTACAGTGCTGACCTGAGACACTCAGTCTGTATAGCAAGGGTGTATTTTTTATTTGGTGGGGCAGAGGTCGGGATTGGAAACGGACACTGCTGCTCTTTTTAACTTAATCAGACTGCTAGGAACAATTTTTGTTTTCAAAAGGTACAAGAGAGTTCTGGGTTTACAGCCTTGACACTGCTAGGATTCCTGCAGTGTAACTTTTCCTACCTATTTTAGAATTCCAGACTAATTGACCCACCCAGAAAAACAGAATTTCTGCTACTGCAGACAATATAATTTACATTTTATAGAGTAAAAACCCACTGAGGCCACACCTAATTCTGGGCCAGATTCTCTAGTAACTGTGGAGCACTGAATGGGATGATCTTCTACAGCTATCCTTTTTCCTAGGAGTGGAGTCTGTCTTCAAGCAGCTCAATTGCTAGAAATGTATTTCTTAGGAGCGAGAACTTAAAGGTCCCTTTAAAAGAGTCCCTCTTGATTTTTCTCCCAGAGGGTTACAGTTCCTGGCCATACCCAGTTATCTACAGTGGGTGGCTTATGTTCAGGCCCCAGTTTCTTAGTCCTGGAATGGAGGGATCAGGCCTTTTGCAAGTCTTCTTATGCCTCTTCCAATAGAAGATCCATAGGAAAATAAATGTTACAGTAGACCTAAGAATAACTTCTTTCCAGAGCCAACTAAAAGGGGAAAAGGTCAGCAGTACCTTCTTACTTCAGAGCTGTCTGCATAGCATTTTTCTTGGAGCCCTTCTGGCTGGATAGCTGAATCAGGAAAGGATCAACCTGCCAGGCTTACCCCAGCAGCTTGCTACACTCCCTATAGGGTTCGGGGATGGAGATTTCCCACGTAGGAGCTCCCCATACAGCTTCAGGAAGCGGTCCAACCATTTCATATTCAGGCTCTATTCTCCCTGGAGTTCCTCCTGTTCTCCTTTTTAAAGGCCTCCTCCCTACCATATGTGACTGACAGCATTGGAGAGGTGGGGCTAAGACCGAACACAGAGCCCCTCTGGTGCCTTCCTCATCAGTCTGTAGTTTATACACCCTGTCACAGTCCTGATATCCCACTTCACTGTTAGGTTCTATCCCAGCTGACTCTGCAGCCATCTAGGAAAGTTTTTTTAAAGAGCTGAAGGCAAGTGGTCTTAGCTGCCGGATAGACAAAATATGAATGGTCTGGATACATAAGCTGGGACTACTCAAACAAAATGCATTTTCATAAAGCCAAATGCAAGGTCATACAGCTAGGAACAAAGGCCCTGAACCACAAAGTTACATAGGTGCCTAAATCTTGGGTTGAGCCTAAGTCCCAGTTTTAGGCTCCACCGCTATCTACAAAACTTCCGCCAAACCCTGTAGGCGCCTATGTTTTCAGGGCAAAAGTTCCCACTGTGCCTAAGTTTCTGCATCTGGGCATGCACATTGTTGCCTCATTCTAGGCATTCAGATGTCTAGCTCCCACCTAAGACCCAGAGTGATCCACAAACCGGGAAGATAGGCAATTGGTCACCTATCTGACATGTGGGACCTGATCTGGCAGATGTGCTCAGAGGCCATCTACTAGATCCTGTGCAAAATGTGACCACCAACTCCTCCCTCAGCTGTTTTGTATGGAGTGAAACAAGCACGTAACTCATTCCCCCAAGAAACTACGTAGGCACCTAAGCTGCCTGATTCCAGGAAAGGGAGTCCTGTTTGTGGATCACTAAGCAGAGAGATTTCAGAGTAGCAGCCGTGTTAGTCTGTATCCACAAAAGGTTTTTGCCCCCCGCTCTCCTGCTGGTAATAGCTCACCTTACCTGATTGCTCTCATTACAGTGTGTATGGTAACACCCACTGTTTCATGTTCTTTGTGTATATAAATCTCCCCACTATATTTTCCACTAAATGCATCCGATGAAGTGAGCTGTAGCTCACAAAAGCTTATACTCAAATAAATTGGTTAGTCTCTAAGGTGCCACAAGTCCTCCTTTTCTTTAAGCAGAGAAAGGTACTTCCAGGCAGCCCAGGTTTAGATGCCTATTTCCATGAGAGGGGCAGGACCTTAGCACACACATTCCTTCTATTAGCATCTCTCATTGTCTAGTTTAGGCAACTCTTAGCCCAGCATGCTGGATGGTTTTGGATCACATTCCAGGTGCCTATCTCTGCCTATTCCCTATTAGGGAGCCTAACACAGGCTTTATGGAGCAGATGTTGTTCCTGTGGTTTTTTTTAAAGGCGCCTAAATGTTAGGTCCTATCACACTGATCACTGCAACACCTAGGTCCCCTTGTGGATCTGGGCCAAAGAATGCATGCCATACCTACAGAATGGGGGACAGACTCCTGGAAAACAGTTACTCTGAAAAAGATTTAGGAGTCATATTGAACAAACAATTGAACATGAGCTCCTAATGTGATGCCATGGCAAAAAGAGCTGTCTAATGTGATCCTGAATGTACAAAGGGTACTCGGGGCATTCTGCACCAAAAAAAATAAAAATTCTGCACCAAAAAATTAAAAATTCTGCACAAAATATTTAAAAATTCTGAAAAATCTGCAATATTTATTTGTGAAATAACACTACATAATCACGCCAGTTTTAATTATTTTAGTAATTTATTTCAAAATACCTGTCAGCAAGTATGTCTGTAACAATACAGACACACACACAAATTCCTTAAGGAGTAGAGAGTTAAAGAAATCCTTATGACAACCCAGTTCCTGTTTCTGTACCACCTCCACTCTCCAGGGCCCAGCCAGGGGGCCAGACACCCACAACCCTTCCCACGAAGTCCAGCTGCGGTGCCCCTCAGCAAATACACCCAAACTTTCTCCCCGCAAGAGCCCAGCCACAGGGCGCCCCTACCCCAGATACCCGCACCCAGCGAGTTACCACCTCTAGTGTTTCTCGACTCAGAAAACCAAACAGTGCAAGGCTATGTGGCTGAGGCTGGCCTCATTGAGCCATACGTCTCTACAGCCAGAGCAAGTATCTCCCATATTACTTATCAAGGAGTTTTGTTTGCTGGCCCCATGCAGTAATTTCAAATATATTATCTGTCATCATTGTAAACAGCCCTACAGGAATCTCTTTTCTAATCCCAACTTCACCTGGCCTTGGAAAAAAGCACATCACCTTATTTTGCATGTATAGGAGAAATTCCTGTTTCTTGTACAAGATTTAATTTTTAAAGGAAATGCAGGGTCCTTCTAGCTTGTAATGCAGTCAAAATGAAGAAACAACTACGAGAGAGAGGCTGGACGTAAAAGCCACGCCCATCCCACATAACCTAGAGCCTAGAAGTATAGCCAAGCACGACTGAAGTATGGGTGGTCTGAATGTAGCACTACTGCTTTACAGGTAGTATTTTAAAACATTCTCAACAAGTGGGGAAAGGAGAAGCTCTTCATCCTCCCACACTCTCAGGGGCTACACTCCCAGAAGCCCTCTAACAATTCCAAATGGAAGCAATAAGACAGTATCGCCATAAGATTTTGCAACCAGGCTTGAAAATGAGCAACCCTGAACTTTCCCCTTCCTTTCCAGATAATTTTTCCTGTAAGAAAGGAACTCCAGAAACTTTTTCTTCCATCTCCACTAAGGCTTTGTCTATACTACACACCTTTTAGCAACACAGTTGTGCCGCAACAGCTGTGCTGCTAAAAGGCACTCAGTGCAGCTGCTGTTAGAGCACTCCTGCCGACAAATCGCTGTTCACATCAGTGCTTTTCATCGGTAAAACTTTTGTCATTTGGGGGGCTGTTTTTTTTAACACCCCTGAATGACAAAAGTTTTGCCAACAAAGTTTAAGTAGACAAAGCCTAAGAAAGGGGAAGGGAACTTAATCCCATTGCAACCTTAGTATGAACTAGTCTTTAAAATTGACAAAATGATTCATCCATAATTAGGGACTTAGCTGTTAAGATAAAAACTTCTAAGTAACGGAAGTGCTAAACAGTATGTTACATTTTTAAAATATGGTGGGTACTGTTCTAATTTTTGCGCTTACAATTAGATCAACTTCTGCATGAGATACCCTATTGAAAGCACATAAGTGGGGCTCCTTATATTCCATTATGTTGCACTCAAAACAAACTAGTCCTGGGTTAATAAAAATTGTTTTAATTTCAAATTAGGATTTCATTCCAGATGGTAGGGCTATTGTAGCTTTGTGTTTCTTTCAGTAATGTGAAAGATGGTCTTGTAGTTAAAGCACAGTATTGGAGGCTAGGAGAGCTAACTTTCTTTCCTGCACTGCTCCCAAAAAACCTGCGCACCTTCTTAAATGATTTTCTGATCCCACTAACTCACTAATTCAGGATTACTCTTTTACAGGTAATTTTTCCCAGCACGCCATCTTAGGGATGGCCCTTTAGAGCTACAGCTGTTTGGCCCTGCCAAATATAAAGAAACCATTTTTAAACAGTGTATTCAGTATTGCCAACCATAAGTATTCAAATATTCATGCAGGCCCTAAAACCTCATGAAATTAGTTTAAAAATTATAAGATTTTTAAAAATAACAAACTCTAGCTAGTCTTATTTGCTTTTTAATTTTTGAGACTCTAGGGCTCATATTTTCAAGCTTTTCTCTGCAGCCATGCAGGCTAAAAATCTCTTTAACTGCAAACTGAGATTTTTACATTATGACATTCGGAGCTAGGGCTTAAAGAAAAACATTAAACATACTGGGACTTGTAATTAAAATCATGAGAACCAGTAACACTGCAATTCCTGATTCTTTCCCTATGTCCAAACTAGTAAGTATTTACAAAATCAAAGAATACCCCAACTGTACGAATGTGCCACATCATGAACAGGAAGAGGAAAATGTATCCCCGATTGTTTTGTTTTAGGGAAATTGCTGGTATCGTGTTACTGTATTTCTATAAATACGTTGTGGGCTCCTAGAGCCCGGGCTATGCTTTCGTTGTTCTATCTCTAACTATAAAACATAGCCATGCTATTTACCAGTTTTCACAGACTGATTCTATAATGGGATGTGATATCATGTAAGAAGAACACAATATGATAGCAAGAAATGTCACAATTAGGAATCACGCTTTCGCAAAAAGCGTCAGCTGCTGTACTTCAGCAAAATGCCTGGTAGCACCTCTGGGTCAGATCTTGCAATGGGCGAAGTCCCTTTAAGTCACTGGGGTTCTGCGTGAGCATGAGTTAGCCCAAGTGCTGATCATTTAGGGATCAGGGCCTAAATTTGCTTCTATGAATAGAAGAAAATGCATGAAGAAAGTTAGTAGAAAAACCACTGTAAATGGACACAACATGTAGATTTTGCATGAGATCTTGTATCCTATTGATATAATATGAAAAACAGAATGGTCAAGGAGACTGAAACCCAAGAATTCCTGAGTTACAATTCAGGCTTTGCCAAAAACTCAGTAAGTAGCCTTCTTCATGTCACTTAATGTCTGTCTCCCCAGCTGTGAAATGGGGAAAACATTTTGCCCACCTCAAGGACTAATCATTAATGTTCATATATTTAAAGCACTCTTCAAGTGAGACCAAGAAAAGCAAGTGCAAGCCCTCGATAAGAGGGGTTATCAAAATACAGTTAAAACATACTGTTATTAAAAACTCTTAGCTATGAAAAGGGAATGTTTGATATCTTGGATTTGTGAAAAGTTTTTTTCATAACTAGATGGCCAAAGTTGTGTGGGATTTGTTCTGTTTGTTTGTTCCTTTTGTCTTAGTATTTCTAGTTTAATAGAAGACCATCAAAAAGTTTGGAGGTGATACTTAAAATGGATTTCATTATCAACTTGCTTCTTATTTTTCCAATATATCGTGTCATCTATCTCCTATGTGAATTAAAATATTGTATTGGTAATCTTCTATGTTTTCTTTATATTTATCTTCCTATATGACCTAAACAAATTACTAGGCTTCTTGTAATGTATTATCTGTCTTGAGTCTCAAACATGCTACAAAATAAAATATTATATTAAGAGAAATTACATTTAACGGCGATCTGCCTTTACCTTGAAACATGTCTTTAAATGTAAATTCTGCATTCCACTAGGGACAGTGTTTTCATGGGAACAAACGCAAAATAAATCCTTTTTTTCAGAAAAGGTTATGGGGGTGGAGGGCAGTCCTTTTGTTACAGGATAGTTTTCCCTCTTAAGCACACAGTGATTGTATGAAATAAAATGTAGTATGCAACCTATGGAATCACTGAATATAGTTACATCTACTAGTAAGTACAATAATGTTTAACTGTTTTCGGGAGGGATCTTTGTGAGATGTTATCAAATACCTTGCTTGCAGTAAGGAGTGATATTGTATATTAGTTCAACATAAGTGCTGGGAACTTAAGCCCTCCATCCTGCATTATACACTGGGTGATGCAGAATCATACAGAACTTCATTGAAGCAAAATGGGGCACAAGGGTCTGCTTGGATGGAACAGCTTACAGAACTGGAGCCTAAATTTTAATCTTCCCATGACTTCTTATATCTTGAAACTTCATTGTAAAAGTCAGCCTTAAGAACGAGGAGTACTTGTGGCACATTAGAGACTAACAAACTTATTTGAGCATAAGCTTTCGTGGGCTAAAACCCACTTCATCAGATGCACGCAGTGGAAAATACAGTAAGAAGATATATATATACACAGAGAACATGAAAAAATGGGTGTTGCCATACCAACTATAACAAGAGTAATCAGTTAAGGTGAGCTATTATCAGCAGGAGAAAAAAAACCTTTTGCAGTGATAAATCAGGATGGCCCATTTCCAACAGTTGACAAGAAGGTGTGAATAACAGTCGGGGGAAAAAGAAAAGGAGTACTTGTGGCACCTTAGAGACTAACCAATTTATTTGAGCATAAGCTTTCGTGAGCAAGGGGAAATAGTTTTACTTTATGTAATGACCCATCCACTCCCAGTCTTTATTCAAGCCTAATTTAATGGTGTCCAGTTTGCAAATTAATTCCAATTCAGCAGTTTCTCACTGGAGTCTGTTTTTGAAGTTTTTTTGTTGTAGTATTGCGACTTTTAGGTCTGTAATAGAGTGACCAGGGAGACTGAAGTGTTCTCCGACTGGTTTTTGAAGATTATAATTCTTGACGTCTGATTTGTATCCATTTATTCTTTTGCGTAGAGACTGTCCGGTTTGGCCAATGTACATGGCAGAGGGGCATTACTGGCAAATATGGCATATATCACATTGGTAGATGTGCAGGTGAACGAGCCTCTGATAGTGTGGCTGATGTGATTAGGCCCTTTGATGGTGTCCCCTGAATAGATATGTGGACACAGTTGGCAACGGGCTTTGTTGCAAGGATAGGTTCCTGGGTTAGTGGTTCTGTTGTGTGGTATGTGGTTGCTGGTGAGTATTTGCTTCGGGTTGGGGGGCTGTCTGTAAGCAAGGACTGGCCTGTCTCCCAAGATCTGTGAGAGTGAGGGATCGTCCTTCAGGATAGGTTGTAGATCTCTGATGATGCGTTGGAGAGATTTTAGTTGGGGGCTGAAGGTGACGGCTAGTGGCATTCTGTTACTTTCTTTGTTGGGCCTGTCCTGTAGTAGGTGACTTCTGGGTACTCTTCTGGCTCTGTCTATCCGTTTCTTCACTTCAGCAGGTGGGTACTGTACTTGTAAGAATGCTTGATAGAGATCTTGTAGGTGTTTGTCTCTGTCTGAGGGGTTGGAGCAAATGCGGTTGTATCGTAGAGCTTGGCTGTAGACAATGGATCGTGTGGTGTGGTCTGGATGAAAGCTGGAGGCATGCAGGTAGGAATAGTGGTCAGTAGATTTCTGGTATAGGGTGGTGTTTATGTGACCATCTCTTATTAGCACTATAGTGTCCAGGAAGTGGATCTCTTGTGTGGACTGGTCCAGGCTGAGGTTGATGGTGGGATGGAAATTGTTGAAATCACGGTGGAATTCCTCATGGGCTTCTTTTCCATGGATCCAGATGATGAAGATGTCATCAGTGTAGTGCAAGTAGAGTAGGGGCATTAGGGGACGAGAGTTGAGGAAGCGTTGTTCTAAGTCAGCCATAAAAATGTTGGCATACTGTGGGGCCAAGCAGGTACCCATAGCAGGACTGCTGACTTGAAGGTATACATTGTCCCCAAATGTGAAATAGTTGTGGGTGAGGACAAAGTCACAAAGTTCAGCCACCAGGTTTGCCATGACATTATTGGGGATACTGTTCCTTATGGCCTGTAGTCCATCTTTGTGTGGAATGTTGGTGTAGAGGGCTTCTACATCCATAGTGGCCAGGATGTTGTTTTCTGGAAGATCACCAATGGATTGTAGTTTTCTCAGGAAGTCAGTCACTTCAATCTCCCTGGTCACTCGATTACAGACCTAAAAGTCGCAGTACTACAACAAAAAACCTTCAAAAACAGACTCCAATGAGAAAGTGCTGAATTGGAATTAATTTGCAAACTGGACACCATTAAATTAGGCTTGAACAAAGACTGGGAGTGGATGGGTCATTACACAAAGTAAAACTATTTCCCCATGCTCATTTTTTCCCCCTATTGTTCCTCACACGTTCTTGTCAACTGTTGTAAATGGGCCATTCTGATTATCACTACAAAAGGTTTTTTTTCTCCTGCTGATAATAGCTCACCTTAACTGATTACTCTCGTTATAGTTGGTATGGCAACACCCATTTTTTCATGTTCTCTGTGTATATATATATATATACATCTTCCTACTGTATTTGCCACTGCATGCATCCGATGAAGTGGGTTTTAGCCCATGAAAGCTTATGCTCAAATAAATTTGTTAGTCTCTAAGGTGCCACAAGTACTCCTCGTTCTTTTTGCTGATACAGACTAACAGACCTACCACTCTGAAAGTCAGCCTTGTTAGCTGCAACGCTGGAGATGTTTCCTTATTTGAAGTGTGTATAAATAAAGGGCTAGATTGCTGCTTTCATTTCATGCATGTTTCTAGAAGAATCCTATCTGGGTAAGTCCGTTTAAAAAAATTCATTTCAGAGGCAGTATGTTAAATGATGCAACAACCACATCCCTCTATCCCCGTTTTTGTGCAAGTTATCCCTTGCAATCCTGAGTTACAGTTTAAATTGACCTTTTATTCTGTAACCACCATAGTTTTTAATCCCAAAGTCCTTAAACAACGATTGAAAGGGTAATAATCACTATGGAAGTATAGAGTTCTCTAATACTGGCTTCCAGCTTTCTGAGCTATGAAACTTTATGCTTATCAGGGAAATATAGTCAAAACTTGAAATACTTAATTTCTGTTAACCTAATTTTGTGCCTCAATTACCAACTCCAGCCATTTGGCTTTGTTTCTATGTATTGTTTCTGAAAGGTGTTTTTAAATAAAAGACATAATGGTGAGACCTGTGCTTATATGGTAGTGAAACAAACAATGACTGAATTGGGTTTGGTGGGATGGGTAGATAAGGCATTCTAGCACTCACTAGTGGGATGAAAATCATTTTTTTTCACTGACATTGCAACTTTCCTCTGAAGTCAGTGTTTTATGAACACTAATTAAAACACTTCCCAGCTGCTCCAAGGTAGATATTATCCCCATTTAACAAATCTTGAAGTTGTTTCTGTTGCAGATGGTGGCACTGAGGTTAAATGACTTCCCCAAAGTCAATCAGTGGAAAAGGTTGGAAGATAACATAAGAATCTCAACTTCCAGTCCTCTGCTTTAATCACTAGACAACACATTGAACAGAAGCAGTATTTATCTTAAAGTTTTTGCCTTAGCGCTGTTAAATGCTAGTAGGACAATAAAATGTGAGCACTCCAAAGAACTGTAAGGAAATTTCAGTTGAATATGGATATAAGCAGAACTCCCTTTGCAACTTCTAGCACCCAAAAGGCACTGAATAAACTAAGTTTTAAAGTAATTATTTAACAGTCTTAATCCTCAGACTAATCTCTGCCCAGCACTGTCCTCTTGTGCCTTGTACTGGGCTGAGGACATTAACACTTAATATTGCATCTAATATATATATATATATATATATATATATATATATAGGTGCCACTGTGGATTGGTCAGGAGCTTAGGGAGGCTTTCACCTCAGGGTGTGAATCTTACCCAGGTGTATGGTAGGGCTATATCAAATTACCATCTGCCAGCCCTTGTATATGATATATATTGTGTACATGAAACAAATTGATGGATTTGATTAAATTTCTGTCTCTAAGCATCGGCACAAACAAGTGGCACTCATGGCTGTCCTACCAGAGAGAGCAACCCTAAATGAGCTCTGACAAACACATATCCCCCGCTCCCCCAGGCCTGTAAGTCAGGGTTTCTATTTGTAGTGGGGCACAGGAAAGCTTTCACTGCTAGTGCTGTCCTGCAATTCTTGTGACCAGAGGGCTTCAAGCTCCACGGGTGTGATTCTGCAACCAAACTTTGCCATTTAAAATAACTCACTCAGCCGATGGCATTTGGCCTGTCTTTTATAGGACAAAGCAGGGAAACCCCATCTTATATCAGGCAGCGAAACTCTGAACACAGGGAAAGCACACTCACTAGGTAGGGCTTCCAAGAGTCCTGCCTAGAAATTCTTAATGACCTCTTCCCTCCCTCCTTGTCGTAAGCCATTCTGACTGTCCTATAACCTACCAACCTTAATATACTATCTTCAACCCAGCTGGTCTGTCCTTCCAACCCAATCGCTGATGGGTAGGACTCTAAGTAGATGAGGTCAAAAAATAAGTATATTGAAGTGGGTCGGAACTATACAGAAAATACAAAAAGGGGATGGAACAGGAAGAAAACAATGAAGAGGACAAAATGAACACTGTACTCATCTGTTCACACTTTAATGTGTCCTCTCAACTTCCATTCCAAAAGAAAATAGGTGGGAAGAAAGTGAATATCCTTTCCTCCTCCCAGTTCTGAATTAACTTCATTATGTTTTACTGCCTTCCTCATGCACCTGCATGAAAGATGTTGCACATGCATGAGAGAGGTGGCCTGGGTTTTCCTTCCAAAATCAGATAAGGCTCATGGTACTTGCAGAAAAAGGAGAATGATACAATCCTGGCTACAAGGGCAAGGAAGAAAGAAAACTATACATTACTGGCTATGGGGTGCAAGGGAAAGATAAATGATACCACATGGGTAGTAGTGGAGAAGGGAATGATACAGTTCTGGGTGTAGGGTGTTTTGAATATGGCAAACTATGATACAGCCCTATCTGGGGATTGGATGATTTGAGAATAGAAACCTCTCTAGATACCAGGGCATCTGTCACTGCTGTTCCTTCTTTCTACATATAAGAACTGCCATAGTGGGTTAGACCAGTGGTTCATCTAATCTGGCATTCTGTCTCCCATGCAGGCCTGGGCCAGAAGCTGCAGAGCAAGGTCCAAGAAAGAGCAGAGTGGACAACTGTCATAAATATAAAGGGAAAGGTAACCACCTTTCTATATACAGTGCTATAAAATCCCTCCCGGCCAGAGGCAAAATCCTTTCACCTGTAAAGGGTTAAGAAGCTAAGGTAACCTTGGTGGCACCTGACCCAAAATGATCAATGAGGGGACAAGATACTTTCAAAGCTGGAGGGGGGAAAAAGGTTGTTGTCTGTGTGATACCTTTGCTAGGAACAGATCAAGGATGCAAGCCTTCCAGCTCCTGTAAAGTTAGTAAGTAATCTTGCTAGAAAATGCATTAGATTTCCTTTTGTTTTTGGCTTGTAAAATTCGCTGTGCTGGAGGGAATGTGTATTCCTGTTTTTGTGTCTTTTTGTAACTTAAGGTTTTGCCTAGAGGGATTCTCTACGTTTTGAATCCGATTACCCTGTAAAGTATTTACCATCCTGATTTTACAGAGGTGATTCTTTTACCTTTTCTTTAAATAAAATTCTTCTTTTGAGAACCTGATTGATTTTTCATTGTTCTTAAGATCCAAGGGTTTGGGTCTGTGTTCACCTGTACCAATTGGTGAGGATATTATTATCAAGCCTTCCCCAGGAAAGGCGGTCTAGGGCTTGGAGGGATATTTTTGGGGAAGACGTCTCCAAGTGGTCTCTTTCCCTGTTCTTTGTTTAAATCGCCTGGTGGTGGCAGCGTGTCAGGTTTTAAACCTAAGCTGGTTCCCGAGGCAAGAAAGAAATCTGTGTCTTGGGGAAGTTTTAACCTAAGCTGGTAAGAATAAGCATAGGGGGTCTTTCATGCAGGTCCCCACATCTCTACCCTAGAGTTCAGAGTGGGGAAGGAACACTGACAACAACTATGGAATAAATTAGGAAGAGAACACTTCTTCCTAATTCATCAATTAGTGGCTGCTTTATTCCCTGAAGCATGAGGTGATTATAACATTTCTTAAAGAAATTATATTCTCAGTCTCACGTTTGTTTCAATTTAGTATCTCCTTATTCTTGTATTGGGAGAGGGGGGTAAATAGTAGCTCCCTCTCCCAATACAAGCTTACAAGATTAGCTTTTCTATATCATTATTTTCTATGTCTCTATCATATCCCTTCTTAACCATTTCCTATCAGAAATAAGTAGTCCCAATTTCTTCTCATATAGAAATGTATTATCAGCCTCTGAACTCCTTCTGTTTCTGCTATTAGAAATAGGGTGATCAAAACTGACATGTTCCAGGTTAGGGCACGCCAACTAGCTATAAGATGCCATAACAAGTTCAGTATCATAACTTGGTATAACAAGTTCAGACGCGAACAGAGGAGAAGCAAACAGAGGGAGCTTGTCTGGTGAGGGTTCCCACAGAGTCTTTTGCCTTTCAGGCTTCTGTGATCAGTAAATACAACATCTGAAGAGGCTCTTAGAAGGAAGACAATATGGATAGTGAGCAATCAGCTGTTGTGACCTGCACAGGATGTGCATGTTTCTCTTTCTTCCAGAGGATAGAAGCGACTTCGTCTGTACAAAGTGCAAGCTGGTCTCCATATTGGAAGAGAAGGTTAAAGTACTAGAGACGCAAGTATCAACCCTGAGTTGCATCAGAGAAAATGAAGACTTTCTGGATAGAAGTCAGTGTTTGGTACTGCAGGGCACAGCATGCTGGAGAATCAGAGAGGGCAGTGCAGAACGGGGAAGAAAATTAGCACCATGTGACCTCCAGAAGAAGAAAGAGGAGAACTCAAGTACCCCCAATGTAGATCGAGGTAAGAAACCATTTTCAGGCTCTCTGTACACGTACTACAGTGGAGAATGGGTTGGAAGAGTCATCTAAGGGAAGGGATCAGAAGGAGACCCCATCGATCGGAAAGCATGGGATGCATTGTCCTACGGATGGGGGTTCCACGACCACCACTCCCAAGAGGAGGAGTTGGGTGGTGGTGGTTGGGGACTCCCTCCTAAGGGGGACGGAGTTATCCATCTGCTGTCCAGACTGAGAAACTCGAGAAGTGTGTTGCTTGCCTGGAGCTAGAATTCAAGGTGTGATGGAGTGTCTGCCGAGACTGATCAAGCCCTCGGACCACTACCCCTTCCTACTTCTCCACATGGGCACCAATGATACTGCCAAGAATGACCTTGAGCGGGTCATTGCACACTATGTGGCTCTGAGAAGAAGGATAAAGGAGTTTGAGGCACAAGTCATGTTCGCGTCCATCCTCCCTGTTGAAGGAAAAGGCCCAGGTAGGGACCATCAAATTGTGGAAATAAATGCGTGGTTGCAGAGGTGGTGTCAGAGAAAGGGCTTTGGATTCTTCGACCATGGCAAGTTGTTCCAGGAAGAGTGATTTCTAGGAAGAGATGGGATCCTCCTAACGAAGAGAGGGAAGAGCACCAGTTTTGCCCCCACCTTATAGTAGCTCTATCTGGATTGTATTTCCCTAGTTTATTTGTGAGAAGGTCATGTGAGACAGTTTAAAAAGCTTTACTAAAATCAAGATATACCACAGCTATCACTTCCCCCCATCCACAAGACTTGTTACCCTGTCAAAGAAAGCTATCAGGTTGGTTTGACACTATTTGTTCTTGACAAATCCATGGTGACTGTTACTTATCACCTTATTATCTTCTAGATGTTTGCAAATTGATTGCTTAATTATTTGCTCCATTATCTTTCCAGGTACAGAAATTAAGCTGACTAGTCTGTAATTCCCCGAGTTTTCCGAATTTCCCTTTTTATAGATGGGCACTATATTTGCCCCTTTCCAGTCTTCTGGAATGACTTGAAGATATCTAACTTGTCTAAGTAATTTTTAACTTGTTCTTTTCTTATTTTAGCCTCTGATCCTACCTCATTTTCACTGACATTCACCATGTTAGACGTCCAATCACCACCAGCCTTCTTGGTGAAAACCGAAAGAAAGAAAGAAGGAATTAAGCCATTTCCACATTTTTTGTTATTATTTCCACCCCCTCATTGAGTAACGGGCCTACCATGTCCTTGGTCTTCCATCTGCTATTGTGCTGTCCTTTCATTTAGGATTATATTTTGCTGAAGTTCCTCAGTCTTTTCTAGTCTTGACTGACTTAAATGTCATCTGTGAATGTTGTCACCTCACTGT